>NC_138577.1:26835271-28152771 GCF_964289735.1 Phaethon aethereus
TCCAAAACACCCAGGCTCTGCTATTCCTAAGCAAGTTCAGATAAGCCTTAGAAAACCCTTCCAGGGAAAGTCCTCAGCCTGCTGAAATCACATAGATTTGTCATCTCTCATGGTGCCTGGATCTCACCTTCAAACCCCAGGATACTTATTAGACCCTGTAAGAGCTCAAGATCCCTTTTCTTGTGCTTTTCTTGGGAAAACAATGGATAGCCAAGCTGAAAAGCTACAGCAGAAGTATGAAGTCACTCTGCATTCTTAGTGACTTCAAGAATTAGGTAGTACATACAGTCAGACATATCTTTTATGCCAGGATCTTCCCCATATATAACACAAAATTTGTTATGGAATCTGTCATCGGGTGGGTGATCCCACCATCCATGGAGTTATTCCTGAGTTAATCTCCTGGTCTCATCAATAGGGTAGAAGCAATTAGCTCTTACTGACAGTGTAAGCAATTTCAACTATGGAACAAAGAAGCATTTAAAAATTAAGACTTCAAATAAGGAATTACTGTAATAAGATCATTTTGTGTGCCAACAATGCTCAGATTTCATCCTAGTGCTTGTAAGTGCACACAGGGTGGCCTGACTGCTCTTTCAGCACACTCTTCCGAACAGCGCTGGTTTCTCCTGGGTGTGGATCACATTGTTACACCTCGCTCCATATGCAGGAAAAGGTAAGACGAGAAAAAGTCTGCATTACAGTTCCTGGGCAGACCGGAATAATTATGCCATAAATAGCCATTTTGGACATGATTAGCGGCCGTGTGTTCAGATACCGGGTAAGAGGCAAAATCGCAGGCTTGTGAGGGCTGCTGGCCAGGCAGCAGTCCTATGCGTAGCCACACTTAGCATCATTACAGCAGCCCAGACAGATTCGCAGTCAGTCATTCTCATCCACCCAAGGAAAAGACAGGCTCCGTGCCAAAGGGGCTTTTCATCTCTGACATTTCACGGCATGTGCCATCAGATGGCTCAGGGCAGAGAGTGGGAAGTTTATTAGCAGCGGCTGGAAGAGTTTTGACAGCTGTTTCTTTCCACTGCCCTTATGAAAGCCTTGGAGCATCAAACTTGTGGAGAATGTTATCTCCAAAACACTGATCAAGAATGCATCTGCGGGGAATTCAACTTCAAATACATAAAAGATTACAGCAAAGAGGAAACAAACTGGCTGTCACCATGCCCATGGTGGAACAGATGAGACAGACTGGAAGTACTGCAGCAAGCTAGCCGGATGCAAGACAGACATCGTGAGAAGTTCTCTGGGCGCGAGCATTGCAAAGCCCTGGAAGAACTCACCTGCAAAGGCTGCCTGCAAAGCCTCATACGGAGTGACAGTAACAATAGTAGCCCACCTTGTCACAGCAAAGGGAGATACTTGGTGAGCTCTTGAGAGTCTTTCCAGACCTGCAAGTTTTTGCATGTTTCACAGGCAGTAAAACCATACAGATATTAGAGTCATACCATGCTAATAGTTACACACATCTTCTTTAAGTCAGATCAGAAACAGAAAGTTCTTTTCAGAGAAGTTTCCCATAATGTGTGTGCATGACTTCAGCACATCTCAAATGGCTGCATACTTGGAAGGACTGTGCTGTATGTCTACCTCCCAGCAATATGCTGAAATACTCCTTTTCCCTAGTCTCTGTGGAGTTAGTAGGTCTCTCCTTCTGTGCTCTTCTGTGTCTACAAAGGCCTCAGCTAGCTTGGACCCCCAGGGCAAGCAACTTCAAAACTTTAGCAGGTATTGAAGATACCTGGCAGACTATTTTGCGTGAACTCTGTACTCCCCTACAACTTAACAGAGACACCTCAAAACCCTACTAGCCTCTCTTTTTGATGAGAAGCTTTCATCTTTTGCTGAAGATTATTGGTGGTCACTATCAAAATAGAACAAGTGGCAAGGTTTTGGAAAGCACACAGAAAAAATCATTTTGTGGCAGAACGTACTTGAGATTTGACTTTATAAGCAGCTAGAGCCAAGCAAAGAGCCTGGAGGAGATTCTGTGTCCCACCACAAGACTCAAATATGGGAGAAGATGAGAGGTTTAAAGCAAGAAGGACTTCCAGAGAAAGACCAGAGACAGTGCTGATAGGAGTCCCCAGAGCAGTTAGGACCAGCACAGGGCACAGCAGCCTTGCTGAGTTTATCACATACATTTCAGTTTCCTTGAAAGTTTGAAATGATCCTTGACCAGATATTTTTTAAAGAAAGTCTTTTTAATCGAGGCAGTTTTTCCCGGTACTAATGAAAACCACTTCATGATTAGTTCAATATCCTGATATTTGAAGAGCACTGATGTTGCGGTATTATATAGCTATCACAGAAAATGACCACTGTGGGACAGACGGTGCAGTGGTGTTGATGAGTAACAATTAAGCCAAATCATGAAGGGCTCTTCTGTTCATTAAAGACATCCACTGAAGATATGTATATGAAAAGCAGATATGACTTTTTTCTGCTAGCAATACCCTCATAAACTTTCTAGAGGACCCTCTTTTATCTTTAGATGAATTAATTAAGGGGGCTGTATTTGAGTTATGACTTCTGATTCCCTTTCCTAAGTGTTAAATAGTTTTAGAAAAAGTTTCATGTCTTAACCTAGAGTTACAAAGTACTTGTAATCATTGAAGGCTGAACCACTGCATCTCACTGTTAAGTTTCTAATTTTGAACAACCAGATAAACTAGATCTTTAAAACTTTGTATCTAAGGAAGTCCACAAAGTCACAAGGAAGACTGCCCCAACTCCATCCCCAAAAGGTACAAACATGTAGCTATTTCAGTACAATGTAATTTGGGCAATCTGTAAGGGGACTAGCATGGGTGGTTTAATGAACAAGGGCATTTGGTATTTTCTCAATAGAACAGAAGGATGATTGAAATGTCACATTAAATGGATAACAGTGATTTGATATAGATCGAAATACAGTAAAACCTATCAGACTCGAAGAGCGGATGGGTAACACGCTTCTCCTTACCAAGGGGAAGCTAGCTGGTGATAGGTCTGACTTCAGTCTGGTTGAAATGGTTGCCTGCACCACGCAGGTCTTCATTTACCTTCTCTAACACAGCTCTCAGGTTCTGCCTTCAAGTCACACATGGAGGACCAACAGCTCATCCCATTTTCAGCCTCTAGTAGGATTCCCTTCATGTTTTGGATGCCCTGCCTGTCTGGAGTTCTCTGAAGAAAAGACCTTGTGCAAGCACAGAGAAGAGAAGGCAGCGCATGGTTAGGGTGTTGCATCCCTTGCTGTGCAACAGCTACAAGTGACACTGGGAGCAATGGTGCAGCTGATCCAAACTCTAAGAGGGTCATTACAGTCCGTCTCCTTCACCAGCATCTGAAACAAGCAAGCCAGCTGGGGGACAGCCAAGGCAGTGGTCTCAGCTTTTATGTCCACACATAAAATACACATGGAGAGAGAAATCATTTAATCTGGTTGTGGTGATAGGCCTGAAATCCAGCACATGGGCTGAGCACTGAGGCCTTTGGAGACACAGTCTCTAAACAAGACACAGCCAGGAGTCCCCCAGCAAGCCAAACACTGCAGTGTTGAAGACTGCAGTGGCAGCATGTTAAACAGACATGCTTAAACAAATCTGCATCGGAAGACAAGACCTGCTCACACTGTGGGTCAAATGAGGAAGAGCAGAGAACTACTTGCAGCTGCTTACACAGAGCTTGGAGGGAAGAGCAGAGCCTTGAAGTCTTGAGCAGAGATGCTGGTGGGAATACCAGGTTCAACTACAGGCTCTCTGCAACCAGGTCTTTTAATGAAAGGGAAAAGCTTGAACTCAGGGATTCCTCTGTGCCGTGTGTGCTGGTAATAACACAAAATACTGCTGGAGGAAGCCATGTGAATACAAAGCTGGGTGAAATATCTGTTCAGATATGTACAGAGAGAGAGCAGAACCGCGATTGCTTCATAGATGATAGTGACTATTCATCCTCAATTTTCTAATGAGAGCCTATAGCCTATGACAGGGTCATGCTAACCAATTGCCCTCTTCTCCCCAGATAAAAGAACATAGGATACCAAGGGGACAGAAAGCATATGTTAAATAGCTGACTTGTGCCTTGCTGTTATCCTCCTCCTTCCTACATAATAACCTCTTCTCTATTTATATTCACATCTATATTTAATGACTGAAGACTACAGACTTGTGTTTGATGTTCAGCTGAAGACATGATTCATCACAATCCTCATTTTTAGTAATGGAAAAAGGCTGTGGTAGAAAAAAAACAGATGAGACTGCTTTTCATCTTGGTAGCCATGTAACCTTTATGTGAACTTGGAAAGTCGTATGAAGAATGGCAGCCTCAGCCTATCATGGGTGATTCACAAAGTTTTCTGAATGCCACATGATGTCCCCTAGCAGTATCTGATCTCTCCTTCTTTAAAGAACACTCATTAAAAATAGACAGAAAATCACCCATTCCTTGACCTACCATTTTGTTGTTGTTTTTAACAAGACGTAAAAAAATATTCTATTCATTATAAAAAGTTTTTTAAAAAACAGATGTTATCATTTCTATATCTGTAGTTCTAAGAACTAAAAACAAGGAGCATAGGTCAATTATTAACTTGTTTTTCATGCTCTACACTGCAGTCAGAGCCACAAGTGTTATGACTCCCTGGCTAGGAACAACAACCCTCTAAGAACAACCTACTGCAGGGTCACTGGACAGAACCAACTGAAGAGCCTCTGATATCAATTCACAATAAAAAATAGTCTCGTGCTCTTCCTTACAAGAATAACTGGAGCACTGGACTATTTTGTGTCATGGAATACATATGCTCAGACTCTTCTATACACCCTCACATGGAGAACGCCAGTGTTCTTGGTGTTAAAAATATTCCTACGCACAGAAGCTAGTAGATAGCTATTATTTAGCCACAACTTTATAGATCTCAGAAAATAGATTTACCTCTATCTTTTCCAAACTAGCTAATTTGCCTTAAAATAACTAATGTCAGCCTGTTAGAGATCAGACATAGCTGGGATAGATGACACTATAATTTAAGAATATAATTTAACACTAACTTTTAATACCAATGTGAAAGACTGAAATTCCACTGGAATATTCGAAATCATTAAACTGAAGTTATTTTCATTCTTCAGAATGCATTCTTTACAGAAATAAGAAATAGTGTAAATTACCTCCAAATTCACAGTTGTTATTAGGGTTATTGCAGTTTTGTTTGAATCAAAACGTCTTTTAATTTCTGGAAAAGGAAAAGCATGCATCCTTCACCCCTGTCATTCCTGCCCTCCCCAAAGGAGCTTCGGTCAAAGGGGGGTTACGGTGAGTGAGGAGCCCAAAGACCTGGCTGAAACTGCACCTGTGTGAAACCAAACCAGAAGCTGTGGTTTGGAGGCCTGAAGCGCTAACCCTGAAAGCGGCAGGTGACTAAGGCAGCCTCATCTGACAACCTCAAATCTCACCCCAGCACTATTTGTCTGGTCAAAATTGCTCCTCGGGTCCAAAATGTCCCGGAGCTGCTCCCACGCTGAGGAGCCGACACCCAGCGCCCAAACGCAGCTCCTCCCGGCGCGGAGCCTCAGCCCGGGTGCGGGCCGCAGCGACGGGGCGGGGCGGCGGGCAGCACGGGCGCTCTCTCAGGCCTGCCGCCCCGCCACTGAGCAGGGGCTGCGCCCAGGAGCCTGGAGACCTGCGCGCCCAGCCTCCCGCCACCACCGCCTGGGAGCGTTTCGGCCAGTCTGCCCACAAGGCCCACCACTCAGACCTCGCCATGTGCCCCCCTCCTCATCTTGATTCCCAATTTTGCAACACCCATGGATGTTCAAGTCCCCCAGAGAGCCAGCCTGTGACCTCCCTCTGGCCCAGGCACCACTACTTCCTCTGTCCACCACTCGTAGCGGGCAGTAAAAGTCGTTTCTGCCTAACGCGCAGGCTGCAGCTGCCGGTGTCAGCGCCTGTCCTGGCCACTCCTTTCTCCTCCCTCCCTCTTCTTCCTCCTGCTGGGGGTCCCAGCCCTTACACAGCCCCTGGGTGCCTGGTTGGGGTGGGCACAACTGGATCATGGACTAACCTGGATTAAGTGGGTTCATTCTGCTGGGCTGCATTGCGGGGGGCCGGTTTTGTGACCCCTTGCTGGCCAAGAGAGCTGCAACAAGGAGAGCGGGAGGGCAGTGCTGCTGAGCTGGTCCTGCTGCCAAGAGCAAACCTTGTCCTAGTCTAGCTTCAGTGATGCCATCGGCTGGGGTGTCTGGGACTGGGCGCCTCATGCGACAGCTTAATCATCTGCACCGCCACTGACACAGGCTCTTACGGGGGGTGGTCCTCTTCACATGCGTACACTGTACCTCCGGACTTCTTTCCAAACAGCGTGCCATTGACCACCTCCCCTCTCTTCTTTCCAGCAGCCTTACCTCTTCGCTTCCTCTCGCCACCGCTGCCTGCCCGGTGGGGCAGGGGACCCCATCCCCGGGCAAGTGCTGCAGGGAGGCTCAGGAGGGGACCCAGGTGATGCAGGACAACGCTGGAATGGCCATGCTAGAAATCAAGGAGGTCACATTTTGTACATGAAGGCAATTGCCAGTCCCAGACCCACCCTCTCTTCCATCAGCACAGGCATCACAGTACCGCATAAGAGGAAATCTGGCCCACGTACCCCAGCAAATCTTCCACCGGACACATGAAGAGACTAAAACCAGAAGGGCAGATCAGGTGCAGATCTGTTTTCCTGCTATCCTCGTGTCTCCCCACATGCCTATTAAAAAGCAATGATTGAAACCCATTTCCCTCCTTGTTATTCCTGCATTATAATTGTTTGTAAATGCCATTTTTTCTTTAATTACCCTTTCCTACATATACATGAGAATGATAGGGTAAAGAACAATCCAACATTGCAATTGAATTACAAAAGCATTGCACACGGCTGTCCTATTAACTTCATAGCAGTGATGTGTTATAAAATGCAAAGTGCAGAAAAAGGGGTAGTAATTTGTTTATAAATATGTTAATTAGGTGGAGCAAATGCCATATTGCCTGAGAAAAGGAAATCACTGATTGCAAAGTGTGCCTTCTAGCATGGATTTCACAGGGCAAAATGTAGTTAATAAAACTACCTTTATGCTTTGTATTACAGCTTTTTAGCATAAATAGCTAATAACCAATTTACATTAATGGTATTGGCACAAATGTAAATTAGGGTCTTTCTGTTTGTATTGCAGAAGTGCAATTCTATTGCCAGATGATGGTACTTGGCCATTTCATTAACTGGTGAGATCTCGGAAACAGATACAGTTCCAGAACTTGCCCAAGGAATATTAATATGGTAAAGAAATTGTACCGCACACCCGGTTACAATCTGGGGCCTCACAAAGAGCGTGTGTGCTTTTCACATCCAAGCCTGTTCCTCCGTAGCCCACGCTGGCATAGGGAGATCGCATCTCGAGCAGGCAGGTACTGTCCCAAATCAGGCTGAGAAACAAGGCTTTCCCGTCTCACACGGCATCTCAAGATTTCAGCTGCACTCCTGTTCTGAGTCACAAGCACCAAGGTCTTGGGGAAGCAGCTGCCACCCGCCCTAACAAAAAGAGAGGGCTGGAAAAGCACGACAGGGGCAGTGGCTTGGCAGCAGCCAAACCGTTCTCCTGCAGCCGAGAGACACCTCTTGGGTTTTCTCCGGTGTAGTAAGTGATGTGGAACCTTGCACGGGATTTACACCACCAGTTCTCCCCATTCCCTGGGTGATGTCTTTCCCGCTTGACACCTTAGAAAAAGGGATGGTGGCAACACAACGATCTTTGTTGGTTTAGACGGCAGGTGGAGAAAGGGGCCTTTACAGCCTATTAAATCAATGCTTCTGCTAGCCAAAGATCAAATGTAAGTGTGGGTAAATTACTGGCAAGGCACGTGAGAGCCACACAATCTGGTCTCCTAGAGCAATAGAGGTTTTCCATTTCAGGCCTCATTCATCTGGGGCCTTTCATATTCACAGAGTCCTTCTTTAGTCATGCTGTGTAAGCAGCTCCTTAAAAAAAGCCAATTTTCCCATATACTTAAGTGTGCTACTGGAGGAACAATAAATCATGAATCTATTTCCAGTTTCATTACCCTTTATGTGATATTGATACAAAAGCATCCTTTCCTCTCATCTGCTTGTTTCTTAGATGAAGACTAGAAGAAAGGCTTCTTCTCTCTATACAAATTGGCAGTTAGTTGTTCTCCTTTCATCAACAGAGAAGGTGACAGACACTTTCTACAGCAAGAGGATTTTGGAAAAGGGATGTGTGTGCTGGTTGTGTGTTGTTCTGCTTCCAAGCACACAATACGCTGGGCTAAATTTTGCTGCCATCAACACCAGTATAACATCTCCAGAAAATCCCTGATGAGCACAGAATAATGTTTTCCTTTTGAACATGAACAGCCATTTTGAAGTGTCATTATGTAAATATACATATATATACAACAACCACAGCTCCCTCTTACCCTCACTATGAGCAATGTCATTCTAGCAGAATGATAGAATAGAATTACAGTAGATCTCAGCCTTGTATTTATGCTGTGCTGCTATAAATCAAGAATAATTTCATTAAAGTTCATCAAATTCTGTTGATGCAACTCCAATGTAAATGAGGTCAGAAGCAGGTTTTGTGACCTCTGAGTCCTCTTGCCCACTACATGCCCAGCCCATAATGAACTACGCAAACATAGTAGGCAAGATAGTGCTATTCCTGTAGCACACAAAATATTAAAAGCAATTAACAACATCAATATTACGAGATGAATGTTATGAATGGCCAAGACTTAAGAAAAATAAAAGCAGAGAATCATTCTCTGGAGACCTGGCACCAGGAGACAGAAACCATCATATGAGGTCAGCACCCCAAGCTTGTTCTGGTTTGGTAATTACTTAAACTAGTTACCATCTGATTGCAATTAGGTGGACTAAGTGAAAGACTTCATGGTCTCACTTCCATTCCTAAGCAACAAGACCAATGCTCCAGCTGGCTCACGTGGCTCTCTTGCATATTATGAGCCATACAAATACCAAATTGAGCTAATTATGATTCCTCTTAAACTTATACTATCCAATCCAAATCCCATTATCTGAATACAAAGATTCCCAAGGGTTTCCATGGGGTTTGGATCAGATCTACAATGAAAAATGCCAAGTTTGTAGAGCCAAAATGAGCTGACTACATCAGCGTAATTTCAGCGTAACTCTATTAAAGTCAGTAGGGCTACTCTGATTTATGAGAGCCTGAGAGAAGAATTTAACCATTAGTGCTTTGTGCTGGAACACAGTGTGTTTCTCATTTTACAGCAGCCCTAAAGATTTTGGGTTTCTTTTTTTTTTAACTCAATTATTTTTTCTTTCAACTGTAGTCGTTACATGTTCTCCTGATGTTTTTTTCAGAGGTAAGATACCCCATTCAATGAGTTCATGATTTCTTCCAGTAAAAATATTGGTGACAACCTATGATAGGGCAGGAAAGCTTTAAGTACAGTGTATCCTTTGAGCCAGATTCAGCTCTTACTCACACTTCTGCGGGATTCCGTTCTCACTTGACATCAATAATGTTGCCTAAGAGGAAATGAGAGAGGGGTTTGGTCGATTATACATGTATAACTTTTATAGAACCAGCTTGAAAGTGACAGAAATAATCATTAATGAAGACTAATGGGAAGATTCTGGGGTACAGAAGTAACTACTTACTATCTCTCTCTAAAGGCAAGAATGGGAGGGCAAAAAATGAATGATCACAAGAGCTACAACCCGGTATGGAGCAGAGTGTTTAGGAGTGTATGGCTATTAATAAATCCATATGCTGGTCTTCCTGTACGAATATTATCTCAAAGCTTCATGCAGCCGCCGCAGCCTTGGCTCACATTTAATGAGAAGGCACAGCCTGCTGCTCCGAAGGACTGCACGTGTTAAAAATATGGGTAAAACTATGGTTGCTTCTCCTGAGGCTGGCTGGTTGAGGCCGCTCTGATAACTGGGGAGCTGCCCCATGCTTCGCGGCTATCGGTGCCAACGCCCGTGCAGAGGAACCGTGGGGCACCAGCAGCCACCTCGCGCCTCCTCCAAGGCACAGGAATCGCAGAGTTTGACAGGTATGTAAAGCTGCCTGCAAGGAAGGGGAGTTGTCATCTCTTCTCAAAAGTTATCTCCTGCAAGGAAAAAGCTCATTTCTTTATCACTGGGACTATCACTGTACTATTTGCAAGAAAAGGACACCAAACCAGGCCAATCTTCCCAGAGAAGCCCTACCCACAGACAAAGCTCAGGAGGGTTTGTCTGAGGATTTGATGCTTCTTACAATCACCCTAAAGCTCTGCATGACTTGGTGTCATCATTAGAGGATAAAACTGCATATTCCATAAACCTACCTTGATCTGGCAACTTTTGTAAGTGCTAAATTCCCTTTTTAAAAGGTGTTAAAAAAAAGGCATAGCTTGGATTTAGTCAGTCAAAATCAAGGGCAGGTATGGAATAGCTATTAAAACAGATAAAACAGCGCGCGCGTGACATCCGGCAGAGGTGGGTGACGTGATACGCGGCGCAGCTCAGACTGCCCCGTTTGCCCAGAGTTATTGCCTCACCAGCACTATATCCTCACTTAATTGCTCCGTAAAGGGCTTTGAAACAGGGAAGTGCGAGAGGAGCCATATAACACCAAATTCTCTTCCGTTCTATTTAAAAGTTAGAGGCACCAGTAAAAAGAGAATGAACGTCACGCCTCGCTTTGTGCAGACGGGAATATCCACCATGAAATGGTTGATCAGCCTTATTCGAAAGGCAGCCCTCAGGGTGCCGCTGGCTGAGCGACGCAGTGCCGCATCCACGGGCCACGGCTGCAAAGGCGGTGAGGAGGTCCCTGCCGGCCCCCCCGTGCCCCAGGCAGGGGCAGCCGCCTCTGGGGTGGCCTGCGGGGCAGCAAGCCTGCTGCGCTGTTTTGGCTGGGGGCCTGGGCACAAGCCCTCGCATGTGCCCCACGGGTGGTCCCGCGCTATGCCGTACCACTTGCCACACCTGGACTGGTTCATTTCGGGGGAGGAAACGGGGATGCTCCAGCTTATCCATGGCATGTGGATGTGCCAACAACTGCCCTGCCTCTGAGCATGTCACTCCTCGGATGCCTTCTCTAGGAGAGAAAAAACTCGTGCCTGTGATCTTTACGAACCCAGAGGGTGTGCAAGAACAAATAAATGGTCTACGGCAACGCCTGGAGACCTCTTCAGCACCCACTTGCAATAGCTGCTGGGGGGAGTGCAGGAAGTGTTCAGCAGAGAGCGATCAGCCACCGACAAAGCCAAATGCACCTCAGGAAGAGGACAGGACAGGATTTGCACAGAAAGGCGAACAAGAGGGTGAAGCTGCCACACCGACACAAATTTAAATACCAACTTGTGGTCCAGAACAACTGCTTGTGCTAGACACCATTAAAACTTCTGGGAAAGGGATAGCTACATGAAGCTTCTCACCAAGGAAAAATTATCTCAAAGAGAACGATGCTTCAGGAGCGCAGCAACCTCCTCCCAGCACTCCGCTCGCAACCGTCGCTCTCTGCTGACGAGGCGGCAGGGCAGGGTGCCTCGGCGGGGAGGAAGGCCCCGTCACTGCTCCCCACCGCCATCACAGCTGCGAGCCCCCCACCCTGCGAGCCCGCGGCACCTCCTGCCCCCTCTCCCGGCCAGCTCTGCTTTCAGCTGCTGGCCCTCCCTTCTGCCGCCGAAACGTGAAAGCGCAGGCACCTCGCGGTTCTCCTGAGGACCGGAGCATCGCCCTGGTGACCCAGGTGACCGACATGCCTTGGGCGTAATCGCGAAAAATAAATTACTTTTAGGTAAATACCAGACTGCAAACGTGTTGAATTATATCTCTGTCTTACCTCTAGCTCCCTGTCAAACGTAGCAACATCTCCCTTGCTCTCGCCATGGCAGACAATAATAAATAAATAAAATAATAATAATAAATTAATAATAATTTATTTTAATAATAATAATAAATAAAAGTAATTAAAGAAAGCGCCTCATATATGCCAGTCTCAAAATGGGCTTCATTAAATCACAAACATAACAAATTTAATTGATAAAGATACCAAATTTTTTCTAGCGAAGGCTCCCTTCAAAGTTGGAAGCAGGGTCTCGGCAGGGCACCCAGCAAGGTGACAGCACAGCTGCCCGTGGCCGCCACATCTGGCAGAGGGGACACTTGAGCAGCTGGGGAGGCGCGACCTGAGCCATCGTCCTTCAGAGGGTGTCTCTGATAGGGCCAGGGACAACTCGGTTTATAAAAAACATTGCGTCAATTTAACATGGACCATCTTCTCTATAGAGGATGCTGGGCGGGATTCATTTCATTACCTGATGAGTCCCTGAGATCCTCAAGGTAGGCAGATCCTACACTTCACTTCCCTGCCCCACAGAGCCCTACAACTGCACCTGGCCAAAGAACAGACGGTTTTGGCCCGACTGAGACGTTTTCATCTGTCTGGGCATCTAGTCTTGGTATTGAAAACATCAGGAAATAGAAACTCCGTCTCCCGCCATGATTTACTCCAGAAATACCACCCACCCTGCACTACAGCTCCAGCCAGTTACACCTTTCCACATTCATTAAATACTCTTTTAATAGCTACTACTTCACCACAGAAGTGTTACTCACAAGTAAATCTCCTCTCTGATAGATAACAAAGACAGCAAATGCTTCGATCCCAGATTCTGCATGCACTAAAGTGCGGTGAGTTTGGGAGCTTCTCCGTTACCTTCTTTTGAGAGGATGAAGCCCCTCAGATGGGAGTCACATCCTTAGGTCTGCCCAGGTCAAAGCTGGTGTCTGAGGTGCCGCATTGGGTAAGAAAGGACAACAGCCCTCTGTCTTTGGTGTATGACCTAGTTTTAATACGCTGAAACTTACTTGATTTAAATGGATGCAGTTCTTCTGAGTTTGCAGCTCTCAGCAGTAATTACTAATCCTTGTGGAGGCCTCCACTAATCCTTGTGGTGGTATACAATTTTAAGCAGAAGCTATTTTACCTTTGGAAAAAGGGTTACCAATAACACTGTTGGACAACGTGAGGTATAGGACAGATCTCAACATTACAGTCATCCCAACTCCATCATACTTCCCCATGGCCAACCACTCTTCCAGACCTGTCAGTCCTTTCCCAGTCCACGGGCTTTCCAAATATTAAATTAAAGAAAAGGCGGGCAGATTAGGAGACTTTCATAAAGTATGAAGTCAACCACCTATATGTGCTATTTCTTCACAGCTGTGTGTCACAGGAAAACTTGTCCTCTTATCCAAGGAGTGTCTCAGAATATCTTGGTTACAACTATGTTTTCTGAAGCCAGCTCTGGAAACCAAGCAGATGGTTGTGACCATTCAAATCAGTGACCACTTCTTCTGCTTCCCAATGAAAGAGCGGTGAACAATTGCACCTTTGCTGCTTCAGGGTCATCAGGAGATTATAAAAGTGCAGCCAGCAAACATGAGGCAATGCACAGAAAATGCCTACCTCTCATGCCTATGTCTACAAATAGTCTAGTGAAAACACACCAAAGCTCTTTTTGCTTCTTGTTGCCTCCAACCACATCTCCTCAGGAGCAGAAACACAGAGAAAATACAGGTTTCCTTCCACCAAATGGCTCTGTTTTAGAGCAAAGTTTCCACAGACAAAAGCGCTCATGCACTTCCAGCTGAAAGCAATGCCCAAGGGCTCTGCCAAGTCTCGCCAGGCCCACAAGGCAAACATATTCATGTGCTATCAGCCTGTCCCTTACTGCTAGAAAGTACCTCTTTACATAGTCTCGAAGGAAGGATGATACGATTGTTACCATGTGAGCTTTGGATTTAGGATTTCCTGGCCTGCAAATAACTCTGTGATCTTAAGCAAGTCACTTAATACCTTCCCCGCAATTCTTCACTCTTTAAAAAACGTAAGGATAAAAATGCTTCCCTATTCACAGCAGGTTGTGAGAATAAACACAGCTAAGATGCTGAAGTGATGAAATACTGTGATAACATATGTGCCATAAAAAGGAAATATATCATGAATATATGGAAGAAGACAGAAAGCAGGTTAGACTTCAAGGAACAGCATATGTCAGTCTAGTGATGTACAGTCAGACATTTCTACAGTTTTCTCCTTTTCCGCCACGAAGGACTAAAACCACGGCGCACTAGCATCATCTGTGTGCCATCAAAGCAACAGTACTCAGTCTACAGCATGAAAAGCTTCAGACAAGATCTTAACTCTGCATGAAAAATTAATAGTGAAACCTGCCTGGTGCCTGTAGCCTGTTACACAGAAGTGACGGTGCACAGGGAACTATTCACAACAGAACTAACTTTGTATCATGACCTCTGATGAAAACTCAAAGTCAGGAAGGTGCTTTTGTTGTGGAAGAGAGGATTACCAAGGCTTACCATGAAGTCTTTCTGGCAAGTTGTAACTGCTTACGATAATGGTTGGGTCCAAATTTGCCTTAGCCTGGGGAAAGGTTTAGGGCTTGTTTTGAAAGAAAAGAGATGCAGGAAAGCCACAGTGTTCTAGGCAGCCTGAATGATCCTCAAGTGAGTTGGTCAAAAGCAACCTCAGGCACACCATCTTGGACCTTTGCTTCCAAAAGTTACCTCTGGGTTTAGTTCATTACTCATCTACTCAGACAGGTTATTCTGAGCCCCTACAGCGCTGTTCATAGTCCATCCAGTGCAGTACATGCAGGCTTGACCTTTACAGTGGAGCATCTCCACAATTTCTCAGATTGCCCTTTTTGCGATGACCTTCACAGGATTGTAATATTGATAGCAAAATAGTTGTCATGGTTGAGGATAAGAGTCATGTTCTCAAACAAAACTGTCTGTGACAGCTTATAGTACCAAAAGATAAAGTCTGTAATTAGGTAAAAGAAAAAGTCCATGAACCTGTAGCAGAACTTGGTGCAAAATGGCTTGTAAAACCTTCCATGGGGCTATGGAAAAGAAGTTCTTGAAAGTTCCTGGGATAAGCCCAAGAAAATAGACAAAAACAGTTTTGGGGTAAACATAATGACAAAACTGGATGAACTGAATATACAACCAGTGTTAAGAGTGTATGAACCAGGAAGAAAGAGGTAATAAGAAAGACCAGAACTAGTACTCCACTGGTACAAGAATGTCCTTCTAGCAAAAGCATTAAGCTGCCAGAATTTGATCTAAGCAGAGCAAATCTGTATGTCCATTGTCATGAAAAAACAAGAGGAAGATAAATACGTTGAAGAACAGCACAAAATATTGGGCTGCACATAGTCAGACACAAACAACTACATCCAGCTCTTCCTGCAGCTTGATCAGGGCATGGACTGAGTTCTTCTGAATACACTAACCCCATGTTATACATGGATGTACAGCAGTACTTTTGCCTGTCTTCTCTTTTTATCCAAAAAATATAAGAAAATGTTGGCAAAATAACAACACTTCTGGGAAAAAATTTTCTTCTGACTCTCTACTCTGCAGACAAAAAGGCAGAGTCATATTCAGAGTCATAGTATAGCATCCTTTTAAAATAGGTTTATCATCCAGTTTTCCAGTATCCCTTAGGCTTTTATAATGGTGAAACTATGATCATGGGAGGGACTCCGTCCTATGTAAAGAAGGCGCCTTGGTGGGACCCAGGCATGGCCAGGTCTCTGGCCCATGCCTCAAGCTCATGGCTTCTCCCTACCAGAGCACTTCAAAACTACTCAATCTGGTTGCCTTTGTCCCTTAATTTTCAGCACAAAGGCTGATAAATGCAAACAAATGACCCCCAGTCCTCATTCACACAATGGTCTGTTTATATTTTTCTGGAATTTTAAAGAATCTTTCAAGGTGGGGTTGTGATTAAAATTTGCTGCCTTTCCAGCACACACTGCTATATGGAGCCTTGACTTAGCAAGACTCATTATTTCTCCATAAAGACGTCTTTCTAGATGAGCTTTCTGATCTTCTTGTTTTTGCTTGTGATTGAAAGTGTAATGTCCCCAAACTGCCAGTGTAAATCATTAGAGTTTAATTATCAAAACTGTTTTCTCCTCCAAGTAATCTTTGTCTAAACAGGTCAATGTGACAAGTAAAGAAGACACGAGTTTTTACAGATGGCTTGTATGTACCCAGGTAACATGGACAGCAAGTGCATGTGTAAGGTTTTTCTTTCAGGAAGCTCTGCAGGATCAGATCAGGTCCTTCATACTGGAACAGGCAAAACATGGTGCACAAATCCAACCACTGCTCCTTTGTCTTCAGGTGGTTGTTCCAAAAGGGGACTCACAAGATCTTAACCAAACTTATGCACATGAGGAAACTCCACTGTGGCTCCAGTAAGTTTGCAGATGATACCAAATTGGGTGGGAGCATTGATCTGCTGGAGGGTAGGAGGCCTCTGCAAAAGGGATCTGGTCAGGCTGGATTGATGGGCCAAGGTCAACTGTATGAGGTTTAACAAGGCCAAGAGCTAGGTCCTGCACTTCAGTCACAACAACCCCATGCAATGCTTGGGTTTGGGGAGGAGTGGCTGGAGAGCTGCCCGGCGGAAAAGAACCTGGGGGTGTTGGTTGACAGCTGGCTGAACATGAGCCTGCATGGCCACCTGCCCAGGTGGCCAAGAAGGCCAACAGCATCCTGGCCTGTATCAGGAATAGTGTGGCCAGCAGGAGTAGGGAAGTGATCGTGCCCCTGTACTCGGCACTGGTGAGGCTGCACCTCGAATACTTGTGTTCAGTTTTGGGCCACTCACTACAAGAAGGACATGGAGGTGCTGGAGCGTGTCCAGAGAAGGGCAACGAAGCTGGTGAGGGGTCTGGAGAAAATGTCTGATGAGGAGCACCTGAGGGAACTGGGATTGTTTAGTCTGGAAAAGAAGAGGCTGAGAGGAAACCTTATCACTCTCTAAAACTACCTGAAAGGAGGTTGTAATGAGGTGGGTGTCAGGCTCTTTTCCCAAGTAGCAAGTGACAGGATGAGAGGAGATGGCCTCAGGTTGTGCCAGGGGAGTTTTAGACTAGATATTAGGAAAAATTTCTTTATGGAGAAAGTGGTCAAGCATTGGAACAGGCTGCCCAGGGAAGTGGTGGAGTCACCATCACTGGAGGTGTTCAAAAAATGTGTATACATGGCACTTCGGGACATGGTTTAGTGGGCATGGTGGTGTTGGGTTGACAGTTGGACTTGATGATCTTAGAGTGCTTTTCCAACCTTAATGATTCTATGATTCCATGATTCCTCCAGGCACCCTCAGGGGTCAGCTGAATGCAGATCCCCCGTTCACATTGGAACCAATGATGACAATTCTAAAGTATATATGTTATTCAAAAGCTAAGGTGGCCCTGCAAGCAAGTCAGCAGGTTGGATCTGTGACCTTGACAGCCTGAAGTGCTGAATCTCTCTGCTCAGGCAGTCCAAGGGCAAAAACATGTACACTTGCTAGAGCTATAAGTATATTTCCAGTTAATGGGCTGCATTAATGTCTAAAAGTTAAATTACAGTCTTCACACTTTCTCTGCCTTTCCTCTGGATACTCAGCTCAATTTGTGCATGTACAGACAAGAGCGATTTTTAATTAATAAATTTGGTATTATGGCATGATCCTTTAAGCAACTTGAGAGAAGAAACAAAAGATTAAAGGTTGATTTTTGTTTCAGTCCTAAGCACACTGACATCGGGGTAAATATGGAGCTTGATGCAAGGGATTCAGCTGTGCAACTGCCATTAAAGCTAATAGGAGCCACAAGAAAAACAAAGATATTCCCTTCTGTGGACAAGAAATTAAATACAGATTGCAACTTATTCAAAGAGTTCAAAGTCAATTACTTTTTCCAGTGAAATCAATGAGAAGTACTTTCCATTTCAGTTCATCAGACTTGCTGCCTGCTGAGAAGAGTGACTTTATCTGGGATCTTTATCACCATTTGCTTTCCTGGGTTGTTGGGTTTTCTTCTTTCTTTCTTTGTCTGATTGATGATCGGTCTCATAAATACAACATTCATTTTTTTCCAAAGGCAATTCCACTGCTTTAAATAACTGGCTGGAATTTTGAAAACTCACTGGAATTTTCCTTTAAAACACTGTAAATGCTGCAATAAAGACCGGTATTAGCTGGATGAAACATCCAGCAAGACTGTTAAAGTGTGGCTGAAAATCTACAGAGACACTCTGACCAGGATCAAGTTCCATCCAGTGACCTGTCTAAAAATGGCATCTATAGTTTGACTTGGTCTTCATTTGTCACTGTTTGGCTAAGGTGGGTATCACCTGAATGTACGTGATCTTCCTCTATCGGCGGTGGCAGTACACACAACAGCAGACAGTCACTTACAAAACCACTACAGAACATGGTGTAGATGTGCCTGAGGGAGATGAGGCTGATGTCCACACTCCATTCATTCAAAGATGTCAACTCTATCTGCTTACGTGTACTGATCCCCAATTTTGCTCTAGGGGATTGGGTTTTGGCATTGCCATCTCTAAGATCTGCGCTGGTACCCAGCCTGACAGCTGTCATTCATTCTTAAAACCACATGTCCACACAAACATGACATCTCTTCCCTTTGTTTTCCATACAAGGTTTGTAGCTGATCTGGGGCTAGTATAAAATTAGTGTGCCCTCCCTGCCTCTGTACAGCTACACCAGCCCAGGCAAGCTGAGGATCTGGAAGCCAAATCACCAGGGCCCAATTTCTAACATTATTTAATAATCATCATAACATCCAGCAGCTAAGTAGCCAAAGTAATTAATCACATCATTGTCAGCTTCCCATGCCCTGTAGTTCTCTCGCTCCCTGCGGCCGCTGCTCCGCAGCCCGCAGCGGCTGGCGAGCGATGCCCCAGACCGTGCAAGGGCTCTGCCTGGCTGATTGCACCCCCTGGTCGTTTGCACCCTGAGCTTGTGCTTGTAAAGATGGATGTACAAGACGCAGCAGGGACGCACGTGCCGGTGGGGCAGGGGTGAGAGCAGGAGCTGACAGTGCAGCCGACGCTGCCAGAGCTGCGGTGGCGGGGTGTAGCTCACCATGTGGTCCCCATGGGGAAGGGACAGGGGGAAAAGGGTGTTTGTCTGAATAGCACTTGGCCTCCCTCGCTTGATACTACTATGTATAAATACTAAATCGATATATAGTATGTGCAGGGTTTGCTACCAGTTAGCTAAAGGAATCTATTATTTTAAGGACTTTTCTTCTCATGGTAGATTTGTTTTACTCTTGAATTACAATTTGCATCTTAAGGGAAAAAATCATATCTATGCTTTCATTAAAAATCTTGGTTTAGACAGGGAGAAAGAGGGAGAGACGCAGGTCTTGTGGAGAAAGAGCAAAGAGCATGAAATATCCCAAGCGGACAGGCAACAGGTTTATCATCGTGACTGAGGGTCTGTACAGCAACACCTGTGTCAGCCACCCAAACAAAACTGGGCAAAATGCTTTCTGTTAGCCGACGTCGTGGTAAGAGGCAGAGTCTGTCGTTTGGCAAATACCCACATGGGCCACACGCCGAGTGCCGGTATACATATATACATATATATACTAGAAAAAGGAGGTTAACTTGCTGGGTTGAGCTGTGACCCGTATCCAGCCCTGACTAAGCTCCATCCACAAAGGGTGGGCTTAGCCTGAGCGCGGCCAGCTCAGCCGTGCCCACTCTCTGGCAACACTTCCACTCTGGCACAGCATTTTTTTCAAGGCATCGAAGGCCTCAAATTTCACCCCGTGTGAGATGCAATCTTCCTGATGAAGCGGACACCGCTGCGCTGTAGCAAAGGTGGCGGATGTCTGTTTGCCCAGAGCGGTCACCCCAGGGCTCCCTGTCCCTCGTGGGAGGGAAGCGCCTTTCCATCGCAGGAACTCACCGCTTCCAGCGTGGTGTGCACCCAAAACACAGGGATGCACCAAGCCACCGCAAAGGGTCTTTATTCTGGTCATATTGACCATGGAAACACAGCACTTCCAAACAACAGTGGTGATTAGATAGGTTGCAGGCTTCTAATTATCATGTTTTTGGCACCACGTGGATGTTCAGGACAGCCTAGTGGCTTGAAGACTGTTTTGGGGTATTAGAGACATGAGTTCAGCTCAGCCACAAACTTCCTGGAGATAAACTGTTTAGCCTGTTCTGTGACTCATCCTCCACCTATGCAAACAGAGCCACTATCTCAGTGATATCCAGAGCACAAAATAACCCAGAAATTCCAGTGCTCTCACCTGCACCAGCGCTGAAGGCCAGAAAAGCCCCCAGAGCTCCCACTCTTACTGTTCAGCCAGCAACTGGTCCAGGGCTGACCACCACCTCTGAAAGTTCGAGCACTTAGGCCTAGTTATATCCTGACAGTTTTACATGTGCTTATGCAGCCAAGGCTATAAGACAGGCTCTGAGATCACTAGGGCGAGTTATAATGTCATTAAAAAATCCAGTGAATCTCATTACTTTTCACATTTCATAAATAAAAACAATAAAGTGAGATTTTTTTTCCCCTGAAATATCGATTTAATTGATAAATTAAATTCCTGTTGTTTGGCTCCACTCA
This sequence comes from Phaethon aethereus, assembly GCF_964289735.1. NCBI lineage: Eukaryota > Metazoa > Chordata > Aves > Phaethontiformes > Phaethontidae > Phaethon > Phaethon aethereus. The sequence goes on from NC_138577.1 coordinate 26,855,791, forward strand.
GGATATAGTTCTATGTGTACCAAAAGGATAAAGAGATCAGATATGGAAGACTGTCTACACTATGAAGATGAAAAGAATAAACATTGTGATCTGTGCAAACTCTCTGAAAACTCTACTTTTACTCTTGATTTCATTTCTGATCTGTATTTTTAAGAACTGGGTTGAAATAATAAATATCCTACCTTCTACCACTGGAAGAATCACTGCATTTCATAAGACATAAAAAAGATGTTCATACAGAGAGTTCATACAGCTTATTTTCAAATAGATCCATATATATTCACACAGATTATTAACCCTGTAATCATTTGGTATCACATTCATGTAAGTGTGCCTGTATGTACACATTTATTTCACTATATACTTTAAGTTACAAAAGGACAACAGTTGGATGACAACAGGATCCCAGTGGCCACTACCTCCTGGGATCTTTATAGAGCACCATTACAGCAAAATCACTTGCAGTGCTCTATCTACCACAAACAGCCTACCTCAACAACACCAACCAAGAGCATGAAGAGCCGCATGGAGCAGGCAAGGCAAGGGAAACATCCTTCCCACCACACCAGTAAGGGGCAAAAATATAACTGCTCTAGTAATAAAAGCTTGTCACAACATAACCGTCCTTTGTGGCAGTATGCAGTATTTGCCGTGCAGTGGCATTTACTGTGACAGTGAAGGGCTCAGGGTGGGGAAGAGAGAGGACACCCCATGCCAGCCTCTGTGCCCTGCCTGCTGCGAAGTGGGGCAGCCCCAGGAGAGCTGGGGCCAGAGCCTCTTCCCAGGGGGTCACCGGGGACACCCCCGCTTCTGCCACCCCCAAGGTGCCCCTTGCTGCTCACTGAGTCCCTTGGCTCTGGTGGACGAGCTGTGGGCAGTAGCCACCCCTCTGTCACCTTCCCTTGCCCATCCATGAGACTTGTGCTTTGCAGACCCCTCCCCAGGATGCTGGCTGGAGCCCAGGTCAGGCTTGGAAAGATCCCCTGCACAACGTGTTTTCCAAAACCCTCTATCTCTGCTCTATCCCAGCACCAATCTCACGGGCTGCCTCGTCCCTGGCATGAAAAGCGCCAGGAGAGCATGGGTCCCACCGCCAAGCACTGCCCCACACCTCCCTGAGCTGCCCCACATGGAGAAATGAGACCCCTGGCACACTTAGAGAGCCAGAGCCCACCTCGACCCTACCTCTGCCCTAAACTGTGGGAACATGGACAGCTTCATACCCTCTCTTTTTTTTTTAAACCTGGTGATAACCTTGGCAAAGGGAAAAAAAAAAACATACTCATGAGAGAGCCCTCTGCTGGTAAAGTAATTTCTGGCTGGAGAAGAAATGACAAAATTTGGCTTGCGTTGGGTTTCTTCTCTACCCTGTCAGCAGATCCTTAAGGTTATACAAAACAGCGTCCTTTCGTAACTGCATTAAAGGAACAAGGACATCTGAAAATCTATGTGCTGGGAAGACGGGGGTGAACGAGGTCCCCAGGTTAGGGAAATCACATTAGAACGTTTGCTGCTGATTTCCTGGGGCAGATTTAACTATTAAGTTAAAACCCACTGAACATTAGAGGTGACATTACAATGTAAGTCAAAAGAAGATGCTGTGGGAGTTCAGGCTGGAGATCAGGGAAGGAGAGGACACACTGTGTCCTGTGGGCAGTAGCCACCCCTCTGTCACCCTCCCTTGCCCATCCATGAGACTTGTGCTTTGCAGACCCCTCCCCAGGATGCTGGCTGGAGCCCAGGTCAGGCTTGGAAAGATCCCCTGCACAACGTGTTTTCCAAAACCCTCTATCTCTGCTCTATCCCAGCACCAATCTCACGGGCTGCCTCGTCCCTGGCATGAAAACCCCATCCCCTGTCCACACACTGATTATCCAGGTGCATTGCATGTGTGATGAACATCAAGTTCTCATACGAGGCACAAACCTGGCCTACCATTTGTGCCACAAGCTGTCATCCAAGTGCTGGGTATAAACACTGCTCTCCTCAGACTCTGTATTTCTGTCCTACTACAGCAGACGTACTGATGTACCAACTCGGTTAGGACAATACTTTGAAAATGCATTTAGGGTAGAAGTAAACGCAGGGGAGAGCAGCCAGACAATTAGGCGCAGGTTGGCGATGGTGTGTGACTGGAAGGCAATCAGTGCGGTGTCCCTCTGCGAGCAAGGAGGATCATGCCCCAGGGCAGGATGGCAATCCTTCATCATGACCCTCCCTGGGATTTTGCCATCGGTTCCGACCATTCAGTTATCCGTGACGTATGACACAGAAGAGGAAAACCATGAGAAAGCACAGGTGAGGGATACCTCTATTACCTTTCTCCATCAAGACCATGCAAATTAAAAAATGCCACCAGCAGTCCTTGCCGACAGCCGTGAGCACCATGCTGTGGTGGTGTGCCTTTGTTTTCAGCCACTGGCCACACGCGGGAGAGAAGAGCACATTTGTATGGGACTGCCCCTGGGGAGGGAGGGGTTCCTCAAAACCACAACTCTGTGAGCCCCTTCAATATTTATACGTTGCATTAACCCCAAGTACCCCGTGTTAGGGTCTTGAGCTAAAAGATTCTTGAAAATACCCAGAGAAACACTACATTGATGATACATGGCAAGGAGAAATCCATCTGAGAGATAACAACAACTTGTTGCAGTTTGAAATGGTCACAAAATGTGATTATCTGAGGTAAAAATACACTGCTAATCATTTGGCAAGAGGTCAAGCATACTTCAGCTCTGTGGTTCCCCTGGAAAGCCCGACAATAAAAATCGGAGGGAATGAACTGTGTGAAGGCTTTTTTCTCACTAAGATCAGCTTTCTATGTTAATCTATTGGATTTTAAAACAGCCAATTTGGAGAGGGATCCTTAATAGACTGGCCTATTCTCTGCAACACTGGTTTCATATTTTTCATCTCTTTCCTAATATAATCGACAGTAAAGGAAAGAGTAGGCTGTAAGTAACATTGCTCATGTGGGCAGTCAATAGCAAGCACTGAGAGGATGTTTTAAACACTCTAAATAACAATTAACATTTTGCAGAGGGTGTTGCAGCCACCAGTGGGACCAGGGTTAGTGCACTGTCAGCAGGAACCACTTCTCAGACCACACACCTCTGCCACGCCACAGACTGCTCAGGTTTGGGAAAAATGTAGTGCACTGGGTTTGAACTTAGCAGCAGTTAAGTTCTTTTTGCAGGGAGAGTACAGGATGCCCAGTCCTTCCTCCGGAGTGAGGAGCTAAGCCCTGCTGCAGAGAAGGCAGGGCAAAAGAGGTAAAAGTATCAGTGGACCCCAAACCACCCATGTCATGAACATCTGCTACCAACAGGACCCAGGCTGGCTACCTTCCCTGGTCATCCTCTGCTGAGCACACACCTTCCCCTTCGGTGGATTTGTGAAGGGGTCATCAAACCATCAGAAATTATCCCCTGACCACCAAAAACCCTGGCCACAGGCCAGCACACAGGCTTCATTGATCCTTCAAGTGGGCACGAGGCTATTTCATATCTCCCAGGAATGCCTGCCACACCTAGCAGGATCTGCCCTGAAGAAAAAAATACGAAGAGCCTCTTTTTATTTGTCTGTACTGGGAACCCTGAAGTTCATCAAAGTGCCATTTGCAGGTAATGGACTTCCTATTTTTTTTTAGTAATCTTGTTCCAAGAATTACAGTACAGACCTCAAAATGGATTTTATTATTGTTATTTTATTTGTTTATTAAAAGGTAAGGTTTGCACTTAAAACAGAGAATGTTCTCCAGCTGTCAGCTATCTTATGCCCACTCATTATTCAGAATCCTGATATTAATTTTTTTTTTTTTTACATTATTGTGCAATAGCTGGTTGTGGTATTTTGGAAGGGGAGTGGAAATTAATGTTTTTTAAGTGGGCCAGACTCATTGTACAGGAATTGCAATTGCAAGTACCCTTGACTCACTCCTCTTCTGCAAGGTGATTTCTTGAACCCCGTAATGTGCCCCAACAACCTCCTTTGCACCCATTTGTCTGCCAACGTGTGTGAAGGGGATGTGACTTACCAAAGGATTAGTTGGTCTCTGCTGTGGAAGGTGGGAAGAGGTACCAAATGACATGCGACTGGAATCAAGCACTTCCACAACCTTTTAACAGTGCCCTGAGGCATCCAGTTATGAGCAAGTTGGGATTTTCATCATCTAAGTGACACTCAGATCTCAGTAACATGCGAGGAGTCAGCTGGGCTGACTATGTCCCAATGTTTAATATGTTTAACTATGTCCCCAGCCCCAAGATACTGGGAGGGTGGGTTTCAGGCAAACTCCCCCTGGGACCAGAGGCACCGCGGTCCTGTTCACACGGAGGGTCGCTGCATCAATGTACCTCTCCGTCCCATAGCTTGGGGAACTCAGTTATTTGCCCAAACCAATGTCATCTGAGCTTTCTCTTTCCCCTCATACCTTCATTATATGTTCGTGGGCTTATTTTCTGTACAGCTTGCTTTAGTCAGCTTGTTCCAAACTACACATTGCTCCGGGTGACCAAGAAACAGCACTGAAGTAACCACGCAAGAACAAGGGAGCAGTGTCCTGGTTTCAGCCAGGGTAGAGTTAATTTTCTTCACAGAAGCTAGTGTGCAGCTATGTTTTGGATTTGGGATGAGACAATGTTGATAAGGTGCTGATGTTTTTAGTTGTTGCTGAGCAGTCAAGGGCAGTCCGGCTTCTCCTGCTGGGCTCCCAGCGAGCAGGCTGGGGGTGCCCGGGGAGCTGGGAGGGGGAACAGCCAGGACAGCTGGCCCAGGCTGGCCAAGGGGCTATTCCATTCCATACGATGTCATGCGCAGTACATAAAGCTGGGACAAAGGAGAAGGAAGGGGTGGAGGGACGTTCGGAGTTCTGATATCTGTCTTCCCAAGAAACCATTACACGTGATGGAGCCCTGCTTCCCTGGAGATGGCTGAACACCTGCCTGCCCGTGGGGAGTGGTGAATGGATTCCTTGTTTTGCTTTGCTTGTGTGTTTTTGCTTTCCCTGTTAAACTGTCTTTATCTCAAACCATGAGTTTCCTCACTTTTACGATTCTCTCCCCCGTCCCACCATGGAGGAGTGAGCGAGCGGCTGTGTGGGGCTTAGTTGCCGGCTGGGGCTAAGCCACAACAGGAGATATTCAAAAGCACAGATGAGCATGAGAACCTCAATCTTTGAAAATTCTTCTCATTAGTATTACAAGTGTATCTTGAGAAGGATGCCTGATAGCAGCAGCCCATGTGGTGAAAAAAACCCACAATGTTCAAATAACAAGAGACATATTTGCCAAGAGCCAGCACAGAAGCATCACTGGATTACAATCCCAGGTGTTAAGTGCATTCCCCGGGGCACCCTCTGCTCATACACCTTTGCTGTATGTCAGAACATTACTCAGCACCTTCTTCAAACGAAAGAAATAAAACCTTTTAGAGTCTGGTGAGACACCCAGAATCAGTGTTGTAACACAGCACCCACGTTGCTGCACCTCCAAAACCACCCAGCCAATGAAATACTCCTCTTGCTTTCTCATTCCAGTTTCTACTTGTTCCACAAAACTAAAATCCATCTCTACGCAAGCTTTGCTCTATAATTCACTCTCCAGTCTCTGTTTAAAAGACACCAGATTCCAGCCATAAACTGCTTCAAATATCCTGAGAACTTCTGCAAAGCACAATGCAAATTTGAAAAGTTCAAGCCTGGTGCTAATGCAATAAAAGAAGGCGAATATGACTCCAGATATACAGTTGGTGTAATGCCTTTAGGAACCGCTCCATCAGTTTGATTTAGAAAATGATTGTATTATGTTAAAACAACTAAATTGGATAAGAGGGAGAGAGATTTGTTGACGTAAATCTTGTCTCTGGGTTCCAAACCCCTCCGAGTAAATGCAAATAAGAAAATATATACAGAGAGATCTGCCCATTTCCCCTGAGGAGATCCTTTTTCAAGGAAGTAAAAGTCCATATTGGAAATCAATCCAGCTGTTTATAAAGCAAGAAACCTCTACTGGAAGTCAGTGGGAAGGAACATTGGAAGCAAACCATCTAATAGCAGAGAACAAAGGGAAAAAATACCCAAACTATATATCCCAAACTTATTGTTTTCAAATAATGGTTCTGATTCTGACCTCATCTGCAATAAATCAGGAATAACTTGGCATGTGTCAGCCAAACATCACCAGCTCAAAGCAAATGAAACACTGAAGAGCAATCAGAAATAGGCCAATAATAAGTGTTGCCAAGAACAACCAGCATGGGGAAGAAACAAGGCAGGACCAACTTTAGGCAGCAGAAATTCTTCGAATATTTTGCATGGAATTGACATGGTGTGCCAGTGGCAATCTTCAGCCTACCAACTGACAATGATAGCTATTCATTTTAGTATTTCTCCTGCTAGAAGAGTTCTGCCAAACAGTATCAGCCTGGTGGGAACAGGGAGCCTGGGCAGAGGCCAGGGTAGGAGATGAAGGATTTGCCTCCCTTCTGCTTTCTTCTGTCCCTACAGCTCCCCAAAATCACGAAGAAGAAAGGCAGGGAGCAGAGCCTGCTGGAGGCACCTTTCCACAGACACAGCTGTGATTTTACCAACCAATTCTTCTTCCAGACCAGCCTTGTTTGTCCCCAACCTCCTGCTCAAATAGGTAATTGAATATTGCTTGGTTGAATTAAATAGAAGATCTGGGAAATAAGTGCAGCTTCATGCTGTAGATATGATGGGAAAAATTATCGATACGTAAGTCTGTGTAATGCTAAACGGCTGTCAAGAAGGAAAAAGAAACAAACTTGAAATGACACTGTTATGCATGCCCATACAAAATTCTTTCCCTGTAACCGCTACGGCTCCTTCGTCTGTTACACCAGCAGGGAAACATTCGCGATGTGGTGAATTCACTCGTTAAGTTTATTCAAAGCTTTGATTGCTGAGCAATGGCCAAAAGCTGGCTAGCTACTGTCCCTCCGCCCGCAGCCTGGTGTGGCCACACCGGTCCCTCGCAGCCCTTCGTCCGGGTGGACGGTGGTGGCAGTGATGGTGACAGCGGCCCGTGCTCAGCGTAGGTGCTGGTGCAGGTGAGGGGGACGTCAAGCCACGCACCGGGCACTGCCTTCGAGGAGAGGGATCCATTTGAAGGGTTGCCAGCCTGGAGGTGCCTGGATCCTAGCCTCAACTCGCCCTTAATTTCAGTCAAGTCATTATGCAAGCAGATGTGAGTAAGGTAGTTGTAAATCCCAAGAGGCAGCACGGTTGCAAAGCTTATTATGGACAGAGGCTTATAGAAAGGGAAAAACCCATGCTCCATCTCCTGCTGCGCAGCATGAAATCACAAGGGCATCTTGCCCTTGCTGCGACACCACGGGACCTTGGTGACTGGGGGATGGGGACTTGTCCCTGGGCCACTGGCAGGAGGGAGCCAGCTCTGGTACCTCTGCCCACCCAGGCAGCTCTGCCCACCCAGGCAGCACGGCCCCTGGGCCCATTTCATCCCTCCCCGCTGGGAGTGACTGCTCTCGCTTCTCCAGAAATGCTATCATCTTCTTGGCAGACTGGGCATACTCGTTCTTGTCCCAGTGGTACATATTAGTACTTGCCCTCGTGCTTGAATAAAACTTGAGTACATTACTGGTCCGTTAAAGAGCAAAATGCTCTTTCCTGCTTGGCACGGTAATGGACTGGCTGAGATCCTTGCCACACACTGCATCAGGCATGGTCTGTGACCATGTAGATGCATGCCAACATATTGTTCAGGCATTTAGGTTAGATCAGTGATGCCAACAAGCATCAACCATTTCACCAAGACGAAACAAAAGTGGGTATGGCAATACATTTGGAAGAGGCTGATCCCATCCTGGTTTTTGAGGAAGGCAGGGGCAATTATTCTGAGAAAGCAGAAAAGAGCAACAGCTCCGTACCAGCTCATGCCCTTGCAATGGGCAAAATTAAGAACAGCAAGAGAGAGGGTCTTTTCATTCTCTTTTACTGACACACAGCTCAGTCTGCAACAAGGAGGCATGCCCTAATGCCAGAGCTCTGATCCCATGAGGATAGGAATGAAGCTAAGGGCCAACACTCCTGGCTGCTGAAGCACTGGAGGAACAGGTTTATGCATGGAAAAGAAGGCAAGCTGCGTGCCTTTCCTTGGACTTTACTGGTTAAAACCAGGATATCCCAAACTATTCTATGACTACAGCATCTCAGCCCAGGAGAGGACCCAGGTTTCCTCACAGACAGGGCTGCAGAAAGTGAAGCAGCCAGACATCAAAAAAATCTCACCTGCCATTTGGCCAATATTTTAATGAGTAAAAACTCTTCTTCTCTCCTTGAAAGCCAGTTCTCACTGATGCTCATAGATATCCCTGCATTGCCAGCTCATATTTTTGTGATCCTTCCCAAGGAATTGAACTGAAAGAACCTTATTAGCATTAGATAATGTAGTCTTCTATTACCCTGTTTAAATGGTGGCTGTGACATAGCATGAGGGGCACAGGTACAAACTGTAAATGCAAAGGAACAGCTAAGCTCACTGGAGGTCTCACTCGGTATCTTGCAGAAATCCCTGTGGAGGTGCATCATCTGTTTCTACCTCACTGCAAAGGCCCATCACTCAAGCCATGGCAACTCATTTTTCTTCACAGGAAAGGGAGTTGGTTGAGATGGCATCATCACAACTCCATTTTCACCCCGAGATGACCTTAGCTTCTATCAGTGCTTGTCCTCAAACCTTAGTCCGCTCCTACCCAGTATCACCCTGATGTGACAGTCTGCTTCTGCTCCTGCAATGTCCATGATCAAAAATGTCATGGACATTCCTCTGAGATGTAAAAATGTTTCTCCTTCCCCTTGGAAGTCCCTAGGTCAGCTGTACATTGCCATAACACTCCTGTAAGGAAGGGAAAAATATGTTAACCCAAAAACCTCAGGTGCTGGAAAGGGTGATTTTCATCCTAAAACATCCCACTGCTGCCTCTGCTGCTATTAAGAGTCATTGTGGCCCTGTGCATGGCCAGCTCTCAGCCCTGATAGCGATTCATTTTCCCAAGGTCACCTGCAGGAAAATCAGAAATAGGAATAAGACATCCTGACTCCAAATCTTACACTTCAACCATATGGCCACTGCCTCCCTCTTTTGCGTTTGCCAATTTTATCCTGTCCTGCTTGCAACGACATTCATGCTCTACAGCACTTCCCTCCTCCAAACGAAAATCAACAGAAGTCACTGCTGGTTTAAAAAATGAAACAGACGAACTTTTCAGTAACCCTAACAATTGCTTAGAAAGGATGAAAGCACTCCAGATGCCAGCACTGGGTTTCTAGAGCCGTAGCTGCTGCATCTGAACTGCTCCGCTTCCCCTTGCTGTTTCCACCATGAAAAACCAAACTCGTATATCGCACTTTACTCGAGAGTGTATCAAGATCTACCATTCTGCACCGACATGGGGAAAATATGGAGGGGGAGTATAATAGCTGTAACAACCAGCTCTATGTATGCATCAGCCAGACCTATACTGCTGGATAAATATACTCTATGAAAATCCCTGGGAGAAAAGCGATTACAGTAAGAGTGGCTTATCTGCATGGTATTTGATTAACTGGAAAGGAACTAAACAAACAGTGATTCCTCTTTGGCAACCTGTCCCCTTTCCTCCTTGAACGGTAGAGTATTGAAGAAAGCAAGCAAAAAGCCTATTTTTAGACACAGCGAGTTCTTGCCAACGCCCCGTTCCCGCGTCCCGGGCAGCTGCCGCTCGCCGAAGGTTTGGGGAAGGAGAGCATCACCGCTGCCGGGAGGGCTGGCAGCCTGCGTCCCTGCGGCAACACGCACCGCACCGCGGCCGCCGCACCACCGCCGCCTGAGGGGCTTCAGGGGCCAGAGGCACAGGGAAAAAGCCACGTCCCCTCAAAATCAGTAGCAAAACTGCTGAATTCAGCCAGGTCGGGGTATCGTCCAGAGACTTTTGTAGCAGACGCTTCCACTTCTGACTTCATTTACTGCAACAGCTAATTAAATACATTTCAATTAACATTCACAATGGCAGCACATCATGTTGTCCTCTCTGGCACCCCAGGTAAACCTGGGCACAGCGATTCACCCCAGGGATGAGGAAGACTCTGCTGGCAGCCTGGGGCAGAGGAGTCCATAAGGAAAGAGCACCCACACGTGAGACAGGACCGGGGGTCCGCAATGGCAGAAAGAGAATTCAATTCTCCTTTGGAAAACAAAAAAAAAAATCCTTGTGGAAAACACTCACGTACATATAATTCACACCTGCTTTTTGCTAGAAGTCTGGCCCCAGGGTATGTGTAATGATGCAAATTAGAAAAACTCTTATTTGGAGAAATTGACTGTGCAGCTTCAAAAAATCCCCTTCAGATTAAAGACGTGTTACTCTTATAAAACTGAAAAAATCCAGCTTGGATGTTGACTATTTTGTAGGCATCTCAGAAATTATATTATTTGCGTCAAGATGGGGGTGGCAGAACATCTTCGGGGAACTTCACATGGATATTTCAAGGGTTTCTCTTTTTTTTCTTTTTTTCCCAGTTTTCTACGTGCAAAACCTAGTGGCTTGTTTTTCTCTTTTCTCAGAAAGAAAAAATTACCCTGATTCAAAGCAACACTGAAATACAAGGCTCTGCCAGATGTTACATAAACGATGATGTAATGCTGAAGTATTTCATTACACATGCAGCTCTGTTCTTCAGCCCAGCAGTGATTTATTACATTTTGTCAATCCTATTTTATGTACCCACATAATTTTTACATCATTTTTCTTCATGACATTGTTACATTCTCACAGAAGCACATAGAGATAACATCATAACAGTGCAGGCAATGAAGTTAGCATTTTACAAATAATGTTACTAATAAATAAGTATACCAGTGAGGGGAAAATGGTCTGTCTGAGAGAGTGAAAAGCAAATTTACCTTTGAATAATCTGATGGGGGGGAAGAGGCCATAGGTCCAATAAGAACTGAGCGTATCCTCTCGGAGCATCTTCTGCCTTCATGCAGAACAGTGAGGAAATGCTGTTCTTGCCTCTTTTCAGTTTAATCTCACATTCTCTTTGTTTTCCTAATGTGTTCTGTGTGCTGCCAGCTACAGCTCATACACCAGCTGCTTGGTCAAACAGACTCATCAGCAAGTGCAAGAAGACCAACGCTTAAAATCTGTTTTGACCGTGAAATTATCAAGCCATTGGATATATTAGCTTTTTTTCCTGATCTTCCATCAAGGTTTGTTAGAAAAAGCACACCCAGCAACATCACTTCTTATCAGGAGAGAAAGAATTCCAGAAACTATAGGCTGAAAAGATATGAAGGTTGTGTCAAAATAATGCAGTAGGATACTTAAAAGACTCATTCCTACACCAATACAGTTAAAGAAAATAACCCTTCTAATGAGCAGGATGGCAAAAATCCTTTTAGATGACTGAAAGAGAGAAGTCCTCCTTTCTAGCAGACAGCCATGAACCTGCATCATGCAAAATGTTGCAGTGAGAAGTTGCAGTTGACAATAACTTCAAATTTCCTTCTTCCAAGGAGCACAGGGCCAAATTCTGCTTTTGCTATGTCACTAGAAAATCAAAGAAATCTGCTATTTTAAATGACTTGTCCCCCTTGGGCATATAAAAGGCATATCCCTGTTTTATGTGGAATCTCTGCAGGTCAGTATTTGTTACTCAGTAGTTAAGGCACAGGTCAGCAGAAGAAGAGAAGACTCAAGTACATGCTTAATTCTCATTTATTTCAATGGTTAAGCACATGCTGAGAGATTTGGCTAAACCAAAGCTTCCTTCTCTTCTTCTTTGGGATATGCTGGATATGCTTAGGCCCGAATCCAAAGCTCATTAAAATTTGTCTGAGGCCACCCACTGACTGCACTGCATCTGGGATTTCACTGCAGAGCACTCAGCCTACCCTAACACGTCAGTGTTTCACAGAGACGTGCTTCTACACTTGCAAATAGCTGAGTGCTTCCCCAGTCTGGATGTCAAAAATGAGAAGTCCAGAAAGGGGACTGCTTTCTGCTCCAAGACATCTCTGAGTATCTGTCTGGTCTGCAGACTACTCTTACTGTGAAGAGATAAGCTGGGTTTATTTTGACTCCCTACTTGGGTTTTAGACCCTTCGTAATGAATCCTCCAGTTGCACTGGTAGGTTGGGACTTGCCACCTACTATTGTTTGTGTACCCCAGACGGTGAGTCTCCCTTTTCCACCAAAGTTAAGCAGAGGGTAGAAGTGGAGAAGCCTCAACATACCACCGTTTTTTCCACCTCTAGTGAACAGAAAATCTTGCCAAGCAGAATCTTTTTTTAAAAAATTACGCCATTCTGCCTTTACTCTTTATTTACTTATGTAGACCCAACCAGCCACGGCACTGCAGTAAGTCATCTCTACTGCTATTACACAGTTCAGAAGAGGGCTGTGTGGACAACGGGAGGCATGGAGAAGGGAAAGGACTTGCCCAAGGCCATGCAGAACATGAATGGCAGAGCCAGAAACAAAGCCAGGTCTCCCTAGTCCCTGTCATCTTACTGGACCTTGCTATTACAGTGAAATGCCAACTGAGAGCAGAATTTAATCTCTTTCGAGTAACTTCAAGCAAAACATTCATGGGTAGTTTTGGAGGTCCAGCCTCTTGACTGGCTCATTCGGGGCTCGTGTCTCTGGGGTGCCTCCATAGCCAGTGAGATGCAGAGCAGCCGGTGGGATGGCATGTTTCTGTCAGGCATCGCTGATGTAGCCTGTCAGGCTCTGAGGACTTTTCCATGGTTTGTCTTAGAAGCCAACATCGCCTTTTTTTGGAGGGGAAGGAGGAAGGACAGGCTGTTCGGCTGTCTCTCTAAGACTGAAATAACTACCAGCACCCCAACAATGCAACGCAATCGTCCTCTCAGCCTTGTCCTGTCTTAGGATACCTGGAAATAGAGAAAGACCTTTTAAGTTACCATGGCACACATGGGGATATAACCCCTTGGTGGGTGCAGGCTGCTTTTGTCTTCTCATCAGAGTTAAAAAAAAAAGAAGTTTACTATCTAACTAGGCATGAGATTTAAACTGGGGCAAATAAGAGTTTGATTTCTTTTCAGATAAAAGAGATGTTACAAATGAGAATTTTATCTTGCATGGAGGCGTGACAAAGTATGAGACAGAATCCTTCTTGATTACAATCTTCCATCATTTTGATTTTATAATTACTGAATGGAATCAATCAGCTTTGAATTGTTACCTTGGCGAAAGATTAAAACATCATTACTTGTCATACATATTTCACACTTTAGCAAATTTTAATAAACTGAATGCATGAGAAATGGTCGTATTATCTTTCACGGCACTGGGATGCTAATGACATTTCTATTGATTTTAATTCACATTTGTTGGTCAAAATAACTCAAATTCAGGCAAGGCATGGACTCCCATAATCAACACTAACAAATGAAAACTGCTGAGCACTGAAATGGCTAAAATGGAATCATTCATCAGAAATATCATAAAATAATTGCCAATGAGCTAGGGAGGTCTTATCTCCTAATGATCATCCTTTATGGTCTATCGATCCGTTCATAAGGGGTACGTGTTGGTGATCTCTCCATGAGAGCGCTAGGGAGGCAATAAAGGAGAGCACCACTAAGTAGGCAGTGCAAGATGAGCAGGGAAAGCCGTCTCAGACACAGCTGCCCATCAGCCACGACCACCGTCTTCACCGTCCTGGTATTTCGGTGGGAAATCAGGATGCCTCCTTGGGGATCAGGCCTTGGTTCGCTGTGGCAGAGACCTTTTCCTCATGGCCCTCATCACCCAGGCCAGCCAGGACAAGCCCTTTAGACCCACCAGCAGTGTCCCTGCCAAACCACATCCGGTGCTGGCACCAGCCTTTACAGTTGTGGCAGTCAATCCCACAACACCATGTGTATGACAGGTCTCATTCCTGCTATGCCAGCCCGGTAGGTTGCAAGGTAGCAACGCCTCTTCCATGAATAAAGTGACAGGGAGCAGGTTTGGGAGGCTTTTGGTGGGTTCTGAGTAACTTTTAAATGCAAATTGTAGGACAGTCTGCTTCTTTTACCTCATATACTGTGAGTAAACCAATACTCCAAGTTATCCAACTAACCTAAATAATCCCATCTACTAAGACAAGCAGAAATACTTACTACTCAATCTTCTTGAAAGTTTTTGAAATCCAGTGCAACCAGCACTTTTTTGATGAATCATATTTTGTTGTTTGAACTCATATTGGTGCTTTCTCTTCTGCTTCTAAGCCCAACTTAATAGCAAGATGATGTAATTAGATCTTGAATTACTCAGACTTCATTACTATTACCAATACATTACAGAACATTTACTAATATACTCTGAAATTTTATAAATAATTAAAACTTAAATACATTTGTTGAATTAATACAGCACATTTTGTGATACATTTTTTTCCTTCTTTTCCTATGGTCCAATTCTGGGATGCTATTAGCCTACAGACCTGCAAGCTTTTAGAAATGAACCCATCTCCAAGCCCTTGAGGAGTGCCATTAACACCAATGGAGTCAGACACAGCCTTAAAGTTGAGCACATGCAGAAGTGTTTGCAAGACCACAATTTAGCTTTCCTGCCTCCTACCGATGTCCTTGAGCTCCCATGTCAGTCAGTGGAGTAAGTAGGTTTACCATCCCGTAGGGCAACCCAATAATATTGCCTGAGGCCTTCACTGTTTTAATGCATGCACTCAAAGACATATGCAATTCCCTGATTTACAGTAGGATTTCACAAGTCACGCAGCACATCATTAACAAAACTGAAACTTTTGCCCTCACAATTACCACCAGAAGCCTTAATTGCCTCTCTCCTCATCATCACCAAACATAAACATGGGTATATAGCAGTACTATATATCATGGATTTAATGTGTGTAATGCAAAAAAGTACCTAATAAGTGCCCTTTAAAGAAGGTGTGTTTGTTTTTGTCATGTTGTGTTTTTGTTCCAGAAGTCTCCTGCACAGAAGTATGGATGTAGTGTTTTATCTCTTTAGTAAATATTATGATTTGAGACCCAGCTTTACTAGGCATAGAGTGTATACTTACTGTGGTAACCCTTAGAAACCATGCCCCATCCTGTTACATGGTGTATGCTCACACGTAACTGTTCAACAGTCACTGCCCTAAAAATTGCTAACTCATTTGCAATGCATCACACAATAGCAGATAAAGTGGATTATACTTATCATTCATTGCAAATCATTTAACTACATAAAGCAAGTGAGATATAGGTACTTAGAAAACAAAATGTGGTGTGTTCCTTGGTATATTCCTGTTGGAAACAAAGGACAAATTCTCCGCATCCCCTCTGTTGTAGAGATTATCAGTTACCTGGTGAATCTGGCTCCTCCAAGAAACGTAACGTGAGCACAGGCAAGGCAGAGTTTGAGTCTCACTTCTACACTGTACAGTACTGAATGAAATCTAAAGATATCAGGAAGGATGGAGGGGACCTCTTTAGAGTTTGGCATGCATGAGCATGTGTTTACGGGCAACACAAACTGTAAATGTAAGAAAGAGCTGCACAGAGCTGCCATCAGATGAGAGTGACTCTCAAGTGTTTTAAAAATATATCATGGGTGAGTTCATGTCACTGGGTCATGTTACAGGCTTGGATACCTCATTTTAAGGTTGTTCAAGGCAAGTTTTCCCACTACTCTTTCTCTTCTATCAGATATATCTGTTAACTAAAGCATTCTCGTAAGCAGCAGAAACGTTGCAAAAGCCAATACTTATTTTAAGATCTAACTCTGCTAAAGGTAAAATACAAATAAATATGGAAAAATGAACTGAGCTTGGAGCCATAATGAAGGGAATCACAGAAGCAGCTCTAGACCAGCAACACCAAGATGGATCGTAAATATTAAACTTCTCCCACTCCAGGATGGTAAAACGTGCTTCCCTTGTAGTCCTGCACCTCTTCAGAGTGGGAGAGAAAATAACTCTCAAATGCTTTAGCAGAAGCACATACTACACTGTTTGTTTATGCCTAAAAATCACTATTTCAAGCAAAGCCGCTGGTGCACTCACCTTCAGTTTGAGGCCCCAGGCAAGCTCTCCCAAACAACTTGTTCACATCCATAAAACCAAGAAATTCCAGCCTCTGAATGTCCTTGGCAACGGGTGAGCAGCCAGCAAAACATCCTCTGATATAAGCCTGCAGGACTTCACATCCTCACCAGGAAAACGTGGTACCAGGAAAACAAAACCACACTAACTCACCAGGAAGCCAGCAG
Organism: Phaethon aethereus; assembly: GCF_964289735.1. Lineage (NCBI taxonomy): Eukaryota > Metazoa > Chordata > Aves > Phaethontiformes > Phaethontidae > Phaethon > Phaethon aethereus. The sequence goes on from NC_138577.1 coordinate 26,872,054, forward strand.
CATTTTTCTTCTGATTATAGCAGCTCGGGAACAATCAAGCGCTGTCCTTCACATCCAAAGGCACAAGAAGAGACACCAAGTTTTATCTTCTTGATGATTTGTTGATTAATCGCTTCCTAACAGTCAAGGTCATTTACTGCATATCCAACATGACTGATGCAACACGCTGTGGTAATAATCTCAAATCAGAGGGACATCAAAAATGAGCCTTGAGGACAGAATTCTGCCTTTCCTATTCCCATATAATGGCCATTTATAAAGCTACAACAAGCCTCAAAGTGCACCTTGAAACACCAAATTTAAACATAGGAGCCTGACTTGCAAAGTAAAACGAACATAGAAGAGTTTACTCGCTATATGTTTTAGCCTTAGAGTCCTCTTATGGTATTACTGTTAAAAAAATAAATCGATAATAATATGGCAGTGACACAAAACCAATAAAGCAGATAAATTTGGAGCTGAGGAATCACTCTCACACTGCATCAGTCCCTAGGAGAATAAAACGTGTTGCTAAACTAAAGCCTCATTAAGATGTCATGTACTCTTCCTGTTTTCCTTTCCATGGTCACTGGTTACCAGGGTTTCTCCCTTCTAATCAGTTCCTTTTTAATATCTTGCTCATACTGAGTGAAATATTGGCTCTAGAGCCAGTGTGAGATTTTCCATTTACTTCAGCACAGCCTGGACCTCACACTCAGATTTTATTGTGCCTGTGGCTTGGCATAGCCCTGCAGTGCCTCTTCTTGCCCTGCGCCTCTGCCCACTACCTGCTCTTCCCAACCCTTTGCCCATCAGACATCCCCACAGCTCCATCAGTAGCAAGAAATTCCTCCCTCTTACTAAGCAGACAGCTCATATATATATATATGAGTATGGATAGAGATATGGATACAGATACGGATATGCATATGTGTGTATGTATGTATATCTCTGATTCCAAGGAGGGAAAGATGAAGTATATCCACCTAAACCAGAGATTTCAAATATTTTAGGTCCCATTGCCGTATTAGTTCACACAGTTATCCTGCTCAGGGATTGAGCTGCACAGCCCTGGCCACCTCAGAGCATCAGGACACCGGGGAGGTGTCATCTCCTGGTCCCCAGGTTTTGCCTCCCCTCTGCTCTAAATTAGGTGGGACTTGGACTGCAGATTCCACAGGTCTGATATGTGGCCAGGGCCATAGGGACATTCCTGTCCTCCCTTCACTGAGGGTCATGGCTCTCCTGGGCCTCTCAGTTTGTGTAGTCCTCTGCTTGTCTGGTCATGGGCTGACATGAGTGGGCATGGTGGTGTTGGGTTGATGGTTGGACTTGATGATCTTAAAGGTCTTTTCCAACCTTAATGATTCTGTGATTCTGTGAGTGAGTCACGACCACAAGGAAGGGAGAGACATGGGTTTCAGGGCTGCAGAGGGGATGTAGGTGAGTGGGACTCTTTCTCGTAACTTGTTGATTTTGCCCTTTTCTGTTATAACCATAATACGCTTTTAACATCTTTATAGATGTATATGGAAGTGTCAGTTCTGTTGTTGTTATGTATTGTTAAAGAAGCTATAAATGCCTTATGACTCAAGGATCTCCAGCCAGAAGAGAAGAGCTTAAAAATGGAACAAAATTGCCATCCATAATATAAATGGGCAGCTCTCCCACTGAAAAATGCTTTTCAATTTAAACTCTATTAACAGGAAATTAGGAGTTCTCCCATCACAATGTTATTGTTTATTTTAAAATGAAAACTAAGAACATAAAAATACTATCAGCACAAATGTTTGACAGACCCAGAAATAAATTAAACCATTTTATTACATTTTTTTACCTCCAATGTTTATCTTCTAGTCTCCGGCAATTTAAATTTAATAGACAAAACTATTAAGAAGGTAGTGTAAATTGAAATTTTGGGCCAACTCCTCATTGCTCTGGAATCAATGAGAGAACTGCCATTGATTTCCATACAATCAGGATTTAGACTAGGGTGTTTGTATTAAGAGTATAGATACCACAAAAAGGGCTGACCCTTGACTCTTCACATGACCAATCATTCACTGGTGTCAACAGGAGACCACCACAATCATTACATGTAAAACAGAAGTTTCATACCTGCTGTCTGGATTCACCTGCAAAAAATATAACTGAATATAGATATAACGTGTATGCATTTTAGGGATAAACGCATGCATACATTTGTGTGCAGATGTGTATATGTATGTATGTCAGTGCAAGTATCCGAGTGCACTGCCAAGGTGACAAAGAGACTGTAATGTAAATGGGAAGTTGGCTCTGTGAATTCAGTCGCTATTAAATAGTTACACGTGCAATGTAGGGTTCAGCAAAACAAGTAACTGAATATTCCAGCATACAGAGCCCTGCATTTTTATTTGCAGAGCAACCAGTAGCCTGAGGCATAGTTTTCAAGTGTCCAAAACTACCTGATTTAGAAAAATAACATCACATGCCTTCTCTTCTAGGAAGGATTCTGAAAATTCCTCATTTCAGTCTGGCCAGAAATATAGTAACACCAATCTTTCTCATAACATGTGGGTTCTTTTGAGGTAACACGTGGTAACCTTTGAGGTAACACTTTCTCCTCAGGTAATGTCTAAAAACAAGAAGTGTAAAGAGATGCAAAAAGGAGAACAAAAAGGCTAACTAGAATTTTGCAAACCTCATGAAAAATGCAATTATAATTGCATTCACAATTAAAATGTTTGCAATCATTGCAAGACAGCCAAGAAACCTTCTGGCTTTCTTTAGTTTGAGTATTATTTTTTATTTTCGTATGAACTGTATTGGCTTAGTCATTCCTTGATCTAGTTTTCAGCAAAGTTTGCTTTTCCCATATTGTGTTTTTAGCAAAGAATTTCCACATGTTTACAGTAAAGAAACGTGACTTCTTGCAGTACAAGCCTGCTTGTTTTTCTAGCTCATATCCCTTGTCATATGCCCCGAGGGCTTGGTCTCCATGAACCGAAAGAGCAACGAAACCCCAAAGAGCACCAATAAAAACTGATAATAACTAAGACTGTCAAAACATTTAGGCAAATGGGACAATGCCCTTCAGTGAGCTACACTTCACAGGAGCACCCCTGAAGGAGGAAATGAGCCTGTAGGACGTGGTTGGCGCTTCCATGACTTCAGTAGCAAAACCTGCTCCATCCCCCAGGTTCACCCCCAGTCCTCCTCTCCCTCTGGGCCAGCACCTCTGAACCCAGCTCACAGCACATCCCCAACACAGCAGCATGCTGCAAATGAGGCGAGCTTCTCCATGTAGTTCAGCTCCTTCAGTGCCAGGATGCCGGCACGCCACCAGTCAAACCCACTCTCAGGTCTGCATGTCCATTAAAAGGGAGCAAGGGAGTGAGAAGTAGCACCTGGAGCCACTGAGCTACTGGAGCCTGGTTTCCTGCTGCTTTGCCTCTCACGCTTTCTAATCAAGCAGAAACTCCAGGTGCAGCTTTCTTTTATGAGGAACATCCAAAATCATAGAATCATAGAATTACTGAATCACAGAATAGTTTGGGTTGGAAAGGACCTTTAAATGTCATCTAGACCAACCCCTCTGCAGTGACCAGGGACATCTTCAACTAGATCAGGTTGTTCAGAGCCCCGTCCAATCCGACCTGAAATTTTTCCAGGGATGGGGCATCTACCACCTCTCTGGGCAACCTGCGCCAGTGTTTCACCACCCTCAATGTGAAAAATGTCTTCTTTATATCTAGTCTAAATCTACCCTCTTTTAGTTTAAAACCATTAACCCTTGTCCTATTGCTACAGGCCCTGCTAAAACATCTGTCCCCCCCTTTCTTAAAAGCTCCCTTTAAAGTGGGGGGCGGGTTATAAAAAACCCTTTAAAGGTTGCAGTAAGGTCTGCCCGGAGCCTTCACTTCCCCAGGCTGAATAACCCCAGCTCTCTCAGCCTGTCCTCACAGGAGAGTGTTCCATCCCTCTGATCATTTCTGTGGCCTCCTCGGGACCCTCTCCAACAGGTCTTCCCTGTGCTGAGGGCTCCAGAGCTGGATGCAGAACTCCAGGTGGGGTCTCACTAGAGCAGAGTAGAGGGGCAGAAACCCCTCCCTTGACCTGCTGGCCATGCTTACAGTTGGCCTTCTGGGCTGTGAGCGCACATTGCCAGCTCATGTCCAGCTTTTCATCCACCAGGACCCCCAAGCCCTTCTCGGCAGGGCTGCTCTCAATACCTTCATCCCCCAGCCTGTACTGATACTGGGGGTTGCCTCGAACCAAGTGCAGGACCCTGTAATTGGCCTTGTTGAAGCTCATGAGGTTCACATGGGCCCACTTCTTGAGCTCATCCTGGTCCCTTTCCCATGTAGATTTTCTACGGGTTTCAATACAGGTTGAATACAGACAGGCCCCTCAAAGGAGCCCTCCATGGCATCTCTCCTCTCTTTGCACGCTGTCATTTTCATGAAAATTATTTGAAATCAATACTTCTACATCTCTAGCTGAAATTAGCCCTAGATCCAGGAGAGAGGTGCAAGCATATAGACATAGATGCACTCCACATGGTTACAACAGCCCTCTTTTTGTGGGGAAAAGGGCAAAAAGGATAGGTCTTGGCCATTATTGGTACTGATCCTAAACTTTGTGATGGGAACACATACAAGTAAAGGTATATTGCTCTCTTGATGCTGCAGAGGATATCAAGCTCTGAGACGTGTTAGTTATGCCAGTTAAATCCCCATGTTTTTCCTCAGATCCTCTCATGCAATGTGGCTGCCATCAGAGCTGAATCCTCTCTCTGCTGGCAGCTCAGATGCCTGTGCTCCTCTGAGCCCTGCCTCCTCATTCTGTCCCCTCTGCAGCTTCAGGATTCATCAGCAGCTGCATCTCCAGAGGCTATAGGGTCAACATATCTCCTCGGTGAGGGTGCATCAATCCTCTGGCATCCCCACCTGCATGGGGAAATCTGCAGCAGCTGCCAGGCTGAAGTCAGTTTTGTACCAGCATCATTGCAGACACATTAGAGGTGTCTACAGGGCAGATCAAAGGAACTGGCCTGATTTGCCTCCCTGGCAGGACGTGAGCCATGCCATCTTGGGAAGTGTGTGGCCACATTAGCCTGATGCTGAGCTGAGTATAATAATCCTTCTGCACGCATGCAGCATGCACTTGCTCTGGCTGAGCCCCTCACCACAGCACGCTCAGGCTGAGCTGCTTGGTGTCCAACCAGCTCTGAGAATAGGCAGAGCTAGGACCATCCCTCCAGCCTGCCCTGTGGCTGTGTTTTAATAGCTGTAAGATTCAAGCTCTCCATGTCATGGCACATTTGAAGTGCTTCCAGCTGCTCCAGACATGAGAAAAATGAGCCTTGGTAAAAGGCTGCACTAGAAGGACTGAGACATGTTATGTCCCTCAGCTCATAATCCAAATAATTGTTTATCAGGAGACAGAGAGCAGCTTGATCATCTCTAGTATGGACGAATTACTTAGCCCAGAGCTTTTTCCTGAATTCTGGTAATCACCTTCTTCCACATCCCATCTGTCTTTACCCTCACTACCAAATCCAGACCTGGCACAATGGGCCACTTCATTGGTTTCAGTGGACCCACACTTGCGGATGCCAGTGTCAGATCTTGCCCTTTATAATCCATGATCCTACAGGGCTACCCATCGGCTGCTGCTTTCCAAGTGCACACAAAGCAACCATTCATGCCGAAGCACCCACCCCAAGTGAGCTCAGTGATCTCAGGCTGTTCCAATAACCTTGACTAAATCCTTTCTCCTTTTCTTTGCTAAATCCACCTACTGAAATAAAGGCCACTTCAAAGCAGGCTCTTGCCCTGCCTGTCATCATGGCATGTTGAGATAATTCAGAGCAGTTATGATAAATGTTCTGACTATTGGCATCAAGAAACAAACAATGGGCTCACAACAACATAAGATTAAACACGTTTCCACAATTATCAGAGGAATTGTCTTGCTGACCATGTCCTTTCTTGCTATTTTTTACTGCCTGAAACAAATAGAGAAACTTAGAAGGTTGGTGAAATAGAGCTGCAGTGCTTTAGACCCTGCTAAAAGGCAAGGAAGCTCTGTTAGATGTTGGTTTTCACTTGTCGGGTAAGAAAGGACATGTTTGTAGCCTTTGCACCACAGGGTTCTCTTGGTCCATTTGAGAGGGAAGCAGCGTGGCTTACAAGGGCTAATGCTCACTGCTGGGAGGCTAATGCTGCACCATTAGCTTGGTGGAGGGAGGCTATACTCTGTCAGGAAGAACAAGCCTGGGTGGCAAAAACCAAAAGGATTTGCAGTGAGAGGAAGCATGGCCTGCCAAGCCAGAATGCAATGTCAGCCTTGATCCCAGCCACCAGCTGTGCCGAAGAGCCTGGTACTCTGTAGCCCAGCCATGAAAACACTCAGCTTTGCCAAAGAGCAAGTGGGAGCAGATGGAGCAAGCTGGGGAGTACAAAAACATGAGCTCAGAGATGTAGGCAGGACCAGTTAATGAAAGAAAAAGCAGCAAGAAGTAGTTTGTCAGAGCATATTCATCTTAATTCGACTGCTCCTTTCCTTGTGATCCCTCCTGCCGCAATTCTTCCTTTGGTTTCCATTTCCATTGCTTCTCCAACAAGGACTTACCACTTGGGTTCCCTTCCTTCCACAACACCAGGACAATCTACCTCATGTGGCCCCCTGCAACTCCACACACCTCCCTTCTTAAGACAGCCAGCCACCTGCCACTGCACCCTGCCACCAACCCACGAGACCTCACAGGGTAAATTGTCTGTGAGTAGTCATGCTGATGAGCTTCCGTGGGGTGAGAATCAAACCCATACCCCAAGACAACCCAAGGGAACCCATTGTCCACAGCCACATGTGCTACAAGTCAGTCACAAACCATTTCACAACTTCAGTCCAGTGCCCAGGCATGCTCACCGCTTAATTTCCTAGCTAGGTTCACTGCTGCTGGGTGTGTGCTTTTCTACCAACCTGCTTTCCTAAGCATTGCCTACAGGTAATTTCATTGGCTTTGTATTCATGCCCTCCCAAGATATTTTTACTTGATGGCCAGCCTTAGCTACTTGACAGAGCAGTAGAGGTCCTGGAGACATTCAGTTCCCAGAGTTTTGTGAAATTATGCAGCCAGGTGGAGAAGAGACACCTAGACTGGCATCCCACTAGGGAAAAGTCTTCAGTATGAGTTTGCCAATAGAGAATTCGCATAGATTAAGATCATTCTAAATGCCTCAATAGCAGGAAAAGTTTCATTCATGTTTAATTAATAATTCAGTGGTTAGAAAGTTATTCTAGACAACCTACATATTAATAGCTATGGTTTTGGCAACAAAAATGTTCCTTTGTTCACAGTGTCTTTTTTTATTTCTCTTCCCTCTTTTCCTCACCCTACCTGCTTTCATAATGATGTTCTTTAAATCAAAAAAAGTCTTTCATTCAACCCTATGTTCCAATATGGGCAAAAATGCATCCACAGCATATGTCCTGGTTCTCCAGGGACCGGGCCCTATTATACATCTTGTCAAAACAAGACCTGAGGAATACCAGTGTGGGTGTTAACAAGTAACAGTATGGGAAAAGAAGCATGATAGATCCCAGGACAACACAAAAGAAAACACCTGCCTGTTCAAGCAGTACACATACATACACACACGAGTTCAACAATGGTCAGAAACCCTCCATTCTGCATCCTGATAAAGTAGACCAGCTGTCCCCGAGAGGCCTGAAGAAAAGAAGATGAATGCGTAATGTGAATTCTGCCTTCAATTTATGGCTTAATTTAAAAATAACTGGAAATAAAACATGAAGAGGAATATCGCCCACAGAGAGTAGGCTGAACTCTGCTTTCTATCACTTTCCTACAGCTTCCATTTATCTCTGTCAGCACAGAGAGCTTTCTGAATATGCCTGTACTATGAGTTATGCACTGGGCCAGGCTTGTTCCCAAGGCTGGGCTTGCCCACCATCCACGTCGTTTCAAGACCATACATCTGCAGTGCTCCACAGCCAGAAGCCTGAGGTCCAAGCGCTTACTCATGGGCCATATACAGCTTACACCAGCACAAAGCCAGATACAGTGAAGTACAGTCTACTAGAACATAGCCAAGATACAGGGTTTTTAAAGCATATTTTATTATACTTTTCTTTAAAACATATCCAGGGGCTTGTTTTTTAAGCCCCTGAGCAGTATCCAGGGAGGAGGCAGGCAGGCGGTGAAGCAGGTGGCAGGGCTTAGAACATCTATTGCCTTGAATACACCATGTCTCCATCATCTCTCCTGCCTGCATTACCAGCTCTCTTCAGTTTGCTAATGGTGCTAGAAAATGTAGGTGGGCTGGTGTAGAGCGACCATTAATGTTTTTATCTCCACCATCATCCAGGAGGTTGAAGAGGACAATGTTTTCACTGCTGAGGTTCACGTGATTGTGACTGCGTAATTGCTGTCTTCAGTCATGCTGGGGAAGGGGGAAATTTGAGGCAACATGCTGTTAAAATAGGTTTGTGTGGTTCAGCTTCTCAGCAGCATGTGTTCCTTGTTACTCAGGACTGTCACAGGGGAGGGAAGACAATACAAAACTAAATGAAGCTGTTGTGTTCAGATGGAAAGTTAGCATCATGCATTTGTCTCTACCCACACTAGCCATGCTTTATGACTTTCCTAAAGCAGAATTCACTCCATCAGCAAAACAGAACATATGTTAATTTACATCCATAGGAAGGAAAGCAGTGAATCATTTCTAATGGTTCAGGTGCTCCACTCATAGCACCTAATTAATTCTGACTGGAAGGTTGCAAAAAATTCTCTGACACAATTCCAAGTATTTATTTCAGCTTTATTATTAAATAAGTTGTAATGAATGAGGAATTGACCTTGTGGTTAAACCACCAGCCTCGGACTGAGGTTCAGCCCCTGACTCGGCCCCCTGTGAAACCGCGTCATTTCGCTGGCCCTGGCTATATGTGTTCCCTCCACTAATCTTTCCAGCACACCACACACATGACCTTGGGAGATGTTCAGCTCTCTGCATGCATCGCACCATCAAAGGGCCAAACACTGCAGGGGGAACATGGAAAGAAGGAGCGATCTTTGGAGTTTCTTGCTTTTCTCGGGGAAAACCGAGGTCAGACCGAGACTAGACTGCAGGCCCAGCTCTCAGCAGGGCCATGCGCCTGAGCTACATGGAGGAGGCTGACCGCCCTCCAGACCAGAGGTGCTGAAGCCGGTCAGGTCTCCACCACCAGCCGCGTCCGTGTCGAGCACAGCAGAGCCAGAACCACGCTCGGAAAACAGAGTTGGGGCCACAGCAAGCACTACTGCTTGGTGCCGACAGCCCGCAGTGGGGAGAGAAGGAAAGTCCATCGCCAGAGACCTGTGTTAACCAGTCCAAGTAACAAAAGTTGCTTATATCTAAACAAAAGCTTTCTGATAATGCAAAATTAAACTGACAGGAAGAAACAAACATGTTAGAATACAGTCTAGCAGATACTTTAGCATTTGTTTTATGTAAATCTGAACAGGCAGCATCCTCTGTGACTGGTTCGATAAAGAACACAACCCTCATTCCAGCAACCCTGTGTATGTTTTCTCAACTTTTATTTTCTGCTCCATTGACCTCAGATACAAATTTCCCAGCAAAAACACAATAGATGGTTTATGTCACATAACAGGAAATCATGAAAGCCTCATGACCCTGATTTTCAGGCGCTTTTCTGATTTTCTATCAGCCCTTTTTTCCCTTCTCGTGCCTGCTACACAGTTAATATAACTTTATAACAGGAAAATGTAATTTTAAAGTCACAATGATTTTTTGCTATGTCATTTATTTTTTCTGAATTACTACAACAGAGGCTTTTGCTTTTTTTTTCTTTCTCACCTATCATTGTAATTTCACTAGTTTACATAGTGATATACATAGATATACAACAGCAGTGCAAGAAGAGACGGAGATTCACAGCAATCCCACCCACTACATTATTTCAGAGACAGCTGCCCTCCTTTCCTCGCTTCCTTAGACACCAATCCTGAAATTTTCTGCAAATTGCTGTGGGTCAGTTTAGTATCATGACTGAACCAAAATTCATGGACCGCTGATGTCTGCACACTTGCCAATAAAGCCACTCTCTGCTCAGTTGAAAAATGAAAGAGCACAGCTTGCATTAGAATCAGAAGGATGAAATGCAGAAGCCAAGTCTTAGCAAACTCACTGTCCTCTCATGCCGAATCAGAAAGAAAAGACATTTTCTGCCATTCCAATTATTTAGTTAATCCCAGTGAGCTTTTCCTGGAACAGATACCTGTGTCACCATTACTCAATAAATACAAAGCTATTAAGCTATTTTCTAAACAAAACTCGTAATGAAAGCACAACTTGGAATAAATGCCCACCGGCAGCACAGCTCTGCCAGAGCTCCCCCACCAGGACACTTGCCACCGTCCAGAGTGTGCTTCCCCACAGAACTGAATCCAGAACCTGCTCCAGGTAACTATTCCTGCATCCGGTGTCACCTACACACATCACCTCCTTCCACCCAGAAGGAAAATTATTGAACTTTCTTGACAGACCAAAAGACTAAACTTGAAATGACTCTGCAACTCTTCATTGAGCACAAATTTAAGTACTTTTGCTTGCAGGGGGAGCAGATTTTTTTTTTTTTTTAAATCTATCATAGCTAAGTGTAATCTTGAAATAGCAAAAAGAAGTACTTAGAAAGTGCCACAGGTTCTTTTTTGCATCAAGATCTCATTTAGTGAAAAAAATTAAAAAAATTATCCCCCCAAATGTCTTTCAGCAGTTCTCTTCTGAGTTTCCCTTGGTCTCACCAGGCTGCAGCAACAATCAGATTTATTGTTCCACAGGGACATTTCTTAGGCATGTGTTCTCCTTCCTACCATGTCACGTATTCATTGAGGAGTAACACAGATACCCTAGGACCACTGATAACACTCCAATTACATTTTTTCCCCAGAGTTCTAACCTTTTTGATACTCTGATTTCACAACTCAGGTCTTCAGAAGCATTCAATATTTAAGCAAACAGAAACACAGGCTTCACAAGACTCCTCACAAAAAAAAAAACCCCAAAACAAACAAAAAAACCAACCAAACACACACGCCTAGCTTAATATACATTTAGAACTAAAAGAAACAATAAATGTTTATACATTATTTTACATCTTAATTTTCTCACCATTTTTGCAGGCTTTAAATAAGAGCCCCTTCAAATCCTATTCAAGAACTCCACATCCTCCTGCATATGGCTTCTCTTTTTGATCATAAACTCTCTGGGTTTTGGTTTATGCTTTCCAAGCCTTTAGATTCTCTCTCCTTCAGCTGTCCCTGCAGACTCCAACTTTGCCGACTCCAACTTTGCCTTAGTTAATAGTTAGTTATTTTCACCATTCTCTTGAAAAATCCTAACCAGTTTCACTAGGTGTTTTTCCTTCTGCAGTTTTGGTTTTTAGTTACCTGCCCTAAAGCAGGGCAATGGCCATCTACGTGTGCAGTGGTGCTCCACTTGCATATATGAATATCCACTTTTAGCAGCCCTCACAATGACCCTGGCAGGGTCTAGTAATGTGTGTTTTGACAGCTACTCGAGACACGGTATGTTTTCACACATAGGAGAGTTCACATGCTGAAGCCAAGACACCCCTTGGCCAAACCAAATAGCACTGCAGTAGGCTGACAAGCCAGGGGTGGATTTCCAGTATGTTAAGAGCACAGGCAGATCCACATGCACGTAAGGTCATGTCCTAGGTATGCTTCTGTATGTACAGGTGAGGCAGGACCACTGATGTGGCAGGATACATGTCCTCCTGGAGGGCTCCTTTGAGCCAGCGGTCCTGCCTGCGTGCACAGCTTGGGCAGAGGTGCCCTGCCACCACTCCAGCCCAGGACACCCAGCACCACCAGCAGCCACGAAGATGCCACCAGGCATGGGTGCTTGAGACATATGCTGAGTAGGCGCTCAGCAGGGGCCAGCTGAGTGAATTGGAGGCCAGCATCTGGGACAACACAAGGCTTGTGCATGTTGTCACCAGCCAAGAGTCACAGGCGAGCCATTGATGGGCAGCAGCCTGTCCCAGCATGCCACATATTCCCACCCTTAGGAAGCAATGAGGATACACATCCGTATCCCCTGGTCTTTGCAATGCTGACATTTAACTCACATCTCTAGTTTTTGTGTTTCTCCCAATTTTGTGCCCAGAAAGCTCTCCCCTGTGCCTCTCTAGGCTTTTTCTCTTTCCCCTCTGCATGGCTCTGACCCAATGGGTTGATTCTCACGCTCTGCCCACTCTCACAGCACTTGGTCTCCCTACTCCGCTCCACACACCCCTGCCTCTGGTTTGCAGTCCTCTCCCTTGTGCTGTTTGCCAACATCTCCATCTCCCGGACACATTGCACATGGCACATACATAACAAAACATTTTTTTCCTGCCTACAAATGTTACCAACACCTTCTGGTTGACCCATGGGGTTCAGGGAACTTCAGGCTGTGAACTGAGGGTTTTTGGACAGGAGGCTGAACCTGTGGATCAAACTTTTAAGGCAGCTGAAATAGCAGAGCCAGCATTTCTCTTAATGGCTTTATACTTGTCATGCAGAGGTCCCCACCTGCACTGGGAATAATTTGCAAATCTGCAAACGAAAAAAAAAATCTTTGATTTCTGACCAGTGAAATGCTGAAATTTTCATTTGCCAGCAGCCATATTCCTCTGTGCTCCCATCCCTCCATCTCTTCCCTGTTAAAGTCTACCCACACTTGTTACTTCAAAGAAATCCAACATGGATGCAGATGGCCATTGTGGAGACTTATTCAACACCTGATGCTAGCAGAAGCGGAATTAAATAGGCAAGGCCAGCAGTTACAGTTCCCCTTCTTCTCACCCCTCCAGTCTCTTCTGAGACCCTTGATCTGTAACCCTTTCCCTGTGCCATTCCTCCCCAGCTCCACCTCCCTTCACATCAGTTCATTTCTGATTTCTTTGTCCTGCCTCAGTGCTGAACTAACCACCAAAATCATGTGTTGGGATGAAGTTGACACATGGAAAGTTGGAAGTTTGATATATGGCTGGGGAAAAAAAAAAAAAAAGGACATTTGCAACCTTCTGCCTCAGTTTCCCCATTAGTTTCAACTGGACATTTTAGTGTCCTCTGCTCTTCTTTGGGTGTCATCCAGAATGTTGCTCCACTTTACCTATGAGTGAAGCAATCCTTGTGCAGAGACCCTACTGATGCACTGGAGGTGGGGTGAAAACAGCTGAGTGTCAGGGTGTCAAGTAGTTCACTGAGGATAAATACCAAAACTCACCAATGTGGAGGACTTCCCAGATTTGTGACCGTTACAGGAAAATCCTGAGCGACCTAGTGCATGCATGAAGAAACAGACATATAATGGCTTCATGACGAAGATCAGGCTTTGGTAGAAGCATGGTCATGTTGTTGCCTTGTCAAAAAAGTGGGGGCATCAAGGGAGGGAGGCTGACTGTAAACACTGCCACAGGTGGGAGCACCAAGAACTGGTTATTCAAAGCAACGGAAGCTCGCAGGCAACTCAAAAGGCACATGTGCCAAGGTTTCTGGCTCATCCACTGAATCACCAGGCTGCTGGGGGTGGACTCTATTTCAGTTGATAGGTTTTAAACAAAAAATCTGATCCCAACAATCTGCATAATTAGAAATTCATCTAGGAAAATAGGACCGCACCAGACTTCTGAAGTGCAAGGAAAAAAAGAAGAGCCACCCAGTGAAGGATGCACTGCAATGGTCCTGAGAAAATTAAAAGACAGAATGTATTTTTGGTGGAAGCGCTTACAGGCTTGCAGCCATCAGCAGGGAAATCCTCTCCCACTGCTTTGCACATAGTAATACAAAATAATACAAAATGGACAGGTTTGCATTTAAAAAAATGCAATTCCACAACTCACCTCTTTCTAATGGAAACAAGTTTCAAGGCTCTATACAATAACCAGCTTCTTCAGATGGAAAGGGGTGACATAATATCGTGCAGCCAGTTCCTGCTACCTATCCTAACCGATTCCTGCCAGCTGTGTCCTCTGAAAGTGAGCGTTATGGGTATGTACCATTTTATTAGTGAGAATGTCTGCAGTGTATTTCCACTATCAGACACTATGATACAGCCCCATTTTCAGAGCACCGGGAACTGTCAAACATGCTGAGCCCTGGCAGAGCCTTACTCCACAGCACCGTAAATGAAACCACCGTAAGGCAGGCTGCATGTATCATACACGAGTCTGAAGACAGGTATGCTTCTTTCAAAGCACAGTGAAAGGAGAAAATGCGAGTGTGTGTTGGGAAAGCAAGTCACAAAAAACACATGGCAAATGCCTCCGTAGCATACATGCAGTGTATTGTACAATCTTTAAAGCTCAGTTTCACTTGCAGCCTGTTGGCCTGTGCTCAGGCAATCCCTGGCTTCCCTCCCCAGTGCAACGCTGTCAGGTACACAGCGCCACGTACAAACAACCGCAGCTCACTAAATGGCGGAAAAACGGTTCTCTGTGAAACAACACAGTGCAAAATCACAACGTTTCTTTTCGCATCGGTCACCCAAGACAGGCCCAAGGCAGGGCCCACACGGGACAGGCGCCACCGGGCACGTGACGTCCCAAGACGGACTCCGGGGTGCCACACACTGCAAATGGCTGCCGCCTCCAGCCTGGCAAGGGAACCCCGCCCTAAGGGGAAAGGAACGGCCCCGCCCCCTCTCGCCCCCCTCTAGCGCTTCCGGCCCCGCTTTGCCTCGCCCGCTGGGGCGCCTGCGCACTGCGCGCGGCGCATGAGCGCGGGCGGTCGGGCGGCCTCACTTCCCGTCCCCCTCCCGTAGCGGCGGCCGGCCGGCTGCGGAGGATGAGGTGCCCCCGAGGCGGGATAGGCGGGCCGCGGTGCGCCTGAGCGCTCGCACCCCTTTCCCTCGCAGGGGCGCGGATTTGCGCCGCTCGCCCACCCCGGCATGGAGGAGAAGTACAGCGGGCAGGCCTTGGCCGCCGGCGGCTTGCTGGGGCCTGTGGATGTGCCGAGCGCCCGGTAACGGCGGCGAGGGGCCGGGGAGGGAGCGGCCGCTCCTCTGGGTGAGGGGGGGCCTGGGGCGAGCCCCGCTTTGGGGGGAGGCTCGTCGCCGTCCCGCCCTCTGGGGAGCAGCGGACATCACCCTTCAGCCTTCCGGGGGCGGCGGGGAGCGGGAGGGACAGGGACAAGGCGGGGCGGCCTGGGCCCGGACGGTGGCGACGTGCGCGTGGTCGCAGGTGCAAACTGCCTTCTCCCCTTTTGCAGGCTGACTCGGTACATCGTGCTGCTGTGCTTCACCAAGTTCTTGAAAGCCGTGGGGCTATTTGAATCTTATGATCTTCTGAAAGCGGTCCACCTTGTGCAGTTTATCTTTATAGTGCAGCTGGGGTGAGTGTGCAGGGGATGAAGCCTTGTTCACCACCGTTCCAGCACGCTTTCTCTATGATGTTCTTTGTCAGTGTGAAGCTTATACTCTGCATTATGTTTTATAGATTAATCAAGGAGTAGAAGGCATAGGCAGTGGATCCAGGAAGTACTCTGTTCATAGCAGTGTGTTTCTGTGATATCTCTGCTCACTATAATTTCAGAATCATGGAATATCTCAAGTTGGAGGGGACCCATAAGGATCGAGTCCAACTTCCTGCTCCTCACAGGACTACCTAAAACTAAACCATATGACAAAGAATGTTGCGCAGACACTCAAACTCTGACAGTCTTGGTGCTCTGACCACTTCCCTGGGGAGCCTTTTCCAGTGACCAATCACCCTCTCAGTGAAGAACCTTTTCTTAATGTCCAACCTGACCTTCCCCTGATGCAGCTTCATTCCATCTCCTTGCGTCCTATCGCTGGTCACCAGAAAGAGGAGATTAGAACCTCCTCCTCCACTGCCCCTCGTGAGGAAGTTGTAGGCTGCAATGAGGTCACCCTTCAGCCTTCTCTTCTTCAAGCTGACCAAGCCAAGTGACCTCAACTGCACCTAAGTCTTGCCCTCAAGACCCTTCACCATCTTGGTCACCCTCCACTGGACACATTCTAATAGTTTGATGTCCTTCTTACAATAGGGCACCCGAACCTATACACCGTACTTGAAGTGGGGCTGCACCAGTGCAGTGCAGAGTGCGGCAGTCACCTCCCTCAACCGGCTAGCTATGCATTGCTTGATGCACCCCAGGACACAGCTGTCCCTTTTGGCTGCCAGGGCACACTGTTGACTCGTATTCAACTTGCCATCAACCCAAAACCCCTGATATCTTTCTGTGGGGCTGCTCTCCAGCTTCTCCTCCCCCAGTTTGTACATATAACCAGGATTACCCTGTGGCAGGTAGAGAATCCAGTACTTGCGCTTGTTAAATTTCATATGGTTGGTGATTGCCCATCGCTCTGTCCAGATCTCTCTGGAAGGCCTCTCCACCCTCGAGAAACTTGAGTGGTTTTGCTACTTCAAAATTGGTTATACTGTGAGAGTACTGATCACAGGAAACTCAGACGTGTCCAAATTTTAAGAATGGTGTTGAAGATAAGCTTTCTTCCTTATAATTTCTGTTCCTGTCGTTCTTGTGAGCTTTGACTGCTATTTTTCCCTGATTGAGAGCTAAAGTGTAGAAACTGATAGCAAATTTACAGAAACAACCTTTGCAGACACAGTCTTGCTTCATGTTTACCTGATATGATGTAGAAGAGCATTTCTGTAATAAACTTGGCAGAGTTGGAACATTCGGAACCTCATTTTTTCCTTTTATTTCAAATTTTTTTACATTTCTGGGCTTCTTGCTTGCATGTTCCCAAGCACCATAGTCTTTTTCCCAATAACTTACTCTTGATGCTGGTTGAGGAAGATGACTGCTGTTTCTTACCATTTTTAATGACTCTGTATTGGGCATTCCCTATGTGAATAAGCCTTTGGGTATATGTATCTTGCTAATAAAAAACATAGTATGATTTCTTGTCAAAACTTCTGACATAAGTTGATTTTTGTAAATCGCAGGTAGACTTCTCATTAGCCATTCTCTGAAGAACTTGCATTTAAAGTTTACCAGAACTGAAGTTCACTTGTCGTCACCTTTTTACTAGTATCTGACACATGTAATGCAGCAGGGAAGGTAAAACCAGTGAGTGTGGTCAGTAAAAGGAAAAATGTAGAGGAAGCTGTTTTGTAAACTGAGTCTGATATGAGAGACCTAATTGCTTAGAGCTTCAAACATACTTGGTTTGAATGAAAAGCTGACTGATAATACACTAACAGAGAAAACTTTCTCCTTTTAACAGGTCTGCATTTTTTATGGTTTTGTTTCAAAAACCATTTTCTTCTGGAAAAGTGGTAACCAAACATCAGGTGAGTTGACATATGTAGTAGTGATCGACATCTTTGTAGATATTCTTGACAATGTTGCTTTTGCCAAAAATGGAAGCAGAACAAAGGTTATTCCACTTGGAAGATGTGGTTGCAATTTCCAAAAGCATGTACCTAACTTTGTGTCTAGTGCGCTGAAAACACCAATCAGCATATTTAGCTTTTTTCAGCTCCTTTTGGGAGCGTCATGGAAAGATTGATCCTTGGCTCCATACAACCGTCTCTTTTGAAGACTGGATTTGCAAAAAGAGCTTAGTCTGCTTAGCTGACATTGACAGTTTAGAAGGGCAATTTCTGGACTGCCAGAATGTCGAAGTGCTCCAGTCATGTCCCCTGTGCCAAAAGAGTGCTTTCTGCATGGTGCGTTGTGATGAGGGGGCTAGTGTAACTGCTCTTCAGACCTGTCTTGAGTTCCCTGTATCCCAAGATGTTAGAGTAGGGCCAGGTTGGAACCTGCTGTTTTATAAGAAAAAAATTATCTTCACATGCTCCATATTCATCTTGGTTTTATGTAACTGAATGCACGAAAACTTGATTCATACATCCATGCATCGTGTTAATCAGTGTATGTGCAAAGTAGAGAGACTCTGAAGGATAGCCTCAGAAGTGTTCCAAATTTCAGTTGCTTTCATGATTAGACACGTGTGGCAGAATTTTAAAGTTTGACCAGGAATAAACTGCATCTTTGATTTGTGTTCAGAAAAATCTCTCCATTTATGGTTTCCTTATTGCTAAAAATTTTTAAATTCTGGCTTTTGAAAATACGATGTTTGTCATAGCACTTTGTCTTGTTTAATGTATTTCCAAAATTAATTACTTTTCTTCGAAAGCTTGCATTTAAAATTAATAATGTTGTATAGCTGAATTATAACCTGCCTCCTGAAGAAAGAATTTAAGGTGAGCATAAGACTTAAGGTCTTAGTCTTGTTATCTTGGATATTTTATCTAGTTCGATATATTTGTCAGATATATACAATAGATTACAAAATAAACAGCATCTTTGACAGATCACAGAATCATTAACGTTGGAAAGGATCTTCAAGATCATCGAGTCCAACCATTAACTGAACACTACCATGCCTAAACCATGTCCTGAAGTGCCACATCCACATGTTTTTTGAATACTTCCAGAGACGGTGACTCCACCACCTCCCTGGGCAGCCTGTTCCAATGCTTGACCACTCTCTCAGTGAAGAAATTTTTCATAATATCCAATCTAAACCTCCCCTGTCGCAACTTGAGGCCATTTCCTCTCATCCTATCACTAGTTACTTGCGAGAAGAGACCAGCACCCATGTTTCCACAACCCCCTTTCAGGTAGTTGTAGAGAGCCTCCTCCAGACTGAATAATCCCAGTTCCCTCAGCCGCTCCTCACCAGACTTGTGCTCCAGACCCCTCACCAGCTTTGTTGCCCTTCTTTGGAACATTTGAACACCTCACCATCCTTGTACTGAGGGCCCCAAAACTGAACACAGTATTCGAGGTGCAGCCTCACCAGTGCTGAGTACAGGGGTATAATCACTTCCCTACTTCTGCTGGCCACACTATTGCTGACACAGGCCAGGGTGCTGTTGACCTTCTTGGCCACCTGGGCACACTGCATATTCAGCCAGCTGTCAGCCAGCACCCCAGGTCCCTTTCCGCCGAGCAGCTCTCCAGCCACTCCTCCCCAAGCCTGTAGCGTTGCATGGGGTTGTTGTGACCCAAGTGCAGGACCCAGCACTTGGCCTTATTAAACCTCATACAGTTGACCTTACCCCATCGATCCAGCCTGTCCAGACCCCTCTGCAGAGCCTTCCTACCCTCCAGCAGATCAACACTCCCACCCAACTTGGTGTCATCTGCAGACTTACTGAGGGAGCACTCGATCCCCTCATCCAGATCATCGATAAAGATGTTGAACAAGACTGGCCCCAGAACCAAGCCCTGGAGAACACCACTTGTGACCGGTCACCAGCTGGATTTAACACCATTCACCACAACTCTCTGAGCTCGGCCATCCAGCCAGTTTTTTACCCAGCAAAGAGTACTCCTGTCTAAGCCACAAGCCACCAGTTTCTCCAGGGGAATGTTGTGGGAGACACTGTCAAACGCTTTCCTATAGTCGAGGTAGACAACATCCACAGCCTTTCCCTCATCCACTAGGCAGGTCACCTGGTCATAGAAGGAAATCAGGCTGGTCAAGCAGGACCTGCCTTTCATGAACCTGTGCTGGCTGGGCCTGATCCCTTGGTTGTCTTGCACATGCCCCATGAGTGCCCTCAAGATGAACCGCTCCATGATCCTCCCTGGTACAGAGGTCGGGCTGACAGGCCTGTAGTTCCTGGGTTCCTCCTTCCGGCTTTTCTTGTAGATGGGGGTCACACTGGCAAGCCTCCAGTCTTCTGCGCCCTCCCCTGTTAACCAAGACTGCTGATAAATGGCTTGTATGGCTTGGCAAGGTCCTCTGCCAGACTTGTGGGTCTCCTGGTGGCCTAACAAGTCCTTAACTGTTTCCTGATGGATTATGGGGAGTTTATTGTGTTCTCCATCCCCGTCTTCCAGCTCAGGGGGCTGAATACCCTGCAGATACCTGGTCTGGCTATTAAAGACTGAGGCAAAGAAGGCATTAAGTACCTCAGCTTTTTCCTCATCCTTGGTGACAATGTTCCCCGCCATATCCAGTAGGGGATGGAGATTCTCCTTTGCTCTCTTTTTGTTGTTAATATATTTGTAGAAGCATTTTTTGTTATCCTTTACAACTGTGGCCAGACTGAGTTCTAGCTGGGCTTTTGCCTTTCTAATTTTGTCTCTGCATGACCTTACGAGATCCTTGTACTCTTCTTGAGTTGCCTTCTCCTTCTTCCAGCGGTGATAAACTCTCCTCTTTTCCCTGTGTCCCAGCAAAATCTCCCTCTTCAGCCAGGCCAGTTGTCTTCCCTGCCAGCTCTTCTTATGGCACATGGGGACCGCCTGCTCAAGTCAATGGACTTCATTTTTTTCAGCCTTTTTTTCAGCCTTTTTGTTGAAGAGATGTCAGACTGTACTATAGAATCTAGTCCTGTGGTAGAAAAGAAGTAAGTTATTCTGCTTCATAATATGTCCAAACAAACCTTACTGGCCTGGCAAAATAGGTAAGAAGATAGATATACTCCAAATTTTTCAGAAGTTGGAGAGCGTATCTGCATATCTCTATTTCTACAGCTACTGTGCTAAAAGGATGCTAATAATGGTGTGTTTCTTTTTAAGCTGTTGAGAAAATGATAATGAAATACTTTTCTTTTGTAGTGGATCAAAATTCTTAAGCATGCTGTTGTGGGATGTATCATTTCACTCTTGTGGTTTTTTGGCCTTACTCTTTGTGGACCACTGAGGTAAATATATATTCACTGTAAAGAATGTTTTCTCTTTGTAAGATAATTTTTGTGATCTTTCCCTGTCTTCTTCCTTTGTTTCTTGTTTTCTGTCCAGCAGCCCATGATTCCAGCCTCTTTCTTTATTTTTTCAAATTTTAAATGAATCTTTATGCTTTTTTCTGTGAACTTCTTGTGCTTGGGAAAAACTACATACAGTTTTCTGTAGAACTTGTAATTTTCTTCACTCAT
This sequence comes from Phaethon aethereus, assembly GCF_964289735.1. Taxonomy (NCBI): domain Eukaryota; kingdom Metazoa; phylum Chordata; class Aves; order Phaethontiformes; family Phaethontidae; genus Phaethon; species Phaethon aethereus. The sequence goes on from NC_138577.1 coordinate 26,892,994, forward strand.
TCTTTGACAACATGCCAGTGAAATTATTGATAGTGCTTAAACTATTGATGTGAGTGATACAAGATAACTGACTGTTCTACTAACTGTAGTTCTCATCCTTTCCCTAGTCTCATTTATGTAATCCAAATTGTTTATTTCACTTTTTGAAGTCCATGGTTTAACAGCTAGTTATAGCAGCTTGTATTCTTGTGCCAGGTGACTAGAATCAATTTATGCATCTATTGCAAGGCACTTGCTTTATCTGGTCATATGCCTATGCTGTGTTGAAATTGGGTAGCATTAGTGCATATACTCTGAGTGAAACTTGTGCTGTTAGTTAGCAGTGCTGAGTAACTATAAAAGAATAACATCATACTTCCAAAAACGAAGGTTAATGTATTAGAAAGCATCTTTCATTAGAGGGAGGAAAGTAAAGCCTTAAATGCTATATTTTATGAAGGTGAAGTTTTATCCTTCAACAGGAGATGGCATAGCTAAGAATAATAGGATTTCTATAAGAAATACTGTAGTGCCTTTCCGGATCCTAGCAGTCTTCCCAAACAGAACCAGTAACATGGGCCCTTGACAGCGTTTATTACTTTCATTCTGCTCTGGAAAGCTGTCAGTATAGCTTGTTAGTCAGCCTTTGCTATCTGAAGGAGATAGTGTGCAAGTTAGAATTTCTTATTTTCAGCAATTAAGAAGTTCTGAGGTTGCATAAACTACTAGACCATCAACACCTCAATAAACAGGGTGTAATACAACAGAACAGGGCTCTTGTTCTCTGGGAGCCAGAAACTTTGGTTTAGAGGAGCTATTGTAATGGGAATAATAATTCCATCTTGAGCAAGTTTGTATCTTCTTGTGTTACTAGAACAAAGTACAATTAAAAGTAATCTGTAAATGAATAATTTTAATCTGTTCTTTGAGTTAGGAAGTTCTTTGTTTTTTTGGTTTGTCTAGCTGTCCACAGATAGATGTATTGCTGGTGAAGGCAAATGGATTTCAATTTATCCTTTTGAATTGTTTGAACTTGCTGTTGAAATCACAGGATGAATCTTTGTCTGCTGTCTCATTGAATTTTAGCTGAGATAATATATATCAAGCTTGTGAGGTAGACCTCTTGTAAGCAGACATAAGTGTTTATTTCACTTTTTTATAGGACGTTGTTGCTGTTTGAGCACAGTGATGTGGTTGTGTTATCACTCCTTAGTGTCTTGTTCACAAGCTCAGGTGGAGGACCAGCAAAGGTATTTAAAAATTTATTTTACCACATGAAGAAATTACCGAATGCTATAAATCCAAGTACTTCTTTACCCAGAACAAACAGCATTTTGGATCTATGTTCATAGAAACTGTGCTTTTTTTTAGTTTAATTAGTGGTGAAGTGATAAGATGTACTACTTGAAGTAATAAATACATGAACAGGGGAACAGAGAGTCCAATATGCCAGACAAACCCTCCCCTTAGGGCAGTCTGCTGCCTCCCCGGGGCACAGGTTAAGGACATCACTAGGATCCCTAGCCTGGTGCGGCCCTTGGGCTGTTACCCACTTCTGCTCTTCCCTATGGGTGGCAATGAAGCTGCAACTCATAGTCCAAGGGTGATCAAAAGAGACTTCAAGGCCTGTGGATGGTTGGTAAGGGAATCTGGAGCACAGATTGTTTTTTCTTCTTCCTGTTGTGGGCAGTGACATTGGAAGAAACAGACAGGTCCAGTCTATTGGTATCACTGCCACAATTTTCAGTTTTTCAATAATGGGATGGCCTACACAACACCAGTCTTGCTGGCATTAGATGGGATTCACCTTTCTTAAAGGGGGAAGAGCGTCTTTGCTTGCAAGCTCATGGGGCTTATTGACAGGGCTTTAAACTAGACTTAAAGGAGGTAGAGGATAATGTCAGGCTTGCCTGTGACAAGCTGTGGGATAACATGCCAAGGTTAGAGGCACGGGGGGCTAGAGCCTGTTGCTCTGAGACATGCTGGCTACATACTGCAGCATACTTGAAGTCTTATGGAGGAGAGCCAGGGGCTCTGGAGGTAATAGGAGCCAACAGGGAAATGCCAGTGAAAGACCTGAAAGGAACTAAGGGGTGTTCTTCTAAGAAGGTGACACAGCTGACAGCCCAGCTGAAGTGCCTCTACACCAATGTATACAGCATGGCCACAAACATTAAGAGCTGGAAGCCACCATGCTGCTGGAAAGTTACTACCTGATTGCCATTAGTGACACTTGGTGGGACGAATCCCATGACTGGAGTGCAGCTATAGATGGCTACATGCTGTACAAAAGGGACAGCTGAGGAAGGAGGGGCAGAGGCATTGCCCTCTACATGAAGAAATGGATAAAGTGTGAAGAGCTGTCTCTGAAGAATAGCCACAAGCAGCTCTGAAGCTTATGGGTAAGAATCAGAGAACCAGGCAACAAAGGGAACCTTGTGGTTGGTGCCTACTACAGGCCAGCCGATCAAGGGGAGTCTACTGATGAAGGCTTCTTAGTCCAGCTATAGGAGGCATCATGCTCGCGGGCTGTCGTCCTGCTGGGGGACTTCAACCACGCCGACAGCTGCTGAAAAAGTAGCACAGTGAGCTGCGGGCAATCTAGGAGACTCCTGGAGTGCATGGAGGATAACCTCCTGTGCCAGGCAATAGACAGCCCTACCAGAGGGGAAGCCATACTGGACCTGTTGGTCACCAAGGCATGTGAGCTAATTGGTGACATCAACATTGGAGGCAGCCTGGGCTGCACTGACCATGCACTGGTGGAGTTCGCAGCCCTGAGGGATATGGGGCAGGCAAAGAGTAAAGTCAGTACCCTGAACTTGAGGGAAGCAAACTTCCAGCTCTTCAGGGGGTTAGTCAATAGGACTCCCTGGGAAACTGCCCTCAGGGACAAGGGAGCAGAACAGAGCTGGCAGATGTCTAAGGACACTTTCAGGAGAGCGCAAGAGCTCTTAATCCCCAGGTATAAGAAATCAGGAAAGGAAGAAGGCAAGGGGCCAGCATGGCTGAGTCGAGACCTGCTGGTCAAACTAAAGGGCAAGAAGGAAATGCACAGGCAGTGGAAGCAGGGACAGACATCCTGGGAAGAGTACAGGGACACTGCCTGGTTGTGTAGGGCTGGGGTCAAGAAGGCCAAGGCACGGCTGGAGCCAAACTTGGCGAAGGATGCAAAGAATACTAAGAAGGGCTTCTACAGGTATGTCAGCCAGAAAAGGAAGGTCAAAGAAAGCATACGCCCCTTGATGAGCAAGACTGGCAAACTGGTAACAACAGATGGGGAGAAGGCTGAGGTACACAAGGACTTCTTTGCCTTAGTCTTCACTGGCAGTCTCTCTTCCCACACCTCTCGAGGGGATGGACTCCAAGATGGGGACTGGAGGAGCCAAGTCCCTCCCACTGGAAGAGAAGGTCAGGTGTGAGAACACCTGAGGAACTTGAACATATCCAAGTCTATGGGATCTGATGAGATGCATTCCAGAGTCCTGAGGGAGTTGGCTGATGTAGTTGCCAGGCCACTCTCCACAATATTTGAAAAGTCCTGGCAGTCAGGTGAAGTCCCTGCAGACTGCAGAAAGGGAAACAGTACACCCATTTTTAAAAGAGTAGCACAGAGGACTCTCGGAACTACCGATCTGTCAGCCTCACCTCTGTGCCTGGGAAGATCATGGAACAGATCATCCTGGAAGCTATGCTAAGGCACATGGAGAACAGAGAGGCAATTTGAGACAGCCAGCATGGCTTCACCAAGGGCAAGTCCTGCCTGACCAACCTAGTCGCCTTCTATGGTGGAGTGACTGCATCAGTGGACAAGGGAAGGGCTACAGATATTATCTGTCTGGACTTCTGTAAGGCCTTTGACATGGTCCCACCCAACATCCTTTTTTGTAAATTGGAGAGAGATGGATTTGATGAGTGGACTGTTGGGTGGATGAGGAATTGGTTGGATGGTTGCATCCCGAGGGTAGTGGTCAATGGCTCAATGTCCAGATGTAGATTGGTGATGAACAGTGTCCCTCAGGTGTTCATATTGTGACCAGTACTCCTCAATATCTTCATCAATGACATAGTGGGATCAAGTGCACCCTTAGCAAGTTTGCAGATGACACCAAGCTGAGTAGTGCAGTTGACATGCCTGAGGTCCAGGATTCCATCCAGAGTGACCTGGACAAGCTCAAGGAATGGGCCCATGTGAACCTCATGATGTTCAACAAGGCCAAGCACAGGGTCCTGCACCCAGGTCGGGGCAGTACAGGCTGGGGGACAAAGGGATTGAGAGCGGCCGTGCCCAGGAGGACCTAGGGGTACTGGTGGATGAAAAGGTGGACATGAGCCAGTAATGTCTGCTTGCAGCCCAGAAGGGATTTGGAATCTCTGTTTCATAACTGCTGCTGGAGTCCCCTGATTACTTTTAGGCTGGCCTTAGAGTGAATCGCACAGTCATTTCCTCTGACACCTTACCCCGGTTCCACACAATTGGGATGGTTAGGGCATCCAGCATCAGACTTTTCAACTAGAAGATAAAAAGGGAAATGTAGAGCTTCAGAGAGTTTCTTTGTCAATCTGTATCTTAGTGACATGCTTGGCAGTTAAGCTGCATGTCTAAGGCAGCAGAAACAAGGGAGTGATAACCCTGCCCTCTGAATGTTTCAACTTTATGCAGTGAACGGTGGCAAAGAGGAGTCAGGTGCTAAGAACGTGATAGCTCTGTTTGGCTTCAGAAGATGAATTGTAATGGTAGTTTTTAGCTGTAGAGCTCAGTGTTTTTGTTTGATGAATACCAAAACTGCAGTGTTTTAAGTCAGTGTGGTGAAAGCTCTGGGAGCTGAGATTTCATGGTGACCTCTGTCCCTTCCTCATGAAAACACTGAGGCTTCGCTTTCTCAGAGCCCTTGAACAGTCCTGTAGCCTTTAGCTCCCATAGACAAAATACTACAATTTGTCCACTAGATCTTGTTTATAGCTCCTTGATGCTACGAAATACTAAATCATCAGGGTTAAATAGCTCTGCATTCTGGTAGGCAGAAACACACAATGAAGAAGGAAGCAATCGCACGTGAAGTTCATAAGATACAGGCTTCTGGCTTGTTACCGTGGTGATTTGCCCTGAGTTATCTGGTAAATCTGAAAATTGAATAAATATAAATTTATATTGCCAAGGCCACTTTTTTTTAAAAAAAGAGTGGTTTTTCCTCATGTTTTTCTTACTGAACTAAGATATGCTTACATTGATCAGGAAGGGGAGAAGGAGGGGGACTGATTTCCTGGATTTTTTTTACATTAACCTGTTGCAGAATGTTATAAAAATATTTGGGGGTTTTGGGGTGTTTTTGTTTCTGTTTTTTACAGACAAGAGGTGCTGCATTTTTCATCATAGCTGTCATCTGCTTACTACTTTTTGATAATGATGACCTCATGGCTAAAATAGCAGAACATCGTATCCTTTTTTGCTGTGTGTAAGAGTAAGTGCCTGTTATTACTCTAGCAGACAGAATGTGAGTTGAATGCACTTTTTATTAATAGGAATCTTACCTTTCAAGAATATTATCGCATAAGATTTTACTTGACATCTAAACACTAATATTCAGCCAAATGGATGGCATTGCTTACTTTGTTGGTAATTTAGGGCACAGCTATACATTTTAAGTTGTAGTTAAAGGGTCCCTGCCCATTTGCACATATCAGAAGTTAGGATTGCTAGAAGCTTTTTTGATCAGCTCTCATTTTTTTCAAATTCTAGACATAATGGTTGTAGCCTAAGTGTGTGCAGTAAATGGTCGACAGCCTGGCTGGCAGTCTTTTTGGTATATCCGAAAGATTGTTTTGTGCTTTTGCAAATATAGTAATCTCACTTCATCTGCTAAGCTGAAAAGTGATTTGAAATTGCCTGCAGTAGCTTCAATGACAATGGACTTTAAACTGCAAATGTAAAGTAGCTAACATGCTTTCAAAGCCACTGAGTTAACTGGAAGTGATTCTGAAGTAAGTTTTCAATAGGACTTCTCATCATAGTGCAGTGTACTGACAAAAAGCGGTACATCTAAGGATGGGCAGTAAAAACAAAGTGAAAGTAAACTATATCAACTAAGGATGAAAACATGGAAACGCAGATGCAAATGGTATATTCAGGAATAATATTGATGAATCCACTGAGTTTTCAGTGAGTAAATTACTTGTTAAAGTGCTCTCTAGTAGTTTTCCCAAAATCTGTCATTACTCTAATATTTTCTGGATTGTGCTTGTCAATTACTCTTTGTTTAAATATTTAGAAACTGGAAAGATGTAGATAATAATTTAGACACTGTTTAAGTGCTTTTAGTGAAAATCAATTTAATTTTTAATGCTGTTGAGAATATTTTTTTGAAGCCTGGTTGCCAAAATTAACATAAGTCCTGTATCATGACTACTGTGTGGTATTTAACAGTTTCTGTGTTCTCATGTTTTAAAATGCTTTTTTTTTCCTCCAAATATGTTTAACTAATTCATTTTCTGGGGAAATATTTTCATCTTTCCTAAATTTTAAGGATCTGATGAACCTCCTTAAAGCTCAGTTTGTTTAATTCTGCTTCCCATGGTCTTCTGCTACATCTACCTGTTCTTAGGTTTTGGTTTTTTTTTAAATAATCACCAAATGAAGCTCTTCCTTAATTATTTTCTTTATTTAGCTGAGGGGCATCATGACAGTGCTCTTACCCATGTTCTGTATACAATTATTGCATTCCTGGGTGTTGCAGATCACAAGGTAAAGAACTTATATTTTAGTAGGTTAATATTTATCCAAGTTTTGTAGGTAAGAATTTCACAAGCCTAGAGTTAATCGAAGCCTAAATCAAAACAAAGAAGTTCAACATTCCAATATTCAATATTCCCATATTGAAACTGAACTAGCACTGTAATTTTTTCACTGTGATTGAGTACAAGCAGCTTCAGTACAGCAAGGCAAACCATACAATATTCAACTTGTATAGCTAATAAGGACTTTGCTGTAATATGTAACCTAAAAAGTCTCATTAAAATTATCATTAAGTACTCTATGTCATTGGTGTTCTGGATGTTCGTAATGCTTTGCATACAGTATATTCCTTGCTCACTTGGGGGGTCTGTGCTTTGTTGCTGTCTCCTTATCTTTCCCCAATCTTTCCTTTACATTAGATGCTTGTATTTGAAGACACAGATTCTGATACTTCTCAGTAGTATAGTCCCATTATGATTGGTGGCATGAATAACTGAGTATCAAAATCTTACTGTATGGAATTGACCTGGCTGATTGAATTGTTCTGTTAGCGTAGTCTTGTTGCTAAATTGGCTGCACTGAGGACAGGAAAAAAATGGAGCAGCTGAGAAAGTATTAATATAAAAATAAATCAAATGTTAGAGAGACTGGTTAACTGGGCACAAAGCAAGTGTGATGTAAGGGAGATGAGATGCTGTGTGTGTATCTCGTGATTAATTTATAGAACAATTTTGAAAGAAAATATTGTGAAGAAATGTGGTATGGTGCAATTTAAGGTAAGTGAATGAAAAGGTTATGAAAGGATTAGCGGACAAGGTGACATGACACTTTTGGGGATTATGTATACTTTCAACTCTTTTTTAAAAAATGGAAGATGGCAAACCCAGTTTTGTGTGTTTTTTCTTTTTCCTTGTACCCTGTTCACTACCAGTTCGCTTCTGTAATATGTGTATGCCAGTTAACACTACTGAGAGTTTTAAACATCAGGTCATACTAGGCTGTTGTGAATAGTGCTGAGATATAACCATGTATGCTATATTACTGTTTTTGACTAGAGTAACAATTAGAGGAAATATCCTGTCTTTTGTTTTTGTTGATAAGTTAAGGAAAGCATATTAATCTTTTTTCATGTAAGTGTCACTTTGTTTGGAGTGAGGTATTTGGCTCTCAATAAATGCTAATGGGATCCCTTTGTTTCCAGGGAGGAGTACTGCTTCTGGTACTGGCATTGTGCTGTAAGGTTGGTTTTCACATGGCTTCCCGAAAACTATCTGTAGATGTAGGTGGAGCCAAGCGTCTTCAAGCTTTGTCTCATCTTGTTTCTGTCCTTCTGTTGTGCCCATGGGTCATTGTTCTCTCTCTGACAACAGAGGTAAGATAGCAAGTATAAAAAGAAACCATTTTTTGTAATGCTTCTGCTTGTGAAGTGCAATTTAAATCTTTCCTTTAAAATATCTTTAAAATTACAAAAGTTGCCATCTTTCTTCTTCTAGTAAGCTCTGTTTGAAATTTTGCCTCTTATGTTTTGACGTATATCCACATGATCCCTTAATTTCCTCTTTTGTCTGATAACTATTTATTAGCTAACTTCATCTTTCTAGCGCAGATATTATGTCCTGGATTCATATACTAACATTGCACACGTATTAATGACTGTAGAAATACAGGGCTCTTTTATTCCTGAGGAGTAGATTACTATGATTTAAAGACATGTTCATTATGCCTGCATGCTTAAGGGGAGTAGACCATTGCAAACATGGTGTTGAATATGGCATTGCTTTTAAACACGTGAAAGCATTTAAAATAAGATAACTGTAGTGCATATTAGCTGAATGCGTCTTTCTATAGCTGGAATGTTGGTTTTAAAGTATTTATGTTTTGATGGATTGCTGAAACCATTTGTGGTGAAAGTGAACTAGATTTAATGGTATATAGACAATCATATCTAATGGTGAACAATCCTGTTTGAAATGTATTTTTTGTTGCAGAGTAAAGTAGAGTCTTGGTCTTCTCTCATCATGCCTTTCATGACAGTGATCTTTTTTGTTGTGATCCTGGATTTCTACGTGGAGTCCATATGCTCTGTCAAGATGGAAGCTTCCACATGTGCTCGATATGGATCCTTGCTTATTTTCATTAGTGCACTGCTTTTTGGCAACTTTTGGACACATCCAATAACAGACCAGCTTCGAGCTATGAACAAGCCACCACACCATGAAAGCACAGAGCATGTTCTTTCTGGAGGGGTGGTAGTGAGCGCTGTCTTCTTCATTTTATGTACGTATTCTTATTTATCTTTTAATAGATCTGTTGTCTGTGTGACTGGGAAGCCAATCAGAAAGATGTGTGCAGAATTCTTTTGGATAAGATTTTATGGATTCTTTTGAATAAAAACGGCCTGTAACTTTGTGCTCTTTTACTGCCTGTCTACAAAAAAAAGAGAATGTAATAGATCTGCTCTGTTGTGGAAGTGATGATCTAATCTTACATAGCAATGAAATCTAATGATGAACCTCAGGATGAAGTTGACAATCACTTTGCTGCCTGCAAATTCCATGTAAGCTTTGATTGCTGATAAAAGACATTATAAAATAGCTATGAAGCTTAGAAACAGCAACAAAAACCTCAATACTTTCCTTGCAGCTGCCAATATCCTGTCCTCCCCCTCCAGGAAAGGGCAGAAGGGTACCCTTATTGGCTATTCACCTGAAGGCACTCCTCTCTATAACTTCATGGGTGATGCATTACAGCAGAGCTCTCAATCGTTACCCCGGTTTATTAAGGAGTCACTGAAACAAATCCTTGAGGAGTATGATTCTAGGCAGATCTTCTATTTCTTGTGCCTAAATCTGGTGAGTGCATGGTTTTTTTCAGACGCAATCACAGTAGTACATATACAGTAGAGTAAAAAGAGTTATTCTTTAAAAGGTTCCTATGGTTGATTGTTTTTAAATTGACCTTTGATACAAGTAGCTTCATTAGATGGAACATTAAAATAGAAGATTCTTATGCTAATCTTACAGTAAGTGGCAAGTCACTTTGATTTGTTGTCACAGTGTGGCACTGGTTTTGTGTGTAGCTGTTATACCAGTAAGTAAATACTTCTCTGATGTTATACTGAAGATTGAGGTATCTCAAAGTTACCAGCAGATAAGCTGAAATTTAGGAGGCTGAAACTTCAAGGATCGAGACAACAAAATAGTAAGTGTGGGATTGAGTAGTGTCATTTTGGAGTAGGCCGGTTTTACTTCTAGCTTCTCTCTTTCTCAAATAGGAAAAGGTCATGCAGTAAGCAACATTGGTAGAACCTCATTTGCAAAGATCTCTCTCTTCATTCTTTGGCAACTATCTAAGAAAATAGGGGGAGAAAATTGAAGTATCCCTAATAACTCTAAGGAATTCCATTATGGAATATGAAAGATGGTAAAGAAAGTTTATAGGCAGACCCATTAATAATAATAAATCATACAGGGAAAAATGTATGTATAAAAAATGTTTCCGTGTGTACCCTTCTGAAAACTAATTCACAAGGTTTAAACAATCATCTAATTGGTGAAGAAAATTTTTACAGAACAGATGTATAGACAGTGTTGCTTTTACACTAATAATAGATCAGATTGTTACATTGTTTAATGACAAACTGCTTAAAACTTTTTCTGCATAATGTAATTTTAAAATTCTAAATGAAAACTTAAATCTACTCCTGTAGGGGGTTATTTTCATAGGTCTAAGGCTTTTGGGAGGGTAAACTCAAAAATGTCTCTTCATAGACTTGGAAATGAAACTTTTTTTTGTTTGAGGAGAGAGAAAATGGTCTAGAAATACTTGGAACAATACCTTTGAAAACTATCAAGTGTCCTCTGAAAAAGAGTTCCCTGCTAGCTACCAACACATCAAATTACAGGTTAATGTTCGAGGAAAAAATCAAACTCTCTTTCATTTTAGGCTTTCACATTTGTGGAGCTCTTTTATGGAGTGTGGACCAATAGCCTTGGTCTTATTTCTGATGGATTTCACATGCTTTTTGATTGTTCTGCGTTAGTGATGGGGCTTTTTGCAGCTCTGATGACAAGATGGAAAGCAACTCGCATATTTTCTTATGGGTATGTATATTAGGTTCTTTAAGGACTATCTGAAAATTATTGTACTTGCTTATTTTCAAAATGCCCTGCTATAAAGGTATGTTGGAGATGTTTTAATCGTGCATGCTTCTGTGGATTTTTTGCTATGTCTCTTTTCTGTTCTGTTTGCGTTCATGCTACTCCTCTCTTAGGCCAGCAAAAAAGGGTCTGAAATGTAATTTCCATTTATCTCCACAGATAAAACTTTATCACCATGAGCATTATGTAGAAAATGCCTCACTGTGTATATATATATGTGTATGTCAAACAAAAAGATATGTTGAAAGTCAGTGTTTATATGAGGATTTCAATTGTGCTGACACAATCAAAGTTCATATGGTTAAATTGCTTAGCAGTTTAACAGTTTGAAGCCCTGAATGTGCACTATATATAAAAAAATACTTACATTATTGTACCTTTACACTGTTGGTGTTTGGACGGTTGCAAACTAGCTACTTCTTGGTCAGAAATAAATAACCCAGAAATTAAGGCATGGTTTTGTGTCAGTGAGGAAAAAAATCACAGCAATCTTAAAGCTACATTAAATGTATTATAACTTTATTTATGATAACTTTGAAATTTGTTCAGAGTACCTGTTCTTCACTCTCAAAAGTACCTATGTTTGCTTTCAGGTATGGACGTGTAGAAATTCTCTCTGGATTTATTAATGGCCTCTTTCTGATGGTAATTGCTTTCTTTGTCTTCATGGAGTCAGTGGCCAGACTAGTGGATCCTCCAGACATAGATACAAATATGCTAACTGTAAGTTTAGTCATTCTGTTTGAATACTGTTTGGCAGTTGGGGGTTCATTTATGTTTGTCTTAATTTAAAAAAAAAAAAGCTAAGGAGACTAAAGTTGCCTACTAGAGATCGAAACTGTGCCTTGACTTTTTAACATGTTCTAAAATCGAAACTACATCTAGTTTTAAGATGTGAAAATATATAAGGGTGAATATAATTTAATTATACAGTTAAATTGAATTTTTTTCTAAGTTGTTGCAGCTCCGATCTTTTTAGACGGTGGCCTTTCTGCCATAAAAGGTACTAAGGAAATAATCTGTACAAGACTGAATTTGGTTCTGCTGCTATGTATACCAATGCCAATTATTACAGAAAAGATTTTGTATTAGTCTCTGAGAAACCTCAAAAATCAGCCAGAATTTGTAACATTATGCTGAGTTTGTTACTATGGCATAAACAATCATGAAGCTGTGCATAGTTAATCTTAACTATACTTGTGTCTCTCTACCTTCCACAGTCTCTTTAGGGACTCCCCACTTAAATTTTCAAGCTTCCATCCCTTTCTTTCAAATGCAATAGCTCATTTTCTTCAAACTAAATTTTTTTTATTATGGAATTCTGCAAATCCAAGCCTTCATTTTTCACTTGTTTACTCCCAAACACACACACACACGAATTTGTGCTCTCCTCTCTTCAGTAACAAAGAGAGAGATTTTTGTGTAGGCCTAATTAGAAATGTGCATTGCTGGAATCAAGGCCGGGGGACGGGAGGGTTGGGTTTTTGGGTTTTTTTGGTTTTTTTCATTTTAATGTTCAGTATTTGCTCCATTTTCACTACTGATTTTGTTTTTTGAGGGTAGGAGGGGTTACCCCTCTACATGACCACAGTCTGCATAGCCAAGGAAAGGTCTAATAACCCCTGAGTAAGACTTACTTAACTCCTTTATTAGCTTTTTTTACTCTTGAATTACTACTCTTAAAGCTTTGCTAGCTTTTTGAGAGTAGAAGAATAGGCAGACTGATAAAAAGCACAACTCAACCAATAAAGCAGTAGTTACTGTCTGAAGTACGATTTTAAAGGAGTGTGTGTGTCCTAGATACAATATACTTTTTCTTTTTTTCTGATGAAAGCAAAACAAGTCTTGTATTCAAACTACTTTATCTCTTTTTGAAAGTAAATAAAATCAATCACCACATCTTAAAACTAAATTTGTTTTCTTATCCTGATTTGTGGATATGAGATTTTGCATTTTGATGGTGGTTTTTGGGTGGAGTTTTTAGGGAAGGCTGGGGATAATTGGATTTTTTTGAGAGGGGAAGAGAACTCCTTTGAAACCAGCTTGTATACTGAAAGGAATATGGTGAGGAATCCACTTTAGAATAATCCTTCTGTTTGATGCTAATGCTTCCACAGTTTTCCTTGGTTAGGTGCTCAGTGTTTCTGATTACCTTGTTCTAGAAAATAAACTTGAATACCTGGGAAGACATAGTGATGTTAAAGACTTTTCTCTCTCTCACAGCCAGTCTCTGTTGGAGGGCTGATCGTAAACCTTGTTGGTATCTGTGCCTTTAGCCACGCGCACTCCCATGGGTCTTCTCGGGGAGGTTGTCACTCACACGATCACAGCCATTCTCACCATGGGCACAGCCACAGCCATGGGCACGGCCATTCCCACAGTGACCATGGGCACAGCCATGGACATTCCCACGTGTCTTCTGGAGGAGGCATGAATACGAACATGAGAGGCAAGTACAGATTGTTGCATTGTAAATGATGTATGTGATTTCCTGCAGACTTTGAAGATTTTCAGAATCAGACCCCATACAATGCCTCATTCTTAAAATCTGCAGGAGTGATCTGACAGCTATTTGATGTAGTATACGTCAATTTCTCAAACAGTTTCTTCATTAATGAGTTTAACTTGAGAAACATAACTTGAAATTTTTCTTTGCATGGCTTTCTTAGATGTGGGTAATACCTAAGGACCAATAAAAAGCATTAATCTATAGTCTTCATTAACATTAATAAACACTCATTGGAAACCTTATTGAAAGAGCTTAAAGACCGTGCTTTAGCTTAAAGACTTTCATCTGGAAATGAAAGTACAAGATCTCTATCTATGAAGATACTACTGTGCTTCTAGGTATCATGTGACAGCTGGTTGTAAAAACACTGGGGGAGGGGATAAGAAGCAGAAGAACAAATGCAGACCAGCTATCTAGAATGTGCTTCTATCTGTGATTCAGAAGATAAGGTGGTAAAGATTAAACTTTCAAATCTCAAATCAGAAGCTAACCAAGAAGGGTAATATGTATGAAATTTCAGCATAGCTACTTCTTATCATTTTCCCTCTAGTAGTTAGAAGGTGGTTATTTACTAACTGCCTGGCTTATAAATTTTTATATTTATAAATCTATTTAAATCTATTTATAAATATATTTAAATCTGTAATGGAATGAGTTTTTTGTGTAAGCTTGTCAGAGCATAAGCTTTTTAGCTAACAGTCTCATGTTTCATTGGTTATTTTATGTCCTAATTCAATTGGCTATTCTGTTGTCTGGCATTTTTTTGAAGTCTGCCTATACACTGCACTATTTCAATATTCTTTCAAATCCTGACACTTAACTAGCACTAATTTTACGAATGGTTAGAGGTTATTTTTCTGTGTCCTTTGAGTGCACACTGAGAATGCTACCCACCATTAAAGCTATAGAAGGGATTATTCCTAGCAGTAGCAGATAGTCTTATAAATTGGAGCAGAGTTGGCATAGAAAAACCAAATGATATGTTAAGCTCTGTCCACATTAGCAGGCCAAAGCATTTACACCAATCTTTTTATCCTTTGTTAAGGATCAATCAGTCCTCCTATATGGAGTTAAATGTTTATGCTATATAGTACAAATCCCACTAACAATTTAAAGACTATTCATGTTTGGTTTAATCTGCAAATGCCTGCCTAGATCATTGCACTGTAGAGTAAAAATGTTTTGGTTTTTTACATTGATTTGTAATTAAACATCAGAATCAAATGGTTTTATTAATTTTGCACCCAGTTAGGCATATAGTTGCCTCTGTTTAGCTTGAGCAGTGTTTTTTATATTGAATAAACCCTACTGTGTTTCTGTTACTGGACATATATGTACATTTTAAACAGAATTGTTCAACTTAATCACTCAGTTTATTTTATTTTCAGGTGTGTTTCTGCATGTGTTAGCAGACACTCTTGGCAGTGTTGGTGTTATCGTATCCACGATATTTATTCAGCAATTTGGATGGCTCATAGCTGATCCGCTCTGCTCTCTTTTTATTGCTACATTGATTTTTCTTAGTGTTATCCCACTACTGAAAGATGCCTGTCAGGTGCTTTTGCTGAGAATACCTCCAGAACAGGAGAAGGATCTGCATGCTGCTTTAGAAAAGGTCAGAACTACAATTCTAAATGTTTTGTATACAAACATACAAAGCTATAACTTTTTAATAATTATTAAACTCAAGTAGTTCAGTCTGACAGCTTCCATTGTCTTAGATAACTTCATTAAATATATATTATGCAGAGGTGTGATAGGATTAGGAGTTCTACTGATTGAAGTTGTTTTGCAACTGAAAATGCTTGTAGTGTTTTTTGCTTTTATGGGTAGCTCATGATTTAGGACAAGTATGGTAACGGTATGGGAAAGGTACTTAGTACTAAGAAAGTAACGCAGCAACTCCTAAAAGCTTGTGGCCTTTATAAATTTGATGTGTACAGTCCAGGCTACAGGATTATATCTTGAGCCTGTCGTTGAAGGTTTTACTTGTCCGTATCATGAAGAGCATGCTGGTTCATAGTAGGTGAGATGGCAAAAGTAAAGCTGTTTTTTTCTAAATACTTTTTCATTCTAGTCCATTCTCTTCCTGTCTGCTACAGTACGGTATCTACTTTGAGGCTGTACTTCATCTTCACTATTGGCTCATTTGAAGTTCTTGCCCAGAATCATAGTGTAGACCTCAGTGTGGAGAACTCCTCTCTGTCAAAAGAACTAGTTATGTGTTCTTTTAGCCATCAACTAAAGGCGGCAAGGAAGACTTATCCTGATAGTGCCCTGTCAACTAGTAGAGGGGGAGATGTGATCTTGTCTACATGAGAAAGCAAAGAATAAATGGAAATTGGTTGGGAGAGACTTGCGTAATAAAAGGAAAGTCAGGTGCAGAGTGGGGTGTCACTTTTTGACGAGGGAAGACAGAAAACAATTCCGGGACACTGAGGAAGAAGAAACTACTTCTTGAAAACAATGAAAGAGAAATTAATTAAAAGATAATAGGAAAAGCATTTTTTTTTAAATACATCATAGTAAAACAATATGCTTGCTGTAGGTTGACCCCAGCCAGCAGCCAGGCATCGACACAACCACTTGTTCACTCCCTACTTTACCACCACCACTGCCAGTGGGACAGGGGAGAGAACAGGAAAAGCAAAAGCAAGAAAAATCTGGGAGCAATGTAAAAGCAGTTTAAAAGGCAAAGGAGAGAGAGGAAAAAAAAATGACTACTGCACCACCTTCCACAAGCAGACCGATGCTCAGACAGTCTCTGGGCAGCAGCCACCTTGGAAGCCAAAAACCCTTTCCTTCCTCTACCCCAGTATTTATTGCTGAGCATGATATACGGCATGCAATAGCTCTCTGGCCAGCTTGGATCAGCTGTTCCAGCTGTATCCTCTCCCAGCTTCTTGCCCACCCCCAGCCTACTCACTGGGATGAGGGCAGAGTGGGGAAAAAAGAAAAGCCCTGGCAGTGCCCAAGTACTGTTCAGAAACAGCCAAAACCCTTTGTGCGTTATCAAAACTTAGCCACAAGTCCAAAACAGGGCACCTTACCAGCTGCTGTGAAAAAAGTTAAATCCATCCCAGCCAGCCCCAGTACAAAGATCTATTTCAAAATACAATAAATTTTGAACTTGGTATTGGTTACTATTTGGTAACTAAATAGCTGCTTATCCTGGATAGTGAGTTAACAGGCCCAGCCAACTTTCTGATTGGTCTGTCCATTGATGTTACTGTAATCTGCACAGTAAATCATTTTTTTCTCATCCTATTTAGCAGTGCACTCTGCTGTGTTTTCCGTTTAGTTTGACTTTTAGCTTCCAGTCTTTGACAATAGTAGCAATGTGATTATCCTGTTTTCAGCTGGGATAGAGCAAATTTTCTTCATACAAAGAAAAACCACAACAGTCTTCTTTCAATACTACATATTTCTGTATATAGCTTAGCTGGAAAGCTGCTTTGCTATACAGCTTTGTTTCTCTGTGAAGTATTTGCCACCAGTATCCCTGTACATACACAAGTTTAAAATGTGTTCTTAAATTAATTGTTGCTAATTATGTTGCTAAGTCCCAGCTTTTCCTGGAACTCAGGAAAAAAAAGAGAGTTTATCACCTTTGGAAGAAGGGGCAGGCAACTCAAGAAGAGTACAAGGATCTTGTTAGGTCATGCAGAGACAAAATTAGAAAGGCAAAAGCCCAGCTAGAACTCAGTCTGGCCACAGTCATAAGGGATAACAAAAAATGCTTCTACAAATACATTGACAACAAAGAGAGAGGCAAGCAGAATCTCCATCCCTTACTGGATGAGAGGGGGAACATTGTCACCAAGGATGAGGACAAGGCTGACGTGCTTGATGCCTTCTTTGCCTCAGTCTTTTATAGCCAGACCAGGTATCCGCAGGGTATTCAGCCCCCTGAGCTGGAAAACAGGGATGCAGAGCACAAAAAACTCCCCATAATCCATCAGGAAGCAGTTAACAACCTGCTAAGTCACCTGGACATGCACAAGTCTATGGGGTCTGATGGGATGCACCCAAGAGTACTGAGGGAGCTGGCGGAGGAGCTTGCCAAGCCACACAAGCCATTTATCAGCAGTCCTGGTTAACAGGGGAGGGCCCAGAAGACTGGAGGCTTGCCAGTGTGACCCCCATCTACAAGAAGGGCCAGAAGGAGGATCCCAGGAACTACAGGCCTGTCAGCCTGACCTTGGTACTGGGGAAGATTATGGAGAGGGGGCTCACGGGGCATGTGCAAGACAACCAAGGGGTCAGGCCCAGCCAGCACGGGTTCATGAAAGGCAGGTCCTGCTTGACCAACCTGATTTCCTTCTATGACCTGGTGACCTGCCTAGTGGATGAGGGGAAAGGCTGTGGATGTTGTCTACCTGGATTTAGGAAAGCCTTTGACAGCATCTCCCACAGCATTCTCCTGGAGAAACTGGCGGCTCATGACTTAGACAGGCATACTCTTTCCTGGGTAAAAAACTGCCTGGATGGCCAAGCCCAGAGAGTTTTGGTGAACAGAGTTAAATCCAGCTGGTGGCCGGTCACACGCAGTGTTCCCTAGGGCTCAGTTTTGCCGCTGGTCTTGTTCAGTATTTTTATCGATTATCTGGATGAGGGGATCGAGTGCTCCCTCAGTAAGTTTGCAGATGACACCAAGTTGGGTGGGAGTGTTGATCTGCTGGAGGGTAGGAGGGCTCTGCAGAGGGGTCTGGACAGGCTGGATCGATGGGCTGAGGTCAACTGTATGAGGTTTAACAAGACCAAGTGCCAGGTCCTGCACTTGGGTCACAACAACCCCATGCAACGCTTGGGCTTGGGGAGGAGTGGCTGGAGAGCTGCGTGGCAGAAAAGGACCTGGGGGTGCTGGTTGACAGCCGGCTGAACATGAGCCAGTAGTGTGCCCAGGTGGCCAAGAAGGCCAACAGCATCCTGGCCTGTGTCAGCAATAGTGTGGCCAGCAGGAGTAGGGAAGTGATTGTGCCCTTCTACTCGGCACTGGTGAGGCTGCACCTCACTACAAGAAGGACATGGAGTTGCTGGAGCATGTTCAGAGAAGGGCAACGAAGCTGGTGAGGGGTCTGGGGAACAAGTACTACGAGTAGCAGTTGAGGGAACTGGGGTTGTTTAGTCTGGAGAAGAGGAGGCTAAGAGGAGACCTTATCACTCCCTACAACTACCTGAAAGGGGATTGTGAGGTGGGTGTTGGTATCTCCTCCCAAGTAACTAGCGATAGGATGAGAGGAAATGGCCTCAACTTGCACCAGGGGAGGTTTAGACTGGATATTACGAAAAATTTCTTCACCGAGAGAGTGGTCAGGCATTGGAACAGGCTGCCCAGGGAGGCTGTGGAGTCACCATCACTGGAAGCGTTCAAAAAATGTGTGGACATGGCACTTCGGGACATGGTTTAGTGGGCATGGTGGTGTTGCGTTGATGGTTGCACTTGATGATTTTAAGCGTCTTTCCCAACCTTCATTATTTTGTGATTCTGTAATGTAATTTATTTACAGATTCAAAAAATAGAGGGAGTCATATCCTACAGAGATCCTCATTTTTGGTGTCACTCTGCAAGTGTTGTGGCAGGTACAATACATGTGCAAGTGGTATCAGATGTGACGGAACAGAAGATTGTACAGCAGGTAAGTGCAAGGTTTTTAGACCCTAAAGTCTTAATTTCTCACTCTGTAGCCCTTTTTCAGTCATAGACTGAAGTTTGAAGCTGCTGTTTGTGGTTATTTTTATAGTCATTAGTTAATGACTCAGCGCTAATTTCTAACTGCCTGCCAGCTGGCAGTTAGTTGCATAGAGTTGTTGAAACACCTGCTAAAACAAACAAAAAAGAACCTAAACAAAAAGTTATGTGCATTTTTTTTTCCCACACTGGTGAAAGTGGCACTATATCTGCTCTGAGAAAAGGAGGATTTCATGCTGCAAAACAGTAGGGATATCTGGATGCTACTCATGTGTTTATAACGGCCTTACTGATATCTGTCTGCCTTGTGTTTTTCCTTTCCTTAAGAAGATAAGTTGCTTTCTTATGCAAGACACTGAGAATCACCTGTTATGCAGAAGTTGCAAAGCCATACCCTCTGAAGCTAGTCTTTGCTTTCCAGAAAATTGAATTCTTTATGATTATATTTTTTTAATCTACAGGATTTCAGAGCCAGAATATTGCAAGTTACTGTGAGATGCATATAAAGGGTAATACTAATGTTATCCATACTGTTCTGTTCAGGTTACAGCGATTCTGAAAGATGCTGGTGTAAACAACCTAACTGTCCAAGTGGAGAAGGAAGCTTATTTTCAACACATGTCCGGACTCAGTACAGGATTTCAGGATGTCCTTGCAATGACTCAGCAACTGGAATCCATGAAATACTACAAAGATGGTACCTACATCATGTGATACAAAGCTGTGTTCACCAAAGGAGGTGTAAATGGTGAAGCTATAGGATTCCATATTTGTATTTCTTCTTGTCAGGAGATCTTGCACATATGTGTACAGAAACAAATGTACTATATATCTGAATTTTTTTAAGCATACTACCTTTATTAAAATTGGATCAAGATGCTTTTATAAAGGAAATAAGATGGACTTGAATATTTGCTGTATATGTGAATATAATGGAAATCTTAAATACTGTACTTGGTGTTTATTAATAGAAAGTCTTGCAACTTGTGGATAAGCACACATATATTCTATACTTTCTCTTAAACATGGAACATCATTACAATTTCATGTTAGCAGTGGGAAATGAAAATAGTTTATATTGGAAAGCAAGCATAATCAGCTTAAATTTTTTTTTCTTTCAAACATGGCTTGAAGACTCTTGGAATTAAAAAAATTAGACGTTTATGGGGAGTAAAAAACAACATGAAGTCATGCTTTTTGCACACTTTGTTAGATAGCAGAAATACACAAGTTTTATATTGTGTGTTGGCATATAAATGTGATTTTTAAACTTAACGCATCAGAACAAATAGGTGTTACCATTTGAAATTTATATACAATTATTTTTTTAAGGAGAGAAATTCACAGGTTAACAGTGAGAAATTGGGAGAGGAAAAATTGCAGACATGTTTCTGTTTCCTGGGAAAACTCCAAATCAAAAAACCACTCTGTAAAGTAATTTTTTTATACTTTTTGTATGAATAACTGCAAATGTAATAGTTTGAAGCTTAAAGTAATTCATCAGTGAGCGTCCTAGCACTGAGCTAAACTTCAGCTCTTCAAGATCTGTTGTTCTGTCATTTACTTATGTTTTTCATAATAGCATAACACAGCTGCAGATGTACTATAGCCAGTTGTACCTTTGTGCATGACCTTAGGAAGCAGTCCAGGTTTAGAATGCTAAACTGTGACTTGGCAAGTTTCTGAAACAAACTGTAAATTGAGACTTCTTGACTGGAAAGAGTCAAGAGTGTGTTTAAGAAAGAATTATGCGTGTTGGGGTGTTAACACTGCAAAGAAAATAAATCTCTGTCTTTAGTGAAAACGTGTAGGCAGGGTATGTCTTCAGAGGTGGTTATCCTTACTTCTCTTTACAGTCTTCCTGTGTCCCCTTTTCTGCTTGTCTGAAGCCCTTAAATATTTTGCTTGGAATTCAGCAAATGAGTACATCTTTCATTATTCCATGTATCACAGCAGTCTTATTTTGTCATACTGTTTCCTTGTGCTGGCATTTAGGATCAGCACCTGAGTATCATTATAAAGACCAGACTTGATATTAGCAGAATTTGAGGATAGAGTGATTTAGGAATTACATGAGCAGATAAGATTTACCAGCAATGTAGTTTGAAATGTCCTTAAGCTTCTTTTAGGATTGGACTGTTCATAGAAACAGTATAATTTCTGTTAAACAAGTGTGCATTCCTTTCTCCTCTTCCACTGCTGTGTTAAAACGCTATCAGGATGGACTTGAAATGCGGTCAGAAAGTCTCTAAAAGTTGCACTGCTTTTTACACAGGGTGATGAAGATTGAATGCACAAATCACAGCCCCTCATTTCTTGGCATAGTGCTGCAGAACCTGTAGCATTCTCAACACTTGACCCTGTTTTCTTCTGAGTTATGCCTGTGGTGGTGGTTTTCTCACTGTGCCGCCTCCAGAAGGCCCAGGTCAGTTGAATAACAGTGCTGTGATTACACTCAGCCTGTAAGCAGGGTGATCTTTTGGTTCTGAAAACCACTTTCAAACAAAAAGCTTCAGGTAATATTTACATGGGCCACTCATATCTGAGGTGATTGTACTGGAGCTGGCAGCATTTCACCAAACCACACGTTGGCCCCATCGTGATAGGTAGATGAGAAGGGGGACGATTCTTTTTTTTCACATTAGGTTGACTCAACTGAAAAGCTGCATGCTCGCCACAGCTCTCTAAGCAAGCGCTGGTTTTGTATGTCAGCTGCTAGCAACAGGGCCCAAAACAAATGGGGGGGCTGGGACCATGTTAGATGATCGTGGTGGTGAAGATCAGCAGGTCCCTGGAAGCTTCACCGGCAAGTGCAAACCTGCATCTTAACACGCACCCAACAGCTTTTCGTGCATTACACAGCACACACACACGGCGTTTTTCCTGGCTACCCTGACAGGAAGGCAATGGCAATAAACATTGTCTTATCTTAAATTTGTTTAACAAGAGCTTGTACCTGGCAATAATCCTCCAAAGAAGGGTTTGGGCTTCCTCCCCCGCCAGATCTATTAGAACTATGCTGTAAGGGCGTGTTTTCACATCGAAGGTATAGGCCAATGGATTTATATTTTAGTAAATACTGCGGCGGGGGAGGTTTTGGTCTGGTCGCTCAATTTGTGTGCGGACAGTCGCAGCAAAACACTTTTGAAGTTGAAAAAAGACGGGAACTGTGGCTATGTGTTGTACATCCGGCAGCAAGCAACAGATGTGTATATAAAGAGGAAAAAAATAAACGTGTTTTTTAACAATGTTTTACGTAGTGCATCTTGACTTTTTCTGATTAAAAAACCAATTGGGGTGTAAACAGGAAAGCGTGTAAAGCAGCAGCCGGTACGAAGGGAGAGCACTGCCTTCACCTCCGGCGCCTTGCACGGCAGCTGGTTTGAGGTGAGCAGCGCGAGAACACCCTTCACAAACGAATTTCCTGGGCGCTTTCCTTCCGCCAAGAGCTCGGCCCCGCCTCGCCGGACGGCGGCGGCCCGGCGTGACGCCGGTGACGGAAGCCTCACCGGGAGCTCGCCGCCACTCGCGCTTTCCACTGCGCTTCTGCCGTCGGTTCTGTCGCCCCCGGGAGAGGCTGCGCGGCCGCTCCGCGCGCTCCCGCGGGGGCCGGGACCCCCTGTAGCGGGGAGAACAGCCCGAAATCGGCTCAGGGGCGCGCCCGAGTGGGTCCGGCCCCGCCCGCCGCGGCCGTAGCCCCGCCCATTTTGGAAACGCGTGCTGTCCGTCACCGGTGGCCACGGTAACACATTGGGGCGGGGCCGCCGGCAGCCAATAGGGAGGCAGCGGGCAGACAGTGAGCTGGGGCTGCTGGGAGATTTAAACGCGCGGCGGCGCGCTGCGCCACACACTTCGTTTGACGTTTGCGCAGGTTGTGGTGTTCCGCTATGGCGCTTAGGGTTACCAGGGTAAGTGCGGGACGGGGCCGGTCGGCGCGTAGGGGAGGGGGTGGCGGAGAGGGGTGTCCCGCCGCGGGAGTGGTGCGGGGTCTCGGCCTTCCCTTCCCTGGGGCGAGAGGAGGCCGTGCGGCCCTCTGGTGTCCTGCTCCCTCCTTCCCGTCTGCCCAGAAACCCTCCAGTTCCGCGGGCGGAGAGGGCCGCAGCAAGGAGCTCTCCCGAGCTCCTGTGCTCACCTCGGGCTCGGCGGGGGGGGCGGAGGGGCCGAGGTGCTGGTGGTGTGTGCGCGCGCACTTCTCCTTCCCCGGGGGCATCCCTCGGCCCCCCTTCCAGCCTCACGCTCGGGCGGGGTGCAGCCCCCCCAGGTCTGCATTTACAGCTCTCCAGCTTCGGCGGAGTGCAGCCTCTCCCCGCCCCCCCGCCCCGGTTCAACCCTCCCCCGGTTCCCCGCCTACAGGTCTGCGGTTTGGGGGGCAGCCGCGGAGCTCCTGCAGTGCCGCTGACCGCCCCGCTCCCCCCAGCAGGCTCGTGCGGCGGCCAAGAAGAACCTGCAGCACCCCGCCAGGCGCGGGGGAGCGCTGTCCGTCCACGCCATGGAGCTGCGGCCCCGCACCGCCCTGCGGGACATCGGCAACCGTGTCGCTGAGCCGAAGATGTGGACTGCTGCCAAGCAGCCGGTGGTGGAAGAGGGCTGCGGGCAGGAGCCGGCCATCAAGCCCGTGCTCCCTATGCCGCAAGAGAAGATGGCTACCAGGAGGACGCTGAGGACCACTACCAAGAAGGAGGTGCCAGCGCTGGAGTCCAAGGCGGAGCCTTCCCTGGACTTCCTGGGGCCATGTGCCCCCTCCCCAGCCCTGGGGAGGGGGCACACGGTGGGGGGGGCACGCTCTGCGGTGGTTGGGTGCAGTGCACCCCATGGCTGGGTGCACACAGAGCTGCGGATGGAGGTGCTGCCCATACTGATCCCAGATTTTCTTGCAGTTAGGGCCTCAGTCTCCAGTCCACACAGAGGCATCTGGATGTGCCCTGTCAGAGGACCTGCTGTGTCAGGCTTTTTCAAATATCTTGCTTGATGTGGAAGATGTAGATGAGGATGATGGTACTGATCCAACCCTCTGCAGCGCCTATGTGAAAGACATCTACAAGTATCTGAGAGACCTTGAGGTTGGTAGGAGTAGGTCAGAATTGCAAAGGGCATCTGTTGACACTTAAGGTGAACCTGTCACTATAGGTGTGGCTGGGAGCTGGTATTTGCTTTCACCTATGGATTTTCCTGAGGCACTAAGTGATCCCTCAATGTAAAATACAAGATTAAATTGAGCTGGTAACATAAACAGATGTTGGTTGTTAGACCAACCAACTGGTGGTACTAAGTATCATTCTCTTTCTAGCTCACTTCTAGTAAAGAAACGTTGTGCCCTGTGGCCTACAGCTATGGGCTATGTCTGTACTGAACCCCTTAGAAGCCTTAAGATGCAGCAGAGGCTTGGCATTGCAAATGCCTCGTCTAAGTGACTAAATATTAACCCTGTTCCTTCCACATAGGAAAATCAACCTGTCAGACCCAAATACCTGGCTGGCCAGGGAATCAATGGGTACATGCGTGCCGTGCTAATGGACTGGCTTGTACAAGTACAGCTGAAATTCAAACTCCAGCAGGAGACATTGTACATGGCAGTTGCTATCACCGATCTCTACCTGCAGGTGAGTCTCTTGCCCAGTGCCAGGCAATGCTTTTCCCCTAAGCTAAAGCACAATGTGCATTGGTCAGTAACACTATACATGGTTAGACATGTTACCTTTAACAAAATACAGCTGACTGTCAAAGGGCATTTGATGTTGAACTGTATGCACCACAACCCCCTCAGCTATGAACAGTGACTTGATATATCAAAACTGCTTACTTCTCTCTCTCTGATTTGATCTCAAAGCCTTCTAATACCCTTGCAGATGCTGACAGAGGTAACAGATGATGTACAGTTATTCTGTATATGCCAGTATGAACATTCTGCCATACAAGAAATTTCACATTGGCTACCTTAAGAAGCTTTGTTCTGAGCCAAGTCATTTAGATAAATCTTTACTGTTTCTTACTACAGGACAATGTGGTTCACAAGACTATGCTGCAGCTGGTGGGTGTCACAGCTCTTCTCATAGCCAGCAAATATGAAGAGGTGTTTCCCCCTCATATTGGAGACTTTTCCTATATAACTGATAACACTTACACAAAACTTCAAATCCGCGAGATGGAAAGGAAGATCCTGCAAGCCCTGGACTTCGGTCTGGGTCGCCCTCTCCCTCCGCACTTCCTAAGGAGGGCTTCAAAGGTTGCAAAGGTAATGGTGAGAATGTGTACTATTGTAAACAGTATCTGTAAAATGCAATACTTGACTGTGGAAGCTTGTTAAAATGGTTCCAAACTTCTGAGTACTGCAACAGTCTAGCAACTGAGCCTGGTTGAGACCTGTCTCCCATGCAGGAACAGATCTTGTTTGTCTGCTTTCAGTCACTTGAGCAATACCCACCCAAAACCAGACTTAAAATTCCTGCCTGGTACTGCAGGTGACTGCTAGACTGCTGTTGAGAGGAGTGGTCCTAGACTATGAGCAGCTTTAAACAGCTCAGAACTGCTGTGTGATAAAGCCCCTTGAATTTCAGAGCCTATAGGTCTGAAAATGTTCACTAAGGAAGTATTTCTTCCTGCTTGGCTAAACAAAGGCTTGACAGGATGCTCTTGCCTTGGAGATAGCCAATACTCTGACTTATTGCAGGTGAACTCCAAGCAGCTTGCTCTGGCTAATTACCTGATGGAGTTGTCTATTGTAGACTACGATATGGTTCATTTCCCTCCATCCAAGACTGCAGCGGCTGCTTCCTGTTTGGCTCTCAGACTCCTTGATGGATGTAAGTGGGTAAGTCATGCTTGTCAGACCACCTCCTAGTTTGGGACTCTGTGTGCCTGTGTACCAGCTTAAAAGGCCACTCTGGGCTTAGTGCATGCCTACTGCTTTCCTTGTGGTATCTCAGCATGTTCTTGTCTTCCTGTGGCCCATTATAAGGGAACAGCAGTAGAGCAGTAATTGTTAACCCTCCCCTATGAGACAGAAGACTGCAGTTGCCCAAGCCCAACAGAAGACAAAGAACCCAGTGTACTCAGACTAGACTAGAACAAGGCTTCTAGAACAATTGTCCTGGTTTTGGGATAGAGTTAACTTTCTTCCTGATAGCTGGTATAGTGCTATCACTATTGGATTTGGGATGAAAATAATGTTGATAATGTACTGATATTTTTAGTTGTTGCTAAGCAGTCAAGGACTCTTCAGCCTCCCATGCTCTGGCCTGCCACAGATAAGGTGGTGGGTGCTTGGAGTTCAGAGAGGTCATGGCCAGGACAGCAGACCCAAACTGTCCAAAGGGATATTCCATACCAAAACTGGGGGAGTTGTCTGGGGAGGGGCTGCAGCTCAGGAACTAACTGGGCATTGGTCAGTGAGTGGTGAGCAATTGTGTTGCCCATCACTTGTTTTGTATATTCTTTTATTATTATTCTCTTCCTCCCCCACTGTCCTAAACTGTCTTTACCCTTTTTTCTGATTTCTCTCCCCATCCAGCTGCAGTGAATGGCAGTGTGGTTTGGCTATGCCAGGTGAAACCACAACACTAATGACTCCCCTTCCTTTCAGACACCAACTCTGCAACATTACACATCTTACACAGACAGTGACCTTCTTCCAGTTATGCGGCACATGGCGAAGAATGTACTACTTCTGAATGATGGCATTAGCAAGCAGAGGGTAAGAATCTTGCTGTGTGTATGTGGAGTATGTGTGGTTAAGTGTCAATAAGTGGTGATCTGAAGCTGGCTTAGCTTAGCCACTGCTGTCAGACCTGCTCAGTTCAGCTAAAGGTCCCTATCTTGGCAAAGTGGCCTGAGCCAGTTGTGAACTGGTCTTGGGTGCCAGCATGGGCTTGCTTGACCTCATGGGAGCTTGGAACAGTGTAAGTTTATGAACAGGGTAAACTTAAGGAAACTTACTCCTCTGCAGGCAATCAAGAACAAATATGCCAGCAGGAAAAATGTCAAGATAAGCACCATTCAAGAGCTGGGCTCTTCTACCATACAGGATCTAGCTCAACCTCTAATTAGAAATTTTTAGTTCATATATGAACTGACACAACATTGGAACTATGTACCATTTCTGTATATATATAAACTATATAATGTTTTATTTGTGCATGTTTGCCTTTTAATAAAGCACTTTAGCCTTTTATCTATGTTGTTTGTTATTAGTCCAGTTAACTTTCTCCTACAACCATGCAATCTATGTGGGGGCTGTGAACAGTGGGAGGCATTGTGTACTCTTTGGGACTAGCCTGGCTGAGTTTACTGATCTGGTACAGGCAGGAATGTTGGCACAGGCTCGGGCTAATGCGGTGGCAGAGAGAGTGCAGCTCTACTAACTCATAGTTACTAGGTAAGTTATTCACAAGAACATACTACAGTAAATATCAAGTCTACTTCTAGAAGAAGGCTGGTCAGAGCGCTGTATCTGTCCTGACTGAGAAGTGGTAATTGTTCCTTGCCTACCCCTCCCCCCATCTTTTTGTCTTTGCCCTGCGTACCTTCTGTTTATCTGTGTTCCTGTGCCCGCTGCCGCTGAAGGGTGCTTTACTGGGGAATAATCTCAGCAGCCAACGCATGTCCTGTTGATGGCCGTAGGCAGCCCCTGTCAAACAGGGGGCTCGGGCCGAGGCCTGGCTGTCACCGGGCGGCGCGGGGCTCCCCGCCGGCGCTGCCCCGTCCCCCCAGGAAACCCCTACTCCTCCCATCCACGGCCCCTGGCGGCCGAGCGCCGAAACGTCGATACGGAAAGAGGACCAGGATTGGCTGGAAGCATTTGTGGGGTGCTTGGAGAGCCCCGCCCGTCCAGGCAGAAGCAATCTGTGGCCGCGCTGCTGAGGGGCGCGCGCGGGAAGTTTGAAGAGGCGACCATGGAGCCTCTGCAGCAGGGGCCAGGCGCCGTGGCGGTGGTGCAAGACAGGCCGGAGGCCCAGGTGACGATGAAGGCGGACGTCCTCGCGCTCCTCCGGTCAGTGCTGAGGGGGCCGGGGAGCTTGTGGGGTGCTGGTGGCTGCGAGTAGGTAGGGGTGGGTGTGAGGGCCGGTAGCTGCGGCCGGGGCGCATGGTCTGATCGTTATCACTTGGCTTCTGTTCCAGCCTGAGGGACCAGATGAAGCAGCAGCTTATGGAATGCAGCACCACAGTTCATGCCAGTAAGCTTATCCCTACTCCAACTCCCTCCAACAATCTCCTGTGCTTCCTCTTAATGTGATGTTACAGTGATAAAGAATGTGATGTGGCTAACATTTATATCTTCAAAAATTATTTATCATAGACTCTTTGGGTTGGAAGGGACCTTCTAAGGTCATTTAGTCCAAGCCCCCTGCAGTGAGCAGAGACATCTTCAACTAGACCAAGTTCCTCAGAGCCCCGTCCAACCTGACCTGGAATGTTTCCAGGGATGGGGCATCTGCCACCTCTCTGGGCAACATGTGCCAGTGTTTCACCACCCTCATTGTGAAAAATGCCTTCCTTCTATCCAGTCTGAATCTGCCCTCTGTTTAAAACCATTACCCCTTGTCCTATTGCTACAGGCCCTGCTAAAAAGTCTGTCCACATCTTTCTTAGAAGCCCCCTTTAAGTACTGGAAGGCTGCAATAAGGTCTCCCCAGAGGCTTCTCTTCTCCAGGCTGAACAACCCCAACTCTCCCAGCGTGTCCTCATAGGAGAGCTGTTCCATCCCTCTGATCATTCTGTGGCCTCCTCTGGACCTGCTCCAACAGGTCCATGCCTTTCCTGTGGTGAGGGCTCTAGAGCTGGACGCAGGACTCCAGGTGGGCTCTTACCAGAGCAGAGGGGCAGAATCACCTCCCTCAACCTGCTGGCCATGCTTCTTTGGATACAGCCCAGGATATGGTTGGCCTTCTTTATGAAAAGTGCTTGTTGTAATAATGAAATTTTTTTTCTTGGCTGAGCATATTACTGTGTTTGGTAGATGGCTGTTGGAGGTATGTTTGAATGTGTACAAAATGTCCATGTCATTATTGCTTGCTGCCCTTTCTCCTCTTGGTTTTTCCCTTTAGACTGTTCTTACATGTGGTGATGGTTTTCAGGAAATTGATCACTAGGGCTGAAGTCTTACCAAAAGTCTGCCAAAGTGTTTGGCAGCAATACTGATTTAAGGTGTTTCTTCTAGTTCCCACTGTGTTCCTGTTGCCTGTGTCCTCTTCCACTGAACCAGCCAGCTGCATATATAGAGCAATGCTGTAAGCCAGCTCTGGCTAAAAAGTGCTAAATGGAAATATTTTAAAGACTGATTATTTCTTTGATACAGCTGATTGATACTGTAGTGTCACTAACAGTGGAAGAGATAAGGCATGGAGGTAGGAATAAGAAATACCTTGCCAGGATAGCCATCAGACTGCTTATCCTTTATGCTCTGTAGACTGGATTTAAAAGATTCTGTGCTGTTTTTACTGATGTTCATTCTTTGTAGGTCAAGACACTTACCTTGACCACATCATTGAAGAAAAGTTTATCAAGAGGTATGTCACTGGATAACTTCGAATTTTTGATGTATTTTAAAATGGAGAAGGGTTAAGAACTGAACTTGGAGGCTCTCTTTCAGTTATTCCTTCTTAATAAACCTCTGTATTAACAATTAGTATTTTGCAGGAGTCTGGTGAAAATAAAGGAAATTACGAGCAAATACGGGAAGAAATATTTTACTTGGTCTCCTAAAGTAGTTCTATAGCTGATGTGGCTTCTAAATTTGCAGTCCTCCTTGTAATGGATAGAATTCACTAATATAATTTCATGTGCTAAAATACCCCGGCCTTAATAATTTATGGTTTACAGGAAAAAGTCTTACTTTAGACACATAGGGAGCAAGCTAAAAATGTGACATTGCTTTTAATTTTTCTGTTATCTTCACACTGTTTGGGGTTGCTTGTTGCTTTTTTCCTTCAGTGCTGTACAAGATGTGGAAAAAGATATGGAGGAAGTAAAAGTCTCTTTCCAGAACAAGACATTAGCCTTGCAAAGGTAGAATTTTGTTCCTCTTCGGATGTTTTCTGTTTTTTTCTGCAGACATACATGAATATATACATAATTCTGATTAAAATAGGATTTCAAAGTGATATGGTGTGTTACAAACATGAGAGATTGTACCACTGAACCGGTAGGAATGTAGGTGGAAATACAGAATGTGCCATGTCCACATGTTTTTTTGAATACTTCCAGTGATGGTGACTCCACCACCTCCCTGGGCAGCCTGTTCCAATGCTTGACCACTCACTCCATAAAGAAATTTTTCATAATATCCAGTCTAAATCTCCCCTGGTGCAACTTGAGGCCATTTCCTCTTGTTCTATCACTAGTTACTTGGGAGAAGAGACCAACACCTACCTCACCACAACCCCCTTTCAGGTAGTTGTAGAGAGCCATAAGGTCTCCCCTCAGCCTCCTTCAGACTAAACAAACCCAGTTCCCTCAGACGCTCCTCATCAGACTTGTGCTCCAGACCCCTCACCAGCTTCGTTGCCCTTCTCTGGACATGCTCCAGCACCTCAACATCGCTTCTCGTAGTGAGGGGCCCAAAACTGAACACAGGATTTGAGGTGTGGAGTACTTGCATAATATACCATAATAATATAATATGTTCTCTCATATGCCATGGAGAACAAAATATTACAAGTTGAAATGCATAAATGCAAGTGTTCCTGCAAAATTGTGGAAGTCTCACCGTATAAATCAGTAAACATATTTCTTGGCAGTATTTCACAAATGCACATGAAAACTGGGAAGTTGATAACTGTTGTATGGTTCCTGTGTTACATGGCTGTTTGTTTGAATTCCCACCTTTGCCAAGCCTCCCTTTTGCACACTCTGGGATTAATGGTATCTGAGCATGTTTGTCAAGAAAGGAAGGAGTTGTCACTCTCACAAATAATCATTGAGATGCTTTTCTTGTCCTGAGAGTTAAGACCCATTATTTAAGCGTGGTATTTGAAGTGCTGATTTTTTTATATATATACATCATTCCAGTGTGAAAGTGGACATAAATGGAATGCTGGAAAGATCTCTTCTGTTACTTACCTAAATGTGTGTGTCCCAGTTTCATATCAGTTCTCATCGCTTCTCATCAGTTATGTTTCTTCCCACGCTATGCAGGATCCAACTTACAGTTGCCCTGAGAAACAAATTGAAGCAAAATGATAATGACTCACGGTAAGGTGTTCTTGGGTAAAGAATGGCTAGAAAGGAATAGACTTTCACAGTTTGTGACCCATTTCTACATTACTTTTGCTGCACCTTTTTTAAAAGCAAGCTTCCTTCTAGTTTTGACTGAATGATATACTGTCCACCTTCTGGCTAGAATGAGCATGATCAGACTTCTGACACCCGGGGTAGATTTACATTTGGCTCTGAATTAACCTTTGATTACAGAAGACATAATTTTTGATTCACTAGTGAGAACTGTACTTAAGAGTTTGTCTTTAATGCATGAGTTTTCTGCGATTATAATAGTTGAGCTCACATTACATGCTTATAACAGCACCTTGCCTCTGCTTTGCTGCCTTCATTAATTACGTAGGAGCTTTAGTGTCCTTGAAAAAACTGAAAGTTTCAAACATGTTTAAAATTAGCTTTTAATTTCCTGTCTAATATTAATGGTTGCACACATATGAAGTGTAATATGATAAGTTTAATTTGTTGGAAATACAGCTGAAAACATGGCGTCTCCATGATGTCTCTGCCATGTACTGGAATTCAGGAGCTTCAATTCTTAGCCATTATGTGGCTAGGCTTCCTTGACTCCTTCCAAGCTCTGTGATTTCAAATGTTAGACAGTCTTAACTGAAACATTAGAGAAACTGAGAGGGTGTGGGGGGTTGACCCTGGCTGGATGTGAGATGCCCAACGAAGCTGCTCTACCACTCCCCTTCTCAGCTGGACGGGGGAGAGAAAATGTGAGAAGCTTGTGGGTGGAGATTGGGAAAAGGGGAGATCATTCAGCAATTACAGTTATGGGCAAAACATTAGATTAGTTTCCCCAAAACGAAAACATTTTTTATTGTCAATCAAAATCAGACTAGGATAATGAGAAATAAACCCAAATCTTAGAACTCCTTCCCCTTACCGCTCCCTTCTTCCCAGGCTCAACTTCAATCTCAATTTTCTACCTCTTCCCTCTGAGCAGCGCAGGGGGATGGGGAGTGGGGGTTATGTTCAGTTCATCACATGTTGTCTCTGCTGCTCCTTCCTCCTCACAGGGAGGACTCGTACTCTTCCCCTGCTCCAGTGTGGGGTCCCTCCCACAGGGCAGAGTCCTCCACAAACTTCTCCAATGTGAGTCCTCACAGGCTGCTGTTCTTTATGAACTGCTCCAGCCTGGGTCCCTTCCACAGGGTGCTGTCCTTCAGGAACAGGCTGCTCCAGCATGGGTCCCCCATGGGGTCACAAGTTCTGCCAGCAAACCTGCTCCAATGTAGGCTCCTCTCTATGGGTCCACAGGTCCTGCCAGGAGCCTGCTCCAGGGCAGACTTCCCACAGGGTCACAGCCTCCTTCAGGCATCCCCCTGCTCCAGCATGGCGTCCTCCCCAGGCTGCAGGTGGAGATCTGCTCCACTGTGGAGCTCCATGGGCTGCAGGAGGACAGCCTGCCTCACTGATCTTCTCCACAGGCCTTAAGGGAATCTCTGCTCTGGTGCTTGGAGTCTCTCCTGCCCTTCTTTCTGCACTGGCTTTGGTGTCTGCAGAGTTGTCTTTCACATATTCTCACTCCTCTCTCTAGCTGCAAATGCTGTGTACTGTTTTTTCCCCTGTTCTTAAATATGTTATCCCAGATGTGCCACCACTGTTGCTGATAGGCTCAGCCTTGGCCAGCAGTGGGTCCATCTTGGAGCCAGCTGGCACTGGCTGTATTAGACACAGAGGAAGCCTCTATCAACTTCTTACAAAAGCCACCCCTGCAGCCCGCCCCACTACTGCAACCTTGCCACACAAACCCAATACAGAGGGAAATAAGGAGACTATTTTGCCCCTACAACAGTACTTCATGTAATAACTGTAAAAAAGAAAGGGTGCAGTTTGTATAAAAAAAAAAGCATGCTTTATTTTGGTTTTAGAGGAGTGGAGATTTTTTTGTTTAATCCAAATAACCTTGATTGAAAATTTATGCTGTTGACTCATATTAAGGGTCTTAAGGTGTGCACCTGTGTTTCCTTCTTTAGACTGATCATGGAAACTATGAAAGACATAGTAATGCTCAGCAATGAAGTAATTGAGTGTCAGCAGGTAAGTAGCAGTTGGTACCTTCTGTTGCTGTTGTGCAGGTCTACCAACCTCAACATGGGCAGAAACGTAATTTAAAAGTAACGGGATTGTGCAAGTCATCTGAAGCTGAATAAGTGGCCCAAACTGTGCAGTTTTTACTGGTTTACTGGTGTTAAGATTACTGACATGATTATTTAAAGTGTGTAAGTAAGAAAGTATGCTTCTGTGGGTAGAATTAGCATCTTTCAATATTTTCTGGAGCTGAGAGTCTACGAAACACTTTTTTTAACACTTTTTTCTTTCAGCAAGCACGTGAGAAGGAACAGAAATTGACTGACGTTAAAAGGAAAAGACTCTGTAAGTGTTAGCTATCTTGACTGTTTTACATTTGAATGTATAGTTCATATTTTAAAGTTTTTCTTGTAGCAATATTAATTTACATCAAGTAAAACTGCAGAACTCTCAACACTTATAAATTCTGAAAAAAGTAGGAAGTACTGTAAAAATGAGCTGGTATGTTGCCTACTTGAGCATGAGACTGACACATAATGAGATGCAAGAAGACACTTAAGTGTGGTTGTATTTTATTTAGCACAGGATCCCCAGAAAATTATGCATATTAATTTAAATCAGTCTTACAACACCTAAAGGATTTTCTTGTCAGACTTTATGAAATATTTACAGAATAGGGGAGGGTATTTACTTAAAAAGAACTCTTGTAATAGTATGTATGTTGGTATTCAGTAGGCTTGTTAGTGAGTCACATTTAGATGTGAAGTCAATCTTCAGAACTTAAGGTAAATGTTTTCTGAATGCTCCTAGTGTCATATGACCAGGTTTCCCAACACTTTTCCCAGCTATTGTTTCATGCATAAGAAGTGATGTATATGTTGATGGTAATGACCAAACACAATGAAATATCTGTCTTCCTAGGAAAAAATGAACATACCGAAGATCTTCGGAAATAAAGGAAGGAATGCTGTGTCAGCATTCTTTCAATGTATGAACTGTCCCTAAACGGCTTTATTCAGCCTGTAAAAAGCTAGTAACATACACTGCTATTTTCCATACATCCCTTGTATGACTTTGGAGTTTGTTTTCAATCAAATTTGAAAAAGGGGAAAGGATTTTAAACACCTGACTATGAAAATTGTGACAACCAAAGATGAGGTGTAGGACAGATGTTCAAATTACAATCTGTCTGATGGAAATGCAGACAGCATACAAAGTAATCTGTTTTGCTAGTAGCCAGGGAACCAATTGATGTACATTGACATAAGGTAGCCACAGCACATGTTGCCGCTTGTGTGAGAGGAGTATCCTGGGATATATAGAATCATAGAATAGTTTTGGCAGGGACATTTAAAGGTCATCTAGTCCAACCCCCATACCACCAATAAGCAGGGACATATTCACCTAGATCAGGTTCCTCAGAGCCCTGTCCAACCTGACCTGGAATGTTTCCAGTGATGAGACATCTACGGCCTCTCTGGGCAACATGTGCCAGTGTTTCACCACCCTCATTGTGAAAAATGCCTTCCTTCTATCCAGTCTGAATCTACCCTCTTTTAGTTTAAAACCATTACCCCTTGTCCTATTGCTACAGGTCCTGCTAAAAAGTCTGTCCCCATCTTTCTTATAGGCCCTCTTTAAGTATTGTCAGGCTGCAGCAAGGTCTCCCCGGAGCCTTCTCTTCTCCAGGCTGAACAACCCCAACTCTCTCAGCCTGTCTTCATAGCAGAAGTGTTCCATCCCTCTGATCATTTTGGTGGCCCTCTTCTGGACCTGCTCCAACAAGTCCATGCCTTTCCCGTGGTGAGGGCTCTAGAGCTGGACGCGGAACTCCAGGTGGGCTCTTACCAGAGCAGAGGGGCAGAATCACCTCCCTCAACCTGCTGGCCATGCTGCTCTGGATGCAGCCCAGGATACAGTTTGCCTTCTGGCTCATGTCCAGCTTTTCATCCACCAGTACCTCCAAGCCCTTCTCGGCAGGGCTGCTCTCGATCCCTTCATTCCCCAGCCTGTACTGATACCGGGGGTTGCCCTGACCTAGGTGCATGACCCTGTACTTGGCTCTGTTGAACCTCATGAGGTTCACATCAGCCCAGTCATTGAGCTTGTCCAGGTCCCTCTGGATGGCAGCCTAAGCATGTCAACCACACCACTCAGCTTGGTGTCATCTGCAAACTTGATGAGGGTGCACTTGATCCCACTGTGTCATTGATGAAGATATTGAAGAGTACTGGTCCCAGTATGGACCCTGAGGGGTGCTGCCCATCACCGATCTCCATCTGGACATTGAGTCATTGACCATTCCCCTCTGGATGTGACCATCCAAACAATTCTTCATCCACCCAACACTCCACCCATCAAATCCATCTCTCTCCAATTTAGAGACAAAGATGATGTGGAGGACCATGTCAAAGGCCTTACAGAAGTCCAGACAGACAACATCAGCAGCTTGTCCACTGCTGTGGTCACTCCATCATGGAAAGCCACTAGGTTGGTCAGGCAGGACTTGGCCTTGGTGAAGCCATGCTGTCTGTCTCAAATTGCCTCCCTGTCCTCCATGTACCTTGGCATAGCTTCTAGGACAATCTCTTCCATGATCTTCCCAGGCACAGAGGTGAGGCTGGCAGGTCAGTAGTTCCCAGGGCCCTCCTTGCTACCCTTTTTTAAAAATGGGTGCAATGTTTCCCTTTCTGCAGTCTGCAGGGACTTCACCTGACTGCCAGGACTTTTTAAATATTGTGGAGAGTGGCCTGGCAACTACATCAGCCAATTCCCTCAGAACTCTGGAATGCATCTCATCAGGTCCCATAGACTTGGATATGTTCAAGTTCCTCAGGTGTTCTCACACCTGACCTTCTCTTCCAGTGGGAGGGACTTGGCTCTTCTAGTCCCCATCTTGGAGTCCATCCCCTCGAGAGGTGTGGGAAGAGAGACTGCCAGTGAAGACTAAGGCAAAGAAGTCCTTGTGTACCTCAGCCTTCTCCCCATCTGTTGTTACCAGTTTGCCAGTCTTGCTCATCAAGGGGCGTATGCTTTCTTTGACCTTCCTTTTCTGGCTGACATACCTGTAGAAGCCCTTCTTAGTATTCTTTGCATCCCTTGGCAAGTTTGGCTCCAGCCGTGCCTTGGCCTTCTTGACCCCAGCCCTACACAACCAGGCAGTGTCCCTGTACTCTTCCCAGGATGTCTGTCCCTGCTTCCACTGCCTGTGCATTTCCTTCTTGCCCTTTAGTTTGACCAGCAGGTCTCGACTCAGCCATGCTGGCCCCTTGCCTTCTTCCTTTCCTGATTTCTTATACCTGGGGATTAAGAGCTCTTGCGCTCTCCTGAAAGTGTCCTTAGACATCTGCCAGCTCTGTTCTGCTCCCTTGTCCCTGAGGGCAGTTTCCCAGGGAGTCCTATTGACTAACCCCCTGAAGAGCTGGAAGTTTGCTTCCCTCAAGTTCAGGGTACTGACTTTACTCTTTGCCTGCCCCATATCCCTCAGGGCTGCGAACTCCACCAGTGCATGGTCAGTGCAGCCCAGGCTGCCTCCAATGTTGATGTCACCAATTAGCTCACATGCCTTGGTGACCAACAGGTCCAGTATGGCTTCCCCTCTGGCAGGGCTGTCTATTGCCTGGCACAGGAGGTTATCCTCCGTGCACTCCAGGAGTCTCCTGGATTGCCTGCAGCTCACTGTGCTGCTTTTCCAGCAGATGTCAGGGTGGTTGAAGTTCCCTGGTAGGATGAGAGCCTCTGAGCGTGATGCCTCCTGTAGCTGGAGTGAGAAGGCTTAATCATAGACTCCCCTTGATCGGGTGGCCTGTAGTAGACACCAACCACAAGGTTCCCTTTGTTGCCTGGGTCTCTGATTCTTACCCATAAGCTTCTGACCTGCTTGTAGCTATTCTTCAGAGAAAACTCTTCACACTCTATCCATTTATTGATGTAGAGGGCAATGCCTCTGCCCCTCCTTCCTAAGCTGTCCCTTCTGAACAGCCTGTAGCCATCGATAGCCGCACTCCCATTGTGGGATTCATCCCACCAAGTTTCAGTATTGGCAACCAGGTTGTAGCTTTCTAGCAGCATGGTGACTTCCAGCTCTTCCTGTTTGACAATGCAGTGTACATTGGTGTAGAGGCACTTCAGCTGGGCTGTCAGCCATGTCACCCTCTTAGAGGAACACCCCTTAATCCCTTTGAGGTGTTTTTCTGGTGCAGCCATTTGAGGGCCCTCACTAGTCTCCTGTCCCTCTAACTTTGGTGTGTCATCCCACAGGTTGTCATGGGTAAGCCTGATATTACTCTTGTCTCCCTTCAAGTCTAGTTTAAAGCCCTGTCAATAAGCCCCGCTTGCTTGCAAGCAAAGTCCCTCTTCCTCCTTTGAGAAAAGTTACACTGGAGGGAAGGGATGGAGTGTGAAGTTTGGGTTATTGTGGTTAAAGTGCTTTAGATGTCTGTGATGAAAAAACATATCTTTAGTTCTACTGCTCCTTTAACTACTTCTTAACACTTCTTTTTCCTAATAATGGAACAGCACTAAAAATAGCTGGAGAACAGAAACTGCTGCAAATTCAAACCATGATGAAAAAACTCAAGGAAGAACAGGCAACTACGAAAGTGACCAAAATGCTGGAGAAGACATGTGGTAACTTACAAAAAGAGAGAGAGATGATTGCAGTAATACAAAACGTATTCCAGGTAATGTAGCTTTTAGAAGGAAGTTTGCAGTTTTGCATTACAGTCCAGATAACATAGTGTATGGTAAATATAACTTCAAACAAAACTGTTTTCTAAAAACTTTAAGGATGATAATGGAAAAACTGCTGTGTGAAAGGAAAACTTTATTATTTTAAAGGCTAAAAGCATGATATTGTCACAAACTTCTTTGGAATAATTATTTACAGACTTTAGGGGCAGTCTATCAATCTATCTTTATTGCTTTGTTCACTCAAAGGTATGAAAGTAATGTATTTTCTCAGAGAATATCTGTCACAGCAATGGCTGTTTTTCCTTACACTGAGAGTCACCACTATACCCCCTCCACACCCTCATCACTTCCCCCATGGGGTTAGGAAAAATAAGTGGGTCTTGATACTAATGAGCCAAACTACTGCTCCCCAGTCTGCCCCTCCTGACTACATGTGCTTCTCTGTGTCACCCATTGCAGCCTTGTGAAACCTTTGGCCTGCAGCCACAGCCAGTGATGTAGCCTTCAACCTTTTGGTTACCCACATATTTGATGCTGCTGACTAGTCTGTATCCATGCAGCTGGATGGCTGCACATCTGGAGTGTGGAGTCATGCAAAGTGAGGAAGAAAACCTCATGAATTTGGATAGGGTGGAAGGGCCTCCTGCAGCATCCTTTGCTCAGAGGGACTCTGCTAAAGGTCACATCCACTGTGCTCCAGTCTGGTAGCCTGCATCTCACTGTGTGACTTGTCCTGGTTCCCTCCACCTGGCCCCAGAGATCAGGGAATTAAGTACAAAGATGGGAGGAACAGTGAAAAGTAAATTGCAATTGCAGTGCTCTTGGGTTTATCAGCAAACAGGTTATGAAGTCCCAGTTAAGTGTGCACAAAGTTTACTTAAATTTAGACTGGGGAAAAAGGAGATCATATTTGAGGGCTTTAGTTACACAGGATGTAACCGTGCTGTGGATTTGGAAGAATTTCAAGGACAGAAAAAGGGCCACACATCTTTGTATTGCATGTTATGTCTACTACTAGTTTGCATTGACTACAATGTTGCATCTCAAATTGAGAATGAGAAATTAAACGTTTTAGTGGGTTTTAGATCAGATTTTTAGAATTATCTCCTGATTTTGTGTTTGTGAAATCTTCTGAGCCCTAAGTAGAGGCAATCTTTGGTTAAATTTAATAATTCCCATTTTTAATCCAGAATGGTAGGGTGAGAATGTTAACTGTTATCTTGTGTTTGAGGCAAACTTTATTTCCTGTGTTTAAAAAAAAAAAATCCCAAAACCCTATGTTTTAAATTAGGGATAGTGTGCAAGCACCTCCAGGAAGTTCAGAGCACCACCTATTTTTGGCTTATATATTTACAATATATATGACATTATCTAAAATGATAGTTCCCTTTCTCCTCTTTCCCCCCCATCTTGCCTACTTCAAACACTATGATGAACTTCAAGGGCTTCCAAATTAAGAACTAAAAAAAGATGGCTTTGGGGAGATTTTACTAGGTATAATGCTTTTTAAAGGCTTTTTAAAATTTTTCTTTCTTACAGAATATCATAATTGGAAGCCAAGTTAACTGGGCAGAAGATCCATCTTTAAAGGCAATTGTTCTACAGCTTGAAAAAAATGTTTTTTAATGAGTCAGGAGAAAGAGCGTTTAATTTTATGCAGTGTAGGTGATCAATGTTCTAAACTCGATAGATCAACATGCATCATGAAATCACTGTTAAGTATTTGAAAATATTACTTTTATGGAAGTTGTCATTCTCCCCATAGACGTAGAATGTCCCCACTTAACTCTGTGAAATCAAATTTAATTCCTGGTACACAATAAGTGGTTGAAAAGGTAGCATAGCTCATTAAAGTACCTGAACGCTCACTTTGTAGCTGTCCTGTCCCAAGTGCTCATCTCCCTCTGAAAAGCAGTAATTACACAAGAAAGAAAAATAATTGCTATTTTTCAAGCTTTCATGTAAAAGTGGGCTGAAACCATGGCTATGCTGTTTCTGTCTGCTTCCCCTGGGAACCAGCAGGCTGCAGCGCCCAACAGGCTCTGTGACCCTTCTCTGCCCCTGTGGAAAGCCCAGACAGGAAACTTAGTTAAGTTCGTCTTTGGGGTTCTGTTTTGTTTTTTCTTAATGAGTTATACAGAATTTTAAACACGGGAAAGTGTATGCTTTTAAGTCACTTGTGACAGCTACATGCTGATTACTGCTAGATGCTCTGCTTAACTAGATGCAACCTTTACATGCTATTCCATGTACCAAAATATGACAAACTTAGGTAAAATGGAAGAGCAGACT
This sequence comes from Phaethon aethereus, assembly GCF_964289735.1. Lineage (NCBI taxonomy): Eukaryota > Metazoa > Chordata > Aves > Phaethontiformes > Phaethontidae > Phaethon > Phaethon aethereus. The sequence goes on from NC_138577.1 coordinate 26,933,298, forward strand.
GCATGCTATTACTATGCAGCTAAAGCAGTTTATTAATTTTTTTTTCTGTTGGCAGGCATGTTTTATGTTTGAAGGAAATTGATGAAGTCCTAGTGTGTAATGTGTTAAAATGTTACTGCTTTTGAATTATTTTTATGAGCTTTTAAAAGGCGGATAGCATGCTTCTTAATGGAATAAAAATAAAACGCTGTCTTAAGCCGGTTTTGGGTTTAGTTTGTTGGGTGTTGGTTTTTTGGTGTTTGGGTTTTTTTTCTTTTTAAGTTTTAAGTGCTGTTTTGCCGTAGCCGTATTTTGGCCGGGCCACGACGGGAGAAGCACCACCCACAGCGGACGTGGCCACGCCCTCTGTGGGCGGTTCCTCGCCCGCCGTAGGCGGCCGGGTGCTGCACCTCCGGCGCGGGCGGTGAGGAGCGGCGGTTGGGGATACTCACCATGGGCAGTAAGATGGCCGCCGCCACTCGGGCCGTTCAGGTAACGGCGTTCGGGATCCGACCCGAGGAGGGGGGCGGCTATGGCCGGGAGCCCGGCTGAGGCGGCGGGCCTCGCCTGGCGTGTTGCCGCCGAGGCCTTGAGGCGGCCGGGGCCTGAGGCGCCGCTGGGGAGGCCGGTGTCCTTGGCGCGGAGGAGGAGGCGTGCGGTGGGGCCCGCCCGCTGTCGCTGGTTATTTGACGCTGGTGCCAGGTTCTCGGTTACAAAAGGATGCGAAGGTGCAGCCCGCAGCATTTTGTCTGCCGTTTAAGCTCTTTTTCTAAGCCATCTCCCTTCAAGGTAAAGGTGAGACATGGAGTCTTCCGAAGTTGTGTTTCAAAAATAAGCAGTGTGGCTTCGACTACTAAACCTTACAGTTTATAGCTTTTTCTTAATGGAACTAGTCAGTCTTGTCCAGACAGCTGAATAAATATGTACAGGCAAAGCACAGCTAGCAGTTCTGTGTGCTACAATTTTATAATTGCATTTATGCAACTGAGGTAGCAGTTTCTGCACGCACACTGATCGCTGTGAGAAAAGGAACAGAATGCTTGTTACTGCTCTGGACACTAGGGTGGGGGAATATTTTTAGAGGTGAAACTTCTCCTGGGGTAATCATAGACCTTTAATAAGTAGTAAGTTTATCAGAGTGGTGGTGCAGAAAGCGGCAGTATAGAAGTGGTTGTTTAATGTGTTCTATGTTCAGTTTTATTAGTGCAAAGGTAATGTGTGTCTAGAATTATATTTTACTCTCCTTGTTTCTCCTACTACCTTGCCTTGTTCTAGGTAGTCAAGCCACATACTCCGTTAATTAAGTTCCCAGACAGAAAAAGTAGTCCTAAACCTAAAAGTAAGTATTTCATCTATAGATACAACTTGTGCCACATTTCTTTGCATTATATGTTTTATATAAGAACCAGTACACAATTCTTCTGTTTCAACTATGCACCTCAGCTGATTTTGGGCAGGGTTTCTGAAACATAGTTGTGTTTAGTTTAAAGGCAACTCTTTGACACTTTCATTTCAGACTCTGTACAGCTGTGGGAATTGACATAATAGATGCTTGTCTATTTCTTGGTCAAGGCAGATTCACAAACATTTCCAGAGTTGTTTTTCTAATATGCAAAGTCTATTTTTCCAAATACTAATATTTGCCAGAAATTACTATGCCCACATCAGTTCAAAGCAGCTTTAAGTATTCGGTGATACTTGCAGAAATGATGTTGCATTTTCCTCATTTCTTCTTTTCTTAGTGTGTGCTATGTATGTGGTACTATGTATGTGGTATTTAAAATCATGATTATAGCTGGGATAGCTATCCCACTGTATAGTTTAAGAAGTATTTCCTTGTGCTACTAATTAATGCTGAGAAAAAATTAATTTCATTGCAATCTTTGACATTAATTTTTACACATATATTTCTGTTGGTATTTATAGGATTCCCAATACTGTTACATTTAAACACCAAAGTTTTATGAGCATTGTTGTTTTAATACTCCTTTTGAGTCAACAAAGTATTTGAAAGTGTCATGGTTTAACTTCAGCCAGCAACTAAGCCGCACACAGCCATTTGCTTGCTGCCCCCTGGTGGGATGGGGACAGAATCGGAAGCGTAAAGTGAGAAAACTCATGGGTTGAGATGAAGACAGTTTAATAGGTGAAGCAAAAGCCGCGCATGCGAGCAAAGCAAAGTGAACCAAGCAATTCATTCACCACTCCCCATCAGCATGCAGGTATTCAGCCATCTCCAGGAAAGCAGGGCTCCATCACACATAATGGTTACTTGGGAAGACAAATGCCATCACTCCAAATGTGTCCCCCCCCTTCTTCTTCTCCCAGTTTCATATGCTGAGGATGACGTCATATGGTATGGAATATTCCTTTGGTCAGTTGGTGTCAGCTGTCTCTGCTGTGTCCCCTCCGAGCTTCCACTGCACCCCTGGCCTACTGGCCCGTGGGGTAAGACACAGAAGAGGCCTTGACTCTGCGTAAGCACTGCTTAGCAATAACTAAAACATCCCTGCGCTATCAATGCTGTTTCCAGCATGAATCCAAAACGTAGCCCCATACTAGCTACTACGAAGAAAATAACTCTATCCCAGCAAAACCAGTACATTTTCCACCCCTTATTCCATCCCATTTGTGTCATGCACAGGTACCACACTATCCAATACAACCTCATTAATCACCACCCCCCTTGCCATGCTTTCATATAATACATAGCTATCATTCCCTTAGTCTGTGGACCATGCCTGTAAAATGTCTATAAAATGCCCACAGATGTCCACTGAGTTAATTTAATCCATGACTTTGGGCTCCATCTGTTATGGTGGTCACTCGGAACAGGAGAGGTGATGTGTTGCATGATGTTTCTAGGCACCAAAGGTAGGTCAGGTCAGTGCTGCACTTGCACTGCTCTTGTAAGGCTTCTCTTCTACTGGTTTGTGTGGTTCCTGCTATAGTAATTCCCATAACAAGCAACTCACATGCTGGGTTACAGCAATTTAAAGGTATTTCCATTACCATCTCTACCCCTGGCCCCTTTGGACCGGACCATTGGGTTTAACATTGCAATGAACTCCTCTTGCCCCTGCTCTGGCTTGGACTTATCCACAGACTGCAGTCCTATAGGGGTGTAAGTGGAGCCTTACCTGTCAGCCACAGTCTCTCCAGTGGCATGGACTTACCCACAACCACAGTTGCTTTGAGGCGTGCCTGTTATGACATGGATTTATCGTTGGGCCACAACCCCTTCAGAGGTATACCTGCTGTAGCACAGACATAACTATGGCCACAGTTGCTTCAAGATGTATCTGTTCTGCTGTGGACTGATGCACGGCCACAGATGCTTTGGGCTGTCCTGTTCCTGTGTGAACTTACCCACAGGTCTCAGGCCCTTCAACTTGAGTTCACGCTGGAGTTCCTGCCTGTCCACCATAGTAGCACAGAAACCGCAGTGATGCCCTGGCCAGCTGCTTGGCCATTGCTGTTTATCAGAATGTTCCCAGACACAGCACAGTAAGATGTAGGCAGTTAGGCAAACAGCAGAAGAAAAAGCAACCACTGATGAGCACTACAGTCTAATATAAAGGCAAGCAAGCCCAGGAGCCTGTAAACAGCAATAACAGCTATAAATTCGATCCAGCACATTCCAGTCAAATCTGTCATTATCTTTGAGCCCCATGTTGGGTGCCAAAAAGGACTGTTGTGGTTTAACCCCAGCCAGCAACTAAGCACCACACGGGCACTTGCTCACTCCCCACCGATGGGATGGGAGAGAGAATCAGAAGAATAGAAGTGAGAAAACTTGTGGGTTGAGATAAGACAGTCTCAACTGTCCCAGCTGCATCCCCTCACAACTTCTCGTGCTCTCAGAGCCTACTCACTGGTGAGGTGAGAAGCAGAAAAGGCCTTGACTCTGTATAAGCGCTGCTCAACAGTGACAAAAACATTATTGTATTATCAACACTTTTCAGCACAAATCCAGAACATAGCCCCATACTAGCTACTATAAAGAAAATACTAAAGTAGGCGGTATCTTAAGACGGTCTGTTATGTTATTCTCACTACTTTAGAAATTATAACCATACCACATTATTTGCCACAGCATTATCACATTTGTGATTTAGCTTTTGTTTAGTTTATCTGTTAACATTACGAAATATCTACAGTACGTATCAGTGCCACTTCTGACTCAACTGTGAACTCTTTAGGATCTATGTTCTGCAATAACTTTCTGTCAAAATTCTTTATGTTCAGACAAGTGCACCACTTCTCATGCCTGTGAATTGCTTTCGCAAAGGCTTGAAAATATGTTACTTACCTCTTTGTCTTCTCTGCATCAGAAGATTTTTGTGACTGTATCTTTTAAGTATGTTAGACTTTTCTACCTTAACCAGGTTCTGTCATCTCATTAGTAAATTGCAATCTACTTCATCTTGCATGAATGCTGTAGCAATAGCTGAGTTTCACTGTACCAGACTGTTGGTTCTACATAACCAGAGCTCTGCAGATCAAGACTAAGCTTGTAGGGCCTTTTTTTAGTCTTTTACAGTATTGCTACTGCAACGTGATGGTCTCAAACAGGGGAGGGAAAAATACAGTAGAGACTATATCTGAGCTAAAGCCACAGCAGTATTAAATCTGATTCTGGGTTTTGACTGCTGATGTTTTTAATTGACTAATGCATCTACTCCAACTGCACTTCACACTGAAACATAGAACAGAGGAAAATCTTTGGTAAATCTGTAGACATTTCTGTGGTGTATGAAACAAACTGGGAGAAACTGTTTCTTGTTTCTTCATTTATAAGGTATATTATTTCTTGAAACAAAAATACTTTGCTCCCCGTTCAGAATCTGCTCCTTCTGATAGGCTCTCTTCCTTCTTCCTCTGTTTGGGACCTTCTGTTGTTCCTGTACCACCTGATCAACTTGGGACTTTTGTATACAGTCTTCTGCCTGAGAACTTCTGAATATGCCTCTCAGTGGTGCTTTTTTTTCTTACTGATGATGGTTTGATCACATTGCAGCAGATGTTTGATGTCCCAATCCTGCCATTGACTCAGACTCACTATGGCTAAAACTGGCTCCTCTCCTTTGTCCTCACTGATCTTCTTGGAGCCAGGAGGGAGAGAGGCAGGTGGTGCTGTGGTATTTTAACTCCTCACATTCGTTGACTCATCCAGTCTTGATGCTACTTATTTTACAATTATATAGTCCCTCTGTCACAGCTGTTTGGGTGTTGCATTTGTCTTCCTCATTTTTCAGGAGCACTGAGAAGGACTTCCTGTGGAAGCATTCGGCTTTTATCAGGTGTTTGAACCTTATATATAAAGGTCTGAGTGCTTACGAAGTAAGCATATTGCTGTGAGACTCCATCCAGCCTGGTGGGGTAATTGTGTACTTCCATTGTAAAATCAGCCATGGTGGGACAGACGTAAGGTTCAGAATGCTGACTTTGACAGCCCTGCCCTTTTGTCATCTCTTCTCCTATCCTCAAACTCCTCTTCTCCTATCCTCAAACTCAAGGCAGCTTCTCTAATGTGAATTCCTTGAGCCTAGCTCCTGGCCCTCGCCTGTAAAGTAGTTCATGCGCTCCTTGGTCTCTGCATTTCATTAACATTGATTGCTGATGCCCAATGCTTGGTGGTCATTCTGCACATCATTAATAAAATTTGGTATGCCATTTTGTAATATAAAAAATGGGTAGAACACTGCATTGCATGTCGTGGTATGTCATAGCTGTGAGCTTTATCTTTCTATAAGCCTCCACCTTTTTTCCACTTGTCTGGCTTTACAGTCGCAGTAAACAAAAAGCATCATCTCAGTGGATCTTAGTTATTTGTCTTAGTTACCTTTCTACATAACTGCCTCCACACACACATTTATGGCACTTTATGCTTTTTCCTTAAGTACAGCTTCCCAGTAAAAAAGCCTTTGTTAAGATATATGCTGATTTACGATTCTATTTCTAGATGCTTTCTTTTACTGTCAGAATTTTTTCACTGTGCTCTTGATACATTTAACAAGAATGCAGGTTGTGAGAAGTAGAGTGTCTTAATTATTTTAAGTATTTGTTTTAATGAAGAAAATTGTCGGTAACTGGTTACTTTATTGGTTGCTCATTAATTTTACAGTCTTGTTATATCTCTGTAAATGGTTCTGCAATCTGGGTTTCAGTACAGGAATCTCTACAAGCAAGTGTGCCATCTCTCCATGCTTCAAAAGCACAGGAGTCTGTAGGAGGCAGATCACTGGCATTTCAAAATATCTCATCTGTTAGTAGAGTACAAGGTACACCTGACACTTCTGAATTAGCAAGAACCTTACCTCAGAAATACAGAAGGAAACTTATGTCAGATGAAGAGATTGAATTTATTCAAGTAAGTTTCATTTATTGGTGTGTATTGTCTGTACCTACCTAGCATTTAGCTGATTTCTACACCTTCTTCAAAGTTTCAAATATGGTATTGCATTGTAATTCTTGGTAAGGGTGCACTCCTAGCGTTCATGGCTTTGATGCATAATACCCAAACTACAAATTCTTAATACACAAGGTACCCAACTCTCACTAATCAGTAGTTTGTGGTATTGCTGAGGGGAGAGAAACGGACTTAAACATGCAGATAGCTAGCGATAGTTGTAGCCTACATTAATCACCGTCACTACTTGTGTTGTAACAGCTGTTTCATGTGCAATTTCAATGTACTGGACAAGAGCACAGGAGTCTGCTCTTACATCAGCAAAGGCGATTTGGACTTTGATCACCTGGTGATCAAAGTCCAAAATCATTTTTTGTAAGTTATTTATTAGTAAGTTAACTCTTGTATTTCTAGTAGTGGAAACATTTTGTTCAACTAGATATAAATATTTTCTGCATTATTTGCAAATAAGCATTGTACATGAAAGGCAAGAAAAACCTACTCTTGTTCTGTACAGTTCTCAGTGTTGTTATTTTTGTATTCTCTGAAAAAAGCAGAGCTGTTGCTGATAGATGCTGGTGTTTGACACTCTGTGCATGTTCTTACATAGTTTAAAAATCAATGTATAAATCTGAAGTTAAAACTAGAACTCTGTTCGTTTGTAATGGTGCAAAAGATTTTATCTCCATTGCCCATTCTTCTAGTGGACTGTATTAACTGTCCGCTTTTCTTTTACAGCGTGGAGGTCCAGAATAAGTATGGACGATAGTTCGTTGGCCACTGTTGAAGAATGAAGTATTGCATTCACAATAAAGTCGTTTCCTTAATATTACAAATGATTGTATACAAATAGCTTAATAAAAACCTGTATGAAGGGTGAGGAGGTTGGAAGAACACACTATGTATTGATTTGTGATTGAGGAGGATTTTTTTTTGATGGCTACCGAGTAACTGAACGTACTTGATGTCTGCACCATTGGAATATTTTTCTCAATTAGCCATTTGCAAACTTGGCCGTAGAACCGAGTAATTTTATTTTTCTACTGAAAAAGATCTGGATGTCTCATCAGGAACGATTTTACAGGCAGGAAAGGGACACTGAAGTGTTCTGAGAGATTACCGAGATGTTGTGGTCGTTCTGAACAGTGGCGTGGCTCCGGTCGGGCAGTTGCGTAGCAGCCGTCTTCCCCGAGTGTCGGATCCGAGCTTTGGCGCAAAATAAAAACAGGTTCTTCGGGGATAGTTTAAACCGTTAACTTCTGCAGCAGGCAGCCCACTGGATCCAGTTGCAGTGAGCAGTCCGCGACACACCTGATCGGAGGGCTTAACTTTCAACGCAACGGTAGCGGGCGGGTTTTCGACGCGTCAGAGGGGGGCGGGGCCAGGGCGGGGGCCGCGCCCGCCGCCTCCCGCCGCCACGCGGGCGCCCGCCGCTCCTTCCGACGCTTTCGCACCTCCCACACTCAGCGGGAGGGGGGCGGGGCCTCTGGCGGCTCTCGCGAGGCGCCGCTGGCTGCGCACTCGGGGGGGCGGGAGGCGAGGGGCGCGGTGACGCCGGTGGTTGCCAGGCGCGGGGCGGGGCGCGGCGCGGCGCCGGCGGTGTTAAAGCCCAGTAGCCGGCCTCGCTGCAACTGCCGGCGCCGCGCCCCGCCCCTCCCCGCCGCCCCCGCCTCCCCCCGTTCCTCCCGCCCTCCGCCGGCGATGGACGCGCGGGCGCGTGCCAAGCGCTACGAGAAGCTCGACTTCTTGGGGGAGGGTCAGGTGAGCGGCAGTCGGGACGCGGTTGGGGGGGTGGAAGGTGTAACGCGGGAGACCTCTCAGCTCTCCCGCCAGGAACGGGGGTCCCCTCCGAGGGGTCGGTTGGGCCGGGCCGCCCCTGGTCAGGCGGCCCCGGTGAGTGAGTCCCTTTTGGCGGGAGGAGCCGCAACCGGCGGGGAGCCCGCGGCTCTGGGGCTGCCGGCAGCCGCGCTTGGCCCCATCTCGCCTTCTGCAGGCGGCGGCGGGGCCGCGCTGCGCGGCGGGGAGGGGGGCCCCGCGGTTGCGGGGCGAGAGACGGCCTGGGGACCCGGGTTCTGCCGCTGGCGCCGGCAGCTGTCCAGCCCGAGGGGCGCGCTCGGGGCGTCGCCGCGACAGCCTGCGGGCCCCTGGGGCGGCAGCGCGCGGCTCGCCTGCCCCGCGGTCATGGCATCCTCTCTCCCCCCTTTAGTTTGCCACCGTCTACAAAGCGAGGGATAAGAACACCAACCGAATCGTGGCTATTAAAAAGGTGAGTGTCAGAGTATTTTCCCGTCGTGTGACCAAGTGCCTGGCCGCTCTTGACCTGCCTAACGATTTTCTCTGACGTCCCTGATGGGGAGTGGGAGAACGTCTATTTCCGTTTCTGGAGTGCTTTGGTTAAATGGCCTGCTTAAGCTGTGTCTAATACCCGCCCCCCATCCCCCCGCTCCCCGCCGGAGAGAGGCTAGCTTCGATCTTGCCGCATTTCTGACTTCCTGAAGGGTTACCTGCTCTGTAACTTTTAGTTTTGGTTTTTTATTAAACAGATCTCGTCTTAAAAAACATCGCACACTTCCAAACTTCAGACTTTATTAGTCTTTGTTAGTGGCATTTTCTTTAATCGTTCTGCCTGCTGTGCTGGACTTCCTTCAGTCTAGGAATGTTACTACTCATTAAGTTCTTTAGAACTGATGGTAGTTTTGTGACAAAATTTGACAAAAAGTTATCGTAGATCTGCATCTTAACCTGATTGAATACAAATGCTAAAAATGTCCATGTTGTATTAAAGTTTTTCACTTCATACTACCTGAAGAGACTGCAGGAAGTTTCTGTATTAAAAAAAAGTGGTTATCTGTGCTTTGTGAGGGGTGAAAAATGCACCTTACAGTGCTTTTGTTAGTTAAAGGGCCTAACTTCATTAGAGGGGTCAAAGCATATCGATAGTAAGTAATTTTGTTTGATACACTAATCCCTTTTAGCATTGTAATACTTCTCCTGTATGGTTGCTTCTAGTAACAGCTATTGTGAAAAGCATTCTTGTTTGTATAAGAATATTTTAACTTTTATCATCTGGAAATACTGGCGGCAGGATTCTGGACCTGAAAATTTCAGGGCAGTAGAGGATAGAGATACAAGGACTTTAAGCCAGCCCGAGTTTACAGGGTATGCTAATTTTACTGGAGTCATTCTAAGATGACTGTCAATTACTTTGCCCCCATTTCTGCCTGGGGAGAAGCTTGTTAGTGGTATAATAAAGCTTTGTGGCTACAAACTGTTTTAAGCTGCCAGTTTGCATTATGTCTGTTTTCAGTGCTGTCATAAGTATTTTAAAAAATACTTTATTTTATAAAAGCTGATGCTGTAGAGACAACTATTGGAGTGGGGGCGGGGGGGGGGGGGGATGGTGGAACCAACCTGAACCCTACCTGGTAAAGTGCTTCACAGTACTGAAACTCATTCTGTCTTAGAGTAATACTAAAGAATGTATCCCCTGTTGTCAGGGCAGATGGCTTAACCTTATATAATATGAAACGTTTCTTTTCAGATTAAACTGGGGCATCGATCAGAAGCTAAAGATGGTGAGTTGTTTTAAAACAAATTCATGCTGCAGAAGCTGTGCTTTGTTTGCTTTGTTTTTGTAAATTGGTACGCTAGTTTCCCACACCGTAACTTGGCTGAGAAAAATGAGATCAACTCTTTTTAGCATAAGGCTTACTAGAGGACTGCTTCCCAAACTGCAGGGACAGAAAAAAGCAGCAGAGGTATCTGCATGCATAGTATATGTCTAAATATGAGTGTGTAACTGGCTAGCTTCTTCATTAAAGTGGAATACAAGCATGAATATAGCATACAATAATAATTTTTACAGCACTGAGTTTGGAATACCTTTTTGTATTCATGCATCACTGCCTGAAATATTTAAGACAGGTGAGAGTATTTATCTCTTTTTTCAGATATTTCCTTTGTTCTATTTTTGTGATTTATGCTGAGACAGAAGTTAATAAAAACAAGGTCTTAAAACTCTTTGTGTGGGTTTGTTTCATGTTGAGAAATCAGATCTATAGAGCAGTGTCTTTTGATTATGTGCTCTGACCAGCCACATGCCTTTAAGTATGGATACTGCACGTACAAACCCAACAGTTCTGGCCTTCTCTTACAGCCTGTGTGGCTAACTTTGGCTAGAATTTTGTCTTTGGCTGCCATCCTTCAGGGATCCTGCATCAGGTTACTAACTTTGTAGTGAAGAATCTTTGCTCTCAACTCTCCAATTCCATTCTAAGGGAAGAATTTTTAAAGAGAAACTGAGAGCTCGTACCAGAGTCCTACAGTGGAGCCGACTGCGAGAGGGTTGTGATCCATCTGGCCTTCAGTGGACTAATGTACTTTAAGGACAGGCGTTACTTTTGGCCTGTACAATGTCTAGCTATAGTTCAAAGATGTAATGAAAAGTAGTGATCATGTCTGGTGACTCTGTGCTATCTGATAACCTGGTGTACTTTTTTAATCTAAGCCTTTGTCCATCCAAAAGCGGCCATTATTGACTTGATTCTAAAATAGATAATTAAAATGGGCAAAGCAAGAGTGTAAAGTAATCCGTGTAGCTTTGCCCAAACCTTTGCTAGAGTCTTATGTGTTGAATCGTATCCTAAGTTTTGGGAGAACGCTGTTTTTCTGCTCATGTGCAGCTGAAGCTTCCTGCGTAACATACCACAGCAGCATTTGCTTGCTAGACGATTTTCGTACAAGCCATACATACCAGCATTTTTTAAGGATTTCTCTGCAGGAATCATGATTTGATGCAGCGCAGTCAGTGTGACTGCCAAAGTGCACTGCGCCTTGCACTGTTTTCACCCTCAATAAAATCTGGCTATTAAAGGATTCAAGCAATGGTGAGCAGCTTGTGGCCACTGTACCTTTTATGTCACAGCGTGAATATAGAAAGTCGTATGTGCCTTGCCTCATCAAATAATGCTTTGTCAAAAAGAAAAGAGATATATTCGTGAGGTCTGTCAGTGTGCCTCCCTCTGAAAATTAGACATATTGAAGAACTGATATTTACAAGACGTAGCTTTGCTTTAAAATAAAACAAAAGCTTACAATACCCTGAAAAAGGCAAAATTTTTTTTTCTCCCCCTAGGCTTTTGCTAGAACTTCCCCTTTCTTGCCAAAAGGAGGGCATGTTGCTTTGTAGCCTAAGTCTGATTACTGTGGTATAGAATTTATTTGCTGTAGAAGAAAGTGTATGTCCGCTTTCATTCTGCAACAATCTACTTATCTATGTCCATGTACTTGTTTATCAAATCGTTGAGTGGTGAGGCAGTAGTCTGTAGTAGTAAATTGACTGTGAGTAACAAAATTAGAGGTTTCTTTGGACCTTAATCCAAAGTTTTTAATCTTGTTCTCTTATCTTTTTTCCTTTTTTTTTTTCCCCCAACATAGGAATCAACAGGACAGCCCTCAGGGAGATAAAATTGTTACAGGAGCTAAGTCATCCAAATATTATTGGTGTAAGTAAAATGAATGCTACTTCCAGAATCAGTCCTCAAATACTTGTGGTACAGGTTCAGACTGAACCAACCAATTAGTTGGGTCATGGAGGTGCTACTTTATTGGAGCTATTTTTTCCAGCCCAAAATGGGCAGTAAAACAACTGTTACAGCAAAACACCTATTTCGGTAGCAAAGGCAAAATAGTTTCTTTTGAAATCCTCTTACTTTTTAGCCTGGGACTATGTGGATATTAATGGCAGGGAGAATTGTGGAAATTTAGATTACATGATTTTTCCTACTTCTGATAGACTTGCCAAAGGAGTGCAGTGCTGAATTTACCTGATTGTTTGATTCATGTGGAACTGGTGACAGCCAAAAGCAGGCTTTTGTGAGCAGTGGTGAAGTGGAATTCATGCGGCTTGTTAGGTTCTAGCGCTGATACCTAAAACCTCTGTTGGCAGGATTCAAACCTGTATCTTTTCAGTTGCATTTAGGTTGACTTCCGCTATGTATACCAAGCTGGAGCTAAAGATATTTTAAAGTCAGCTAATAGTGATAATTTAAAAGCCTGCCATAAATACTAGACCAAATGTGAATTTTCCAGATATTTTATTTACCTTTTTCAGAGTGGAAGTATGGTTCTCTTCTGTATTATGAACTTATTTTCAAAGTGGTTGCTTGAGCTATCAACATTAGAGAATGTGCAGAGAAAGATAGCTAAAATGGCAAAGGGATGGAGTATCTTTATGAAATAAAGTCTGGGATTACTCATTCTGGAGTGGAAAAGGCTGAGAGTGGGGAAGTCTGCAAAACTGAGGTAGTAGGTAAAGTGCATGCAGATAATCTGCAAAACCTCACAGAGATAGAAATAAGAGATGTGTTTAAAACATACTTGTGTTGGGGAAAGGTGTGTGTGGAAATTGTACTACTTTGCACAGTGTGTAGTCAACTTCTTGAATTTGTTGCCACGGGTATTGTAGGAGCAGATAGCATCAACGGTTCAAAAAGGAATTAGGCAAATTCATGATCCATGAGCAGGTTGTACCCCTCTTAGCAGTCCTGATAAAACTGTTGTGGATGTTGGAAGCGTAAGGGGCATGAATTACAAAAAGTGGCCAAGCTTGTAAGCTCACCTGCATAGTATCTCCTGTTACCATGGTTCCTGCAGAGGCAGAGCATCAGCACAGACACTGCTGTTACAAACTATGCAAAGACTATCCTGCAATTGCGTAATTCACATGGTCGTCATGCTGAGACTGTAAGGAATGAGCCACACCATGGAGAGTGTACCCTCCTGATTATGAAGGTAGAATACCGTGCTAGATGATCTGTTGTTCTTACTCAGCATCACACTTGTCACCTCAAGTTAAAAACTGATTTTGTTACACAGCTTCATGCTAAGAAAGGGCCATTTGGATATTCTCCAAAGAGTTTTATTTCTCTTAGAAACCTTGCTGTGAAGATGAATATATGCCTAAGAATGTCTTTGAAAGAAGGTTAATAAGCCTAGCATTTAGAGTTTCTAAATAGTGCAATCTGAAAATCTACATGCAGACTACAATGGTGCAGAATTTTGTAAAACTGGAAGTATGAGAGTGTGCTTCATCATGATGTGTTTTGTTTTACAGCTTTTAGATGCATTTGGGCACAAGTCTAATATTAGTTTGGTTTTTGATTTCATGGAAACAGATCTTGAGGTACGATTTTAAAGACTTTATTTCAGTATCTTCAAATGGTTTGAAAATGCTGCTTCAACAGTCTTACATTTGCCCATGTTAGAAAGGTGACTTTCATTATGTCAGTTCATTAAGGTCATGTCTTAAAGCAGTTGGAATAATTTGACAATTTTTGTGAGTTCTGAGCTGATAATGCCTTTACTTTTGAAGTAAAGTAAACTTGTCAGATGATCTTCAAGAAACAGATCATGTTTACCATGTCAGTTTTCTGGGACTCCAGTCAAAGCCTCCAGTAGAATCTCAGTCACAGATCAGCATCTCAGAGTGCAATTGCTAAGCATAATATCAACAAACATGTTCAAGTAAGTGTGATACCGTGTAATACTACAGTATACCAGCTGATGAGCTGGTACTAAAATCACGTGCACCTGAACCATTCTTTTGAATGTAACAATGCTAGGTGCTTGCAAATCAGCATCTTCCAGATGCTTCATTCTCCGAGACATTAAGTCGGTTTGTCCTTACATAGGTCTTTGTGTGAGATATTTTGATGCAAAATTCTTTATTTTGGAATTGTGGTATTACTCAGGCCACCGTTTGGGACTGCAGCCTGTTGTGATTGGGCATGTGCTGCATACGTGAAATTTTGTGTTGTCTTAGCTATTTTGTAAGTCTCAAACAACTTAAAGCTTAGGAAAGGCTATTGCTGAACTGGACAATAGTATTCACAAGCAATTTTGGGGGGAGTAACATAGAAAATACTTTCAAACAGGATGTTTACATAGAATTTTAATGTGAAAAATCAAAGAATGTAGAAAACAAAAGTAGATTTGTTGAAATATAGTTAAGTGGCCATACCTCATGGTCTTCTTGGAAATAGAGGAGGAAACCATTGCATTTACAAAGATAAGAGGAGTAGGTTGCACAGAGAAAGAAGGAATAAGCGGGAACATAATTTCAAGTTTACTGACACATTTACCATTTTTATGTGTACATCTTTGTCATGTAAGTTTGGGTATCGACTGGAACTGATAAAATAATAAACTCCTGTTTCCCACCAATTTTCTCATTTGTTGGTTATGCAAAGTTTGTGCAGGCTATCTGAACACCCCAATTCAGTTTCTGATTTCCAGAGTAGACCTGTTTTCTGGAAATGGGTGAGAACAGTAGACAGAGAATATGTGACAGCCAATTTGAACTTTGTCTTAACAGATGAAATAACTTTTGAGCTGAAAGAATGGAAGTAAGTTAATCTTGCATAGTAAGCTTTACTATCAATCTAACACTTTACAGGTTATTATAAAGGATACTAGTATTGTGTTGACACAATCTCACATCAAGGCATATATGCTGATGACACTTCAAGGATTAGAATATTTACATCAGCACTGGATTCTACACAGGGTAAGCATGTGCTAAATTGACAGCCTTTATGCTGTAACAGAAGTCATATTTGGTATAATTTGAGTCTAAAGTCTAATGAAGATAGTTTTAAAGTTCAGATTTTCTTAGTCTGTAAGCATTCATGCTACCTGTTTTGGAGACACAATAGCAGTACCAGAAATGTTAAGAATTACTGATGCAGTTATTTAGAGATATTCTATAAAAGTGTCTCAAGTTACATGTGACTTTGATTAGCACTGTGAACTGGGTCTAGCTGGGAAGGATTTAACTTCCTTCACAATAGCCCATATGGTGCCATGTGTTGGATTTGTGGCTAAAACAGTTTTGATAACACACCAAGGGTTTTGGCTGTTTCTGAACAGTGCTAGGGCACTGTCAGGGCTTTTTTTTTTTCCCCCCCACTCTGCCCTCACCCCAGTCAGTAGGCTGGGGGTGGGCAAGAAGTTGGGAGGGAACACAGGTGGGACAGCTGACCCAAGCTGGCCAGAGGGCTGTTGTGTGCCATATAACATCATGCTCAGTGATAAATACTGGGGTAGAGGAAGGAGGGGTTTTTTTGGCTTCCAAGGTGGCTGTTGCTCAGAGGCTGTCTGAGCATCAGTCTGCTTGTGGAACGTGGTGAATTATTTCCATTGCATTGCTTGTTTGGGTTTTTTCCTCTCTTCCACCTGTTAAACTGCTTGTATATTGCTCCCAGAGTTTTCTAACTTTTACTCTTGTTCTCTCCCCTGTCCTGCTGAGTGTGGTGGGTGGGATGAGAACACAGTGAGCACATGGCTGTGTGGGTCCTTTGCTGCTGGCCAGAGGTCAATCCACAACACCCTGTTACTGTATTAAACTGTATCACTTCCATGATTTCTACAGTTATTTGAAACATTTGAAAGATCTTTTTATTATTCATGTGGCATCTATGCAGTTAAGACAGAACTGTTCCTGCAGCACAACTAAAACATATCAAGAGGCAGGTTGGTTTTTTGGTAATATTCAGATAGGTGTAATTCACTATGATTTTCATGTATGATGAAATACTTTATTTCCTTTTTTCATTTTTTCCTCACAATGTAGACTTACAATAGAATCAAAAGCCTGCCTTTTTAGAATACTGTTACAGCACACCTGCCAGGAGATTCATTATACAACTGTTTTTGTCAGCACTGACAAAATTCATTCTTTGCTTTCTGTACTGACAGGATCTTAAACCAAATAATTTGTTGTTAGATGAAAATGGGGTTTTAAAATTGGCTGACTTTGGCTTGGCAAAATCTTTTGGAAGCCCAAATAGAGTTTATACACACCAGGTAGTTACAAGGTAAGGCATTCTATTTTGTTTCTTACATAGTGATTGTGTAGCCACTTTGCAGTGTTTCTTGAAATGTGTCATGTCAAATCAATGTGCTCAAAGTTTGGCATCTAGCTTATGTAATATGGCTGTAGTGGCAAGAGCCTCATAAAGAAAACACAAAAAGGCATTGTTTAGAAGAGTGTCTGTAAAAACTGCTAGAATATGCATCCATGGAGGTTGTTCTGGCATATGATACTCTTTTGAAATGCATGGAAGTAATATGTATCTGCCTGTAAGTCTGGCTTTCAGAGCAAGACAGCTGTTACTTTCTGTTAATTATGAGACCTAGAATCTTTTTTTTATAGCTAGTCATATTACCTATTATGAGACAAAAGCTTGAGCCAATTAAAATATTTATTAATGGGTTTTATGGCCCGCTTATTTAAGGTATGCTTTAAAAAGCCAGACTGCAAAATATACAAGGTATTTCATTTTGTCTGCTGCAATGCTAAAACTACTCAGGCAAAGCTGGTTTGTTTTTTAGCACCTTTATTCAAAAGGCAGAAATGATCCAGTAGTTTCAATGCAATGATGTGATACATGCTGCATTTAAACTTGATTGTTCTTAGGCAGTGGAAACAGCTGTTTTAAACAACTGCTGTCAGGGTTCATTTTGCGTAAAACTAGTCTCTCAATAGGTCTGTTGGTATGGAGATTTTTGGAAGCTGGAAGGAATTCTTTGTCAGTTCTTCAACATAAAATTTAAAGAAAATTATGGTTTATAACATGCAAACCTGCCTGTTAAATACTTTTTTATTTGCACATTTGCAGTTCTGTTGCTTGTTAATCAGCTCCATTGAAACTGTAGTCAATTTGTGTGACCCCATGGTGAGGAATGCACAATTTTATTCAGTCTTTCTTAAACAAAACATTTTGCAGGGTGGAGTGTCTGCAAAATATATAGGCAGGAGCAGTATCCTCTCTGTAGTTCTTGCATTGCTACAATATACAGCACTTGACATGAGCAAAGACAGGTGATTTTTCTCAAAATGTATTTTCTTTTCAGGTGGTACCGAGCCCCAGAGCTGTTGTTTGGTGCTAGAATGTATGGCATTGGTGTTGATATGTGGGCTGTTGGTTGTATTTTAGCTGAATTACTCCTCAGGGTAAGTCTTCAAATATAAGCATTTGGTATTTGCTTTTCAGTGCATTACAACTTGGTATGTGGGCTTCCTCTGTCCTGCTAACAGCAGCAGAGGAAGGCAGTTAGGCTATTTAGGAAAGGAAAAAGAGGGAGAAAAAAGCTTGCTAACTGTAAGTCAACTGTTACAGTTCACTTTAAATGTTTTTTATATATATGAGTCCTAACTTCAGGGAGCAGGTGATGGAGAGATCTCTGTGACCAACAGGCTTTAAAGCAACTGAGCAACTGGTAACTGATGTGTAAAATCTTTCCTTTCCTGTGTTTAGCTATTTTATGTTAATGTGGTGGTGGCTTAATCTTATGTTTAGCTCTGCCATCAAGTCAGTGATATCAAAGACTGGATTGCAAGAAACCTTGAGAGTCACAGAATCATTGAGGTTGGAAAAGACCTTTAAGATCATCAACCCAACACCACCATGCCTACTAAACCATGTCTTGAAGTGCAACGTCCACATGTTTTTTGAATACTTCCAGTGATGCTGACTCTTCCACCTCCCTGGGCAGCCTGTTCCAATGTTTGACCCTCATTGCAGGGGCACTGGACTAGATGGCCTTTAAAGGTCCCTTCCAACCCATACCATTCTATGATTCAGAATGTGTTTGTACTACAGAGCCTTGTTGGGTAGCTGGTATACAAAGATGTTTTGCCCTGCAATTATCAGGCTTAGCTCAAAGTTCCTCTTTAGAATTGAAGTTCAGAAGTTAATTCAATCAGATGCTGTTGCCTTCTTCCAGGTTCCTTTTTTGCCTGGAGACTCTGATCTTGACCAGTTGACAAGGATATTTGAAACATTGGGCACTCCAACAGAAGAACAGTGGCCTGTGAGTCCTTTTGTTTAACAGACTGATATTAGTTTTACTCGATACTCTCTCTTTTTAGCTTTTAAAATTAAATTAACGGGTATACCAGAATACTTGAGTAGATTTTCAGAAGGCAGCTGCCTGATCTCACAACGCAGAGGGTAAGCAGCTGAGATTTACTGTTTCTCTTGGCAAATCTCCGATCAATATAGCAATGTTAGCATTAAGCAAAAGTAATGAAACTTCTTGGTTTCCTTTTTGTGTGCATCCACTTTCCCATGGCTGTTGGTGTGAAATTATGGTTGTTGTTTTATGTTCTTGAGATGCTTGACTAATTAGTCTGCTTTGACCTGAAAGGCTTTAATCACTTTCAGAAGTAGGAACAATTTCTAAGGACTTAAATTGGCCTGGATAAATTAGTTTTTGGGATACAGTAAGCAACACCAGACCAATAGCTTTAGGGATGAACAATTTATCTCACAGCAACTGTACTGTAACAAATACAAATTAATAGTACAATTATCTCTGAGATGACCGTCAATTCAGTAATTCAGAAATGACAGGCCAAACTTAGTGTCAGGGCACACAATGACCTGCCTAATCATGGTTATCAGACAGACTAACAGGAAGCAAGGCATGATGAGGAGTCCTGAATTCCCTGATGAATCTATCCTCTCCTGTAGTTGAGTTGTGGAAGCACTCTCTGGACTTCTAACCAGTTACCACATCCCACCTCTGCTCCCTCTCTGTGCTGCATTTCCGTTGTGTGAATGGTGCTCAGATGCTACCTTGAGTAGTACACAATCACCAAATGGAGCTATAGCCATATAAGACATGTGGTCACCATATGGAGGAGAATAAGGCAATACTAGCCCCACATTTTCAGCCCTTGCTTGTGTGACTCTGTGGGGGCAAAGTGGTTGTCTTGCCATTGCAGCATAAGGACAACATTGATGTTGACACTACCCACCTCACTGGGAATGTCAGGTGTGGAGAGGGTTCTAGTCATGGAGTGATGGGCAAGGGTTAAATTGAGACAAGACGGTCAACAAGGTGGTGTGCCAAAAAACCCTCAGAACAGTGTGGGCCAAAAGCCAAGGACGGATCTTCAATATGACAACTAAAACAAGTAAGAAGCCACTCAAAATAAGGATAATAAACAGGTAAAGAAGTAGGGTGTTCCATATCCCCCTAATGGTGGGAAGCCATCCTAAAAGGGATTTCTGCCAACTGTGTTTCATGTCTTTTTTTGAAAACGCTTTACAGAATTTGTTTGATCTCTGGTACCATGATGATTAAAGTTTATTGTGCTTCTTCGACTGTGTCAGTAGTTGATGCAAGTCTTCATGTTGCAAAAACTGTTCAATCAGAGATAAACTCATACTAATAAGGGTGTGGATGATACGGTGGGTTTGGGAAGGGAAGCAGGAGACGGACTTGGAGATGTGGGAATGATGTCACACTTAAGAGAGCTATCAGAACGTTAGCCCAAAGGCGTACAGTATGAACAGAGTGAGAAAATATAAGGATCATGCTACAGAAGGGTTAACATAGGCATACAACACACAGATTGTTGATCTACTGATGTGTTGGTCCCTTCACTGATACAGAGGTATTTCCCATTTGAATTGTTTACTATCCCGCAGCTAGCTGATGATCTGCTCTTGGGTTATGGAGATACAGTATCAAAGAAGGATTTCATGTTGGGGAGCTCTGGGGTTTTCCTCCTACCTGTGTCAAAGTACTGAGATTCCATAAACCAGCTTTTCCCATTTGTCAATCCAATTTTAATATATTCAGTTTACTACATTTGAAGACATATTCCACAGTGTGCTGCAACCTGGGCTAAACCTTTAACAGTGGGGTATCTCCAGTGCTCATGCAGCCCATGAGCTACCATGGTGGTTCAGCATTCCAAGCTGAAGGTTTGGGGTAGGGTTTCATCTGCTACTGCTGGGCTGCTGTCAGCTCATGGGTGTTAGTTTCCGTTACCACTTCCACCCTTCTGCTTCATCAGTGATGACAGGGATACCAAGAACCTAATGTTGAGTGGCAATGGATTGAGTTTGTCCTTCAGGGAAAGGAATGTTGTGAAGGACATAATGAAGAATAGGATGTAAAACCCTAAGTGTAAGGGGACAATCCCCAAGCAGTTTGTCAATGCCAGAAAAGGCAAGGAAAGTGGTAAGTAAAGCATGCTGCCATTCACAATATGAGGCTTGTGCATCTTGACACCCCTTGCTACCAAAATGGATTGGTTTAGGGGTAGGTTCCTTGGAATGTCTTTCCTGGAACAGTCCTCACCAGCCACTATTTCTGCTGTACTGGACCCCAAGTTCAAATCTGCCGGTAGGAGTGAGGGGTCCTAAATATTGTTACTGCTGAATAATTTTTAGGAGAAGGGTTAAGGCCTGTTGATGACTTGTATTCCAGTCCCAGGTGAAATGTTTGGCAGCAAGGAATACAGAGGATGGACTAGCTGGCTACAACCAGGGACATGAGCATGCTGTAATTTATAAAAAGTGCCTAAAATCTCTGGAGGTTGTGTTTGGAGCAGGGAGTAGATAAAGATAAAACAAATTGCAAGGTGATTTCAGGAATACTTTTGGTACCAGCACACAAATAGACTCATACGTTCTGTGCAGGACCCTGGCATTTACAGAGAGGAATAGAAAGATTCCAGTGTTCTTCCTGGGCTGAAATTAAGAGGGACATACCTTGTGCAACAGATTCATGTGTAGGTCTGCCCAGGAGAATGTCACTGGTATTCTGGAGGCAAGAGAAGTTCATATAAGCTGCACCCTCCATAGCACATCAGAGGGACTGGGGGCTTCTAACCAGTGTCCTGTAGTGCTAATTGGACTTACTCATAAGTTTGGGTAATGCAAGGCTGGAGCTTCCAGGCTTCAGCTGATGGAATGGCAGGAGGAGCACTTGGGCCTTTATCTCCAGTGGGAAAATGGGAGGTGTGGGCAAGAGCCAGTGGCACTGATGGTGGCACTCTGTGTATTGCGTGTTTGGGAATGCCCAGGGCTGAACAGGCTTTCCCCGTTTCAAGGTGCTTTGGGTCAGGTCCCTTTCACAGAAGCGTAGGGTTTTTTAACTTATAGAGGCACAACAGGGTTTGGTGGTAACAGCAGCTGCATCTTTAGGGAGATGGGAAGATCACAGAACGAGCGCAGCAGAAACTATCTTTTGTAATAGCAGGGACTGTGTGGGGCTGAGTGGTGCACCTGTAAGGCTAGTGCGTATTGGCATGAAATGTCCTATGAGTGGACCCTATTTGACTAGTAGGCACCACCGCATCTCAGTGGGATGATGATAGGTTTTCATTCTGCCACAGGGCCTACATCTAAAGCATGATTCATAAACAACCTAGCTATGCTCAATTCTAAATCTGTGGGATTGGCCAGGGAATAGCCAGGCTCCTCAGTCATCTTGGTGCACTTCTCTTTGAACATAAGCTGTTAATGCCCAAAAGACAGAATCTATATTTCCTGGTGGAATTTGTAGGCAGGTTCCAGACCCTAAAGTTAGGGTCTGGGCTTCCAATTCTGAAATTTGGATGGTATCCCCCTGTTATATTTGCAAGCCAGGCTAAGTAAGCCACAGTAACAGATCTGCAATAGTGCTTGCTTAATTTGGCTAGGTGTATGTTTGTGAAGGGGACTGTAGAGATACTTGCAATGCCTCCAATTAGCATCGTACTCGGGTTCAGTAACTGATGGGATTCCTAAGTCAGGTTGGGCTTCAAGAATTTGATATATCATCATGTGAATCCAAATCAGACCAAATATTTTCTTGCCAGTTGCCTTGGTCAATATATAAAGCTTTATGTATTTTTGTTACAGAAGCTCCCTTTTCTGTAGCTTCCAGCTGCTGGTTGTGTTTTTCCCGGGCAGGTGGTGCCAGCAGGGGGACCACAAGCCGCTCTGTCTCCATGAAATCCTGTACACTTTTAATACAGGCCGTGGCAAGAGTTATGTCTCCAAATGCAGGCCAAGTGTCCAGCTGGGCTTGAGCTCATCCTTTTTGTAAGGTGAGAGCTCTGGCTTTGGCTGCGTTCAAATGGTGCTCAGTATTTCTGAGACAATGAGCAAAGAGGAATAGGCAGAGTAACTTGCCCTTCATGTTTTTTGTCTTTCTGAATTTCTCTAAAGGAGCTAGGGAAAGGGAGCAGGCACTTCCCTTCATCAGAGAATCTGGTGGTTTTGGGTGGGGCAAAACAACCAAATAGGGCACCCACTACAGGGTTGGGGCAGGTAACAATGCTGTGTACCATATGCCACTTCTGACAGCAGAGGTGACCCAGCCAAGTTACAGGTACAGGGTATGGTAACAGACACCAGACCAACAGCTTTAGGGATAAACGGTTTATCCGAGAATAACGGTGCAGTAACAAATACAAATCAGTAGTGTCATTATCTGGGTTGAGATAACAGTAAATTCAGTAATTCGCTAATACTGGGCTAATGTCAGGGTGCACAGTGACCTACATAACCATGGTTATCAGGCAGGCTGATAGGAGGTGGAGCATGGCTTCTGATGACCCACTTGGACCAGCTGATGGGTAGGGGGGTCCTAAATTGCCTGATCAGATGATCCTCTTCTGTAGTTGAGTTGTGGAATTGCTCTCTGGACTTGCTATCCAGTTACCACATCCCACTTCTGCTCCCCCTCTGTGCTGCATTTCCTTTGTGTGAATGGTGCTCGAATGCTACCTGAAGTGGTATGGACTGTAGCCATATGCAGAAATAAAAGGCAGTACTAGCCCTGCACAATTTTGTTGTTGTTCTGAGATTCTAAATGAAACGCATGGAGATTTTTTTTTAATTACATTTCTGCTTTCTTTGAAGAGGAAGAGTTAAGATATAGGTGGGGGGAAAAAGAGAATAGGAGTCTTGTTAGCATGACAAGATGATGTATTTCCAGATTAATTTGCAAGCCCATGCCTTTCAAGAATTGAAAACTTTACTGTCAAGATTATAACTGATTGAGCACGTTTTTCACTTCAGTTTTAGTATTTTATTTTGCTTGGATAAACTTACCAAAGTGTGATGACTAGATGTTTAAAATACTTAAAATACTATGCTTGGATAATTGTCTGTAAAAAGATCATTTCTATGATATGAAATCAATCTCATTCAAGTTATACCTACAGGAGAAAAAAGTACACAATTCATCTGTTATTTAAATGTTTAGCCTATTTTCCCTCCCTCCCCCTACTTCCTAAATATAACGTTTATCTGTTGTGCATTGCAAAAGTAAAAGTAGCTCAAAACACTCATGATGATCAGCTAACTTTGAGGAGGAGGCCAGTGTAACTTGGAGAAAATGCAGACTGGCTCTCTGGTGAATCTTGTCTCTTCCACCATGTCAGTTCCTAAAAGAAAAAGGTTTTAGTTCATTTGTCTGTACCCACTCTAAAGTTCTTTCATACTTACTTTCTTTGTAAGCAGTTTTTCCTTTTGTACTGGTCACCACTAAAGCACAAAGGAAGAACAAATTACTTGGAAAGGAAAAGTGTGAAACAACTGTAACTATATTTAAAGAAAAAGTAAGTCTTTATGACCTACTAGTCCTACATAAATTATTTCAGTGACCAAGTATTATCAGGGTCTTCTGAAAGATAATTTGATTCTACTGAAAGACGGCCATATGAAGTTCCCTTTCTGTGAAAGGCTGAACATTGTCTAACTTGAAAAACATACATGCCATGTTTGTCTTTGTAGGGGATGATGAGTCTTCCAGATTATGTCACATTTAAGTCTTTCCCTGGAATGCCACTTCAACATATCTTCAGTGCAGCTGGTGATGATTTGCTCAATCTTCTGCAAGGTTTATTCACATTTAATCCTTGTACTAGGATTACAGCTACTCAGGTATAGTACACTTGCGTTATGTCCTAATGTTCATTAACTTACTGTTAATATCAGATAAACGTGCTTTGAAGCCAGTAAGCCATGTTTGAAATGAAATGTCATATAGCTCTGTCTATGAAATACTAGAAACGTATTTCTGGTGTTTTGTAGAGAGCTCTGAAAGACATGAATAATGCTGATTGATCATCTCCATTCCCAATGTAGAGCAAAGGTTGACAGCTAAAAGGGGTATGAGTCATGGCTTTCAGACAGTCAGTATTTGACCTTCAACGTTCAGTCACCTAAAGCTTGAAACTTAAGTTTTAACATAGCCAGTCTCACTCCCTGGTTTTGAAAGGTTTTCATCCTTAATTCATGTAGTCTTGTCCTCAATTTGATTAAACTTTTTTGATTCTTTTTTTAACATGAAATTCTGTGGTGATTTAAACCAGCATTCTGATCTGAATATCCTTTTCCATTCTACTTTGGTAAAACTGATCTCAATTTCACTACTCCTTGATGGAGAGAAATAATGGACTTTGAATGAAAATCTTGCAGAATGTTCTAGTTCAGAATATTGATTTCTGCTATGAAGAAGATACGGCAGTTGAAAGTTTCAAAACTGTATTTCTGTCACCTTACACTGTTAGGGAAGCATGCAAAGAGACAGACTTGTCCCCTTAAGGCCAAGACTCCCTCATTGCTTGTTAGACAAGGCAGATCCCAATCCAGGAGACTAGTACATATGTTACATTATCTTTCTTCTAGAAGACTTTTTCAGAGCACATTCAGGGATTTTTTGGTCACCATCTTTAAGAACTTTCAATACAAGTTTCCAGATAATTAATTCTGCTATGCTTGAGACACTCTCTGTACTAGTTCATGGGTATGAAGTAATTTTACAGGTCATATTGTAGGATGGTGTCTTGAATATTAAATATATATGATTTTTCTAGGGTAGCATTTTTATTGACAATGTCACAGTTTAAGGCGAGAAACAACTTGCACTTGCTGTATTGGCTTGATTTATAGCTGGTATTGAATACCATGTAACTGACATAAGCAAGAATGTAATGATTATCTAAGAGACAGCTTAGCCTCTTGTCCTTAAGCACAGTTTATGGAAGCTGTGGAATTCATAAAACTTAAAATAATTCATTCATTAAAATACATGAAATTAACGCTGCTCACTTGTGTTTGTCTTCTGCTCTAATTCTGACTACATTTTTCTCACAGTTTACATTGTAGAAACAGCACAGTTGAAAGTCTGGGGGAAGATCTATCTGTCATAAAAGCTAACAAAATAGATGGTGTCCAGGTCCTGGATCTGACCAAGACTTTCGATATATTCTTTTAATCTTTCTTCATTCATACTTTCTTCTGTATCCTCTCATCTCATCTGTCTATTCAGAATATAAGCTCTTCAGAGCTAGAAACTTGCTATTTGTGCAAGAATTCCTGCAGTATAGTCTAGAGTTTTTTTAGGATATCTGAGCACTAGTTGAAAATAGCAGTATGCAATTATCTCTTGGCTTGCAAATCAAAATGCTGTGGTACTTATTGAGAACACAAATCTTGATTTGCCCAAAGGCCACCTTCTAGTATAAAAAGTGCCCAAGTAGTTTTGAAGTCACAATTGCAAGTGCTTTATTTCATTATAACCTCTTCATAGATTGTGTTCTGACACTTTATACTAATTACTTGGTTATTTTTCTTCCATTATCATTAAGGCATTGAAACAGAAGTATTTCAGTAACCGACCAGGACCCACTCCAGGAAATCAGCTACCAAGACCCAACTGTCCAGCAGAAGCTGTAAGGGAGCAACAAAATGCACTTCTACATTTAAAAAGAAGAACTGAAGGAGCAGATCAAGGTAACTTCTTAGTGTTTCATACGTTTTAAAACAGGAGCTACTTGCTCAGAGAATGTGATACTTCCATTGTTTCAGGACAAAAACTTTCTGAATGTACTACATCCCTAGGCACCAGCTCCAGCTGAAGACCTTTAATGATTTACGTTTTAGGATAAATGCTTCAGGGTGAGAATTACTTAGTTCTGTGTTCCAAGAGAACTGGTACAAAAAAGAGCGCTTTTATGACTATTATGAATCTATTTCTTAGAAGAAATATCTAATTCCATTAAATTCTATAATGGAGTGTGGTAATACATAGTAAATTACAGGTTATTATGAGGCCCTTTATTTTGTTCTGAGACATCTTACTGAGGCAGAAGTAACATAACTTTACATCACTTAAAACAAAACAAAAAAAAAAGTGAGGAGGGAGAAATAAACATAGCATTTCATCTTTCAGATGACAGACTAGAGAATGTAAATTGGATTCAGAAGGGAGACTTCTGTTCTCTCTTAAACTAAGCAAGTTAACTGTTAAGATTGCTCTGGTCTAATGTTAAGGAACATTAAGCACATCTCTGTGAGGCTTTTAAAAGTAAAATGTTTTAATTCACTAGCTTAAGATTCTAATCTCAAAGAAAAAATTAATCAGTTGACTCTTTGCATACTCTCTGACCACAATACCATGGGTCAACTGACATGTGGACTCTTGTCAGGTTGCCATAGCTTAAATAATTAAATTAAGCTTTTTAGCTCCTTTTGCAACACCATGTGAGTATCTGTGGTTAGTGTTTTGGAGTACATGCCCTAAAATAAGCCTGTTAACTAAAGGATGGGAAAGAGGAAGAAATGCTTCCTTGAGTTCTGTGACTTAACCATTTGAAATCTTGCATTTGACAATGAGCAGAGTTTCCAGAGCTGTATCAAGCTAGAACACTAATTGCTTTACTGTCTTTCCAAAAGTCTCATCTTCAAGAGGATATAAGACTTGTGTGTTAAATGCCAGGAGTTTTGAGATTGGCTATAACTAAGGCATTTAGGATGTCAACATTACTTTTTGAGACATTTGAATATCAATATAAAAAGCAGAATCATTTCCACTAAGTGCTTCTTGAAGCATATCAGAAAATCCATTATGCTCTGTTACTGTCTTAGCTGGGCTGACAGAACCTGAGAGTCTCAAAGGTAGATCCTTTAGTGCCAACCAACATTAAAGGGGAGCCAATGTTAGAGCTAGCAAATCTGCTTCCCTGGATTTCATTTGACATCTTTACATGGCATTATCTAAAGTTAAAATCCAACTACTAGTTTGGAAGAACAATCCTACTGTCTTTGTTTAAATAGAAACATGTGCTTCAAGTTTTATTGCTATTGAGGGTGGAGGTGTGCAAAAGTATTTCAAAGAAATAAGTTGCATCACCTGAAATTTTTGGGCTGGCCTGTGCTTGCATCTTGCACAGTACGTTCTCTTTCCCTCAGGCCCTCTTGAGGTAGCATTCTGGAGCTTAGCAGAATGGACTGACTGATTACTGATGGATACTGTCATAAAATGTTGGCACTAGGGGCTGGCTGCCAGAAGAAAGAATTTATGCCATCCCCATAAGTGCTGCTTTTCCACAAGAACAAACGCCTGTGGGGTGTGTTCACCAAACTTAAATGTGCAGCAGCTGTACTTCTCAAAAAACAGCCTTTTTATTGTCAGGGGAAAACTGTCACTAGATGGGTGACTGCCTGTGAAAAGTATTAAGCATGCATCATTTCTAGATATTGCTACCACTTACTTCTGATCAATGAGATATGTGGAGACACTGATGCTATGATGACATCATTGTCCATCTTCTCTATTCTGGCAAACACTTAATCAAAAGAGCACTCCTTTCCGACGACACCAATTTCTAGTCGCATTAAACTGCATTTCCATGGAGCCACAAGTTTGCAAAACAGAGTATAAAAGATAAAGCATTGAACTTTTTCCTGAGTTAATGCAATATAGGGAATCTGTCTCATTTCAGAGCTATTCTACATTGGTTTGGAAAAAAAGACCATTCTATTCATATCTAAGGTTAAGAATTTGTATTGTTTGGACATTTGTTTGAAGTTCATGGGTGTGATTCAATGTCAGTGTATCTTAGAGGAGACCTCTGCCTGTAGGGCAGGCAAAATGGTTGGATCCTTTCATAGTAAGCTTCATATCCATCCCAGAAGGGAACTATAGTTTATTCTACCTACATTATAAATAAGTAGCATATGAAGAACTGAGAGGACAAGATCTGGAATAGTATCAGCTGTACACATGATGAGCTAGCAGTACTTTTCTGATTCTAACAAAGACATGGTTAAAGAATGAGGCAGAGACTAAAAGGGCTTAAACTAGTTCCTGCAGACAGTTTATTGCTGGGTAGTGACAGCATGTAAAAAGCAATCATTAAGAGTGTATGTGTGGTGGGGCAGAGTTACGCTTTGGAATAGCTTGCCTTTCTTAGGTTTAAAAGTAGAATTAACTGGCTTTTTGTACTAACAAAGAGAAATACTTAACATGTATCCCAAATGTAATTAACAGTTATAGAATTTGGGACTCATTTGGAGTATACATACTGATTCAAGTGGGCTTTGATTATAGTACTCTTTCATAGGTTTATTGGAAAAAGTCATCATGCTTGCTGCTGCAGCAAACAGCATTAACCAGCTCAAAGTAGAAGTATCTCAAGAATAGTGTCAAATGAAGACTAAAACCTTGAGGAGGGGGCTTGAACCCCTTTACTTTGGTAACGATGTGATTTACACTTTTCAGGATTACCAAAAAAATTGATTTTTTGATTGCTGTGGATGATGGATGAAAATGAGTGAAAATGGCTCAAGTCCCAACCATTGAAAAAATGCTGTTAACAGTCACTGGATGGTTATTGTAATATTTTTGTATGTAAAATGTGAATTTAATACGTCCTTACTGAAACTGAGGTTTCATTAACCCTACTTCCTTTTCTGAATAAAAATACTTTTTCAAGCAAAACAAGAAGATTCCTTTCTCTGGTTTGCTGTCTCATTACTTTGACTCATGCTTCGAAGTAGTTACTGTCAAAACTGCTTGCTGGCTATATTTATACAGACTAATTTTGCAGAACCTTTATGCTGAATTATATGCTATCCTGTATAGATGCAAACCCTAAGTAGGAAAACAGCAAATGCAGCCCTATCACCCGGAACTTAGATGTATAGATGATTGTCTGCCACCCCTATAATAAATGTTGGAAAAACTGTATCATTGTAAGGGAAGAGCAGGATGCTTTTTTTTGTTCCACTTAATATGCCAATGTAATAACAAATGAGTTTGCATGTACTCTCTCGGCTGTCATGCATTAAGACTTTCCAAGGACACATTCACTATATTGAAAATAATATGATGCATAGATTGAATGTGAAGTGTTGGGGGGGAGGGAGGGGTGGTTCAGACTTCAGCCTTCCAGGAGAAATTATCTGAGTGCATAAAAATACTGTTTCCTTCACAGCCTCAATTCCTTCACAATTGCAATAAGAGATGGAGAGAGAGGCATCTGGGAAAACTATATCAGCCCTCCTGTCATCCTGTGGCTGTTGAACAAATCACAGTGCAGATACTGGGCTCAGCTCTGCTACCTGATTTCCAGCATGGCTGTGTTGCAAAGTGGCTGCAGGGTAACCAAACTTCTGCAGTGGAGAGAAACAAGCCTGTAGGTGCTGTTGATGCAGCTTAACTGCATGCCCACCCCTGTTGTGCAGTGGCTTTTGGAGATACCTGGTGAACCATTGTCATTTTCCCACCTGTGAACTGCTTTCAGCTTTCTGTTTTCTAATGTATGTGGCAAGTGTATTAGTAGAAGACACTGAAGCATGTAGGGGAAGAGCTACTGTCTTGCTCCAGTGTTACTTCATTTTACTCCTACCCTGAGCCAATGTGAACTATGCTGGCCTTGTAAAGCACAACAGTTACTAGTCTCCCAAAATACCCTACTGTGTTCTGTATTGGTTGTTGGCAGTTCAAAACTGAACTTGAAATTTCCTACTAAGATACAGAGAAAATGTTTATCAAATAAACATGAGTTACAGCAGTTTTTACTCGATGTAATCAAACATCATCATCCTGAACTCAGGCTCGGGTTTTAAGAGAACTGCAATCCTACTTCTCAAAGGCATGGGTACAAAAATGTGTTAATCTGAATAGGGAAGAGACAGTTAGGAGTACTGCAGATTTCTTTGCATTGGACTTTAGGTCAGCATTCTGACTAGACTTCAAAGCCTGGAAACCTTCAGCCCCTAAAACAGATACTCTAAAATGCACTATCCTAACTATTGGGTATAACAAGTAGAGTTTGCATGGCAGTGACAATGTTAAATATTCTGTCAGCACTGCTTTGAGAGTAACATCATTCCCTTTTTGTCAAATGCTGCGTGTGCCTAGATGATACCTTTCCCTGAAGGAAACCTTCTCCAACAGAACAAGTAGCAAGCCTCTAAGATCTTCTAGGCAAAAGTTGTGGAGTACGTAGTGAGTTAGATGGGCAGTCAATGTTTGAATGTCTAGAACACAGTTACTGTGCTCTGTAAGACTGGGGTTGAAGAGAAAGGGTATTTTGTGACTAAGGCTACTGTCTTGTATGCTTTGAGTCATGTATTTACCACAGCTGATGCTCAAAAGTAGCAATGTTTCTATATAATATAAGTTCGGGAGCTGTGCCCTTCCAGCTTCCACACTGCAATTCATTTGGCATACTGTGTACTGCATGTACGGTCGGGGCCTGTTCTGTACTGTGAGGCTATACAGTAAGTCTTGTTTTAGCTGAGTTCATGAACAAAGCCACCTGTGTCAGGGACTAAAACTGCCTTGCTCTTAATGATGGTGTTGTGCATAGATGAAGTGTATATACATCACAGATTAAGGTAAGATTAGAAAAAGGATCAGCATAATATTTTTTCTTAATCTTAGGTTTTTGAATAGTTTAACTTTTATGACTTAGATCAGAACTCTGGAAGTGATATTAGGGATTCCTGGTGACTATAATTTAATATGCAATTGGTCATCTAAATACTATTTCATTTGTGACTTGGTTATCTTGTAAGCTTTATATCACACTAATCATGCTTCAGGTTTGACAATCTGTCTTTTATCACACCAACTCATTGAATATACAGCTGCTGCAATCTACGTGGCTTCTGTTCAGAACCACAACAACCAAGGATGGTTTGTCTTGAGCCTGCAATGTGCATGCTTGTGCAAAGGTCTAAGTTGTACACTTGTGCAAACTGGAACATAATCTAAATGTCTTCTGTCTTGAGTTGAGACAGTTCTTCTGCCCTTACCACCTCTTTATCATGAGTTACTGCTGTTTCTTCTTGAAAGGTTAGTACTTGTCTTTGCAAACTTGATGGCTCTTACCTCGAGGCTTAATGGAATTCGAGTAACTTCTATGTATTTTACTGCCATTGTTTATAAAATGTAATTAAAACTTTGTTTTCTTCCTTCCACTTTGTTGCCACAATAAATGTAGCAAAACTCATTGTAAGAGCACACAATACAGAAGGGTTAAGTGCTCTCTGTTTTAAACAAAACTGATTTCATTTTCTCACAGATACCAGGATTACTTGTGGTGGCATGGAGAACAAGGACTGCTAGCTATCACGTCCTCATCTTGTATCCCTGGTTCTTGATTGGTGCCAACGCTGTGTGATCCTTGCAGCCCTTTTGTTTTGACAAAGAAGGCTCAGAGCCAGACTGAGTGTAACATACAGTTGTTGCTTTGCATTGTGGTATTTTCTTATTGATGGTGTGGCCCTGATGCTGTCAGCACTCTGGGCAGCACTGACAGTTCTTTGCTTTTACCTGTGCTCATTCCCGGCTTTTGTGACTGTTCTTGTTCTCTTGCCTTGCTGCATGTACACCCTTCGCTTAACTCCTACTCAGCCGTGTCTTCTAGTGCACAAATGTTTATGCTCCATGTGCTCTAATGTAATGATTCCTTTACAGAGCAGGTTTCACCTGTGACCCCTCAATACTCACTTGCTGCTTGGAGAGAGGGGAGGGATCATTACAAAAAAGACTATAGTTAGGCCTGTTTTTCTTTGAATCCTCTGTTCCCCCTTGCATTTCACACTCAACTATGTCAACTTCATCTCTGAGGTAAGGTATTCTCTCCACATAGTTGTAATAAAATTGCAGGATAAAATGGAAATGGGTCTGGATTTAGCTTGTCAGGTTGAGATAGAGAAGCTTCTCAGAGAGCTAAACGGAGTGCTTTGAACACTTATGGCAGGCTGTGTTTTGACACACACCTTGCTGGTATCCAGTAGTGTGAGAGGCTGGGGAAAAGACATGCCTGGCTGCAGTCTCATTTTGGCTCCAAAAATACAGCATTGCATAGGAAAACCTGTTGATTCTAATCTTCCCAAAGACCCACTAGGAATTGGATTAGATTTGTTCCTCCTGTAGCCCACTGCCACTACCAAGAGCGCTCAAGAGATGAGCTCTGTTCTCACTAGCTTGAGAACTGCACTTGGCCACATTTTCAAGCTTCCCCAAGTAGAGCTGGAATAAAATCTCAGTTTTGATGCTATTGAACTAGCCTCATATCATCTCTGTGTTCTATTCTTTTTTTAATTTGTGAGCAACTTAGAAAATTTCTACTTATTTCCTTCTAGAAACTCTCATTCTTTTAAATAAAAGGTCAGGGGGGTGGGGTCTGTCTCTTCCTTTCAAAGAATCAAATCCACAGGCAGGCAGGTCCTGCACAAGTATTTTCCAAGAGACTTGCTGTGTGGTTAGCGCAGAGGCCATCCATGTTGTGACAGTTTCCTCCAGTGCTGCTGGCTCAATTGTGCCCAAAAACCTTCACACTTAACAGCATTCATTACTCTGACAAGAACAGAATCGTATGCAGAGCGGGGAGGAGGAGAGGGTGTATTTCACTCTTAATAAGAAAGCATTAATGGAATGTGGTTTACTACCTACTACAAGACATCTGTGCCACTTCAGCAGGGACACTGACAGTTACACTAAGCTGACTTTCACAACAGTGTGAGCTATGTGCTTTGGGAAACCTACAGTTTGAGCCAGGCTGGTGGGCAGGTACCCTCAAACAATTCTGATGCCATCCTGCATAGATTTGGCATCTGTGAATGGATATCCCTCTTAGGTTTTTTTAAGGAAAAAGTTCACTGACAAAATTAACAGATAATTAACAAAGTATTGCAATCTGGCAACTCTGAAGAAGTTTACTACTGGGCTGACAACTGTAAACCTGTCTTTTTCTTGCTACTTGAAACTTACATGTATGTTCAGGAGCTTCCTTTGGTTTTCTCACATCAGCATCCTCAGGAAGTCAACAGTGCCACCGTGTTTTTTATCTTTATATATGATGGTTGAACCTGATTTTAATCTACCAGACTTAACTGCAGGAGTTGAAATGCTGACTTACAAGTAGATCAGTTTTTCCTGCCACTTAGAGGCAGTGTTTGACAGAAATAAGGCAGATGGTTGGATGTGGTAACAACTGTCTGATCTTAACCTAACACTTGTCTCTCCGAGAATCATCTCTGCCAACTTGAAGCTCCTTGTAAAGATGGAGAACTGGGCTGTCTCTCAGCATGCAGCTTGAGCATGCTTATTTTCATATTCTTGTAAAATTTCTTCAATAAGACCATTTATATTAACTTTATCCAGTAACTCAGAGGCAATGCAGGCTTCCTTTCTTCCATCTGCCACTCATTAACTCCAGTAAGAGTTAAGCACTAAGACTTAGTGCTTCACAGCAGCACCAGACTCCCTGCTGCTGGCTGGTTACCTGAGTGTCAGAAATGTGTAAATGTGCTGGGGAACACTGCTGCTGTCTCCTTTTCTCCTAGCATAATGTTTCCTTAGTGTCACCTGAGTTAAATGTCTATAACACTTACTCGCAAGGTAAAGGTCTGAGCTGTGATTAAGAAGTATCCTGAGACATCATACAATAAAAGCCTGATTTAGGAGTGAAAAGCTGTACTGCCTACAGTTGCTGAGAGGTCAGAAAGAATTACATTTATAATTGGCATTACATGGTATTGTGCTAAAAAGGGTCAACAAAGAGCGTGCAAATGCAGCACCTGGAGAGTTCAGTGCAAAGCTGTGTAATATTACTCTTCTGTACTGTGGTTAGAAAAATTAACCTACTCAGAAGGGTTTAGTTGGTGCATTTCCTTAATAGACAATGAAAATGTTAATCCACTTTGAATTAACATTGGACTGAAAAAAACAACTAAGCAACTAGTTTATTAAACTATCATTCTTAAAATAAAAGCTTTTTTTAAGCAAATTTGCCTGGAAATACCATCCTTGTGGGTTTTTTAATACTAAAATCTTCAAATGCTATGAAATGCTTTATTTCAAGTCCAACAAGTGATTTAAAAGATTTCAATTGATCAGAATCTAACCAGATTTGACTACTTAAGTGCATGGATTTTTTTTCCTTTTGATTTTTTTTTTTTTTAATAACTACTACCAGCTAGAAAAAATTAGTGCGAATTACGGAACACCAATAAAGATACAGTGGAAGATACCATCATTTAGCATTATGACCAACCTGATATTCTGGAAGGGCCAGTTATATGTGTGTGTCTGGCCCCAGATGCACTGGCAATCTCTGTTCCGCCCCATCTCAGAGATATATAGTTGCAGGTTGCTCTCACCTTGCACTGGCAGATCAGTGCGCTGTTTGCTATTATGGTTGCCCTGTGTGCTCCCTTGCACCTCCACACACAGTCTTGAAGATGGTCATCCCTTTATAGCAGTAACAAATACTATAGTATGTAAGTCTGTTACTAGATCCCAAGCCAACTGATGCTTTTCCAAAAGCTGCTGCTCGGAGATGTAGTCTCCAGCCCCCAGACAGGCTGACAACAGCTTGAAAGCTTAGATCCTAAAAGCTCAAACATCAAAAGATGGCATAGAAGGTAACATTTTTTTCTGTTACTGGACTCTTTGTAGCCATTATTGTAATTGCTTATTTATTTATTTATTTTTAAGCAGAGTAACAACCGGAGAGGCAAATCAGTAAGGTGTAGCAGCCAAGAACTCCATTCTTGGTGCTCTTGGCAAATACTGGAATGGACCCTGCCCTTTGGCCTCTTGCACCAAGCCAAGCATTAAAACACTTCTGGGATGCTGTGACTACTAACAGTGCACCTTCATGTCTAAGTGAGCTATTCCCTCTTGATTTTTGTCAGGTCTACACCTGGGCTATACTGTGCTGCAGCAGCTGATCCTGGTGTGATTCCTAGGTACACTGACTTTTAGAAGATGTCCAAAAGTTCTGGAAGCCTCGGCTACCTAGGAGGATTTGGGGAAGAGTGGTCCATAATCCAGGTGCTGCTGCATATCTAGAAAAAAAAATGAGGAAGTCACAAGTATATTATGGCCTGCAGCCACCTAGACTGTGGGACGGGAGTGGTCTTGCAGTCACACACAAGTAAAACTCATAGGTAATAAATACATTATTTTTACTGTCTGATCACACCTTTGCGTGGTGTTCCCCTTTACTGGAATACTTTTTCCACAGGAAACTATTCCAGCAAACATCACAGCAGTTAGGTCATTAGCTGTGTAACGGGTCCAGTTCAGATCTGAGTGGTGGTTTCCAGAATATGTGCGTGTGGGTGCACAGACATTTCCCCTCCTGCCCATAACCACATTTTTGGCTGGTGTCTAATTGCAAGGCTCGAGCAAAGTACACATTTACCTAAAAAGCAATTTCACATCTTTTGTATTTTTACAGGCATATAAGTCTAAATTTACACTCTATAAATGAACTAATTTCATGTAAGTGGCCACCATGATGTGTAACAGTCTGGTTTTGTTTTCTTTCTGATTGCGTTTACATTTGGAAAGATTTTCTGTATTTCATTTTCACCTGAAAAACAGCCAAGTGGTAGATTTCTTATTGGATACATCCTACTTGTGCTCTTCTTTTTGCCAGTTGTCACAAACCAAAATCCTTTGATTACTGAAAAATCTTTAAATTACAGAACATTGAAAGCATCATTCCAAGTTGCAGCTTCATTTCAGAAGGTGTGAACATGTAGGAATTAGGTCACATAGGCATTCACCTGAAAAAGGTGGCAGGATCAATAACCCAACTGAAGTGCATCTACACCAATGCACACAGCAATAGCAACAAACAGGAGGAGCTGGAAGCCATGGTGCAGCAGGAAAACTATATGGTTGCCATCACAGAAACATGGTGGGATGAGTTGCACAACTGAAGTGCTAAAACGGATGGGTATAAACTCTTCAGAGGGATAGGCAAGGAAGGAGAGGTGGTGGGGTAGCCCTGTATGTTAGGGAGTGTTTTGATTGTCCTAGAGCTTAATGATGGGTTGACTGTTCATGGGTAAGAATCTGGGAAAGACCAAGGCAGATACCTTGGGAGTCTGAGTCCCTTGGGACACAGTCATGAAGAACAAAGGACTCCAGGAAGGCTGGACATTCAAGAAGGAAATCTTAAAGGCACAGGAGCAGGGTGTTCCCATGTGCCAAAAGACAAGCTGCCAGGAAAGAAAACTGGCCTGGCTCAACAGAACTTTTTTGGAACTCAGGAAAAAAAAAAAGAGATTTTATAACTTTTGGAAGAAGGAGCAGGCAACTCAGGAGGACTACAATGATGTCATGAGGTTATGCAGGGAGGAAATTAGAAGGGCCAAAGCCCACCTAGAACTTAATCTGGCTACTGCCATGCAAGACAATAAAAAATGTTTCTAAAAATACATTGGCAACAAAAGGAGGGCTAAGGAGAATCTCCATCCTTTATTGGATGGAGGAAAAACATAGTGACAAATAGTGAGGAAAATTCTGAGCTACTTAACGCCGCCTTTGCCTCTGTCTTTAATAGTAAGACCAGTTGTTCCCTGGGTACGCAGCCCCTGAGCTGGAAGATAGGGATGGGGAGCAGAACAAAGCCCCCATAATCCAAGGGGAAATGGTTAGCAACCTGCTACACCACTTAGACACACACAAGTCTATGGGGTCAGATGGGATCCACCCAAGGGTACTGAGGGAGCTGGCAGAAGTGCTCACCAAGCCACTTTCCATCACTTAGCAGCAGTCCTGGCTAAACAGGGAGCTCCCAGTTGACTGGAGGTTAGCAAATGTAACGCCCATCTACAAGAAGGGATGGAAGGAAGATCCAGGGAATTACAGGCCTGTCAGTCTGACCTCGGTGCCAGGGAACATTACAGAGCAGATCATCTTGAGTGTCATCATGTGGCATGTACAGGACAACCAGGTGATCAGGCACAGTCAATATGTATTTATGAAAGGCAGGTCGTGCTTGACCAGCCTGATCTCCTATGACAAGGTGACCTGCCTAATAGATGATGATGTCGTCTACCTGGACTTTAGTAAAGCCTCTGACGCTGTTTCCCACAGCATTCTCCTGGAGAAACTGGCTGCTCATGGATTGTATGGGCATAATCTTTGCTGAGTAGAAAACTGGCTGGATGGCTGGGCCCAAAGAG
Source organism: Phaethon aethereus (assembly GCF_964289735.1). Lineage (NCBI taxonomy): Eukaryota > Metazoa > Chordata > Aves > Phaethontiformes > Phaethontidae > Phaethon > Phaethon aethereus. Next base: position 26,970,768 of record NC_138577.1, read on the forward strand.
CTGTGGTGAACAGAGTTAAATCCAGTTGGCAGCCGGTCACAAGTGGTGTTCTCCCAGGCTCAGTGTTGGGGCAAGTTCTGTTTAATATCTTTATCGATGATCTGGATGAGGGGATCAAGTGCTCCCTCAGTAAGTTTGCAGATAACACCAAGCTGGGTGGGAGTGTTGATCTGCTGGAGGGTAGGAGGACTCTGCAGAGGGATCTGGACAGGCTGGATTCGTGGGCTGAGGTCAGTTGTATGAGGTTCAACAAGGCCAAGTGCCGGGTCCTGCACGTCAGTCACAACAACCCCATGCAACACTACAGGCTTGGGGAAGAGTTGCTGGAGAGCTGCCCAGCAGAAAAGGACCTGGGAGTGCTGGTTGACAGCTGGCTGAACATAAGCCAGCAGTGTGCTCAGGTGGCCAAGAAGGCCAACAGCATCCTAGCCTGTATCAGAAATAGTGTGGCCAGCAGGAGTAGGGAAGTGATTGTGCCCCTGTACTTGCCATTGATGAGGCTGCACCTCAAATCCTGTGTTCAGTTTTGGGCCCCTCACTACAAGAAGGACGTTGAGGTGCTCGAGCGTGTCCAGAGAAGGGCAACGAAGCTGGTGAGGGGTCTGGAGAACCAGTCTTATGAGGAGCAGCTGAGGGAACTGGGGTTGTTCAGTCTGGAGGAGGCTGAGGGGAGACCTTATCGCTCTCTACAGCTACCTGAAAGGAGGTTGTAGCGAGGTGGGTGTCAGGCTCTTTTCCCAAGTAGCAAGTGACAGGATGAGGGAAATGGCCTCAAGTTGCGCCAGGGGAGGTTTAGATTGGATATTAGGAAAATGTTCTTCACAAAAAGGGTTGTCAGGTATTGGAACAGGCTGCCCAGGGAAGTGGTGGAGTCACCATCCTCAGAGGTATTTAAAAGACGTGGTGCTTAGGAACATGGTTTAGTGTTGGACTTTGCAGTGCTAGGTTAACCATTGGACTTGATGATCTTAATGGTCTCTTCCAACCTAAATGATTCTATGATTCTGAACAGCACAATTCCTAATATTCTTACTCTAAAATACACTTAGCTGGATGATACTATGCAAGTACTGAGGAAGCAGAGAGTCTTGAGCATTCCTGGTAAGTTATGATATCTCTGTGCTCTGACAAAAACCTTTCTGCTTCACTTGTAACATCTGTTGAGTTCTCCACAGAGGTAGTAGTACTGCATTCTTTTCACAGTGAAGGGGGACAGTGAGAACCTCTGCTTCTCTTACAATAGTCCATGTAGAAATGAGTTGGGAATGAGTAAAGTGGGTGCATGTAAAGATGCAACATCTGCAAGTGAAACTGCAGTCGGGATCAAAGGGTAATTTCCTGGTGAACTGAGCAAAGCTGATGTGCCACAGAAGGTCACTGGTGTGTATGAAACAGGGCTGCATATCTTGCAGGCAGAGCTTTGTAGGCTGCTTGACGGTAAATGGATCAAAGTGACATGCTTCTGGGGCTTCAGGTTCTCCTACTCTGCTCTGCTTGCATATATACAGTGTGAGGAAAGTGGCTTGCTCCTAGGGCACAGCTGCCTTCTTACCACGATTTTTTCTGGGAAGTGCCACACAGTTACTTCTATCTTTCCTTTGTTCTTCGCTCCCCAGCACCTGAACTGAGACCAGAGTTTTAACCCTACTCCTGGGTACTCCTTCACTGTCTTACTTACCATGGGGTCCCTTCTTGCCTCCATTCTGCCTGACTCATTAAATCTCTGTAAACTTACGTTTGTAACATTCCTTATACAAAGCAAGGCCAAAGCATCTTGCCTTTCTCTACTGATGCTGTGGACTACCCATCACTTGAAAGCACTAAATTAGAATTACCGTCTCTTCAAAGAGGCAGCCTTTACCCTGCCAAAAAGAACAGTTTGAGGCAGGAATTACTGGCTGAAGATTTCTGGTGAGTAAATCAGATTAGGGGAACACAACAGCCTTTTCTGGTTTCAGAATAAGTATTTGGTGGGTAAACCTTATTCTAAATGCATGGATAATTTCAGAGTGACAGTTCTTTTCATGCAGTAACATCTGCTCGTCGCTTTACTATTAGCCTGCTTGGTTGCCAGCAACACAGCAGGAAAGTTCAAGCCTTTCTGGTGACAAATTTTTCACTTGAAAAGCCAAGACAGAGCGTCCCAGGGCTCTGACTAACTGATTGGAAAGTCCATTATACAGCTCTGCTGCTTTCTTCAGTGCAGGGGCTGGATTTATTTGTGCCAGAGATAACACTGTTGGCATTAACAGACCTGCATGGAGCAGTTAATTAACAGTTTTCCCCACCCAGTGAATGCTTGTTGCTATCACAGACATGCTGACGTGGGGTACACCCACTTGTACTCTTCCACCATACCTGTATGTCACCTCCACCAGTCTCTCTTTGCAAGACAGTTTCATTTTTAAATTAAACCTCAGATTGTCCTTCATGTTTTAAGTTGATTTTGAAGATGCGGAAATTAAGCAAAGCCTGACCAGTCAGCTTGTCATGATTGTGTAAGAACTCTGGAACAGAAATAGGAGATGAACACAGTTTTGCTGAGTTCTTACTATGCTGTGATGCTCATGTTCCCGTGTGTTAACCACATGCTTCAAGAACATGGCTACGTTTTGAAATCAAAAACGCCAGTGGTTTTCCATTGCCTGTTGGCTGGCCACACTGCTTTCCTGTCCATTGTTCAATTCTTGATTCTTTCTCATCAGCCCTGCCTCTGGGGAGAGTATCTGAAAATCAGAGAAGGTGTGCTAAGACTCAGTCCCCTAGTCCTGACTTGAGGAGTCCCCACCTGAGGTTGGGGCTTTTGCTTATCCTACAGAGCAGAAGCGTCAGACACATCAGAGCCTGAACTGAGGAGGGGTCCTCTGGGATGCCCACAAGCTGGTGTCCTTTGCAGCTAAATAACCATCTGGTTGACAGAATTTATCTTACAACAGTGGTAAATACCCTGTATATGCAGACATTAGAGCACCATGAAAAATGAAGCACATGTCTGCTTTTTATAAACTGTACCCTTGTGGTACCTCTGGTCTCTTCAGTCCCCAGTATAACACCAAATTATGTAACACAAATTCATCATGTGATCTGCTTCCTAAAACATAGACTTTCTGTTTGTTTGCACACACCAGGAGAGAGGATGGGGTTTTACACCATACATCCTGCAGTCTGTACTGATTTCCTCTTTGGTAGGTGTAGCTACCTTCTCTACATGTATGTACCTGTATGCAGTTTAACAGCTTTTAGTCACACTGAATTCCTAAAGCTAGGGCAGCTTAAGACTAGAAGTAAAGTTCCAAATAGTTATCTTAACTATTATAGCACATGCATGCACACACAGAGGCCACAGAGCTGATGAGGTGAGGGAGTCTTTTCACAGAGACCCTCACTGCTGCTATTGATGGCTTTGTCAGCAAAGATACCCTGTCATGGCATTGGAAGCTGAGAAATCCTCAGCCATGCCTGGTACTACACTCAGATCCTAGCAACAGATACTGGAGAAAGTTATTTTGGAAACACCAAGAGAGATCTTGGCTCCTGTTAGGAAAACACAGCCCTCAGGCTGGCCTCTGAATGCACACAACTTTTCCATGAAGGTGCGGGCAGTGTAAGGGCCGTGGGATGCAGCAAAAGAGTTTGAACCTGAGGCTGGTGCATTGCAGTGTTAAATTTGATGGCTGGTCGTTGAAGACGCACATGTTTATATGTCTTATTCAGTGAATTCATGAAATTCCAGCCACTAAAAACCCAGGTGCTTTATAGAATCATAGAACCGTAGAATCATTAAGTTTGGAAAAGCACTCTAAGATCATGAAGTCCAACTGTCAACCCAGCACCACCATGCCCACTAAACCATGTCCTGAAGCTTCACATATAGACATTTTTTTAACACCTCCAGTGATGGTGACTCCACCACCTCCCTGGGCAGCCTGTTCCAATGCTTGACCACTCTCTCTGTAAAGAAATTTTTCCTAATATCCAATCTAATCCTTCCCTGGGGCAACTTGAGGCCATTTCCTCTCATCCTATCGCTTGTTACTTAGGAGAAGAGACCAACATCCACCTCACCACAACTTCCTTTCAGGTAGTTGTAGAGAGTGATAAGGTCTCCCCTCAGCCTCCTCTTCTCCAGACTAAACAACCCAAGTTCCCTCAGCTGCTCCTCATACGACTGGTTCTCCAGACCCCTCACCAGCTTTGTTGCCCTTCTTTGGAACTTTCAAGCACCTCGGCATCCTTCTTGTAGTGAGGGGCCCAAAACTGAACACAGTACTCGAGGTGTGGCCTCACCAGGGCCGAGTACAGGGGCACAATCACTTCCCTACTCCTGCTGGCCACACTATTTCTGATACAGGCCAGGACGCTGTTGGCCTTCTTGGCCACCTGGGCACACAGCCGGCTCATGTTCAGCTGGCTGTCAACCAGCACCCCCAGGTCCATTTCCACCGGGCAGCTCTCCAGCCACTCCTCCCCAAGCCTGTAGCGTTGCATGGGGTTGTTGTGACCCAAGTGCAGGACCCGGCACTTGGCCTTATTGAACCTCATACAACTGACCTCAGCCCATGAATCCAGCCTGTCCAGATCCCTCTGCAGAGTCCTCCTACCCTCCAGCAGATCAACACTCCCACTCAGCTTGGTGTCATCTGCAAACTTACTGAGGGAGCACTCGATCCCCTCATCCAGATCATCGATAAAAGATGTTGAACAAGACTGGCCCCAGAACCGAGCCCTGGCGAACACCACTTGTGACCGGCTGCCGCCTGGATTTAGCTCCGTTCAGGGTTGATGATTCCAGCAGCGCCCTCGGGAGCAGGACAGCCTGTGGAGGGTGGTCCTGCACCGTGTCCGTCTAAATGTCGCAGCTCTGGATGGAGATGCCATCGCTGTGGGCTCGGGCCAGCGACATGAAGCCGCTCACGGCCACTGCCCGGGCCGCTGTGCCAGACGGGCGCGCTGGTCGGGCCGAGGGGGCGGGCGGCTCCCGGTTCGGGGGGTGTCCCCTCGCCCGGGGAAGCCGGGCCTCCGGCGGGGCAGCCCAGATGGCGGGGCAGCCGGTGCGCGTCCACGTCCGCCGGAGGGAGCAGCCGCAACCGGGCCGGCGGGTACACGGCCGTTCGGGGCGCGGAAACGGCGCGGAGCCCCCCCGAGGCCCGGACACCCCCCGCCGCCGCGCAGGCTGACGACAGCGGAAGCTGGGCGGCGGGGCCGGGCCGAGGGCGTCGCGGCCGGCAGCCGGGCCGAGGCGGTGCCGCTCCGCCCGTGGCGGCGGCGCCCCGCGCGCTGCCCTGCCCTGCCCAGCCCTGCCGGCCCTGCCCGCTCCCGCATGAGGGAGGCAGCGAGGGAGCCAGGCCGCGCCGCGCCGCCGGCATGTCCGCGCCCTGCTGCGCCGGCCAGGTAGGGGGCTGGGGGCCGCGGGGAGGCCGGCAGGTGTGCGCGGCGGGCGGCGCGGGCTCCGCAAGGCTGGCCCGGCCCCGGGCTGGGGGCGATACCACGGGAGACGGCGCCCGGCGCTCCGCCGCTCGTCGCGGCGAGCGAGGGCCTGGGGGAGCGCCCCGCGGGGCCGGGGTGGTGACGGCTCACCGCCGGGAACGGAGGCCCCGGGGCTGGATGGGGCCGGCGGCCGCATCCCTTCGCGCTGTCCGCGGCCAGCCCCCGGGCAGCCGGCCTCCCCAGGGCGCCAGTCGCCCTGGGAACAGCAGCGCCGGCGGAGGGGGAAAGCCGGGCACAGCGCGGGGGGGGTGCTGGTGGTGGTGCCTGTCTATAAAGCGTGGCTCTTTAAGTGTTTATAGTGGTGTTTTTGCGGAGTTTCCGGGTTGAATTCCCCGCGTGTTTCAGGAGGGCAGGCAGTGGAGAGCCGCTCCATTCGCGGGCATGGGCATCAGGAGCTGCGGTCGGGCGGTGGGGTGCGGGGGAAGACGGGGAGATTGAGGTGAGCCTTCCCAAAGACCTGCACTGCAGGGAGCAATTCCCGAAGGGGTGACAGATCGCTTAAAGCCTCAAGAGGCGGTCAGATAGTTGCCGCCGGTGCCTGATGGCGGGGAGATAAGACCCCATGTTGTAAGAAGTGGAATGGTCTTAACTTCTTTCTTAGCAGCTGGCTGCCTGGCACTCCTCAGACCCCTTCACAAGCTCCTTTAAATTTGGCTTGTGTAAAGATTCAGCAAGTGCTGGTGCTGGCGGGGGAAGTGAGAGATGGGAGCAAGTGGAGGTGGAGAGCGATGTGCGACCAACACGCTTCGCATCCATGGGATGATGAATCAGTCCTCCGTATCTCACCGCAGTGCACCTGTTCTCTTGACTGAATCAGTTCTGATGGAGGAAGGACCATGAACTCCTGTTCTTCACAGTTGTCTCTATCCTGGTGTTAGACAGCATCTCCCCCAGGCACTTTATTTTGTGCTTCATTTTCCCAAGTCTCCACTTCTGAAACAGAAACTTGTTACTACTTGTCCTGTCTGCAACAGACTAGCCAGTGAGTTTATTCCTGTTGTTTATTTAAACAACTTACAGTCCTAATTCTATTGATATTTCTTCATTGGTCACTGCCCATCCTCAGCATCCAATTATTCCCTTACTTTTGTGTGAACCACCTGGAAAATATCTCAGATCTTTCCTGAAGGTTGAAATCCCAGGCTAGATTTGGTCTTCCGTGGATCGGGAGTATTACTGAGCGTGCCTTCACGTGCCCATGCTCCATGAGCTCCCCTGCGCCTCGCCAAACAGCCCTGGGTGGTCGTGGGGGACAGCAGTAACTACATTTGCTAATACTCCACTTAAAGCAGGGGGTCTCCCTGCCTACCGCTTCGCGTGCATTTTGGCAGTGCGTGAAACAAGTTTTGGAGCAGCTCAACAAAGCACTATTAGTAGGTGCTGTTACTGTAGTGGTTCATGGCTGTTTGTATTTTCTTTTTTTTTTTTCGTGTAGCTTCTGGAAAAGTAACTTAATACCAAGAGGATCAAACTGTTGTGAGAGTCGTGTGCTGAATGACATGGCTTTAGTGTGACCAAACTTTGAGACATTCTTAAAAGACACTAAAAGTTCCTACCCTGTGTAGTAATATCTCATAGTAATGTGTGTTATCGACACTGATGTGTCACTTTGGAGTCTGTAAATAAACTGAACTCCTTAGTGATGTTGGAGCCAAAGAAAAGCCCTAAAGTGGATACAGTCATAACGCCAAAATTATGCAATACCCTGGGGAGATGTTTTCTGCTGGCTTAAGAATTATTTTTGATGTAAGGCCTATCTGTGCTAAATATGGCATGTTGCTGGAGTTATACCAGCGAACTTAGTGTGGATAACCTTTTTATAGGCTAAGATGATAAATGGCATAAACCATATTTCAATAACATGCAGTGTAACTTTTTTAAAAGGAAAAATGGTCTTTGCCTTCCTGACTTGATTTATTCCAGCCTTGATGAGGGGATGTTTGTTTAACATGATTAATACACAAGAAAAACAACAGGGATAGAAGTTCTTCTTCTTCTCTCGACCCAACTTCCTCAGGCATTTTATGGATACTGTTAATCAAATCAAGACGGAATTTGGCCTCTCTTTAAATGTTCCCCCAAAGGTGAAGTTAACTCTGTCTTCAGAAACAGAGATGATATGCTTGAGGAAAGATAGAACTGTATATGAGTCCTGAAACAGAACACTTATGTTGGGTCCCTCCTTCTCCCCTAAAATACACTAGTTTAATGGGTTTGATATCCCACAGAGTGGGGTTTTTTTGTATGAAGGATTTTTGCCCTGTATATATCTTATACCTGCGCCTCTGTTTCTATGGATCTGCTTTCCTAGAACAGACTGAGAACTTTGGTATTGTCCTTCTGAGCTGTGAAAGTGCAGTTACTATGTGGGGATGTCTGTAACTGATATCAAAGTTTTGTTGTGAATTAACATCACTTAACTATCCATTTTTTCTCCATCACGCCAGCAAATTTTCCTGGTGTGAAGTAGACAATGAGTGATGGGTACTTTTGGTTTTGGGTCAAACCGTGCTAAACATCTAGGTGATGATGCCTGTCAGAATAAATGCATTCAGGTTTTTGCAGCCCAGATTCCTGTTAAAGGATACAGCGGCAAGCTGCCAAACTTCAGTGTACTTTGGTTATGCTGATTTTGCACTCAAAAGTTATTTAAAATAATCTTAATTAACATTACTGTGTGATTTGTATGCTTGCCAAGTAGACCTTGGGAACTTGTTTTCAAGGAGCTTGGCCATTTATAAACCGTAATTTCTGCAGTTGGTTTTTATCAGGTGAAGCACAAGCTTGTTTTGAAGAGAATTGAGATTTTTAGGTTTCTGAGCTGTAATAAGCTTGCTAAACATTTCTTCTTTTGCTGATGTTTCATTGGTAGACCTATTTTGAGAATGCAGTGAGAATACAGTTTGGCTCGGGCCTCCACAGTGCTTTTGATTACATAAAAACATCTGCTTAAACTGACAGGAAACAGGATTTTACATTTGGCTTTTCTTCAGTAGTTATTCTCAAGAGAATAAAGTTGAGATCATGGTTAAGAAAAGCAGCTGTTGCGGAAAATCTTTATTACAATGAATATGTTTTTTCCAGAGTTAAATAAATGTAATTTGGATAGTTAACATTAATTTTAGGGGAGCAGTATGTTGTAGCTGGGTTGTTCAAGAAGATGTATTTTTCAATTAGAACTGGTAGTTATTAAAGCTTATAAAGCTGTTTTTGTAGGTCTGTTAAATCTTGAGTACTTTCTCCAATACTGTTCTGCTCTTAGAAATCATATCATATAGTAAATGCAGTAAGATGTGCCACAAGTTAAGAGTATCAGTTTTTCATTTTAAACCCAGACCTCTTAATTCTGAGGGGTTTAAAAAAATAAAATGGATTTTAAAAAGCTTTAAGCCATAAATAAAGCTTTAAAGACGCAACATCTTTCTGGAACAGCTCAGAGCTGTCAGTTCATTCCATTCATTGAACTTGGCCAATCTTATGACTTATGGGGCTCATGGCTTTTGGGGCAAGAGAAGGAAGCCCCCCGTGTGCTCTGGGCCTGCCTGCCTTTCTGGCGTTTCCTGTTTGCATCTGCAGGTTGAGAAGGGGTCTTTCACCCCTGTCCTCATGGTCTCCTCTTTCCATTACATGGTGAAAAGGGTGCTTTGTCATCCTCGTCCAGGTTTGCGTCTTCTGAGGACACCGCTGCATTGCTGGGGCACACGCATGGTGTGATGCGCTACAGCACTATGGGGTGGTGCTGGCGGCATTCCTGGCTGCGCTCCACGTGGTGCTCCCCAAAACACATCTCTCCTCCTGCAAATGGTATTCCTGGGTGAGGAGCGTTTGGTTTATTGTGGTTTAACCTGAGCCGGTCAGTTAAAAAGAGACATTTAGATGTGGGTCTTACCTCCTCTCACAGCTGCCTTTGCATGACCTGCCACTGCTATTAAACATGACTGAAGGTGAAAGTAGCTGACTGAGGACTGATGTGGAGTATTCTAGTGTACACTCCACTTAAGTAGAGTTGGGGAAAACAGACTGGGGAAGGACTTTTTTCCCTGTTTGCAGAAACATGGAGTTTTTGCTTTAAACAAATGGTTGCCGGAACAACTGCATTAGCAAAGCCTGATTTTCTGCAGCTTTGTCCATTGAGGTTGGTGTCTTACATTGATTCCCTTTCTAATAAATCGACTGAACTTGTGTTGCTGCTTGTCCTTGCTCAGGGTTGAGAGATCGTTTTTCTCTGCTAAACCTTTTACCTATTTTCAAGGAAATTGTAAGAACGTAGTATCTTTGAGGCCCCCATCTGCCTGCCATAGCTAGGTGAAATTGGCTGCTGGATTCAAAAATGATTGGAAAGGGAGGGAAAAGCGACCAGAAGAGAGTGAGGTCCTGTGAGTTTTGTGTCATTTGACACTAGGTTGGAATTCTTTCCCTGGCACTGCATGAGGCAGAAGATACTCTTTCTCATTCCAGGCAGAAGATAGTCTTTCTCATTCCTGCTTAATTTCCTATTGCTACCTAATTTTTTTTTAGTCTTTTCCTTTTGCATCCCACAAGTTAATTGCATTGTGGGTTTAAAGAAACAGCTTAAATACCCATGGCTGTACAGCTGTGGAGTGAAGGCAGTATATGAGCAGAGCCTTCACTTTCAAGGGCAAGGGGATATTTTTCTGCAGAAAGATGTAAATCCTACTGCTGTTTTTATTTTAATTTTTACAAGTATATGTATTTCAGGGTGGTTTTTCCATTACTGAGAGTTTAATTACAATGGTTGCACTCACAGTTGCAGGTGCAAGACATACTTGTTTCAGGGAAGCAATTGAATGAAAGCCTGAGCTATGACTACAGTATAAGTTGAAGGTCTCGTCTGGAGCTGGTGACTGCTGTCATCCCAAACACATGCTGAGGCTCGATGGTGTTCTCAACTTAGCCATGTGAAGATGCTTGGACCTTAGGTTGTTTCCAAGGTCCCTCTTATACCTGAGTTAATGGCACTTCCACTTCTTTCTCAGCTGTGTGGGCTTTAATATGTTTTGACATGTTAAATGCCTGGCCTCCTAGATTTTTAAGATGTGATTGACCATTCTGCTGATTGAATTTGTCCTACTGCATTGTTCAGGTCACCCAGGAGATAGGCTTCAACATCAGCATGTGCTACAGCACGAGGCAGTGAAGGACTGAGCCAGCCAGAGCTGTGGGGGACTGTAGTGTTTACCCATGACAGCATGTGGAGGGGAAGATGGCTCCATGTTTGTTCTGAAGGGAGTCCTGACACACCTAGCAATCTCATCATCATTTTAGTTAGTGATAACTATGCTGGGACTGATGTTTGCAGTTTAGTGATTGCAACTTCCATCGATTAGAGATGGCATATGCTCAAGTGTTTAAATATATAAATGTTCACAGGCTGAAAATGGAAAAGTTTTGCACTTCTTGCTGTCCAGTAGGACTGATCTAAAATGTGTCAACCTGTCATCTCTCACACTGAGTTTTAGCAGGAACTGTTCTTAATGTTTTATGAAGAGACCTATCTCATGTGGGTTTTTTTCGTTGGCCTCATGTTACAGTCTCTGGCAAAACAGTGGTTCAGGAATACTATTCAAGATACTTCTTATGTAGTCATTGTATTTAAAAATACTCATTGAGAAGTAAGGAAGGGAAGACATGAGCTCCAGTTTGAACCTGCTGATCTAGAAACGTGTCTGAAGTTGGCTTTTGTGACACTGATCTAAACTGGAATGTCTTTAGCAATGCTTCGAGCAGTAGATTTTTTTTTTTTTTTTTTTATGATGTGGTGAGAAATTGTTAATGTTTTGTACCGGTTTGTTGGCTTTCATCACTTTGTACAAAGTGTTAATGTCTTTTTTTCCCCCTGCCTTAAAGCCCTCTTGGACTAAGTACTGAAACCACCTTTTAAAGACACAACATCTTTCTGAAACAGCTCAGAGCTGTCAGCTCATTCCAAAGTGAAGCAGCTGTTCCAGCTACATGCTTTTAAGTCAGTGCATACAGAAATTTCATTTTAACTGCTTCTTCACTCCAGTGGTATATGGGCTTAAGCAGTTACTGCCCTCTCCTTGGTTCTCTGTCCCTGGCAATGCAACACATTGCATCTGTGTGTGCCATTCTACCTCTAGAGTCCTGGTTTTGAACATCACAGCTAGCCTGGAGAAAATCTGCTCGCTGTATGAAGTGATGGCCTCAGATTGTCAGACTTTGCCATTGCTGACTTGTCTTTCATCTTCCAGTTGCTCTGTTAGTAGCTCCTCTGCTGTGAAAGGCAGAGAAGAGGCTGCAGCGTGAGCTGGAACAACCTGCAAATGAGAAAACTGTGACATATGAAATGATAGGAAAGGGAAAAATTTCCTTATGGAGAGAATGGTCAAACGTTGGAACAGGCTGCCCAGGGAGGTGGTGGAGTCACCATCACTGGAGGTGTTCAAAAAACATGTAGACATGGCACTTCAGGATATGGTTTAGTGGGCATGGTGGTGTTGGGCTGATGGTTGGACTTGATGATCTTAAAGGTCTTTTCCAATCTTAATGATTCTGTGATTCTGACAGTTGAGCCTGTCGCCCAGCAGAGGTTGCTCTCAGTGAGGGCTGTCAAGAGATCAATGCAAAGAAGCTTCAGGATCAGGTCACTGATAAAAACAGTGGCCCGCTTTCATCAGTGACCTGAGAGTATGTTTAAAATTGCTCCTGAAAGCACACAGGCATGCTGGAAGGACTGGTGGAGTGGAGAGTGCTATTCAAGGTGGTGTAACCCAGATGGCGTGACTCCAGTGCAAATAAAATACACCTTTTAAGTACAGCCAGCTAGCTGCTTGCCCGCACCAGGTGTGCGTGGAGGGCAGCCTGCTCCTGCAGCATGGGGTGCTGTGGGGCAGAGTCTCGCCCCCTCTTTGGCTGCTCGTGGGGGCGAGGGGCGAGGTGGCTAGCTGGGCTGTATGCAGTTGGGCAGGTGACGCTGCCATCATTTTGTAAGAGGAGACTGGGGAAATTTATGGGGATACAGGAAGAAAACCCAAACAACTTAGGTGCTGGGAGGAAGAGTCTTAAAGCCTTCAAATAAGATTGGGGGTAAATGGTTTGAGTTCCTTCTTCGACAAGAAGGGAGAAAAGACCAGGCAATTAAAAGGCTCTCTAAGCTAGTGAAGAAAGCCTCACCAAGGACCAGTGCCTGGGAACTGTAGCAGAAAAATTAGAAGGTGGGGTGGGATTTTTTCTGTTTTTAATGATAGGTGTTAAGTAACCAGAGGGACAGACAGTCCACCTCATACTGCTGTCATATCCAGATGGTCTATGCTAATGGAAAATAGCTGTACTACTAGGGAGCTGGATGATGTGATATACTGTGAGGCTCAGGTCAGACTAAACAATTGTCTTGATTTTTCCAAAATCATCAGGAGAAGAGCGGTTGGGCAGTCTTTAATTTAGACATTTTGCAGTGACATTGTTTTCTGATGCTGAGCTGAGTCACCTCTTAGTAATGTTTGGGTATGCAGACAGACGCTAATCATCCTCAGTTCAGCTTAACTTCAGCTCTGCTGGCGCCAGGCAGTGGCTCACCCCTATTTTAGCTCTTGGTGTATGTAGCTGTCCTAGATCCTCTTTTCTCGCCTGGGTTTTGAGCTGCTTGGTGCTGCATGGCAGTTCTGCCCCGTGGTGCAGGGCATGAGCCCTTCGCTTTGGAAACTCAGCTCGGGGCAGGAAAGCCTCACGGGAAAGCAGTGCTGAGGCAGCGTCTAGGCTGGTGTGGCTTTTCTCTGAAGTTGCTTTTAATTTTGCACAGTTTGCAGTGTGATGTGTGCTCCCAAAAAGAGGTCATCAGGTGATGAACTGGCGTGCTAGTCACAAACCCTCTCAGCTTAAGCCACATGGTGAGTCTGAATATTAAAGAAGAAGCAGTGAAAAGCCAGTTAAATCAGCTAAAGGACAAAATAAAGCCTCTTGGGCTAATTTAGTTACTTCATAGGGACAAACACTGTGTAATCATGCGACCGGTTGAAGAAACCTTTGCAAAATGTGTATGCATAACAGTTTTCAATAATAGCCTGAGCCCAGCTCCTAACATTTGGGACACCTGGCATCAGGCATCTCTTGTTTTCATGAACCGGTGCACTAACAAAATGGTTTGCTTGCTAGATGCTCTCTCCTGAAACTAAGGGCAGGTATGTAGCGCTTCAGGACATTGCTCATGCAGGGCTGGCTGCTTTGCTCTCCCAAGCCTGCTTGGATGCTGTGTGTAGCTGTGAGAGCAGATGTTTGGGGTTTTTTGATAGACGTTGCAATTAACAGCTCAGTGACCGCATTATCTGCAAATCTTATGGCCCAGATAATGCTGGTAGTCAAGTAATCAAGCAGTGCATGAAAAACTAAGCTGCTGTAGGCCCTCATGAAAAGAAGCTTCAGCAGGGCACATTCCTGTGCTCCGTGTACAAGCCGGATGACATGCGGTCTCCCTGGCCACCCTGGCTGGGTGGTCAGTTAGGAGGGAAGAGATGAAACGCCGCTAAGTATTTCATTTACGTATATACTTTTTTTTTCCCCAATATGCTCTTCTTCCCTTTGTTTTTTACCATTTCTGCTCAAGTCTCCCAAAAGGAAGAGTGCTTTGTTGTGATAAGCGTGATACTTCCCTATGGTCTGTATAATTTAAAAATACCATAGGCTATTTTGGGCAGTGATCCTGAAACTCCTCACTTTGTTTTAATGGGTATGCAAAATATTTTCAAAGACCTTTGAGATTTTTTTGGAAACATCTGTGGAAAATACCTTCTAAAAATGTCATTGACTCTACAAAAGCAGTAGGCAGGACACGTACACTTTACTTCTCAGTCTTGTATGTAGTTACGTGTGTGCTTAATGTTACCGTCAGATCTCATTCTGTTGATTTATCAGATTGGATCCCAGCTTGCAAAAATCAACACTCGCATGTGTAGCAGGTGTTAAGTGTCTGTCGGTGGAGTATTTGTTGTAGGATGCCAAAAGCTTGTGCACAAGCTGGTAAGGCTGCTTTTACCCTGTTTTGTTTACCTGTCTAACTCCTTCTTAACCGTAGGTACCCCCCAGGCTGGCATAAGATGGGAGTGTGCAAATACGTCCGGGCCTGCCTGTTTGCACGGACTAGGGCTGTTACATGGTCTGCTCGCTTCTGCTCCTCACTGTGTGGACGTAAAAATTATTGTTCCCCTGTGGCGGCAGGAACCTACCACACTCAAACTGAATGAGGTGGTAGGAAAATGCCACTGAAACGTCTTCTCAGAGAAGGGTCAAAGCATGCAGGACTGCTGCGAGGCATTCACCTCTGCTCTCCCCTCCCGCCTGTTCACCGTGCCCTCGCTTGAAATGGTAAAACTGTTCTGCCATTGCATAATAAATCAGCAGCTGAGAAGGATTGATATGTCTTTTTTCTGCACACACACCCCCACACACACACTTTTTTTTTTTTTTTTTTAAATCCAGTAAGTTGCTTGCTTTGTTCACCCCCAGCAGCACAAACAATTGTCAAGGCCACTGAGGTGCTGGTGCCAGGGTGGGCGTGAGTGAGTGGCCAGCAGGGGAGAAAGGCTGGGGGGAGCCAGTGGCTGTAAGCCAGCCTGGCTACCAGAAGTGGTGTCTCTGAAACTGCACTTTTAATGTTTTTTATCAGAAAAATTTCCCACGCAGCTTTCCACAGCTGCTGTTGTGAAACCAGTCAAGTTAGCCATCACCCAGGCAGTTCAAACTGCGGCACAGTCTGTTTTCAAGTACACTAGGTTTTCAAGTGTCAGGGTCTCGGGAAAGCTGGCACTGCACCCTCCTTGAGCTCCAAAGGAGCATCACCAAGTAAAGCAGGTGGCCAGTCTACGTTGTGGAGGCCTGGCGTCGTGGTGGGTTAAGCATGAGGGGCCTGGCTGGTTGTAGGTATTTGTGGAAAGCATAAATATTTGCATAGTGCTTGTAGTTATTGTCAGACTGGGGCGTTCACCCGCTGAGGAGATGTAAAGCTAGAGAGAGGGCTGTGGTGGCTGTACTTGCTGCCTGACTTGTGGGAGCCTTTGGATGAGAAAGACTTGAAGCCAGAACCTGCTGCAGCATGACAAACTCCTGCCAGAGCAGCCTGGCTTCCAGTTGCCATTGCCCTGGGCTCTTGGGGACCCTGGACTTGGAAAGATCACAGGACTTTGAAGGAACTCTGTAGGTACAGACCAGGATTTTCAAGGCCTGCCTGCTGGTGGTGATCGCAGGCCTTGGGTTTTCTGGGTTGTCTCTGTCCCGAAAACCACACAGCACCTTCCTTCTGCACAACCCATCCTTTGGAGGACCTTTTGTCTAATGATAAGCTGTAAAAGATTTATGACATAACTTGTTTTTTTTTTTTCACAGCCCGTTTTTTTAACATGGGAAGAATTGGTTACCAGCTTGCACTTCTGCACCAGTGGGTCCTGAGCCCCTGGGCAGACCCTCGCTGCGGTCAAAAGGGAGAGGAGAGGTGAGATGGGCCATGCCCGCAGTAAAGCATGCGGCATCAGAGGGACTGCATAGTTTAGCTGCACGTTGACCTCAACCTTTTAACAGACAGCTCGTTGTATATGTGGGCTTTCAGGTCTGTCACCCAAAGATAACATATATGAAACCAGTCAACAGGTTGTGGCCAGCACCTTACTCTTTGGGACAGTGACTGTTTTCATTTATTTTTGGATAACATGTATTTCATCGCGGCCCACTCTGGAATGTAGTTAGTCATAACCCAAACTTAAAAAAGAAGAAAAACCCAAACCAACAACAAAATAAAAACCCACCAAATTTGGGACTGTGGCTGAATAACCTAACCAGCTTTCTATGGTTTCCACAGCTATTCAGAGTGCCTAAAGGAGTGCATCTGAAAAAAGATGGAGACACTGGTATTTTTCACAAGTATTGCCAATTTATAGGTTATGTGCTCAGTATTAGAAACCATCATTAAAGTAATGTGGAACAATGCATAAATGAGCTGTATACTCTATTTAAGTATTTGTTGCTTTAAATAGTAGCTCCCAGGTCCCAGGACTGGAATAGCAGACACGTTGCTGGATGTAGATGAGGTTTCACTGGCAGAGCTCTCTAGCACCTGGCTTAGGAAAATGCTGTTCCCTTACAAATGCCAAAGCTGCGTACCTTTTTACCTCTGTACTATAGTTTTTAAAGTTACGGTGAGTATGGCCAGCAGTTGAAGTTCATCATGGATACTTGGGATCTTGCTGATACAGACTGAAAGGACCTTTAGTCTTACTCTTTCCCACCCGACCCCCCACCCCCATAATTCTGAAGTGGATGGATTATACTTTTCTGGTATGTTTTTGTTTTGAAATGTCATTATTCCATTTTTTTGCCGAATTGGTAACTTGCCGTAGCTTCCTTATTTCTCGGACTTGTAGCTGATGCTGTAAAAGTTAACTTAGTTTCAGTACATAAAAAACAAAATTTCCATTCAGCCACCACTGCCTTCTATTTTGAAAGTATACATGCATGATTTGCTTATGCACGTAGTATTTTTAATTTCCAGCTTTGGTGCCAACACGAGCCCATTCTGTTTATTCCCCACAGTTGGAGCTTTGTGTGTTTTGGGGAGGATTTCTGTTTTGCAGCAGCAGCAGTTTTAGCAACTGCGTGCTTTGAGGCCCCCATCTCTTCTGGCATGAGATCCAGCAATGAACTGAGAGAAGGGCAGAGTGAGAGCCAGGTTGGACTGTCCCCAGTTTATGTCTTCTGCAAACTGAAAAGCTTGTTGTCAAGCGAGGCGAGGTCCTGTGCGCTACCCCATTTCTGCAGGGCTGAAGGCAGGCAACACCCGGTGCTTGGTGTTGGGACATGGCAAGGAAATTATAAGCTGGGAGTCTTTTCAGGACTCTTCAGAATGATTTGGGGCTCTTTAGTCAGCCAGCCTGGTTGCGAGACTCTGGAGTTATACCAGATATGCGTGTCTGCAAACACATACATGAAGCCCCCTTCTCCAGGTCGGACAGTAATTGATGCTGGAAGAGCGAATGTCCTGGGAGGAAAACAGCGCGTGGTGGTGTGCCTGAAGGCACATACAAGCGAGTGAAATTTGCCTGGATGACTCAAATGTGGCAATTTGGCATTTTGAATCCCATGGCAAGGGCTAAGAAAAGCCATCCATCTTGTACAACTGCTTGCTAGAAGGCAGGAGGGTCCTCTGAACATCCCCACGGCCCCTCCAAGGGCTGAGGAGACAGCAGTAAAAAGCAGCCTCGGTGTGCTCGAGCCTCTGGCAGCATACCTCCCCTGTGCTCCACACCAGCCACGGGGAGCCCCTTGAGAATGGGAGAGCTGAGGGGTGAGGTTGCTCTGGGTTGGCAGCAGTGAGACCTGGAAGAGAAGTTCCCTGCTCCTGGCTGCCTGCTGGTATCCAGAAATCCCTCCTGTGGTCACGACTGCTGGGATAAGCATGAGAGCCGTATGAAGCTGCAGCCTGTTGCAAGAAAGGGCCTGGACAAGGACAGTGCTGCCTTATGTATAAACATAAGGCTTGTATTTATAGTTTTATATATGACTTTTCTAAAAATAGAAGGCAGGGAATGTGAATCCTGCTTCTCTGAAAGTTAATGACACTGTTGACAGCAAGGAAATAAGGAGCATTAAGCTAGATCCCTTTCAGGATTTATCCAGTACCTTTTTCCCTGTTGAATAAGGGAGTTACGTGCTTTTTGCTATGCTTCTTGGTTTTTATTGTGGTGAACCCTCAGTTGCAGGTAGAAAAGAACTAAAATACTCAAGGAATTCTGTCTCTAATAACGTTTAAACGTTGGAGACGGTGTCA
This sequence comes from Phaethon aethereus, assembly GCF_964289735.1. Classification (NCBI taxonomy): domain Eukaryota; kingdom Metazoa; phylum Chordata; class Aves; order Phaethontiformes; family Phaethontidae; genus Phaethon; species Phaethon aethereus. The sequence continues at coordinate 26,989,045 of NC_138577.1, forward strand.
GCCAAAGTGTGATTTGTATTATTTTCCTTGCAGCTGTGGATTTTTTTCCTTGCCATCTTACACATCGGAATTGCTGCTTTCACATTTGCAAAGTGAAATGCAGTTACATTTCTTCTCTGGCTTTCTTTAGTACAAGATGATGCCATTGTATTCTGGATACTTCAAGCTCAGCTATCTTTCGCTTTGTTTGCAGTAAGCCAAATATTTCCAGATTCTTTCTACTGCCCAAAATATTTAGAACTGTTAATGTATTTTTTTGTTTGTTGGTTTGAGTTTGGGGTTTTTTGTAGCTGTTGTCTGTTTATAAAGCCTTCAGCACAGCTATCCCAAAGTGTGGCTTAAACAGTGTGTCGTGTCCCCCCCTTTAATTTGCTCAAAGTCTTTAGTAGCATAAAAAGTTCTGTAGGGAAGAAAAAAGTTTTTTTGCCTGTGAGTGTACCAGAAGGGGCACCTTAAAAAAGGACAGTATGGCTCTGGTGAATGGAAATGGATCTGTACAGCTTGTTTTGAAACAAAACCTCCAGCTTTTCTTAGAAACAAAATAGGTTTGTCTGTATGTTAAAAGCAAACAGTTTTGGAGTCTGTGCCGTTCTTGTGCAGATTTGTTTTTCACTACAGAGCAGGAGAGTGTGTTGGCAGGAAGCAGAGCCTTACCATTGCAATGCCTGTTCTACTGGGCAAAACATGTCAGGAGCACAGCTGCACAGAGATACTAGAGAGCAGGATTAAGAAATCAGGAGCGGTTCTTCCTCATCCTCGTCACTGTCATCCTTAGTGTGTGGGAAAGCTAGAAACTGATGTGCTTAAACGTAGTGACTTTTGATAAGACAATCTGCTTCCACTTAAATGCTGCTCAGCTGGAAGGAGAGCACTTGAATTCTGGAGTTTTACAGGAGGTTTCCCATCTTCTGACTTTTGCAATAGAAACCTAAAGACGGTGATGGAATGACTTGTGTTTTTTATCTTACTTTCCAGTTGGCCTGCTGCTGTGGTACTGCCGCTTGTTCCTTGTGCTGCAAATGTTGCCCCAAGATAAAACAGTCAACCAGCACCCGCTTCATGTATGCGCTTTACTTCATCCTGGTGACTATCATCTGTTGTGTCATGATGTCAACAACAGTAGCTAACGAAATGAAAACACACGTAAGTAAGAGAGGTGAAGCCACTGCTGCCCCTGGAAGGAAATGGGGCTTCTTCCACAACTCTTCACATACAGGGGCACTCCCTCAGAAGAGGCAGTCTATTCCCTCCACCCATCCACTTGCAAACCCAGACGGGATGATTTTCCATGCTCAGCCTCTTCCTGTCAATTACTCACCTGTCCAGTGTGTTTCACAACAGGAAGAGTCAAGGATCACAGAACTAGGAGCCTTCCTCCTCTTTTGTTGTGCAGAGACCCACTGGTTTGCTGCATGGATAGTGTCACTAGACGCTATTAGGAAACATGTTACAGTAGAACAAATTGGTTCGGTCTAACATTGAGTTTGTCTCTGGTAACTTGTTTAGTAGCAGAAACAGTAAATTAGAAAATAACTCTTCAAGTGTTGCATTTGTAATTTTAATTCAGTGTTCTTGGTGAAGAAGTCTGTCCGTTGTGTGACAGACTACTGCAATGCACAATGCTGCAGATCCTTTACAAGGGGTTTTCTTCAGTGTGTGTTGAGTCATCATGTTCACATGGCCTCTAGCCACAGCAGATATTGTTCATCTCTAATTGTCTTTTTAATTAAAATGCTTCAAAAGCATGAAAAGAGCTGTGGCTAAAACTAAATTTTAAAACTGAAGTTTCTTTCAGAGTCTTAATATAACTTTCCTAAGCTTACCAGCCTGCTTGCGGTCACACACTAGACCTGTTGTACCACATCTTTGGTTTGGTTTCTTAAGCCACCCAAGTTGCTCTCAGTAGCACAAATCCTCTCTCTCACCCTCTACAAACTACAAGAAGAGAAGTCTGTTTTTAAGTAGAGGGAACAATAGCTGGATTGCTTAATTCTTAAAAGTTAAGTTTCTTCACCAAACTTGGCATCAGGCCTGCTTCGAGGTTGTAAATGTCCTTGCCCTGGAGGTTCAGAAAGCTTCCCTTGCTGTGGGCATCTAGTTATTTTGTGTGACCCTCCCAAGAGAGAGTGCCGGTGGATGCACAGTTAGGGCTGTTTCCATGTTTAACCAGTTGCTGGTCAAGCTGATGCCCTGCTTAACTTCTGCGCTTGACTTTCAGTTGTCTGTGAAACACTTCCCTCCGCAGCAGCCTATATTGAGAAGCTGGTGGTAGCACCCTGTGCCTGCAACACAGATGAACTAGTGGGCTTGTGACGGGGCTAGTTTGAGGGTTTCTGTGCTCTGCTGCCAGTGAGCTTGCTTTCTTCCCATTGTACCCTCGTTGTATGTTTTGTCCTAACTTTCTTTCATTTAATAGCACTTTTCTTGAGTTATCCTAGTGCCACCTTCTTAGTCCCAGCCACCAGAAGTTGCTGACAGTCCTATAAGAGTACCCAGTACAGACATGATGATTGCCTGTGAGCTGCGACTTAAAAACTGTTCAACATGTGCATGCTGAAATTTCTTGCCAGGAATTACTTTGACTTACTAGATGCTTAGCTTGGCAATAAAGTGAATAATCCAAGCAACTCAAGTGTGGGAGACAAATTACATGCTCATATCCAAATTTCATAAAGTCATTTTCCATAAGTATTGTGTTTTTATGCAGCTTGTATCCTTAACAAAAAATACTCGTTCTTTATCCAACAGAAAAGTGATTCAAGAAGCCTCCAATAACATGCTTTTCAGTATTGCCAAATTTCTTTTCCAGTTCATAGTCCTGAAAGCTCAGTGTGGGAAGAAATGGCACAAAGAGTAGCTGTTAGTGTGAAGTGGAAAGATAATCACACTCTTAATTTAGAGCATTTGATGTCTTTGAATGGGAAATGGACCATCTGAAAGTAGGCTTTCTTTATCTGCTCTCTAACTTAATAATTATGTTCAGGGCCCATAAAAGTTCAAAGTCTCCTGAAGCTAATTCAGCCCAGTTGTAATAGAGTGCACCTTCCAAATATTTATTCAGACTAACCGGTCTCAGCTTCCCAAAGATGAACTATGTTTTGAAAGTGCTGGGCACTTACTGATCCCTTTGCTTTTGGATGGATCGTGGAGCACCCTGGTTACTGAAGCCAGTCTGTAAGCAATCGCTTTGCATGATGCTTATAGGACCTCACCCTGTCTGTCTTGAGAGGAGAGAGAACTTTTATTAATTTTAATTACAATTTTTTAATTGTTGTATTAAAATAAAAAACTAGGTTTTTATTTTTAAAAAAATTAAAATGTTAATGCAGTCCTTTATGGAGGCATAATCTTGGCAGGGAACCATCTGCTTTACCAGTTTAGAGGTAAATATGCTGATGTTACAGGAGACGAATCTCTCCCTTGTCAGTAAGAGATTTTTTTGGTTGATTTGCCATAAATTCCAAAGTCTAAAGTAGTTCTAAAAGTATTTGTTGTAGCACTTGGTGCTTTGGCATTATTTTGAGAGGAAGCTAGGGCAAATGTATGTCTCTTATGGGCACCTTAAACAGAGACTTTTTAAAAGTGTTTGTATTTGTTTTGCAATATTTATCTACCCCCATGGTCATACAGTTTGTCTATTAAAACACTTTTAGGACAGCTTTTCAGTTCCCAAGCTGCCAGACTCTGCAGGTGCCATCGCAGAGCTGAGGACCTGCTCTGTGCCCTGCAACACGGCTGGAAAAATAAGGCGCTGTCCCAGGGTGCTCAACTTCCACATCCTCACCAAAGCTGGCAGGTAGACGAAACCATGTGTCTGTGGGAGGACACGGTAACTGTGGAATATTTGGTTATGATTTCAAAACCTTGGTTCCTAATCTAACCAGCAACATTTTGAGGTGATCGTATTTTGTGGTGAGCCTTAAGAATTGAAGATAGTCTTTTGCAGGGGCAGTTTTTTCTCTCTTGTGTTCACTCTTCTTTCTTTCACTCCTGAGCTGTCCCTGCGCCCACAGGACACCAAAGGAGAAAGGCCCAAAGGGGTTAATTCTGAAAAATGTGCAAAGAAACCAAGGCATTTCTGTTTGATCTCTGGGGAAGAAGCAAGAGGCAGTGGAGGGCTATGAAAGGACTGGATGGTTTTGACCAGGAAAATACTTTGAGTAGTAGCATGTAGAATAGATTTCAGAGGAGCAAGGTTGTGTATCAAGGCAAAAGATGGGGTAGAGCATCAATCAAGACATGATAGCGTCAGTGAAGGGTACAGAAAGACAGAAAAGAACAATATCACAGAATCACAGAATTACTAGGTTGGAAAGGACCTTCAAGATCATCAAGTCCAACCATTAATCCAGCGCCACCATGTCCCCTAAACCATGTCCTGAAGCGCCACATCCACACGTTTTTTGAACACTTCCAGAGATGGCGACTCCACCACCTCCCTGGGCAGCCTGTTCCAATGCCTGACCACTCTCTCAGTGAAGAATTTTTTCCTAATATCCAATCTAAACCTCCCCTGGTGCAACTTGAGGCCATTTCCTCTTGTCCTATCACTAGTTACTTGGGAGAAGAGACCAACACCCTCGTCGCCACAACCCCCTTTCAGGTAGTTGTAGAGAGCGATAAGGTCTCCTCTCAGCCTCCTCTTCTCCAGACTAAACAACCCCAGTTCCCTCAGCCGCTCCTCATAAGACTTGTGCTCCAGCCCCCTCACCAGCTTCGTTGCCCTTCTCTGGACACGCTCCAGCACCTCAACATCCTTCTTGTAGTGAGGGGCCCAAAACTGAACACAGGATTCAAGGTGCGGCCTCACCAGTGCCGAGTACAGGGGCACAATCACTTCCCTACTCCTGCTGGCCACACTATTTCTGATACAGGCCAGGATGCTGTTGGCCTTCTTGGCCACCTGGGCACACTGCCGGCTCATGTTCAGCCGGCTGTCAACCAGCACCCCCAGGTCCATTTCTGCTGGGCTGCTCTCCAGCCACTCCTCCCCAAGCCTGTAGCATTGCATGGGGTTGTTGTGGCCGAAGTGCAGGACCCTGCACTTGGCCTTATTAAACCTCATACAGTTGGCCTCTGCCCATCGATCCAGCCTGTCCAGATCCCTCTGCAGAGCCCTCCTACCCTCCAGCAGTTACACAAAATGGCTTGACAACAGAGACTTGACTCTGTTCCAAAATGAAGCAAAGCAGGACCCAACTGGACAAAGTGCTTCTATGCCTTGATCCATTTTTTCCCCCAGATACTCTGTTTTTTTTAAAAACAGGTACAGCTTTATACACAAATGTTCTGTTGAAGCAGAACCTTGCATTTCACAAGCTTTGAGAGGGTAACAGAGTAGAAAAGGGAGAGAATTGTTTTGGTCTGTTGAAATAGTGTTTTAATTTATTTTTTAATTAAATTCTTAAGGTTAAAGCTGTTGCAAAACTAGTGATTTCGCCTTGAAAATATCCATGTCCTACTTAAATAATGAAAGGAAGAATAAGAAAGATGTTTTCAGGAAAACAAACGCCAGTAAAAAGCAGTTCAGTTGTGTCAAAGCATTTCAGTTCTAGATGGTTACGTGTTGTGGCAGAGCATACTTTCAGGCTTGTTTCCCCACAATTGTATGTTGATATTATTGATTATATGTTAAGATATAAATGTTTCCCACATTTGTATCTTGGCCCTTAACTGCATTATAGTATTTTAAAACCCAAATTTGCTACCAAAAATTAGGTTTTTTAAAGTGCAGATGCCCATTGCCTATTTCTGGTAAGAATTTAGCCATAGATGCAAGATGGCATGTGTTTTGGTCTGATTGTGTTTTGCTTTTCTATTCCATTTCTCAACTGCTTAAGACAGGCGGTTTTACCTGGTTTTTTGCCCTTGCCTCCCCACCTACACAGATTTTTTCATCCTTCCTCCATTTCCATAACAAAGCTCATCTGCTAAGTTCTCCCTCTGTCAGATGAGGACATCCAGACAAAAGCAGTCTCCTTCAGGCTCTTCAGGCACATTTCTACACACTTCTTCCTTCCTGTTCCCTCTGTGATGCTATTTCCCGTGCTCCTGCATCCACATGTTTGGGTGCAGACAGACCAAAGCCCAGAGGTGGCCAAGCCCCAGCTGGCTCGAGCCTGGATGCAGTGTGATTGTGTTGGCTTGCTTCTTGCAGTGCATTTATTTTGGGCAGCAGCCCCTCACAGTGAGGGGAAAAGTCCATCCCTGTTTCTGTAGATGTTGCCATCATCTCAAAGGGTTTCACTGCACTTGGAAAACTACCGACTTTGCTGTGATAACGTCATTGCTTGTGCAGCAACCAAGGCGTTTACATTATCTGAGCAGATACTGAGATTCTGCAGCAAGAATGTTTTGTCCCCTACTGAGAGGCCAAAGAATTTAGCGTACGTTGCTTTTAAACGTATAAAAGTCAATATTTCACTATATCAAACTTGGCAAATAACTAATCCGTGACTTTAACAGCTGGCAAAACTACCCAGCAAATGGAAAGTCTGGTAAATCCCATAGGGTGGGCAGACTGCTCAGCAGCTGAACATGTTTCAGAGATACAGAAGTAAAAAAAAAAAATTAGTCTTTTTTAATGTTCAGTGAAGAAGTCACATAAGCCTTGATAAATTGTTCCCAGCAGTAGACCATCCTCTCACAAAAACATGCCCTTTTCATTGCATCAGCCCTTTTGTCCCCAGCACTGTGCTTGTGTTTATTATCTGCTCGGTTCCTCAATAATTTTGTTTTATTCTTGTTTTGTTCCTTCAGTATTGCAGGTCTCCAAAAAGGGCGTTCAGTCCCACAGGACTATTCCTGTGGCCATCACTTATTACTGCATACTGTTATGCATACTACATGACTGCTGAGCTCTTTGTTGCTTGTGTAGGCACAAACTGAGCTATTGTTCTTGTGAATCCATCCATTTTATCTCAGCCAGATCTGTAAGGAAATTACTACTAAATGGAGAAAAGAGCATATAGGGTCAAAAAGCCCATCAAGATCTCTGTAGAAATCTATGCAGTTAAAGAAGATGCCCATTTAGAGTTACCAGAGATCTGTTTTTAATTAGCTAGTCAATTAATCAAGTTCCATGGTATTTTTTTGTTTTGTTCTGTAAGTCTCAGAAGCAAAATGCTGCTTGATACCAACTACAGATATTACAGAAATCTTCTGTCAGAAATCTTAGTTGGTACCATTGTCTCTATCAAACAAATACCTAATTTTCTCAGAAATATTACTAGTTAAATATTATACATCTTTTTAATCTCTGCTAACTGATGGTTATTGATAGGTTATTCATAGGTCTCTTAATTATTCCAGTCAATCCATTTGCTTGTTTTGAATGCTGGCATGTTTGCCTAGTCTGACATTTCATTGCCTTTCAAGACCTGGGAAAGGCATTGCTGATGCTCCAGACAGTTTATCAGGAGCTCTCTAAAAACTCTTAGATGCGCATTATCCACAGCTACTTGTTTGCTGTCCAGTTTCTTACACTGTGGCTACTCATCTCTGAGTTACTTCTGAAAGAGCATCTCAGGGTGGCCTAGCTTGAATCTGTTCTTTTAACACTACACAGCTGTGTTGAGATCTGCTTTTCATCTCCTCATCTGGTTCTAGCCCACCTAGGATCAGCTCAGTACCATAGTTAGGTTTGCTACCCTTAACACAGCAACTGAGTGTTGCAGTGAACTGCTAAAATACTTGCTCTTTTTGGGAAACTGCTAGGAGGGTTGTTGGGCTCCTGACTAGTTTGAGTTGCTAGCACGGGATGGGAAGTTGCATATCGTGCTGAGGGAAGCAGGCTTTCAGAACCTGGTGGCTGGAAGTCAGCTGTTTATGTGTTTATCTTATGTTTCCTGCATCTCAGATGGCTTTCTACCCAGCTGGGAATGCTGCCTGATCGCTTGCTCTCAGGTCCTGTTTGTTCTTTCCCTGTCCTGGTTTTGTGTACTGACCCACCTACTGAAGGAAGGAGAGACTCCTATTTTTCCTAATTTCTTGGAAATGTTCAAGGATAGTGTTGCCCACAATCTTTGTATATTTCTCTAAAGCAAAATCTGGCCTGGCTGAATGCTTTCTGAAGTCTGATTCCCATTTCCTTTGCCCGAGTTACTTATCTGTGCATGTGGTGTCCTGGCCCACATTGTCTTACCTCTGCTCCAGGTAGCAGCGATCAGCTCCAGAGGGTTTGATGTGTTGCTCAACTGGTCTCACCAGTCTCAGCTGAGAGCTGCAAGTGTACAGAGAGGCCCTTCTTTCTTTGAAACTAACAGTGATTTTCTAATGAAAAGCTGGTATTTCTATGCAGATGAATGTCTCCCTGGCTGCAAGGGGAGTGTGTCTGCACAGAGGCCCCCCACAGGAGTGGGTCCTGGCCACATAGACCTGTGCTTTTTTGAGCACCTAGCATCATGTCTGTCTGGTGAAACTGAAGCCAAAATGCACAGCTGTTTGCTTTCCCCTCATGGTGAGAGCAAGGCCTCAAAGGCAAATATTTAATGAGTCAAGAGAAGGGTGGAATTTTCCTGCCTCTCTGTTAATTTAAAACAAATTCAGGGCAACTGGCACAACTCCCTTTCAGAGGCTGTGATGGAGAGGAGGGGGCTTGCTGCCTCTGTGCTGCTTTAGGCACGCTCGGTCGACATTTCCACCAAGGGCAGCATGAGCCAGAGCTTCCTGCCCTGCAGCCCCATTCATGCCCCTTCAGCCGGTAAAAGAGCCGGTATGGCTTATGGAAACTGGATTACTGAAGCAATCAAAGTCTTTTGCTGTAAAGCGTGGGAAGAAGGGAGAGGTCCCCAGGGTGACAGGATAAGCAGTAAGGGGCAGAGATGGCTTAAGCCAACAGAACTGAAGGAAAGGTAGGCGGACTTGTACCCCAGAGCATCTGGAAGGAGTGGAGAGTGGAGGCTCTGGAAAACTCCACTTGTGTTTTACATTTCTTTATGTAAAGAAATGTAAGTCCCTTGAACCCTTCAGTTCAGGCTGAGGGGTATCAAAAGCCAAAGGTGTTAAATGAAGCCAGTGAAAAGTCGGTGGTGCATAGATGTAGAGGTGCTTGATTGCAAGGAGCCTTGTGTACTGTCTAACAGCTTATAACATGTTGTGCTTTTCAGATTCCCTTCTACAAGCAGATGTGCAAGGGTATTCAAGCGGGTGAGATGTGTGAGAAGTTGGTGGGATACTCTGCAGTGTACAAAGTCTGTTTTGGAATGGCCTGTTTCTTCTTTTTGTTCTTCTTGTTCACCATCAAAATTAACAGCAGCAAAAGCTGCCGAGCATACATTCATAATGGGTGAGTATTTATTTGATTGCTTAATTTCCACTTCTTTTGGCAGGTTTGTGCTGCCTACTTTCTAGTTGGATGTAGTATTAGGCAAAAAAAAAACAGAAAACAAACCAAAAGTTGATTTTACTGCTTTTGTCGGAAGGAATGCAATCAAGTGAAAACTAAAGTGGCAATCAGTCATCAAAGGCTGATTTTTCTCTTGTTGGGCTTTAAATAGAGATTTCTCATGGTACTTGAGTTGAAGACCTCTTAATTCCTATCATAACCAGATGATTTTTTTTTTCCTCTTGTCCAGATTCTGGCTTGTTAAACTTATACTTTTGGCAGCAATGTGCTCAGGAGCCTTCTTCATTCCGGATCAGGACACTTTCCTCAATGGTACATCCTTTTCGTTTTGTTATGCTGCTTTGTTCTGTACTACCTTGTGAGTGGTTATAAATCCTTAAGGTCTGACCAACGTGCATATTGCCATGTTTCTTCAAGTAAAGCCAGTATAATCCAGGTGCAGAAGGAGTATTTGGAGATGTTTGGGGGGAACTCTGTGTGCACAGAGTACGTGGTCTTCACATGAACATGCAGTAAAGAGCATTTTTTTTCTGACCAAAAGCAGGCTAGATGGGTAGGTAAAAATACCACTGCGGTACTGTCTTGCAAATTCTTTAAGAAGCAGGGAGCTGTAATGGTGCACAAGAAGTTACTCACTCAAGAACACAGAGCCACGTGTTAGTTTGGCTTGTGCAGGTAGCTCTGCTGTAGCACAGCAGCCAGGGACCATGCTGCGTGGTGGAGAGGTGCCAGTGCTTAAGGGGGCACGGTGACCTGCAGGGCACTGGTGTTGGCTACCTGGAAACCTGCAATGCCGCAAAAGAATTTGGGATGTTGTTATGCTGTAAATGCAGTTAAGGTAAAATTAGACTTCTTGGGGCATGTTGCGAAGTGCTCTGCTGAGGATGCCGTGCCTGAAGCATTTCCAGTTTTTGAAGACACCTTGGCACCACACAGGCATGCTGGTACTGGCCCAGTGCTTAAATGCCAGCTCTGTGGGCAGCTTCTCGCAGGCTTCTTGTGGGCTAGAAGCAAAAGTCCCGGTGATACTGAGATGAGTTTGTGCCCTTCAGTTTGCCAGGTACTTGTAAGCCTTTAAGCTGCTGAGTCTGGGCAGGTGGAAAGGCATGGGATCAGTAAGACAAAGGAGCCGTTCTGTCGGCTGCCTACTTCCACTAAGGCTTGCATGGTTACCTCTGTTTTCAACACTGATCTCCTCTCCTGGGGTGTTCAAAAGAGGAAAAGGAAGGAGTAACATGGGGGAAGAGAATGGAGTCAGCAGACATCCTATGAGCACAGTGCTCTGGGAAACTAAGCTAAAAACCACTTCAAGTAAACCACTGGTAGATGTAATGCAGCTTCTTGCTCTTGCTAGCTGTTTGCTTGGTCCAGGTTCAGTTTGATGTGCCAGAAGTGAAGGGCTCCTTATCCCTATTCCTCGCCTCTGCGAAGTCACGGGATGGCTTGTATGTGCTTGTCCTTAGTATCTAATCACTGTTTGGATTAGAAAGACATAGCACTGCGATGCATTGTTCTTGTGAGGAAGTGAGATGGCCTATTGTCTTTGCAAGCTACCCTTTTGATGATGAAAAGTCATCAAGAACTGAAGTGTTTGGGGAAGAGGGGAAACGGAACTTTTTGTGCTGGTTATGGTGCCGTTTCTCAATAGCAGTCTGACCTAGTGTGGGGATACAGCATAACAAGCTTTCTACCCCAAATTAGCTCTTTTCTCTCTAAAGCTGTATTCTGCACATCCTGCTAAACTGTACTCCTGTCAGACCATGAATTTGAGATTTACAGGTGTTTTGGGTGTTGTGTGGTTTTGTTATCCTTTTTTTCCCCCTCCCATCAAGAAATTGTCTTTTTTTTTTTGAGCATTCTGCCAGCTTGCTTGGTTTTTCTTATAAAAAAACCTCTTGCCATGTTTCACATGTTTAGCAGTTTGTCAATCATGGAGGAGAAGTATTACGTGCAAGTACTAGGTTTGTGTAGGCTGTAGTGTTAAATCCACACCGGCCATGGTAACCATATCTATGATGGATTCATAAAACATCCTGCAGTGTCCTGCCTGTGGCAGTGGGAGATCCTGAGAGTCTAGCTATTTAGTTACTCACTCCATTGGTGGTCTGTTTTTCCTACTCTACCTCTCCCAAACTCACATGCACACCTTGCTCCCTGCCTATTTTTAATGTACTTTTTTACATGCTAGCTTATTCTAGTTTTTTGTTAGGTTTTTTTGAAGAACAGCATGCTTATCAAGCACATACAACACATTTAGCAAAACCAGTCAAATGGCATTTTTGCTTGCTTTGAAGTAATGAGCTTATGGTATATTAAAAAAAAAAAGAAGAATCTCTACATCATCTCCTAAAGGTAATGTGCTCTGACTGTTCTGTTCTTCCACTTCACATACAAAAGCTTTTTTCAAAGGGAAAACACAATGGTAGGATATGGCTGAACTTTGCTAATGCATTTCCATGGTCGTCTTCACTGAAATCAGCCGCGCACCTGGAGTCATTTATAGGCTATGCACTGCACAGCAGCACAAGCTGTGTATGCAACTAAACATCTAAATAGGTATCTCTATTTCCTCAGAGACTACTGATGTTGCACATAAAGGATCTGTTGTCCAAAATATCCAAACAGCTACCCAAATACAGAATATGTAGGTCAATGGTTAAGTAGTCAAATAACCTGTCTTGAAACTAGTCAGTGAATACAAAGTGTTCCCTTCTTTTGGGGAGTGGCTCGGAACAGCATTTGTAAATAGATAAGCTCCACCTTTGTTTTTCTCTTGTACTGGAATCTGGAAGGGAAAAAATTGCTCTTTTTAGTATGGGGTTCCAGTACCTTGCAATTTCAGGGTTTAGATTCCTGTGAAACGCCTTCACACCACCTCCCTCCCACCAGTCACAAATAAAGGTTTCAGTATTTTCTGTCTGAATATAGTAACTCATGGTCTCCACAAAAATTCTCTAGGTCAGGGAAACTCAGCAAATGTCCTAACAGACTTGTTTTGAAAGTGTAGCAGGTTGCAAGCTGAATTCATCAGGGAGCTAATCTTGAGTTAGCTAAGCTGGCCTTTCAGCTGAAATCTCCCATCTCGTGCTGCATCTGTGGAGTTGAGATACTCAAACTGCGTAACGGCTTCGCTGTGTAGACAATAATTCCATTTTATCTCAAGGGAAAGGCTACTGCAGTTTGACCTATTTTCTGCCTCTATGCCTTGCAGCCTGGCGCTACGTCGGAGCAACAGGAGGTTTCCTTTTCATTGCCATTCAGCTCATCCTGCTTGTTGAGTTCGCACACAAATGGAATAAAAATTGGTATGTGTTGGGCAAGTAGTTATTTGCATAAAATTCTGGTGGACTCCTGAACAATACATTTCTCTTAACAAAGAATTTAAAGGTAGCATGGATGTAATTTCTGAAAGAAGACACTTTAATGTCAGTATTTAGAGCTGTTATGTTTGCTTCATCCACTTTCTCCTTCCCCAGTGGAGATGTTTCCTCCTTACTCATTTCTACTCTGCTTATTTGTTCTTAACCTGAATTGCTCAGCTTCCAATAAGTAGTAGCTTGCTGGGATGCAAAACCTCTTACTTTAATTTGTTTATTATTTTACATGAAAATATACCTTATAAGAAACAGTGGTGCAAGACAATAAAACTGGATTTGCAAAATGTGACAGTGAAACTGTGTGCAGTGATGTAAACTGGTAAATCCTGCTTTTTGTGTCAGCTTAATGCACTTCTTATTTTTTTTTTCCCCTGACATGAGAACTGCTACTTTCTCTTCAACTTCTTTGCTTTCATCTAAATATGCAAGATTCCATTATCAACCCACATATACCCCATTTTGGCATTGACTGCATTTCTTGTTTAAGCATATTTGCTGTTACCTTCCTAGCCCTTAGCCTCTCATCAATTTAATACATTTGAATTGTCCTCCCACATACATGCAGGAACTCCTGCCTCCACCTCCACCCTTTCTGTCTCTCATTTCTTCCTCTACAAACCTTTGCACTCCTCTGTTGTTCTAGTTAGCATACTAACTGCTAAGAAAAGAGTTTTAGCAAACCTTTGGGCTTTGTTAGGTACCTGTTTTCAGGGAGGAAGAGGTGAGATCTCCTTATACCACAGATATTGTTATTGCTAATTACTGTAGCAGCCTTTCTGTGGATGAAGGATTTCCAGCAGCAGCATTTAACTTTAGTGCTCCCTACGTTAGATATTCTTTTAAAATAAGTCGTGTTTCCACAAAACAACAACAACAAAACTGAAAAAACCTTCCATGCACCAAGAAGGACTTGGTGCCAAAACAACTTTTTTAGTTGTTACTCCTAAAAAAACCAGTGATCTTTGCAAGAGGTGTTTGGAAGGTGAAGAGAGGAAAACAAGATGGACCACGCAGTAGCTGTGGGACACTAGTGGGATAGACCTAAATGGAGAGGATGCTTTTTGAGCAAAAGGGTAATAAAACTGTCAAGGTAGGGCAAGGGCAGAAGAGAAACTGTACCAAGCAATATGCCTTTGCTGCCCTTGTGTGAAGAGCACCGGAGCCCGGGGCACTCCGCGTTCCTGCTGAGGAAATGCCTGAAGTATTGAGCTGACCTGCACCGATGAGGCTGACCCCAGAGACTGGGAGTTCTAGGAGTCATGCTGGGCTATAATTGCAGAAACAGCTGGGCATGATAATACAGAAGATAAAATAAACAGTAGTGCTAAGGAATGTTTCCTTCTTTTTCATGGGAGGACTCTTGCAAGGGCTTGTGTTTTTGTTGTAGTGACATACACATGCTTCAAGAAAGTAAGCACTGTCTTTTGTGTTTGAGGATATGAACTATTCAGCTATTAGAATTTTTTTTTCTGTGGAAGGGAAGACAAAGATAAGATGCTTGTCTTTTTCTCCCCAGGACTGCAGGTGCAAACCACAAGCAGATGTGGAATGGTTTGCTTGCCCTGGTCACTCTCATCTTGTACTCCGTTGCTGTGTCAGCCCTGGTCCTCATGGCTCTTTTCTACACACGCTCAGAGGGCTGCATGTACAACAAGGTCCTGATCGGTGTTAATGGTGGCCTGTGCCTCTTTGTGTCGCTGGTGGCCATATCGCCCTGTGTCCAGAATCGTGAGTCCACTGACCTCTTCTCCTCCTAGGTTTCTGGTGCTGCCACAGTTGTGCCTGGAGGCATGAGCCATATTCTGGGCAGAAAGTCTCATGATAGCTCAGAGCCAGTGCTGCTCTTGCCCCGTCCCTTTATCTACACTATGAAGTGCTATTGCTGGTCATCAGGTCATCTGCTAAAACTAGAGAGGTGTGAGACATTTTGGGTGTGCCATCAGGCAGTCATACTGTAAAGAAGACTCATGTGCCAATGGCTGGTAATACGTTGTGGAGCTTACACAACTACAAAGTTAACTCATTAACAAATGAGTTAATAGCTGTCAAACTCGTTCACCACTGTTTTACCATTTGCTTTGGACTGCTTGTGATTTACCATCTGTAAAGTTTGGGCCTGGAGGACTTAGCAGCAGTATTTCATGCTTCAGTGTATTTTATGTCTGCTGTTAGTATCTTGCATACATTAGACCTGGAAACAGTAATTTGAGTGACTCCAACACAAATTTTTTGTGCAAATAAAACTATCATGGCAGCTTGTCAATAGCTTTTGGAAAGCTGGTGCTTTTGGTGAGAGCAGCGGGATGATTCTTCAGTTACATGGGAATCTTTAATGCCTTTCTAAAACAGCCAGCCGAACTCAAGGGCAGACTCTTTTCTCTTTACATGCCAGTGAAAATGTATCTAAACTGCTTCAAAGACTTACAAGCTGGTTCAAGTAAAACATAAAAGATACACTTGTCTTCTGAAAGATACTAGTGTTCGGTTCTTTAAAAGATATTTATTTCTCTTACAGTTTGTTAAAATGTGTGCAAAGATAACTTATTTTCCTCTATCTTGTAAAGGCCAGCCCCATTCTGGTTTGCTGCAGTCAGGAGTTATCAGCTGCTATGTCATGTACCTCACTTTCTCAGCACTATCCAGCAAGCCACCAGAAACTGGTAAGTTATCTAATGCTTTATTTAACTTCTTTTAGGTATGCCATGTATTAAAAGCAAGAATTAGCAAGCCTGAATTAACAAATTCAGGGATAGAGGAGTGCTGGGTTTGATATGTTCTGGCCTATGCAGAAAAAATTACAAATGCTAAAAATAAATTCATGCAGCAGAAAGATCGTGCAGTTGGCACTCTCCATGTACCTTAAATGCTTTGGTCTAGGGGAGTTTAACTTATCTTGGGCAAGTTGCATCTGTTGCATCAGAGCAATTCCAGCCTGTTTCCTATGGGCAAACTTCCCAGAGTCTTGTAGCTTATTCCTCGTGTGGCCAGTGCACGTTCTTGTACAATAGGAGATGACTAAATACATAATGTGTGTGGTCACATTATGGGAAAGGAGTTGGAACAAATGGCTCTCGGATGCGACTGGAAGAAGCTGGGTGATCAGCTCCATCCAAAAGTTTACTAGGTCCACCACCAGTTAGCAGATGCTGGCTATCAGAGCTGATACTTCTTTTCTCCTAGAATTGGTATGCTAAATAGCCTTGTATCTCAACTCCTAATGGAGCAAAACCTTGGGTACCACTCATCTTTTGTCTTGAGAGGAGATATTCTGGGAAAGGACTTGTAATTATGTTGCAGTTTTTTGAGATGATGCTGTTCTCCATCAGAGTTCCTGTACTCCACTTTCCTTCTAACCTTCCTTGCATTGCAAGCCAGGACCTAGAGTTTTAAGTTTTCTATGCTACAAAACCACAGTGAGACTTTACAAGCACAACTCAAAACTGCTGTCTTTTCCCAGGTAATCATCAGATTCACCTATTTAGACAGGGAACATTCTTTTCACTTAAAGACTTTTCTGGTTCTAATTAGGAATACTAAAACCTCCTCCTTTACTATTGCTCAACTTTCAGCGTTGAATAGTTGAAACAACAATAACTAGAGGAAAATAAGTCTGTTGGCAGGAAGGAGAAATTTTTACAGATGCCTCCCAAGAAAAAAGGGGAGAGATGGGGGAAAGAATCTTTCTCTGTCATACTTGTGTAGGCACATGCACATGCAGAAATGTGTTCTAGAGCTAAGAAGGAAAAACAGATGATATTTAGGTGGAAGATTTACAAAAAAAAGCAGTGTTTTTGAATGAATATGGAAGTTAATTTAGAAGACATACGAATTACTCATAAAACTTCACACAGTGATGACAAAAAAAGGGAAGAAAGTGATGTATGGTATTAAGTCATTGGCCTTATGTTATTTCATGCTTGCGGCAGTCAAAGCCTTCAGCAGTATAACTGAATGCTCTGATTCTTCTGCTATGTATTGCAACTGTGGTTATTGCATTTGTTAAGAGTATGCATCAAGCATACTCTCTACGGCCTCTCCTGAGTCAGATGTACCTTCTTGTCTTCCCAGGCCAGAGAACTCTCATGACTGTCATCTGCTCTCAGAGATGCTCCTTTTTGTCCTGTCTGTGTGATAAGGACGCTCATACTGGCCTGTGCAGCTTTTACATGTGCTAGGGAACGTATGGGGTTCTGGCATTTACTAAGGTGTAGCATGCCGTGTCACTCAGATTTGCCATGAACTTACCTAATGTTGACTCATTCCTCAAGGAGGGACTTTCAAATTGGCCATCTTGCAAATTGGCCACCTTGTAAACCAGGCTTGAAGAAAATGCAAGCTACAAGTATTTATTTGCAACACCCAAAAAGCAGAGTTGCAAATGTCTTTAGAAGGAATGAGCAAACAAAAGGTAATGTCTGTTGGACCTGTGCTTATCACAGTGCGCCTTAGCTTTTTGGTACCAGACGTACCTAAAAGGCCTGCCAAACAGCGGACCTGCCTCACTGCAGAGGCATCCCTAGCAGGTGGGGAACTCTGCACATCCCTGGCCAGGGTGTTCCATAAAGGCTTGTCATCCCTTTGTTTGCTCCCCCTCCGTGCTGTCCCTGCTGTGTGCTGATAAAGCTGTTTGTCCAGCTCTGCAGGACCATGCAAAGTCCTCCCCTGCCAGGTCAGGGGACTGACTTTGAGTTTATTTTTAACCTGGATGTAGCCTTTGCTGCATTTTGCCCTGTGCCCCTAACAAACAGTTGTGCTGTCCCAGTGGGGATGCAGTGTGGCTCCTGGGAGGAAAGAGGAGATGGGAACACAGTTTGCCTTAAACAGCATTTGCTCAAAAAGCTCTTGATTTGAGATAAGGTGCAGCTGTAATCTCTTGCTTTGGGGTGATGCTGCAGGCTGTTTCTCTGCTTGCCTTCACTCCAACCAGACACCAAAAAGCCAGATGCATCTTGGAACATCAAGGACTGAATTGGTTTCATTTCAGGGACCTAGAAGTCATACTTGCTTAGATGTTGAGATAAAATCTTGCCTGTAACTGGTGCACCTCCTTTTCTTTGGTCTTCTGTCTATCAGTTGAGAACAGGGCAACTACACACCACCTTTTTTCACTGAGTATGAATTTCATAGTTGTCCTCAATGCACCCCTGCTGTCAGAGAGATTTACGGTCTCAGATCTGTACTGTCTTGGTCTTACACGGCTCTGTGGTCCTGGATGAAGTCTTGGTAAACTTCCAACTTCTTATTTGTTAGTTCTTCAAACAGTCTTTTTCCTTGTTTGTCTGCTCTTGTCAAACAAGAAATTTTAGCACCCTACTAAGTTACATGAGTTTTTTCCCCAAAACACAGAATCTGCCAGTCCAGATAATACAGACTTTTTTCTGTATAATCTTTTAAAAGATAGATAGAAACAACTGAAATGTACCTACCCAGTGTCTGAAGTAATAAAAATATTTCTCTGAAAACCTTCACTGTGAAGACTACTTTGAAATGCAGTGAAATGTGCTTTGCTAATTGTTCTTTTTGTTTGTTTTGTTTTGTTTTGTGAAGTCCTGGATGAAAACAATCAGAACATCACAATCTGTGTACCTGAATTTAGTCAAGGCCTGCACAGAGATGAAAACCTGGTTACTGGCCTGGGTACTACTATTTTGTTTGGCTGCATTTTATATTCTTGGTAAGTCTGGGGGTTTGCAGTTACCTCACTGTAAATGCAATGTCGTGGTCCAACTAGCGAAGGCTCATAGCAGGCCTTATGCAGACAAAGTAACGGGGAGAAGTAGAGTAGAACTGAGCTGGAAGTTTCATGTTTTTCTCAGTTTCAGAATGGTTAGATGTTTTAGCCAAAAATGTTCAACAAGATGATACAACTTTTGAAATAAAAGTGTTTTCATTAAAACTGAATAGAGCAATTTACATCTAGAGGTGGAGGGAAAAAAATTCCAGCTGTCCATGATCCCAAACAGTCTGAGGGTGCTTTGATTCTCTATTCACTCTTTCTATAAGAAAAACTATGCAGTTATGTCCATCTAAAAAAGCTATCTGAAATTTCTGTAGCTTCCTGGCAGAGGCTATAACTGTTCCTTGAGGGTCTTTAAAACATAAAAAACCGTTTGGGGGGATTAGGGCTTCCTTTGAACAAGTGATGAACACAGTACTGCCATCAGGATTTGCCAGCAATCTCCTGCTCTAAAAAAATCTGTTTGTGGCCTTATAGTTGTGATGTTCACCTTGTATTATTGCAGTTCACATCAATAAATGAAGTCAGACTCCAGGTTGGGGAGGGGGGGAGTTTGCTGATGATTGAAAGGCGATGTATCACTTGCTTTGGCTGTGCAAGGTGCCAGGAAACATCACTGCCTGTCTGCTGCAGGTTTTTGAGCAAGTTCTGCTTCTGAATCAGTCCACTTCAAAATTGACATACTGAAACTCTTTCATGATTTTGAAATTAAAACGAGACACTTTCTGAAGAGGTGGCACAGCTACTCTTCTGCTATCAAATATTCATATGTGTTCCATTTCATTCTCATATCAAATATATTAATATCATGTGTCATGGATCTAGTTCACCTTAGAACATTATTTCCATTGCCTCGGGAAGGTGTTTTGGGAATGCAGACAACCTGCATGTAGCCTGTAGGGGACATATATCATGTAGCTGGGGAGATAAGAAGGGTTTCAAGGGGAATGTTTTGAAGTATTGCTTACTAAGGCTCAGTGTGTACAGCAAAGCATTAACGTGTCTCCCTGTGGGTGATGGGAAGTTTGCATTACACATCCTGAAAGGGGAAGACTAGGCAAGCAATGTTTCTAATCAGAAGAAACTAGAAAGGATTCCCCCCTGACAACTACAATCATGCAAGAAAGTGATTTCCAGCAAGTGGTACACTGACAGTAGTGGTTGGTAATTTACTTTTGAAAACTAACTGCTCCAGTGACCTGTTACTTCACTGGCAAAGCCTTTACAGAAATGCTGAGCCAAAGTGGTGGCTGTGAAGTTAATGTAAAAGCACTGATTGTGCACAGCAGGGGACATCTCTTCTGAATTGCAGATTGGAGCCCTCAGCTGTTGGCTGCTGTCTGATGGTGATGAATTCACCACCACCTTTCTGGAGTGACCTACTTTTAAGCTTGCGATTCAGCCTGAGTTGCCCAGTGGCTGTCTGTCAGGGTGTTTTATGCTTGTGCTGACCAAATGTTTCACATGCTTTCAGTACATGAAACACTTTTTTTCACTACACATGGTGCTGTATCCAGCCAAATGTTTAGCTTAGTCATGGGAGTAGAATATTTATGGTTGCTGTGGTATTGAAAAATCACCCTGTGGGTCTTCTACTTAGGCTGAGGATTTTGACACTATGTTCTTTTGCTCCTAGTTTGACCTCAACAACACGTGCAAGCTCAGAGGCACTGAGGGGAATATATGCAACACCTGAAACTGAAGTGAGTTCTTGCTTCCTCCCACAGGATTTCTGTGCAGACTTACTCATGTGCTTTTTTTGCTGTTGTTTTCATGGCTAAGTAATCTGTAATTAGGTGAAAATAAAAGCTTGTTCATAACTTGCATGCTACCTGCCCCTGGGTATGGACTGGTCAGAACACTTGTCCCACACTGGCCCTTCTGCAACTCTTTCTGGTACTGTGAAGTTACCTTTATATACTGAAATTATTTGCTGCTCTTGCAGTTTATTTAACATCCAGCAGAATTCCTGTAAATCTTGTGCTCCACACAAGCTGATGTCCTCTCATTTAAAGGAAAAGTCTTCTGGGGAGCTGTCAGAAAAAGACGTGGAGGCATTCTTGAACATTTTCGGTCCTGGTTGCCTTTGTTCTCATAGCAACTGACTATGATCCCATGTTCCTAGCTCTTTTTTTTATTCCTGCACATAAGTATTTCCTTTCCTTTTGCCTATAATTTCATCTCGGATTGTATTTCTTGTCTCTGTTTCAACAGTACAGGTTTCTTCATACCACCTGCCTATTTCTTTGGCCTTATTGTGGGAACACCCAGAAACACTGGGAAATGAGTGGTTTTTTGCTAAGTAACAGTTACCACTTACTTAGGCTTGGTAGTGTCACTCTTCAAATGTATGTGTATGTTTGGAGGATAAATCTCCATCCCTAGCTCTCTCTATGTTGGTGTTACTTGCATCTGCAGTTTTAACTTCTATTTTTCAAGTCTTTAATCAGAGTGTTTGTGAGAATCCAAAAATGCAGAAGTATCTGCTGAAGCACTTGGTGTTGGCAGTAGCTGGGTGTGGGGAAGCAAAACACATTTCACTGTGTCAGCGTGTCAGTGCCAGAGGAGTTTCCTTCCGGCAGGACAGTGCGACTGGACGGGGCGCTGGTGCCAGCGCTGAGGAGCTCAGCGCCCGGTGGCTCCTCACACCGGCCCCAGCCCTCGCAGGCGGGCAGCCTGCCAGCAGGCTCAGCATCAAGCACCGAGACGTGGCTCGGCCCTCCTCGGGCAGATCCGGGCAGGACCTGTGCCTTCCCACCCTGTGCTGAGGAGGAGCAGGTCAGGACTGGGGGCCCCAGAGGGGAAACAGCCGCCCTTCACACCCACCCACCTTCCTCTGCCAGCGTCACGCCATAGGGCGTCTCGTCCACAGGGCTTGGGGCTGCGGTGTGCCCTGCGGCAGGACCAGCGGGTCGGTTGGGGGCAGCTGGCAGAGCGGGGACGCTGGATGTGGCCCCCTCACCGGGAGGGTCTGGCTCATCTGCCGCAGCACTTGCCGACAGGATTATTTCGGGACCGTTTGGTTTTAAAGAGAGGTACAAGAACCACTGAACATAAATATAAAGAAATGACTGATGAAGAGCAATTAATTGCACTCTGATTGCCTTCCCTGTGGCAAAGGGCCTTTGTCTTCTGGCCAGGAGCGTGAATGTAGCTTTGCAGTTGCTTGAGGTATACAGAGGGTCTGTCGGCATCTGTGCTGAAGACAGCTGAGCATTATGAGGGGCTAGCGGTATGTGTGCCAGCATTGCTAATTTCATCGCTCTGTGTGTGCAAGGACTTAATTGCAACTGATTAAAACATTTGAGGGAACCCAGCGCTTGCTACAGAACGTGAGTGCAGCCGAAGGGGAGCTCAGGCTGGCGCGGTAGGTGAGGCTTGGCACAGCAGTAGAAAGAGATACGAGTAAGGGTTTTATTTAACCCCTCAGCCAGTCCCTTAAAAAAGAATGAAGTCTTTGGCTTCTCATGAAGTCTTTGGCTATTTATCAACCCAGTGAATACATGTAATCATGGATATGCAGGGTAAAAACTGCCATTTGATGTTTCTGTTGGACACTTTGCCTTAAAGGCTTACTATCTGATTTTTGGGTGTATTAGGAAAACTTGCAAGTGGCCTGTGCTAAGGAGAGAGGCTAGAACATAAAGTATAGAATTACAAGAGTAAATATTTATTCATGCATGTAAGATGTCCCAGATAAATTAGGGCACCCCAAGTGTGGTTTTACACAAGGTCCTTATACCCTTCAAGCATTTAGGTATAGCATGATTTGACTGATCACCCAGAGCTAGTCATAGTAAAACTTTGCAAAGCAGCTATATTTCTGCAGCTTCTTCCTGCTTGTCTATTGATCCAGACGCCCCTGGAGTCAGTCTTGCAATAGTCACTTATCTATGATGCTGGCAAGGTTTCAAAAATGTATGAGAGGGACTAGGATGCTGGCATTATCTTGGTTGTCCAGTGGTATCTTTTATCCTTCATGGACAGCTCTAAGCTTCCAAGAAGCAAAGTCCTTATTTCCAGGGCCAGGCTGTTGTTTAGTTTCTTTTACTTAAGCATGAACAATACTAGAGTCTCTCTTAAAACTCCACTACCTCATTACATTGCAGTGTATACTGTGAACTCATATATGTTAACAAAGTTAATACACTTTCATAGACTGATTGATATAATAGTTAGGGAAGGGGATTTTCCTAACAGGGTTCATTGTCTTCATCAGACTACAACCAAAAAAAAAAATCCCAGAGTAGGAATTTGTCGGAACAAATAATGTTGGTGATGCACTACAGAAAATGCTGACTTGTACTGTGGTCTGGTGCAGAAAATGCACTTGCTTACATGTTTATTGGATGGTCAGCACCCTTTTCCCATTTACATTACCACTCAACACAAGAAATGTCAATTTCAGCTTTCCTTCCTCCATCAGTTAAAAAAAAAAAAATCTTCATTTAAATAAAGCAGTAAAACCAGCTTTCTGCTTTTACTCATTCTGGCTCCATTTCATCAACGTCTTGCAAAGATAAGTGCACTTTTGACTTATGCTTGTGCAGCTGTGATTCCCAACCCTTGCAGCAGGGTTTTGGAAGTTCCTTATACTTTCATTTCAGTAGAGAAATTTTTAGTTTAAAAAGCACTTAGATGCAAGTCTGAAGAGGTAAGTCCCCTCTGAACTACTAATGTGCAACCGCTTTACTGTAGCTTTTCCACTATTTTGTCATAATTATTTGCACCAGTGTTTGACCTTGAGTTATGTAAAATAAGTAGAGTAATTCTCAAAGCATGGTTAATTTGCTCCACATCTTTCTCAGTAGGTTTTTCTGAAGCTTAGAAACTGCTGTTATGAATGTTGTGGACAATGAACTACTTGGCAAATCCTAATTTGAGTTTTATGCTGGTTGGAAATACAAACCAGACTTGTCTAAATTAGTGTCTGTAAGGTAGACATAACAGACCTTCCTTCACCAACTGTTCTTCTGCTTTGCTGTAGCACAGACTCTTATTCTTCCTGATGTCTGTTCCACAGGTTGCTCGTTGCTGCTTTTGCTGCGTGCCTGACGGAGACGGTAATTACATTTTCACTGCACAATTTACCTCACTTGTGGCTTTCGGAACAGAGCCAAGAGACTAACGACACAGCTGCAGATGGAGAGCTGCTTGTATCCTCCTTTTGTAGCATATCAAACTGAAGCAGCTGAAATGTTCAAAGTTAGGCTAGAGAAGGAAGCAAGAGATGTAACAATACCATTTCAAAACAACAGGCTAGTTAATAATTCCTTAATTAGACATTTCATTACTGCATACAAACATACAAAGAGTAATTTCTGCTCTTTGCATGCTTGTGGGTGTGACTGCTGGATTTTTGGCTCAGCACCTCTGCAGGGACTGCATTTCAGGAGTGAGTTAGGAGGCAAGTGTCCTGTTTTCAGACCTGGTATTTGCAGACCTGGTACAATCAGGGTTGTCAGCTTGCTCTTGCCAGAAGAACGTCGTACAGGTAGAGCAATTTAAATGGCCCAAACGCTCAAACACTAGCCAGTAGGCCAGGAAGCTGATACAAGGCAGTCCAGTGGCAGTCCAGTTTCTTTTACTGAAGGCTTAGACACGTGACCTAAGGGCATGTTCGTGTTGCCCTGTGTTACGCTTTTCTAAATCACACCATAGATGTTTTGCTGTGTTCTTTGTGAAACTACCTGTTGTTTTCAGTTGTCATTAAATTTGCAACAGCTTTCTTGTTTCCTGTTTCTTACAGCTGATGCTGAAGAGCACATAGAAAAAAGGAGAGGCCAGACTGTGATTTATGATGAGAAGAAAGGCACTGTGTACAGTTATGCCTACTTCCACTTTGTTTTCTTCTTGGCTTCACTCTACGTGATGATGACAGTAACTCACTGGTTCCAGTAAGTGTATTTCTTTAAAGCTGAGAAATTAATGTCTCTGCATTGAGAGGGGAGATGTGAACAAGAACTTCTGCCATTAGTATGTCTCCTCTCCTTAAGTAAGAAGCTGGAAGAGATGTTGCAAGTCTTTCCCAGGTGATTCTTGAGCAAGATCTTGCTCTATAAAGGGCTCTTCCCTGCTTTGTATCTGGGTTAACCTAGTTGAAGTCTGTGACCCACTTGGAAAACCAGGATAGTGTAGTCTGAGATATGAATAGTGAGTTTATTGCTTTTTTTTTTTTCTCTTAACAGTTACGAAAGTGCTCAGATTGAAAAATTCTTCACCGGAACCTGGTCCATCTTCTGGATTAAGATGGTCTCCTGTTGGGTTTGTGTCTGTCTGTATTTGTGGACTCTTGTTGCTCCACTCTGTTGCTCAACCAGAGAGTTCTCAGTGTGAACACTCAGAAGGTCCTTCTGTGTTTTTTCTCTTTTATTTTTTCTTTTTTTATGTTACAAAAAAAATACAACAGTCATTTTGTGATGAGGAAACCCCTGTAGCCCACTTAACGTAATGTACCAGTTAGTAACTTTTTAGTCAGACTAAATAAATGATTGAAGACTTTTTTACCTTTTTTAATTGTCATGAACAAGCATTGCCCAAGGGAACAAATCTCTTCCAAAACTTTGTAACACTGA
The DNA here is from genome assembly GCF_964289735.1 of Phaethon aethereus. Lineage (NCBI taxonomy): Eukaryota > Metazoa > Chordata > Aves > Phaethontiformes > Phaethontidae > Phaethon > Phaethon aethereus. Next base: position 27,014,080 of record NC_138577.1, read on the forward strand.
TGTGTAGGAAACACAGTTGTTGCATAAACTGGAATAAGTGAAATGCTTTTCAAATAACTGACAATCTTTCTCTGGCTTCATTGGCAAGAAAAGAAAAAATTGTGGTGCAGATGTATCTTCTTACTTCCTGTGAATGTTGGATATCTTCTAGCAAATATGCATTCCTTTTTCTAGTCTTTCATTAACTGTGTCTTTTACAGTTTGCAGTGATGATTTGGACTGCTGTTTTGTACAGCATATAATTCTTATAAGTAGTATCCAGATATTTTTTTCTGAAAACATAACTAAATACTTCTGTAGAAATAGAGAATATGTAAGAATTTGACTGCCAAAGCATCTACTAAAAATTGTTTATCTAAATATTAAATTTATTAAGTTATTGTATACCTAGATTGAGAAAGGAATTTACCAATGATAATAGAGTATTTATTCTATTATAACTTTAAAAGGCACCTGAATATTTTATGCAATTCAGATCTGGTCCACTTGTTAACAGAAGGGGAGTTCTACACACAAATTCTTAAACTCTGAATTTTGTCCAACTTTGTTTGCCAGCTCACTTAAACTGCAAGTTGTGTGTACTGCACAGGGATGTAAGATACAGTTCATTCTTTATTCAGAATGTTTGCTGTTGAGAACATGCTAATTACAGGAGCACTGCCAGTTGCTGTTAACTCTAAAAATGGAATGCTCATTTACTTTTCTACCCTGCTGTTTCAGCTTGTGTCTAAAGATCTCCCAGGATCTTCAGTTCTGTTTCCATTACTAGTTTTACAATATTTTAAATGTAGTGATGGTCAGGAAGGGACTATAGTGCATCATCTTCCTTTTCTGCCTGTATGTTGGTTGGAAAGTATTCTTTCTAACTGCTGTATTTTTATACTCCTCTGTTGATATTTTGCTGTTGGGATAGGAGTTAGCCAACCAATCCATTAATGGAGACTACGCTTCTTTTGGAGAATTCCTATTCCAAGCAGTGGGGTAAGCAGTCAGAAAAACAAAGCCAGAAGACACAAATGTAACAGCAGCTGCCTTAGTACAAATGACTGACTTGACAATATTATACCCTACCATGTCGCTTTTATTTGCTTTAAGCAGATGACTTGGTGGTAGAACAACAGCTCAGATGCCCTAAATGCTGAGTAAGGTTGAACCCACTACGTTTATGTACATTCTGGTGGGATGAATTTATGGCTTATGCTAGTCCCAGAGATTTTGTCTTCTCTCTCAATACATATATACACACATACAATGTGAAATATGCAGGCTATAAACAAAGCCAACTGATTTAGCCGTTCTTTTTTTGAAATATGATTGAGCCTTAAATCTTCATCCAATGCTTTCTGCAAAACAAAGAAAAGCACAACATAGAGGCCATGAGATGGTCAAAATATTTGCACGCCTTAACTTGTTCTGTTGCAATAATTGATGGCTAATGCACACCTGGTGAGTAATCCTAATGTAAAAGATCTCAGTTTTGCTTTTGTTTTCATTACCATTTTTAGCTACCTTGTTTCTATGATATCCTAGGGCTTCTGTCCTGCTTGGAGCTTGCTAGGAGTATGATCTTCCTCACCCCTTGCACTCTTACCTCAAACAAAATCTACAGGTCTGCAGTCCTGTATATTTATACCACCTACCCCAATGACTAGGAGCCTCAAAATACATCTGTCGTGAGATCTGAGGGAAGGAGCATCTATCCAGAGGTGACTCTTTTGCTGCTCTTCTCCTTGTTTGCACCTAGGAAAAAAAAAGCAGTTGAAGCTTAGTATTGACACTGAGTTACAAAAGCAACAAATAACTCTGGAGGGAGAGGCAGGTTTTTTTTCTTTTCTTTTTCTTCTGGGAGATTCTGATCTCACCAAGAGTTCTGCTGGTTTGGGGGCCCATCAGTGTATGTCTCTGCCTGCATTTGGAGTCCAGCCATGCAAGTCCTTCCATAGCAGAAAAAGGCCTTTGTTAATGTGTTTGCAATCTAGAAGCCTTTATCTGTCCCATCTCTAAGATAAGAGCTTATGGGCTGTGCAATGATGACTAACAGTTGTCCCACCTAACTCATAGCAGCTATTCTGACAAACAGTCTTGATCCACTGCTAGATCAAGCTAGAGCTGTGAGCTGCAGCTGAGCAGTCCAGGCTTTTGCTCCTCCCTTCATGAATACTGTTCCTAAAGTAGAGAGGTTTACAGGAGTTGCCTTCTAGTGCTGTATGTGTTGTACTATGAGAAACCAAGCATGTTGTTTTAAAATTAGCAATGTTTTTTATAACAGAACGATCTGGGCAAGCAGCTCTACAGCAGAAGGCATGCACTATGTCAAGTTAGGGAGGGAACAGTAACTGTTCTCTGGTTCTGATAGCAGGCATTCCAGTCACAAATGTGAATGATCCTAATATTTATTTTAGCCAATGGATGTTCTTACTTGTTTATAAAAACACTTATTTTATGTAGGCAGTATCTGCCTGCATAAGAACTTCCTGCACCTCCTTGTGCTCATTTTTTTGTAGTTTGTATTTGAGGAAATAGGTTTTGCACAGAGGAAACAGGATTGTAAGAGGAAAGTCCACAGTGAGGCATGAGTCCATTCTTCTTACACAGCTCTCGCCTCACTGAGTTGCTCCTGCATCCTTCCCTTCCACCAACTATTGACCTTAACCATTTAGATCTGTGGATATACTTAGGGTGGGAATGGGGCAGTGCCTGACTACACTGCTTTGCCTGCTTCTGAGCACACATTGTGGGAAAAGACCCTGAAAATAACTTTGAGGACCGGTGTGTCCATGCTGTGGCGCCAGATCTAGCTGTGGATCTCCAGGCCTTTTTAAGACATCAGTAACTGGTGGCACCTGGGTGTGCAAAGCCTCCAGTTCCTCAGTGAGGCTTAGCTTCATACTGGCCAGGGAAATGTTGCCGCCTTAGCCTTTGCTGTAAAATCTGTACTGTGAACTTCCATGTGCAACTACTTAATAAAACCCTCAGCTAGGGGCTGGAATTCAAATGCCCAGTTCATAGACTCCAAACAGTTCATACGAATGGGCTTTTAAAACCTTTTTAAGAAGTGCCTTCATACTTGTTGCTGTGATAGCTAATAATTCTGGTGGCACTGGAACTGGAAAACCTGAACTGAGCCTGTGACTGGGTGATGCTGCCTTGTACATTACACTGGTGTGTACAGGACACAGTCAGTCCCGTTGTGAATGTGGAAGACCAAATAATCTGGCTTGACAAACCTCTGGGGTTGAGACTGATTCTGATATTACTGTGCAGTGGAAGATGAACAGGGAAAATTCACAAATCATAGAATCATATGGGTTCGAAGGGACCTTTAAAAGTCATCCAGTCCACACCCCCCTACAATGAACAGGGACATCTTCCACTAGATCAGGTTGCTCAGACCCCCATCCAGCCTGACCTGGAAGGTTTCCTGGGATGGGGCATCTACCACCTCTCTGGGCAACTTGTGCCAGGGTTTCACCACCCTCAGTGTGAAAAATGTCTTCTTTATACCTAGTCTAAATCTACTCTCTTTTAGGTTAAAACCGTCACCTCTTGTCCTATCGCAACAGGCCCTGCTGAAAAGTCTGTCCCCATCTTTCTTATAGGCCCCCTTTAAGTACTGGAAGGCCGCAGTAAGGTGTCCCCAGAGCCTCCTCTTCTCCAGGCTGAACAACCCCAATTCTCTCAGCCTGACCTCACAGGAGAGATGTTGACCACTCCCCTCTGGATGTGACCATCCAAACAATTCCTCATCCACCCAACAGTCCACCCATCAAATCCATCCCTCTCCAGTTTACAGAGGAGGATGTTGTGGGGGACTATGTCAAAGGCCTTACAGAAGTCCAGACAGACAACATCAGCAGCTGTTCCTTTGTCCACTGCTGTGGTCACTCCATCATAGAAGGCGACTAGGTTGGTCAGGCAGGACTTGCCCTTGGTGAAACCATGCTGGCTGTCTCGAATCAACTCTCTGTCCTCCATGTGCCTTAGCCTAGCTTCTAGGAGGATCTGTTCCATGATCTTCCCAGGCACAGAGGTGAAGCTGACAGGTCAGTAGTTCCCAGGGCCCTCCTTGCTACCCTTTTTTAAAAATGGGTGTAATGTTTTCCTTTCTGCAGTCTGCAGGGACTTCACCTGACTGCCAGGACTTTTTAAATATTGTGGAGAGTGGCCTGGCAACTACATCAGCCAATTCCCTCCGGACTCAGGGATGCATCTCATCAGATCCCATAGACCTGTGTATGTTCAGGTTCCTCAGGTGTTCGCACACCTGATCTTCTCTTCCAGTGGGAGGGACTTAGGTCTTCCAGTCCTCGTCTTGCAGTCCATCCCCTTGAGGGGTGTGGGAAGAGAGGTTGCCAGTGACGACTGAGGCAAAGAAGTCACCGAGTATCTCAGCCTTCTCCCCATCTGTTGTTACCAGTCTGCCAGTCTTGCTCATGGTGGGAGGGGGCAAGCTAGGGAGGAATGCCTTAATCATATGCATCAAATGGCCTGATGCTTTTGTAAGTAAATGAGTAGCTGTTGCCTACATTTACATTTAAACTGTAAACAATTAACTTTCTCTCCCCATACCTGAAAGTGCAGGTGAGTGCTCTGCTTGAGCAGTTAGCTGTGCGGTGTCTATCCTGCCACGTGCCATGATTGTGCATTGAATTTGTTCGCGGACGTTCCCACTGCAGCATTTCTGGCTCTTAGTATTTTTGTGCTGTGTGAAGTGAGGAAGCTCTTGTTACAAAGACAGGAAGACCAGAGGGCATGTCCTGTACTAAGTTTCCTCTAGTTAAACTTGGATTTTAACTAATGCTATAATTTAAAGGTTTCTTGGAGGAACAGACCATGTTGGCAGAAGTTAGTTCTGGTGGGAAGGTGAAACAGTTTTATTGGTGTTTCCCTACATTTTAAAATTTGCTATCTGAAGAAGGGTCATTTGGAACCGCACTGCTGCACAGCTGTCTGAGACTCGAACAATATTAGTTTTTCTCATGAAGGTAATAGAGAGCCACAATTGTGACTGGTTCTTGTTTGCTGTAAAATCAGTGGGATGATCTTGGAGAACAAGTCACTGAATCCAAATAGCTGGACTAACAAATGAGACCATAAAACCTCTTGAAGAACGTGTGAAAAGCAGATGGATATGTTTGCTGTTTACCACCTAGTTCCTTGCAGCTGGATGCCAGCTAAGGAACTCCCCTGTGATCGCACATCAGAGTTATTACATGGTTGTGATACTCTTAGCTTTGTACTTCTTGCATTTCCATGAGGTTCAAAAAGCTCGTACTTGCCCAGCTAATTCAGTAAATCCTGGATGGTTTGGGCCACTTCCACCTGAAACGGGTAATTCAGTGTTGCTAATATGCACATAGTCCAGAGAGAGGGCTTATCCCCTCACACAATCATAAACACTGCATGTCTATTTATTTATTTATTCAGTGTTTTAGCACCTTTCTACACATCTAGAAGTGCTCTGAGATTATAAGATATGCACATATACCTGCTTCGTCAGCCACTGGTGCAGCCATTTCTGGGCTAGAACATTGCTATTGATGAAGCAACCGTTGGACTTGCGAAAAAGCTGTTTTTTAACAATGTGCTGGTTTTGACCAATGCATCAGGAAAGTTTGGGAACTCAAGATGGTGCTGCTTGAACTTTGGCTAGCAGCCCACAGTGTCATGGGCATCTCTGAACAGATTGGTAACAAAACAATCCACTGACTGCTTTTAAAACATGCTATAAGGAATTTATGCTATAAACTCTTAGGCTTTTCTCCGAAGTAAGTTGATAAAGCAAAATACCATGAGACTGTACCTGTGTGGCTACATGAGCGAGATTATCTGCAGCTAAAATTTTGCTCTAATCTTTGCTTCTGCACTTTAGAAACAATGCCTTTTGCTTGCAGGCTGTATCTCCTCATTTTATTTGCCTTTTTCTCCTTGGATTTGTTCTTTAAAGGCGTTGTAAACCTGCTTCACTCCCATTCTGCTTCCTGTCAAGTGGGTTGTCTTTGGTGCTAGAAACCAGCGAAGACTTCTTTGCCAGGTCTTGTCGATCCTTTCCTTTTTATAGCAGGACAGCTTGCAGTGTTGAAGCAAAGTCAAGGATCACAATTTCTTACATGGATCAGTTTTCCTCTGCGAAAACTGCTTCCGTGTTTTCTGAAGTGGCCTACAAGTTCTTGTGGGAGGAAAACACATAATCAGCACCATGACATTTTTACTTTGTGTTTTCGATTTTGTAAACAGTAGTTTGAGCTGAGTGTTCCACATGACTGTACAAGGGAATGCCAGGGGTCAAGTGCTTAGAAAGCTTTAGCTTTTTGTACGCGTAACAGGATACGTAGCTTGGGGATCTGGTATGTCTCTGCATTTTCAAATCCTGGCGGCAGAATGCCCAAGTGCCCCAGGATGGGGATGCACAGCAGCGTCTGGAGTAGAAACGTTGGGCTTTAGGTCAGGAGACTGGCATGACGGCCACCTTCTAATGCACAAAGAAATTCTGTACTTTTCAAGTAGGCCTTAAGTCCAGTTTTGTTTTGTTTTCCTCAGACCTGGTTTTGACTCCTTCCACACCTGTTCAATAATGTTATTTTTAAAAAGCTAGAATTTGCAGATAAAAGCCGCCTGGGCTTCCCCGCCATTTGCTGGTCTCCGATAGCTCCCAGTGCCGTAGCACTCAGCCGTTTGCACACACTTCTTCAGAGCCACAGTTGTCAGCTTTGACACCGTGCCAGCAGCTGAAAGCTTCCAGGGCTTTTGCTCGCCCGAGCTGCGGGGTGCAGCACTGCAGCTGCGCTTTTGCCAAAGAAGCCTCAGTGCAAAGCCAAGAAGAGTTTTGGAAAGCTATGGGGAAATAACATCTCGTTACTCATACCGTAGCTTTATTTTTCCTCTTACTGATAGATGTCCAGGTGCTCGTTGTACATCCATGCAAACCTGAAGAGAGGAGAATTAACTTTCAGAGAAAATTCTTCAACTTGTGATACACAAGCTGGGAAGATACTAGGAACATATGGGTTCCCTGTCTGCTTTGTATTTACCACCAATGAGTGGTATTTATTCTCGTATATGCCATGTTCTAAAACTGGATGCAAAGTAGACACAATGTAAACACGTTTTCTTAATGGTGAGGGGATTTTAATTAGTCTTTTTCAAGGTTCTTAGTATCTCAAGGGAACTTTTTTGGTGTGTATGTGTGGTTTTATTTTAAGCTGTAGCCAAGTGAAGTGGAGGTTTGCTAGTTTATTTAACATTTTTTGCAAGTGTTGTGATCTGTATTAACTGTAACACTTTCACTATTAAGGATTGGTAAAGATTTCAGAGTTGTAAGAACGTAATTGTAAAGTAGTCAACAGCTTTGCCTTTTTAAAGCATGTTAATGGTTTTATGGACACTTCCTTTTGTATACTGAGTGAATGTAATTGTTATAGATTTAATGTTTAATGGACCAATAAAGTTTTTCTTACATTTGAAATGAATTGTTGTCCTATATAAAAGTTGAAAAGTCAACTCACTAGTTGATCTTTTCTGTTCCCTACATTTGGATGTTGTTTAACAAAAAAATGTTGGCCTATGGAATATTACATGGCTGCACTCTCCATGTTATTTTTGCACTCCTCCAGACCATGATCTCAGAAGGTGGCAGGTTGCACAGATCTGCACAATCCAGCTCTCTGAGATGTGTCAGATACCTCTGACAGTGCAAACAAAATATTTTCCAGGCCACTGAAGCCCATGCAGTTCTTTGAAACAAGGATCTCTGATTTTTTTTTTCCCCTCATTAGCCCAGACGGTGGAGTAGGCAGCTGCTGAATTTGACACCAGGAAAGTGCTGTGTCCCCATGTCTCCTGGTGCCTTGCTTCTCACCATCGTTGTTCAGGCTGTCGTGGAGTCATGTTTCAGCCGGTGTTGGCTGCAGCCTGCCTGCCATTACTGGTTGCGCCCATGCCATATTGCTGACCAGACCCACACCAGGGCACGGGTTGCTTGAGGTTATGAGAAACTGCTGACCAAGTTCCAAAGGGTCGCATGGCGGCTGCTCTGCTCCCTGTGGCTCTGGTGCACGTTAGCTGGGAGTCTGTGCCTGCTGGCTGAGGTGCAAGGCAGAGCAGTGCCCAAGCGGTGCCACGGGTTGGCAAGACCTGGCCACCTTTGCTCAGCAGCCTCCCCCCAGCCTGCCCACCCCACCTTCACCCCACCCTGCAGCATCCTGGCAGGATGTTCTCTTCTGGTGTTTCAGACCAGAAGGTGGTCTTCATGGAACGGAAGCATTTGAAGTGTCTCTGTTGCAGTGTTTGTAGCACACGGGAAAGAGTTAACCTTTGGTGAGACGTTAGACCCTGGTGCAGGAGCCCAAGGACTCTGACCTCCAAAGCAGTTGCAGCTGCCCCCACAGGAGGTGGGGGCAAGAAAGAGCTTACCCACTGGGGTTTTAAAATTGCAGTGTCTTTACTTGCCAGAGGCCACACATGGAGCTGTCTGCATTGCACAATAGTTCAGAAAAAGCTGGTGGTGCAAGAGGAGCTCATTTGAACGCTTACACACAGGGACTGCAGAGTCTCGAATGGAAACGTGAGGGGCAGGTTTCCCAAGTCCGGAACATGACCTTGGGGCAAATCTTTGTCTGCAACAGCCAGACTCCACTGTTCCCAAACTTGTAGGCTACCCAGCAGTTGGTATGTCAACACGACAGACATAGTGATCCCATTGTAAGGTCCCAACAGCACCTTCTGAAACAAAAGTTCTGGCTGGCTGAGCTGTGACCAGTTTCTGTGGCTACCAGTTGAGCAAGCCGGTATGTTTTCTGTTGGGGAGGTTAGAAGCTCGCAGCTTTATGCACTTACCTTTGGCAGCTCAAGAGCCAGAGCCTGTATCTCCTCTTCCAGCTTCCAGTGGCCAACAGCCATGGCATAGGCTGAAAGAGAGCCTGGAATTTTTTAGCAGCGCCTGTTGTGATAGAACAAGGAACAACGGTTTTAAGCTAAAAGAGGGCAGATTTAGACTAGGTATAAAGAAGACATTTTTCACACTGAGGGTGGTGAAACACTGGCACAGGTTGCCGAGAGAAGTGGTGGATGCCCCATCCCTGGAAACCTTCCAGGTGAGGTTCGATGGGGCTCTGAGCAACCTGATTTAGTTGAAGCTGTCCCTGCTCACTGCAGGATGGGTTGGACTCGATGACCTCTAAAGGTCCTTCCAACCCTATGACTCAGTGCAAATGGGCAAGCTCAAAAGTGGCAAACTGGTGTGGCAAATGGCCAGGGTGTTCCCTCCCAGCCGCTGCAGCAGGAGGAGAGCCTCCAGCCATAGGCAGGAGGGCAGGACGGAGGCTCAGACGCTGGCAGGAGTTTGGAGGCCAGCTGCGGCCATCTTTTCTGATGGACCTGATGGGTGCTGTCATGCTTTGATCGGCGCACGTGGCCAGCAGGTTGGGGTGGGCCAGGCCTGTTGCGTCCACTGTGGGGGGAGACCACTTCTTGTGCGAAATGTGCGCTGCAGGCAGGTGGGCCCAGCTGCGGAGCACCCGCGGCGCGCCTGAGCGTGATGCGCTGACTGCCTTCTGCCCGGATTGCACCCAAACCGTTAGAGGATTTCTGCCTGGAGAAGGGGCTCTGTCCAGTGAAATGCAAATGCATGATAAAGGAAGATGTAAATTTGCTTTATGGTCCGTGTTCTCATTCATAAATGAAGGATGCTGCAGTCACAGCCTATATTCATCTAGAAAAAGATGTTTTTTCTCATCTTTTAAGCGTAATTTGACAATAGCCTCTGTGTTGGTCCAAAGTAACTAGCCTTTCAAGCCTCTGTTGAAAACCTGGCGAGTGAAGTTGGGTTTGATGAAGCCGAGGGGAAAGGAGGACTGAAGCTGGAGGACCCTTCATGATGAAGTGCTGTGCCAGAGGAACGCTCCTGCGTCGTGCTCTTTGCTGTGGGACTCTGGGACCCCTCATGGTACTGGTCCCAGAAGACTTGGGCACTGCTGCACAAGCCCGCAGTGAAAACTCTGCTGGTAGCCCAAGCCTTTGATAGCACTGTAAACCTTAAGGGTATTATTTTTATTGCAGAGAACAGGAGGCTTCCTTTTTCACAGAATCACAGAATCACTAGGTTGGAAAGGACCTTTAAGATCATCAAGTCCAACCATTAATCCAGAACCACCATGTCCCCTAAACCATGTCCTGAAGCGCCACATCCACATGTTTTTTGAACACTTCCAGGGATGGCGACTCCACCACCTCCCTGGGCAGCCTGTTCCAATGCCTGACCACCCTCTCAGTGAAGAAATTTTTCCTAATATCCAATCTAAACCTCCCCTGGCGCAACTTGAGGCCATTTCCTCTTGTCCTATCACTAGTTACTTGGGAGAAGAGACCAACACCCTCATCACCACAACCCCCTTTCAGGTAGTTGTAGAGAGCGATAAGGTCTCCCCTCAGCCTCCTCTTCTCCAGACTAAACAACCCCAGTTCCCTCAGCCGCTCCTCATAAGACATGTGCTCCAGCCCCCTCACCAGCTTCGTTGCCCTTCTCTGGACACGCTCCAGCACCTCAACATCCTTCTTGTAGTGAGGGGCCCAAAACTGAACACAGTATTCAAGGTGCGGCCTCACCAGTGCCGAGTACAGGGGCACAATCACTTCCCTGCTCCTGCTGGCCACACTATTCCTGATACAGGCCAGGACGCTGTTGGTCTTCTTGGCCACCTGGGCACACAGCTGGCTCATGTTCAGCCGGCTGTCAACCAGCACCCCCAGGTCCCTTTCCGCCGGGCTGCTCTCCAGCCACTCCTCCCCAAGCCTGTAGCATTGCATGGGGTTGTTGTGGCCAAAGTGCAGGACCCTGCACTTGGCCTTATTAAACCTCATACAGTTGGCCTCTGCCCATCGATCCAGCCTGTCCAGATCCCTCTGCTGAGCCCTCCTACCCTCCAGCAGATCAACACTCCCACTCAGCTTGGTGTCATCTGCAAACTTACTGAGGGAGCACTCGATTCCCTCATCCAGATCATCTATAAAGATATTGAACAAGACTGGTCCCAGAACCGAGCCCTGGGGAACACCACTCGTGACCGGCCGCCAGCCGGATTTAACGCCATTCACCACAACTCTCTGGGCTCGGCCATCCAGCCAGTTCCTCACCCAGCGAAGAGTAAACCCGTCTAAGCCTCGAGCCGCCAGTTTCTCCAGGAGAATGCTGTGGGAGACGCTGTCAAAGGCTTTACTAAAGTCCAGGTAGACAACGTCCACAGCCTTTCCCTCATCCACTAGGCGGGTCACCTGGTCATAGAAGGAGATCAGGTTGGTCAAGCAGGACCTGCCTTTCATGAACCCATGCTGGCTGGGCCTGATCCTTTGGCTGTTCTGCAGATGCCCTGTGAGCACTCTCAAAACCAACCGCTCCATAATCTTCCCTGGAACAGAGGTCAGGCTGACAGGCCTGTAGTTCCCAGGATCCTCCTTCCGGCCTTTCTTGTAGACGGGTGTCACATTGGCAAGCCTCCAGTCTTCTGGGACCTCCCCTGTTAACCAGGACTGCTGATAAACGATGGAGAGTGGCTTGGCAAGCTCCTCCGCCAGCTCTCTCAGTACTCTCGGGTGGATCCCATCAGGCCCCATAGACTTGTGGATGTCCAGGTGGCTTAGCATGTCCTTGACTGCTTCCTCCTGGATTATGAGGAGTACATTGTGCTCTCCATCCCCGTCTTCCAGCTCAGGGGGCTGAATACCCTGTGGATACCTGGACTGGCTATTAAAGACTGAGGCGAAGAAGGCATTAAGTACCTCAGCCTTGTCCTCGTCCTTGGAGACAATGTTCCCCACCATATCCAGTAGGGGATGGAGATTCTCCTTGCCTCTCTTCTTGTTGTTAATATATTTGTAAAAACATTTTTTATTATCCTTTACGACTGTGGCCTGTTGTTTTGGTACAGTCACCTGATAATGTAACTCAGCATTTCCCCTGTATTCTTGTGCAGAGCAAGAGCCATGGCTGTTCTTTTTCTTGGGCCTGCTTCTGATTTTTAAAACCCTCACTGCATTCCCCCTCTGTGTATTTCCTCCCTCCCCCCAGGCCGAAGCACTGTTTCCATTTCTCCTTTTTAAAGTAAAGTAAAGTAAAAAGTGGTTAACCTATTGGCTGCAATAGCCTTTTTCGCAGCAGCCCTTGGGGCTTGTCCTCCCTTCCTTTCTTAGCTCCTTTTGAAAAAGAACGTAGTAGAAATGCACAAGGTATCCAACAACTTTCTATACTTTGAAGTACAGAGTGCATTGCAACACAATTTGGGGGGGATTTTTGTTTTCCAGTCCTTTCCTAATGCTTAATGCAGTGCTTTGGGTTTTTAATGTGGTGACTTATTTTCGTAAGATTGCACTACCTGCTGAGAGAGCTGGGCTCTGAGTAGAGCAGGTCCAAGCTTGGCTTTCTGTATGTGAAAGCTAGGATTATTTTCTCTCTGTGGGGAATTCTGCATTTGTCTTCATATGTCTTTTTTTGTTTTAGTCACATGCAAGTCATAAGATGTGACTACAACACCCTGCAGTCAACTTTTTTGCTTTTACAGGATGTGATAGTGTTACTCATAGATTTCTGGGAGTGGGAGCGCAGGGAGGTCTAATAGAGTTCTTAGAGGAGGTCTGCCAAAGGTGACTAAGTCTCCAAAGGAGTTAAACTGCTCTAAAGGAGATAAAACTTCTTCCTAGCAGGACTGGAACGGTACTAAGAAACCCTTGGCTTGGCCAGACAGCTCCCAACCACTTCATGCCCAGACACAACCTGTTGTTCCTGACACATTTCCAGATAGATAGACAAAAACTGAACTTTCTTCCCCACCCTTTTTAGTACCAAATCCAAAATGGCAATAGATTCATGCTTTTCCTGAGAATGTTTTAAGCGCGTGTGACTCCATTACATGCTGCTCCCTAAATTTTAGGGCAAATTTGAAAACAAGTGAAGCCCCAGTCTATTTTGTCTCCTTTTTATTTTCACTTTTATACAAAAAAGAAGGTCTGACATAGTCACATCAATGACAACAAGCTGCGGTGTGCACTCTTACAACAACAATCATATATGGATTTAAAATATATTGTTTTATTGTTTGCAATAGCAATGTTAGTTTGCTTTTCCTTCTTAAATATCACCAACGCCAAACTGCTGAGCTTGAAATTCTTGAAAGTCTTCTGGGATGGTGTCTGAAAACAGGAAAATACACGAAAGTTTAGTCTCTTCTGACAAAATCAAGAGGCACTTAAATTAATGAATTACCCACCTACTCTTTTATTTTCATAGGTAACATGCCTTCTCTTTTGTTTACACATTAAGAATGAACAGGGTATGTTTTTAATTTTAGTTGTACTCCACGGAGAAGCACAGAGAGGCTAATGAGACAGTGAGTTACTACAGTGCCAGCCCATAATGGAATACTATCAATCTTCAAATTACATTCCCACCCGAAAACTTTGTGCCTTCCACTCCTATTTTTATTAATAAACGCTGTCCAGAAAGGCAGAAGAAGTGGTTGTCTTGCTCTGCACCCCAGACACGTTTGTAGCATCAGCATCTCTATTTCTCATGTATCCTAATTCAGCTTCCCTGTGATGGTTTCCCACGCCGCAAGAAGGGACAGAAACGTTAACCCGAGGACCAATAGCAACTGGCAGAGAAACTTCAGCACTGGCAAAGGAAGGGAGCTGGAGATGGGTCAATATCATAAAAGTAACTACAGTTTTGTTGGAACTGTTGAGTGTGCAGTGTGGCTTTTCCAGATCTCAGAACATTTTATCTGGAGAGCCACAGAGCTAACCGTAGAGCTAAAACTGCAGCCAAAGATGGAGCCACAGCAATGAAGCTCAACTGTAAGACCTCAACTTCACTCTGATTATTTCCACCCTGAAGCAGGACAGGTAAAAAAGACTGAAAAAAGGAAGTAACTATAAAAATACACACAGTATATAGAAAAAAGGGTTAAGTCATTTGCTTTTTGTTGATCACTTCTTTTTTTTGAAGCTTGAAAATTCTTTTTAAGCTTTTTCTGCAAATGTAGGAACTTGTCTGAAATTAAAGCAGGGATACCTGGGGACTCCAGAGACTTCTTTGAGTGGGTTCATTGACTTAATGCAGCGCCCGCAGCAAAGCCACTGCCTGCTCACTGCCAGGGAAGTATCTACGACTTCAGTGCCAGCTTTGAAATATGCTTTCTGGGAAACCACATACTGTTTGAGACTCTTATCGAGTAATTTGTCATTGTAAGCACCACTGTCTAGAAGTTCCCCTACTTAACCATGACAGCCAAGCACCAGCCTAGGTGTACCGAGTGCCCAAGAACCAGCGTCCATCATCAGAACAAGTCACAGAGCCAGGGTTTGGTCCTGCAGCCACTGTGTCCACTGCAGACCTTGGCTGGTCTTCTTGGATCCACAGAAAGCAGACAAGGTAACCATCCCAACTTGGATGGTAACTTATTTTCCTAAGGCTGGCTTGGTCAGGTAGGGGTTGATGCTCTTGAGGAGCAGGGCAGCCGCTCCAACCCCACTTCAAGCTAGCTGAACTGCTGCCAGGGCAGAAATACCCTGACATGATTAGCTTCTAGCTCAGTGACCAAGGTTTGAGTTATTCCAGACAGTGGGAGATCAGGGCTAAGCTGCAAGGCTCTTACCCCAAGAGGAGCAAGCCTGCATGGTCCCACAGAGTTGGAGAAGGATTCCTCCATGGGTGGAAGGGCATCTTGTAAACTCATCCCCCCACAGACAGAAGCAACCAGCAAGTACGCGAGTGACACTGATGCCTGATGACTGATCCCACAGTGATCCAGATTTATTTCACCTTGTATTCAGAGCTCGAGGCATCCTACATACATGATGGCCTCAGTGTATTGTGCATGTACAACTGTGATGGTTGGTTGGTTTTAAATAACGTTTCTAATTCTCTGATGACAGCTATACTACTTAGTTGGCACAATCTCTGCAGCAGAGTGACTGCTCTGGGAGGAGCAGTTGTGAGGTGTGAGTTCCCATCTGGCTGGGCTGCAGTGTGCTGCTGGTGTCAGGGGAGGCGTTTCACAGCTGTGAGTAACTAGTAAATGAAAAGCAAAAAACACGCAAAATCTCTTAATCCAACAGCCATACTACCGGTTCTTAGTGGTCGCTAGCTAGTTTTTAGCTAAAATGACATAAAAGCATCATTACCATTGCAGCGATATTTCAGGTTGGACCAAATAATGTTTTCCTGAGAGAAGCAGAAAACTCCAAGCCGTCCTCCACGCATTGTGGTGTCTATAGTTACACCAGAGTCTGCCACAAGGTCAGAGCCTTCATAAAATCTCGCCCTTAACAAAAGCAAACAGGAGGTCTGTTAGGTCTTGTCCAAAGTTGCAACATTCATAAAAGTAATTTCATTCATCCATGGTGACTCTAGCCCTGGAGTCCTGCATCCAGCTCTGGAGCCTTCAGCACAGGAAAGTCATGGACCTGTTGGAGCAGGTCCAGAGGAGGCCACAGAAATGATCAGAGGGATGGAACACCTCTCCTGTGAGGACAGGCTGAGAGAGTTGGGGTTCTTCAGCCTGGAGAAGAGAAGGCTCCGGGGAGACCTTATTGCAGCCTTCCAGTACTTAAAGGGAAGGAGTTATAAGAAAGATGGGGACAGACTTTTTATCAGGGCCTGTTGTGACAGGACAAGGGATAAAGGTTAAGTTAGCTCCCCTGTAGGCTGGGAACTGGCCCAACGCTGCACGCTGGCAAGGGTTGGGCAGGGAGGGTGTTTTGATTGTTGTTTTTTTTTTTACACATCCTACAAAAGCCTTGGAATGTTTTTTTTCCTGTAGTCAGTCAGGCTAAGAGCTTTAACTCTTGAAAATTTCCACAGTTGATAGTTATAGGAGGAAGGGAGAACCAGATTAGATCGGTTGAAGAAGGCCAGATGGATACTGTCTCACACAGTTTGAAGCTGAACTTTTTTTTTTTTTTTTAAATAGGCAAAGTTTCAAACAAACTGTGTGGAATCTTAAACTTGACTGTGAGATTTCTTTAAAAATGTGAATATGATTAATTCCAGGAAGAGTTTTGATGATCTGGCATCTTCTTGTTAGAAAACCCATCGGCAAATTCCCAAATAGCTCTGGGAACAGCTGTGCGCTGCCAGCTCCCCGGTGTGTGCCCTGTACGGAGGGCTTCAGTGGGACCATGCTGGAGCCAGCTGAGCTGTTGCTGCGCTGTCTACACCCGCCCTCAGCCTCTGGGGTACTGGCTAAACCACGTAGAGGATAATGAGTCTGGAGGGCCCTGTTTTGAATGAGGACACTGCTGGTCTGACATGCAAGAAAATAGTGAGTGGTGAAGGGAAAGAAAGTTCCTGTGTCGTGTCATAAAATCAGAAGAAAAAACCCCAACAATTCCTGTTATGTTCCTGAGTTTAATTTGCTGAGGGAGTTCAAAAGTATCTGTACAATGAATAGAACTTGCTGTCTTTCAAATTTCCGTGGGAGAGGCTGGCTCAAGTGACTTTTTCCTAGGCTTCCTTGAAGCCTCGGAAAACCTTTGCTAGACACATTGTGGTCTGTGGCATCTGGCCTAAACAGACCACAGCAAGATGTGGACAGAGAGCTGGCAGAGGTTCGCTTGAGGCCTGGCTGCCTTTAGTTTTTGAACGATTTTGTGATGCTGACTTCGCTACCTTTCCCAGTTGCAGGGGGTATTAATTAGGCTGGCTAGAGAGACTGCAGCCACAGGCAGGTGTGTGCCCGTGAAGCAGCTTTACAGGCAGTTTGGCCTAAAAAAAGCGTTGCCACCCAAGAGCGGTCGGATCCCAGCGGGCAGATCACTACTGCCCTCTGGCTGGGACACAATAATTAACAGTATAAATGTTCTTGATCCACTTCAGCACAACGTCAAACAAATTCACTCCAATTACTGCTGAAGATGATGCTCTGCACCAGAAAAGTGGAATAATTACACCATGAAGTTACTGCATCTGGACTGCAGGGTGGTGACTTTTTGAGGAACAACTGACTTACCTGTATTTCTGTTCTATTTTAAGGTTGCAAAACCTGAACCGATGATGCCAGAGCAGTTTATTTTTTGCATTTTAACATCAACCTCGCTGGATGCTGCAGAGTGAAGCAGTTTCCTCCGGAATGGTGAATTTTTTTTAAATAACTTTTTTTTCCAAATAACAAAGTAAGAATAGATTCACTACATAGCTTTGACAAACTTTCTGAACATACCGTGTAATCTCAAATCTATCACGTCAGGATAATTGCTGATCTTAGTTAGGATTACAACGTTTAAGTGGACAACTTTTGTTAATTCTGTTATCCTAGAATATGTAAATGAACTATCATAATTCCAACAAAAATATTCTAAAAGATCAAAATTAAGAAATTACATTGTTTTTCAGATCAGTGGCCAGTAGTAGGTTGGAAAACAGGGTATTAAAGCCAGAAAAGGGCTTATTAGGGTAGGGCACAGTTACAACAGCCAGATGGTAGAAAATTTCAGTAGCAAATAGGCTTAGATTGGAATTGTCTTTCCTAGGAAAAGAACTGCAGGCTGAATTTCAAAAGTCTGACCTGTTATAAGGCTTCATCAGTGCAAAGATCAGACATACTATAAATTCTCAGATTATCACCTGAATTAGGCATTGAGAATCAACTGTTTAGGCAGACATGTATCTGCACTCACCTCATCTATCCTCTCCTCTCTTACCTGATATAACCGATCTGCGGTCTGTGCTGCAAGAACCAGCGGTAGGAGACTTTGTCTTTCCACCCTACATTTCGGGGGTCCTTCCACAGCAGCCTGACCTGATCACTGGTGTCCCCTGTGTGCCAGAGGGAGTTGCGCAGGTGCTCGCCAGGGCCTGTCTTGGATTTCACAGCCTGCAGAAATACAATTTTCCCATGCTGATCACAGAGAAATGTCACTTTCAGGAGTCTAAATCTTTTTGTAGTGGGGAGCAGGTTTGCAGAAGCACCCTCCCTCTTGCTTACAAGCCCCTAACTTCTCTTGCATAACCTCAGCCACTGCTTGCATGGAAAAGCAACTGAGTACCTGGACCAAGGAGAAGGAAGCAATTTGTCCAATTACAGTCAGAGCACAATGAGAGCAGAGACTAAATGCTCCAGCTGATGAGCAGGAGCAAGACTGGAGCTGAAGTTCCTTAAAAAATGGTGCTTTTAAAAGGGCTGTGTGGCAGCCGCTTGACTTAGCAGTTTTGACACCTGTTGCAGGGAGAGAACAGCAGTCAGGCAGCACGGCCGACACGCAGTGTGACAGCTTGGCCAGCACAAGGCATGACAGCTTAGCCCACGGCAGCCAGATGGCGGGGTGGCATGGCCCGCACATGGCAGGATGGCATAGCCAGGCTGTGGTGACCACTGTGTCCCCAGCTAGGAGCCACGACCGGTACCTTTAGCTGAATGCCGGGTTCTGCAACAGCTCTGAAGGGAGATGCTTGCCAGTACGTCTGTTCAGTCTGTTTCCACATTACCACGTAGAAGCTGGAGCTGTCTTGATAACCAAAAATAAAGCCAGCGTAGTCGTCATCTGTCACCGTGTTCACATGAAAAGTGCCCTCAAAGTCAACACCGTTAAAAGCTGTGTAACCTGAGGATACATGCCGGTTAAAAACAGGTCTGCAGAAAATGCATTCACAGGCTATAAATTTTCTGCTGTAAAACTTGAATCTCAGAAGAGGCTACATACCAACAGCAAGGCCAGGATCGCTGTTCATAGTCTGCACAATTTCCATGCCCTGTAAGAATAAATTCAGGGAGGTTAGTGTGTGTGACAAGCTGGGTTGCTAAGCCTGGCAGCCTCTTCTGGCCTCCCTCTAGCAGCCCCTCCATCCATCTCCTCCGTTTGCTCGCAGCATGTCGGTAACACTTGTAGGTCTGAATTAAAATGAGAACTACAATCAAATACTGATGTTTCAGGCTGCTTGTGTGTCCTGAGTCAGGAGGGATTTTTCTTTTCCCATTGCAGAATTGGCTATACGGGTACTCTGATACTTTCCTTCCCTAGCCCAGTCTCCTGGAAATCACTGAACCTGGCCAGAATTGGAGATGGGACTGGGAGCGGGGGCTGTGGAAAGAGGGATGGTGAAGGGGAGGCTTCTCCTAGGCTTAGCTCATTCTGTTAGATAGTCGAGTTTGGGATTAAAAACTGACTGCCAGGACTGGGTTAAGGAAGGTGTATACATCTCAGCTGGCTTGGCAGAGACTTTGGCAATGGGAATAAATTGCACATTCTTTATGACTCAGAACACATTAGCCCCCTGAAGGCTAGAATTTGTTAGTGTAAATAAGAGTTACTGCACTCCATCTAGGAGTAAATGCTCTGCTATACAGCAGGTCAGACTTCCAAATTCTGAGAAGGATCCATGAAACCGTTTGCTCCAGAAATATTTCAATAGGGTGACACAGAAGTTTCATGTTTGCCTTCTTGGCAGCAGTGAAATCCACTCAGATCAGCCTGTAGTTATTTTAGGTTCTTAGAAGCATCAAGCTTCAAGCTATCATATGCTAAAAGAAAGTTCCTTCATTATAACTCCTGTAAAATAGTCAACAAGCCAATAGCTTCTACGTTTTACTTGTTTGCCAGAGGTCCAGCAACTAGAGAGGCAGTTTCACTGTGGTTTTCAAATGATCTTTCTTAGACAGCTAAGAAAGATCAGATGTATTTTTACCTGGTTGAGAACCACCCAGTTGGGATCAATCTGCGCATCCCCCTCTGGGTCCAGTACCACTGTCTGATAGGCCCTGAAGTCTGTCAAGGTGATCTCTGCATTCTCAGGGCACACATCGATCCGATCAATCACTGTATCCTGGTCAAAATCAGACTCGCAGATATCCCCGACTCCATCACCTGAATGCATCAAAGAAGTGAAAGCAGATTTATGGTGCAGCAAGTAGCCACACCTGGATGAGCCACTGGATCAAGGGTGCCCGAGAAACAGATGGGAGTCTCAGCCCCAATGGCCGCAGTGCCCAGGGAGGGGGCCTGAGGACCTCTGCCTTGGCCAGAGGGCCTCTGTGTGTTAGGGTCCCTCCTGGGATGAGTGTGTGCACATGGGGCAACCACGTCAGATCCTCGTGCACATATGTAATGCCTGGAGAAGGATGCCTAAGCACCGAAATGGCTTCTGAAGGAACATCTTACCATTATCATCTTCCTGCCCTGGGTTGGGGACCAGCCTGCAGTTGTCAGGGCCTGGGGGCAAGAGATCAGGAATGCCGTCATTATCATCGTCCTCATCACACTCGTCACCCAAGCCGTCCTTATCCGTGTCCAGCTGGGAGCTGTTAATGATGGTGGGGCAATTGTCTGTGCTGTCCTGGTGCCCATCGCCATCGCTACAAGCACAGAGACAAAAAGAGATGGCACGCCAGCATCAGCTCCTGGCTCTGCGTCGGGGACAGCAGGGGTACCTGAGCGGGAAGCACAGTGGAGGCACCCCTGGAGCTGGAAACAGGCCAGTGGTCCACCATGACCTCATGTCTGTCACCCAAGGTGGCTTAACAGCAAGGAGACAAGGAACAAATGGAGACTGTCTGATAAGGTGGCAGGAAGATGAAGACTAAGCCTGGAGCTATAAAAATAGTCAGATAAGGAAAAGAAAAAGAAGCCTTACATGGAGTGGGAGAAGAGACCAGAGCCGAAGATCCCAAACAACATCCACTCCTAAAGGGCACGGAAGGCACATGCAACAAGTGTAGTGTCACCAGTCAAAAGGCACACAGGAGACAGCAAGAGCTCAACAGCTGGTGTCCCTTGTCACACAGGTTGTCCACAACTGTCTTGCTGCTCGTGAACACGCAGGTGTGAATGTGCATGAAAATTTATGGGAGACTCTGCATGAGCACCTGAAATCAGGCTTGTTTAAAAACAAGCACCACTTTCACTCTCCTGCATAGCAAGTTTTGTTACACTAGGGTCCTGCAGGGGAGCCACGCAGTAGGAAATGGAGGAGAAAGTCTGTGCCTCCCAAGCACCTCTCCAACACATGGCTGCATCAGCTGGTTACAGTGGACAGTCACCAGGAACGAGGACACAGATTATAGAAAAGGATTTGGGAAGTTACGGGGCGGCCGTATTGTTTTGCTATGCCAACAGTTAAGTGCATCTGTGCGAGAAAGTGTCCTGAAGTCAGGACACTTTGTGTGTGTTGTATACACACTGTAAACAAAATGATTTCTGGTGGTAAGCAGGCATGTTTCCCCTCAGCAGCTTTTTGCCTAGCACAGGCAGAGCAGAAGTGACATGCAGCCAAATCAAGGCAGTGCTGCAGCTTACAGCTATGCTTATTCCCACCTCCCTCTCCCTGCTTAAGAAAGGTGCTTTAAGTTTAGGTCAGAGCAACTAATGTTCGCTCATTCTTGAGATAAAATGCAATGAGGACCACACACATATATTTACTGCAAGGTTAACCTCAGGCAAAGCTACAGCATTTCTACCAGGAAATGCTTCATACCTATTAATTATATTTGAGGGAAAAAAGAAAACATGTCTTTTCTTAAAACAGGAAAAAAACAAGGCCATACCTACTGAAGACTAAAACACCTCCCAGCTGCAGGCCTTGGCAGCTACTGTCCCAAGGCTGGGAATGCTCCTTCCGGAGGTGGGCTCCCCGCACTTACTGTCCCAGACAGCAGCACCCACCAGCGGCCCTGGGTGAGACCCTGCAGCTGCCTGTGGCTGGTAAAATGCTGTGCCAGCACAGGATTTGTCACCTCCCATTCTTCTTGCTTTGAGTGAGGAGCACAGGGGAAGACTTGCCACCCCAAAGCTGGTTATGCAGAAGCTGCTTCCAGCCAGGTGTTAGCAGGTTGTCATCGGACATGCTCCCCTGAATGCTCAGGGCATGTAAAAGCCACCAAAGAGCCTTGCCACTCCTGCTGCGCTAAAGCAAAGAGCTTTATCTTATCTACAAATGCTTTACACTTGGTAATAAAGCTCTGTTTCTGAACTACTAGGTTCTTACAGAAAAATATACAATCTAAAATAAACGAAATTTCTGCTAAAGCAAAAAAGAAAGAAAAGAGGAATGAAAAATAAAGAAAAGAAAAAAGGTGTTACTTCAGTAAGAAGCTCTGAGCAGCGCTCTGAATGTCACTTCCACAGGAACTGACAGGAAGCCTGTGCAAACATGGGGCTAAAGGTAAAGGGCTCTGTAACTGTACTGCTACAGGGAAGTGAACCAACAAGGCTCATAAAGCATAACATTGTTTTGAAATAACATCTCTTTGAGGAGGCATTGTAATTAAATCCAGGCTAGTCTGAGGGTGAGGGATTACAGCTCTCCAGGAATCAGTAGCATGCTTCAGCTCAAGACTAGCCTCTTCCACTTCCCTGCTGCTGTTACAAACCACAACACAGCATACCTGTCCTGATTGGTATCACAGGAATCTCCAACCAGGTCATTGTCAACATCTGACTGCAAAAGAAAACAGAGAAAGTTCCAGTACCAGCTACTGATAGCATCTATTACAATGGCCGTATTAAACCAAAACACAACCAAATCAAATACAATTAAAATAAAAACATGGAAAAACATTTGTTTTACAAAATATATTTTCTTGTTTGCAAGATCCTTCTAACCAAAAAGTCAGTTTTATTAATGAAAAAAAACCCCAGACAATTAATAAACAGGGTTCAACTTGATTGGAGCAGTTCAAGCAAGATTCCTCTACTGATGGAGATAAGTATCCCTCATTTCTAACCAACATTGACTTCTTAAGCAGCTTTAAAACTCTACCATGTTTCTCGAAAATTTCCAGCATTTTTGTTAGTCACAAGGGGCTTAATCGGAATTCAAAACATATGAAAAGTCTCATTGACCTCTCACCTGGGAGCAATGAAAGTTTTGCTAAATAAGGACATTAGGATTTTGTCCTAATTGAAGAAATAAAAGAAATACCAAATGTAACTAAATCACACCACTGTGTGGAGTCTGCCATTGCTCTGTGGGACTGGAGCATGCCCACATTTCAGAGCGTGACAGGAGAAGACACTGGCAGGGCAGAGGTGCTAACAACATCCCAAGCTATGTGAATACACCTGGTGGCTCCCCTTTCCCATGTCAGGAGAGTTTGAAGCTCCTTAGAACTTTTCGGAATATCTAGTGTTAAAAGATAAACACTGTGACTGCACGGGCTGCCTCATTCTCTTGCATCTTTTTGGACCTCAGCAGTCCAGCTCCCTAAACGAGAATTTTTCCTTCTGCCTGCTAACCTGGTTTGGGTTGCTGATTGTAGGGCAGCTGTCACAGGCATCACCAACACCATCATTATCCTTGTCCTCCTGGTCTTGGTTGGGGATCCTCTGACAATTGTCCAAAAGATTCTTAATACCTAGTGAAAAGTGGATTGGATGTTAGCTAAAAACAATTCCCGTAGTTGTTACTGGACAACATAAACCTCAAGAACAGTAAAGACACCATTCCTTTTCAGCAACTACTTAATCTTGCCACGGCATTATGAACCTGCACAGCAAATCACAGAAGTTAGAAACATCTTGCTAAGGAACAGCTTTCAAGCCCATCACACACACTTCATTAATTACACACCATTCACTCTATCTTGTTCCTGTACCACAGCTTACAGGATGGGATGTTTCATCTTCATTATTACATTTGAAGGGTTGTGATTTTTTCACTTCTTTCAAGCCTCCTACAGCAACAAAAATAATAATCTAGCCCTTGGGCATCTGGGACAGGCAGCAGCTGGGTACTCTGAGACATGT
The DNA here is from genome assembly GCF_964289735.1 of Phaethon aethereus. Lineage (NCBI taxonomy): Eukaryota > Metazoa > Chordata > Aves > Phaethontiformes > Phaethontidae > Phaethon > Phaethon aethereus. Next base: position 27,037,804 of record NC_138577.1, read on the forward strand.
TTGCACCTTTAAGGAATTACCGAATGACCAACAACCTTAATTTATATAGGAAACATGGCTTGGTTCATCTGTTACAGTGTCCACTGCTTCCGATGGAGGCTAAGAGACATATATTAATCTAAAAGAAAAGGATTCCAAACACAGGTTTCATGAAGAAACACGTGTTACATGACACTTCGCAGCTGGTGACAGGGTATCTCCTAACACAACAGCACGTTCTGGTCAAGCTTCAATAACATCAGAGAAGATGCAAGTGAAGAATTACCAACCATCTCCATCCATGTCATCATCACAAGCATCTCCTTTTCCATCACCATCTGTGTCCCTCTGGTCATTATTCAGGACATTGCGGCAGTTGTCACAAGCATCTCCAAAGATATCTTGGTCACCATTTCTCTGGTTAACATTGGGAGCCAAGACACAGTTATCCTACAAGAGAAACAGATCCAAATCAGGCATGAACTGAGTCCCAGATCTTTAATTTCTACCTTAGTGGATTTATATAACTCTTGTATTTATTTCTACTTCCACAAAAATTATTACTGTGAGCAGTTTGACATTTTATGTGAAATGGACCAGATTTCACTGGCTCCCTGCTTTGAACCACTAAACATAAACACCCAGTATCAGAAGGCTGTACTTATAACTGACTTCTGACTATCATTTTGTATGGATCCATGGTGAGTAACCTGTTTTGGTGCCCTGGCTTCCTTTACATGGTCCTACGCAAAAGCTGCAGTTCAGAGACTCTGACAGGGTTTGTAGATGCTCTCGGTGAAAGGCGCCCCCTGCTGGTTGAGACTCAAACCAAAGCTGAAACACTTGGAAAAACGGGACTTTTTATGCAGAAAGGTACAAGTCTTATTTTTTTGTCAACCAAGCTGCTGTTGACTCTCTAAGACCATCAGGAGGCATATGGAGAAAACTTTATTTCAAAGTGGTGTAAACTTTCCTCTCCCACCTAGTGCACCCATGACCTCACCCTCTTGCACACACAAGAGGCAGAACAGAGCTTAGCAACAATACAGAAGTTGCTTGATTGTGAAGGTGCTGAACCTGCATATAGACTTACAGTTGAAGGAGGATTTAACATCTTTCCTTACAGAACATTAAAAAAACCAGTGGCTACCGTAAGTTAGGGTAGGCAAAACAGCCTGAGACAGACCTTCTGTGATTGCGAGTCTGCCCTAACTCTACATGGACATTTGTACTCTGGACAGTGCTTTTGTTGTCTTCCTTGGAAACGCATTAAGCATTAAGATTAATCCACAGAAGAATCTTAATATAAAACAACAGTGGGCATGTGAGGATACAGGATGAACACAAAAGAGCTTTTACAGTCTGAATTTATTCTCTGATACGTTCTGCAGTAGCGTACCCACATGGAAACCTCTTTTGCTTTGAGAACATGATTCAAAGTTTTTTCAAGTTATTGGCAAGACACCCATTAATTTATGTGCATTCTCAATCCCTCATGGAATGTGATGTCAGGTCAACCTGCTCTTTAAAAAGAAAGACACTGACGCAAGTAATATTCCTGAAGGCCATGCTATGGGACAGCAGGACACAAGTTCTATATATAAAAAGTTCTAGAATTCAATGCTGAAATATAATAATAGAGCATACACTGGCAGGATTTAAGGCTGGGGGAAACAGCCTGGGTTTTTCAGGTCTTATAATAGCATCATATAAAAGAAAAAAGAAAAGATTAGAGAGCTGCTGACTGTGATGGGTATGGGATAATCTCTAGCAAATAGTAGTGAGCCAGACTTCAAAATCACTGCCGACTGCAGTAACATGAAATTCTTCTGTTTGCACAGACCCCTGCACCCTGATCTATACACAGCACCTGCTCATTAGGAATGCCATCTCCATCTGCATCATCATCACAGGCATCTCCAATCCCATCACCATCGGCATCTTCTTGTCCAGAGTTTGGGACAAATCTGCAATTGTCCTAAACAAAAAATGAGACATGTCTGGTGTTCCTTGGGTAAAATGGATGCCTTCATAATTTTAATAACTTTTTCTGTTGTTAATTTAATCAAATTAAACACAATTTATCCAGAAGAATTCAGTAACTTGAAAAAAGATTGATATATCTAGTTATGTTTATCCCACCCTTCCTCTTCACCCCTTCATGCTCTGAATTATTACAGGATTAAGAAAGAATTTCTTACCTTTCTGCAGTTTTCAGCAGAGCATAAGAGTTCTTCGTTAGGGTAGCCATCAATGTCAACATCTTTTCCGCAGATATAACCATCACCAGCCCAGCCAATGCCACACTATCAATAAAACACCATGGTAGTACTACCAAAAGGTTAATGAGTCACTGTAGCAATATTCAAGAAGGAAATCCCACATCAGTCTTGAAAACACTAACATACAGAAGCATGGACAGACATTGCAGTACAAGGTACGCTTCAGCATCTCTCAACGTAGAAAGAAAATCTTTGTTTCAAGCTCTCTATATGTAGGCTCAGCTAGAAAGACCTAAGACTTGGTGTTAAATGGAATGTGTGCCTGCAACACCTAATGATTTCAGTGGGAGATACAGATTTCTCTTAGACGCCGGTCAGGAATCAATTTTGGTTCCTCACCTGCAGGTGGAAAAAATAGAAAAGAGGGGACCTAGGCAGAATATGCACCTAGCATCTCAGCAAGGGGCCCATGGTTAGATGGGATGACTGTGTTTTGTTCAGTATCTCAAGAATACATTTGTAACTAGAGGAATTTTTAAGAGAAAACTGCACTGACAGTTACTAAGCTTGCATCAGTAAAGCAACTGCCTCTGCACACAAGTTTATCCTAGCCAATTAAATTGGTACTCTTTCAAACCAATGACTAATTTGTGTTGTAACGGAAGACACATGCATAGAACTGCATGTCAAACTCTGGCCTCCCCTTAAAAGGAGGACTTGCCTAACGCAAGTATCTAGGCATTTTCCCATTACAGCATGGACTTAAAATATCCTAGATTCTCCTTTTTTGAAATAGATGTACTTGAAAATGAAACCAAAGCGAGTGCCTGCAGAAGCACGCACTGTATCCAGATTTAGGACACAGGATTAGGCTCTTGCTTCCCCTTGCAAGCTGGAAAAACTAAGTAATATGCTTCAGTTAGACTCATACAATGGAAGTTCATATGCCACCTGGTGCTTCTCTGCTCCCAGGGCTGGAAAGCACAGTACAGCCTACCTGTGCCTAGAATCTGTGGTCTCGCTTGGAAAAATACCACCTCTATCAGCAGGCAAATACAGGCAGTTGGGTATGCAGAGAGGATCCCTACTCACAGCTATGTAGCTGAGCACCAGGAGAGGAATTTGCCCTTGCGATGTCTTCTGTAGAGTGACACTTGACAGTCCTTTCTGAGGAGACTATAGAAAGTCTATAAAAGCCATTCACAAAAGATCTAATTACACAGACACAGTAAATAAGGTACACGAGTATTGCTGCCTTACAGACATGCTACAAGAAGAAAACAATTGCAAGATAGACTCAGCCCAGTTATTTTCATAGCTAGTCTGGCCCAGGGTCCCACAATCTGGTTAAAACATTCAACTGTATAAAATGATCACAAAGACTTTCTCAGTCCCAGCCTAGAAAAGACTGTTTTTCACTGTACAAATGCATGAATTCATGAACTCACAAGGCATGTCACCTCTCCTCTCCTCTCCTCAATACAACGGGCATGGATACTGCATGGATTGAGGGCTCGATTTCTGCAGCTCCTCTCAGCCTGGCATCCCCTGGCTTGGTCTCCTGTATATCCTGGTTTGCACTGGCCACAGTGGTAAGATCCCTGTAAGAACAAAAAATTACTAGCCAGCCTTTTAACAGGACTTCTTTTTCTTTTAAAGCAAACACGTCAGCAAGATTCATGTCACACTGCTTACGCTGTGCATGTGTAGTTTTTCATCCACTGAAGCCTCTTGCACAGTGAACAAACTTTATTTTCTATGCAAAATTCAGGTTTGGCTCCCACAGTGCATGCTGGAAAACACACTCAGCTTTTGCTTGTTTATACCAGGCTTTTGTTAAGCCAGAGAAAATCACATAGCAGCTTCTTATGTTGCCTTGTTCCTACCAGCATCCCTCTCAGCTGCTTCCAGGTGGCCAAAACTTTGTGTAAAAGTCTAAGAAGCATCTGCTTAATCAAACTGGATGCTCTTATTTCAGTGCAAAGCAGACCCATCGGGTTATCTAAACTCAGCTGGGCACAACTTTTAATCAAAGAAAAGAAAGTTCATCAAGTCTTTGCCCCCCCCTTTTTTTTTTAACTTAAATGTTTCTAAGTCACTTATTGCTAAATGTTGTTCTTCAGAAAAGAATTCAGGAGTTGAAGACACAGTCATCTTCATTTACAGTGCAGTAAGAACATCCATGTAAGCTTTTGCAGTAGTTTACCTAGACACATACAATTTTCTATTTGTGCCAGTCTCCTGTGTAAAAAAACCCAAGGAAGCCAAGACAATGAGTCTCAGGGGGTGCTTGGATAATCACTGCATGGATAAATGGATAAATACTGATAAGAAGGGGTCTTCTTTAGGCATTTAATTTAGGCTTTTGTCTCTATCTCAAGGTTACATACTTGTAACCTACGACATAAAAGTTCACTGAAAACAATCTTTTTTCCCTATAGAGAAGAATAATTATTTTTGACATGTCAAGGAACAGAAGCAGGCAGATCTCTGATGAACTTGTATATCCACCCTTTTGTGAAACTGAGGTGATTCACACAACTTCACTCTTCCTGTACAAAGCCTGTTGGAGGAACTGTCAGGATTGTCCCAGTCCACCATCATAGAGAGATACATCTAATATCCAACTAGGCATTATTTTTGTCATCTGTTCCTAGCTTTACTCCAAATTTTAACTCCGTGCTGTCTGCATACTTTCAGGCTGAAGATGAAGATACACAGATGACTGAACAGTAAAATAATCACTGGGCCATGCAAATGGTATGGCCTATGTAAAACATACCAGCCTGTGCACTTTCTCCTAATGGATGGCAGTGTAACATCTTCTAGAGTCTCCTGAACTTGCTCAGTATATTCTGTCCTATATCAAACCCTGGTATTCATTAAAATAGCCTTTAAGTCAGTACTTCCAGACCAAACTGTTTCTAAAGGGAGACAGGAATAAAAAACCCACACTGCTCTGTTTTGACAGCTGCCAGACCACTTGCTGCCCTCTGCAAATAGGCCTCCTGAAGAGGACTAGTAATGTCTACTCGTGCAATAAGATGCAATACGTGACAGAAATGTTCTAGATATATAAAAAGGAAAAAAAGAGAGAAAGAGAGAGAAACATACTGAACAGTGAAAGCAGTCCTAGAAAAACAAGGTTATTCACAAAGAAAGCACACCACTTCCAACACTGCTGATAGCCTCAATGATACCTAGCTGCAAAAAGGACCACCTTTACACCTGCAGGAAACTTAACCCTTCTCCTGTTACGGAGAAAGCCTGCTCTGTGCACCCAACTATAGCTGAACACTATTTGACAGTGCCATAAGTGGCACGTACAGGACAAACATGTGATCAGGCCCAGACAGCATGGGTTCATGAAAGGCAGGTCCTGCTTGACCAACCTGATCTCCTTCTATGACCAGGTGACCCAATTAGTGGACGAGGGATGGGCTGTGGATGTTGCCTACCTGGACTTTAGTAAAGCCTTTGGCACTGTCTCCCACAGCATTCTCCTGGAGAAACTGGCTGCTCACGGCCTAGACGGTTGTACTCTTTGATGGGTAACAAGCTGGCTGGATGGCTGGGCCCAAAGAGTTGTGGTGAAGAGTTAAATCCAGCTGGCAGCCAGTCACAAGCAGTGTTCCCCAGGGCTCAGTACTGGGGCAAGTTCTGTTTAATATCTTTATCAATGATCTGGATGAGGAGATCGAGTGCTCCCTCAGTAAGTTTACAGATGCCTGCCTGCTGCACCAGCAAAAGACCTCAAAGGAACTAGGGGATGTTCCTCCAAGAGGGTGACATGGCTGACTGCACAGTTGAAGTGCCTCTACACCAATGCATGCATCATTCGCAACAAATAGGAGGAGATTTTCTAGCCACTGTGCTGCTAGAAAGCTATGACCTGGTTGCTATTACTGAAACTTGGTGGGATGAATCCCACAACTGGAGTGTGGCTATCGATGGCTACAGGCTGTTCAAAAGGGACAGCTGAGGAAGGAGAGGCAGAGGCATTGCCCTCTACATGAAGAAATGGATAGAGTGTGAAGAGCTGTCTCTGAAGAATAGCCACAAGCAAGTCGAAAGCTTATCCGTAAGAATCAGTGACCGAGGCAACAAAGGGAATCTTGTGGTTGGCGACTACTACAGGCCACTCAGTCAAGGGGAGTCTATGATGAAGCCTTCTCACTCCAGCCACTGGAGGCATCGTGCTTGCAGGCTCTTGTCCTACCAGGGAACTTCAACCACCCTGACATCTGCTGGAAAGCAGCACGACGAGCTGCACGCAATCCAGGAGACTCCTGGAGTGCATGGAGGATAACTTCCTGTGCCAGGCAATAGACAGCCCTACCAGAGAGGATACCATACTGGACCTGTTGTTCACAAAGGCATGTGAGCTAATTGGTGACACCAAGACTGGAGGCAGCCTGGGCTGCAGTGATCATGCACTGGTGGAGTTCACAGTCCTGAGGGATATGGGGCAGGCAAAGAGTAAAGTCAGTACCCTGAACTTGAGGAAAGCAAACTTCCAGCTCTTCAGGGGGTTAGTCAATAGGACTCCCTGGGAAACTGCCCTCAGGGACAAGGGAGCAGAACAGAGCTGGCAGATCTTCAAGGATGCTTTCCAGCGAGCGCAAGAGCTCTCGATCCCCAGGTATAAGAAATCAGGAAAGGAAGAAGGCAAGAGACCAGCATGGCGGAGTCAAGACCTGCTGGTCAAATAAAAGGACAAAAAGAAAATGCACAGGCAGTGGAAGCAAGGACAGGCATCCTGGGAAGAGCACAGGGACACTGCCTGGTTGTGTAGGGAAGGAGTCAGGAAGGCCAAGGCGTGGCTGGAGCTGAACTTGGCAAGGAATGCAAAGAGTATTAAGAAGGGCTTCTACAGGTATGTCAGCCAGAAAAGGAAGGTCAAAGAAAGCATAACCTCGTTGATGAGCAAGACTGGCAGAGTGGTAACAAGGGATGAGGAGAAGACTGAGGTACTCAATGACTTGTTTGCCTCAGTTTTCACTGGCAGTCTCTCTTCCCGCATCTCTCAAGGGGATGGACTGCAAGACGAGGACTGGAAGACCTAAGTCCCTCCCACTGAAAGAGAAGATCATGTATGAGAACATCTGAGGAACCTGAACATACACAGGTCTATGGGATCTGATGAGATGCATCCCAGAGCCTGGAGGGAATTGGCTGATGTAGTTGCCAAGCCACACTCCACAATATGTAAAAAGTCCTGGCAGTCGGGTGAAGTCCCTGCAGACTGCAGAAAGGAAAACATTACACCCATTTTTAAAAATGGTAGCAAGGAGGGCCCTGGGAACTACTGACCTGTCAGCCTCACCTCTGTGCCTGCGAAAATCATAGAGCAGATCCTCCTAGAAGCTATGCCAAGGCACATGGAGGACATGGAGGCGACTTGAGACAGCCAGCATGGTTTCACCAACGGCAAGTCCTGCCTGACCAACCTAGTTGCCTTCTAGGGTGGAGTGACCACAGCAGTGGACAAAGGAAGAGCTACAGATGTCGTCTGACTGGACTTCTGTAAGGCCTTTGACATGGTCCCATCCAACATCCTTCCCTCTAAATTGGAGAGAGATGGATTTGACAGGTGTACTGTGGGGTGGATGAGGAATTGGTTGGATGGTCACATCCAGAGGGTAGTGGTCAACAGCTCAGTGTCCGAATGGAGATTGGTGACAAGTGGTGTCCCTCAGGGGTCTGTACTGGGACCAGTACTCTGTAATATCTTCATCAATGACATAGACAGTGGGATCGAGTGCACCCTCAGCAAGTTCGCAGAAGATGCCAAGCTGAGTGGTGCGAGTGACACACCTGAGGGACAGGATGCCATCCAGAGGGACCTGGACAAGCTCAAGGAATGGGCCCGTGTGAACCTCATGAGGTTCCACAAAAACAAGTGCAGGGTCCTGCACCTGGGTCAGGGCAACCCCCAGTATCATTACTGGCTGAGGAGATGAACGGATTGAGAGCAGCTGTGCCCAGAAGGACTTGGGGGTACTGGTGGATGAAAAGCTGAACATGAGCCGGGAATGTGTGCTCGCAGCCCAGAAGGCCAACTGTATCCTGGGCTGCATCCAGAGCAGCGTGGCCAGCAGGTCAAGGGAGGTGATTGTGGCCCTCTACTCTGGTCTGGTGAGACCCCACCTGGAGTCCTGCATCTAGCTCTGGAGCCCTCAACACAGGAAAGACATGGAGCTGTTAGAGCAGGTCCAGAAGAGGGCCACCAAAATGATCAGAGGGATGGAACACCTCTCCTACAAGGACAGACTGAGACAGTTGGGGTTGTTCAGCCTGGAGAAGAGAAGGCTCCGGGGAGACCTTGCTGCAGCCTGCCAATACTTAAAGGGGGCCTATAAGAAAGATGGGGACAGACTTTTTAGCAGGGCCTGTTGCAATAGGACAAGGGTAGTGGTTTTAAACTAAAAGAGTGTAGATTTAGACTAGGTGTAAGGAAGAAACTTTTCACATTGCGGGTGGTGAAACCCTGGCACAGGTTGCCCAGAGAGGTAGTAGATGCCCCATCCCTGAAAACGTTCCAGGACAGGTTGGACGGGGCTCTAAGAAACCTGATATAGTTAAAGATGTCCCTGCTTGTTGAGGGGGGGTTGGACTAGGTCCCTTCCAACCGAAAGTATTTAACGATTCTATGACACCAAGTTGGGAGTGAGTTATCATCCGTTTGAGGGTAAGAAGACTTTACAGAGAGATCTGAACAGGCTGGATCAATGGGCCAAGGCCAAATGTATGAGGTTCAACAAGGCTAAATGCCACGTCCTGCACTTGGGTCACAACAACCTCATGCAATACTTGGGCTTGGGGAGGAGTGGCTGGAGAGCTGCCTGGCAGAAAAGGACCTGGGGGTGCTGGTTGACAGCCAGCTGAACATGAGCCAGCAGTGTGCTCAGGTGGCCAAGAAGGCGAACAGCGTCCTGGCCTGTATCAGAAATAGTGTGGCCAGCAGGAGTAGGGAAGTGATCGTTGCCCTGTACTTGGCACTGGTGAGGCCACACCTCGAATAAGAGTATTCAGTTTTGGGCCCCTCACTACAAGAAGGATGTTGAGGTGCTGGAGCGTGTCCAGAGAAGAGCAATGAAGCTGGTGAAGGCTCTAGAGAACAAGTGTGATGAAGAGCAGCTAAGGGAACCGGAGTTGTTTAGCCTGGAGAAGAGAAGGCTAAGGGGACACTATTGCTCTCTACAACTACCTGAAAGGAGGCTGTAGCAAGGTGGGTGTCAGGCTCTTTTCCCAAGTAGCAAGTGACAGGATGAGACGAAATGGCCTCAAGTTGCCCCAGGGGAGGTTTAGATTGCATACTAGGAAAAATTTCTTCACGGAATGGGTTGTCAAGTATTGGAACAGGCTGCCCAGGTAGGAGGTTGAGTCATCATCCCTGGAAGTATTTAAAAGACACGTAGACATGGTGCTTAGCAATATGGTTTAGTGGTGGACTTGATGGTGTTGGGTAAACAGTTGGACTTGATGATCTTAATGGTCTTTTCCAACCTAAATGATTCTGTGATTCTAAGTGAAAGGTGCAACTTGCTTTATAGCATTAAAATGGTTGTATGCCCCTTCTATTGGATCCTAACATCTTTCAAACCATTTCTACTTCTGCTATGCTTCCTCTCCTGGATCTATAGGTAGTGTTGTATCAGGTGCAGCTCTCCTCCTCTCTGTACTAATTTAGAAGGATATCTACTGCTGTATAAATACCCTAATGAAGTGAAGACATTACTCCTACAAAAAGAGCACCCAGGGGAACACCTTGCTGCAGCAGTTCCCAGGTGGGAAGAGATGAGGGGAAGCAAAGGTTTAATCTTTCAAAGGGGGTTCCTTGCAATAACACACATAACTGGATGGCATGGAGAGAAGAGTTCCTGCCGTTCCTCAGGGAAAATGATAAGAATACAGCTCAGATGTACATGTAAATGACAAATAAAATATTGATTTTTTTATTATCAGTCAGGAAAAGAGGAAAGGATTCTTTGGTTTAGATGAAGCCAACAAACATTATATTATTCAGCTCTTCAATCAGAGCCATAAATCCAATTCTAGCCTCATGGAATTTTAAAACAAGCAATTTTTTAAAGCCACAAATGAAAGGGTTCTTACCAAAGTGTTTATGCAATGGGAATTTGGAACGCAGAGTCCAAGTCCACCATTCTGACATTCATCAATATCTAAGCAGACCTAGCAATAAAACAAATGAACATGTAATAAAAACAACGTCAGTTTGAGATCCAAGTCTGAAGAAAAGCCACTAAGCCTAGAAAATAGTCATAGCCACTCCTGAAACTGGTCTCCGAATGGCACAGACATACCCATAGGCTAGCTTTCCAATCTATATCCAGACACATATAAAGTCTGAAGAGACACTGTGATACAGAAAATTTCAACCTTAGGATGGGTTTCTGGTTCACCCACAAGAGTTTAGACAATAACCATGTTCCCCTTGTAGGGTGCTACAGGAACATGCGAAAAATGACAGTAGAATAGGTGTTTTCTATCATATTCTTCCTAGTTCAAAGCCAGTTCACAGAAATGAGCAGACCCCCCTTTAAAATTGATCAGAGATACCTATGAAGATGACATTTTTTCTTGTCTCCATACCAGTCCTGAGTCTTAGACTGTCAATACTCCCATTAAAGCCAAGAAAACACAACTTGGATCTTCTAATCGAAATAAAACGCAATACAGGTGCATCCGTATAAACCAGCACCTTGCAATGGCGGTTCCTGCAGGGATGCTGCCACTCACCTGCTTATTGCTCTTCGCGTAGTTGATTCCTATCCCTTGCACGGTTTGCCCTGTATATCCCGGGGGACAGGTCTCACATCGGAAACCTGGAGCTGTGTTGACACATCGCACTCCAGGAAAGCAAGGGTTGTAACGACACTGCAAAGAAAAAAATGAACCGAGTGCATGTTCCTGCTTCAGTAACATCCAGACACTGACTATGTGCACTGACACCTCAGTCGAAGACAATGTTACATGCAACGTCTGTATGTCTTCTGTTCAGAGCTGGCTTACAGAGGAAACAGTCTCTGCAGATATTTCTGACCCAAGTACATCTTCAGCTATCTCTGTAATTTAAGTAACATCCACAATCTTCCATTATAGCTCGTAGTTGATGCCCTAAGTTCTGATCCTCAATCCTTCCTTTTGCTGGGCAAGTTCAACTCCCTCAGAGGCTGAGAGCCCCCTGGAAAGGGTCCAGACCACAATATCAGGAAAGCTACATACCCACCAAATGGTCCTGCAGTTGTGTTCTGTGTACACAAAAGTGGCAGCAGCATTCTCCTGCATTTGTATTTGGGCAAATCTCATTACCAGAAGTAACCCAAATGTAAGCCAGATAAGCAGTGGTATGTCAGTGGCACGCACATATTTCTAGACTGGAGGCTCACAGACAACCCTCAGCAGCTCTCCCAAAATACCACATGTCCACAGCATCACTCTTGGCCTGAAGGCACCATTCGCTTCATTGCCTCATGTGGCTTTACAGAACAGCTGTGACCCACTTCACTGGCCTTGCCAGTTTGGGAACCACATCCCACACTGCTGCCTCTCCAACATCAACACTAGCCGCTAGGTAATATTTGTAAGAGTATCAAAAACATCAACATGCCATCATGCTGCATATGGCTCAAAGACAACAACAAATAAGAAACATGAGAAAGAAACATAAAAGAGTTTTTAAAATATGCCTTCCCCCCCTCCTTGCCAAATAAAAACATCCGCAAAATGGAGGGAGAACACACCAGAAGATATCCACCTACAACAAACATACAACTTGTAACCACACACACACACACACACACACACACAAGGAAGAAAGGAAAGGTATGTTTAATATCAAAGCGTGTTTGATGGAAAGATTTGTCAGACGTAGGTCCACAACTAGCTTAAGGAAAATATAAAACCTAGGACAGACATCTTGTGCTGCTTATTTGCTATGGATTTTTAATTGCAGACAGCAGAGGGCACTCAAATTACACCATACAGAGCAGAGGTGCGGTTCCCAAGATAGAGGCTATAAGCTTATTAAAGTAATCTCTTCAAACCGTAATGAATAAGGGAGCATATTGCAGAGATGCTAGCAGCCTCAGAAAAGATGATGGCAGCTCTTAGTGAGGAACCTTCCAAATTTGCCTTTATTAGAACTTGCACATGAACTTCTTTATAAATGCCAGTTATTAGGAGGTACAAAAAGAGTTTATTCAGTAGAAAGGTGCTCTGCCAGAAGACATTCCTAAAGAGCTTTAAAAAAAAGCAAAACATTACTTACTTTCTTAGTCTCAGCTAACTCAGGAAAACAAATAATATAACAGATCCCCTCTTATCAGACAATGAAAAGCTATTGCCATTTATTATCTCTCCCCTGCACAACTGTAAGTGAAAATCCAGCTGTTAAAGGAGATACCTACTGATGAACAAAACCGCACCAGACTAGGTGTCATTTTAATAGCAGTGTCCACTTAAAGACCTCATATAAGCAAGACTGTATCTCTATGACATCGTTCTGGGAAAATGTCCTTGCTGTTTCTAATGTCAGATCAGGTCTGCCACATGGAGTGGTGGCAGGAACATGAAGGCACATCAATCTCCATTGGCAGAGCCTGACTGCTCACAGAAAACCATGTTAATATCGGGCCACTACAGACCAGTCTCAGTTGGTTTTCTATCCACTGCTGTCACGGCTAGAGTTGCTCCAACCCTGAAAATGACAGGGAGGAGATTATTGGTAGGCTCTGCCTCAGTCTGGGTATAGCTCAGGAGGTGGAACCCATCCATACTGGTGGGCTCCACCTAGGTTGGCTTGAGTCTCTCACCATGGTTGTCTGTGGCATGAAACTCACACCACAGCTGTCTCAGCTTCACCTCTTGCATTCACAATTCAGAGTTCACCTCCATTTTTTGCACCTGCTGTTCCAGCAGGCAGAGTCCATGCCATGTGAGGCAAAACAAAAGACATCACCTGCAACTCAGGAAACTGCCACACTCAACCTACTTTCTCTCCCCCGTGTTTTTCACAGACAGATATAAGTGGGCACATCGCATCTTCTCTGCTGATGGCCTACAGGAGGGAGTAAACCAAAAAAACAGTCAAAGCACATCTCTGGTTGGCTAGGAAGGAGAAAAAAAGGAATTGCTTTTGCTGTTTTACATCATTAGGCAGGTATACTGGTAGCACTGTGTTATCCACAGGCAGTTAATGACCTAATTCTCCTGGTTCCCTGGTCTACTACATCCAGGTGCTTTTCCACACACACACAAAAAAAAAAAAATCACTAAAGGGTAAGGGCAAAAATCATCACACAGAAAAAATGCGGTGAAGCTGTAAGTGGTTTTGTTGTTTGTGTTCTGAGTGTCACATTCCAATTAACACAGGTTTTATTTAATCATTTAAGATATTGTAAATTTATTAACTCAGTCCTCAATACAAGCAAGCTCTGAATTTCTAACATACAGTACAAGAAAAAAAATAGATTTAAGTCAACATTAGCAGCTTTCAACACAACCATAATGAAGCAAAAGGAACAATAACAATAAATGTTTATTTTCTTTCATAGACTTTTAAGGTAAGGTTGAAAACACAGCTCCACTTTGGGTTGAAGAGAAGACTTTGGTCTCCAAGGCGTGATCAGGAGCGCTACAATTTAAAGAAACAAAGCCCATATTGACAAGAAGTGCTTCTGCACTTCTGCCTGTAACAGAAGCTGCTGCATCTTCTTGTGGAATAGAAACAACTACATCAAAAACTTGTTTTGTTTGGTTTGTTTGGGTTTTTTTCCAAATACTGAATTCTTTTAAGTGACTTCTCAACTCACCAGGGTATTTCACATTTTCACACATATAGCCTCCATAAAGTTGCAGCAACAGCAACATAGGGAAGTAGAATCAAATCAGAATGAACTAACATTCACTGTGCAAGCAGTCAGCAAATCATGAAGACAGCAAGCATCAGTAAAGCAATGATATGTATAAAACAGTTGCTTTTTAGCTCCCCCCCCCTTTTTTTTTTGTAATTCAGTGAAAGTCACTATTTTACCTCATCAATATCTGAGCAGGTAACTCCATTTCCCGTGAGCCCTTCAGGGCAGGGGCCGCACTGAAATCCCTCTGCTGTCTCCACACACCTGACTCCCCTGAAGCAGGAATTAACTTCGCATTTGGGTTTACTGCGCCTAGGAAGCTGAGTTGGAAAATTCACAGTTCCCAAACCTTTAACGCAGAAAGAACAACAGTTTCAGCAATTGAAAGAAACATCCATCACGGCTTTCAGCTGGCAGGCGCTCTGAAGACATCCCCAAGATGCTGCGCAGCAGGGGCTTTGTGTTTCTGCACTGCGCTGCTACCAGCTGTGCTGCGGCTGAAGAGACTTCATGCTGAGAATGGCTCAGCAGCTTGCTGCGTCCCCAGACACGGGAAATTAAGGCTATTTTGTTAGGTCCACGTGCTTCTCCTGGCTACACATGGGAGCCTTCCTGCTAGGTTAGTCTCAGCACAGATCTGCTCCTGGCCGGGGGAGGAAACTCTGAAAGCCAGCGACCTCAGCTGGCCAAAGAGACTGAAGTGTGATGGTACAAGGCATTTCTCTGGCTTAATCAGCACCACCACCCCATCATAAGAAAAACAATGCCATGGTTTTGCAAGAGCATATCTGACAGTCTACAAATAAGAGGAATAAAGAAGCAGTAGCTGGCAGCCCATGAACATGCAGCAGGACATGCTGGTACACTAGCTTAGGTGCACAGAAACCAGTCCTGGGGTAAAGCAACATCTTCTGAGACTCTGGCAGGTGCTGAATGTTGGTACTGATGCATGCAGGATTTAAGGACTTTTTCTTTGGCGCTTACACATAAAGGTTAACCTGGTTGGAGCTCAACTTCAGTTTTAATGAGGTTGACAGACTGGGCGAAGAAATCAACTAAAAGGCCTGATGAGTTTAAGGCCTTTTGACCCACCCAGTGAGAGAGTATTTTTGTTTTTACACTGAATGCATGTGTGTCCTGATTATCAGTTGTGTAGGAGGGCCATGCAGTGGCATCTGGGAAAGAATCGATTTCTTCTGTTTAGGGAAAAAATGGAGACCACCTTTTGGGTCTTACTGCTCTTAACCAGTGACTGCGTACTCAGAATCAGACAAGTTTCAGGTGGACTGCATAGGATCTTTCTCAGACTGACAATACCAGCTAGAGCAGAACATGATTGCTCCCTTGTCCCTAGTAGAAACTAAGATTGTTCATGAGATACCCAGCAGGCAAGGTCTCCCTCCCCAGGAACATGCGGCACAGCTTTATGGCAGAGTGAGAACTGACAGTACAGGGTAAGTGGTACCGCTCAGTTTAGTGGCGTTTTATCCCCCAACAGGTGATTGTCCAGTCTATGGAAACTGAAAGCTTTTTCTCTAATGAAAATCTGTTTTAAATGGGTCCGATACATCTAGAACTTTGGACACTATTTTTTAAAAAGTACTTCTTAGAAACCACATAAAGCTGATGCAATCAATACTAGTTTTGAAACGACTGTACATCTCATCTGGTTGCCTTTTACAGGCAATAACAGGAATACTTACCACATGCTTGGCACTCAGCTATGGTATTTCTCAGAAAAGTCGTTTCTTTGACCTTGAGAATATGGGAAATAAAACATTATTTGGATACAGGCAGCTCCAGTTTGCACCTGGCTGCCAGAACCACCATTATCATTTTTCCTGTAGATGCTACTCAAACCATGCAACATAGGTACTCTATCTTGAAATGAGATTACATTTGTACGCCATAAAATTAAGAACAGTGATAATGGTTGTACTTCAGTTCAGCCTTCATCGACAGGACCTTTAAGAATGACATGCTTAACTAAAGGCATGCGCTACCAGCAATTCCAGTTCTGACACCTCCCAGCAAGTGAAACAAAGGCAATTTCAGTTCTGTGCAACAGACCTACTTCCACCTAACAGTGGGCTAGGATAGCTACTCTAGTTCCTCTCCACTTAAGACACTAGATTTTCTGGACCTGAATAAGCAAGTCCCCCACACTTAGTGATCCTCCATAGCAAGCACAGGTACCAGGACCTATACGGTTATTTCTCCTCCACTGTATCATGCCCTTGAGGCAATGAACTCTACTCAGGAGCTTCCTGGTTATGTGAATTCTGCCCTAACTCTATCAAAAGCGGCAAGCTTGGGATATTTCACAGTGAAGCCTTTATACAGTACCTGTTGTCTGAGAAGGTCTTTCACATCTCCCAGTATTTGGTTCATCTGCATCATCTGACCCATCAGCTGCCTATTAAAATCACCTGCAGGGGAAACAGCAATGAAAAAGAGTGCACAATGCACGTAACTCTCATTCAGTTGTCATTATGATTTCTGAGATACAAGATGGAAACACTGTGAAGTGCCAAGGAGGGCAGACAGTACTGTTACTTAAGCCCTGTAGGAATTCTTAGAGCAAACACAGTATTTAGCTGCAATTTTTAGGGAGTCATTTGTACGAACTCAAGGGTTTTCTGGACTGAACTCCACTGTATACCACAGAAACAGGAAAAGAAGAAACCTTTCCACAGAAAGACAAGCAGCCTTTGATTTTTCTACCATTACTTCAGTGCCAATGCTGGCAGCGTTACTGGTTCACCCTATGCCTGAGACCAGCAACCCTAAGTGAAACCTTAGGATTTCAAGACTGGGTTTTTGTTATAACCCATTTGGGACAGGAGGGCAAGGCAGGGGCATGAAGTATCTGTGTATACAATGGGAATTCACCCTCCATAAGTGTATTCCATATCACCACAACCAACTCCAGCACACTTTTCAAAGTGAAGTTACCCAGCTTTCTGAGCAAGCTCCCCGTGCAGCTCTGACCATGCATCAAGAGTGCCTGCTCTGACAAAAACAGCACTTTTAATACCTGTCAGACAGTCAAGAGAGTCACTTGGCTTTTCTTCCAAAAGGCAGGTCATCACACTCTACACAAATTTCATGGATGCATTTGCTTCAGGGCGGGGGGGTTGCAGAGTTTGTACGGACTCTCAAAAACATCTACTCAACACTCTATGAACTCACACCAAAGCCAGTTCTCAATACTGAGTAACAAATTAAAGACTCTAAGACAAGACCAAAAGCTACATCTGTAATGAGCCCTAGAGAAGGACCAGAACTGGTCCAACATCTTCACATGAGACTCTTACCTGCTGAATGAAACATCAGTTTTGACCCAGTGACAGAGGAGAAGCAGAGAGCATGTTTAGCACAGTGGCTCATAGTAGTTTCTGTTTGTAGCTCACTTCTGAGTTTGTAGCTCTTTCAAACAGCTATTTGTTTACTTCTCTAAGTCTGTATGTCAAAACAAGTTTCACAAATACATGCTCTTTTACGTTCTAAGTAGGCAGGATATTTTGATATCATGCCCAATAGCTTCAGGGAGGCTTATCCATGTGTTACTTCCGTGGGTACTGAACGCTTATATGAAAAATGTTTTTCTTAATGTTTACCTCATTGTTTTGTACTTCAAAGCATGTCTAACTGTTTCCAAACATTCTAGTGGGAATCGTCCAACTTCCCAGATACTATGTTTTCTTCATTTCAGATTTTCTCATTAAAACACTGGACAAGTTTAAAGACTCGGGAACCACCTGTTTAAGAACCTGCTTCTGTTCCACTCCCAACCTTGTATTCTTTTTATTTGTGAGGAAGACCGCAGGACTTAATGTCATGGGTATTTCAGAATCCCATAGTGGAACTTGGCAGGCAGGCTGTCGGGACAGATGCTGGGGTCTGTTCTTGTTTTCCTTGGGTTTTTTAAACAAAGAATGGTTTAGGCATTATTGATTGAGATCTGCAAAGAATTCTCAAGATTTCAGATGCTGTTTGTTGGCTAGCATCTAAATCAAAACCAGATCTATTCTGTAGAGTTTAGTTTTTCAGACTGTTAAACTTTAAGGTGGACTGAACAGGTTATACTGCCAGGAACTATATGTCCTGTTTGCAAATTTAGACAGCAGAGCATAAACTGATGACTTCCCACAGGTTTTTTGGGGTTTTTTTTTCTCTTCCATTTAAATCCAAGTCCTATGGTAGGCCCCCCCTGCAGCAGAATGACTGATGATCCATGGTAAGAACTCAGATAAGAGGCTTTTCAAGGAGTTCTTGGGCCACAGTATATTGTAGGGTGGCTCTTCCCAGGAGTAAGCAGGGTAAGCCAAAGGTTCAGCCTGAAGCTATACAGCTATCTTGTCCTGCTATGTAGTCTTTCTCATCCATATCCCACCTACTGAGGCAACTCCCCAGTTCGGCTAGTGCCTAGCTCAATGCTCTGGAGTCCGTAACAACCCGAGTAACAGAACAGTTTTCACAGCAATAATTAAATTCAGTGACAGATCTGAAGAATTACTCTCCAAAAGGGAACTGACATCCCCTGACATGCTTATTCTCCGTAAGCCTGAGGTCATGTTGGGGAGCTACTCTGTCTTTCTCTTCCCAGGACCTTGCAATATAGAATCATAGCATGGTTTGGGTTGGAAGAGACCTTTAATGATCATCTAGTCCAAGCCCCTTGCCATCGCAGGGACATCTTTCACTAGGTCAGGTTGGTCAAAGCCCCTTCAAACCTGACTTCAATGGGGCATTCACAACTTCTCTGGGCAACATGTTCCAGTACAGGGCCTTGGATTTGGAGCAGATGACCAGCTTCATTGCACAGCTAATTGACCCAGGCAGGGCAACTCACAAACACTAGCTTGTATAACTGTAAGCCACTGTGAAACACATCATAGATACACCTTCTAGCTCTCTTGGGAGCAATACTGGCTTAAGCATCCCACTTGCCCCCATCTGGAAAGGTCAGAGTCCTAAGTGTCATGCAAAGAGATAGTGGTTACATGGCCAGGGATCCAGCCATGACTGAAGTATGGATGATGGTTGACAAGACAACATTTTCCTGTCAGCCTATAATCCACCACCAAGGAAGGTGCATATACAAGTTGCACATGGAATTACAAAGAATCATAGAATCATTAAGGTTGGAAAGGACCTCTAAGAGGCAGGTTCAAAGTAAACAGAAGGAGATATTTCCTTAGACATACGATGGACTTCTTGCCAGGAGACATTCTTGAGCATGCATTCAAAACTGACTGGACAGATTCACGTAACACAAAGACTACACCACTGAGTTGAGAGCTCTGCATACCGTGAACTGCTGGAGAATAGGAAAGCATTCAGGGAATGCTAGGTTAAAAGAAAATTTGGTCTGGTGCAACACAGCTGTTTTTATTAATCTATGTCAGGTTCAGGTGCTCTACATTAGCTAGATGACCTCCAAAGATCCCTTCTGACCTGAATGGTTTTGTGACAATTACATGCAGCATACTAATCTCAGCTACTAAACCCAGTGTGTATTGCACTGTATCTTCCTACCCACATAGGAAGATCCAAATACATGTGTTCAACCTCTGTCTGATCATCTTATTCTCATCTACATTGCTTAGGTGTCTCAACCTCACAGACTGAACGCAGAGGGAATGCTGCTGCCAAAGCAGTGAGCAATGACCAGGCACGCAGTCAAAGCCATGTACAGTTATTCAGGTCCAAAGCTCTCCCAAGGGTTTTCCAATTAATATGAAAGCACATACTTTTACCAAGATACATAGGTCTTGCACCCCTATACAGCTAAGCACTTGCATTCCAGCTTTTTCTGGCTGAAGGCAAAATTGTGGTTATCTGATATATTGCTCCTGTAAAAGGCTGTCATGAAGTATACACAAAGTGCAAGGCAGCTGAGTTAATATTGCTGTTGGAACATTTGCACCTTTTCCTTTGGTGGGTTTGACTATGTAGACTTTGAATATATTCATGTGAGTTGGTTTTTTATTATTAATGTGATACTAATTCTACTTGGAGGTTATAAGCAACTGAATTTGGGAGGCTCAGCCAGGCAGAGGCTGCCAGGGAAAGACAACATCTCTCTGTATTACTACCATTTGTGTTATCAATTAATGAGCATAAAGTTACAAATGAGAAAGCTGCAAGTCTGCAACCTGGAAACCTTGCTCACAGAGTTCTGAGTTTTTCCATGAGCAAACACTGAATTAGCCCACCCTATGTGCAAACGCTTGTTGATTTAGGGAGAGAGACCTGTGATGATAAAAATGTATTTTTTGCCTAGGTGTACATATGCTAAAGAGCAAGAAAACAGAAGCATGTGCAACTGAGGATTTACCTAGCTAAAAGGCAGAACAGACTCTGTTATCACAGCACACCACTGATGCCTACATTCATGTAATGCACCCAGGATGCTCTCATAAAACGTGCATATCTTGTCTGTATTCTAATCAAAAGTAGCGAAGCTGCAGGGCTGGGTTTGGCAGTGGGGACACGAAAGGGTGGGAGAGAAAGAACTTCTCATGGAATTTATTTGAAACCTTGACCTCATTTTCCCCCCCATGGTTGTCACAGTAATATTAACATACTGCAAGCACAGTGTGAATCCATTCTTCTCCCTCACGCCCGCAGCAGAAAGGCAGATAGACAGGGACTAGGAAAGGGTACAGATGGGGCAGTCTAGCCCAGGTTTGCTGTGGTGAAAGATTAGAGAGCATGTTTGCCCATCACAGGGGATTGCACCCAGCCCCTAGGGATTTGCAGGAATCCCAGTAGCCTCAGCTCCTTCCTTCTCTCACTGTTCCCAGCTCAGTTTCCACAATGCTCAGAACAGGCAGAGAAGGAAGTGTTTCTGGAGCAGACTTCTGGTCCAGCAGGTGGCAAAAGCCTCTGCTAACTTGCAGCAAAACTAATGGCTGCCTTGCAATGGATTTTCCCAGGTGGACCTGCGGGCTCTGCAGCCATAGCACCAAGATGCTCTGCAGCGACCTACTTCACACCTTGTTTGTCCCCTCTCCAGGACACTCCAGTGATCAACAAGAGATAAATACTGACAATGTGGGTAAGTACAAGGTAGGTTCTTGCTACTCTACCCATCTACCTGTTTTCATAAAGCCTGTAGCAGGTATCACATTTAGGACTACTTCCTGTCTGCAATTGTCTGCAATTTGAATACTTAAAATATTATCAAGCTGACACAAACAGATCATGATCATGAAAGTTTGTCTTCCAAATTAGTCTAAAAAGCTTCTTTTAATCATTACAGACTCCTCCTTCACTAGGACAACAACTCATTGCTTTATCACCAGCAGCAGTGACCATTTTATCTCCAAATTGAAGTATTTCTAAAACATTTACAGTAAGTTATCCTGGCTGTAATTCCGTCAAACAATTGCTATTACTTCTCTACAGAGTTTCTCCACATTTTTAATATTCATCACATTAACTTCTTTGCACTGGTATCCTAAGGAGCAATTTTAACTCTTGGTTGCAGGCCTTACCAGTGTACTGAGCAACAGGTTCAATTTGTTGAAGAAAACAGTCCTGCATGTTCCCCACTTGGGCAAGTGTTCCTCCAGTTACCAGCTTCAGCTCATCTAGCGTATCCTGGACTCACAGGAAAAACAGAGCTCACAATTCTGGTACAACAATGGAAAAAATGTGAAACAGCTGACAAAGCAAATTAATTTTTTAGAGAGGCTGCCCATTTCCTAAGCATGCAAGGCTCCTACACCGTCCACTTCAGGACCACCCATCACCATCTGAACTGTAATAAAATCCCTAATCTTTGCCTTGCAGATTTTCACATAGCTGTGGTTTTATTTTGAACTTTTTTTTTACCATTCCAATTCATATGATATCACATACGAAGAAGTTCATATATTTTTATATCCACTGCACACAAGATTTTTTTTCTTTTTAACTGAATCCTAAAAAATTTTTTCTTCCCTTCTCTCAAACAGGTTTACATTCAGTCAGGAATGTGGGCACCTTGGTGATTCTCCATGTTTACAGGCTCATTTTCAAGCCTGCAATGAAACAGAGCAAGGGGGCAATGTTAGGGGCAGAAAGCCTTTGCACCCTCCAAGGCATATTTTGTATTACTGATGATGGAAGATGCTTGTGGAAGATACTGTTTACCTCGGACTGCTGACACGGAGATGACAGGAAGCTATGCCAACCCCTGGTTGGCAGACAAAGGAAGAAAAGCTATTGCAGTCAAACAGATGTGATTTGAACTCTCGCACCACCTGAGTCCCCCTCTTTTGTCTTATTAGTCCATGTGGCTTATCATGAAAAGGAAAGCCCTTACAACAATCCAACAGCCAAGGGTTGCTCATACTGAAGAGCTGTAACAAACTGACGAAGGTCTGCCCTTAGTGCATCAGCTAAGTCCTTGCAAAAAGTCCAGTCCCCAAGAAACACCTAGACTGATGCGAGGGAGGTAATATTCATTTTAATAAGCTAAAAATTATGTTTACAATTAATAGGGTAAGTATTACTGGGTTCAATGAAGCTAAGATTTCACCTGTTCCACAGGGAACTCATATTTGTTTCACAAGTTAATACTCAAGTATTACTGAAGCACAACTGTACAGAGCTTGGCTGCTGCAGGAGCTGAGGTCTGGATTCAGTGATCCAGAGGATCGCTGGTGATCCCTCTTAAGAGCTCAGCCTGCTCCCAGTTTTCCTGCTCACCTGTGACTTCTCCTGGAAGGTGCGCAACTCTACTGCCGCCGACCTCTGAGACAGCGCTGAAAATGCTTTTGGCAGGTCCTGAACGGCACCTACTTGCAGGCAGTCCAGATACAACTCTATTGCGGTCGATCCCTGCTGCAGGCCACTCAGCCACAAGAGGACAGCATGAGGTTTCCCATCAGCCAGCTGGATGTTGCTAAAGATCACTGAATTCATTCTCCCGTCGCTCTTCAGGTAGCGCAGCACCACTAGTACAAAATACACAGAAGGACTATCAGAGGGTAGCAGATAACCTAAGGCTGATCAAGGAAGATCCTGCGGAAATCTGCAATTGCTCTGGTATTTTTCCACATGTCAGCTTTTGTAAATGAATCCCATATGCAGATATAAATGGTAATAACAAATGGGACACTGACTCTCAGACCAGGATTACCAGGACTCCTGCGTGACTCCCCATTTGTAAAGCACTGCTTCCTGCAGTGTTTTCTGCTGCTTTGTCGAGGCCTCCCTAATTGGCTTAACCAACATCACCTTACTGGGCATAAAGTGCTAAAATACAAGTGGTAAAGGTAAAAGGTGTAGCAGACAGCCTGCAGTCGGCACTTTGGCAAGTACATATCCGATAGACCTAGAAATACTCTGTAGCAGAAAAGTATAGCTAGAAAAATCAGTTTCAGTGATGCATATTGCATTCAGTGAAGACATCTGACAGTGTACCCAAAAGCATCATTAAAGAAACCAAAGGAAGCATGATTCCAAGCTAATAATCTGCATTTCTCTGTAACAAATAGTAAGTATAAAGAAAATACAATGCAGAAAAGACATCCTCCAGCCTATGACTAAGCCCCCTCTAAACTCTTTAAGGCATTAGTGAATGACTTACTTGATAATTCACACAAGAAATTCTCATTTAATGAATTAAAATGCACCACCAAAAAACACAACAGCAGACAAACAAAAACTCTTACATGCTGCGTAATATTTAAAAAATGTCTCTTTCCTAAGGAAATTGGATTGGTAAGCTAGGATCTGCAAGCTAAGTCTCTTAGATGAGCTCGCTAGTTCTCGCCACAAAATCTCTCCCTGGCTCTCCGAATGCATATCTACAGAAGCAATGAGCTAAGTGTATAACTACTCTACAATATTAGACAGACCTTGTTTCAAAGATCCCACTGACCACCAGCCTGCACGTCCCTCATTTCCTCATGATAACAGTTACATGCATTGAGAAGTCCAGCTGCACAGACGCTGGGCATCTAAACAGTTAAGTGCTGGCTCTTGTGAACATCTGTTTGAAGTTCAGAGGGCTTCTACTGTTGCATCAAGTGAGAGCTCACAAACATTCTGACCTTCAAGAAACACCTACATTAACATGAGGTCAACTAAAAATGGTGGATATAGTGGAGGGAAAAGCTTGTACTAGCTTCAGAGCTAGTAACACCTGCTAAACTCACCCCATTTCTATTCATTTAACAAATTATCTTCCCATCTCTCCACTACTAATGTACCCTCTTTGACGCTGTAACACCTCCATTTTCCAGTGACTTTCTGAGTTACTGGGTACATGCTCCCTACTATTTTTCTAATTGCTCGGTTTAACAATTAAAAGAATCCAGATTTATACCAGCATGAATGAGGCAGGGTACGTATCCATCTTTAAAGTCTACGCTAGTGCTAAAGTATCAGCAGCTGTAATCAAGAATGTTTTCACGGCTGTCTATGTCAAAACACTGCCAGAGCTGAGATTTCCGCAAAGGTGCATGAGGTCACCAGTGACCTTCTAAAAGGTAGCATTTCTTGGCAAACTCAAATATCTGGCAAGAGAGAATACCTTGCAGACATTTTATTTATGTGAATATTATGCACTCCTAGTCACATGAAAGCAAGGTCTTTGGATCTGGGCCCTGCATTCAGAGTGAATAAACTCAGCAGTAAGCTAGAGAAAGAAAGAGGAGATGGTGGCAGGGCCCAGAATGGACCCTGCCAGAATAGTTTCAGGACAAGGAGCAGTCTGGCTTGGAAGGAGGATCAAGCATTCCTTCCTCAGCCAAAGCCAAATATCCATCTGGTAAACCAGCATAGGCTTTTGAAGGGAGATTTTGCTGGACCACATCCTCCGCCTCTGTAAGATTTAACTCATCCAAGCCCCTGTGTTACGTATTTACTGCTAGGATACTGTACACTGACATTCATATGAGAATAAGTAGCTCATGTGTACTGCTTAAAGAAACAGATTCTCAATGAAACTACTAATCCTGCCAGTAAATAGGAACTGCTTCACAGAATTGTTAAGTTACATCACTTTTATGCACTTAATTGCTGTTTGCTCCGTAAACAAATTGTTCAAAAAGGCTAAGAAACCATGGATGCTATTTGCCTCTGAAAAATACATTGGTCTAACCAAAACAAGCTGAGCAGTTGCCCAGGAATTCATATCTATGCTTTAAAAACATTTAGGTATTATGAACATTTTACTTTCAGGTATACCACAACAAAAACTGAACACAAGCAAACAATTCCAAACACAGCTCTCAGATGTGGTACTTGAAAGGATAACCAAGGCCTGCTTTGGGCTATTCAGATCAGATTTGGGTGCATAAGTGGAAATACAATGCAGAGGAAGTAATACACACATATGCACCCTTCCAAAATTGTAGATATTTAGACCCTGCATTTTGCTAACATGCCAATGTTGGCTCACCACTTAAGTGATCACCTCCAGTCTTGAGAGGATCAGAAACAGCCCCCACACTCCAGACTTTCAGCTTGCATGACGATCTCCTGGATGCAGTTGAACTTAATGTATGAAGTAGCCATGTGGGACACTTGACAATTCCAGAGAGATCACATGTGAAAAAGTTGCCTACTACTCACATGCTGCTATATGCCTTATACAAGGTGCACTGAAGTCATGAAGCAGAGACCCCATGGAACAGCCTTGCTGCAAAAAGCCTCCCTCTGTTTGATAGGTCCTTTACAATGGGTAGGTTACAGATATCCCCCATCTACTCAACTCTGGCCACTGACAGGACAAGTTTCTTCATGCTGCCTGTCTAACATGTCACCATCCTGTCACACACACTTCTCAAATACAACACTAACATACTGAGGACAAAACCAAAAGAAGCCATGTAACCTTCCAGCAGAAAGCTTCTTACGTCTCTTAGTTAAAACATATTAGTAACCATCAGGCATGTAGGTATTCTTGAAAACCAAGAGAAGAATTTGATATGTTCAAATTCTATGCATATAGACATATCTGTGTGCATACATATGCATTCTTATATACATATATAACATTTACATGCGTAATTATGTATGTGAGAGGGAGAGACTAAGTGTGTGTGTATCATTTGTTTAGCAATTAGGTAAGTCAGTGTTAGGAATTGTATGACACTGATAAGGCTGGGTGACCATGTCTTACCCACCCCCAACACACACATAGCACAAAAGTTCTTATTCCCTGACCTAAGAGGGATTTTGGCAGACCTGGTAAAACTACCAATGTTTTATCTAACTCATTCCCCTACATTTCTCAAGCAAAAGGTGTGCTTTTCTTCAGCATATACAGGAACTCTCCTGTTCTGAAATTTCTCAGTAGAGTTGCTCAGTGTATGGGACTCAGCTGCCCAATTACAACATTTGCAGCAGCAAATTATCATAGCAGTGGTGAAACCAATGGAGCAACAATAATTTACACCATTCAACAATTTTTCGCTGAACCTTAAAACTGCAATATATCCTAGATGTGGTCTAGAGAGCAATGACTCTCCATTTCTAAAAGTCTGCTGAAGTTCTTACTCTGACTCCTGTTTCAATAAACAGAGAACAAACACTTTACTTCACCCAAAAAATCCTGTAAGTGCTAGGAATGTTTGTCTTGCCTAGTCACATCTAACTTCCAGGGTCAGCAGAACAAGAACCTGTCTTTCATATGCATGAGGCAGCATGTGCGTGTGTCCCTCACATTCCTGAGTAATAAGAACCAGTGATTGTCCCAAGGGGAAAAAGAAAAAAGAAAAAAAGAAAAAAAAGCCACCAAACCAAATTGACTCCTTTATCCATATTCCATTTTTTTTTCCTCCTTTCTCAGCATTGCTCAGAGCAAGCACCATGGCAGAGTGGAGATACCAGCTGATTGTCAGATCAGCTTCCCCTAGCCAAGAGACAGCAGCATCCTGCCAGAGGAAGGAAAGAGACAGGAAGTGAGAGGGGATGTAACTAACACTTTACCTTGTGAGAGGGGCCCAACAGGAATGACTCAAGCACACAGTTTTCAACATCCATCTGTGACACACCAATAACTATGGATCGAGCACTAGTTTTCCCCTACATACTCCAAACAACTTACCTTTATTCATCCGTCCCATTACCGTAAATTCAAAATACTTGCTGTTGTCAGCTGATGAATACAGGCCAAATACGGTGGCTGTGCTCTTTGGCTGCAGTTTGAATGTCAAGAGCAAGTATACTTCATTCAGCGTAGGATCACCAAGTGCTTGTTGCAAGAAGTTCGTTACCACTCTCTTGTTGGAATATGGAAGAAGATCAAAAACTGAAAAATAATCGAGTTTCAACAGCAATTTAAATATAATAATGGCCAAAGAAGAATGTAGTGTGAAGCCACCCATTGGAGATTATATACTCTTTGCTATTTCCAAATGGATACTTTAAAATGAACCCAAGTTGTCCTACATAAAATAAATAATATGAGAACAAAAATTAACAATATGAAGATCATCTTAGAGATCATCTAGTCCAAACCCCTGGCATTGGCAGGGACAACTTAAGCAACCTGATATGGCGAAAGATGTTCCTGCCCCTGGGAGGGGAGTTGGACTAGATGATCTTGAAAGGTCTTTTCCAACCAAAACTATTCTATGATTCTATCAAAATATCATCTAGATTTTATTGCAACTGATAATCTTTTAGCAACTTTTTTTAAAGGGAATTATTGCTAAGTTTCTAACATAGAAATATCTAGTCTTCAAATTGAGTTACTCAAATAGTTTCAAGTAGATCTCTAAAATTCCGCTCTTCTGAGGATGTACCTCAACGAAAAGCTTTTCAACCTATTTCTGCTTTCATAAGTTCAGATGCTTTTGTTCACATTTCAATTAAAATGAGGATCCAGCATCAAAATTTTCAGACAAATTCCCAGTGAACACCTTAAGAACCATTTTGAAGGCATTCGCAGGGCACCAATTTTAAAATGCTAAAAAGCCAGGTAAGCAATATGATGTTCATAACCTCCTTCTCACTTCACTGACTTCTCAGAAGACGTATTATATAAATAAGACTCAACTTTCCCTTCTGGCACAGATAACAAAGAAAGACAGGCCTAACAAAAAAATAACCCTGAAGGCATAGTGAAAGCTATTTCAAATTTTTCTTTTAATTTTTGCACCATGCATCAGCAAAGAGTCTAACATTATACTCATACGTATGTCAGCTACCTCCTTTATGGCACTGAAACAACATACTGGGGTTTTCCTCAATGCTGCTAAACCCATGACAACTCCAAACTCAATAAACCATTCCACTAGGTTTCTTGATAATCTCCTATTTCAACCAACTGTTATTAAAGCAGTATATATATTATACCCTTCCAATAAAGCCTGATAAATGACTCTGCAAAAGCATTATTTAAATATAAGGGCATATTTAGTCATTCTACACCACTGCCATTGCGTAGGCCTATCATAGCTGGGCCATATTTTTCTCCCACACAAGCACAATACTGTAGAGCTCCCATGGGAGAAGAACCCTAACACCAGGCAGACAGCAAAGGCACATGACAGCACATTGTGCCTTACATTCAAGCCTGTGATTGTACCACTAAGTGTAATTTCCCAGGCCAAAAAGTGGTGGATCTTTGCAAATGACTCTTTTCTACCCAGCATGTCCTCGAAGCTGCCATCATTGACTAAGGTGATGGGGCCATCCTACCAATCCAGTGTTTCCATATGCTACAAGCAGGAGAGGACTGAAGAGCACTCAGAGGACAATCACATGGGCACACAGACCTACCCACAGCCATGTGGGAAACCCTATTAGAGCCTGGGTTTGTGCTGCTTCCATTGCTCATTCCGGAGCATCCATTCATCTAGACACTAATGGTATTTCCAAAAAAGAAAAATTAAGAGGTTTTTCCCTTTCATCTCATGAAACCATTGAAATACAGATAATCCAAAATACAGATCCAAGTCTACACTTGTATTGTGTTCAAGGATCGCACGAGTCTACTGAGAGTTTTCAGGACACAATACAAAAAGAACCAGGCCTTTGATTTGCATGCACTTGTAATACTGTTGTCAAACAACTAAGAAACACGTATCTGAGATGGACTTGGCCAAAGGACTTCTCTCTCATTCAGTTCAGATTTACAGCACCCCAGGACAATCACAGCTTCTACCAAAATCAGCAACCCAGACAGCAAAGGCAAAAGGCTGGGTATTTCATCACATTCAGTGCACAGAGAGCAATGCAATTGCCCAGGCAAGAGACTGAAATGCAACTCTGTACAACTACTCTGTACAACTACTCTGTACAACTACTCTGTACAACTACTCTGTACAACTACTCTGTACAACTACTCTGTACAACTACTCTGTACAACTACTCTGTACAACTACTCTGTACAACAGCATTTTCCAGGTAATAGTCATTCATAAAATACAGCTGCGTCTTCTCAGCCGGAGCACCGCAATACAGTACTTAAGTCTTTGACAGCAGAAGATAGAGCTATACATTTTGTCCAGTCCTTCTAGGTCTATTGGCTAATTTTACATCAATTCCTGTGAGACTAATTAATCTCTGCTAGAGTCAAACACTTAAAAATACAGGAGAAATATTATAAAAGTAATGACTCAACACTGGCAAACGTCTGTCTAACCTTAGGGAAAACACTTATTGAAATATTTGAAATTTGCATATTTAAATGAATGCTCAAATTGGTTTGCTAGTTGCGTTCTATAAAGCACGTTTCCTCAACTGGATTCTTTGGCACCACGTTATCAAACCCTCTCTTGGGATATCTTCACTAACCAGCATGTAGATGCAGTACATGACCGGATCCATCCTTTAGGATAAACTACACACATGCTAGCAAACGTGGCTAGCAGAAGAGAAGCAGGGTTATGAAAACTCATTTTACATCGTTAGTAGAGTTGGCAGAGAGAGACAGCTCTTAGAACTTACAGATACAATTGATTGTTTGGAAGGAACACAAAAAAGAGATCCACAAGGATTTCAGACTTCATTTTTAGAAGAATCTCATCTTTTTGTTCCTCTCCCTGGAAAGGCAAACTTGAAAACAAATGGATAGAAAAGGACTGCCAAAGTTGAAAGGTACAAGCCGCTGGTTTCAATCCGTGCAGTGAGAGTGCAGAGTCAGGCATGCCTCCAAGCATAAGCATGCATACCCACCGGGACAAACTGAGCCCACTCGTGAGATGGGCTAGGAATTCTCTCCCCCACCTGCTTTCTGTGGTTTTCAGAAGGGAGCTGATCACCCTCCTATGAATGCTAACAAGGAATCAGCTACACCTTGAGAGAGCGGCAAACCACTCTTCGGGGGTCTGCCCAAAACCATCAAGGCTAGGTCTTCAGATGGGAGTTAAAAGACATGACGGGAAGCCCTAAGAGGAGGCAGCAGCATGGAGGAATGAAATTAGTGGCACCAGAGAGAACGGAACGCAAAATAAAAGACCCTTTCTTTCCCTTAATTCTGCTGCCATGTCACACAAGCTTTTTGAGACCCTCCAAGGTTCTCCTCTGGGCACAGTTAACCATAATAAGTATAAATTTCAACACTGCCTCACTGCTGTTCAGCACATTTCAAGACAATTAATGATGGCTTACACACCTGGCGTGAAACCCTAATCCCACTACAAAGATTTCTGACTGTAAGAAGGTGGAAGTTTCACACGCTGAGAGTGGGGTCTTTCACTGGCTACTGCCCGTGACAAGCTGCAAATCTGCTTCTATTTTTAAAAATATGGCAATACCCTACTTCTCAATATGACACTTTTCTGAAATGCTTTTACATCAAGAAGGACTTTAATAAAAGCCTTTGGAAATGCAGCTAAATTAATGGGATTGGCTGTCGTTTAGATCTGCTTCACTTAACTAAGGAATAACAGATTAAAATGTCAAACATCATTTTGTAAAACAATGGAGGGGGTTAAAAATGCAGAGAGAACCAGGAGCAGCTTCAAGGCTCCTGGGCTCGCATCAAGATACACTAACTGCTGCACTCCGTAGCTGAGCTGGTTCCAGTCACAAGGTGCTACTGAAGAGCGATACCACTCGCTTTATGCATGCTCGAAAATAAAGCGGCTCCTGACTTACTCCGTGCATAATATTGCCGGATTTCCCATGCACTTTATGAAGCAGAGTTTTCCCGACGAGTTTTCATAGCTTAGCAATTAACTTCTCACTTACGAGAACTTACAACTGAAAAAGTGCTCCTCAGCCGTTCAACCCACCTTCTTGCCCCGCTATAAAACCAGACCGCTTTTTGCCGGTTGCTGGAGGGGCGGCAGATGGAGCGGCTACACCGCCACCCACTCCCTCCGCTCGGGCGGCGGGGCGCAGCCCGGCGGCGGGGCGGCTCCGCGGGCTCTGCCCGCTCCGGCTGCCCTCGCACCTGCGGCGCCGGCAACTCCCCAACCCCGCGTCCCTACCAGCACAGGGCTCCCGGCGGAGGGGACGGGACGCTGCAAACCCGAAGAGGCCTTAAATGAAAGGGGGGAAAGAAAAGTTTGCTAAACCAAGGGCGACGGGGGCCCTTACCTCGGGGCGCGGGCGGGGCGGCGCGGCCCGGGCACAGCTGCAGGGCGAGCGGCAGGAGCAGCAGGGCGGCGCCGCGCTCGCACCCCATGGCGGCCGCGGGGCGGGCAGAGTGGCAGAGAACGGCGCGCCCCTCCGCTCTGGGCCCCGCCGTTTAACGGGGGCGGCCCCCGGGTGCGGGGAGGGACGGCGGCTCGCGGCAGGCCATTGGCCAGGGCTCCTCCGGCCGCTCGGGGCGGGCGGGGGTCGGGTCGGGCAGTCGTGGGCCGCGGCGGGGCAGGGCCGAGCCTTGGGGTGGGGCAGGGGGGAGCGAGCCGTCGGGGCTCGCGCCGGGAGCGTCCGGCGGCGGCGGGGGTGTCTGGGCCCGGGCAGGGCCCGTGGTCTCGCCCAGGTCTAGCAAAACCAACACCTGCCCGGGACCCCGGCGGGAGTCTGGCCTTTGAGGAGCCCTGCAAACTGGAATGTGCCTAACAGCATTGCATTAAAAACGGGCGGGATGCTCCCGGGTGTAGACTTGGTCTCGGCAGGAATTTCACTCATCCATTTTTCCTAACTGAAGTGTGTCACCAAATGGAGCCATGTAGATCACGGGCTGGGGCAAACTGGGTTCCTAGAAGACTGTCAAAGTGAGGAACGTACTATCTCCTCCTCCATTTCATTTCGAGAGCTCAGGAACATTGAGAGAGCTCAAACTGCCAGGATTGAGGCTACTGGAAAAGGTTGCTTGCCTTAACAAACCCTAAACCAGGTGAGTTAACTGAAGTCACTTTCAAAAAACCAAACCACTTCTGCTTTCAAGTACCACAATTTTCAGTATTGTGTGTGCCCCCAGGATGTCATCCTGTTGTTTCTCCTCTACTCCAGAAAATTCCAGCCTCTGCGTTGCTGACGTTATGAAGCCATGGGAGAAAGGGAGCAAGTGAGCAAGACCCTTTGGGGCTGAGCAGCCGTGCAACTGGTCTCCTCCGCGCCCACGTGAAACCACCCATCATGCAGGTCACAGCACTACCGCCCTGTGCTTTCTGTTCGCAGTCGAAGGGGTCTCCCACAGGAGATGAAGAGCTGCAAGGTGCTTCTCCCACCCAGGAGCTGACAGCATGTGGTGGGCTCCCCAGTCTGCTGCGTGGCCCTCTTTGTCCTGTGCCTCTCTATGTGCCTCAGGCCTGCAGACAAACCTCTGTCATGTTAGAAGAAACCCAGGAAGCCATGGCTGGCCCCCTTGCAGCTTGCTACCCAGCACACAGTTGGAATAGCTGGAGCTGTCGGATGTTATTTACATCATAAAAAGAAGGGCAACAATAGGGCGGAAATTTTATGTTAAATGAGAAAAGTGGTGTTGATTAATATTCAGTCACATCAGGCTTGGCATATACAGCTAATGAGCACCACAGAGAAGAGCCCTCGGGGGGCTCATTGAGTGTAAGGCAAGACACAGCACGCCACAGGGCTGGGGCTGCAGAGTGCACTGCAATGGGTCTGCCCAAGCAGCTCCGCCACTGCGCAGAGCACGGCATTGGCTCCTCTCTGACGCAGGCACAGTGGCATTTTTCAAATACCTTCAGCTGGCCTGTATTCACATGCCCATTCGTTGCCCTCCCCGCATGGTATATACGCTATGACACACCCTACTTCTTAGCTTATTTGCGTAACAGTGTTGACCCACTCCTTTAGTTGCTCATTTCTTCCTCTGCCCGTCACCAGGCTGGAGGGTGCTCCCCCATATCTAGTGTGTCCCAGCACAGTGCTATTCCTCCTCCTCACCCCGCTCCTCTTCTGTATATGTCTCCACAAAACAAGAAACGCCTCGGCTTCACTCCCAACATCCTTGCCCCCGCGGTGGAAGTGACAGGATGACGTGATGGTGTCAGCGGGCTGGCAGAGAGCTGCACAGTGGAGTGAGAAAAAGAGAGCAGCAGGTGCAGAGTGCTGTGGAGCAGGGAGAAAGAGGGAGGCTGAAAGGGGGTAGAGCAGGAGGCAAGGACGTGGAACACAAAAAGGAAGGACAGACTTTCAGTGCCACAACCTCTCTAGAAAGAAGTCTCAGTCCAGAACTCGTCCCCAACCTAAACGATGGAGACAGCGCAGATGCTGCAGAGGCTAATATGTGGACCTAGAGCAGCACTGATGTTGCTCTACTATCTACTAAGAAGAAGCCTTTCATCACCAAAGAGCATTCTCTGAAAACATGGGCTTAAGTGCCTGACAGAAAAACATCACAAAGGTCTGCAAAATCATCACAGTTCCTATTAAAGTACTCGGTGACTAGAGCAGACAAAAGAAAGGGGATAAAAGGATAGTAAAGTTTTGCTTTTACCTGTCTAAGGGAACACCATCAGTTGTTTGCAACCGTTTATTATGTAATTTACTGGCATTTATCAAAACATACTAAATATTTTCTTGAAAAAATCCCTTCTCTGTCAAAAATATTTATCAAATAATTTTAACTTATCATTTTTCACTTCTGATTTACAGAATCACAGAATCATTAAGGTTGGAAAAGACCTTTAAGATCAAGTCCAACCATCAACCCAACACTACCATGCCCACTAAACCATGTCACAAAGTGCCACGTCTACACATTTTTTGAATACTTCCAGTGATGGTGACTCCACCACCTACCTGGGCAGCCTATTCCAATATTTGATCACTCAGTAAAGAAATTTTTCCTAATATCTAGTCTAAACCTCCCCTGGCGCAACTTGAGGCCATGTCCTCTCATTCTATCACTAGTTACTTAGGAGAAGAGACCAACACCCACCTCACCACAACGCCCTTTCAGGTAGCTGTAGAGAGCGATAAGGTCTCCCCTCAGCCTTCTCTTCTCCAGGCTAAACAACCCCAGTTCCCTCAGCCGCTCCTCATAAGACTTGTTCTCCAGACCCTTCACCGGCTTCGTTGCTTTTCTCTGGACACGCTCTAGCACCCCAATGTCCTTCTTGTAGTGAGGGGCCCAAAACTGAATACTCTTATTCGAGGTGTGGCCTCACCAGTGCCAAGTACAGGGCAACGATCACTTCCCTACTCCTGCTGGCCACACTATTTCTGATACAGGCCAGGACACTGTTGGCCTTCTTGGCCACCTGGGCACACTGCTGGCTCATGTTCAGCTGGCTGTCAACCAGCATCCCCAGGTCCTTTTCTGCCACGCAGCTCTCCAGCCACTCCTCCCCAAGCCCAAGCATTGCATGGGGTTGTTGTGACCAAAGTGCAGGACCCTGCACTTGGCCTTATTAAACCTCATACAATTGACCTCAGCCCATCAATCCAGCCTGTCCAGATCCCTCTGCAGAGCCCTCCTACCCTCCAGCAGATCAACACTCCCACCCAGCTTGGTGTCATCTGCAAACTTACTGAGGGAGCACTCAATCCCCTCATCCAGATCATTGATAAAGATATTAAACAAGACCAGCCCCAAAACTGAGCCCAGGAGAACACCACTTGTGACCAGCTGCCAGCTGGGTGTAACTCTGAGCTCAGCTGTCCAGCCAGTTCTTTACCCAGTGAAGAGTACATCTGTCTAAGCCACGAGCCACCAGTTTCTCCAGGAGAATGCTGTGGGAGACATTGTCAAAAGCTTTCCTAAAGTCCAGGTAGACAACACTGACAGCCTTTCCCTCATCCACTGTGTGGGTCACCTGGTCATAGAATGAGATCAGGTTGGTCACATAAGACCTGCCTTTCATGAACCCATGCTGGCAGAGCCTGATCCCTTGGTTGTCTTGCACATGTGCTGTGAGCGCCCTCAGGATGAACCTCTCCATAGTCTTCCCTGGTACCGAGGTGAGGCTGACAGGCCTGTAGTTCCCTGGATCATCCTTCTGGCCCTTCTTGTAAATGGGTGTCACACTGGCAAGCCTCCAGCTGTCTGGGACCTCCCTTGTTAACCAGGACTGCTGAGAAGTGATGGAGAGTGGCTTGGCAAGCTCCTCCGCCAGCTCCCTCAGTACTCTCGGGTGGATCCAGCCCCATAGACTTGTGGGTGTCCTGGTGGCATAGCAGGTTGTTAACTGCTTCCTCCTGGATTATGGGGCGTTAATTCTGCTCTCCATCCCTGTCTTCCAGCTCAGGGGGCTGAATACCCTGAGGATACTTAATCTGGCTATTAAAAATTGAGGCAAAGAATGCATTAAGTACCTCAGTCTTTTCCTCACCTTGGTGACAATATTCTCCCCCGCATCCAGTAAAGAATGGAGATTCTCTTTTTGTTGTTAATATATTTGTAAAAACATTTTTTGTTATTCTTTACAACCATGGACAGATTGAGTTCTATTTAACCACACAGGAGTTTCTTGCACTGATGCAGATCAACCCTATGGAAGGAGGATGTTGTTTGTAGCATTATATACTCACTAGTGTTAGATTTGTGAGGGCCATATTCTTTTCTTGCTCTACATCTGCTTATTCTTCATGCTTATTCATTAAGAATGCACATGGAAGCAATATTTGGCAAACAGAGCATGCTGCACAATACAGTATAACAGAAAGGAACCAATTCACATTGTATATAAACAGAAGTTAAGTCTGTGTTTAGATGAACTCAAGCCAGTACACATAAAGGTCACTGCAATTTTTCCAGTTTTCATTCCTATGCTGAGTTTTATTATTGGTGTATGTTCCAGACTCAAGTGGATTTTGTGCTCAAGCACAACCTTCTTTAAGGGATTTTCACAAAGAATAATGTTTATCTGCTGTCTGGAAGGGGCTATCTGACCTTTTAATTGTAATTTTCAATAAAAAAAACAAAATACTAGCAATTGCCTTTTCACTCTTGTGTATTCTCTGAAGTACAAACTCCAGCTTAACTTGCTGGACATTAATATCTTGGATAAGAGTCAAAACATGATTATTGGATGTTGTGTTTTCAAGAAACTTTCATAATGTCAGTAACATTTTGTAAGGAAGTTTCTCACAGAAATATATGTCTGTAATTTTTTATATAGGATCTGCAAGTAAACCTCAACCATTAAAATATTTGTCCTGCTTACTTCACATAAATCAATAAAATTATAAGCATAGAGAATACAGAGAAGCGGCCAACATTATAGATTTTCCTTTACAGAAGTGTCCGTGACTTGTTTGAATTCCAAGTAATGGGGTAGAGGAAGCAGAAAGGAATCCCTGGTGCTTAAATCAGCTTTCATATTTTGCTCCTAATATGCATCAAGGCACTCACTGTTTTTATGGAATTACATGGATGATTAAAAATCAGGATTCATAGGCAATTAAGATATAGAAGTCATAATGCAAGTGAAATATCAGCTCTAAACCACATCCTTCCATATTTATGTCAACGTTTCTGGGTTTGATCCTGCCACATTTTTCTCCACATTTGGAGAACGTAAGATTTCAAACACGGGTTTCAGAAGAGGTTTTGCTTTTTCACAGTCACAAATTTAAGACCTACCTTTTCAAGTCAAGGCATATATCCATTCTCAATGCACCTATTTACTTTTCATTTACACTAGTAGGAATTCCACTCAGGCAACCAAGAGGAAAAAGTTCCTGAAGAGCTTTTGGATGGGGGAGGGAAGATGCAGATTGCCTTTTTCCATCTTTGCTCTGGGCTTCACAAGAGCACAGAGATTAATTGGGCCCTACGGCAATGCACAGAAAGTTTACTCTCTTATTTACCTCCTAAGCTTTCTTGCAGTCTGCAGTAAAAGCCATAAGCTGGCTCATCCTCCTCATAGAAGCAGATGTTTGGGATCACAGCTGTTAGGAGCCCTTGCCTGCAGAGCTTGTGTATCGCAGTGAGGCAATCACATGGTGAATGGGCCAAAGCAAAGTACCTGGACAGACTGACTATAAGTTAGCTGGTCACTGTAGGGAGGAAAAGAGAAGAAAGGTGTCCTTAATAAACGCTTAAGTACCTCTTTACAGGGAGAAAGGTAATGTAGCCATTAAAGAAAAAAAAAATCACTACTGTTAACATTGCCAGTAGTGTGTTTTTCTGAGGAAAAATGTAGATACGTGTTTCTTCTCCCATATTGCTCATAAACTGGAGCAGAATCCACTTCTTAGAACTGTGCAGTAGATTTTTGTCGTGACACTTTCTGCCACAAATTTGATACAGATCTCAAACTACAAGTTGGGGTAGGGGTTCAAGTGAATCTTTGCCCTTGTTCTGCTCATCTTTTTACACATAGAAGATCTGAATAGGGTGGTCAAGTGCTGAGGTTTTTTCTTCAGTCAGCATGTGGCATTTTTTCCTTGTATTGGAAGGATGGAAACATTTTGACTTAGTAGTTAGATGTGCTGTGGCATGTCTGCATGAATGCTGAAATGAAGCAGCTGACAACCTGATACCTTTAAGGATCCACAGCAAAAAAAATCACACCGAACGGGTTATCATTGTAACTTGGTCAAAACTCGTACTATATGATCAGAGTTCCTATTTTTAAAGCCAAATTGCTGACGACAGCTCTTCACATTTGATCGAAAGCCACAGTTTTTGCTGCTGTGGAAAGTCACAACTTCGCGTGTAAGAGCCGAGCCAAGGAGCTGGGATTCAGCAATGCGGTAGCATAAGCTACCATGTTTCTCGGGTATAACGACGGTGCCTCAAGGCGGGCGGCGTTTCCTCACAGGACTACGGCTTCGGGCAGCCGACGCTCCTTCCCCTCAGCGACGCTCCAGCGGCCTCGCTCCCCGGCCTCCGCAGCAGGCGGCAGTGATCAAGGGCGGCCAGGACACCCTTACGCGCTGATTCCGCGCCGCCTCCCGGACGCAAGGAGCCCTGTGGAGAACAGCCGCGGCCCCTCAGGCGCGCGCACGCCACCCGCCGCCTTCTCCCTCCCCGAGGCGCGGCCGGGGGCGCTTGGGCGCCGCCATGCGAGGGCAGCTGCGCCGCGCTTCCTGGGCCGGCGCGGACGGCGGACAAGATGGCGGCTCCCATGGAGCTGAGCTGCTGGGGGGGCGATTGGGGGCTGCCGTCCTTGCACCCGGAGTCTCTAACCGTCATGGTAACTGCCGGCGGCCGCGAGCCGCCGCGGGAGGAAGGGAGGGAAGGAAGGAGGGAAAGAGGGAGGGACGGCCGGCGCCCCGGGGCTTGCCTGCCGCCCGCGCGGCTGTCCGCGGGGCTCTTCCCCTCCGGGGGAGGCGGCGCCGCCGCCGCCGAGGGGCGCGCCTGCCCTTTTCGCCCTGAGGCCGGGCCTGTGTCGGGCGCGGGGACCGCCACTGCCGCTGCGCTCGGCCGGGGCTGGGAGGCGACGGCGGCGGGGCCCGGCGCGGCGGCGCGGCCCCTGCCTGTTTCCCCACAGGGAGCCGCCTCGCCGCGCACCGTCGCGTCTTCCCCCCGGGGAACCGCGGGCAGGGCCATTGCCCTTTGGGAGGGCGTCGTGCCTTCCCGCGGGCTGCCTGGCCCCGGCCTTCACGGGCGTCGTTTCCTACAAACGCGTTACGGCATTGAAGCATTTACGCAGCGCATTTGCTTTTAGTCGGTCTTGTGTCTGAAACAGTTTAAAACAACTTTCAAAGTGCTGTCTTACAGTTTTCTTACACATAGCGACTAGATTTTTTTTTTTACCCGCAATCTTTATTGCAGGCTTACGCCAAATTTTCTGGTGCTCCCCTGTCAGTAAATACTATAAGTAACTCTTGGAGACCTCCAAAAGGTACCATCTTTGCATTTTTTATTCTTTTAATCATAGCCATGTTATGAGTTCCAATTTCTGTGTTGTTTTCAAGTTTGCTTTGTTTTTGTGTTTATGAGTGTAACCCACCCCAGTACGGTACATTGGTAAATGTAGGATCAAGTCTAATTTTGTGGGAATAAAATAATAGAAAACATAAATAAAGTGCCTCAAAGGATAATTTTTTTTAAATGTGTATGGATGAAGCAGTGGACAGCCAACAAAGCAGTGGTGCCAAGTACACACCTGTTTCTGTCAGGCAGTCTAAATTGATGGTATAGTGAAAGCAAATTTTTAAGCTTTTTGCACTTTGCATATTTGTAATGATAGTAACTAGGCTTGTGTATGGAAATAGTATTCCTCAATTATACATCATTTAATGGACTGGTACAGTTGGAATTGTAATAATGATAGTAACTAGACATGTGTATGGAAATAGTGTTCTTCAATTATACATAATTTAATGGGCTGGTACAGTTGGAATTGGAATGTGAGCTTCAAAGAGTATAATTTGCACCAGCTGGGATGTTTAGTTCTGTGCTGAGCTACAGAGATTGACTCAGAAAAGGTGACTAACAGCCTAGTTGCCACAGAAGTTCAAGATAAGGTATTGGAAGGGACTTCTTCATGTTGGATACTTCTACTTACTGCTTATCTGTTTGCTCAGCATTTAAGTTACTGTCTTGGTGTGTTCCAGAGAGGTAAAAATCCCTGCAGGGTTAAAGTATTCTGTCATTTACACTTACCACATCATCAGTTTAGGCTTTACTGTATCCATGCAGAAGTTGTGCCTTTGACTGTTGCTTTTCAGTGTATTGTTTTCTGCTAGCAGAAAATACCAAGAACTAGCCTGGGTGTACTTGCCAAAAGTTCAGTGGGTTTCTTAGAATCATAGAATAGTTTGGGTTGGAAGGGACCTTTAAATATCATCTAGTCCAATGACCCTGCAATGAGCAGGGACATCTTCATAGCCAAAATACATAAAATCCATTTAAAAAAATCCAAATAGTAAGTGTTGCTGATCATTGATACTTTAATAGTATTTAGCAGCACAGTCATGTTAGGCTCATTGTGGCAGTACGTTGTGAACATGCTGTCTGTGCTGTAAGATGGCCCCTGTTACAGAGATTTTACACTTTGATCCTGCAATCTGATGAATAAAGGTTGACCAGTAGGCTTCTGGCAGAAAGGAAGTACTTGGTTCTGGAATACTTTATGGTTATGCAGCAGTAGCTTGGGCAGTGGTTGTAGCAAGGCTAGAGAAAACAGGTTGCTAAAATGGATTTGGAGAGGAAGGGCAGGGAAAAGTTGGAGTGGAGGAAGAAGAGGCCCAGATGTAAATGAGTCGAGAGGACAGTTGGACTGGGTTGGATTTTTTTGTCTTAAGATGAACATCTGAAATCCAGACAAGTAGCTTTGTTCTAAAAATCTAGCAGAAGACATTGGCTTCAGTCTGATTTGATGTGGGCCCTTTTTTATGTATTGTTATTAGTGAAGGCCACAGTACACTAAACGTATTTGTGACCTTGGTAGAACTCCCCTGCTATATAAAGCTTAGGTTATGCATACATGTTAGGAAGATCAGAGCATGCTATGGAGAAAAGGGAAGTAAATGAAGTGACTGATTGCTTTCTGATTATGTTAGAACTCATCCATATAAATTGTTGACTGTATTTTTCATTCCTTCTAGGAGATATACCAGTCCTGATATCAGAAGACATTGTTATTTCTCAGCCAGCAAAAATACTAAACTTCTTAAGAAAGCAGGTTGGTCTCTTTCAAAAGATTTGTGTTCTCTGCCTTGTAGTGACTCTGCATGTCTCCTGTATACATTGATACAGACCTCTGAAAACCTAGAACTCAGTTCAGACCTAGTGCTTTCCTATTTTTCATACATGCATGAGAATTACAAAATGGTGGATAAGAGATTGCTGTTTCAAAGTTTGATTGTTAGTTATGTGAAAGATACAAAAATAGGCACGAGAAAGCTGCTCATTGAAAAGGACAACAAACTGGCCTTAACTGAGCAATTTCTCACTGAGAAACTCTTGATTCCAACACTTTTAACATCATTATGGCTTTGCAGACCTAGGATATCACAGTTTGGTAAGTGTTGTTTTAACCGCTGAAGTGGGTAATCATCTCCCAGTGCTTTTTTTGAAGGATAACACATACAGTGTTGTTTTTAATTTACCTAGCTTTTCTATAGCTTGTTGTGTAAAAATGTCTGCAAGCATTTCTTGATGCACGTCATGTTATTGTGTAGTCACCTCCTGCTTGCCTTTTGCAGATCTCTTAATGTATTATTCACAAAGAATAAAGCTATATGGTTTCTTCTTTTCACAAAGTAAAAAGATGTCTAAGAAAGCATGGCATCATCTTTTTATTTCTAAGATGGTCCTTCAGCCCACTATTCTGCTTTTACATTAGAAATTCAGTTCCTGCGTAGTCAAGAAGATTATCTGATGACTGCTATGTTAGTGAAACTTTAAATCTTCAGGGGAGAAAACCAGAATCTGAAAACGTCACGTTTGAGATGGGATTTTAGACAGTTGTTTTAAAGTTTAGAAGTTTCATAGCCATTTGAATATCAAAGATGCCTTAATGTTGGGAAAAAACCCTCTTTGAGTTGAAGTATAACAATAATATGTTTACTGTTCAGATATCTAAGGGTCAGCACTGACGCTTTGTTTCTGAATTAATGAAGCAAATCTCCTCTCCCTCCAAAATACTTACCAGCCTTTTTAATGTACCTTAAAAGGATCCAGTGTCATAATTAAAAGGTCAGTCAGCAGTAACTGCGTTAATTTAGCTGGGCATTTGTTCCCTTATATTGTTAGCATCCAACTTCTAAACTTCTAGAATGGTAGTTAAAAGGAAAAGATGGGAATGCTTGCCTTTTTTTATGCATACGCCAGCTTAAGTGCCAGGTGCTTCTTCAGAAATAAAGGTGGGAACTTAGTAGAGGTTTGCTACATCCCTAAGTACTGAAAAATTGCCTCTGTATCACTGGACAGTTGCTTGGGAAGCAATGGGAAGGAGACATAAGAGTTGTTTTGGGAGTAGGAGGGCCCAAAAATCTAAGAATGCAAAATTGAAAAGGGAAATGCAAAGAGGTTTGACACAGCTTGCCTGAAGAAGCAAAGAAATTCTCGTGAGTGTGTGCTTTTTGTCCTGAGAAATGTTGTTCTGTTTATTAACTTGATAGCTGTTAAGTTTGAAGCAACTTCAAGTTGCATTCTTTTTGGAAAGTTCTGTGTAAAAGTATTTGTAGTATGTAATTTTTTTTAATTCGTAGAAATACAATGCTGATTATGAATTGTCTGCCAAACAAGGAGCTGATACACTGGCATATATTGCACTACTTGAAGAGAAACTGCTTCCTGCTCTTGTAAGTATTGAGAAATGCTTTATAATGGTCAGAATTTTTGGAAATGAATGCTACAAGAGGTGTCCAGCCATGAGAGACATTAAAGTCTCTCAGCTATAGTCCTGGCTGGAATCTATTTGCTTTGTTAGTCCAATTTTGGAAATACTGCCTGGCAGCTTTTGAAGCGGAAAGAAGTGTCTGTCTGTGGGGTGTGACGTAATAGGAGTGAATTTATGAAAGACATTTTAAAACGTTTAAAAATGTTTTTTCTTTCAGGTGCTTATTGGGAAACGGTATCCTGAAAACAGCCACAATATGCTGTTTTCTTGTTTCATTTGATTCTTTTGAAAAATCTTTGAGTGAGATGTGTTATGTCTGATGTGGGGTGCACAACTGTGGAAAGCTTTTGAACTGTTCAGTTAGAACTTTTGAGAAATTAAAATACCCATCAGTAGTTTCATTTTTCAGTCCTAAATAACACATGGCCACATGCTGTTACAAAGCATTGGAACAGGCTGCCCAGGGAGGCGGTGGAGTCACCATCATTTGGAAGTATTCAAAAAACGTGTGGATGTGGCACTTCGGGACATGGTTTAGGGGACATGGTGGCATTAGGTTAATGGTTGGACTTGATGATCTTGAAGGTCCTTTCCAACCTTAGTGTTTCTGTGATTTTGTGATTCTGTGAAATTTAATGTGAGTACATTACAGCTGTAAAAATCCCCAGACATTGGATCTCTTGAATGACTTTGGCTTCAGTTTGTACAGGAAAAAATATTCTGACCAGCTGATACCATAAGCCAGCCTCTTCAGCTGACCCACAAATTT
This sequence comes from Phaethon aethereus, assembly GCF_964289735.1. NCBI lineage: Eukaryota > Metazoa > Chordata > Aves > Phaethontiformes > Phaethontidae > Phaethon > Phaethon aethereus. The sequence goes on from NC_138577.1 coordinate 27,081,212, forward strand.
TCAAATTAATAATTTTGTAATATCTTTTCTTTTAAGATTTTTATAAAATTTTTTAAAATCTAGAAAATTCAAACTTGATACTGTACATTTGCAACTTCTTTTGTAATGTATTTTCTAGGTACTGTGTGTGTATGAATGTGTATATGTACACACACACACACACAAACATGACTGTGTATGTAATTTTATACACATGTGTATAGGTCTGTGTAATGTCTTTGCTGTTTTTCTTTAGGTGGAAGGTAGCTGTTGTCTTAATTATATAGTCCTACACTCAAAGGATTAGTATAATCCTTTATAGAGCCCAATTGCCTGAAATGACAGTAATTCCTGGTACTTCTGCTTCTCTGGCTGAGATCTTGCATGTCAAACTCTTGAGAAATATCTATTCTTACTCAAATTTAAGTCATATTTTTCTTGTGTTGATACAGCTGCACACTTTCTGGGTTGAGGCTGAAAATTACTGCAGTGTGACAAAACCATGGTTTGCCTCAAGGATTGCCTTCCCACTGAGTTTGTATCTGCCTGGAAAGATGGCCAGGGAAGCACTGAACAGGATCTTGCTGACCAGGGGAGGGCCTCCACTCTACAGTCTCTCTGAAGTGGAAGCACAGGTATGTGTTGTGCAGTAAAGAATTTGTAAGTTGGTGCTGTCAAAGACAAGAACTGAAACAGTCTAGCACACTGTCAAACAATGAATGATGCTGTGCAAACTAGCCTTGCTACATCTAGGGCTCTTAGACAGTCTTGTGTCTCATCAGATATACAGGGATGCCAAGGAGTGCCTAAATCTCCTGTCGAAGAGATTGGGAACATCTCAGTTTTTCTTTGGAGATACGTGAGTGTTTTTTTTTTTTTTTTTTAACGACTAATAAAGTGGGTACCACGTGACTCTGTGAACACTTAAACTTTTTTATTTCACCTGCCAGAATGTTAAAAGTGCTGCACAGTAGTTTCATGTCTCATACTCTGCTTTGCGTCTGAGATAAATCTGAATGAGCAAACAGGGCACAAATGAGATCTTTGGTCTAAGGCAATGCAGTGTCTCCCTTACCCTGTCTTTTTTCCACAGAGTGGCAGATGCTGCCCGCAGCTGTTAAGAAAATGTGAGGTGCTTGATGACTTAGTGTAGAACTAGCAAATGCTTTTCTGGCCACTGAATGTCACCTGCGCTTGTATATAGAAAAAAATGCTTTAAGCTTGAGGTGTTACCATTGCTTTCATGGGATGAGGGTGTAGGTTCAGAAACACTCCTTTTCCTGTGGTATGTGCACTGCCCAGGAAGCAGATATTGCCAACAACATAGCGCCAACAGGTACTAAAAAGGATGATCTCTTCCTTTAGCCTTCCAGTCAGACCACTTCATGAGAGAGGATCCTAGTCCCCTGGCATACAGCTTGGCTTTTGTGGTGCCAGAAATGTCTTTTAGATTGGCTTGTGTATCCATGCATGTGACAACATGACTGGATTTTAATGCTGAAGTTACTGTTTCAGCTTGCCAGCATGTCTCTAGTTCAGAGGTGCTGAAATCAGTAGATAGTCTGTACAAAGTATTACCAGACTGATGTGAAAAGACAAAATGCCACAAGAGCTGATTATGTTCTGTCCCGAGTTTGACATACACAGAAAATGGTTACATTGTAGAGATCTTAATGTCTTACCTCAGTTGCCTTGGTTTTTTGTTTTGTTTTGTCACTATTTTCAGGCCTACCACCTTGGATGCCTTTGTGTTTGGTTTCCTTGCACCAGTTTATAAAGTGTGCTTCCCCAGAGTACAATTACAAGAGCATTTGAAACAGCTTCCCAATCTGTGTCGATTCTGTGATGATATTTTAACTTGCTACTTCAGGTTAACTGTCTCAGGTAAGATGTGTTTCTTGTTCCCTTTTTGTCATGTATAGTCTTGTTTGAATTAGGACTCCAAGATTCCGTCTGTGAACCCAGGCAGAATTAGGTTTTATGTGGTTTATGCTGGAGCTTCTGTGGGGAAATGAGGTAGAGAAACTTCCAAAGTTGTGCAAAAAGGATTGAAAATTGAAAGCAGGGGTTAATACTCAGTTTTAGACTCTATCAAGCATTGGCAAAATGCACCTGCATCTATGCTATGGCTCATGCTTAGTACTTCTATTTTTCTCACATGGAATGGCTTTTCCACTTAAATTCTTCTTAGGATGAAAATACTGCATGAACTTTCTCTTGAATGTGAGATAATTTTTTAAGGATTTAAAAGCTTTTGTAAATACGTTTTCACTCTTCATCTTTCTGCCTTCACTCTCCAGGCCATTCTCCAGCTGGACAGGATACAGCAGATGCTAATCTGCAGAAACTCACACAGCTTGTAAATAAGGAATCCAACTTGATTGAAAAGGTTATTTTTGCTTCAGTCTGCTTCATTGTCGTTACTTGTTCACAGATATTCTTGCATGACAACTGCAACTGTACAATGGACATTTTATTTTAATTGCTTCTTTTCCAGTGAGTTACTTTGTGTAGCCAGGCAGGAAGAATTTCATGTGATTTGAGAGGAATAATTAATGAAGCCTTGTACACTAAAAAGTATTTTTATTACAATCAAAAGAACATTGTCTTGCAAGTGTGCTTACCAGGAAGAGAAGGGTGTCCTTCCGCAAACGTACATTCCAGCAAAGGAGGAGGCAAATGTATTGATCAAAACTCAGAAATGGTACTGCAAGATAAGACCGATCGCCAGCTCTCCTTGTTCCCAGCTGAATGCTGTAGGCACTAACTTACAGTCACTCTTTCTCCTGCTTATTCTACATCTAGTTTTTATTTCTTTATATTCTTTGTTTCTAAGGCTGTCACTCAGCACATATCAAAAAACTATGTAAATTATGTGAAAAATACTTCTGAAGAATTAGTCTTCTGATGCAGATTGAATGCTTTAACTAGAAGAATAGAAGGCATTTCTGCCTGAAAAGATTGGTGTACAAAATAGATCCATTAACTGTGATCAGCTTTTATAGCATTAGGTATTGATAGTATCTCCTCCTTGTGGTATGGAAGCGTGGCTGTGGAAGTTCTCAAGAATGGGTTACGTAGATGTTTGTCAGGCATGATTTAGGTAAAGCTGGTCCTGCCTTGAGGAAATGGGATGGACTGGACAACCTCTGGAGATCTCCCCTGTGCTGTCTTCAGTGATTCTGTTTATTCTGTAGTAACTAGACTCCTTGTGATACCACATGATGCGCAGGGCATTAGATGGATTTCCATGAAAACGTAGAATCTTTATATTCAGAGATTAAATTTAACCTGTCTTTGAAAAGGCCTTATCACAAATTCTTTATTAAATACTTTTTGAAATCTGTAACTAATCTAAATTCACCCAGTGCCTCCAGAACATTTCTAATTTGAAAAAGATTTGTTCTTGGAAGGTGCTGAGCATGCAAAAGCATCCATTGATGTTAGCATTTTGAGTTTTGATCAGCTTTCTAGCAGCATTTGGCTATTGTATGAAATTGAAACTTTGACCTCCTAGAAGGACCTCCTAGAAGAAGGTAGCAATATTGCTTTCTTCAGTAATCTCAGCGAAATGATTTGCGCAGAAGCCCTGGGTTTGATGCACCATATACCAATGGAATGAACAGCAGCTCTAACACAAGCATATACTTGGGAGTGGAAAGGACCAAGGCATCAGTTTTGTCTGGGCCTGAAATAACAGGGTGAAAAATACCCCAAACCAGCATTAATGGTGAGAGCCTTAACAAATAGACTAATTGTATAATCTGTATTCTACTGTTTGCCACATCCGGCTCTCATTATTTCTCTACAGATGGATGACAACCTTCGTAAGAGTCCTCAGCATCCCCCTCGAAAGCTAACAACGCTCAAGCTTGCTGCAGGTGGAGAAGAAAGCAGTCCATTGAATCGTTTGTCACCTTGACAGCTTTTGTGGCCATACACATGTGTTTGCCTTCAACTCTTCTGGGCGCCGCAGTAAATTTTTTCACATGAATGCTGTTTTGCAAGGGAAGAATCTGCTAATGGGTACAAGTAGGGAAGAAATACAACTTTACAATTTCCTATCTACCTGTTCTTTTAAGAAATGCATAGTTCAGGCTGACCGCACACTAAGCTGAGGCTAAAGTAAGCAAGATGCTTATTCCTGCAGATGTTAAAGTGATTTTGTACAGCATATTTTTGCCTTAGCCTAGCAGAAATGTTGACCAAAATTTAAAATTCCACTTACAGAATGTTCACCATTATTTTATGGATTTTGATTGTACTGTAATCATGTTATTATATGTGAGTGGGTATACTGTATCTGTCTGAAAATCAGAAAGTTCAATTGCAAAATCAGTGAAAAGACTGGGAAAAACATGAAACGTTGCCCTTCATGGCAGCTGAGAAATGAAAAGCAATGAGAAGAGGTTAAGTATTTTTTATTGTACTTTCATAAACACTCTTGGGTCCTGCATTTTAAGATTGTTTGTATTTTTGAAAACTTGTCATGTTGTACTTTGAGGGTGACTGTTGAAAAGTGTGTGCACTGTGGGGAGCACAGTGATGTACAATACTAACATTTCACAGATACCTGGTATTAGTCCTGTGTGAAGCAGGCTTAACCTGTGCACAGGGTAGTACCACCCGCTGCAAAACTGTTAAGTCAAAATCACATAGGACTGGTAGTGAGATGGAGAGGTTTGATTAGCTCCTGTCAGGACAGGAGACTTGACTAGGAAACATACTGTGGCTCTGGATTGAAAGGAACTGGTTAGGGCTTTATAAGAAAGCTGATGTAGGCTTTTAAATTTGTCACAGATGCCTTTGAATTAGTTTTGTTTTATTTTTTTATAAGCACTACAATTAATTCAAAAATAAAATAAACATTCAAATTTTTATTGTTTGACAGTCTAGTTCAGAGTTCTTTTATCTCTGCAAATTGTAATACGTTGCAGCGCATATTTCTTCTGTTTAATTAAGGGACTTATGTCACATTGTGTTTTCTCTTAGCAGCAGCCTTGCCAGTTCTAGAGACCCAAGCAATTTCATAACAAGAGAGATGCTGTAATTCTCTACTGGCAACGCACCGGCAGATGCTTCATGAGTGGGTGTAAAGAGAATTAATCAAGGAGATGGGCCAAAATGGCAGCGCTTGGAATGCAGAGTTCCGATAGCTGTATGTATGGGATGACTGTTCTGTTTTTTGTCTTTTTCTGGCCAAATTGAAATAGTCTTTTAGCTTCCCTTCAGCTACTAGTCACGTTTGAAATACATAGATAAATTATTTCCTATTTATAAAGACAGGATTGTAGATTGTGTACATACTGTACTTTCAGACTCAATATGTAAGAAATGTAATATCTTTAACATTTCTTAATTAAAATCGGAATGTTGGGTTTCTAACGAGCACTTTAAAATAATGTTTAAGCTTCATGCTTGTACTAGAGTATTTGTTTCAGTGATTTAAAATTAATCTAGTTCATACTCATGATAATTGTATAAACTGACAGTCCACTACATGTAAAAGTGAGTCAAACATTTAAAATTTTTACTGCTTGTGTCTTGACGAGGTTTAAAGGAGGTCAAGTCACATAGCTTTTCAAAGTCTTTAATTTCTAAACATGGCTATGGAGAATATGCCTTAGTTTGTTGCTTTTGTGAATATGTCCACTCGATCTTTAAAATCTCTTTGTAAAAAGGTTTTTGTTCCAAGATTAAAATTTTTGATTTTTAGTTGAGTTTTGGTAGTGTTTTTTATGGAAATTACATCAGGTTTTTTGAACGTTTTTCTTTTTCCTTGTGAAAAGGGTCATCTTGTCCATAAAAAAAAGAAAGAAAAACTGCTGACGGCTAGAACAAGAAATTGGAACAATTCAGCGTATGCATGAGGTCAGATTTTAAATTTTAATCACAGCTTTTCAGTACCAGTCCTTTCTTTCCACATAAGTGCTTTTGGGAAGGGGTGAATGGGGAAGCACAGGTTTTCTGATCTTGATAAATATGAGCTTTGGTCTGTGTGACAGCAAAATTTTGGCAAACAAATGCCTGAGTAACTTCATTCACTGAATGACAGAGGACGACAGGGCCAGAGATCACAGCAAACGGTGCCTGCAGTAGTGCACGCCATCCCAGACAACCAGTGGAGTTGTACAGCCATGTACTTCCTTCCTTTTTTAACTTTTTACCCAAGGTGAATTCAAAACCAAACTCCTTGATACGGGAAGCGTCGTCTCTGTCCTGGCCGCTCAAGTCTTGCCCATTAGTTTACCGGCATATTTTGTGTGCCTGACTTCTGAAGCTGGGCAGGTAACGATGTCCACGGTGGGTTAGTTTGAGTTACTGTAGCTATCTGCATCTGTAGTAGTCAGAACTCCTTCTCTGGCTGGTGAGGAAAGATGGGATCTTGGTGCAGTTCATCTCCTTAAAGTAGATACCTAAAATAGTAACGTGAATTGAGTCCTGAAAATGTCCATTTCTGCTGAAGGTAAAGGAAGCCGTAGCTACCTACCTCAGCTATGGAGCAAAAACCTGCCGCAGTGGCTTTTCCTCCGCTGCCTGAGATTGCAGGTGGTCCACAAACACAAGGGGTCAGCCCTTCTGGCCAAGCAGCAGTGGTGGAGCCATGAAACCACTGGATGCAGCCTGCTTCCTGTGCAGAGCAGTTGGCTGTTGTATATCCCGCAGCTCTGCAGTCTCAAAATGCTGGACTTTTTGTGTACGCACCCTACAACGTGCAAGTGCAGGATATACCCCTGTGTTTCCGTTGCCTTGTTGCTGCCATGGCAGCTGGTGAGCCTCCTTCTCTCCACCCTGGAAGGTGGTGGCTGCGAACTGGTTATTACTGCTAGAGCAATTTGTCCAGCTTGCCATGCTTTCCCTGGAGGAAAAGGGAGGAGGCTGCCAATTGTAAGTGAGGTGGACCACACTGGCAGGTTGCAAATTTAACACCCCTGCTCCCAGGCATGCTCCCAGGCAATCTTACAGTGAAAGCATGTGGGTAGGTGTCTTGAGGGCTATTCTGTTTCTTTCTGTCAGCTGGTTGCAGGAACATGTATATTCCAGAAGAAATAAAATTAAAAATGTTATGAATGAATTGCTACCCATATGGTCTATTTAACATATCCAAGATAGCTTTAAAAATGTCTTCAGGTGAAGACATTCTGAAAATATTGTTACATTAAGCTTTTATATATACACTTACACATTGGTGAAGTCACATCACTTTTGCTAATGTAGTTTAGCATGCCATTAAGAAAAACACCCAATTATATTTGGTTCCTGCTTAAAATGATTTCCAGATTCACTTGAGTAGGTTTCCTCTCTTCTTTGGTGTTATTCTTGGCATTGCAGTAGGAACCATTCAAGGTGCCTTTTTTTTTTCCCCCCATACAGAAAGGCAGACCAGCTTTTTACATTCGCCTGACAAACTACGCTGTAGCTCAAATCTGGCTGGTCGGTGCTGTTGGCAACAAATTGTCCAATCCCTAAGAGACTTAAAGACTGTGTTGACTAACAGGGTGCAGCATTAAAAAATGTACTGTTGTCTGTTGTTAGGTTAGCCTGATTCAGCAAAATGCTCCGTAATCCCACTAGGTGGTAACCAGTGCCAGTGAGGTGATGGATTTTGATGCACTTCCTAGAGCACTGATGCAGGATCAGGCTGTTCAGCACAGCAGGCTGTATGAAAGAGCAGCATGGAGGGCTGAGCTGCTCAAATACCAAAGCACACAGCCCAGAGCCTTCCACTCGGCATCTGGCCACTGTCCTCATTCCACCCTAACTGTGGCAGTGGAAACTTCCACCTGGTTGGTCCAGGCGTTTTAGCCACCACAGATGCTCTGGCCTATGTTTTTGGGAGCTGCCAGGTGTGTGCCTGCTGAGGAGCAGCTTTAAGCAGCTTCAGCTCATTAGGCATTTTGCCCCTGAAGCAGGTGAGGGAGCAGCCATGGGGCAGCTTTGCCTGCAGAGTTCAGGAGGGCTAGTCCTTGCTGAGGAAGGTGAGAAGTGGCTGAGCGTAGGCCTGTTTCCGGGTGAGAAGCTATTCCCCAGCCCAGCCACTTGCCAGGCATGTACCCACGTGATGTCTGGCATACAAACCTGTCGGCGGCACTGCCGTTCTGCATCTGAGGGATGATGATGATGTGGGGCTAATGCTCTTGTAGTAACATGTGTCCCGGTCTGGACAGCAGGGCAGAAGCCAAGTCCCACTATACTGGTCTCCTTGCACTAGGAGATATGCCCAGCAATGGGGAGGGCCGGGGGCAGCCCGTTCTGGACCAGAGCTCTGTATCAGAGGTAGATGCCAGGAAGGCAGATGAGTTTTTGCACCACCTCAGGCATGTGTTAAAGCAAAGGAGGGAAGAACAAGGTCTGGTGTTCCCTGTACCACACTGTTTTGCTGTTTCTGCCTGGAGCAAAGCTTCCAGGAACAGATCCCAGGTCCCAAATGAAATCAGATCAAGTTGGAATGAGAAGCTGGGAAAGAGAAGGAAACAAAAGTTTAGCAAGGGAAAGCCATCAGGGGCATCTGCTTTCACCCTCGCTGACCTGTTGTCTGAGAGATTTATCAGTGCCACAGTACTTGAGACTGAAAAACTCTGCTTTCCTAGCTATGATGTACTGCTCTTGTGGGCAAAAGGCGGGGGGCATCTGATGACTTGCTGCAGGTTTTGAAAAATAAAGAAAGAAATTACTTGTAATGTGCTAGGTCGGTCTGCCTCAGTGCAAGACCAAGCAAGCAAGGCTTACAGAGTTTCATTAAAAGCTAAGCTGAGACCAGGAATCAATGGTGGGACAACTTTAGTTAGTTCCACAGCAAATAAGACCTTACAGTAAATCAGCCTATGGCAGAAGGCTGTTGCTCAGCACCATTCAGCTCCCTTTTGCTCATTCCCTCATTAAAACAGCATGGGTTTTTTTTCATCATGAATGTCAACGTTCCAAATTTTTACAATGTTGAAGTGTTGCGTGTGGGTTCTGTTGGTGATTTACTGTTACCAAAATACAGAACATTCCTGGTCCTTCGGTTAAACCAAGAGTGCAGAGAAATTGCATGCCTTTGGTATGAAGCAGGATCATTAAGTAGAAGCAGTCCCAGTGTAAGCATCCGGTGCTCAGCTCACATTTGCCAAGCCATTTTGACAAGGGTGGCTAGGCAGCCTGCCAATTCACACAAACACCTCATGGTTTTTGTTTCCGAGAGTGTAGCGGTGAGAGAGGGAGAGCACACACAAGGAAGTGCGAGTCTCTGCAAAGCTACAACTTGCCCAAAGCATCCTTCAAGTGATGGAGGTGGGAGTCCAGCTTTGCTTCTCTTGTCATTTGCTGCGGTGAACTATCATTTATCAGCTGCTGCCAGCTGATTTACCGTTGGCACAACAGTGGTTGTGCAAGTGGTAATAATGGTCATGTTGGGAGCTGTCCCTCGCTATTTGCGGATAGGCTGTTGTCCTTACTGTGCTGCAAACAGCGTCTCCATGTCTGCCCACTTACCTTTGATGCATCACTCTCTGTTGACTTCCACGTAGCTGTTATCGCCTACCCATGTTCTTACAGGGTTTTGGCACCTGCAATTATTGCTTATTCAGGTAAATATTTTAAACAAATGTGGCTGATTTTCTTTTCCCTATGCATTTTCGATTTTATTTTAAATCTTATGCCTCCTTCTCCAACCTTTTTCCATTCCTGCAGTCAGTTATTTCAACTTTTATTTAACTTGCACTTGAATGCCATAGCATTAAATAGTTAGATGCTGAAGGGAAGGTCTTTAGCTTTTCATGTGGGGTCCAGCTATGGGGTGTTTTTGTGTTCTGAGAATTATGAAAAGCACCAAAAAATAAAAAGGCTGGGGGCGGGGGTGCAGGGAAGAAAAGGAGAAAGCTTTTCTTCTCACTGTTAAAAGCCAAGACCAATATTTCGTTAAACTGGACTGCATATCTTCAGGTCAGGATTTCCCAGAGAGTTTTACTCTTAGCTGTGACCAGAGAGGCATCTGTAGAAATTCCTCCAGTACCATGTTCCACTGCTCATCAGCAACCATGGGGAAGAGGAAGCCCTGCAGCACCTCCGCTGCCGGTGACCGATGTTCTGCTGAAGCTGTTGCTGTTGGAAAATGCTAATTTTTGAAACATGTATGTTCTACAGAAATGTACTGTTCTGGACAGGAAAGATTGCTCATACCCAGATAGGAATTTGGAGAGGGGGGAAGGGAACAGATAGATATGGAACAGGCACAAATTTGCTTGGAATAGCTGATACTCTGTGATTATGTAGGAGAGGGATTTCAGCTCTCTGCTCTGAATTAAGGAAAGTGACAACTCAGTTTGGCTTCTCCACAGCGCTAGGTAAGTATCTGAAGCAGTGCATTAGTAGCTTTTCTGCGGTGGGCAGAGAGACCTTATTTTTCACAAAAATCCTTGAAAGGTTCTGTTTCCTCAATGCAGGATATGAAAAACTCAGAAATCCCCCGACTTCCATGGTGTAAGAAAGCAGTTTCCCATCTGTTCTGTCTGCTTCTTTAATGGCTTATGGGGATTATTCTGTTTATCTGGTCTCCTTATTTTAGCTGAGGCAGGTAGGTGTCTTCCACAGAGGGAAGACTTAAGTGTTGAAATGGTGTTGGCAGTCGACGGCACCCAGTATAGAGAACATAGCAACGGAGTGACGTGCTCTTCTGACTGAAGCAAGCAGAATGCTTACTGGTTTTTTCCTGAAGTATATTTTGTGGGAGGTATGGTACCTGCTAGATACCACCACCAGCAACTGAGAGGTCTTGAGAGCGCAATCTCCAAGGGCTCTCTGCTGTTTTCAGCCATGTCCAGTAGACTTCAAATGCCACCAAGGAGTCCAGGGAGAACAAGGTCAGCTGGGATTATGGTCCCCCAGTGAAAGACAGTGGGAAGAGTAGGGCCTTACCCACATTTCCTCTGATATTACCAGCTCAGCTTTCTCTCAAGTCAGCCTTAGGTCGCACTTACATACATATAGGTCGGTTTGGTGTAGAAGGCCCCGACTTATGTTGGCATGTCTTGACACCGGCATTTTGCTCTCCTGCAGTCTCACTGCCGAAGGAAGGCTGAACCTGAAGTTGCCAACTGTCCATGTAATTGCTTATCAGGTTTGGTTTGAAAAGCTCCGACACATGTTAGGACGCTCCCATCACTGGTTTTACAGCTTTTTCCCTGGGATGTAATGACCAGTTGACAGTATAACAGGAGACAAACATGAATGCTCTGTCTTTGTTTCTGGGCATCAGAAATTCACCCATGACAAGCGCCGACTCTAAGCCAAGCCTGGTGCACAGCTTAAATGAGAGAAGCTGGGATATCAGTGACAGAAAAGTGGGGACAGAAGTCTCTTTTACTAACCTGTATAATTCATAGAGGAAAACAGTTGAAGAGGAGTCCATGGCAATTTTAGGGCCTTTTGTTTAATGGCCAGTGTAGACTTTCTTAAGAGTATTTGCCCATTGTGTTTTCCCTTTTATCAAGATGGTGTCAGTCCTCTACACTATTGCCTGTGCTGCTTTGCTGGGTTTCTGAGTGGGCCAGATTCCTGGAAGGAGGCTCCTGGATGCTGGCTGACTCATCTGGTTGCAGGAGAGGTGGGTGTTCCTGAGAAATACAAGGGGCTTGTTTCCAGAGCTGGGTTAAAGCACACGCCAAGTTTCTAAAGTGATTTGTAGTGTGGAAAACCTTTGCAGAGTATGAGTTTGCTGTTTGATCTGGCAGAGTAAAGGAATATTTCCTTAGCTCCTTCACAGTAAGAGCACGCGTTTGTAGAAAAGTCTGCCCGCATCCGCATAAGACTGCATTTTCCACTCTCAAGTTTCTAACTCACATTTCTGGTACCCAAAATTCTTGCATGCCTCTTGGTTTCTTGTACTTGTCAAAGTCTGACCAAAAAAAAAATCAGTTTTGAGAGGTGCTTTGTTGACCATTTGAGTAAGAAAATTGTCCACTGGCATAGGGGGAATTGTCTTATTTCCTGTATCACAAGATGTACACCTGGAGAAAGAAACAGTAAGTGCTGCAATCTGCTCTCTGAATTGTCAGGCTATTGAAGGGTTTTTGACAACCTTAGAGCCTGCATTGTTTCCCTGCATCTGCTGCTCTGTAAATCATTATTGAAATTGCATATTGCCACAGGGGAACAGTACAGAACAAAACCAGACCACATTTCTTCCAGAGACCATTTGAATGAAATAAAATAGGCTATGCTTCTGGAAGTTACCCACAGGATGCAAACCGTCTGATTTTCATTAAATAATTAGCTGCTAGTTCTTAACCTTAATGATATCCTTTGCATTCTCTTTCAGTCAGTTCGGTGTGGTCTTAGGTTTTAATAACTTTCTTGTGTGTTTTTGGCTTTAGTATCACTTCCTTCAGTTGTAGGTTTACCAGATGTCTTCCTGGGGCTTGGTTTGAGACATTTCCTACAAAAATTTAGGTAATTTAGCATATGAAGGTGACACACTCCAGAAAGAATTGATATAGAGTCATTTTAAATTTATATAGATGCATTTAATTTTCCTGCTTGTTTCTTCCGACTGCATCTGATGGCAGATACATTAACTTGCTCCCTCTTCTTCTCCTCCCATGTTTTTACAAAACTAATTTTTTCCTGGTGCACTTTTGCAGAAGCCTCCAGTGCTGGACAGGCATCAACAGGTCGCATCAACAGGTCACATCAACACTGAATAGATGGGATAGCCTGACCTGGCATAAGCAGGTGCACTCTTTGTGCTCCCCTGCATTTCACCCTTTTTCAGCACCTTCCCAATTAGTCAGTAGCTGAATTCTGCAAGATATTACTGGTAACTTCAGGTAACATCATAGGAAGGTACCCCACAGTGCCTGGTGGAGAACAGGATATTTTCCTAGGCTCTCCTTCACCATATGGATAAGTATTTTTTCAAAGAAATGAATGCACTTCTCTTGTTTCAGAACAAAATTACATGAGTTCAGACATCACAAACCTTGAGGAAGTTTTTTGAAAGGGATTTCTTGGACCTGAAGGTTACCATGTTATCCCTACAAAATGATACGCATTTAGGACTTACCTACATTGTTTCTAATTTTGTTTTTGTATTGCCTCATTAATTTGTACACTGAAGCAAGACAAAGAAGAGTGCTTAATTATGTCAATCTGAGCCACAGAGCTGTAGGCTGGGCAATGTGACAAGACTTTCCAAAGGTTGACCTCTGTACCTCCAGCCTGATGTGTAGCTGTGTCACCTCTGGAGACTGATGCTGAAGGTGCCCTTGGAGGGCCCAGCTGCTGATGGTATCACTGATCTGTCTGTCAGTGGTGAAAGCAAAATTGGTTTATAACTTGCAGTATTACTCCACAGAAGTTACAAAATAAGAGCTGAGGAAGGCTACTGTACTAGGAGCCTGGCATCAAAGAATGACTCGGAGCAGCAAGCAGCATGTCCATAAATAGAAAGAAAGGATCCTGCATGAGGACCTGATAGCAAGTTCATCACTTAGAGACAGAGCAGTCTATAGTCCCATCGCCTGACTTTTCCAAAGTGTGCTATAGCACCTCATGCTAAGTATATACTTTTTCAAATACTTGGGCAAAAGACAAAGAGTACCAGAAAGGAGCGTTCAAATTTTGTTTGACTCCTCAAAATAGCAATCAGGTAGATTTTCTAAACCATGTGTTGGCTGTTAGTTGAACTAACACAGTATTTTTTTCACCCCAGAACATTTAATGGTAAGAATTACCCAGGGATTTTGACAAAATGATTCAGACAGAGAAACAAAAGGATTATTTATTAATAGAAGCATTTATCTTGTTACTTCATAATGATTTAATACTCACCCTTTGAATTTCTTTGGATAATATTAGTTGTGTTAGAGCATAAGTGAATTTTATTTTCCTTCATTTCCAAACCTCTTCCTTTATCAACAGCTGAACATAGTTGCGACTGTCTTACTGCGGAGTCAAGCATATGAGGCAGAGCTGTGGGTTTTTTTCTAGAAGGTATTTTAAAGTATTTAAAGCTTTGGAAAGGAGAGCAGAACTTCAGTTGCTGTGGAAGTGCCAAACCTGATGATGCCTTGTCACAACAACTAGTCTCAGTTCTCAGCAAGCCTTGAGCAGAGTGACTGCAGATTTTCCCTGGAATCAAAATGCTGGCTGTCACAATATGAGCAGTAAATGCACTTTGATTCTGTTCAGATTTCAGAAGTCCTCAGTCATATTAAAATTCAATACTTATTAAACAAAGCTCTATTGTATGTAAATGAGGCCAGATGATCAGGCCCTAGGTTTTGTACCCTAAAAGTGAACCAGAGTATCACATTGTTTCAGTACTGACTCAGAAAAAGAGACTTTTTCTCTCCTGAATCACCAAACCCTTATAAACAACCTGTATACCATCCATAGGACATTTTATAGCTACTGACACCTGTGGCTTAGTTTAAAAAATGCAGTGTAAAGGTTATGTAACAAAGCCTGTTTGCAAATTAGAGCCCATTACACCACTTCTCTTCAAATTCCAAATTTAAAACCCCATTTTTAGCATGGATGCTTTTAGCTAGTGGCATGCATTTAACATGAAATCTTTTCCTCCAAGTCAATATTCCTACAGACTAATGAAATAGAACCTATACGTTATATTTCATGAGTCATAGTGATTTCTGAGCATGTCTATTTGGGCTATTAAATAAGCAGTTTTTAACAGCATACCTGAAAATGTGAGAGTTTCATTATCTAGAGGAAGCTATGAAAATACTTCACCTACAAGGGAGAGTGTGCTACTCATTAGACCTTTCACTTTGGACAAGCAAGGAGAATTATTAGGCTGCATGTTCTACTGACTTTTGATCTCTGCTGATGTACAGCTCTTGCTGAACTTGAAAAATACACGTAGAAATCATATACATAGAAATCATAGAACGAAAGACAAACCTTTTTGTTGGCTTGCCCTTCAGATGTAGTTAAAGAAGATGGGGTCCTAGGTTTCCTTATCAATTCAAGCTTTGTAAGTCTTGATGAGTATCTCTCTCACACTGTCTTTCTCAAAGAAAGAAAGAGATGTATAAAGTTTAACTGTTGTAGGCCAAAAGCAAGAACACCAAAGATACCTTTTCAGTTGCCCCAAAGAACCATTACGCCAATAAAATTGTCCCGTTACTTCTCCCTCTGTGCTAATAGATCAGTGTTAAAAAAAAACACACTCCAGATAGATAGAGTATATCTCACCAGCAACTGTTGTAAGACCGTCTCCCATCTGCAGGGTGAAATGAAACTAAAGATTTATTTTGCTAGTCACCGGTATTGGTAAATAACATGAAAATTAAAGTCTCTGCTCTAGACATGGGACTCTTTCATCTACGTCAGCTCTTTAGCTGTGATCTTAACTACTGTGCAGAATAATGTAATATGTTCATAAATTGTATTTCCTTAGGCTTTTTCCCCATACTCACCACTGACTTAATTAATGCAGTTGGCAGGGACTAGTGGGAGCTGATTATGCTTAACCTCTATAAACATTTGCAGCATGCTGGGTGCCTACTGCTGTTTGAACTGCTTGTAAAACTTGGATAGCAAACCATCCAAGTTCCTAGTGTTTTCCCAGGGTGCAACTGGGATCCAGGGAAAAAAAAATGTTTTGCTAACTGTAAACCAGATACCACAGTGGTGATCAGACTCCAGTTTTTTTTAATGGCTTCAAAATCTTTAAATTTGAATTGCATACTTAAACACAAAGCTAGTATCATGCATGCAAAAAGCATTAAAGCCAAAAAATGAAGGTGACTCATCACATCTGATGCTTCTGTCCATGAGTAACAATTGTAGAGTGCTATTTTGTGGGCACTCACTATTGTGTTCCTCCAAGGCAAGACATTACGGAAGTTTCTCTGAAAATGGGATGTTTCAGAGACCTCATCAGTTAAAATTAAATGCTGCATCTGAGCAGGCACTTTATGTGCTGTGGCACCACTTGCAGCCCTTGCACCATAGGAGCGTCCTGTGTCTGCTCATTATACACCTCTTTGAGAAGGCAAAAAAGGTGTCCAGTGCTCAGGCGTGTATCTGGCTCTGCGTGAGCAGTGCCATGGCTGCTGCCTCAGTGCCCAGATGTGCCTGCAGCTGGTGGGGACCATGCTGTG
Source organism: Phaethon aethereus (assembly GCF_964289735.1). Classification (NCBI taxonomy): domain Eukaryota; kingdom Metazoa; phylum Chordata; class Aves; order Phaethontiformes; family Phaethontidae; genus Phaethon; species Phaethon aethereus. The sequence continues at coordinate 27,097,297 of NC_138577.1, forward strand.
CAGGGGGCAAGGCAGTCCCACTCAGGGCTGGCTGCAAAGAGGCGTCTGTAACAGTATGATCAAACCTCTGGGGAAAGGGAGGAAGGGACCCTTGGGAGGAGTGGCTGCCTGCTTCATTGTCTCCAGGTAGAGACCGTTCCCTGCAGGGTCATTTCAAGGGAACCCAAGGGTTCAAGGGAACCTGCCTGCTCTGGCCACTCTGGGTCACTTTTCTCTCCTTTTCCCAGGCTTGAGGTCATGATCTGCAGCCTTTTAGACCACGGTGGTCAGACTCTGTCACACAGGACCACCACAGTGTTGGCTGGAAGGAGCTGCTGGAAGTTCCTTGTCCCTCCCCACTCAGAGCAGGACTGTTGCTAAGTCGAACTGGGCTGTGTCCAGCCAAGTCCCAAAAAACTTCTAAGGAAGTGGCTCCACACCATCTCTGGTGAGCTGATCTAGTTCTGCACTGCTCTCTGGGAGAGCAGATTCTCCTAGCGTGCCATTTGAACCCTGACAGGAAGACCATTTTGGGTGTTAATCTCTTTCTGTTGAGTTTCCTGTGGAAGGCTGAAATTCACTGCTGTGTTTTCTTTCCACTCCACTTTCCAACCTACATGCACACAAACCATACGCAAGCAAAAGCCCCACCCAAAGCCCTTAAAGTGTTACAGGATAAGTGGGTGTGTATAAGGAAGAGCAATTTTTTTCTTCGAAAGATTATCCGACTAGACTTTTCCCAGAACCTTTTCAGGGTTTGATAGGCAGAGCAGTATGCTGCAGAGAAGAGGGTGAGCTGAGGATTTTGTTTCAGTTGCTAACACCAGACTTGGAAGCTCTACACAAGGACAAAAATCCTGGTTTAAGAGGCACACAATCAGAGCACTGATACATCTTCACAATGCTGGGAGGACCTGGGAGATATACATATGGTACATTATTCAGCACAACAGCTTATTTGAGGGTGTAACATATGCCAAGCAAGATGACATCAGATCTCAAGAATCTACATTGCACATTGCTGAGCTGATAACCATGACAGTTCTGAAAAGTGGGAGGAAAAGGATAAATAGAGTTTTGAGCAGAAGGTGGCGAATGAATTTCAACAACTGGAATATAAGACAAGAAAAAAAGTTTACTTGGTGAAATGGGGGAACTTGAGTAGCCAAGGAGGAGTTTGTCCTCTTGGGATGTCAGAAAATTGCAGGCATCTAGAATGGGGTTTGCCCAGCTGTTTCAGAGACTAAGCTGTGTGTTTAACTGGCTTGTTTTCAGTGGAGAGAGATCTCATTTCTTATAGTTAGCACAAGCATGAGTAATCTTTTCAAGAACTAAACACTTACTATTAATAATGTGTTGGAGTTACTATAGATTTCTGTCATGAGCTGCTGGTGTATTGAGTAGGATACTATAAGCCCTACACTATGTCTTACAATGTAGTATTTTCCAGTTTTGCTGGCTTGCTCCCTTCCAGCATGGGTTTTTTCGGTGTTGCAACCCCAGTAGTGATGGTAATAATTTCCACTGAAGTGGATCCAAGCATATGCTACATAACATCGTTTCAGCCACCACTGAGTATGAAATAAAGGAATTGTTCAAGTGTATAAAGTAGTGATTTAAATCAGATTTGAACATGAAATGAAAAATCATTCTGTAGCCAACTGAAACAGCATGGAAAGTTTGTAGGGGTAGATGGTAACTGCCTGAATTGGAATCCAGCCAGTAAATCCAAGCTAACATCCTGATGCAAAAGCTTTACTAGACACTCACTCCTACAGAGAGAAAGACATTCCTGAGATGGGAACAGCAGTAAGTGGTAAGGACTTCTCTTTCATGCCTCATGTCAAAGACTGCATCACTTGCAGCAGACTCCTATCAGGCTCTTTCAAAGCAGACTTTGCTTAAGCAGCCAGTGCCACCACAAGTTGCAGCATGCAAGTTGTCCTTGGAGGGCTGTCATCAAAATACTGTCCTGCTTCATTTGCAAGAGATGACAAGTGATTGACATAAGTAAGTGTTACTACCTTGCACAGATGCAGTCCAGCTGCAAGAGTTTGAAACTCTAAGCAGCTTGCAGTCTGGAGAGAGGTTAGGTGGAGGCACTGGCTTGGGGGCAGCACTGCCCGAGAAAGTCTCTATATGGCAGGCATGGTTAGGCTCACATGAAACATGCTGTCCGACAGCCAGCGCAGAGTTCCTCAGGCAGCAGTGCTCTGCTGCTTACTAAGCACTGAGCTTCTTGTTTTGCTGGAGAAGCTCTGGCAGGTAAGAGTGAACCCATTGCAAAACCATTTCAAAGTGTGGCTCTTGCCCAGATGCTCAGCAGGCCAGGTCACAAGGCAACCTTGGACATCCTTTGACATAACGGTCATCAGATTATTCCCTGGAAAGCAAAAAGACCAAGGTGAACCTGGGCTTTCCTCACACTGAAATGCTGAACATAGATATGATCATGCAGGTTCATACACTGCCTTCATGACAACAGTGGGACTCCCACATGGTAAAACTTCTGGGTCATGTTTGTGTCCAGCCTGCTAAACATGTGGGGTGATGCTGAGCACACAAGCTAAGGTCCTTCCTAATGTGGGTTTTTAGATGCTGTTGCCCCTAGGATATTGTCTCAGCTTCATCTCATCTCATCATCTCATCTCTTCTAATTTTCATCTCCCATTGACAGCGGACACATCTAAATGACACTCATGGTGGCACACAGTGCCAATATTCACAGCCCTAGAAACTCCATATCAACCTCTTGGTGTGGCTAAGAGCCACAAGACACACACCACATACAGTGGGGTGCTGAGGTATGATTAAGAGACTGGCAGGGAGAAGATGACCAAGGCTTACTGCTTGATTATAGAATCACAGAATCATAGAATCACAGAATCATAGAATCTTTGGGTTGGAACGGACCTTTAAAGGTCATCTAGTCCAACCCCTCTGCAATGAGCAGGGACATCTTCAACTCAATCGGGTTGCTCAGAGCCCCGTCCAACTTGACCTGGAATGTTTCCAGTGATGAGACATCTACAACCTCTCTGGGCAACCTGTGCCAGGGTCTCACCACCCTCAGTGTGAAATGTTTCTTCCTTACATCGAGTCTAAATCTACCCTCTTTTAGTTTAAAACCATTACCCCTTTTCCTATCACTACCGTTCTCTGCTAAAAATTCTGTCACCATCTTTCTTATAACTCCCTTTTAAGTACTGGAAAGCTGCAGTAAGTTCTCCCCAGGCCCTTCTCTTCTCCAGGCTGAACAACCCCAACTCTCTCAGCCTGTCCTCACAGGAGAGGTGTTCCATCCCTCTGATCATTTCTGTGGTCTCCTCTGGACCCACTCCAACAGGTCCATGTCTTTCCTGTGCTGAGGGCTCCAGAGCTGGATGCAGGACTCCGGGTGGGGTCTCAGCAGACCAGAGTAGAGGGCCACAATCACCTCCCTTGACCTGCTGGCCACACTGCTCTGGGTGCAGCCCAGGATACAGTTGGCCTTCTGGGCTGGAGTGCACATTGCTGGCTCATGTACAGCTTTTCACCCACCAGGACCCCCAAGTACTTCTCTGCGGGGTTACTCTCAATCCCTTGATCCACCCAGCCTGTATTGATACTGGGCGTTGCCCTGACCCAGGTGCAGGACCGTGCACTTGGCTTTGTGGAACCTCATGAGGTTCACACAGGCCCATTCCTTGAGCTTGTCCAGGTCCCTCTGGATGGCATCCTGTCCCTCAGGTGTGTCACTCGCACCACTCAGCTTGGCATCTTCTGCGAACTTGCTGAGGGTGCACTCGATCCCACTGTCTATGTCATTGATGAAGATATTACAGAGTACTGGTCCCAGTACAGACCCCTGAGGGACACCACTTGTCACCAACCTCCATTCGGACACTGAGCTGTTGACCATTACCCTCTGGATGTGACCATCCAACCAATTCCTCATCCACCCCACAGTACACCCGTCAAATCCATCTCTCTCCAATTTAGAGGGAAGGATGTTGGATGGGACCATGTCAAAGGCCTTACAGAAGTCCAGTCAGACGACATCTGTAGCTCTTCCTTTGTCCACTGCTGTGGTCACTCCACCCTAGAAGGCAACTAGGTTGGTCAGGCAGGACTTGCCGTTGGTGAAACCGTGCTGGCTGTCTCAAATCGCCTCCATGTCCTCCATGTGCCTTGGCATAGCTTCTAGGAGGATCTGCTCTATGATCTTCGCAGGCACAGAGGTGAGGCTGACAGGTCAGTAGTTCCCAGGGCCCTCCTTGCTACCATTTTTAAAAATAGGTGCAATGTTTCCCTTCTTCTAGTCTGCACGGACTTCACCTGACTGCAAGGACTAATTACAGGCTCGGACTGTGCACACAACTGCATGGCAGGCTCTGAGATCCTGGAGTCCTTCCTGCTGCAGATCCAGGCCACCCAGCCACTGCACACCAGTGCACCTCCGAGAGACAAAGTTTCCTGTTTGCACCCCTGTTCCTCCAGAGATGTGGCCATCCCTCCCTGCCTCACTCCATTTCAAAACCAGCATGACAAGCTGTCACAAACTAGTGGCTAAAATTCACTGGGTTCACACATTTTTGCACAGTAGAATTCCTCCCGGGAGATAAAAGCAGCAGCTGTAACCCTTGTCTCTACTCTGCTCCATTGGCCTCCCAGTTTGCCTCCATGCTTCTAGTACTGTTCACTCCAGGCAAATGGAAAAGTGAGATCATCTCCTAGATAGCATAGGGGATAAAAAAAAAACCCCAAAGGCAAGGTTCATGCTCCACTTCAGAGTGCTGCCTCTCCCATGACTGCTGGTGAGGTCCCCAGGGCCTCTGAGAGTGCACAGAGAGTGCTGCAATGTGTCATGTCTTCTCCTTGGGGACAGCATGTCTTCCTGACTGAGAATCAGATTAAAGATTAATCTTTTTCTGAGCTGTTTCCAGAAAAGCCCCAGTTCACCCAAGCACTGACCTAGCTGCCTGCTGAACTTGCTGGTCTGTGCCCACCATTTGCTGGTGGGCTTTGCTCCACAGTCTGGATGGCCCTGTGCTATCAGAGAGTCTTGGATAACAGTGTGACTCGCAGGAGGATGCATTTCATGGGTTGTCAGGTTGGGAGTTTAGGCACATTTTAATTTGCTTGATTCTCTTCAGCAATTGCTGTTCTGACTGACTGAGCAGGGATCTCCATCTTCCCCAGATTAGACCTCTGCTGGGAGATCAAATAGGACCCCAGTCACCCTTTTACACGCAGGCTGAGAAATGTGACCTGGTGGCAAACAAGCATTTAATGGTGGTCCATGAGCCTAGTGATGCTTTTTGCAGGGCCTTTTGATCCACAGCATCAGTAAGCAATTCACGCTCTGGGCACATGCTTGCAGGACCTTGGGCTTAAATCACTTGGGGATAACTGTGCTCTGGTGGGAAATGATAAAGACCACTGATGTGATTTAGAGGTACCTCAGCCTATAGACTCAAAAAAGAGAGAAAAAGTGCAATAAAGAAACCATTAAGGAAAGAAATAGAGGAAGAAATTATCATCAAGTGGAAAGACAACTTCTTGAGGAATACAGAAACTATATTCCTACTGCATTCCTTTGGAAACCAGAGATATTTCAGAGCAATTAGAAGTTATGTTTGTTATTTAAATGGCAGTAGTGCTTTTCATGTGCTCATGTTACACAGTCAAGAAAAAAGAACAACTGGCACCACCACACCTGCAGCTGGCAGTGCCTGACTTTCCAGGAGTTCCTGGAAAATACTTTGAATTTCCTGTTATCTACCCGGTCTCTTCATCATGCTGCTGGGGAGATTTCCACAGAGGAGTTCTGGAGGCTCCCCTATGGAGACTCCTGTGGACAGGAGTGGGGCTTGTGCTATGGGACAATTTGGTTATGTCAGGCAGCCTTTTCCCTCCAGGTGGAGACAGTGACCAGCTTTGGGCTTTCTTTTTATTTTTTCAAGTGGTTCTGGGGACAGAATGTTGCTGTTGCGACTGCATTTCTGCCAATCTCTGAAAAAGCAGATGTGCTAGCTGAGCAGTGCTTGTTGTGTGTAAACACTCAGCATTTTCTGAGAAAAACACCCTTTACTTCCTCCTAAACAAAATCACTCAGCTGTGTCCCTGCTGCAGGCAAGAACATCAAACTTCTCAAACATCAGCAGTTTTCAAAATTTTGGGAAGTTAACACTAACTGAAAAGGCAATCAGAGTGTTCTCATAAGGTGATTTTAAGTATATGTCTTTGCACTATAAGCCCATATCATTTCTCTGACAGAAATATAGGCCAGTATTCATTAGGACAAGCCTGTCTTTCCAGTCTACTTAACTTGATGGGACACTGAACTAAGGAAATGAGAATATACTTTTTTCCAGGCCAGGATTGCTTTGGACGTCCATTGCAGAGAGCTTATAAGCTGTGGAGTTAGTGAGTCCTTCAGCAGCAAAGGAAGATGGGGTAGCAGATCTCCTTGGTGGTGCCCTGTCCTGCCTGGCTGGGACTGCAGTGACCCACAGCAGCCCTCTCCCTGCACCCAGCACATTCCTCCATCCCCCAACCCCATCTCCTTCTACAGCAGAGATGCTCTGTCTCCATTGCCGGAAAACACTCTGGAAGTGGCAGGGTTTGTCCTGCTGTTCATTGCCCTGCAGGGCATGGCAGGGTCTGGGGATCAGTGCTATGGCAATTTTGCTGCCTGCTCCTGCAAACCTTCTCCCTAGGTCTTTAGATAAGTTGTACTCTACATAGCAGAGAATAAAACCTATTGCAAATTCAGTGTGCTGGGCTTGACCAACTGTGGATTTAAAATATGAGCAGATGGAGAAAACCTCCATATTTACTTCTAATTACTTCTCACATTGTTAAAACCCTCCATAGAAAGCTAAATTAGAAGACTTGGTGAGAAAAATGAGATTTTACATTTTACAAGGCACAAAGAGCGTCCCCAGTCAACAGGGCTATATGACAATCTTTTCTATCTAACTCAACATTTAAGGTTTATTATCTCTCGAGCTAAACAGCTGCACCATGACCCCACAGTTTGGAAATTGCTATGGTAAGAAGACAGGCTTATACCTATGTACAACGTCGCCTACTCTGAGTGCAAACCTGGCAGCTGTAGGTAGTTAGGTCTCATAGCTTGGTCATACTCATTCACCCCAGGCTTGGCTCTTCAAAACAGATAGTCCATCTCTCCATCTGGCCTCAGAAATCCACTTCTCCTGTGGAAGATGATCTCCCTTTTGCTTTTCCAGACCTATTTCCTGGCTCTGCACAACGGTAGACATAGGAGGACTACACTGATGCTACAGTGCACAGTGGGAGTGATTTCCAGACCACCAAGTACCCTCTGAGGTAGCAGAGGTAGCTTAAGCCCAGACCAATGCACTTTAGGCCACATTACTCAGCCAGGACTGGAGACTCAGGATGCCTGTCCCTTTTGTAAGGCACAGCCAGCTGATAACACAGGAGTAAAATTCCTCACTCCTACGCAGCTCCTCAGGGGTTCAGCAATCCAGTAGCCACAGAATATATTTCTTTTTCTTAAAATTAATCCAGCTGTGGGCTGGTTTAACTGTCAGAAAGGCCTCTGATCACCACCAGATGTTTGCAAAGTACCCAAATAGCAATGTGCATCTGCTTTTAAATCTGGTTTGCATTCATGAGGAAGAGGAAAGGGGGCAATAATTAGACCGGTGTTGGATTTGTGTGGTTAAGATGATAGATAATGAATTTTGTTTGTGCATCCCCAAACCCAGAAAACTGGTCTTTAAGACCCATGGCTTCTTAGGGGTTTTTTTTTTGTTTTTTTTTTTACCCTAGAAATATGTGATATTCAGGGTCCGAGTCTTTGCTGATGGAAGCCCGCCACAGGCTTATTAAGTCAATGCAGAAGTACTGGTAATGTTTTAAACTTGTCTTCAGATACCTGCTGCTTCTTGTCCTGCCCCTTAGCTGGTTATTTTACCTTAGCATGGCCACTGATCCCATTACTTCTCATGACAGGTTTGGTCTGCCTTACTGAGATCAAGTGTCGGCGATGCATTACTACCTGAGAGCTGTACTACAAAGGACATGCCTGGGTGGATATGGAAAGGTATGCTACAGTTCCTGCTGGCACCATAGATGAAGTTACCCTTGAGGGCAATAGGAGTGGGCCATCAGTCATGGGACTAGATTTTAATACAGCTTTGTGTAATGCCCAAGTGCGAAAGGACTCCAGCCTAGCAGATGCTCAAGGCACTATTGCCATGGATAATATTGCAGCAGCAGGCATTTCTGATTAAATGGGACACATCCCAAAATAGGTAAGAGCTTGTAGTGGTGTCAATGTCATTATGTGGCAATGCGTACCCCTCTGACAGCTGGTGCCAAGCAGCTCAACCTGTCTTGGGGTACCTCTTTCAAGACCCCTGGTCCCATGCCATCCTGCCAGGGGAGAGGGAAGGCCTGCACCAGTTACAGCAGTTACTCTCAATGTTAGGAGCAACGGGATTTTCTTTGCATTAGCCTCCCTTCATTCAGTACTTATAACCTGTTCACTCTGGGTTTACAGGGTAACCTGGCAAACTTGTACCAGTAATGTTGTCCATTTTGGGATACCAATGTCCTTGGCTTACTGAGATCATAATTGAAAAAAATTGTCCCATTACCTTGCTTTGGAAAAAGCTCACTTTCGTTCTCCACTCATTAACTCCTGTCAACATACACAGTGTAAAAGCTTTGTGGTTTAACACAGCTATTTTAATAGTGGTTCAACATATGTCAGCTGGGACTGGATCTCTCCTGAATTCATCTATTTGCCTGTCTTATCCATCTGTCTGTAAATCTAATTTGTTATGCAGATATTTCGTTCCAATATGGTCTGGGAACCATATCTGGGAACAGCCTTTGCTGATCCATGCTCCACACAGAGAACGCAGCACTTGTGTTTTCAAAAGGGGTTGCACCCAACAGGGCAAATTGTAGATAACAATAGAGGATCACAGATAAACCAATACCTAAACACAAGAAAAATTGAAGAACAGTTTTCTTAAATCTCACAGCCATCTCAAATGGCTGTGCAACGTTCTGGGTTTGGCTGTTAAAATAGCCTTGCATGTGTTTCCATTCAGACTATTGCAGCCTTTAATATGTTATGAAGGTAGTGACAACAATAAAAAATGCAAGTAGGTCATACAGTGACACCTTCCAGACCAGATTTCTCCATTGTTTTATTTGCTTAATAGCCCATTACACAGAATAAAGAGTGAGTTTTCAAGGCCATAGATTTAGTTAGCAAGCCACTGGAGATTTAAAAGGGAGAGAAATAAAAAATGCCTAACCAACATTCTTCAAATATAACCCCCAGAGATTTTAATTTAAAAAGCTATATCAAGAACTGGCCAAAAAATATTTGAAAGAGTTAATAAACCAAATTATAATGTTAACCTATTCAATATTAACTGTTTTATAAGAGTGAACCTGTTTTAAAAGATGAGAATGTAACATATTCCTCCTTCCCACTTCCAAAATTATTAGGTTGTTACTGAAATGTAAAAATAAAAAACAACACTTAAAATCAGTTTTGCAATAAATAGTACCAGCTCAGCTCTATCCTCTCTATTACAAATAAAATTGTCATAGTATAACCTCAAGATCTAGCACAGATCTTTGCACATATAGCCTCTCCAGCATTTGTTGATAGAAAAAGGAGCAAAATGTGCCTGTTAGTGTACAGGCTTTAATTAGCTCAGATGAACAGCACATCCACAGGATCATGTTAAACACACAGGAATAGAAGGTTTCTGAAAGAAGCAAACCAAGGATGACATTTAGATGAATTCCGGTCAAAACTCTCTGGGAGCTGAACAGAGTCAAGAAAGTTCGGATAACTCATTCTGCTTTCCACAGTTCTTATATTCATGCTGCTACTAATTAATTCCTTTGGTAGTCAAAAGGCAAATGAGAAAAGACGTTGAGGTGTATTTGACAGACTCTAATTCTGCAAGGTGTTTAGTACCTTAAAAAATGAAGCATTACTGAATCCAGAACCGCCTTTGAGTATATAGCACACAACTGAGGCTACGCCTGCTTCCCGGACAGGCTTGGAAGTCACTAGCGGAGCAGTCACGGCAGCCTAGGGCTTACAGCCTGGGTGAGCGTGGCGGGGGTAAGCCCACAAGGTTAGCCGCTGCAGCTAACCAGGTAGCTAGCCTAAAACGTCGTCCCGTTCGCCTGCAAGAGGGAACTCAAATGCTTGAGTGCGAGGTGGCCACCCCTGTGTCCACACACCGCCTCCCACGGACTGCGTGGGGCCGAGTGCCGAGGAGAGGCTCCGGACCAGGTCCCACATGCTGGTGTCCACACTGACTGTAAATCAAAGCACCCTCTTCTCCATCTGCATTACTGTGCACTGGCCTCTTTTCTAGCAGTCCTTGTACTCAGCCAAAATGGCAGCAGCTACAAGAGAGAGAAAAAAAGGAAGGAAAGAGCTGAAGAGTAGTCACCCTCCCTGCTGTTCCTGGACTGAATAACTAATACTCTTTTTATATTCTATCATACTGCCTGTTAACAGCACAGATGGTAAAAAATACCCCCGAATGCAAAGGAGTGCAAAATAAAGATATAACCATGTGGAACCTAGACAGGCTTACTGTGTGGGGTAAGCAAACAGAGTACATTTGAATACAGCTAAATGGCAAATCATCCATTGAAGACTGCAAAGCATAGTGTAGGTCTGCAGAGTAAGGGAACTTGTCCCAGCCGTTTGGAGAAGGATTTGCGGTCATGGCAGGTACTTAGCTAATCGTGAACTCCCTGTGTGACATGGGGGCCACAAGGGCTAAAGGAGGATGTGAAAATGGCCTGCACCCAGTTGCAGAGAAGTTGCCACATGCCTGTCTTTGACTGGTGTAAATCCTGGAGTGCTCAGCTGGCTCCTGGCGCCTGCAGTTCAAGGATGCTGGTGAATTAGAGGCTGTCAGAGCAGAGCTAGGAATGATTAACAGATCGGAAAATGCCTTCTAGTAAAGGACTGCAGGAGCGCAAATCTGTGCAGCTTAGCAAAAAAAGAGGGGTTTGGATGCTCTTGATGGCAGTCTAAGAATACTTGTAAGGGCACAGAAATAGGATGTTCGGTTTCATTATTCTGGCAGCGAATGGTATAGGCAGATTCAATGGCCAGATGTTGAGGAGTGATAAACTGAATCAGGAATAGGGCACTGTATTCTTAATATGGAGAATATTTAGGTTTTGGGACCTCTTTGCTATGTTGTGTTGGTTCCACCTCTGTGGAAACTGTAAAATGGAGAGGGCTGGTTTTTCAACTGGTCTGCTCCACCACAAGCTGAAATGAATTCAGGGTGCTTCCCTGGCCTGCGTTTTAGAAAACTTTGGACTGGATGGTCACAGCATCTCTTCTGGGTTTTCAGCACTGAGACGCTTCGTCGTCCCTGACCCAGCTTTCTTGAAATTACAGTTCATCTGCATGCACTAAGTCTACATTTCAGCTGTACAATTAAGGCTTGGTCCTGGAAGTAGAAAGCTCAGGGGATCTGGCCTACAAATAAGAGAGGAATCAAAAGGTTTCAGTGCCTGAAATCAGTTATTGCTATTGTCTGCAGCAGCATGCAGCTTGTTTGCTAATGAGCTCATTAATCCTTCCCTCTCTGAAGATCTTGCCTTTGAGGTTAGATAAAAGCTTTTCTCTGAGGAGACTTCCTCTTCCTTGCCTGCTTTTCTTCCCCAGGAGCAAAGACGAAGCCTGCGCAGAAGGGTGTGTTTTGAGGCAGGAGTTTGGCATTTGTTGAGTAGGGCAGCTAGGGAATTCCCTCAACATCCCAAGTATTGGTAACGTTGGATAATTTCTGATCTTAGCCCCTAAAAGATTTACTTTGCTTAGAGAGGGTGGTTGCTGAAGCTGTTCAGCAGCTGGAGGGGAACTGAATCGCATTTGTGAGATTGTGCTCATGCTCTTGCCTCCTAACCCTGAAACTTCGATGGATCACAAGGTTGTGTTATGGGACCCTGGGAGCAGGTGACACAGGAATAAAGCCATGTGCATTATGGACAGCACTATTTCTCCCTGCTGCATCAAGCCTTTAGGAGGAATCCATGTGAATGTTTCCAAAGCCCTCATCAGGATTTGCTTTTACATGCGGCCTGTTCATGCTGCTGCATGTTCATTGACCCCTTTTTGAGGCACTCCAGAGGCCAGAGGAAGGCATATTAGCTGGAGTCCCCTAATGGGAGGGAGACCGCTGTCTGTAGGAGCCCAGGGACTCCACAGGGACAGGGCAGAGCTGCTGAAGACAGAGCTTTTTGGGGTTTGCTGAGAGCTAAGCCACTTACCTATGTTTCTGTGGTGAACCTGACGTAATGGCTTCGCTACTCCCCAACAACATATTCGTGTTTCCCCGAAGGGGCGGTTTCTGGCTCTAGATTTGAGGTATGGGAAGGAAAACAGTTGCAATGCTTTGATGGGGATGAACTCATCAGTGAAGTCCTGATCTTCACATTGGGGTGGAGATGGAACTGGGAGGCAGAGGGGGGAAGAAAATCTGAACTATTTTGATACATTAAAGGTGGCAGGTGCCTATTTTCTGACACTGTTACACTATCATTTCACATATCCTTTTTTTCCTGGCCCTCAACATATGGGAAGAACATTATTTCTTCCTTTTTTAAAAACAGATGGAGTCTGCTGGTCTCCACAGCTCTGTCGAGAGTCAGTTCACTATGTGGAATGTACATGGACTTGGTAAAATATATTCCTCTTATGAACTGGGTAGTCTTTGAAATTTAAGTTTCCTGAGTTTCCTGTACCAGCTTCAAAGAAAAGCAGTAGATGCTTTTCCCCCCCCTCTTAACAATCATACTCTAGAAGTCAAATAACTCAGAAAACAGGAAATTAAATGAGTTACTGCAAAATCCTGCAGACGATTCTAATTTTGTTTTTACAGCTAATAAAGATAATATGTTTTTATACAAAACCATAGAATAACCACACTGGTAGAATTTTTTTGCATGTTATTTATTTATTTACTTTACACTTAGTGTCAGAGTCTTTTTTCTGTAACCTTTATTCATAATGAAAGAAAATGGGTATCTTTCATGTAAGGTCTTTGGAGCATATGTCTCACAAGGACTTCATCATGATTCTCTCTGGAAGCTCGGCAGCTTATCAATGAGATCTTTTGAGCTCAGTGTTCAAGAAATATGCTTCTACACACATACCAGCAGAAACAGGAGCAGTTTTTAAATAAAGACAGGCCCAGTAATGATTCCCAAAAGGTTAAGGCAAGGGACCAAAAGGATGGATCTTCTTAAAGAATGAAGAAAGCTCTGCTAACAGATTGAAAGTATTACTACTTGCTGTACCACTCCAACATTTCTGTTTGCTGAAAATGATCAGCATGCCTCTGCTGGGCTGGAGACAGCAGATGACACAGTCTGACTGTCCCTCAAGGGACTGTTGGATTATGTATGTGGAATGAGTTTGTTGGTCTCAACCCAGGCAGGTCTCATCTCAAAGGCAGTCATGATTGCTTCATATCCTGGCTGAAGCTCTAGCGGAGAAGCCAGTTCTGGATGTACACAGCAAATGAACTGACCTGAAGTGTGACTTCCTAGTGGCACACTCCTCCAAATTAATTTTTGGATGTTTTTCTTGGAAGAGACCATTCCCCTCCAGGCCTCGCACCTTCCACAAGTATCAGGAGTGTATGGCTACTTAAAGAATATAAAACGCTACTCAATATTTTGTGAAAACAAATACCAGTGAGATACCCAAGAGGGGGGTTATATTGGCATTAGTGTGTGACATGGGACTACGCTTAGTTAGAGAGAAAACTTGCTATACGGTATGCTTTGAAAACCTCCATCCTCAAGCTATGCTGATACCTACTGTAAGATGCAGAGATTTGTTTACAATTCTAAGATAACGTGAAAGCATGAGAAAAAACAACAGAGCACATGTTAAAAGAATGGCCTGTGCTTATAGCCAAGGGCAGGACTGTAAGTGATAACAGACGAATGTGTTGTTTACACCAAGATCAAAGAGCCTGTCCTCTGATAAAGCCACGGTCAGGTGCCAGGAGGGTAACAGAAGTATAGCCTGGTGCATGTGCTGTTCTTCTTCTAGCTCTGCCACCAGGACAAGAGACCACAGCTACACAGATACCCAAAACTAGGAAAGAAAACAATCAGGAAGCTTGCCTGTTGGTCTTGCTGCTTTGGAGTATGTGCATGTGAGAGTGTCAATGGGTAGAAGCAACTTACACAGAGATTTGTAAAATAAAATCCCACTCCTTTTCACAGGGTCTTTTGCTTAGTCTTCTTACACTAATTTCCTGCACAGATAGCAAATAACACTTTAGTTTTACAAGTGAGAGCTTCACCTAAAGGAGCCCACCCCTGAAGTTTTGTTAAGAGGTACTTGCCTTTCTCAACAACAAATCTCAAAAAATAATAATCAACAACCTATTATACCTAGAGGCCATGGGAGCTAGCTCCCACCTGCAAGACATTTTGATTGTCTGTTGCTTGAGAAGGATGACAGAAGGTGGGTTAAAAAAAAATGCATATTTGCACTTTCAAAATGTCATTAGTCAAATGGCTGTCTACATCTGTAACTCCAAACATGTAAATCAATGCCCGTGTGGGAGCTCAGAGCACACACTTCCTCCCTTTTCACCTTGTAGGAAATGATCAGAAGCAGTCAGAAGGAAAACTCCTTGCTGTTCCTGACCTGGAAAGAATGCTGGGACTGAAATGCTATTGCCTGAGGTGCCAACACAAATAGCTAGGGGTAAAAGTTAGCCCCACATTGTGGAGGGGTGGGAGAGAGGACAGGATGGGATAGGTTACTGCAATAGCAGAGAAAAGAGTCAACACTGCAGAGTTCTGTTCCGGTAGTTAATGGAAATCGTTTCTGAATGAAGTGAGAATAAATAAAATGTCAGAAGTCAAGCTTTACAGTTGATATGCCTCATTGCTAGCCAGAAGGTAGAAGGTCACAGAGAAAATGCTTATAAAGAAATGGGAAAAGTGCCCATACTTCAGAAAAATAAACAGAAATGCCTTTGCTAACTGTGAGGCAGGTAACCTGAAGTGAGTAAGTAGCAGCAAGGAGGGGAGCTCACCCTGGGATCTCACTCTTGTGGCACTGAGATGTATGTGGAGCAAGTGCTCTGGATCTGGGAGCAGTGTTAGAGGCAGCTGTGATGAAAAGCCCACAAAAGGTGAGGTCTGTCAGATCACCAGAAAAAAAGGAATAACTTCACTGGAAGACAAAGTAGATCAAAGCAGAGGAAATAGATCCCAAGCAAAGGTGATCAGCGTGTCTTTCCTGAGACCGTTGCTGAATTGCAGAACTTCTCAGGAGAGGTGGCATCTATAGCTCAGTATCTGCAATGCTCTTTTCATATTCAAAGCAAAGCTTATTCCAGCTGGATTATAACAGGAAACCTGGAAGCATTCCCAAAGATGAACCTCAACCCGTAACTGGAATGGCTCAGGGTTACTTTCCTCAGTAGCTGGAGGGGCAGACAATTCACCTAAGGTGATTCAAAACCCTTGACAAGCTGCAAAGGCAAGACACATGCAAGGTCTGTACAAAGTCTGTACAGATTTAACCAGGACAAGTGAAAGAGAATGGAGGTTTTGTATTGCCTATTTGGCCTGAATCTCACTTTTGTACAGTATCAGTGTGTCACACGGGCTTCAGAAACTTTTCAAAGGAGTGCAGTTCTCTTAACACCGAGAAGGAACTGGACCTCTGTACCAGTGACATTTAGGTAAGGGAATACTCCTAGAGAGAGCAAACTAAGAGATGGCACAGAGCTTGAGTTTGCTACAGCATTCCTAAAGAGAAAGGCTTGGTCAAAATGCCCTCAAAAAGTGGAATAAAAAAGGTTGAAATCTAGACACCAAATACATTTATGCCTGTCCTAACTGGACAACAAATACAAGATGCTGATCTTAACACTCTGGACGTGCTCAACTCTAATACAAATTCTAGATAATATGAGTCTGGGCTGGTGCCCTTTCCATGCTACAAAGGTTTGCAGGAACTTTCAGTTTTCAGGTTCAAGTTTTCCCTGCTTTTGCTCAGAAAGTAGCTTCCAGGCAGACCACACGACCTGCTGGCCATGACAGAGAGAAGGAAATCAGGTGAAGAACAGATCATCATTTTGAACATTTTGGCTCCATTAGGCTGGTGTCAGAAGCAACAGGTGATCCAGATAGATGCTTATTGGCGGTTGTTTGAAAAGGGGGACTGAAATTCTACTTTTTTCTCTATTGCAAGAGAGAATATTTTCCTATCATGGATGGTGAAATGGAGTTGAAAACCCCACAATAACCCCTTAGATCAAGCACGTGGGTAACAGCTAAAAGCTGACTCAGAGGAGCCTGCATGATTGCATTCCTGTATTCCTGCTTTTGCATGGCTTTGGTGGATGTGACAGAGTTAAGGGCAAGCCACGGCAGGATCCAAGGCAGAAAGGGGTTTGCAGCAGGAAAGCATCTTTCTTGGCAAAGATCAGAGCCAAGAAAGAAAGAAAAAAGTAAGCAGAGCTCACAGAGGGAGTGCATTTTTGCAGAAGTAGAAAAGACAAGCAAGGAAGCTCCCCCCGCTCCATGTGTGCAAGGAGAGTCTCATACGTGGAGGAGCCCTGTTGCTTGCCGAGTTTTGTCAGACTGCAGGGGCAAAAAGATGGCAAGGTTTTAGCAAGGACCCTGGGGCAGTCTGATCCAATACAACAGCAATACAAGGAGGTAGTTAAAACAGAGCACTCAGAAGCTAATCAGACTAACCACTTTGGGCTAAGCATGCTTACTGTGACACTCCCTCACTTCTTCACCAAAGCTTCATCAGGCAGTTTCTCCTTGTTCATTCCCTGCAAAGCCTCCAATGTGTCTTTTTGGGTGGCCACACCGGGAGCTAGTGGTGTTCACACACATTTGCTCCTCCATCCTTGCTGCTGCTCTGGGCTCAGCTATTCACTCATCATCATAGCACTGATGCATTCAAATTCCTTTCCAAAAGCAAGAGCTATCCACACGTTATGCTGCCATGCACATGCAGACGATTATCCAGTCATATCAAGTGTAGTTTAGCCATCCAGGTTATTGATGTGTAGACTTCAAAGACTGCTCTGCTGGGCAGGGGATATTCAGCAGTCTCTAGAACGAGTTATTTAAGTGTTTCCCTTTGAAGGCTCTCATTTGACCACTACAAACCCATGACCTATAATGAGACAATCCTTTGTGGCTGCAACATCCCCATGCTGCTACAGAGGATCCACCTTTACTTCCCAGCATGAATTCCTAGCTCACAGCGCCCTGTGCTATATATTGTGAAGGTCAGTCATTTGGGAGCACATGCAGAGAGGAAACACTTTGTAGCTTTCTGCAAGCCCAGGAGTATTACCAGACTATGAATATCAGATTCCTCCACTAATGTACAGACCTCCAGCCTGATAGCTTGTGGGAAGCCTCAGGTGTTACTTTGGCAAGTACTGGCTTCCAAGAAAAAAATCGGAGCTCTTTTCTGCAACAGCTCAATAATGAAGAGCACGAGAAAATATTTGGTAAACACATTATTCATGTGGAGGAAACAGCTCTTTCGCAGTTCTGGGAGAAAGAAATTATTTAGTCTAATTTTGAAGTTGGAGTCTGCAGACGATAACTCTAATATAGTTCCTTTGATTGTCATAATAATATGTTTTCCTTTCCTACTGCTTGTTTTTCTCCCTGGTAGATATGACGTATTATGCTCTTGGGTTTCTTTAAGAGCTTTTTTTCCCCCTCTCAGTGCTGGTTTCTAAAACCATTCATTTTTATCCTGTCCTCACTTTACTGGTTAAGCATTTGTAATGTTTTAGCATTCCATCTATTTTAATTGAAAGCTTAGCTAATCCAATAAAGGCTGTTTTTTCCCAGTTGAGACTGATGATGTGGCAGGATTAGAATCTGATCCAGGATGCTGTGGGGTAGTTGGCTTATCTTGGTGGGAAAGTTGGAACTCAGTGTTAAATGGCTGCAAGAAGAAACTGTTCCAAAGCCACGCATACTCCTCACAGTGCTTCCTACTCCAAACATCTTCACTCCCAGTGGAAAAAAAAAACAGCGCAGAAAGGTAGCAGTGCTGGTAAACTGTGTGACTAGAGCAGGATCTTCTCACAGGAACAGCCTCCAAGCAGCCTCTGGCTCCACTGACTGGCATATGATGCCCTTAATAAAGTGAAGCTATGAGTGGGCCCTGGCTGATAGAGGATGAGGACTTTCCCCCTTGATAATATGTAGCTGGTATAAAATCTTAAGTTTGGTGTCCCAGCACTCATAGCTGAGTGCACAAGAGACAAGCTTTTCTACCTGTCTTGGGGTTGAGGCAAGCTGGAGAGCTGGTGTCTGAGGAGCAGGAAGCAGGAGCCTCCAGGAACCTGCAAGGCATTTACGAATGGGAGACGAACAAAAGTCGTAAGTGGCTGGTGTTAGCACTGCCCCATTAAGCAGTATTCTTTGCTAGAAATAGCACCAACCTCAAGTATCTGCCCTTGGGAGGTATTCCAGTTAGAAACTTTTAACAATTAAGTGAGGAAAGCAGAGTGTTAAAAAGTGCCCAATCTGGCAACACTCAAGTAAAAAAAGAGTGTGATTGAAACTGGAGAACAACAAATAAATAAGTACAACAGACAGCATTGACTTTTTTTTAAAAAAAACTGTTTCTCTGGAATAGCAACTTTGTGAAAGAAAACTTTTTGTAAGGGACCTGCTGTATATTGTACTAGTTCAAAGGGAGGAGCAGTTTGCTCCTTCACTGTGTTACCACTTGAGTCAGTGTGCCCTTGGAAATTGGGTACATCGGCAATTTAACTGATATGCTGTGATTCATTAAGCACAACAGTTTGGAGAGAGCTCAGCATTTGGAAAAGGAAGGTTATTCAAATGTTGATCCACTCTAACTCCAGATGCAATCCCTGTCTGAGGGTGTTGTCTGAAGGTATTCAGACAGAGGAGCTGTACTGAGGATTTTTAAATGCCATGATGCTCGTCAGGATCTGATCCCCAGAGCACCCAAGAGCACCCACTATTCTCACTTGGAGGCTTAGCTCAACTCTGTGTTATTGTTAATTCAGCTCTTCTGAATTGCTCTTCTGAACTGCCTAATGTCCTAAGACTCTAACCTAGTGAATAAAGTGGAGGAAAATATTTCTCCCTCAAGTATTCCCATAAAACTCTAGCTGACTTCTTGACTCCAGTGTGGCATTGCAGTAACTAAAGTACCTAGCCTCAGGTATCCAGCATACCAATAGCATACAGTAGGCTGTACTAGGAGGCCCTCTCTCTTTTCTCCCCTTGAGTTTCCAGATGATCAAGCATCCTACACATAGTGGATTCAAATTCCTAGAATCCCATCTTCTGTTTTCCAGAGGGATATGAAACATTAGCTTATGTCAGAAGACACACTCCCTGCATAAGGAACTTCATCCTGCAGTACAGAGTCAAAACATAGCCCAAGCCAGGTACTCATGGAAAACAGGTTTGAACTTGGCCTCTTCCAGATGAAGGCTGCTAATAGACAGGGGGTTATCTCAGTATAATGCTTTGTTAACTTGATTGTGCCTTAGTTTCCTGTGTCATTCTTACATTTTTTTCCCGAGGAGTAATTTTTTTTCCCCTTGGTCTTTTTGGGATTTCCACTTGTCTTCATGTCAAGGTGCAAGCTTCTTAAATTTCTCATGGTACCTGCACTCCCCCAACTCTTGAAATGTCCCATTCTGAGCAGAAAATTAATGCTTTCAGCAAACAAAACCTTTTTGCCTTCTGGGCAGAATATATTAAAAAAATCTGCTTATTGTTATTCCTTCTTAATATTTTTTCAAAAGAAAACCCCAGTATGATTCCAGGTCCACATCTGTCAAGCATATACACAGACCAGAACCATGCCACCAAACAGTGAGCTGTTAAAAGACCTTGCTTTCAAAATTTTCTTAATGCATTAAGGCATTAGGTGATACAGAAAATTTTCCGCCTAACCTGGCCACAATTAATTACACCATCAGTAAAAACAAACTTCATTTTTCCAGTCAAACATAATGGGTAAAGGCAACTCCACTCATTTCTGCTTAATAAGGATCCTAAATTGTTTTGCAAGTATACTGTTTTTGTCTTAAATCCTGTCAGTGCAAATAGGCAGAAACCAATTAGCAGTTTATTAGTGTGTTAAGGTGTTAGTAATTCTTATTATATAATGAATCAAAGTTTCTGCATTAGCCTTTGGTCACTGATTAAGCAACACACTTAAACACGGACATAACTCCAATTACGGGAACAGTCCTCTGAAGTTAGGCATGTGTTGAAGCGTGTGAATTATACAGCGCCTGTCATGTTCAGCGTAAGAGCTCTAAAACCAAAGGCACTCCGAAGCAAGGAAAAATTCAAGCTGACATGTCTCCTACTGTTGTAGCTTTTCAAAAGGTACAGATACTTCCATGTCCGTTCCTGTCCCCGCTGCCATGTTGTTAGTTAACGGTAAGTCAATCCAGAATAGCCTTGTGGGGAGGGCAGCAAAGGAAATTGCTGCAGGTCCTAGTGCAGGCAGCAGTGCAAAGCACACGCTCGAACGGCGGGAGAAGAGACGTGCCCAGGACTCACATCTGCTCGGAGCCCCTTGTGCTACCGCTGTGGCTCTGAGCCATCCGTGTATCAGAGTATTGTGCCCTACACCTGCAGTGTGGTAAGGCAAGAAGAGTGTACTCTGCAAAGAACTCTGTCTGAATTTGGGGATAAGCAGTATATACTTCTCACTGAAGTTTCAGGCCTCCAGCCCACAAAGAAGACAAGCAGAGCTGAGCAGTGCCTACCGAACAGCGATGACTCTGGTCAACGCCAGGCTGAGCCAGGCGCTTTCGCGCTGACCCAGCGCTGTTCACCTCTGCCGACGGCAGGGTCTGCAGCCTGGTGAGTCCTGCCGCAGGCAGCGTGGTTGCCGGTGGCGTTTCGGTACGAGCACACTAGCAGCCTGCCGATATCCTGCAGGGGGGTGCAGGCAGCGATTCAGAGTTGAGAATAAGAGTACCACCTTGCATATGTCTTTTACTTGTAATAAATGACTGAAGCAGGCAAGTGTTATTTTTTTCTTCTTTTTCCTCAGAAAAGAAGAGCCCAAAGATTTCATCTTCTCCCTGAAGTGATTCATTCTGGCAAGATTCATCCTAAATGCAATACCTAAAGATAGGTAACATTTGCTGCATTAGAGAGTTTTATTGCCTGCCTTTATAGCACTGCCATTTCTTGGGGTTGTCCTTTATTGTACCTAGCAGTGACGTACTAAATGTTACCAGACTAATGAATTACAGTAAATTTGCTGCTTTGAAAGTCATGAACTTGACAGAAATCTTCATGTGAGCAGAATAATGCATTTTGAATCATATAACTAATTTTAAATATGTTTTTCTGATATCAGTGACAGGTAGTACCTATCAGAGAAAAAAAAAGAAAGGTACAACTCTTAGCCAGTACTTTCTCTTTGCCATGTCTGTGTTGGCTCTGTTTCTTCACTTTGATATTTTTGGGGTGGGAGACTTTGACTCCACTGCTGTATTCACTGGAAGATTTGTGACCTAGCAGATGTTCTTACCAAAATGTAAAAGTGGGACAACTAAGATCAAAAGTGATTTCCTCTGTGTTACTGCTGAAGGCACTCTTTATTGTCTCATTCATTTTCAGAAAAGAGAAAGCTTCCTTGTCCCCTTAAATCTGTGGACAGCGTTTTAGCCACTTAACCAGAAAAACATGATATAGAGGACTACTAAGTTTGTCATGCATTACTCCCTCACTGGACTGTGAAGTCCCTGAAGACACCCAAGAACAATCCTGCTCCCCGTGAAAACTAAGTGGTTGAAGCGCACAGAGGCCTGTGCCCCTCAGACCCTATGTGTCTGTCCCTTTGCTCATGCTTCTGACATTCCTGTGCCTCTTCCACCATGACTCCCAATCCTGCTGAAATAAGGGGAGTACAGTTACCACACTCACTGCCTCCATCCGTTGGGTTAATAGTCTGTCTATTAATAACCCACAGATGGATGAGCTTCATGGTAGCACGGTGCATCTCTGGCATGTTCCACCCCAGAAATATCCTTCCAGCCCCAAAGTGGTGGGACGTGGTGTTGGATGGAGGAAGCTTTTCACACAGTTCTTGGGAGCCTGTACTGTGCAGGAGTGGTGGAACTGCTGATGGTCGCCCTGTGTTTGGCAGACAAGGCAATTTCATCACATTGCACCAATGCTTGCCCTCCAGAAATGCCACTGACAGTGTCAATGTTTCAGTGGAAACACATCTCCTCTCAGCCACATCAGTTTGGCTTTCATTCCTCTATCACCAGCACCCTCTGTTTGCAGGACAACTGAAACAAAAAATTGTCATCAAAGGCCCCTTTGTTTTTTGACTGTCCCGTGATACGAGTACTCAAGCTCTAATCACAAGGATCTCCTCACCAGATTTTTCTTCCTGCTACTAGCTCCCTGCAGCAAAGGGCAGAAATGCAGGTGTATGTGAGGGCAGGTGCAGTGCCCACTGTCTGTATTGGTGGCACAGCAAAACTTGCCACTTTCGTTCTCACCGTCAGACCAAAGTTATCACAGGTATCTTGTATGTATGTTTTTTACCCCAGGCAACTGTTTTTCTTTCATGGGCTCAAATCAATTGCTTCTTTGACAAAAAACAAAAAATCAGTAGGATACTTATTAAATCTACAGCTGGTAAGAAGCATTACAAGGCTGATAGGCATTGCCATTATAAGGTCCTGCAACATACTCATTTAGTCTGTGTCTGTAGCCACCCCATGATAATCTTTCCCAGTCAGCAGCCAGACTATCCTTTGCGGAGGCCCACTTCAGTGCCTCGGAGGTATAATAACTGCCTCCATTTAATGAGGTACGACATTCTCAGGAGCTGGTCTGAGACCCTACAAGTTGCACTTCAGCCATGCCAGTTGCCAAGAAGCATTTCAAAGCTCAATGGTATTTAGAATGATAGAATAGTTTGTGTTGGAAGGGAACTTTTAAGGCTATCTAGTCCAATATCCTTGCAAACTTGCAATAAGCAGGGACATCTTCAACTAGATCAGGTTGCTCAGAGCCCTGTTCAACTTGACCTGAAATGTTTCCAGCAATGGGGCATCTGCCACCTCTCTGTGCCAGGGTTTCACCACCCTCAGTGTGAAAAATTTCTTCCTTCTATCTAGTCTCAATTTAAACTCTTTTAGTTTAAAACCTTCATCCCATCACTACAGGCCCTGCTAAGAAGTCCGTTCCCATCTTGCTTATAAGCCCCCTTTAAGTACTGGAAGGCTGCAGGAAGGTCTCCCAGGAGCCTTCTCTCCTCCAGGCTGAACAACACCAACTCTCAGCCTGTTCTCATAAGAGAGGTGTTCCATCCCTCTGATCATTTTGGTGGCCCTCCTCGGGACCTTCGCCAACAGGTCCATTCCTTTCCTGTGCTCCAGAGCTGGACACAGGACTCCGGGTGGGGTCTCACCAGAGTGCAGTAGAAGGGCAGAATCCCCTCCCTCGACCTGCTGGCCACGCTGCTCTGGATGCAGCCCAGGATACAGTTGGCCTTCTGGGCTGTGAGTGCACGTCGCTGGCTCATGTCCAGCTTTTCATCCACCAGGACCCCCAAGTCCTTCTGGACACGGCTGCTTTCAATCCCTTGATACCCCCAACCTGTACTGATACTGGGGATTGCCCTGACCCAGGTGCAGGACCCTGCACTTGCCCTTGTTTAACCTCATGAGATTCACCTGGGCCCATTCCTCAAGCTTGTCCAGGTCCCTCTGGATGGCATCCCATCCCTCAGGCATGTCAAACACACCACTTAGCTTGGTGTCATCTTTAAAGGGTCATCTTGCTGAGGGTACACTTGATCCCACTGTTTGTGTCATTGGTGAGGATATTACAGAGTACTGGTCCCAGTACAGACCCCTGAGGGACACCACTTGTCACCAACCTCCATTCGGACACTGAGCTGTTGACCACTCCCCTCTGGATGTGACCATCCAACCAATTCCTCATCCACCCCACAGTCCACCCAGCAAATCCATCTCTGTCCAATTTAGAAACAAGAATGTTGTGGAGGACTGTGTCAAAGGCTTTACAGAAGTCCAGACAGACAACATCTGTAGCTCTTCCCTTGTCCACTGCTGTGAAGGCAACTCGGTTGGTCAGGCAGGACTTGGCCTTGGCGAAGCCATGCTGGCTGTCTCAAATCACCTCCCTGTCCTCCCTGTGCCTTGGCATAGCTTCTAGGAGGATCTGCTCTATGATCTTCGCAGGCACAGAGGTGAGGCTGACAGGTCGGTAGTTCCCAGGGCCCTCCTTGCTACTCTTTTTTAAAAATGAGTACAACGTTTCTCTTTTTCTAGTCGCCAAGGTCTTCAACTGACTGCCAGGACTTTTCAAATATCGTGGAGAGTGGCTTGGCAACTACATCAGCCAATTCCCTCAGGACTCTGGGATGCATCTGGTCAGATCTCATACACTTCTGTATGTTCGGGTTCCTCAGGTGGTCACGAACCTGATCTTCTCTTCCAGTGGGAGGGACTTTGCTCCTCCAGTCCCCGTCTTGCAGTCCATCCCCTTGAGGGGTGTGGGAAGAGAGACTGCCAGTGAAGACTGAGGCAAAGAAGTCATTGAGTACTTCGTTGTTACCAGTTTGCCAGTTTTGCTCAGCAGGGTGGTTATGCTTTCTTTGACCTTCCTTTTCTGGCTGACATACCTGTAGAAGCCGTTGTTATTATTCTTTTCATCCCTTGCCAAGTTCAGCTCCTTGGCCTTCCTGACCGCAGCCCTACACAACCAGGCAGCATCTCTGTACTCTTCCCAGGATGTCTGTCCCTGCTTCAACTGCCTGTGCATTTCTTTCTTGCCCTTGAGTTTGACCAGCAGGTCTCGACTCAGCCATGCTGGTCTCTTGCCTTCTTCCTTTCCTGATTTCTTACACCTGGGGATTAAGAGCTCTTGCGCTCTCCTGAAAGTGTCCTTAGAGATCTGCCAGCTCTGTTCTGCTCCATTGTCCCTGAGGGCAGTTTCCCAGGGAGTCCTATTGACTAAGTCCCTGAAGAGTTGGAAGTTTGCTTTCCTCAAATTCAGGGTCCTGAATTTACTCTTTGCCTGCCCCATATCCCTCAGGACTGCAGACTCCACCAGTGCATGATCACTGCAGCCCAGGCTGCCTCCAATCTTGGTGTCACCAATTAGCTCACATGCCTTTGTGAACAACAGGTCCAGTATGGCTTCCCCTCTGGCAGGGCTGTCTATTGCCTGGCACAGGAAGTTATCCTCCGTGCACTCCAGGAGTCTCCTGGATTGCCTGCAGCTTGCTGTGCTGCTTTTCCAGCAGATGTCAGGGTGGTTGAAGTTCCCTGGTAGGACAGGAGCCTGCAAGCACGATGCCTCCAGTGGCTGGAGTGAGAAGGCTTCATCATAGACTCCCCTTGACTGAGTGGCCTGTAGTAGGCACCAACCACAAGGTTCCCTTTGTTGCCTTGGTCCCTGATTCTTACCCATAAGCTTTCGACCTGCTCGTGGCTATTCTTCAGAGACAGCTCTTCACACTTTATCCATTTCTTCATGTAGAGGGCAATGCCTCTGCCCCTCCTTCCTCAGCTGTCCCTTTTGAACAGCCTGTAGCCATCGATAGCCACACTCCAGTTGTGTGACTCATCCCACCAAGCTTCAGTAATGACAACAGGGTCGTAGCTTTCTAGCAGCATGGTGGCTTCCAGCTCTTCCTGTTTGTTGCCCATGCTGCGTGCATTGGTGTAGAGGCACTTCAGCTTGCTCTCAGCTGTGTCACCCTCTTAGAGGAACAGCCCTTAGTTCCTCTGAGGTCTTTCACTGGTGTTTCCCTGTTGGCTCCTATTACGTCCAAAGCCATAAGACTTTATGGCATAATCTCCATAAGACTTCAAGTGTGCTGCAGTATAGCCAGCATGTCTCAGAGCAACAGGCTGAGGGTCCTTTCTAGACCCCCATCCCTCTATCCTTGGCATGTCATCTCACATCTTACTGTGGGTAAGCCTGATATTATCCCTATCCCGCTTCGAGTCTAGTTTAAAGCCCTGTCAATAAGCCCCGTGATCTTGCGAGCAAAGACGCACTTCCCCCTTTGAGAAAGGTGAATCCCATCTGATGCCAGCAAGACTGGTGCCGTGTAGGCCATCCCACTATCAAAGAAACCAGAGTTGTGGTGGTGACACCAGTCATGGAGCAATGTATTAATAGACTGGGCCTGTCTGTTTCTTCCTATGTTGCTGTCTTCAACTGGAAGGAGAGAGGGAGAGAAAAACAACCTGTGTTCCAGATTCCCTTAGCAACCATCCCAAGGCCCTGAAGTCTCTTTTGATCACCCTTGGATTATGAGTGGCAGCTTCACTGCCACCCAGACTGAAGAGCAGTAGTGGGTAACAGTCCAAGGGCCGCACCAGACTAGGGAGGTTCCTAGCGATGTCCGTAACCTGGGCCCCAGGGAGGCAGCAGACTGCCCTAAGAGAATGGTCTGTCCAGCATGTTGGATGCTCTGTTCCCCTCAGAAGGGAGTCGCCTACAACTATAACCCATCTTTTCTTCCTCATGGGAGTAGTCATGATGCAGGGGGTAGCCCTTTCTGACCTTAGCAACACTTCTGGTGTATCTCGACCATCGTCCACATTATCGATGGACTGTTCTTCCGCATCCAGACCCTCATACTTGTTGTACAGAGGCACCTGGGAAGGCAAGGTGGGGAGGGAAGGGGTTCATCTGCCACCCAAAGCATGGACTTGCCTCCATTCACTCCTTTACTTAATTTTTTTTCATATTAATTTATTTTCAAATTATTTTACAATTCATGTACTCAAAGTGTGAAGAGCTTTTTTTAGAGTTTGCCTTCTCTGATATGAATACACAGCAAAACCAAAGCAAAACAACCTCCTCTACATAAGCCTCAAGTGCTCACCAAACCATAAACCACGACCACAGAAGTCTCTCCCTTTGGCAGAGAGGGTGACATTATGCACAATATATCAGAAATGTTAATTTTATTTTTCATCAGATCTGGGAAGTGTTTGGGTGTCAGACTAGTACACAACAGTCTCAGATGCAATGCTAAGTCTATCTCAGCTCCCTAGAGGAGTGAGATGGGACTAATTTTATGCAAACATTCACATCACAGTTACTTTTTTTCACATATAAGTAATCAATGTACTCTTGGAGGAACTTGCACAGCCTCACTTGAACACCTATCTTAGTGCCTAACTTGAGGATATAGACTTGAGCTTATCCCCTCCTATCTTTAATCATCTGGCTGAGGTGATAAAGCTGGGAATACAAGTGCTCTTTGACTCATTAAAGGGTCTGGGGGGAATGTGCAGAGGACAAGTTGGCCCAGCTGAAAGCTGAATCATCTTCTCATCTGCCACCTCTTTCCACTCACCCCACACACATCTCTGGGCAAACACACTTCTAACTTAAGCAACTTGGTCAAGTGAGCCTTGCAACATCCATATACCTCTGTACAGACAGTAGTGATGTATCCAGGAACATGCCTTTAAGTGTTTGTCCTCAAGCTTTGGGATCAATACCACTAATTTGTGACTAAATCTTAACCATTACTGTGCATTAAAGGTGCCAGATGCAAGTCAATATATTCTCCTGCTAACAATCTCTTGCTGTTGACAAGCCTTTCCTATGGCCTCCTTAAACTAGCCCAGGTTAAATATATACAAACTGTTTTAAAATGAGAAGCTTTAAGAAGAAGGAAATCTGAGCCTGTATTACTGCGGCAGAACATATATTCAGCAGTGCTGTGGGAGACGCAGCACCATAGCGACTACTTGCCTTTCATATGACCAAGTGCAGGGAGGGAAGGCTCCTGCACAGGACATGAGATAAGAAACTCTCCAGTGTGCCAAGGTTCTGCCCGGAGCCCAAGTATGCCCGGAGGCTGCAGCACTGAACTTGAGATTTCAGACAACTGCAGTATGAGGACTGAAGAGTCTTAAGGGCACTTTTTCAAGTGGTAGAGCAACCAAAGGTTGCAGAAATGTCCCACAGGTTGACATCCAGGTCAGCATGCAGGTCAGGAGCTTCAGCCTCTTCACTGAATTGACAATAAACTCAAAGGCAGAAGCCTGGCTTTAATCTGGGTGAATGTGCTTCCTGACATGTATCTCTGGAGTGCCCGTTTCTCATATGAACCTTTTTTTTTTCCCCTATGTCATGCTCTTTGACCTGTAAAGGATGGAGAGTCCTTGAGTGTAGGGCCTCGCTTCAGCTATTTCCTCCCCACGGATATGTATGGTATGACATTTATAGATGCAAGCTTTTATGTGCATGCTTATGTGGATGAGAAGTCAGCGGCTAGGCTG
Organism: Phaethon aethereus; assembly: GCF_964289735.1. Taxonomy (NCBI): domain Eukaryota; kingdom Metazoa; phylum Chordata; class Aves; order Phaethontiformes; family Phaethontidae; genus Phaethon; species Phaethon aethereus. The sequence continues at coordinate 27,125,652 of NC_138577.1, forward strand.
AGACACACCTGGAAGCGTGTCCCTACTCTGAGCCCATGTTCTGCCCACACCCCTCCTCCTCTTTGGCTCTCCCCTGACGATTTCAACCCTACACTATTTTTGGTTTTTAATGTCTTCTCTCGTCTTCCATCCACTCCTTTCCACTCCTTTCCTTTCATTCACCTCTGTTTCTTCTCTAAGCTCCCTGAACACCTTTGTTTCCGGCACGGAGGTGGCAGCATAGGGGCTGCTTTTCTATTTTTATTTCCCTTTTGATTTATTTTTCCCCCCTCACTCTCTCCAGTATGTGTTTTTCTTTTAGTTTCCCCTTCTGAATCACTTTTCTGTTTTGGTCTTTGCAGAACCATTATCCTCTGAATCGTCTTTGCTCTTGACTATTCAACACCCTCTGGGCTGACTCAGCTTGGCCTGTGTGGGAACTGATTGGGAGTGAATCAGCAGCTCAGTGCTCAGAAGAAAATTAACAATCTATTTACTCTCAAATGATTCCTGTCTCTCCACCTCCATCTCCAGTGACCATTTTCCAAATAAAACTATTTATAATCCTCAGATATATGAACAGGCAGAGTGTTAGAGAGGGGCTGGAAAAGTTACATTAAGGCAGTAGGAGGCTCAAACCCTTAAAAGTTGCCAGTGGCAATAGCTAAAATTAGTCCAAGTGGAGAGAAGATTATTAGCTAGGAGACTTAAGGGTCCTACGCAGCAGGTGGTCTGTTTCCAGAAATCAAAATCATCTAAAAACCAGCAAATATCTTTCACATCCAAGTGTTATTTTTATTCAACTCTAATTAAAAAAATGGTCTTTCCTCATGCAGAAGTATCACAAAGCAGTAACAGCAACGAGTACGTATACAGGATGGGAGCTTTTATAGTATACAGAAACTTTTTGTGATAATGTTTGAGCTACGGTTTCTGAATACTTCATTTCCAGCACAAAGGCCCTTTTCAGACATGTACTTGGAGCAGGCAAAGGATGAAAACCACAGAACATGCAGAAGCTATTCTTCAGCAAAGCCAGATTCCTCTGCCCCTGGGGAAATGCTCTTGTTAATGGGATATTTTCTAATTCTTTTTCATATTTTAATGTTATGGTACTGCCTGCTGTTCCCACGACATTGGATGTGTGAACATGCGGGAAAATACTGTTTATTGTTGAAAAAGGGATAAACCAGGAGCTAGTCTATTAAAGTCAAGATCTTACAACGGCATAAGGGGGATATAAGTCATTAGAAGATTGATTTGGCAGAGGGGAGGGAACAGTTTCTGAACGGCTGTTTCTGTAATGGCTGCAGTCTGAATTTGACAGATGCCCCTCTAGATGCAAAGGTGAGGTCTTTCCCTTGTTTGTAATGAGATTGGAATTAAGTTGTTTTGTTTTGTTCCCCTTTAAAATGACTGTGATCAGTGGCTCAGAAGCAATTAGAAAAGCCAGAGCTTTGTTATGTCCCTGAGTTTTTAGGCATAGAGAACAGGATGATCATCCATGAAAGGTGCTTCTTGAAAATTCAACAAGACTCTTGTACTTCAGTCTCTGTGCACTGCCAAATGAAACAAATTGAAGGGAGAGTACAAAACATAATACCAAACCTGGAACAGAAAGCGTTTGCTTTGAGAAAGCATCCTTTGATTTGTGAGATGGAGGGTCCAAACCCTTATTTTGGAGGAATATTGGAGGAAATGCCTCAAAATATTCTCCCTTTGGCATCTGGTAAGCATTAAGTTTTTAACCAGTTCAATCTGAAATGGGCTTTGAAAGTTAGTTCTAGAAGCAACCCTTCTTGTAACTAGACTGTCACAGGACTGCCACAGAAGAATGGCGAGAGAACAAGCCAGCATAAATTGCTAATAACCCAATTACTTGAAATAAAAATTTACCACAGGAGAACCACTTGCTTGGCTTCCACTTTCAACATGATTCCCAGGTCATTAGAAAGCACCTTAAGAGAGCTGTGAATACAGAAGAAAAAGAAGATGGTTTGGGTTTTTGACAAATTTTGTGGTGCCCATCAAAGCAGGTAATACATTGGTTTCAAGAAAAATTTTAGCAGAGTTGAAGGAATTACTGGTCCTTCAGTCACCGCTTGTGCATCATTAGAGGGGAGGAAAGAGAAATATTAGTTTTTTGAAGCAGACAGTTTCTTAAAGGTCAAACACATCTCAATGGGTTTTACATTTCGAAGGCTAAGGTTTTAGTTAACAACAACTGAGCTTTACAGAGCAATCTCTGGAGAAGAACAATTCTGCTGTTTAGAAGCACGCTGACCTGATAAGCCAATGTCTGGATGGCTGGAAATAGAATATATTTTAAGGTCAGGAAAAAGAGAAATCTTACTATTTACCTTTGCTTCTTCACTACTTTACTTGAGGAACAATCCCATTACAAACATCATTACAGAGAAATTGTCTAGCTCTTGCACAAACAGATTATTAATGAACATATATCCCAAGAAGGCCAGCTAAAGTTTGCAACTGACAGTGTTTGAGTGTCACATAATGTGATTTTGTTGCATCCTGGTTACTGAGAAAAAAAAAGAAAAGAAGGAACTCTGAATTTAAAAATATAGAGCTGTTTTCTCTGTGGACAGAACCACTAAGGGATGGATATTTCCATTCAACAGAATAATCAATTGCATTAGCCTTTCAGCTGCTCATGGTCCCAGTGCAGTGAGAGCAGGATACAGACTCATTCTAGGCTCCTTTCTTCTGCCTGAACTTTTTTTTTTGAGGACCATCTGTTCTGCATATCAAATTCATAAGAGAAAAATCTTTTCAGTTTTAGAATTTTAAATCACTGTATCTCCCTCTTCTGTTTTTTTAGTCTTCTTGTTAGTTCTAATTTTAAAGATATATTTGATATTAAAAGTCAGAGAGCACGTTGAAGTGAGGAGCTGCGTGGCCAGTTAGGGAGACTGTATACCCTTAGGATTTGAAGGAGACACCTTCGGACCCGAGTCCTTTGGTGCGCATTCTGCTTCGGCTTGCTGCAGCCGAGGCAGAGGCAGCGCGACGGGGGCAGGTCACAAACCCCACACAGAGGTCTCCTGAGTCCTACCATCTCAGGTCCCGGTGGGAGGCAGGGCCATGTGTGTAGCCGTATGTGAAGCCAACCAAGAAGCAACAACTACCTGCATAACGTTTTACTGTGGCTAAAGGTCCAGGCTAGGCAGTACAAATGCGAATCCGCCATCTCCTCGCAAGGGCTCAACTTCTGTCAGCACAGAGCCTGGCCGGGGTTTTCTGGGGCATTTAATGACAAGTGGCGTGAGCGAAAAGTCAAATGGAGAAATAAACCGGACCTCCAGTGGTGGTGGCTGCTGCTGCCTGGAAAGGAAAAGGGACACAAAAGAAAAAGAGGTGTAGGCTGTGCAGGAGGGAAAGGACAGCATCACGAGACTAAAATATCTTTTTGTGCACCTGCAGCATTGGGGCATAACAGAGTCAACTGCCCAGTGGCCCATCCCAAGCCGCGGGAAGATGTGCTATGCTCCGCACCAAGATCCCCAGCCCTGGGGGGTGGCAGAGGAATCTCTCTCAGGCTTTCTTTTGGCAAGGGAGTGAATTTGTTTTCCCAAAGAGATGATCAGGACTGATGCAGAATGCCTGGTATTTGAGTGATATTGGGAAGCTGGCTTCTGTAGAAGCTAACGACTTCAGCCATTAGCATAGTGAAGGTATTTTTTGCTACTGTTCCTGGCATGCATTCAGAAACGTTACCATACCACCAAAATACTTAAACAGTACAATTTGCTCAGAGTGGGCTTTCGGCTGACGGCAGCTGGAACCAACCAAAACCTGTTAGACAGGTGCAATTCCTGACCTCCGGTTCACAATCACTGTCCACAGCTAAGTGGATCTGGATAGCAACTTATTCCTCAGATCTTTCAGTTGGTGTCTAACAGAAAAGAGGGTGAGACTGCCAGGGTCTCCTCTGCACGATTTTCCTTCTGGAGCTATCATGCAGTGTCTTCTCTTGCATATCACATACCACATGCTCTTCAGGACAGGGAATGATGGCTGCGGTCATCTGACAGAGAACGATGTAGACTAATGGTGCAAGTGCACGTCACTGTGACACACACAGGACTACACTACCACTTCTGCACCACACAAAAAGACATCAAGCCACGTCTAGTGCCACGTACAGAAGAGTGCTATTGGCAGTGCACTGCCGTGTCCCACTCCAAGACTGCGGCACAGGTAAAGGTGATGATAGGGTATGGCTGGAACGTCATCTTCTGGCTAATCCCAGCTGTTGGGTGTGGATAGCACCTGGCCACAGCGCTGCTTTATTTTATGTGAAGGATCAGGCTGGTCCAAGAATGGCAAAGTCACATCTCAGCTGGAAAATTATCTTTCCCAGTTCTATAGAGAGCACTGCTATGAGAGCATAAAGGTGGATAAATGCCAGTGAGCTGATCTAGATTCCCCTTTCTGAGGGGGAATATTCCTAAGAATACAGCGCGAGGATATTCCTCCTGTAATCTCATTAATTTCTGACCAACTTCTTTCTCTAAATTGATGTAGGTCAAGCTGAACAATGTTTTGGTACTAGTTCTTGATATGGCATACCAGAAAGGAAAAAATATTACCCTGTTTTCTTACAAACGATTTTTTCTCACCCTCTAAGGAAAGCAAAAGATAAATACAACACAACTGTCCTAATCAAAGGCCATATTTGTGCAAAATTAAATGAGCTTCTCAAGAGCCATCAGACATAATACAGTTTTTGAAAACAATAACATGGTAGGGTTCTGATCCTTCAAATTCCGTCTCAGATGAAGCAAAACAGAGACACTGCGGTGGGAAAAGAAAAGAGACATCTAATCTTGGGTCCTGACAGCGCTGTCTGTCGGCCCCCCTCATGGACAACAGGTGACCAGAAACAGCAACAAAGTCGTCTTATTTATAAACAATCTGTTGGAAGATAAGTGTTTATCATCTCCAAAGTACCCAGGTGGAAGAAGGATTGCTATAAGAAGCAGGACGTGCCAGCAGAGTTGTTTTCAGTCTACTGCTATTCCAGAGCAACTTCAGTAGCTCGGACGCTGGAACGGGAGTCTGTGTAAGAGGCTGGTAACAGTGACAGACTTGGGGCCGTTGGAAGACAGAAGCAAAGCCCAGAACGACCCTAACAGCAGGAAGACAGTGAAAATCATAAGAAGCAAGAACAAATACTCTGAATTCAGGTAAGACTATACAGCTACACATACATAGGGTGGGAGCAACTGGTTTTGCAGCACTATTTCAAGAATGGCTCTGTAGGTTTTGCTGGACCGTAAGTGCACAGCATTGTGCTCTTGGCCAAAAGGTGAGCTTTTTACGGGGGTACATAAGCGTAACTGAGACTTAAGGAAAAAACCTCTTCTGGCCTCAGTACTAGATGGCCTGCATTTCTTGTACTAGGCAGTAGGTGTCAGAAGAAAAAAAAAAATCGAAAAGAGCAGACCAGTTCAAGAGCATCCAGAGAAGGAAAAGTTGCTGTTCAGAGGTGTGTAAAATATAACTTCTGAAAAAATAGAACAAAAACTGGATTTAAGCAAAGAAAAGATTGAGCAGAGACACAATAATGTAAAAAAGTATTTGCAAACTGGAAGGAAGTAGATCTTTCTGCATGTCACTTGTGAGAAAAGTCACAGCTTATATCATAGCAAGGAACATTTACATTTGGCACAAGGAAAACATCTTGAGCCACAAGGTGTATCAAGTATTAGATTGCTTGTCGGAGAGGTTACAGAATTTAAAATCTTGTTGGACAAGAGAGCCTGCTGGAGCAAAGCAATGATGAATTCTGCATACCAGCCTTCAAGAGTGTACTAAAAATAGCTCCGAAATGTTGCCACAGAGACTATGTAAGATGCTGGTTAAGACTGCCTTAATATTTATAGAAGGAACTTCAAGGCTGAGAAGCACATTTTTTCCTTTTGTTTCCTCTTCCTATACAGTGTCTTGTTTTAATGGCATGAAAGATGCAGTAAGAGCAATTGCTTTTTTCCTTTATCTGTCTCTCTGCAATGCCAGTTCTAGAGCTCTGGAATAAGAGCAGTAGACACTGCATCTTATAGAGGTCTCCTATAGCAATTTTACAGGTGAAGGGAGAGATCCCTGCTACACCAAGCAAGGAGCCTCATCTGGCCCCAGCTCCCCACTATGTGCATGGCCAGTGTTTCTCAAGGCTGGGCTAATGCTACTGAGGCTGAGGAAATCCATAAACTTAATTGAAGTGTATAAAAAGAGGGCAGACTTTCAGAATAGCCTGGATTCTGACAGCAGGGCTCCTGTTGCAGACCTATAAGCAAATAATCTGATTGAGGAAAGACATGAGCCTTCCTCATGTCCCCAGAACACTGGGGAAATCTGCATGGCAGGGGCTGGCTGTGAGCTGCGCTTGATTCACACTGTGACACAGATTGTGGTGTGAGGAATAAAGGCATTGGGTGTCTTCTTGGAGATGAATGTGCTGAGAGCCACTCATTTCACAGTTTCAGCTCTCCTCCTCCTTCCTGGATGGAAGTCACAGCAGCCAACTCCCAGGCCGCAATGGATTTGCTTTCTCCTGAAAAAGCTCTTGGTTGCTAAGTAGTAACTATGTGGGCATTAGACTTCCACAAAATCTTGGGGATCTGCCTCACCAGAATGTCATAGTGAAGCTCAAACATCCCACTGAGATGTGATTATATGCAAAGTTTCCACTATAAAGTGCTGAGGAGCTTAAAATAGTTTTTTTTGAAGAGGTTAGAGAGGAGATTTCTGTTCAGAGCTTGGGCAGGTGGAGCCAGCGTGGTGATCAATGGTATGAAGTTTAGTTGGAAGGCAGTAACTAGCCATGTACCCCAGGGCTCAATACTGAGTCCAATATTGTTCAACATCTTTATTAATGAATTGGATAATGAGGCAGAGTGTACCCTCAGCAAAGTTTGCTGATCATGCAAAACTGTGAGCAGCAGCTGCTATGCTAGAGATCAGGCTGCCATCCAGAGGGACCTTGACAGGCTGGAGAAATGGGGTGAGAGGAACAACATCCATTTTAACAAGGGGAATTGCAAAGTCCTTCCCCTAGGGAGGAACAAGCACCAGTATATACTGGGGACTGACTGACTGGAAAGCAGCTATACAGAGAAGGACCTGGGGGGTCCATCAGAACTGTGGACCCCCACCTGGAGTGCTGCCTTTGCACTGACCTTGGCTGGTGGGGTGCTCTGACTGTGGGCACCACTGAAGACTCCCAGCCAGTTCCTCCGCCTTCCCTGGCTGCCTCCTTCAGATTCCCTGTGCTAGCTCCTGTTGTGCTGGTTGTCGGAGTGTGTGTGTGTGATGTTGCACTGCAGGCAGTGTCCCGGGGGGGGCAGAGGGAGACAGGCAGGTGGGGAGGGCAGCCCTTGGGGATGGCTGTCCACAGGGCTGCTTCTGCTGCCTCTCTTCAGGCAGCAAGCTGACCCTTTGGGGGGCCTTGCCTCCCCTCTCCCACCCCTTTCTGGGGTTTTCTTTGCTTTTCCATTCCTAGCACCAGGAAACCTCTGAACGTCTCTCTTGGCAGGACATGGCATCAGGTGCTGAGAATGCTCGGGAGCAGGGCGGTTCTGACAAAACGAATGCCACCAGCCAGCAAAAGCAGGCAGAGCAGGGGGAAGCAGCACCTCAAAACCCGTGCTCCATCTGCCTGGGAGAGATCAACAATGCAGCTTATGTCAACATCTGCTACCACACATTCTGCTTCAGCTGCATCCAGCAGTGGGCCGCCATGACACCTGTGTGCCCACTCTGCAGGCAGCCTTTCGACCGCGTCCTGGTCATGGTGAGGGTGCACGACAGCTGCCATCAGCATGTGGTTGGCTAGTCCACCCCCCAGCAGAGGATCGCGGCCAGGGAGTGGGTCCACAGCAGATCCCCACAGCAGCCATACCACCTGTGTCCAAGGCCCATCAGTGGTCAGCCCACAGCTGGGAGAAGGCAACCTGCGGGATTCACCAAGGGGTGTGGGGTGAAGCAGCTACAGGGCCTTCCACCACCTCCTTCTTATGGACCCATTCTTTGCTACGACCTGCTGATGCTGAGAGTGCAGCTGATTGATTTCATGGCAATTATTAAATAAAGATTCAGAAGTTATTTTGGTGTGTTTCTTTCAAAACCAAAGCACAAGCCATTGCAGGGAATGCTTTCCAGCCTCCTCACTTTCCCCTTCCAGCCATCAGGGTCAGAGCTGTCTAAGCCCCCTGAACATCTGCTGGGCGACCTGTCCTGAAGACCTGCAAAGCCAGGTGCCATGGAGAGAGGCCATGCTGACAGCCCTGTCCCTGCTGGGTCCTCCTGCCAGCACCTCCACACCCAAATGGCCCCTGATACCATCCAGTCACAGCTCTCTGAGCCTTTCTCTGACAATTCTCTACAACAGCAGCCCAACTCCTCCAGCCCGAAACACTGTGGCTGTGGCTAGGAGGGAGGGAACATCAGGAAACACTTTTTTACCTTGAGGGTGATGGAGCAATGCTACAGGTTGCTCAGAGAACTGGTGGAGTCTCCGTCCTTGGAGATCTTCAAAAGCCACCAGGAACATTGTCTTGGGCAACCAGCTGCAGGTGGCCCTGCTTGAGCAGGGGTGTTGGACAAGATGACCTCCAGAGGTCCCTTCCAGCCTCAACCATTCTGTGATTCTGTGATTCAGGTGATGGAGCTTTTAGATTGGTAGATATTTGACATTCGAGAGGAAATGAATTACAGAATCATAGAATAGTTTGGGTAGGAAGGGACTTTTTAAGGTCATCTAATCCAACCCCCCTGCAATGAGCAGGGACATCCCCAACTAGATCAGGTTGCTCAGAGCCCCATCCAACCTGATCTGGAATGTTTCCAGGGATGGAGCATCTACCACCTCTCTGGGCAACCTGTGCCAGTGTTTCACCGCCCTCACTGTGAAAAATTTCTTCCTTATATCTAGTCTGATATAGTTTAAAACCATCACTCCTTGTCCTATCACAACAGGCCCTGCTAAAAGTCTGTCCCCATCTTTCTTAGAACCCCCCCTTAAAGGGAGCGGCTTATAAGAAACCCTTTAAAGGCTGCATTAAGGTGTCCCTGGAGCCTTGTCTTCTTCAGGCTGAACAACCTCAACTCTCCCAGCCTGTCCTCACAGGAAAGGTGTTCCCATCCCTCGGATCATTTCTGTGGCCTCCTCTGGACCCACTCCAGCAGGTCTTCCCTGTGCTGAGGGCTCCAGAGCTGGATGCAGGACTCCAGGTGGGGTCTCACCAGAGCAGAGTAAAGGGGCACAATCACCTCCCTCGACCTGCTGGCTACACTGCTCTGGATGCAGCCCAGGATACAGTTGGCCTTCTGGGCTGTGAGTGCACATTGCTGGCTCATGTCCAGCTTTTCATCCACCAGTACCCCCAAGTCCTTCTGGACAAGACTGCTCTCAATCCCTTGATCCCTCCAACCTGTACTGATACTGGGGGTTGCCCTGACCCAGGTGCAGGACCCTGCACTTGGCCTTATTGAACCTCCTGAGGTTCACCTGGGCCCATTCCTCGAGCTTGTCCAGGTCCCTCTGGATGGCATCCTGTCCCTCAGGTGTGTCACCCGCACCACTCAGCTTGGCATCTTCTGCGAACTTGCTGAGGGTGCGCTCGATCCCACTGTCTATGTCATTGATGAGGACATTAAACAGCGCTGGCCCCAGTACGGACCTCTGAGGGACGCCGCTCGTCCCCGATCTCCATCCCGGGGGACATTCGATGTCCGGACCACTGGATGTCGCTGTTTCCCGCAGCGCGGGCAGCGCACGCCGCGTGACCCGGCGCCCGGCGGCGCGCGGGCAGCCCCGGCCGGCAGCGGCTGCCGCGGCGCTTCCGCACGGCCCGTTTTGCTGAAAATTAAATGCTCTTCGTCACCCCTCAACCTCAGATACAAGAACTGTTTGGCTGGCATAAAACTGCCCAAATACTCATTGCGGGCACCGGGGTCATTCCAGGAATGAGCTCATAGGAAACAGCGTTTTAAAAATGTGTCACCTGACCGTACCGGCCAGGTGCGCTCCCACACCTGCCTGCGTCGGCTCTGTGCGGTAACGTAGGGGAAAGCGAGAGCGCGTCTCACGCTGCTGCAGTCACTGAGTTAGACCCTTGCAAAACCAGCAACTCGCTTGGTCTCTACAGCCTGCAGGAGGAACGAGAGAGAAAATGTAACAGTCGCTGCGGCTGCCAGCTTGCTTGCGTGTAGATGCCACCAGTAAATATTACTTTTGGTGGGTGCAAGGACACTGCAAGCGGAGTATAAACATTTTAAAAGCAGAAATCAGCCACCTACGGGCTAATCCATGAAAGGTAGGTTGGACTGAGCAAGCTGTTAGTTGCTTACCAGACTGTAAGCCAACCAAACGGCCTTTGCTAGCCAAACAGGTGTCGTTCGGGAGGCACAATACACCGTGTACTCTGGTGCCACACCAGAGGTGGCCTGGAGGCATGGTACAAGCACCTTCCCCACCTTGGAGAGAACGGGCAAGGGCGTAGATGGGAGTACAGAGTGCTAGTTGCACATAGCGCACAGTTGCACACAGAATTTCCTTTCGAGTGTTTTTGTTTTTTTTTTTAAATGCCTATTTGTCAAAGCTGGACCCTGCAAATTTCAGTGAGACTTGCGGAACAATAATTGCACTCTTCCAGAATTACAGCAAGAGACACGTAGCTGTGAAATTGCTGTACGTCAAGTGTACATCACGCTTTTCGTCCGTGGTTAGGAGTTGTTACTTTGCGGAGGCCAGCTGTTTCATGTGCCAGCGCATACTGTACTCTTTCTGCCGCCTGATTTGACATTTGCCATTCTGTCATTCCTGGTTTTTGGTTCCCCTAAGTGTAGAAGCCAGGCGCTGAGGAGGGTGGTTTAACAGTTTACTCTGCGGCACCTCTGCAGGGCTAAGGAAGTGCAGCCGCGCTCCAGCATCACCGTCCTTTTTGGCGGCCCCCTTGGTGGCAGCGCTGCGGAAGCTGGCCCTGCTGGCAGCATCTGTCTGTCTTCTCACTGCTGGCCTCCTTGCTGCAGTTTTATTCTCCTTTGTCCACAAGCCAGACCTGAAGCCTCAGCTGAAGCAGGCGGTGAATGACGGACGGCTGCTGCACAGCTCTCAGGGCAGGGGGTATCCAAGGAACCGGACTACATCAAGCTGTAGCGTGGCAGCTGGCGCTCCTGATTCATTTCAGTGTCAAGAGCCTGGTGTAATGTTTGCTTTTCTGACATGTACGTATGCAATCCATTGGGCTCATATACACTCTAAGTAACTGTACATTAAATAGAGGAGTTAGACATGCTGTTACACATCTGTTACAGGTTGACAAAAAAAAAGCCCCTGGTCCTAACATCAAGCATACCTCTCTTGCCTATTCGCTCCCTTCTTTGTGCAGTAAAAGTCAGCATTCACACCTTCCTTGTGTCACCACTGTGTAACATCTCCAGGTTTTTGCTTCACTATCCTGCTAACATCCTGCTGTCAGCACATGGGTGGTGCCAGTCATGGATTTGCTGTTTTGTTAGCATCCTCTTAAGGGTTACAGCCACAATGCCTTTTCCTTTAACCCACTACTTCATAATCTTTAATGTCCTCCATAACCACTGCAGATGGCAACAAGGCAGGTAATAGAGCTGCCTTGCAGTTTCAAGATGGTGTATGAGCAGAGCATGTGTATCACCTTAAAACACAGATACTTATCTATAAAAGGTAGATAACTATTTTAAGCTTGGAAAGTTAAAGCCAACCTGTTTAACTCAAGATCAAAACTATATTAATAAAGGGAAGAGTTTCACTAATGTGAAAATCTTAAATTGTTTCTAGTCTTGTTTGAAAAACAACAGTGTAAAAGTGACGACAAAGACAGAGCTCTGTTTAACTGCTTGTGATTTCTTGTAACTCGTTTTGCTGTTAGCAGAGATCCTGCTTTTTTTAAAGATGAGGAGTGCACTACAGAGCGGTTGGAAAGCAAACATTCAGTAGCAGAACCACAAACGCTTCCTTACAGTGGGCCTCAACCTGATGGTGCTCAGTGGAGTAACTGGGGAAGAGGATTTTTTTTTGCCCTGGTAAACTGAATGCGACCTGTGTTCCGTTGTCCTGTTAGCTGAAGCAGAAGATAAACTTCAGGCATGATTAAGGCCCAAAGTAAGCCCTTCCACCATGAATGTTTCTTGCAGCAGAAATACTGTTCAGATGGACTCTAACTGCTCTGCTCCTGCTGTGGGGATTTCCAGGGTCCAGCAGCTGTGAAGAATAACTGGAAGAAAAGCTGATGGCATTTTTCCACCATGGATATGCAGGTGTCCTGGGAATCCCACACTTCGAGGAATGGTCTGATTTACTGCTCTTTAAATGCCCAAATGAGCCACATGTGATCAGCAAGTCCAATGTATTCAGGCTCCACTGAACTTCCTGAACGTGTGCAACAATAACTGCAGTGCCATGCAGCAAAGCTGAGTCTTGCTGCATTGCAATCGCAGAACATAGCATCAATTTCTGCTGGAGAAGCATATAATTAAAGTGTATCACCCCGAGCTAAAAAAATGCAATTTTTAATTTGGGCTCAGTGACACAATGGGCTTCTTGTTTTTTTAACCCCCAAAAAATGCTCCAGTTTAACTTCCAAAATCTGCTTTTGTACTCTAGAGCGTAATGACCTTTCTGCACCTGGGCAGGTGTTAGTTGTGTTGTGACTGAACCACAGAAAACTCTTTACTTATCTCAACACACGTTTTTTACTTTGAAAGGAAAGCCCTCACTTGGTGTATTACATACTGATACAGATTCCTTCCTAAGCACTAGCAGTCAATTAATAGCTACTTACACTGCTAGCGGTACATCCGGCACACAGTATTTTTAGTAATATGTGTTTCAGATAAAAAAGCCATCAAGGGTAAAGAGAATGATACCGGTAGCCAGGGTGGGATGCCAACAACAGCAGATGCTGCTGGGGCATATGCAAAGCTCCCTCTCTTGTTACAAATAATTCAGAGTTTATTTGTGTTTGTTACTTTTTTCCTAAAGGCTGTACTTCATGCTACAAGTATTTTCTACAGTAATTTTCTCTTTTTTTAAAAGATAGCATACACATACATATTCACTATGTCTTCTGAGCCAGGCTCATGAAGTGACGTGAGATAGACTTTTACAGCCTCAGAAGGCTGGGATATAAAGTGATGCTCGGATGAAGGCCTCCTTCTGCCACGCTGGTTTCTTGCTTCTTCTTGCTCAGCAGAAGCCAGTTCTCTCCTGTACCTGCTGTGGCCAGGGTCCAGCTCTCCATCCCTCACTCCTCAGTAGTGTGGTAGCAGGCTGGCAGGTTGAAATTCATCTGTCCACTGCACTAGCAACGCCATGGGAGACTTCCACCTCTGCTTGCAGCACTGTTTCTTCAGGGTTGAGAAGAGTATGTGTTAGAAATACAGTGCTTCTGCAGTACAAGTCCTGAAAAGGAACGTGTCGTTTCTGCACAGATATTTTCCAGAGTGGAACAGCACTTGAAGTGATGGACCTTTTCACTGCAGACAAAATCGTTGCAGGGTCTGGGGTGGATATCTGTTCCATTTCCTCCCAGGTTGTGCTCCTGGTAGGAATTGTGCTGCGGAGTGGCCGCTGGTCAGCAAGTGCTACTTTCCACTATGGCAGAAAATTGGATAAACTCAACATGAAAAATGAAGGTACATTTCTAGTTCTCTCTCTCTTCCACAGCATGTGGCTGGAAGTGGAAGAGATGCTCTCACTTCCTTGCTGGTTGTGTGACTATCTGAGCATACTGAGCTTCTTGATAGCTAGTAAAGCCATCAGCAAAATGACAGTAATGTAGTCGTGATTCTGCCACAGAACGTGATTTTTCAAATCCAATTTAAACCTCAATATGGCAGAAGTTTTATTTATTATTCTGAAATGAGGATGATTCAAAAAGATCATAATTTCATATTATTCTTAAATCCATCTTTACGTACCTATTCAAAATCCTGCAGTGCTCATAGAAATCATATTTCACATGTATACCAGACAATACAACAGTACTGTGGATTTAGCAACAATTTATTGGTACTGTGCCTTACTGGGTCTATGTCTTACAACAGGCTTAGTGATAATATGTAATTAAGTTCCACAGTACTAGGGAGTGGAGGGGTGTTAATGCACCTTTTTCTAAAATAAGGCGTCACTAGACCATTTTCAGTGGAAACTTTCAGTACAAAGTGTATTTCAGTGACACTTCCCTTTTTAAAAAGAGCTAGTGCAGGAGCAAAGTTGCGCCTGCATGCACATGCACCGCGTGTGCGCGGCGGTTTGCAGACGCATCACCAGGTTCCTCCGCCTGACATCGCATGGAAGCATTAAACTCTCTGGAGCTGAAAGACCGAAGTGAGGTTTGTGGATCAATACTACTGATACTAGCAATATTCCAGTTCAGTAGTAATTTGACAGTAGAAATTAATGATTCTTTTCTTAGAGTCAGGCCTACATTCTCATCTCAGTGCACAAGGGTTTACAAGCCTAACCTAAAACCTGCTGAAGTGAAAAGAAATCATTCCTTTTAATGAAATGTGTTTCAGATCGGTCCAAATATTTATTAACAGTACTTACAGTGTTAGGCATCAACTTCTCTACTTCCAGGATGAAAATAAACCCCAAATTACTGGTGAACTCTTTTACAATTCTTTTTGTAACTCTTAAAATGTATTTCTATGTAATTTTAAGCGTGGAATGATGATCAGACCATGTACACATACCACAAAACCCTGTCAATATTTGCAGAAAGTCTTAGTTACAATCAGCCAAGCTAACTAACACCCTTGGCTGAAAAATAAGTCATGCTGTTTTTGAGGTACTTCTAAATGCTAAATTCATCGAGCACAAGAAAAGTATTGTGACTGGGAGTTTTTTGTCCAGTCACAAACTGGGTTACAAACTACAATGGCCAGAAAAAAATGGATGCAACAAGCCTCAAAATCTCAATTCATCTGCATAAAAAGTCATACAGACTGCACTGTATATTCAAGTGTCTGTGGACAGTTACCTTCTGGAAAGTGAATTCCTGATCTTGGTGCCACTTCATGCCCATCAGGCAAGTAAAAGATTGCAGCAGATGTACCTGTCGGCTTTCCAAGGGCGGGAGAGTTTGCACTGTGTATTGTAAGTCCTAGAGCTTAATTGTGGCTCGCAGGATCTGCTCTGCTCGCTATTAAGAATTTTCTCCCTATACTGAATCTTAACTCCTGTATATTGTTTTGTGTTTAGTGTGTACTTTGTTCCATCTCTCCAAACAGGATATTCTCTGCAGACATTTCTTCATCTGGCATAGCTTAATGCAGACCAGATGTAGACATTGAAATTAGTACTGCTTAGACTCGCTGGGTGATATTTTCTATTTCAGTTAATTTATCCAGCTTTCACATAAACATTAAATACACTTTTTCATACTGCCCAATCTAAAAACTGAACCATATACAAAAACTAGCAAGGAAACAGTGTCAGGCAGTTTTCCAAAATGCACCAAATATTTCTAAGAAAGAGGTGCCTCCAACACAAACACTTCGCCAAGCTCCAATGTTGCAGTAATATCTGAGTAATAATGTGTGGCAATAAATGAGGCCTTTGCTTTTCATGTTAAAACCGCTGTTGACTAACATGCAGTTGCCTTCAACAAGGCAACTGCTTCTTGCTCTCATTGAAAAAATCACCCAAATAATTTCTTGTCATTTTGGTCTCCTTCTCAGTGGCTGTCCCCTTGTCAATACATCATGTTGGTGTCTGTGAAGCAATCCCACACTAGGAACAGCAGTGACCAGGGTGAGTAGAACGCAGGTAAAATTGCCCCAAAGCTGGTATTTTCTAGGTTTAGTTCAAAGTGACACATTGAACTCTACAGATAGCCATACCTCCAGCGAGCTCACTGGCTGTGGGATCCTGAGAAATGCACCATGCCAACACCACTGACCTGCCTCTTAGTTTATCACCATCTGCTCTGCGTCAGTTTCCAGCCTGCCTTGTTCCTCATCCTCCTCAGCCTTCATGATAATGCTACCTCACAATACCCTTTCTGTCTGTCTTTCCCAGTTAATCCTGGACCTTTTTCTCACCATCATCCACACCTCTGCAAAACACTTGCCTGAGCCAACAGGGCACTACCCTAATTTTTCCTGCCCCTCTCTCCCCGGCAAGAACTCAGAACTGGCACTTTTTAACAGAAATGCCAGAAAGAGCTCTGGCTTAAAATAAATGGTCACAGTATCTCATTTATCTTGCCACAACCATCTCGCCCGAGCCTGCTATGACAGTGTGGAGTGTGGCTCCTCTGGGACACCAAGCATACAGCAGGCTAAAGCAGCAACCACAAGCCTTGGTGGTGTTAAATCATAAATAAAACGGCAGCAGGCACCTCCTCTGAGCATAAAAATTAGAAGCCTCCCTGTAACTCGTTTCAGTCCTCTCTTCACAGGCAAATCCTCTCCATTAGACTCCTGAAATCTGCTTTATTTCAGGGTGTACAGCTCTTCAGCTGAGCTCAGAAATTAGTCCAGCAGCACAGTCCCCTGCAGCAGAAATCTCCATAGCAAGCACAGCATGAAAAGCATTGTATGTCTGCCTTAAGATTAATTTGTCCCCAGCATTCACTAGTGTTTGGCACCAGTGGCATTCGTGTGTTCAGCCCTTGAGGCAGGTGAAAAGAACTGCTTGGAAAAACCACCCGAAAATGCCAAGGGGGAAAATCAGTATCCTATTCCTCTGCTGGCATCAACCATTTTTAGTCTACCTGTTTCGATTGCCCTGAAACACTGCACCTCACTGGCATGATACTGATGCTAATGTAGATAACAGGAGACAGCAAGGCAGACACAGGAAAATATCCACAACCCTGAAATTAGGAGCACCAAATCTGTAACTGCAAAGGCAAAAAGCAGTGATGGAAAAGGGGTGATCTGCAAGAAGGTCACTGGCAATTGGACTGTTCTCTAAGGTCCTGGGTGGCAATCTTCCCTGCACCAACAAAACCACTTTCCCAACAAATTGAGGATGAAAAACATAGGGGAAGGTTTTTACCAACATGATAGTAACCACGTTTCCTCATACGTATGTTTCATGAGTACCTATTAACAGGCATTGATATTTACTGATGCAGTCAGGTAGCTGTCTGTTAGTCTGCTGTGAGCAGGGCAGGTAGGTGTTGCATACTCCAACTTCACATGACTGATATGAAGACTAGTCTGGGACTCACTCATTCTGCAAATATGTAGATTTCTAAGTTTCCAAGTTTTCTTAATTTATGCATTTAAAGAAAAGAGCTGGCAAACAATAACACAAGATATATTAACCTGCAGAATGTTTCAGTTGTTGAAATTTCTGCACATTTTTCAACACATCGTCTTGGATTCAGGCTTTGACTGTCCTGGCAAATGATGAAATGATGGCTTTCATGTATTGCAGTGAGAAATGCATTTATTTCATACACAGGCTCATGATCAACTTTAAAAAGACAGTTAGAACTATTGTTGTTTTCACAGGGAAAGTACATTTCCATCCATTCTTAATGTTCATATCTAACAAAACTTTTTTTCCCCTCAAAAGTACTGCTGTGTATATCACTAGGTGCATGCTCCATCTGAAGGAGCTGATTTTCTCTCCAGGCTCAAGGTGATTACGTGGCTGAGCACTAACTACAAATACTAACGATGTGGGGGAGTGCTGTGTGAGCAGTATTCATCAGTGAAGACTAGACATCCGTTCCTGGCACCTCTCTTCTCCTCCCTGTCCCCTGACAGTCAGTTTTTCTGACAGCGTGAAGCAGGAAATTAGCTGTGCTTCACAAACTCCGGCAGCTCCATTCCCGTGCACAGGGTAAGTGCTCCAGCTTTCTCCAGGGCAAAGGCTGGGTGAGCAGCATCAGTGAATTTGTGCCTGATGGAAAACAGCACCAGTCCTCTCTCTGCATTGAAGAACAACAGTCTGCCACCACTGTAATCCAACAGGATGCCGATCCTGGACGGGTGTTCTGTCACACGGACATCGCTCATCATACCGGTGTGAAGAAACCTGTAAAGAAAGCTGTGGGAAAATGGAAACCAAAATTCAGTGAGCCTCCTCATGTCAATTTACCAGAAACAACCTACTGCTTAATTCTGACATATTAACAGGTGGCCGCATACAGCAGTGTGTCATGTGGCAACAGCATTTTGCTCAGTACCATAAAAAAAGCGAATGTGGCATTGCTTCAACGTCCTACCTGGCACTCTGATGAGCCCTTTCACTTGGCATCTTTGGACTCTCAGGATAAAAGCAGACTTGCTGTAGTCATATTCATCTATATCTTTCTTATTACATGTCTTTGTGGACATTTAAGCATGAGCTCTGCTTTGGCAAGATCTTTTGCATCTCAGATGTTCCATTTAGCTAGTTATGTTCATGCATCTGTATGATTTCACACTAAAAAAAGCACACTTGTTTAGATCAAGATGCCTTACAAACTTCCAAGCAGCCTGGCACTGGCCGGCTGAAGACTAGCACCCTGCACTCCGGCCGCAGTGGCAGGTACCTGTCAGTGTGAAGGAAAGGCAGGAGAAGGCATTCCCAATGGAGGCCTGACATCTCCTGCAGATGGTAATAGATTCTAAAAAGACTGCATTTATGGAAATAAATACACTGGCTGGGATTTTGTGAAGCAGTTTGGGATATGTGGCTGGGATATGAGCCTGGAATGACAAAGCAGTAGCAACGAAGGTGCTACCCCCTGCATCATGACTGCCCCCACAAGGAAGAAAAGATGGCTTATAGTTGTAGGCCACTCCCTTCTGAGGGGAACAGAGCATCCAACGTGCTGGACAGACCTTCTCTTAGGGCAGCCTGCTGCCTCCCTGAGGCCTGGGTTAAGGACATCACTAGGAACCTCCCTAGCCTCTTCAGTGGGGTGGCAATGAAGCTGCTACTCATAGTCCAAGGGTGATCAAAAGAGACTTCAGGGCCTTGGGATGGTTGCTAAGGGAATCTGGAACACAGGTTGATTTTTCTTCCTTCCTTCCAGTTGCAGGCAGTGACATAGGAAGAAACAGATGGGCCCAGTCTATTAATACATGGCTCCGTGACTGGTGTCATAACCACAATTCTGGGTTCTTTGGAAATGGGATGGCCTACTCAGCACCAGTCTTGCTGGCATCAGATGGGATTCACCTTTCTCAAAGGGGGAAGAGGGTCTTTGCTCGCAAGATCATGGGGCTTATTGACAGGGCTTTAAACTAGACTCAAAGTGGGATGGGGGATAATATCAGTTGTAAGAAATCAGGAAAGGAAGGCAAGAGACTGGCACAGCTGAGTTGAGACGTGCTGGTCAAACTAAAGGGCAAGAAAGAAATGCACAAGCAGTGGAAGCAGGGACAGGTATTCTGGGAAAAGTACAGGGACGCTGCCCAGTTGTCTAGGGATGGGGTCAAGAAGTCCAAGGCACGGCTGGAGCTGAACTTGGCAAAGGATGAAAAGAATACTAAGGACTTCTACACATATGTCAGCCAGAAATGGAAGGTCAAAGAAAGCATACCCCCCTTGACGAGCAAGTCTGGCAGAGTGGTAACAAGGGATGAGGAGAAGACTGAGGTACTCAATGACTTCTTTGCCTCAGTTTTCACTGGCAGTCTCTCTTGCCACATGTCTCAAGGGGATGGACTGCAAGAGTCAAGTCCCTCTCATTGTAAGAGAAGATCAGGTTCAAGACCACCTGAGGAACCTGAACATATCCAAGTCTATGGGAACTGACAGGATGCATCCCAGAGTCCTGAGGGAATTGGCTGGTGTAGTTGCCTGGCATGATATGCCAGGCCTCTCCATGACATTTAAAAAGTCATGGCAGTCAGGTGAAGTCCCTGGTGAACTTCTGACCCGTCAGCCTCACCTCTGTGCCTGGGAAAATCATGGAACAGATCCTCCTAGAAGCTATGCTGAGACACATGGAGGACAGGGAGGTCCATGAGCCAGCATGGCTTCACCAAGGGCAAGTCCTGCCTGACCAACCTAGTGGCCTTCTAGGATGGAGTGACCACAGCAGTGGACAAGGGAAGAGCTACAGATGTAATCTGTCCGACTTCTGGAAGGCCTTTGACGTGGTCCTCCATCATCCTTCTCTCTAAATTGGACAGAGGTGGATTAGCTGGGTGGACTGTTGCGTGGATGAGGAATTGGTTGGATGGTCACATCCAGAGGTCAACGGCTCGATGTCTAGATGGAAATCAGTGTTGAGTGATGTTGCTCGGGGTCTATATTGGGACCAGTACTGTTTAATATCTTCATCAATGACACAGACAGTGGGAACGAGTGCACCCTCAGCAAGTTTCCAGATGACACCAAGCTGAGTGGTGGAGTTGACACACCTGAGGGATGGGTTGCTATCCAAAGGGACCTGGACTAGCTTGAGGAATGGGCCCGTGTGAACCTCATAAGGTTCCACAAAGACAAGTGCAGGGTCCTGCACCTGGGTCAGGGCAACCCCTGGTATCAGTAGAGGCTGGGGGATGATGGGATTGGAAGCAGCCCTGCCCAGAAGGACTTGGGGGTACTGGTGGATGAAAAGCTGGACATGAGCCAGGAATGTGTGCTCACAGCCCAGAAGGCCAGCCGTATCCTGGGCTGCATCCAGAGCAGCATGGCTAGCAGGTGGAGGGAGGGGATTTAGCTCTGCTGACACCCCACCTGAAGTCTTGAGTCCAGCTCTGGAGCCCTCAGCACAAGAAAGTCATGGACCTGTTGGAGTGGGTCCAGAGGAGGGCCACCAAAATGATGAGATGGATGGAACACCTATATTCTGAGGATAGGCTGAGGGAGTTGGGGTTGTTCAGCCTGAAGAAGACAAGGCTCCAGGGAGACCTTATTGCAGCCTTTCAGTACTTAAAGGAGGCTTCTAAGAAAGACGTGAACAGTAGGGCCTGTTGCAATAGGACAAGGGGTAATGGTTTTAAACTAAAAGACGGTAGATTTAGATTCGATGTAAGGAAGAAACATTTCATACTGAGGGTATGTGAGACCCTGGCACAGGTTGCCCAGAGAGGTCGTAGATGTCTCATCACTGGAAACATTCCAAGTTAAGTTGGATGGGGCTCTGAGCAACCTGATCTAGTTGAAGATGTCCCTCCTCATTGCAAGAGGGTTGGACTAGATGATGTTTAAAGTTCCCAAAGATTTTATGATTCTATGATTAGGTTTTTAAGTTTTATTCACTGGCAGAGTAAAGGCCAGTAAGGTTGTCTGCTTGAGACGAATTTTATTTAAGGTGCTTTATAAGAGTTTTAATTTAAGAGGAAGTCTAAAGCTCCTTTGTTGTTGTTTTCTTATTACTTAAATTTGCAGAAAGCAAGCAGTTGGATCCTTTCTGCTCTTGTGATTCTTGAAGCTGGCCAGCTTTATTTATATGAAGGACAAGGAACTTCCCAAGCAGCTTGACTCACACAGCTTTACCTAGTTTGTGTAGGACAGCAGTGCATGCACCAGGAAGTATCATTCAGCCCCAGGACACTGCTCCGTGATGTTGCTTCATAGCAAATCCCAATCCTGTAGCTTCTGCAGGCATAGACAACGATTTCCCAGTAATGGCATCCCCGAGCAGGCAGCAGTTCACCCAGGACTGAAGGAAAACTGTTTGTGAAATAGGTGTACAGTAAAGTGAGAGTGGTGGTAGACCAACCATATTGTGATATTTCTTACAGTCTCATCATGCAGCATCATCTAAAATTACTAGTGGATTGCACTCTGTTTTTCTAACTGCAGGATTTTATCAAAGATTTGAATGCTGTCATTGAGAGTCATTTAATCTCAGCACTGAGATGGACTTATCTTAAGGAGTAAAAACCATGCAATTATATAAAGCTAGCAAAAGCTGGAAAAGGTGACTTTGGAAGCAAAAAATGGACCTCAAATTTAGAAGGCTTGTTCAAACTAGAAAGTATGGCTGTTTTAAGTAGATACAGTGACAAACATCTTGTGTGCAATCAGCTGTAACAGTAAAAAAGTGCTTAAACCGGTAATACATAATACCGCATTGCCTTTAAGAAGCTGTATCAGTATGGCACAACTTACACAAGTGGACATGTGCTTGTGATGGTACTGATATCAGTATGTCAAAAAAAAATCATGTTTGCAATGGATGAAGGTAGCCTGGTACAACCATTCTAAACATATTCCACTAGAACACTTCCTAGTTCTGCAAGGCCACAGATGCTTTGGAAAACGTTACTAATAATGCCCTCAGTAGAGGAGCAAAGTAGCTAAGATGGATTACTTTTAGCCACAATATATTCAAAAATAAGCCCACAAATCTGGCCTTCTCAGGGCAGCAACAAATTGCTTTGAGACTGAAGTGCTCTACAGGATTGAGCAGTGACCATGGACTGAGGCAAATCCAGCAGTCCCAGTAGGTACCACTGCCTTTGACTTTCTGGTGGTTCCTCAGTGTAACACTGAATTCTTCCCAGCACCTTCTTCAGTGCTGCTACTGGGTTTACTGAGATACCATGCTTGAAAGGGGTGGGGGGAGGGGGGGGCGGTGTCAATTGCACAAAGTCCAGGGCTTCATGACTGATATGATTCAGTTCTTCTGCAAAATCAGTTAGTGCCATGTGAAAGCTACGTACAGGCAAAAGTAAGAGCAAGGGACTCATCCTGAAGCCACCCACAGGGTGATCGTGCTCCTCATGCTGCTACTCACCCAGTGAATTTGGCTTTCTCAGGAAGGCAGATCACCGTTGCATTGGAGGAGATTTGCAAAGCAGGATGGGCTGTCTTGCTCAGCAGGTGAAATCGAGTTCCTGGTACAATTCATGACAAAGAAACACCAATTCTGAGAGGCTAGCAACGTTAACAGGAGGTGAATCATAAAATGTTAAGCAACAATTATTGCCATCTTAGCTGGACAGAGTTATGTCTGCTGGCAGGTAGGAGCGACAGAAAATTGGGTGCGAATGCAAGGAGTCTTCCAGGCTGTGCCTGATTGGGATGGCAGTCTAATGTAGCTAAGTGATAAAGAAGTCTTCAGTATTCAAGAAGGTTGAATAATTTTCAATCAATTGCTTTTTCAAAATAGCAAATTTTAATTTTGAGGCTAGTTTGGAAGAACCGTACATGATTTAACACTATTCCTCTTGAAACCTTAAAGCTTAAATCATCCATTACATTTTAAAGCTGCTCTGCATGCTTCCTCATCCCTAAAACCCGAAGTCCATAAGGTTTTAATTGTAAGGGTTTTTTTAAAGGTCATGGCATCTTTTATCAGAATGTGCTTTGCCAAACTCAAGCAAATTGAGATCCCTGAAGAATATTTAATAATTTAATATTTCTGACAGAATTCAACACTTTTGCTTCTGAGGTCACAGCAGTTTTATATTGACATAAATATATCAACTTCAAGTGAAGTAGTCCCTGACTGTGCTAATTTTAAGCAGATAAAATATGGTCCCTTTCATATCAATAACTTGCTCACTCCTGTATCAGAATGTTCAAGTATGATTTCCAAAGGAAAATGGCATACTTGGCTGCTTTGCCCATCCATCCCATCGTTTTGACATCAGAAAATGGTCATTTACCTTTAGTTGAAATGAGAGCAGCTTCACTTTGTTCACTTGTCCCAAATGGGTTGGCAGCCCTCAAGTAGAAGAAATAATTCACATTGGGCTCCAGGGATACTTTCAGTTCAGGTCTCTTTATACCAGCAAAAGATCTGCAAAATTTGAAGATTTTCATCCATGAAAATGTATGCCAATATGCAAACTAGGTAAGAATAATCAATGCAAACAGCTAAGCCACCTAACAATATTGTCGAGTACTGAAACAATAGGCACCACAGAGAAACTCCAAATTGGAAAGGTGAACTCTGTTTTCACAAACAACTGGGTTATGTAGGAGCTTTGGCATTTTACTTGAGGGGTCCTCCTTACTTTGTCTGACAAATTTTCAGGCCTTTGTTACAGCACCACCTTCTCAGTCTGTGCAGTCATTTGGTGTAGTGTTCACTTTATGTTTGTTTTGCAGCATAAGTCATCACACAAAATGCAAGCAACACAGAATCAAAATTCTCATCCACCTCCTGTGAAAAGTCTGTATTACAAAATGAACAAGCTTCTGAAGAAAAAAACCCCTTTTAATTAATTCAGTTGCATGACAGTGAATGCACTTGTTGTGTTTGTACTGTCTGGGCACATACTCCAGATCCAAGAGAATGGATGCCCTTATCTGAAATTGCACAAAAGCCACAAACTTCTTGTTATGAACTCGTCGTTCACAAACTGTTCATCAACAAAGTTTTGGCTCTGTCTCCGTAATGGTGCCATGCACTCTAACAGGCTGGTTTTGCAAGACACAGCAGCAGGGGACAGTGCCCTGTTTTTACTAAGTCTCCCCTTTGTGGTGCTGCAAGAGCTCCAGCCCTCGCATCCTCAACCGCTGATGTCTTGACATGCTGCCAGAAAGCCAGTGTCAGTGCTCATTCAATCTGCTTCACAGGCACTTTGAAGTTGTGCAGTTGTGCAGTTGAAGCACTGCTAGAAAGTTGTCTGATTTATTTTCTATATTGTCAGAAGTATGAAAGACTGGCTTAAATTCTCATACACTGGATCCTGATTTTCCTCATCTTTGCCTCGTACAGTAACAGCAAAGCCAGAATACCAAATACCAACAACTACCAACCGCATTGTATGCCTTCAGGTAAAGAGTGTTTATCTGTATAAAATAGATAATTTCCTCCCAGAAATGCTTATAGGAATCTACAAGGAAAGTATTTAAATTCACAAACAGGATATGTGCCTTTGGAGATCATGCAAGGCACTTTCACTTCCACCTCAGGTTTGAGAGCGGAGCCCAGGGTGGTCTGCCTCCTGCAGGTGATGTCTCTATGGGAAGCTAGATTAAACAAATTACCTTTTCTAGTACTAAATACTGTGACCCCAGAGAAGGTAAGGCAGGCAAGTCAGCAGTCACATCAGATCATTGTTATTCATTTGTTGTGATGGTTTTTCTGCGTATGTCCCACCAGAGAGCAGTACAATCTGAAGAATAATCAGTGCTCATCCATCAGGATTTTTCACAGGCCTGTCTGCTGCATTTATCACATAAGGTAAAATCCCACAGCCCTACACACACCAAATTCCTGCTGACACCTGTGTCTAGGAGGATGGCGTCCTGGGAAAGACTGGTACATCATCCTTATTAGAGTGTAACAGGTATTTTGTACTGACAGCTGTCATTAAAAGTGATTGAAAACATTAGGAAAAAGCACTAGGTGCTCCCATGATCTGGGTTTTTTTTCAGTTTGAAAGAATTTCAGAGTGTTCGGGGCTCTTGTGTGATCAGCGTGAGTCCATGCCCCCTTCAGTGAATGTATTACATTAATGCTGGAACTGGTGCAGTAAACAGAAGTGGGTAGCCCAAACATGGTAGCGATTGTACAGTTTGCTTCACCCCTGTGAGTAACCAAAGACCCAGAGTCCTGGTTTGACCTGGGATAGAGTTAATTTTCTTCATAGAAACTAGTATTAGGCTATGTTTTGGATTTGGGATTAAAATAATATTGATAATGCACTGATGTTTTCAGTTGTTGCTAAGCAGTCAAGGACTGTCCAGCTTCTCGTGCTGGCCTGCCAGTGAGAAGGCTGGGGGTGCCTGGGAAGCTGGGAGGGGGCACAGCCAGGACAGCTGACCCAGGCTGACCAAAGGGGTATTCCATTCCATACGATGTCATGCTCAGCATATAAATCTGGAGGAAGAAGAAGGAAGAGGGGGATGTTCAGAGTTACGGCATTTTGTCTTCTCAAGTAACCATTACGCGTGATGCAGCCCTGCTTCCCTGGAGATGGCTGAACACCTGCCTGCCCATGGGGAGTGGTGAGTGAATTCCTTGTTTTGCTTTGCTTGTGTGAGTGGTTTTTGCTTTGCCTATTAAACTGTCTATCACAACCCATGAGTTTTCTGACTTTTACTTTTCCCATACTCTCCTCATCCCACCAGGCGGGGAGTGAGCGAGCAGCTGCGTGGGGCTCAGTTGCTGTCTGAGGCTAAACCATGACACCTGACCACAAGAGCACTTCAGCAAGGCTGGGAGTTTGGCAGGCTTGTCAGTTCTGATAGGTCCAGGGAGGAGGTGCAACCTGATGAGTTGCCTGAGAAGAACCTGAGATCTTTAGACTTGAAAGACAAAAAAGGCTTGTCTGAGTACAGGGGACAAGAGAAAAAGGAAAGATAAGTTGAAGAAAAACGTAAGATGGCAATTGAGTGAGGAAGCAAATATAAAAGGAGAGAAAGGAAAAGCGGGGATGGAAGCAGAAGCAGGGTAAAAGAAGTAGGCATCTGAGCTTTGAAGAAATTTGTCCGTGCTTCCTAGACAAGTCTTTCTTTTGAGAAAATAGTTACAAGTGAGATGAAGGGAGGATACGCTAAGCTATTTTTTGGAAGCTGTCTGTGGCAACATGTAGATCAACATGTCTTAAGCACAGTGATGCCCTCTATACGGCTCCTACTTCTGTCTTCTGGAAAATGCCATGTAAGTCAGTATCCTTCCAAAGAAATTAGGAGATCTTCTTTTTCACTACATGCTATTTAGTTGAAGATTAGTTAGTAAAACATAAAATCGTTTATAAATCCAAGTAGACAGGTACATTCTAGTGTAATAAGTAGACCTGGGGTATTCATATTCTGGAGTCTGGATCCCAGAGCCTGGGTATTCAGAAAAGATTTTGGGTCCAGCCAATTGCAGAATAGGGTCAGCCGTCAAAGTTCAGACTTGGGTCTCTTTCGAATATGAAAATCTCCAAATCAGAATTTAGTTGCATGTTTAAATCTGAGAGTAATAGCATGCCTCTTTTCAGTTGTAATAGTGAGACAGAAAGGTCTGGACTTTAAGTAGAGCTGGTCAGTAAAACAGTGACCAGATTTTCGAATCACATTCTCTGCTTGGTAATCTATTTTAGCCAGCTTTAAGCTGCCTAAGAATAACAGCCCATCAATTTTAGCTACGATTAAGGCTTAAAAAACAGTCCCACTGCTGCCAGTTAATGAAACAGAATATGCCAGCATGAAGGAATTTCATTTACAACACTCTCAGCCAGGTCCAAGCTCACAAGAGGTTGCATGCAAAGAAGAAATAGGTCTTGCTATCGCCTCTCCTTCTGTGTAGAGGATAGAGCAAAGGGAAAAAGTGAATAGTGAGGGCTCCCTAGCAATCACTGTAGTTTGTCATGCTTCAGTTTGACCCTGCAATCAGTGACAAAAAAGCAAGGATGAGGAGAAAGTACAAATAGTGCTTAGCTTATAGCATACAGCAATATGCTCCTACATCCGTAGGAGAAGGGAAGGGAAAATGCATCCTCACTGTGTTGGGCGAAAGCCTGTTTCACTTCTGAGTTCTTGTAACAAGCATTGCAGCTAGATCTTCCTCAAGCTCACCTGAAGTATTGAACCATGTAGTTTTGGTCATGAAAGAAAGAGAAATCCAGCTACAATATTTTTCATGTCAGCTATTTTCTACTTTAAATATACCTGCCCATTTTATAGATAACTGGAAACGTAACAGCGTTATTATCAAAGCATGAGGCATCCTGGCCTTTAGCCTAAATGTTATCATATTTGCACTGTCCCCACAATGTCTTCATGTCATGATACAAAATTCAGTGCATAGAAATTAAAGAAACATTTTAAGTTAAATATTTTAAGTATCTCCTCTTAATCCCTATCTTTATAAGAGGAATCTTTAAATCTCAAAATCCAGTCTCTGAATTTCAGGTATGTGCTCTTCAAAAGCAGAACAGAAAGGAGTTACAGGTTTCTTCACCTTCCAGCTGCCAAGGAATATTATAGTAGCAGTTGTCTCTTAAATTTGTGATTTCCCTGGTTTTAGGGAAATCTGATGCTGTTTTTTGATGCATGTTTGTCTTATCAGCATCCTCATTTATTTCAAGGAAACAATGTCTAGAGGATATTTTTAAATTTTGCACGAACCCAGCAAATTGTACCCCTCACAGTGATTCAGAACACTCTCTGTGCCATAATTGTCATTTTCCACCTGAAGATTCCACTGAAACAACACCTCCAGACCTGTGCTGCTCCCATTGATGTGGAGTTAGAGCTGAAAGTATGCAAGTTTCTCAAGATACATGTAGAAGAACACAGAAGGGGTGCACCATGAGTGGAAAAAAGCTCTTGAAGATAAAGAACAAACAGCTCTGATTTTGTTTCCAGCTGTGCCACATCCTTCTTTTCCCCTCCTCCATCCCAGCTCTGGCTGCTTTGAGATTAGATCACCAAAGGACCACCTGCAATGTTCCTCACTGCTATCTCAGATGGCAAGCCCAGCACATCAGAGGGGAGGAGGATTCCCTATTTCCCACACCTGGTTTTCTGAGCTGGCAGGACAGTCACATGGGCAGTGCAGCAGGAGGGAGGCTTGCTCTCCTTTTTCCAGCGTTAGAACTGCTCTATGAGTAGACAGAAATTTTCGGTAGCTAGCAGTGCTGGTCTTGCATTGGCAGAGAGGATGAATGACAGTCACTTCCACTTTTACAAACTCATTGCATACTGTACTAATTTCTGCCTCCCCAAGTCTTACAGATTTCTCATGATGTGATACATGGTTTCCATCTGAACAGCCCACACATCTAATGCCTGGACTACATTTCTCACAGTTTTCCATCTTCCACCCACAGCTCCACTGACTTCTCAACACAGAGAGGATGAACAGCGAGAAAACAGCAGAGCTCTGGAAACTGAAAGAAACATTTCAAAGCCTTATAAAGATTCTGGAAAAAGAATCAACCTGGGAAGAAGCTTTAAAACCACAGCAGCAGGCCAGGGACTCATTGTTGCA
Organism: Phaethon aethereus; assembly: GCF_964289735.1. Taxonomy (NCBI): domain Eukaryota; kingdom Metazoa; phylum Chordata; class Aves; order Phaethontiformes; family Phaethontidae; genus Phaethon; species Phaethon aethereus. The sequence continues at coordinate 27,154,478 of NC_138577.1, forward strand.
GAAGATTTAAGATGGTTTTATATGAAACTGCACCCCTCAGGTAGCAAGCTGGCAAGGAAAGAGAACCCAGAGGGGAAAACGTAGGGGTTTTTTACAGTATTTAGAAGGAAAGTTTCAGTGAGGATTTACTGAGATGTGCTTTAAATTCTCACCCTGGGCAGCTGGGACTGCTCCAAGGGCCTCCTTGGAGATATTCAAAAGCTGCCTGGCCAACTGGCTCTAGGTGTCCCTGCTTGAGCATGGAGGTTGGACCAGATGACCTCCAGAGGTCCCTTCAACAATCCTGTGATTCTGTGACACACTGAATGCTACAGAGGGGCAGCTCAGACCAGAGGCCCCACACACATGGCTGTTCAGTGGGGGGCTTTTCTCCCTGCATGCTCCCTTGGCAGTGTCCCTTGCCTTGTGTGAGCTCCCAGAATGACATGCGTGAAAGCAGCCTTGTGGGATGGGACCATGTCGCTTTCTCAAGGACTTCCCTTGGACGTCCGTCCCCCACCTTGGCTTTCCCACTGTGCCCTCAGAAGCAGCTGTATGAGCTTTGCAGGGTTTCTGAGAAATGTATTTGAACTCGTACCCAGGGACTGGGAAATCACTCAGCTGTCGGGCCGCCACAAGCATGAGAGGCACAGGCTTTCTGTCGAAGGGCTACATGTTTGGCTAGTCCCTAATATGAGTGTTGCTCAGGAAACCTGCAAAGGACAGACTCCAAGATTTCAAGGAAAGCAACGAGAAGAAACTACACCATTTCCAGGCCCAAATGCAAGGTGTGCATAAAGAAAGTTTTATTCCATCTGATATAGGTACATGACATAGAAATTCTAAGATTCCTACAGGTTCTTCCAGAAGGTAGCTTCTCACTATATCAGCTACATAAGGAATTGATTTCTAGTCCTAACTAGCACTTTTAGGGTCTTGGATAGGAGCAATACAGGCAATATGCTCCATCTACCAGCAGTCTCTTTTTTCCTTGGCTTTACGCAAAAAAATTAAATAGAAATCTTAAAAAAAAAATCTACATCACTGAAACATCTGGTGCCATTACAGAAGCTTTCCAGGTTAATCTGAGGGAGTTGCTTTTTGGAAAAGGAAACAGAAGCATTGTACTGAGGGAAAATAAGTGGTAAAAGATGGTCTTTGATACTGTAAAAAGAGGTCAGAGCCCTTCTACAAATACAGAAATTTAAACTACAGCAATTCTGACAAAATCAATGATTTTGTCCTATGGGAATTTTTCACACTTGTCATAGTAAAAGGCCAGTTTCTGCCTTCAGGGAGGCCAAAAAGGCAAATGTGACTCAGTATAATTATAAACATGTTAGATTTTGCACAAGCTCCCTTGAGAAAGGGAATGGGTCAGTTCTCGCAGCTTTTTGCCACAGTTATCACCACAAAAGCAAACTGCTTGGTGTTATCGACACCTCACAGATTACAGAAACAGCACACTTTCTGGGTCCATTTTGAGAAAAAGAGGCAAGTCCAGTTAACAGCAAAGAAACTCGAGGGCAAACACACAACAGAGGTTTTGGGAGCAGCTATATTATCCCTGACCAACAGCGACTTTGGCAGGTTGACAGGGACATGATGGCCTCATGAAATATATATGAAACAGAGCAGGTCATAGCTGCCCTCCGAGAGGCAGGAAAACAGGGCAAGACCTCTCCTTGATTGCATTAATGCAGCACACAAGTACTGTATGAAAAAAGGTCTCGAGACGTGCAAAATTTCACTTTTGTACTTTTCTACTGGAAACCTGTGAACACTTTAGTCCACTTAAACAATTTTGACTGCAAGGGGTGCAGCTCTTCCCTCTCTGCCAAATCTCCATGAAGCCTATGTGAACTAGTCCTCCGGCAAAGACCCTAATCAGGCTCCCCAGGAGGTGAACACAGACAAACTCAGCTGGGCTGAGGGTCTTCTACAGGATCCTGTATGGCAAGTCACCCCTCCACCTCCCAAAGCTTCTCAGACCTTTGCAACTGAATTTTGCTGGAATACTGTAATTATTTTTAAAAAAACATACAAACAAAAAACCTCAAGGTCCAAGGACATACAGAACACCACATAATTTTCTCTGCATTTCAACACAGTGCATGGTTTCATGGCTCAGTGGTGCTTGTGTCCCTCCTCACCGTCTCCTCTATGCATCCCAAACTTAGCACAGGGGAAACCAGAGAGGGTCTGGCATAAGCAGACACCACCACCAATTTCAAAGCTGCTCTTTGGGTTGCTCTTTGATCCCTGCAGCATGCCTGCAGAGCACTGAGACCAGCTGTGCTTTGGGAGCGATCTGCCCACACATCCCCAGAGAGCAGATAGATCACCAATATTACTGGGACACTCATATCACCCTTGCTATGCCCCAAGCCAAATCCTATCTTGTTCAGCACAAAGCAGAGAGCAAACTGGGCTGGGGTGCTCCATCCCGCTCCTTCCCATGGAGCTCAGCTGCCCTCCCATACGCTGCCCAGGGCCGTAGTAGCTGTGAGGCAATGATTTCTTCCCCAGCCAGCACAATCCTGCAACTTCTGGTTGATTGCAGACAGTGCAAAGTCTCCAAGGTTGTGGACCCAAATGAAAGGGAATGCCCAGTTAAGCAGAATAAAAAGGAGGTATTTTTATATAACGACCTATGGTCTGGGGGATGCTCATTAGCAGCTTCCTAATCCAACCGAATGGCACTTGTGACCACGGCACTGACCTGAGACCCTCTCCTTCCGGTGAGTGCTGTCGGCAGTATTCCAGGGTGAAGGACTCTGCTGACGCCAAGCCAGCGCACCAACGGACAGTGGCAGTGTCCCAACACACTGTGCAGTCCTCAGCCTTGATGGTGGGGATGGCGGGTGCTGGGGACACAGGGACAGATTAGTCATAGCACAAGGAGGGCGCCAGTGGCTGGCAGGAGATGCTCACGAGAGAAAGGAAGAGTCACCTCCCCAAAACTGCATGAGATGGATAGTTAGTTTTGCCCACCCAGCAATGATCTTTTGCTTGTTTGTGTTTCAGTGGGAGAGGGCTACACTATGGGGAAAAAAAATCACCCTGGGAAAGCCACTATGACTATTTGTGCATTTCTACACATCCTTAGAATGCCTGTGTAGATTTTTATGACTCTCTTTAAGCATATTTTCCTCATTTCTGCCAATCTTCAAGGAGCAGAGCACCAAGGCAGTACTGCCTACAGCTCTCCCTGCATCACCTCAATCTTGTCCTCAGCAGTCCCTGCATGAACTGCATCAGAAACAAATGTGCTGCTGCATTGGGGATGGGCAGATGCTGACTTTCTGCTTAATTATGTCCTGGGGTTTTTTGCAATGCTAAAATGTGGTCCTGTTATTTCTCTTTTTTAGAGCTTTGACTTCAGAACTACAGGTCCAGCTGCAAGAAAGAAAATGGAATGCAAAATAGTGCACTGAATGGAAGTAATCAAAAGCTATTGTGTGAAATTGCACATCCAACATCATAGGCTGAAAATGGATTAGTTGTATTCACTTGCTTTTTCCCTTTCCAAGGAATAGCAACATAAACAAATCTTACAACCTGTTGTTGAAACTCATACAAACAGTCTTAATAGCAATCCTTAAAAGAAAGGTCATTAATTAAAAAAAAAACTCATACAAACAGTCTTAATAGCAATCCTTAAAAGAAAGGTCATTAATTAAAAAAAAAAGTCATAGAAAATTATTTTGCTTTTAAAGAGACTGGGTTCCATATAGGAGGCCTAAGACAAAAGTAGAAATTAGACAACTTTATAACAAGGTAATCTTATAGAACTGCAACCAACATTCCAGATGCGTTCTGTTTTGTAAGAAAAATAGTTTGTTATTAGTAGAAAGGGTAAGAAAAACACCCACAAGTACATATCATTTTCCTGGTTTAATGAAAATCAGTAGGTTAGCAGTTCAGGTGCAGATATACTTGATGTTTTACTGCAGGAACAGCTAATCTAGGTATTCAGCAGAACAATGAATCTGTGGGATAGATTCTTATCTGGTAATATATCTGTGTAGCTACCTTAGCAATAATCCCTTAATTCTCTTCTGACATATTTTATTATTGTCTGGTTTTAAACGCATCTGTTTCTAAAGAATGAAAAAGTAATAGCTAAATCCCCTAATACCTGCATCAGCAACTGACACATATATACACATTTATGTATGTGCAAACAGTATGTCATAAGACATTAAGGGTTTTTTTACTTGAAATTATCTGTCTAAAGAGTAGATGGAGTCAGCATATCACAAAATTGTTACTGTGCTTCTGATTTTTTTTAACAAATTAACTGCAGTTAGGATATATCTCTGATTTCCTCGTAATATTCCAGCAATCATATATAATGATCTTATAAGAAGCAAAGAGCCAAAAACGGTAAGTTTTTATTCTGTCCCTGAGATACAGGATGAAATCACATCTGTTTTGAACAACAGAAGAAGGTGCATTCACCCAGATGTCTTTAGGACTGCAAACAGCCTCCACCTGGAGATCAGTTTCAGATGGACTGGGAGGAGGAGGGGTAGAGGGATATTTGCTGCCTTCAGCATCATTCCCTCAGAGAAAATACTGCTTGGAAACAGTGTGTTCCCCAGGGGAGGGGAGGAACAGCTGTGAGTTTGGGAGGTGGAGGAGCAGGAGACAGCAGGTGCTGGGGTTATGCTGCAGTAGCACCCGCCTGCATTCCCCACAACTCCCCAGGACCAATGCTGCCTCCACAGGTACCATCCCAACAGGCAAACATTGTGGGGGTTCCCAGCACTGGGAAGAGGTACAGGTGTGATCCACTATTAATGTGCATGTTCCCATAACTGCATATACCAGCAAATTGTTTTATTGTATGTACCAACTTTCAATCTGAATTACTCTCTAAATTCTTGCTTCTGAGTTCATTGGGCTACTTGAAGAACCAAAGTATTCTAGCTTTATATCAAAGTTTCTGGGCTCACACTGAAAAACTGGTTTCCATTACCGGTGGTCATGATTCCTCCTTTGGAGTTAAGGGGATGCTGCAGTTTTGCATCAGCCAATACTCAGCAGAGTGCCCAAAAGTCCATCTGGGGCTCAGTGCACTCCAGAGAGTTCACCTCAGCTTGAGGGAAAGTGTTTACTGAGCCCTTGTTTGATTTAGCTTATTTGTTTTCTTAAAGAAACAGGCCAAATGAAGGCATCAAAGACTCGAAGTTAACTTCTTCAGAAGGCTTCAGTGCTGGGAAAAAGAATGGTGAGCCTGATGCCAAAAGGCAAAGACAGTTCTTAAAAATAATGGCTTCAGAGAGGTGAGAACCCCTTTTTAAATTATAATTTATTAGCTAGTAACAACTCACTATTATTTGATCATTTCACAGGTATTTTGCACCACGCTCACAATTACATTGTTGAGGCCATAAAATTTGAATTTCTACTTTGAATTCTCTGGAAAATCCTTGCTAAAAATATGAATAGCAAATTGAATATCAAGGAGAATTATCAACAAATTCAAGTCTTATGGACTAAGCAAAAGGCTTGAAGCTGTGGTTGCTGCCAAGTGATTTCAACAACACACTCAGTGTTGTACAGAGTTATTTCATTACAAAATTGTTAAATATCCTTTTCTGTACTTTGTGACTGCAAGAACATTGTTTTTATCCTGTAGAACGAAAAAAATTGCCTGGCAAGAGGGCCTCAGACAAGATGCCTCACTTTGTTCGTAATTCAAGAAGCAATAGTTTTGTCAATACAAATTATTAAAGAAATTAAAAGTCAGAAAAACTAATCAGTCAAATGAAGCTCATAAACAATACTTGTCTAATTACTTATCTTAATTTATACCACTTAAACAGTAGCAGAGCCTCTCAGCCTCACCTGAGACTGTATCCCACTGAGCTAGACGCAGCATGTAACCTCAGTAAAGCAGGCCTTCCCTTGGAAAGTTAATAATTTAAATCAATGCAACGTAGATATATTTGGGAGGAGGTCAGAGAGGCAAAAAATGCAGCCATCACCTCCATTTTCCACAGGAGAGGCAGCAGCAGCAGGGTGGCTCTCCCAGAGCTCCCCCAGAGCATTGCAGTGCACTCAGAAGATAAATTCGTACTGTGCTGCTCCAATGACCCAGTCACATGGCTTGAGACTGGAAATGTCTTCAAATCTGAATGCCTTCAAGTTTCCTCCCAGGAGCAATTATGCCTCTAACTCTTAGCAAAAAGAGAAACGACCATAAGTTGCTTGCTATCTGTCAGATGGGCTAAACGAAGCAGTTTCTTCTGTTTCAGTAACACTATGGACTAGAATTGGTCTAAGGACTGGAAGCTTATAATAATCAAATGCCAAAATATGTACATACCTGTTTTAAAAATGGCTTTTTCACTGGGTAAGCTACAGCCTGTGCCATTCACAGCCATGACCCACACACTGTAGCAGCGATCTGGCTCCAGGTCCTCCAAAATGCAGTGGCTCTCCTTCACCGTCACTCTGTACTCCTCTACCAAAGCTAGGAGGAACACACACACAGAGTATGTCACATGTGTTGCACTGGTACGGCTTACAATCGTGTTTCTCAACTAACATGTAAAAAACAGTCAATTAAAAAAATACAGAAAGCATTACTAGCCAAGAACCTGCATATTTTACTCTGACTCAGTTTTGACAGAAAGTTTCTGATGTGCCTTTGAGTTGAGTGCACTCAAAATCCATTGATGGCAAGGGGAGATTATGGCCCTTAGTCCTATTGAGGACTAGATTGCAAGTTTGGGACATACAATCAGCAGTTATCAACCCTGGTTTCACCCATCTATAACATAACAATTTCTTATAATGGACTTTATGGCTCTCAGCTATAAATTAGCTATTATAAAAAGCCTTTATCATCCTTTAGAACGCAGACATATACACACACCCCAACATACACACATGCACACATGGATTTGTGCAGAGCCCAGTTGCTTAAAGTGACTTTATGATCAGTTTGAGCTTTTTAAGGACTGAGCAATTAAATTCTCTTTTCTCAATTTCACATTTAACATTTGAAATATTTTAATGAAATTTTGAAAAAAATCTTTGTCGACTGGTGGAAATACTGTGAAAATACTGATTGTCTTTTCCTGTCACTTTTTTATTAGGACACATTTACAAAGTATATGCAAGGCCCTAAAAACCTAATGAAGTCCATCCCTTTGGGGTCTCTATCTGCATTTCCCATGAGTACCCATGGGACAGCATTGACACATCCTCTCTGAAGATCAGGCCACTTCATAAAAGGGCACCTCAACAGAGATGTTGCTACTTCTCTGAAAACAACTGCCCTGCACTTTAAAGACCTTGATATTTATCCTACGTTTTGGGCAACGAAGGAGCGCAAAAGGAATGGCATCTACCTCATGCTCTCCATCACTGTTACCCATCCTTAATCCTACACATAATGCCTTCACAGCCCTGCTTCTCTCTCCATCCTGGGCCCTCCCCTGCAGCTTGGCCTCCCCTCTGCTGACCCCAGACAAGAGCAGAAAAGACTCCTGCTGTCATACAGGCAAGACATTACGCACCCTCCGCATCTTTGCTGGCTTGCAGCTCCTCCATACAGTAGACCTGGAAGCAGTCGATGGCATCCCCGTCATTCACAGTCCAGTAGACAGCAACAGAGGTGCTGGTGGCCGAGTTTGGTTCCTGCGGTACAACAGTCGGTCTCTGTGGGACTGAAAAGAAAGCCTCCTGTTGTTATTCACACTCTTGCATTTTCAGCCAAATTACCTACAGGTTCATGAGGTAAGTTGGTTGCTTATTTTCACTCAGGTTGCTTATTTCCACAGAACAAGTACAGCAAGTACATGAAATATGGAATACTGGTGCAGTTTTAGAGCAATAGGTCCTCCTAAACTAGGAACAGAAGAAAGTAATTGCTTGGCATTGGAATCTGTCCATTTCACTCCCAGTCTGGACAAAATAAGATCCAGTCCTAGTACTGATAGCACCTGAACCCAGCTCAAAGTGTGTGCCCACGCCCTGCCCTGCTCTTGGAGTCCTTTCCCATGGGGCAGGACCATCGCGCAGATAAGTCATTGCACGGCTGTTCATTTTCAACCTCCAGCAGGGAGGCTCCTAGGGCTGTGCCAGTCCTGGACATGAAACGTTGCCATACTGCTCCAACGATCCATCTCCTTTTCCGAAGAGACCTGCTCCCTTCAGTCACCGGGAGAGCCCTCCAGCTTTGCGCTCCACTTTGAGGCACATGTGTTGATGAAACCCCAGGAGACTCCTGATAACTTCAGGACACCTCCTCAGAAAGGCCAGAAGACCCTGGAGCCTAACGCAGGCTCTTTTGGGTGACTGCCTTCTCCATTACATGACGTTGCCTTACAGCACAGGCACCAGAGGAGAGGACGCCCTGTGAAGAGGATGCCCATGAGAGCAGAAGCTGAAAGCACTTATGTGTAGCAAACAGCATGGGATAGCTCACTGATGGGGAGAGGGAGCTTGCAGAAGAAGAAAGCCTCCTCCAGAGACAGACATATGTAGCTGATCTGAGAAAGGTGGGCAGGGGAAAGGACCTGCCACACCAGGAAGGGATTCATGCAGCGTGTCAAATCCACTGACACTGACAGCAGCAGGGATGTACTTCAGGCAAAGGACGGTTTTAACAGCACTGGGGAGCAGGAAGCTCCCTGTAGCCTTGGGTCTACCCCTGCCCAGAGGTGGATGCAACTACGTGCTTCTGCCTGGCTTGGCCATTTTCCCCAGCGGACAGAGAATCCTTGGTGTCCAAGTGAACCCAAGCTCTGCCAAAGCATCTGAACCCCATGGGACAACCATGAGCATCCTTCACAAAGAGTGCTTCAAAGATGGCCAAGGCTCCCCAAAATTCATATAAACTTTGTCTCCTGATCGACACAGATCCACCCCTGATGAGATATTGTTCCCCTCTATGATTATGGAAAGAGAGGGAGGGAAAAGAAAGAAGCAAAAAGCCCCAAAAGATGTTCATTGTTAAAGTGATTGCAGGAAATGAAAATACATGGTTCTATTTCTTCACCCAGTAAATTTCCATATTGCATGAATTCTCTTAGAATCTCAGCAGAAAGCTTTTTCTTTTTTTTTAGTCATCTTCACAGTAATGATGATGATCCCCTGTGGCATGAACAAGGCAAATGCAGATGCTGGCTGTTTCTCTATGATTTACACAGAGAGCGACCAGTACAGTAGGATTACGTCTGCTTCACATTGAAAAAAAAAAAATCTTTCTCATTGCTAAAAACAATCCGCATTTTGCCTTTTGGCTGCATCTAGAGTTGGTCAATTTAAAAATTGATTGTCTTTAGAAAAAGACTTCCTTTCAGTGGACCTGGTGGGGAAACCAGCTTTTTTTACGCTGTGAAGTTGCCTAGAAACCACTATTTATGATCACAGAAACTCTACAACTGCAAGATTTATTACTATGCCAACTGTGAACAGAAGCTAGCTTAATGAATGAAACTTCCGAAAAAAAAGTTATAGATCAAAATTCATTTCAATAACATTGAGAAACATTTGATTTCTAATTTTCTTCTGCATAATATGAAATAAACTTTTGAAAGGAAGCCATTTCAAAGCAAGAAGTTGAACTAGTTTCATTAGAAACAGAACATTTATGTGTCATCAAAGTGCTGGTCCCTTTTTAAATGAATTTTTTCAACAGAAAAGTTGAAAATTTTCTCATCAGCTCAGTTTTCATTGAAGTGCTGTGGTGTAAGGAAGTTTTTCCTTTATGCTACCTGATCTCCACAGTCCCCACGAGAAAAAATAATAATCTCAAATGTTTTATGTATATCTACCCCTTTCCAACGTAATGAGAAATAACATTTCCTTGGCTTTGTGGGCTTGAGGAATGAGAACAGTTACATTCCTCTGTGACTCTAATGGAAGATTGTTACAATCAGCAAAGGTCCTTGCCTGGATAAAAGGCCAGGACTCATGGCAGGCTTTGAAAATAATAATTTTTCATTTTTTAAATTATTCCTACTCTTCTTGTGGCAGAGCCTGGGTTCCAATATGCTCATTGGCATGCTTATGCATTTGTTAATGGGGGTGGCTTACATGACAGGAGGAAGAATTTGAGGGAAAAGGGCTTTTCATTAGTGGATATTGAAAATTGAGAAATTGAGGGTGTTTCTGAAGTGGCGAAAATAAAGTTCTGTGAAATTGTTCAGTAAAATACTATACTTTCTGAAGCAAAAATATGTGGACTGGAGAAACATGGCAAATTCACATGCATTTCATCAAATGGCTTCAGTCAAAAAAATTCTGACAGTGTCTGACACTTGCCTTCAGTATGTGATAAATGATGTACTCAAGGCGTTCAATTCCAAATAAAGTTTCATGTAGGCATTTACCTCTGTTTTCCTTCAGGAAGGGTGTAATCTTGAAAAAAAAAATTGTCTACTGTTCAGCAAAATAAAAATCATAATAGCAATTGAAATACTTGGTAGTGGAAGTAAAGAACAAAACCCAGGTATTTTATAAAGAGAAAGAGAAAAAAGTATAAAGGATGAGGAGCTTTGAATATGGCTTGCTAGTGGACAGTCATTCATTTCCAGTTTGTCAAAGCAAACTGGTCTGGAGCCATCTGGTGTTCAGCAAACACAGTAGCTAATGCAAATCAAACCAAAAAGTGGATCTCAGCAGTTTAGGGAAAAACATGTTGGAGTGACTTGTGGGAAGAGGAAATACAGCATGAAAAAATGGTCTGGTGAGGCTGCACCTCGAATACTGTGTTCAGTTTTGGGCCTCTCACTACAAGAAGGACACTGAGGTACTGGAGCGTGTCCAAAGAAGGGCAACGAAGCTGCTGAGGGGTCTGGAGCACAAGTCTTATGAGAAGCGGCTGAGGGAACTGGGGTTGCTCAGTCTGGAGAAGAGGAGGCTGAGGGGAGACCTTATCGTTCTCTACAACTACCCAAAAGGGGGTTGTGGTGAGGTGGGTATTGGTCTCTTTTCCCAACTAACTACTGATAGAACGACAGGAAATGGCCTCAAGCTGTGCCAGGGGAGGTTTAGGCTAGACATTAGGGAAAATTTCTTCACCAAGAGAGTGTTCAAGCATTGGAACAGGCTGCGCAGGGAGGTGGTGGAGTCACCATCACTGGAAGTGTTCAAAAAACGTGTGGATGTGGTGCTTCAGGACAAGGTTTAGGGGGTATGGTGGTGTTGGGTTAATGGTTGGACTTGATGATCTTGAAGGTCTTTTCCAATCTTAATGATTCTGTGATTCTGAGTCTGTCCTCCTGGATGACCTTTCCATTAGGTAGCAGACCAGGAAGAAAGAATGGTTGCAGCCATGGGACTGCAAGAGGAAGTTTACGGACTAAACCAAGACACAGCACATTTGCACCACTGAGTTAACTCTGAGAGTGAGTTATAAAAAAGATTTTTTTACCCAACTTCTTAAAAAAATTACACTGTGATAACACTGCATGCACAAGTGCCTATACAGCTTCACCTGAGAAGCTTTGAATGCTGGCGGGCAAATTCATACAAATCTGAAAAGGAAGTTAAGGATTCAGAGTCATTCTGTTCTTCTAGGTCTAATAAAAGTAGTGGTGTGGAGGAGAGAGATGATCTTCCCATAATGACACTGCTGAGTGTGTTCAGCTTTTATTAGACAGCAGGGAGTCTGCGCAAGACAGCATACCTCCAATGTCCCATTAGACACCTGAAAATCCATCCAGAAACAAAGTACCTTAGGGAAATCAGTGTTCTAGTTCCAGTGCTCAGGGACCAAACCTGTGAGAAAGAGGCATCGCTTGAAAAGGCGGAGAGTGACTATGATGATGGTGGTATGTGCAATGGTGAATGGGAGGTCACAAAGTATGACAGTGAGAGGCAAGGTCCCTAAACAAACCTCCTCCTGAGAAAGAAACACTGGAATTAGACCCTGTTACAAGGGAAATTAATCCACAAATTGGTGCTGACAAACTCTTCACTCTGTCCAGATCCAGATCATTTCTATAGGTCTATGTTCAGGCAGAGCAGAAAGCCCACACGGGCAAGCTTTTTACAGGACATGAAATATGAGATAGAGATGAATAAACCTCCCCCGTGCAATTTTCACTGCTGCTCTCCAAAGAAGAGGCTGTTTCCAGCTACAGTTAACTACCTTCCCTTCATGTCCTGTGGGGGTTTCAGGTGCCTCTGTTCACTTGGCACAAGCCCAGGAACCTTGGCCATCATCCAGCTCCCTACTCTCCTCCCCACACCAGTGATGCTGGGGCTGCCCCCTCGGAGAAGGAAAGCTCAAGAGACCCTTTGATTGTCTCTTCTATCCCTGCCTGCAAGGGAACAGCAACTTCTTTAGCCCTGGGGGATTTGCAGATAGAGACCTTCTGCTAGTTTGAGGTACAGATGCCTGAAATAATGCAAGAATCCCCCACTTTAGCACTTTTTACTCTGTTTCTCATCTTAGTGTCCTACTATAAGCCAAACACTTGTGTACAATTAGACTTCATTTTACATTCAATTCTGATTGCTAATTACATGGTTTGCAAATTTATACTTCTCAAATAGATTCTGTTTTTAGCTTCCTAAAATTTCCAAAGCATTGACAAAAAGTTAGTTTTTGTAAAGATGACATTCAGAGATTCTTACCAGCCACATGTCTTAAGGAGTGCTGGTTGCTTTGTCCTGGACTGTCCGCATAGTGCTCAAACAGTGAAAAAGCACTGGGCATCTTTTCTAAAGAGAGGGTAGTATCCATTGCAGAAAGTAACCTATTTGGAAGAAAACACATAGCTGTCTGTATAAATCCCTTGTGGCGTCACATAGTTTTCCAAAGGCCAGAAGCAAAGACCATGTGATGTACATTTCTCTAAATATTTCCCATGAACTTGAGAACAGCATGGAAGGAGAAGCTGTCTCCCTGGTTTTGAACATTTAGAGCATATTGCAATTTCAGATCAGGAGCACAGTGAGAGTGCACATGGTCTGTATGCACTTGACCCATGAGAACCTGAGGATTTGAAATTCACAGCAAGATTCCCAAGAGCACAGAGGTTCAGACTTAACTAACACAGTGCCTTTAAAGGTTATAAACCTTAGAGCTAAGATACAGCAGCTGACTCCAGAGGCATAATGGGAAGCAGCTGCTTGTGGCAAGCAAAAAAAAAAAAAGAGAGAAGGAAGATAGATTCCACTTAATTAGCCCATATTTGCTGAGTTCATTATAGGAAAAACCCCAATATATTTTCAATTCTGGGGCAGAAGCAGCTTCAAGGAAATTAAAGTGGTTTTTTTTCAAGGCAACTGAATTTTACCTTTCTCCCCTTCTCTTCTTTCAGTCACTGAAGTAGTTAAATATGTATAATCTTCACAAAGCACAACAAAGATAAAATATACTTTATATAGATAAACATGCATTGTTATACAGACTTGTTCTTAATCTTTTTTAGCAAGTCAGGTATTATCACATTAAAGCAATAACCTAACCCATGCACAAAACAGAATAAACTTTAAGTTTAGTATGTAAGTAAACAAATAAAGACCAAGCATACAGAAAGCCTTGGAGAATTGTTTTGTCCCATATTCTTACACAATAAACTACATGCAGATATGTGGTCAGACTCTCACATTTTGGCTTACAACAGGTGAGTCCAAATTTATAGTCCTAATTCTGCAGATAATAGCAACCAGGAAGGGATGTTTGACACATTCTCTTCAGATCACTCTCCTGGGGTTGTAACTTGACTGCAAACTGGAACCCACATGTCATTGTTACACCCCAGTCCATGTGACCATATGCATCACTTTGATGGCTGAGGCAGCACTGATAAGGGAATGTTTGAAGTGCACTGTGCAATGCCCAGGTCCTTTGGGCAAAGTCAGTGGTGGTGGTGGCATGGGCAAAGCAGGTTTTGGGGCTTGCGTAGGAGAAGGCTTGCACAGGAGAAGGCTGCAGCCAACCTGTCTGAATGTTTGTAGTTCACCTTGGAAAATTTATTGGGAGAATACGGGCTTATAATCAAACACTTCTCTCATAAAGGATGGGTCTCACCAAAATTACTCCCTTGAGAAAATCACACATGGCAGAGAACCATTTGTGATTGTATGTATTTACTGGTAAGTGAAAGTGGGCCAGGATGCAGCTGTGATGAGGCACCAGCTCTCTGACCCATCCTGAATCAGGCAGTGCTGATGAAGAGGCATGGGAAAACACCAGCCCACAGTCTCCTGGTAAGCTTTTGAAAGCTACTTAATCTCTTTTTTTTTTCTGGAATTGTGTTCAGAAATATAGTCCAACAACCCCAGCCACTTGAGTGACACTTTGCATTATAATCTTTCAGAGACCAGGTAATACAGAATCAGACTAGAGAAAAAAGAACATACCAGCGATGTCTAAGAAATGGAAGCATGGTCAAAATGTTTTTTAGTGTATGTGTGTATAATAATAACTACAAGGAACATCTGTTTAAAAATATCTTTATAGGTATTTAAATTTAAGCTGACATTTTAAAATGCTACTTAACTGATATATTAGAGAACACATGCAAAACATTTCAAAACCAGTCAGTTACAGCAACAAGTATAAAACCTCTTCTCTTAATTTCATTATTTGCAAGGTTTATAAAAGTAGCTATGAATATTAGCAGTATGTTTTCAAAGCTTGCAAATACTAAAAGAATGATCCAGCATGCTAGGCCTCATACTCACTACAGTGCACTTAACCCATATTTCATATACCTTTTATTCAATTCTTTAGATGACTAGAGGAGGAAAAAAAAAAGTATTAACAGTTTTCAAAACCCTGAAAATGTTGAAGAACCACTGCTCTAACCGCCTTGCCACTCTCCACAGACACAAAATACACATGGCTTTATTGACTTGATGTTGTCTGGGACAACATCTCTGCTCATTCACACCAGCAGAGAATTTGGTTCCTTAAGAATATTCCACTTCAAAGCTCTGGCTCAGCAGGCTGTTGGACTCTAAATCTGGTTTTAAGCTCCTGAGGGGACAGTATTCAATATCCACATTTAAAGACTGGAGCACAGTCAAATACTTTCTTAAACCAAGGCTTTTACAGAAACAAATCACCTGCACATTAAGAACAGCTAAATCCAACTTCTGGCTGAAATCTCCCTCAGAACTTTTTATTACTAGAAGCTGGATGAGATTTGTACTCATGGAGTGAGTTTCTCCCATGCTCCATGAATGTTCAGATAACATTTCCTGGCTCATGGACAGAAAAGTTCCCGATGTCTATCACTAACAGAAAGGGGCAGGGAATCTAATAATTTTCTCACCCACAAAAGAATTTCAGATTACAAAGTTAGCTTTTTGCCAAAACACTGATTCAGTACCTCACAAAGTTCAGGAAAACAAGAAAGATTTTTCATCCATCTCAAAATAGCCAATCTACCACAGCGTTCACATGGGTACAGGATACCAAGACATTGTGCAGCCTGGAGCAGGGGAGAAAGCCAAATAATGCTCCACCACTTCTGTAACTACTGGTATAGTGCCTGGGGGCTTGTTGGGAAAGCTGTTCTATTTTGCATGAATGATCAGTCTTCAGACAGTAATTTGACCTTTTTATTTCTTGCATCCCAGGATAGTTTCTCTGCAACTTCCCGACTAAATGCTAATTCCATAACAGGAGAAGATTATTGTCCCAGAAATCTCATCCCCTTCAAGACTGCTGATACACTTCTATAAAGAAGAAAGTGCCACAACTCACAGACAAGTCTTGTAGCACAAAAACAATATTGGAAGACCCAGGCCACTAATGATTAACCTGCAAGACCCTCTGAAACTAGCTTACGACTGATGACTGTATGAGCTAGGTAACTCCAGTCATGTAGATTCACAAGGGATGTTTTTTACATCCAGAAAGGACCATTACAGACATGCACCTCGCATGCACATTCCTAAACCTAGACCATTGTCATGGTTTTAACCCCTGCCAGCAACTAAGCACCACACAGCTGCTCACTGTTTTTCAGCAGTAAACATTTATCACAGCCTCAGTAATTTGAGTGCATAACTACTGTCTGTGTCTGCTGTTGAAAAACAAACAAACAAACAAACAAAACACCCACCCCCAACCAAACAACAACTCTGCTTCTAGTTTGGATAATTTTCAATTATACTTTCTTGTTTCACCTTTATTTTTCATACAGTAATGTACCTTTTACTCTAACATTTCTTACTGCTCAGTGGATAATTAATTCTACATAAATTATCAAACTGTCTTTTAGACTTCTCTTCACAAAACAAAACAGAACCATTTTAATGGTATAAGGCATGTTTTCATCCTATGCATCATCTTTGCAATTTTCTCTGAGCATGACAAAAGCAAATGATCTAGCAGTTTCAGAGTGGAAAATCTGAACTTGCAGGATTTAGTTATCTTAAAAAAGGAAGGTAAATAACTCATTCTCAGCCTAAGTACAGTATAAGTGCTTCCCTAACTGATATCATAAAAGCTTCAGCATGAAAGCTATTTTTACTTACATTTAGGAAAACAAATCCATCAAGTTCTTCTATTTCTTTTACTGTTGTTTCCAAAGTTTCCTTTGCTGAATCAACAGTTTGCTGAAAGTTAACCATTTGCTCATACAGGTACTCCATTTTCATCTTCTTCACTTCCTCAAAGTTCTCCGATTTCTCATCATATTGTGCCACCACTTTCTTAAGCATCTCTTCATTCTGCTTTTCCAATAACTCTGCATTTTTCTTACAGTTTTCCTGCAAAATAAGAACAGATGCAAACTGATCTGTAGAATAAAATTACAACATTTAACGAATACACAGAAATTCTCAATTACCCATACAGGAACCATCCACCAGACTCCTTCTGGCATCCTGACAATAAGAGAATTTTATTTCTGTAAGCAAGCTCGTCTGGGAGAAATAACACTAGAGAAATATGTTAAAAACAATGGCAAGGGTTTTTTTTACTGTTAGTGTTTAAAATTAAACTTCTATATTCAAGCATTGAGACAGGAAGTCTGACTACAAAGTAGCTAAAAATCCATACTTTCAACTGAAACTAATAGAAGGCTATTAACCTTAACTAAGGCTTAAGAACTTGGGCATTACGAACTGAAGACATTGGGCAACTCATATAGATGGTTCATACAGGATTCTAACTAAAGACACAAACAGTGTGAGTTTTTATAAGCATAACAAAATTAAGGGAATTTTCTCCTCCAGTGGTTGACAGTCATATATTTAACTTTGCAATAATATGCAAAAAAAAGCAATCTTTTCCTTCCCTTAAAGTTAATACTTTCCAGTGGGAGAAGTCAGTTTGAGGACTGGTGAAACAGCCCATTTTAGTGGACGTAATGACATTGCAAAACAAGGCAAGCATATCTTAGAAGTCATTTTGTAGAGGGAAAGGAAGCTAGTGTGATAAAACACTGGACTTACCTCAACAGAGTTAAATAGCAATTCAATATCACTCACAAACTCTTCAATCTTCATTGACTTTTCTTCCACTGCTATTAGCAATTCACTTAACTGATCCTGAAATTTAAAATGTTTCAGTAATGTAGGCATGTTATTTTATACATCTTTTACACACAATTTCTTTTAGGAATATTTTCATTTTGCCATGAGCCACAATTGGAACAAATGCTAAATTAAGTTCAAGTATCACCCTGGC
Source organism: Phaethon aethereus (assembly GCF_964289735.1). Lineage (NCBI taxonomy): Eukaryota > Metazoa > Chordata > Aves > Phaethontiformes > Phaethontidae > Phaethon > Phaethon aethereus. Next base: position 27,172,080 of record NC_138577.1, read on the forward strand.
TACAAAGACAAGGACAGAAATAGCAACTGGAACAGACACAATACCGTTTACAAACCAAAAATGGTGAGCTCAGTTTGACAAGGGGCTGAGTGTCTAAACAAATTGTTGAATGTTATGAATTCCAGTGCAGCTTTTCTAGAGACTGAGGGTACTTAGAACCTCATGAGGTTCTTTAAGAGGTCACAGGAATAAGCCCATAAAAAGGAAGATAACACAGGCAATTATGAGGCTAATAGATTATGCAGTGTCATTTTTTTTTAATTAGAATGTTAAAGATATTTCCTATAAGCTAGAATTAATCAACATCACTGATTGAATTAGATGTGGAAACAAAAGCAGTCCAAGGGACAACAGGCATCAGAGATGAACCAGAAATTTTTCTTAGTCCTTCTTGACCTTTTGTGAAAGCAAGCTGGCCATTTGCCCAGGTGCAATTTATAATTTATAAAAATACTTGGTTTTAATTAGCTGGCAAATCTAAAAGGAAGGTTAATTTCCTTTGGTAACAGCTTTCTATTATGGCAAACTTTTCTAGCTAGATCTATTGAAAACTAGCATATAACTTTATATTAATTATAAATGTCACATTGTATTGTACAATTGAAAGCTCACTTAATAAATATTTAGGGCCAATCGCCAAGATTTGGAGGCAAACTTCTGTTTGTCAAGATAACCTATAAAACCTGAGAGATGCCATCTGTAGCTCACTTCATTTACTGTGAAGTTTTTCCTACAATTAAAATTCAGGCAACAAGCATTTTGGTATCTTAATGTTTTCTCAGTAATTATATAGAAGTAACAAGAAACATAGAAATGCCATCTCAGAGTAACCTGAGCCCTAAGCACTAGAAATCATGTGAAGCCAAACCTATGTTGTGGCCACATTTAATATCGGCTTCATGTCTGTGCTCCACAGCCAGGGAGTGATATCATGGGATGTTTATTTGCAGCTTAACTTGACTCACTGCAATGCAGGTACATTTGAAGTATGGCTGGGGTCTGTGACTTTATTACTGACTTAGTGGTGGCTAATTATCACTTCTAAGTCAAACATGAATGCTCATATATAAAAAGCAACTCCACTGTCAAACATCAGCGCACCATGGAGATAGTTTGTAAATACTGATATTTGAAACTGCCACACTGAGTCCTCCTACTTTTAATTTCTCTTTTTTGCATATGAGTTAACATAATGTTGTGGTTTAACTCCAACCAGCAACTAAGCCCCATGCAGCCACTCGCTCACTGTCCCCCGGTGGGATGGGGAAAGAACTGGAAAAATCAGAAAGCTCATGGGTTGAGATAAAGACAGTTTAACAGGTAAAGCAAAAGCTGCACACACAAGCAAAGCAAAACAAGGGATTTATTTTCCACTCCCCACGGGCAGGCAGGTGTTCAGCCATCTCCAGGGAAGCAGGGCTGCATCACACGTAATGGTTACTTGGGAAGACAAATGCCATCACCCAGAACATCCCCCCCACTTCTTCCTTCTTCTCCCAGCTTTGCATACTGAGCATGTCGTCCTACGGTATGAATATCCCTTTGGCCAGCCTGGGTCAGCTGTCCTGGCTGTGCGCCCTCCCAGCTTCCCAGGCACCCCCAGCCTTCTCACTGCGTGAGAAGCTGGGCTGTCCTTGACTGCTTAGCAACAACTGAAAACATCAGCGCATTATCAACATTATTTTCATCCCAAATCCAAAACATAGCCTCATACTAGTTTCTATGAAGAAAATTAACTCTATCCCAGCTGAAATCAGGACACATAAAGATAATGTAAATACCATCAATACAAGTCCTTCTGGAATTTTAATGAAATTACACAAAATTTGTCAACTGAACATGTGCCAGGAAAGGCACCTCACCTTTCTGATACTGGGGTGAGATTAAACAGCTGGTAACCAAGAAAGGAATATCTGTATACTTGTACATGAAACAAATCTGACATGGGAAAAGTGAGACATCACATGCATGCTGCTTTTACAAGCAGAACTGCAATTTAATGAAGAATAGCTTCCACAGAAAAAAAAGAATTTTCACTAGTATTGATAGCAAAGGACTGGGCTACTGAAATGGAGGGCATCTTTACCTATCTTTTAGAGTGGTACAGCTTAGAGATAGTGGGAAGAAGTACGACTTGCTAAACTCTTACTGGCACTACAGCACACACTATGGACACAGATGAACATGAACTGAACAGAAAACGAGGATGGAGTTTCAACAAAACTGTGTAGTGTAAACTGTAAACCTCGTCTAACATCTCCAAGTAACCAACACATGTAACTGGGATGGGGAACATTTTGTGATGATACTGGTCCCCACATATGGAGGATTCTGTACCTTGCCAAGTAAAATGAGTTGTTGTTACTTAAATGTTCTTTTCATAGGAACAACACTCGTCCCATTTCTCCTCCTACACATACAAACCAGAACAAACTTACACAGGTGAGAAGACTAAAAGATGGGAAGTCTGATAATAGCTACATATAAACAAGGTCATTCTACCTTCTGAAAAAATAAAAATATCAGCTTAGCAAATCTAGGACTCTAGAGATTACCTTAGTAAGCTAGTCTCCCTTCAAGACCTTCCACAGGTGTTTAGGAATAGTTTTTGTTTTGTAGATACTGTGACTTAGCCTCTGGACTGCTCTCTGAAGCCTCTTCCCTGACAGCACAGCAGGTCTGGAGAAATTAGCCTCAGTAGCTCCTTCCCTCACCCAAATTAATTCTTACCTTCATCTTGGTTGCAGCATCATCTAGTGTGGTGACTTCATGGTCTTTATGTTCTCCAAAAAGCTTGTCAATAGCAGATATCGGGCATTTGCAGTGGTAACAATATGTGTCTGCTTGCACTTTCTTCAGTTCTCTTTGTGGGCTCTCAACTTGAGGAATGTTTGTTGCTGATTTTTCAGGATACATCACCACAAAACCTGAATCTTCAAGCTCAACAGGTGTGCTTTGTTCTGGCTCATTAACAAATTCATAACTATCACCAGCATGCTCAAAAGAGTCCTTATCTTCAAATAATAGCTCCTCGTGTGTGAATTGAGATGATATTTCATCTTGCAAAAGTTCTTCTTGTGTAATCACATCATAATCCATTGACTCAGCAAGATCTTCATAAACATCAGGATGCTGCTCTTGTCTTTGCAAGTCTGGCTTCTCTGTTTGCTGAATGGTAGGGACACAGGAAAGATCTTCCTGAGTATATTGATCATCTTCACTGTCTTCAACAGGACTCCTGACATATGGAACACATTTTTCCATTTGAGGAACTGCTGTTATGTCATGCTGTTCTTCCTGCTTATTACCACCTTCTGGATATGCAGCTCCCTGATAATCCACTAGTTGACTATACGTTTGATGACTTGATTGCTCTGGCAACTCCTCAGTCGTTTCTACAGGTACATTTTCTTCTTCTCTTTGTTCAGTGGTATCACTTCTTGCACCTGAAAGAACTACTTTGCTTCCAAAAGGAATAGCATGCATTGGTTTACAAATTGTTGCTTGAATGTCACTGTCAACCTGGACTTTCTCTCTCTCCACAACACCCTTTTCTGTCAGAACCTCAGTTCTGACATGTTGAACATCACCAGACACCTGCTTGTGTTTGTCCTCTGAACTCTGAACTGAAATTCCTCCACTAAAGGACTCATCCTCTGGTATTTGATCCTTTTGAGGCCCTATGGCCTTACTTGGAATTTCATCTTTAAGAATGTATTTTTCAAAATATATTCCTGTTCCATCATCTGTGTCTGAATTTCTACTAGGGAAAGATGCATTAGAATTACCACTTTCCTCATCAGATGGAGTCTCATCTTTTGTCTTTTCTCCTACTGCTTCTGCATAGAGGTCCTTGTATAAAAATGACAGAGCAGGTGGCTCCTCTAGAAGCTCTGGATTAACTGCGGCAACAGTGGTAGGGAATAACAGAGATCGTTCTAGCACTCCTTCTTCTGAATCAAAGAGTGGGGTCCCTGGTGACTTCCGTTCATCTTCTACATTTGTAACCTTTTTACTGCTAATATCAATAGATTTCTGCAGAGGTAAAGGTTTTGGAGCATCTGCATAGGACTGCATTTTGTTTTCTCCCTTCACAGTACCATAAAAGACTTCATCCAGATCCTCAAGTAAGGAAAACTCCTCTTCCAAGGTATCTGCCTCAGTGCTTTCTTTAAAAGATGTGGCTTCTTCCACAGGTTCATTGGGATCTTCTGTCACAGGAAACAATGAACTTGGTCTTTCAAAATGTGGTTTAATTGGGGATTTGTCATCAATCAATGTATATTTTTCAAAATAATCCACATCAGCCATACCATTATTAGGATCCAACATTGCATTATTATTGTTTTCTGGCAACATGGGATTTTCTTGTTGTGTTTCTCTAGTTTCCTCAACATCATCATTTTTTACCAATTCTTTTAGTTCATGGCTTGCAGGCTTTCCCAATATTGAGCTTTCTGAAATTTCTGTAGTTGTTCCAGAAGATAGGGCTCTATGGCCATCATCAGCTAATCTTCTTTTAAATGAAGGATTTGTTTCCAAGTATTCTAATCTATCTGGCATGTGTTTACTTTCTTCTTGATCAACAGAAGAAATATGTGTTGGAGCATGAATATTTAATATTTCATAACCTTCTGAAATTATATTGAATAGATCTTTTTGTTCAGTAGGCTCTGGAGCATGCTGACTGTCTCTTACAGCACTCGTATGTTCCATTTCCTCCTCTTCTCTCAGGTAATGTTCTTCAGACACTTTGTCTAGCTCTGGATGTTGCATTGCTTCCATTTTTGTAGGGTTTCCAGTGCTAGTTTCATGCTCTGGAACTTTGTCTGGACCTGGAATATCTCCTCCCAGAGACGGTAAATCGTACCTTTGTGCACTGTGACTAGTGTCTGAGGACACTGTGGGGGAAATTTCACTTGACATTGAATCAGAAACTCTAAACATATCTCCTTTATTCTTTGTAGCACTATGGACTGTAAGTTCTGTGCAACTTCCAGCTGGGAATTGTTTTGATCCAAAATCAGAAGCTTCATTTGGAGAAAGTCGAATTCCTTGCCTGTCTACTTCTGTAGCTCTTATTGGACTAATTGAGCGAGCTTTCACCTCTTCTGCCAGCCAGCCAGCTAGTGCAAAAGATGGAATATCTGGATTCTGCTTTTCATCAAAAGTAGAGCTAACAGACTTCATCTCTGCTGAAAAAAGGCTGCCTTGTTCACCAGAATAATGCTGAGGTTTTTGTGTCACAGTTCCATAAACAAGATCTGGTGAAACAGCTCCTAGATGCTCTAAGGAGGTATGCTTTCGGTCTGCAAAATGCGGTTGCACATCATGTCTATCCTCTCCTTCAGTATAAATACCTGAATCTATGTTAGAATGCTTTCCAAGCATGCCTACTACATCTGATAAAGATGATGGAATATTTTGTTTCTCTTCATCATCAGTAAAAGCCATTGATATTGACTTTTCAGGTAATGTATGAAAAGGTACAAATGAATCTGATGCCACTAGTTGCAGGTTTGCTAGAACAGTCACCTTTGAATCTGTGGTCGCCGACCTTGGCACTGTCTGCACATCAGGTTGCATTTCTTGCTTATCCTGCTCAGTAGCGAATTTGGGAGGACTTCTTAGCTGCTCTGATGACAAATATTTCGCATCCAACAAATGATCTTGAGATTCTTGCTCGTCTTTGTCTTGTGTGTGCATTAGAGACATACTCTCCAACTGCACTGTCCTCAAGCTTGCTATTTTAGGTGAAGAGAGCTGAATTTTTTGCAATTCTTTTTTATCATGTGGTGGAATTACGTGTTTACACTCTGATAATGCAGACCGGGGAATAAGTGGCTGCATGCTTTGCTTTGCTTGTTCAGCAAGGGACCATGTGGGAACCAAATACTCAGAGGCTGGTTCTGAATAAGGTGGGATTTCTTGCTGACATGTTTCATCAGCTGAATAAAGTAGAACTGAAGGTTCAGACTCCAGTTTTGAAGGTACAGTTAAATAATCTTGACTTTCTAAAGTTTCTGCTTTATCTGTAGAATAAGATAAATTTAATTGATCAGATTCTAATTGTGTAGTTGCATGGAAGTAATGTGGAGTCTGTTCTCTCTCTGTTTCAGGTAAAGGTACATGTTCACCCTCTGACTGTGCAGCCACAGGCAAATGTAGATGAATTTTTGTATTCTCTGCATCTTTTCTTCCAAAGAAGAAACCTGACTCAGGCTGCGTTGTTTCTGACTGCTTTGTTTTACAGTGGGTGTAAGATAAATCTAAGTGCTTGGGGGACAGGCTTCCAGTTACAAGTGAAGACTTTGGACTTCCTTCTGGCTTTGTTTCAGAGACAGGATGTGAACCACTCAAAGGTATAGACACTGTTTGTTCAGTATGAGATGAATATGGTTGAATTTTTTGGCTCTCTGTTTCCTCAGTGGAAAAGGATAAATCTTGCTGTTCAGTGTCCAACTGAGCAGTTAGAAATGAAGTAGCCCCAGTGCCTCGCTTCTCCACATGTCCTGCTCTCAGTGGGGCCATTTCATGCTTTTCTGCTTTTTCAGTAGGACTTAATAAATCTGATTGTTCAAAGTCCAGTCGTGCAGTTCCCTGCTCCTTGGTCCTGCCAAAACTATATGATATAGAAGTTGTTTCTGGTTGCTCTGTTTCAACAACAGAGAACTGCAGATTAATGCACTGCAGTTCAGGTTGGGATCCATCCCGCCGCTCTGTTTCACCCATGAAATATGATGTCTCTGGATGCTCCAGCTGGGCAGTCTGTGGTTGCTCTGCTTTGCCATAAGAGTACAATAAATCTGGTGGTTTCATTCCATGAGTCTCTGCTTTGCCAAGAGAAGATGACAAATCTGGCTGGTTTGATTTTAGTTCTGTTTGCAACTGCTCCGCTTTTTCTGTGGAATATGAAAAATCAGAAGGCATGAACCTTGCTTGTGCACTTTCCTGGTCTTTTGTCTTGCCAAGCAAATGGGATAAACCTGGTTGCATTAAGTCAATCTGTGAAGCTGGTTTCTGCTTTTCTTCACCAAGGGAGTGCAAAAAGCCAGGCTGGGACATTCCCTTTTCCTCTAGTTTGCCGAGCTCTGGCTGTTGCAGTACTTCTTGAGCAGGCTGTGAGTGCTCTGATTTGCCAGCTCGATAGGATAAATCCATTTCTTCCACCTCTGGTTGTTCAATTTCATGGTGCTCTTGTCGACAAGTAGAATATGACAAACCTGGATAGTTTGATTTCTGATGTGTAGTTTCATCTTCTATTTCTCTAACAGGATGTGATAACTGCGGATGTTGCAACTCTGGCAATACGATTTCTTGCTCCCTTTTGCCAGAAGAATACAACAAACCTGTATGTTGCAGTTCACCTTGCACTGTTTGCATTTCATCTGTTTTATCAAGGGCACATATTAAACCTTGTTGCCCTAAGTCCATTTGCATTGCTTCTTGTGATGCTGTTTTGCAAATGGAAAATGATAAAAGTTCCTGCTCTGGATGTTGCATTCCTTGTTGCTCTGTTTTTTCAAAGGGATGGGGTGTTACAGGCTGCTCTGATTTCTGTTGTGTAGCTGGTGGCTGCTCTACTTTGCCACTGGAATATGACAAATCTGGATGCTCAACCTCTGGTTGTGCTGTTCCTCGCTGTTCTGTTTTGCCAGTGAAATGCAGCAAGTCCTGGTGCTCTGCTTCTACTTGCAGAGTTTGTGGTTGCTCTGTCTTCCCAGGGCAAGATGATAAACCTGGTTGTCCTGACCCAAGTTGTGTGGTTTCTTGTTGCTGTGTTTTATCAGTGGAATATGATAAATCTGAATGCTCCAACTCTTGTTTTGCTGTTTCTTGTCGCTCTTTTTTGCCAGAGGAATACAAGAATTCCACGAATTCCCCTTCCAGTGGGGGCCTTTTTGGTTGCTCTGCTATGCCACAAGAACGTGAAAGCACGGGCTGTTCCAATTTCAGTTGTACCGTTTCCTCTGGGTGTAATGTATAGCATCCCCTCTCCTGTTTGACCTCCAGGTGTGCACTTTGTTTTTCTTCACTAACAGAAGAGGACAAATCAGGGTGCAGTACTTTGCCCATGGCATCTGAGGTATCTGGAAGTTCAGACTCCAGTGGGGCAGCAGAAGGCTTTGTTTTGACAAAAGAATGCAACAAACTGTGTTCTTTCAGCTCTGGCTGTGTTGTTTTATGAGGTTCTGACGTGTCAACAGAGAATGACAAATCCGCATATTCTGATTTTGCTTTGGAATTTTGCAGTTCTCCTTTTTTCTCCGTAGACCACTGCAGCTCAGGGTGTTCTGCCTGCATTCCTGCACCTTCCCATTGCTCTTCTTTGCTAAAAGACGATGAAAAATCACCTGGCTGTTCCTGTTCTGGCTGAATCTTTACTTGTGCCTGTACTGTGCCAGTGGAATGCAATAAATCCGGATACTCCAAATTCACTTCAGCAATTTGAGGTTGCTGTGTTTCACCAACTGAGCATGATAAATTCATTATTTCTGCTTCTGGTTGTATGATTTCATGGTGTTCTAATCTGCCAGTAGATAAATCTGAATGGTGTAATTTCACATGTACAGTTTCTTGTTCTGCTTCACTAACTGAGTAAGCTAACTGTGAATGTCCCAATTCTGACTGTGCTTTCTCTCCTTGTGCAGCTTTTTTGAAAGAATGCAAGAAGCCTGGCTGCTCTGCTTCAGCAGTTTGTGCTCGCTGTGTTTTGCCAGGCCAAGATGATAGATCTGGTTTTCCTAACACCAGTTGCGTAGTCTCTTGCGTTTGTGTTTTATCAATGGAATATGATAAATCAGGATGCTTTGGCTCTGGTTTTGTCATTTCTCTTTGCTCCACTTTTCCATTATGAGATGATGCATCTGAAGCTCCTAGTTTCTCTTTTGCAGCCTGTGGATCCTCTGCTCTGCTGACAGACTGTCCCTCGTCAGGTTGTCCCAAGGCTATGTGCTCCACGCCTTGCTGCCCCACTTTGTCGGCAAGGGATGCCAAGTCTGCGCAGCACAGCTCCAGCTTGGCAGGTGGGAGTTGCTCTCTTTTTCCATGAACATGCAACGTGTCTGACTGTTCCAACCCTAGCTGGGTCTTTTCCTGCACTTTGTTGACGGAACATGCTAGACTAGGACATTCAGGTTTCAGCTGTGCAGTTTGCAGTCGTCCTGCTTTGAAAACAGAAGAAGGCAAGTCAGGATGTCCCTGCCCTGTTTCTGACATTTCTTCTTTTTCTTCTGCTGTACCCACAGAATGGGCTAAATGTGGAATTTCCACTGCTGGCTGAACCATTTTCTGTTTTGCTTTTCCAAAGGAGTAAGTTAGCTCTTTTTCTTGTCGTACTTTTTGGTGCATCTCTGCATTGTCCAGAGGATATACCACATCAGTGTGCTCTGCCTCTGGTGGGGCCATTTCATCATCCAACCTGTCAATGGAAAATGATAAATCTGGTTGTTCCAGGTCCTCTTCGGCATGTTTTAATTGCTCTGTTTCACCAGGAGAATGTGATAGCTTTTCTTGCTCTAACTGCTGTTTTGTGGTTTGCTGCTTCTTTTCTCTGACAACAGAATTTTTTCTCTGTTTCTGATTCAACAGTACTACTTCATGTTGGTTTGTCTCATCAGTGGAATGTGACAAATCAGGATGTTTCATCTCCAATGGTGCAATTTCTGGGTCATCTCCTTTGCCAGGAGAATATGTCAAATCTGGATGTTTTGACTCTATTTGTGCAGTTGCTGGAGAAGCTCTTTTTCTGGCCACTTTAGGCAATTCTTGATGTTTAGACTCAAACTTTTGAGCTGCTTGTTCTTTGACTTTACCAAAGGAAAATGATACCTCTGGACATTTTGAATCCAATTGTGAAGTTTCTTGCTGGTTTCTTTGGCCATGAGAACCTGACAAATTTAGGCATTTAGATTCCAATTCCATACTTTCATCTTGTGCTGCTTCACCCAGGGTTCCTGGTGAATCTAAATGTTCTTTGTGGTGTTGTGTTTCTCCCATGGGGTATGAAAGCTCTGGATATGCTGACTCCTGCTCTACGATGTCACCTGCTTTTGCTTCACTGTTGTCACATGAAAAATCTGAAAGTTCCATCACCAGTGGTGCAGTTTCTTGTTGCTTCAAACGAAATGGTAAGGTTGGATGTTTCAACTGTTTTTGTTGTTCAGCTTTGTGAAAGGAGTATGACAAATCTGGATATTCTGAACTCGTTTCCATTACCAGTGGAGCTTCTTTTCCACTAGAAGATGGCAAAAATGTTTGCTCCAGCTCTGAATGTACTATTTCTTGTTGCTCTGTTTTGCCAGTAAAACATGAAATAAATGGTTGCACTGATTTGTGTTGTGTCATTTCCTCCTGCATTTCTGTACTTACATAGAATACCTGTTCTGGATATGCTGGCTCTGTTTGTGTTTCTTCTTGCATTTGTTCACTGGAAGAATATGGCAAAGATGGATGCACTAACTCTGGGTGAGCTACTTCTTGCTGTGCCAAATTAATTTGGTCTATGACCTGTGGCTCTTCTTTCCCCCAGGTTTCTGACAAATCTGAACACTCCATTTCCATTTGCATAGCTTTTTGCTGGGCTGTTTCCTGCTGTTCCAACTCTCTTTGTACTATATCTTGTCGCTCCATTCTGCCAAAGGAATATGATATATCTGGCTGGGCCACATCCAGTGGTGGAGTTTCCTGTTGCTGACTACCAGCAGTGGAACAAGAGGGAACCAACTGCTCCTGCTCCATCTGTGCCATTTGCCAGGGCTTTGCTCTGTCAGCTGAGTGTGATGAGCCCAAGGATCCTGACTCCACTCCTTGCATTACTTCTCCAGTGGTAAATGAGAAATCCCTATCTTCTGAAGCTAGTTGTACATTTTCCTGTTGCTCTGCTTCACTAATGAAACATGATGGTTCTGGATTTCCGAAGGCTCTTTGTTCAGCTTCTTGTGCTGTTTCTCCCTGTGAATATGGTGAATCTGCTTGTTCCAACTTTGGTTGCAATTTTTCCTGTTTTTCTTTTTTAGCAGTGGAATATGATGTCTCTAGCTGTTCTTCCCTCAGCTGTGAGGTTTTATGTTGCTGTTCATTTCCAGTAGAATATGACAAAACTGGATGCTCTGACTGCAGTTGAGTAGTTTCTCCTTGCACTCCCTTGGCATGGAAGTATAGTTTACCTTCAGGTTGTGAATGCTGCTGTAGAGCCTGCGGCTGTTCTCCTTTGTCACCAAAATATGACATAAGAGAATTGTCCAGATCTGCTTCTGCCAGTTCTTGCTGCTTTGTTTTATTTGTGGGATATGGTAAATCTGAACCTGCTGTTTCCAGGTACCCAGCTTTCTGTGTCTCAGCTCTTCTGGCAGAATCAGGTATATCTGGATGCACCAAGTCGAATTCTGTGGTGTTTTCTTTCTCTGCTTCTTCCATCAAATATGACAAATCTGAAGGTACCAGTGCAAGCTGTGCTGTTTTTTCTTGCTCTGTTTCTTCAGGGTAATAAGACTCTGGCTGCTCCTCTTCAAAAGGAACAGATTTTGGTTTTTCTGTTTCTTCACTGGAAAATAAAACTTCCTGATGTTCCATTTCCAGCTGAGCATTTTCTGATTCCTCCACTTCTTCCCTAGAAAAAGAAAAGTCTGGACGCACCATCTCCAGCTCTGCACGCTCTGATTCTACTACTTCTTCTCTGGAATATGAGTAATCTGGGTGTTCTGTCTCCAGCTGTGCACATTCTGTTTCCTCCATTTCTTCCCTGGAAAAAGAAAAGTCTGGATGCACTATCTCCAGCTGTGCACTCTCTGATTCTACCACTTCTTCTCTGGAATATGAGTAACCTGGGTGCTCTGTCTTCAGCTGTACTCTTTCTGATTCTCCAATTTCTTTGCTGAAATATAAGTAATCTGGGTGCTCTCTCCCTGACTGTGCACCTTCCGATCCCTCCACTTCTTCCCTGGAAAATGAAAAGTCTGGATGCTCCATCTCCAGTGGTGCACTCTCTGATTCTTCTGTTTCTTCCTTGGAAAAAAAATCTGGATGCTCTTTCTCCAGTTGTGAACTCTCTGATTGCTCTGTTTCTTCTGCTGAATACAAGAAATCCTGCTGCTCTGTCTCCAGTTGGGCACTTTCGGATTCCTCTGTTTCTTTAGTTGAAAAAAGCAATTCTGGATATTCTGTCTCCAGTTTTGCGCCCTCTGATTCCTCTGCTTCTTCCCTGGCATATGAGAAATCTGAATGTTCTGTCTCCAGCTGGGGACTCTCCAATTCTTCTGCTTCTTTCGTGGAAAAAAACAATTCTGGATATTCTGTCTCCAGTTTTGCACTCTCTGATTCCTCTCTTTCTTCCCTGGAATATGAGAAATCTGGATGCTTCATCTCCAGTTGTGCACCCTCCAATTCCTCCATTTCTTTCCTGTTGTATGAGAAATCTGGATGTTCTGTCTCTAGTTGTGCACTTTCTGGTTCCTCCACTTCTTCCCTGGAAAAAGAAAATTCTGGATGCTCCATCTCCAGCTGTGCACCCTCCAATTCCTCTGTTTCTTCCTTGGGAAAAAAGAAGTCTGGATGATCTGTTGCTATCTGTCTTCTCTCTGATTCCCCAATTTCTTTGCTGGAATATGAGAAATCTGAATGCTCCATCTCCATTGGCACACTCTCTGCTTGTTTGTTTTTTTCAATGGAAAAATCAGGGTGACGCAAGTCTATTGCTTTTTTTACAGCTGAAGTTTTCTGAGTTTCTTGTGGTTTTGTGTGAACAGGATATGAAATGCTGAAATATTTAGAATCTATCTTTTCAGAAATAGGTGAATTTAGTTTAATTCCTTGCTCCTCTGTTTCCTGAAGGGAGGAGGAAAAGTCTCGTTCAGGCTCTGTTTGCTTCTCTAAGTGAACATTTTGGGTTTCTGGTAGTGAGGTCTTTTGACCCTCTTTTTTTTTAGCAGAATACGATAGACCTGAAGGCTCAATTTCTGACAGTGCAGTTGTTGATGAGTGACACTCAGTTTCTTGCTTCTCTGTTTCATCTACAGAATGTGGTAAAAGCTCATGTTCAGACTCAGATTGTGCCGTTTCTGATGACTGCAGAATAATATCCTCCTGTCTTGTTTCATATGGAGTGGAATATGTTGAGCTAGCTGATGGAGCACTAGGTAAGCAAGACTGAACTGCTGACTTCTGTCCTTGCCTCTCAGGATGTTCTGACACGGGTTCTGTAGGCAAAATAGGTTGGGTACTTTGTCTAGCTAAGTCATTAACAATATTTGCTGAAACAGGCTGCACTGCAGAATTGGGGTGAATTTCCTGCTCCTTTGGTTCATGCAAAACATTTGAAGCTGTCAGCAGGGATTCGTCTGATTTCTTGTTTGCAGTTTCAGCTGAGGGAAGTGGCATTTGTTTCTCTAATTTATCATCAGACTCTAATAAAATGGAGGTTGATTGCTCTGTTATTGACGTTTTGGCTGCAGGTGAATAACTGTCCTGCTTCCTGGCTTTTTCAGGGGGGCAGGACTTCAGTGACTGTCCCGATACCTGATTTGGAGTCTCCAAAAGAGATTGTCTGTCTTTTCTTTCTTCATGTTGAAGAGTTGTTTTTGCACCAAAGCTTGAAAATCTGCTTGGTTTACCTTTCATTTTAACTGGCTTAATATTTTCAGATGAAACATCATCTTTATTAGTAAGCCGTTTTTCAAGAGGTGTTGTTGGTGGAGAATAGCTTTGATTTGAATGTGCTGTGGGTTGCTGTCTTTTCTCCCTTCTCTCAGATGGTGTTTCAAGATTTCTACCACTTACTCTTTGGAAAGGTTTTGGATGTGTTGCTTCTGAAAGTGAACTGAACTTCTGCAATCTTTCTTTTACTGATGTTTCAAGGAACTGTTCAGAATCTCCTGAAACTGAGCTACTTCTCTGGATTCTGTTTTTCTCCAATGTTTCAGGGGCTAGCTCAGTCCCTCCAAAAATTGAGTTGAACATCTGGATTCTAGCCTGTACTGGTCCTCCAAGGATCGGCCCTACTTTTCTCAGTCTGCTCTCTCTAAATATGGATCTTATAGGAACACGTTTTACTGGCTCTTCTGAGATGTTCTCTAGATCTTCTTTATCATCCAACATTTCCTCATCTGTGTCTTGTGTTTCCACCTGTTCAATGTTCAACATGGAGGCCTGCACATCTCCTAGAACAGTTCTTCGTTCTTGCCTCTGCATTCCAGAAGAATCACGTTTTTTACTGCCTTGGCCTCCCTTCAGGCTTGTAGCCATTTGCATCCTATTTGAAGATCTGCACTTCCTTTTCCGAACAATCTTACCTTCATCCATAATAAAGATAACTTTTCCTGGAGGAGAACCTACCGGTGAACTTTCCATACTGTAAAGATCAGAAGTTGTACTAGTTTCTGAGGCCCAGGGAGTAGAACATCTGCTTGAGCTGGTTTCCCAGGTTATCCCACTGTCTTCACTTTGAACTGTTACCATAGAAAAGGAAGGGTTAGTCATGATGTACTGCAGCTTGGGTTTCACATCTTCGCTTTGGATAAGATCTTTCAGACTAAAACCAAAAAGAACAACAAAAAAAAAGACATAAAATCACCCAATAAATTTAATTATTGCAGTAAAATCTAAATTTTTGAATTAAAGCAAAAATATCTTTTAAGGTGGTAAAAATACTGCATATGCATATATTTTGAAACACAAGCATAAGCAAAGTCATATTTCATCTGACAAATGTATTTTAGATAAATTTTTGTAAGCTGCATGTTGCAAGGCTAGTTCAATGATGGGGAGGTGTTTACATGCTCTTGACAATGCAGGAAAAACAGTCTTTGATCTGACCTTGTTTTGACAGTGTGAGATTGAGCTGATTCTCGGGCTATTCTCCAGTGCCTGGTTATCTCACAGTATAATTTAAACCTTGCATTAAACACTTACAAGACACTGTCAGTGTTTTAATAGCATCCACATGTGCTTTGCCTAAGTGTAAATGATTATACAATGCTCAAAGGAGTAGAGAATCTATCTGCCAGTTTGTTACTGTCTTCTCATATGTTTCATCCTCTAAGAACCCCACATATTTAACAAAGTAATTTAGAATGCATTCAGCAATAAAAATATACTGAGCCCTCCCCAAATGAAATAACGTGTTATAAAGCTAACTGTAAACCTTATGATATGCAATCAGTACACTATCATATGCTGCAATTAATTCTCTCTCACTTAAGAAAAAGGCTGTAGAAATGTGTTCTGGGAAGCTTCAGAAAAAAACCCAGTGTCAGAAATAAGTGTAAAGAATAGCAAAAGCAATAAGCAATTAAAAGACTTTTTTTAAAGTATTTTTAGCATTAGGATAGTTATTTCAAAAAAGCATAGAAAAGCGAATTATAACACTCAAGCCCAGTATTTCTTGAGCAGACAGTAGTTTGTTTGGGCAAATCATGTTAGTAGCTGATGGAAAGAAAGGCGGAGTATCTGCTGGCAAAGGCAGAGGCTTCAGTAGAGCAGACAAAGCTGTGAAGTCTCTCTGACTCCCATGGCAGGATGTGGACCTACGGACACACAGTGTCATACTTCCACTGAACAGAGGGAAGGGTCACTTTCCAGGTGACTAGGAAAAAGCACTTCTTCTGCAAGAGTGACGAAATCTGGCTCCTGACCATGGGATCGGAGAAGCAGAAACTGGCTGACTGCCACAGGCTGTGACCCAGCACCACATGGGTGCCAGAGGCACCTGCAGGCTGCAGAGGTGGGGGGACTCCCCTGAGGAGTGATCGGCATTGCTTTGGAGGGCACTGACCACCTGTCAGAAGGCAGAGGTCTTTAAAGGAGAAGAGGAAAACCTGAGGAGAGTCATAGTCACTCCATCAAGCAAACTCTCTGAACTGTAAGGTTTTTGTAAAGGACACTTGGCAAAACTTCTCAGTAGCTACTGGAAACAAAAAGGTAATCCTGGTGCTAGCAGTGCTGGCCTTACCTTTCTGTGGATTTGCTCTCCAGATCACAGCACAAGAAGGACTGCCCTGGGCTGGCCCATGCTGATGTCTATGCAGACTGATGCACAGACCATCTCATCTCTGATACCCCGGTGCTAACTGAAGACTGAAGCCATCCTGTGGGACAACAGCCTGACCAGGCAGCGTTGGGACAACAGGGTATCAAAGTCCAGTGATGGGGCTTAAAGCCAGTTCTGGTGACTGGGCTAGCCTGGAGACTGTGACTAGCAGGACAGCCCACAATTCAAAAGCGAGTCCAACACTGCAGTGCTAACTAATCACATCTTAGCAAAAAAAAAAAAAAAAGCCCAAAACCAGCCCTCAAACAAATACAAACCCCAGGATGTACAGCTGATTATCTACCTTAGTGTAGTACTCTCTAGCAAGGCTGGATCCAGAAGGTAAGACTTACAGGTTGGAGGAAGAGGCAAAGCAAACAAACCTATACCATCTTTGCTGCTAGCTTTTCCTTTGCTAATTTAGTGGCTTGGCATTAGGTTGACCTGGGTAAAATAAAATAAAATAAAATAAAATAAAATAAAATAAAATAAAATAAAATAAAATAAATCAATAACAGTAGTACTGAGGAAGCTTTCAGGTCTTATGTGAGTCCACAATAACAGATGTCCGATCTTTTTTTAGATTTTTTAACTTCTAAGTATCCCTTACATATTTTTTAACCCATTTTTCTGCACGACCTGGTGTTATTAAATAAAACTCCATGCAGAACAGAGCAGCACTCCCACTTCAGCTGATCTTAATGAATAAGAATGGGCTGCCCTGTCCCTGCAAAAAGCTTGAATTATTCACATCATCTCATTTCCAAGGTTGTGGTCACAGTTCATATTCCTCTACAGTGTCATGAGGTGGTGCTTTATAGTTTTAAGATCAGAATGGAAGACATGTAAGTCAAGCATGTTCTCCCAATATTCTTCCACATGCTGCCCTAGTTTTGTATACAATTTCCATGCTGCACAGTAGTAGCTGAAAGACCCTTCTCTAGTCAGAGGAAGTGTCTGCGACTGCAAAAAGATGTTTGCAATGTTTCAGCTCCGTAAATGCAGATGTGAAGCCACTGACATCCAGGGACGAAAGCCAGATCTGCCTTTTTTCCATGTAGATATTTCACATCCAATCCTGTCATCACAGTGCTGTCAAGTCTGTTATTTGCATGCTAGGACTTCGGCTCAAACCTTTTATAATTCTTGAAGACACTGACAACCAGTTTTGTGCTTCCTGTTGTAATAGCTCAAAACCAGATTTTTCTTATCACCTCCTTCTGCTTCTCACAGCCCTCTGCTTCTCACTATGACTTCTGTACCGTGCCCGCTGGGATTTCAGGTTTCTAGTCCAGCCTGGCAGGCTTGGCACATATTCCCTTATGTATCATACCAGGGAAGAGTTTTCACCTCCGCAGCTGCCAGAGCAGTTGTGTTCAGACACGCTGATTGAGGTCTGTCCATCTGTGCTACACCACCACTATTGCAGAGAAGCACAGCCAGCCCATCAGCTTTCTAAAGTCCTTCAGAGCCTCTCTTCATTCTCTTCACATCAGACCTTGTCACTCCTGGCACCACCAAAATTTGTTGCTGTTTGCTGCATAACACCTTGCAAGCTGAAAACAACCCAGATAAAATGACTGAGATGTCAAGCTGTCGCAGTGGCCTGCAGTGACAAGATCTCTCATCCCATGAAGGCTCCTACTTGAGCCCTGCAGGCACAGTGCAGGGGAGGTGGAAATTGGTATTGGCCAGCTTACATTCGCAGTTGAAGGAAGTATTTTATTTTCTGTGTTTGTGTTTTTGTTCTGTACCTTTCTGTAGTTTCTACCTCTGTCATGCTGCCTTTGCCCCTACAGCAATCAGTATGCTCAGCAAGGTCTCTGTCTATTGCTCTGCATTTCCTAGGGCTATAGCTCATCCATCCTCTCCTTCAGGGTAAAAGAATTAGGAGCTACAGAAAGTCACTATTTTAAAACCAGCCTTTCACTTGTTAACCTACTGCTAACTTCCTTCAGTGTTAATGATGTCCCTTCTGGCAACACAGTGGCTCACGCATCTGTCCAAATTAAAATGAATAATTATCAAAAAGCAGTAAGACGGCTGCTCTCTCTGCTACAAAGCTGATTTTTATGAAGAGTAGCTGGCAGGCAAGAGCTGGGCCAGTCCCACATGCTTTGTTCGATCCCTGACACTTGCAAATGCCTGGGAAGGGACACAACCCAGTGCAGTGCTGATCTCTTTTCCAGATATCAGGTTGTGGCATGACCCAGCAGCATTGCTGGTCACAGCTTCAGATGCTGCTTGAGAAACCACAGCACCTCCATGTTCCAGCGATCTGCCTGCGTTCTGGATTCTCCACCGTACAGGTCATGGAGGGAGCACAGGTATCAAGCAAACATTTCAGTCTGGATGGGAGACTTCCTTTACACGTGATTTAACCACTTTGTTGAGAACTTACAGGGAACTTGTTGAAGTTTAAGTGTTATTTCAAATCCAAACTGCAATCTAGAGCTTTATTGAAGACTCAGTCAATACTATCTAAAAAGCTGAAGAGAGGCAAACACTGAGTGAAGTGCACTTCCCAGTTGCGGTGGGCTGTTGTCGGCAGAGGCCGGGATGTGCGGTGGGGTCACCAGTGGTGCCACTCCCTGCCGCAACAGCCCTGCCTCGATGCTTCGCCCCATTCAGCTGCTCCCGGTGCCCTGTCGCTCGAGCCTCTGCTCCGCTGTGCTCAAAATCGTTTGCGTGGGGCAACAGAAAGCTCCTGCTTTCCACTGCTCTCGCCTTCCCCACGTGTGCACCCGCAGCCAGTGGTGCATGAACGGCCCTGCCAGCCCCTTCCACCCCAAGGCAGGCACTGCCTCATCAAGGAAACTAAAATCACACACAAAGTCAGCCCCATACCCATTCCAGGCAAACGAGCTACCTGAAAACATTTATAAATTGGCTGCAGAGCCATTTTTATGTAGGTCCTGCATAAAGCGACCTTTCCACTGCAAAAGGAAATCATCCAGGAATGGTCCGAGAGACAGAACTGCGTCAGAGCAGCTGTTTAGAGAAATGGATATTCTGGTATGTAAACCAGTTAACCAGTAAGCTATTTTCCTATACCTAGACTTAATTCTCACCGTTACCAACACAAAAATTAAAACCTATTAACTTGATACTCATGTTTGCCTTAAAACACACAATACACACTTTCAAAATATTTTCCCTGTTTAGATGATTAGTTCTACATGGAGCTAGAAACAAAAGACATCTGCCACTATCTGTCTATCTCAGGTAGTAAAATGCCCAAAGGCTAGAAAATATTGCATGAACCCTCTGAAGATCAGTGGGTTATTCATGCTGACAAGGTAATAATGCCTTATCCTATCTTTATAATAGGTTCTGATGCTGCATGTTAGTCTCATTACTTGCATACAAACCTGTGTTAGGAAACCAAATTATTTAAAGATTACATAAAAAAGGGTAATAAAGATGTGAAACCCAAACTTCTATGCTTCTTACGTGCATGCATCATAATTTTGGGGCAAGTCATAAGCTCTCCTGCAGCTTTTGGGATTTTATTCCCCATGGCTGCTGCAGAAGGACTGGTATGGAAGCAGAATGGGTCAGTCAGGGCTCAGGGGCTGGTGCCCTAGCAGAACACCAAGGCTCTTCTGCTTCTTGCAGACAGGCAAGACAGGCACTTGATGACCTTGGGCCAGCCATCTTGCTGCATAACTCTCTTATCAAATCCATATGAGGATATTTAGTGTGTTTGAAAGGTGGAAATAGGAGCCAGTGGGGAATTTCCCGCTGACTGCAAAGTTGCACAGCCAGGTGCTGTTCAGCTGCATGCAGAGGAGCAAGACAAAAGCAGCAGAGAGCTTGGGGTTGTTAAAAATAAATCAATGACGACAGGGTCCAAGACAGTCTGTCTTCAGCCAAGTTTGCATATTGGTTACACCTCCTCTAACCTACATTTTCAAAGCACACACACGCAAAAAAATATCTTCTGCAACAGGGACTTGAAAACCTGTTTGTCAACAAATAATTAGCTTACAGCCTGAGTATGTCCCAGGGGCTGGGCCTGGCTGTTCTTGTTTAGCCAGCACCTCGCAGGAGTTCTGCCCAGGCACTCAGTGCAGGAGGCGGCCTTAAGCTCATCAACTGTGCTGACATTTGCAACAACAAAATTTAAGCAGTTAAAGAATCATTTTTATTTAACTTTACTAAGCTATTGCTGAGTGCTCAGTGCAGTTACCATACCTGTGCCAAACCCAAAATTTTACATCTCCTTTAACCTAATTAAGCTAATCAAATAGATTTAAATATACTCAGTTGCCACTGAGCACAGCTGTTAAAATCCTCTCTGGAAGACTGACCTCTCTTATTAGTAAGACAGTGGATAGAGAGAAACTCTGCAATGCTTAATGTAACTGAGAACTAAAGCGAATGGTTGCTGTGATTTAATTAAGCAGTGAGATGCAATGCCCGCGTTTGTGTTGCAGAGGCTGCCAGCCAGAATGAAGACCCAGCTAATGGGGAGCTCCACAACCCGTGGAGAAGCTGCCCTCCCTGCACAAGCAGTAAATAACTGTGAGGCTACACAAATTTCCTTCCCTTTAAGGGAAAGGTTAGCCATTCCCACTTATATTTTACCATTTGAGTTCTTTTATTAGCCATTTAATTGCAGATTGCATTAAAAAATATCCAGTCAGTTGTGCTTCAGCTGTCTGCAGTGAGTAGCTCCACTCCATGGATTTCAGCTGGCTTTCTCATAGGGTTGCACCCATGTGCAAGCAGCATTTACTGGCACATAACCCCTCTTTCTCAGCCAGTACAGGACTGAAGAGTCAACGTCTCCCTCGGGAGATAAGAAGCATTAGACACCAGGGTTGTCCCCCGCCACCACTTCTTTGGAAAACTAGCTCTCTATTCCCTCTGCAAGGAGGTTTTCCTACAGTCCTGGGCTATGTTTCCGTTTGACTTTTGTTCCCACAGTACTTGAGGTAGGCTGGGCTGTGCAGAGCCTCCCCACCTTTCTTTGGCCATCTTTTGCTCGCCCAGTGACCATCAGCAATGTTAGAAAGTGCTTTGAACTGTGATACACCCAGAACAGTTTGTAAACGCAGGATGGCTCCACAGCATTGAGATTTTAGGAACTGTACGACCCAAATTCCTTAAAAAACTGGTTTCTGGAAATACCTTAAACTGTCAACATTAATGTGTTTGTTCCTTCCCTGGTATCCAGCCAAAACTGATAGCCTTTACTCAAGAAAAGGAAGAAATCTTGCACCCTGATATGTGCCAGGGGACTCTCAGGCCCCACAGTCTCTTTTTGAAACCAACAGCGTTGGCATGCCGGAGGAAGCTGTCTGTATGGATTGGGTTGCAGGTGCCACTGTCTCGCTTGTTATTTTTCTGATGGTAGGAGTGCAATATTAGGACAAAAAACTGCAAGAATTAAGGAAAAACAAATATTTTAAAAAATCAAAGTGGTAAAATATTCCTCATTCTACCCCAAAAATCAGCCACACAAGTTGTAACCGGCAGTGCCAAGCACATACAACAAGTTTTTCCTTTTTTGGGGAAGAAGAGACTGAAGAGGGAAGGACAAAGGAAGCACAAAGGAAGAAAAGGCTGTAAAAAGGAACAAATTTCACTGTGCCACTGTAATCTTTGACCACTTCCTCTCTGACAAGCAAATCTGCAGAGCATTTGTGGTGCGTTGACCTCGCCTGGACACCAGATGCTCACCAAAGCCACTCCATCACTGCTCCCCCCCACAGCTGGACAGGGGAGAGAAAATATAAAAAAAGGCTAGTGGGTCAAGATAAGGACAGGGAGATCACTCAGCAAGTACCATCATGGGCAAAATAGACTCAACTTGGGGAAATTAATTTAATTTATTACCAATCAAATCAGAGTAGGATAACGAGAAATAAAACCAACTCTTAAAAACACCTTACCCCCAATCCCTCCCTTCTTCCCAGGCTTAACTTTGCTCCGGAATCCTCTACCTCCTCCCCCACAGTGACACAGGCAGACAGGGAATGGGGGTTGTGGTCAGTTCATAACATGTTGTCTCTGCCTCTCCTTCCTCCTCAGGGGGAGGACTCCTCACACTCTTCCCCTGCTCCAGCGTGGGGTCCCACCCACAGGAGACAGTCCTCCACAAACTTCTCCAATGTGAATCCCTCCTTCTTCATGAACTGCTCCAGCCTGGGTCCCTTCCATGGGGTGCCGTCCTTCACGAACAGACTGCTTCAGCGTGGGTCCCCCATGGGGTCACAAGTTCTGCCAGCAAACCTGCTCCAGCCTGGGCTCCTCTTTCTATGGGTCCACAGGTCCTGCCAGGAGCCTGCTCCAGGGCAGACTTCCCACAGGGTCACAGCCTCCTTCAGGCATCCCCCTGCTCCAGCATGGGGTCCTCCCCGGGCTGCAGGTGGAGATCTGCTCCCCCGTGGAGCTCCATGGGCTGCAGGGGTATAGACTGCCTTACCATGGTCTTCACCCCAGGCTGCTGGGGAATCTCTGCTCCGGTGCCTGGAGCCCCTCCTGCCCCTCCTTCTGCACTAGCCTGGGTGTCTGCAGAGCTGTCTCTCTCACATAGTCTCACTCCTCTCTCCGGCTGCAGTTGCTCAGGTTCCACCCCCGCCCCTTAAATCTGTTATCACAGATAACACTGTCACTGACCCAGCAGCGGGTCCATCTTGGAGCCAACTGGCATGGGCTCTATCAGACACAGGGGAAGCTTCTAGCAGCTTCTCACAGAAGCCACCCCTGCAGTTGCCCCACTACCAAAACCTTGCCACAAAAACACAATTCAGCATTTAAGATTGATATGTGACAAAGAGTCATCCAGTGAAGGAGGAGCAGAGGGAGATGCCACTTGAGCTGGCATGCTGGCGGATCTTTAAATAGAAAAGCTTTCAGGGAACTCAGGGCAGGCATTTACCACACAAAATTTAATTACAACCATACCCATCCAAAACACCCCCCATTAACAGCCTTCCCCACTTTTTATCTGTGGCAATTGGGGAAGGGAAGGGGGGAAGGCACTAAAACCAGCACCAGGCCCCAATCCTGCCTGCAACCCCCCCCGCCCCGGCTTGTGCTTTGGGCTGGAGCTGCCAGCTCCCCCCGCATCTGCACGTCTGTCAGGGCGGCAGTACCTGTTAGTCAGCTCCTCTGCTTCCTCTGGGTCCACAGCCGCCTCCTCCTCCTCCTCTTCCTCCTCCTCCTCCTCTTCCTCCTCCTCCTCCTCTTCCTCTTCATCCTCTACGAAGGACGAGGTCTCAGAGGCCCTGTCGCACTCGGCACCGCAGTACCCCTCCATGCCCTTCCCAGCTCAGGCCCTCGCCGGTGATTTTTACCCCCGACCCTGTCCTCCCCAGGGTTGCCTGAAGCAACTGTCATCCCCAGCAGCTCTCGCTTCTCCTGACTCAGGGCAGTCTTTAAATAGAAGTCAGCCAAGTTACAGCGCCGAGTCGCTGCCGGTCCTACCCTGGGTCCTAGCACCAACCGGGTGCTGGGACACGTGGCAGCAGCCGACAGCCGCCCCTGGCTGCTTGCCCCCTTGGCCTGCCCGCCAATGACGGCGACACGAGGTGTTTTTACAGCAGGGATGGGGCAGCCGGGCAGCAGCAGGGAGGCAGGAGCTGGGGCCCCAGCAGACCTTCCCAAGCCACCTCTAGCGAATTTGAGGTGCACGGCACAGATGAAAAGGGGCGTTTTCGTGTCTCCCCCAAGAAAGGTGCATTTGGCGCGTTCAAAAGCAAGTCCCATGCCAGAGCACAGCGAGTGCCTCAAATATGAGCTAGAGAGGTCAAATACAATTACCAGTGGATGAGCCTAGGATGCATGCTATTAATAATTAATATTGTGCTGTAAGACCTATCAGATGTGCCGTAGCTTTTAACAACACACACGGAATAGATTTGAACCGCCAGATTTGTCGGTGTGTTAAACCACAGGACAATTCAAATGTCCTCTTTGAGTGGACTTGAACCAATTTTAATTTAAAGCAAAGACAAACTACCTTACCATGTAGGGTTTAGGTTAAGCCACGTTTACTCCTTATTATTCTGCTTTTCACAGACAAAATGGAAATATTTTCAACTTGTACTAGCCTAAGTAATGACATTTTTTAAAATTATTTTTTAGAAGAGGGGGAGGAAGCACTGAAATTCTGATAGTAAATAAAGAACTCCCAATTTATTTCAGGTATAAAACATTGTATGCACAGTATAACTCTAATCTGATGTTTTTTTTTTTTTTTGTTCTTCAAATAAATAGCTGGCTATAACTCAATTGGCGAATTCCTCCTTGTGTTACAAGTACAAAAAAACTCAAGCAGGTATTTCTGAGTACAAACTCTCTCTGCAATGCTAAATTAAAATTCTACTGAGAGTGTCACTCAAAGTAAAATATTTCCTAAACACTACATACAGATAAAACCTGTCTGCTCTCTTGACCTACCCACTGAGGTACACAATTTACAAGGTCAGACCATAATTTGTCGAAGAAGTGTACTTGAAACAGGTACCAACTTAAGCTCCAGATATTATCATGAGCACTGAGACAGTGTATGCAGCACAATGAAATTCAAGGTAGAAGTCTTCACATTCTTTACACACTGAAGACAAGAGCATTACAATATTCTAGAAATGCTTATGTACGAAGCATATGTATATTGCACAAGTTTTGATTCAGTCTTCAGCACAGAAAGAGGAAGGTGAGTACCCTTTTACCAGAAGCCTTTCAAATTATTTTCAGAACTAGTGCTCTCCCTTCTGTACTTCTCTCAACTTAATTTGACCTGAAGTTGACCAAAATATCATATTCTTTCATGGTCTTCATACAAGCATCATACTCTGTAAAATCAATGAGGAAAAGACTTATACCAAAACACACAAAGATTAGAGAAAACAAGACAAATAAAAACAAACATTACAAAATACACGTGAGAGAACCCAAAGCAAGTAGAATCCATTAAATCAAGAGTAACATTCTGATGGACTTAAATTTAACACCAAATATACTGTGAATTAAGTCCAGTGACTCAAGTACAAGTAAAGCATTGGTTCCAAATAAGCATTTAGGGTGGTATTCATAAACTCTAACTTCGGGTTATCTACATCCTTTTATTATAGCTGCCCATTTCTCCCAAATAACTATGTCACTCTTCAGTTTGAGTCTTAAATTTGTTTTACATCGAATTCATCACAAGGGATATCTTAAAAATAACCTCTCAACTGTCAGAACACCTGAAGTTATAGAGAGTACACTTACACAATCATGTTTTAAGAGAAGTGAGAGCAAGGAAGCTAAAAAGTAAACGTCAAGTTTCACAGGATACAGTCTATGCCAATTCTGAATGGGAAGCTCTTGCTAACGTTTGGTCCTCCCGTACACCTCTGAACCTGTTAATTAAAAGAACTGCTAGAAGACTAAATAGAGTTCCTAAAATCCTAGACAAGACACTAACAGTTTCTGACACTATATAAAGTGAGAAATGGTAGGGAACCCCAATGCCAAAACTTTTGAACTACAAAACATGCAAAAACATTTTGACTAGTAGTCAAAACTAGCCCTAAAATAACAAACAGCATTTTTATTTCAAGTAAGAAACCTCAGACAAGTCAGCATCTTGCACACATGCTGAAACCTTGGTCAGCCATGAAAAACACCTTTTACCAAAGGTGTCTCAGAAATTTC
This sequence comes from Phaethon aethereus, assembly GCF_964289735.1. Lineage (NCBI taxonomy): Eukaryota > Metazoa > Chordata > Aves > Phaethontiformes > Phaethontidae > Phaethon > Phaethon aethereus. The sequence continues at coordinate 27,197,755 of NC_138577.1, forward strand.
CTGCTAGGGTGTATGCCAAGGGATGGGTGTGTGAATGTGTTTATTTTGAAATCAAGAAGGGAAAACTTCATGGTAACGCTAAGATTTATGATAGTCATTAGTGGATTTCTCCCTCTGGATGCCTGCCCAGAGTAGATGAAAATCCAGGCCATAAAACCCTGAACAACTTCAGACTAGGCAGAACTGAATCTAAAGTTAAAGTTAAGCTCCTACTCACTCTTCCCAAAGCATTTATTTTTGTGGTATTTTATCTGAAGTTTTCTGACGAAAGTTGCAGCTCACCATTTAACAAATACCATTATGTTCATTCACCATCCTTCCAGCTGTCTTAGGACTTCAAGGGAAAGTGGTACCACTTTTGGTTGCCTTGACAGGAGAATAATGTAATGTGACATGCGGTGAAATTTGTTTTCCAGACCTCTTGGGTTATTTTTTAATATGTGAACCACTTTCCATGCTCTTGCCAGACCACCCACTAGCTTCTTTTGCTATAAGCTAAACCAAGTTATACCATCTTACACCTTGCTTAGCGAACACAGTAAATTACGGGAGAGTTTTCTGTTTGAGAAGATGTGGCAAACAGGCTTGTCCTGACACAGTTGGGGAAAACTACCATCTAGACTTTGTATTTCTGATTATAAATGTAGCTTATCAGAAGTACATAAACTTGAGAAAAAAGCCAAAAGGATTTTTTTGAAAGACACAGGCCATTGTGATTACAGATCTTGGCTTGTATTAAAAATATCACCGAGTTGATGGGTTAATTTTTGTGGAGTTGCAGGGAGGTACCACAATTTTAACTGTCTATTTTAAAGCAGGCAGGAAGAAGCAGTTTCAAACATAAAGCAGTAATTCAAGGTGTGAGACACATTGACACCTTAGGTGATGCAAACATGTAAGAGACATGCACGAAGATTTGTGCCTCACATCCAACTCACCTGAAATACATGTTCAAATTTGGCAAAACTGTATGTCCTTCTTAGTTATCCTACATTGGGAAAGTTTTACATTTTCTAGACAGAGACAGCCAGCACCTTTAAAAAACCAAAAGCAGTCCTCCCCGCTCCCCAAAATCCATCTAAGGCTTGTATAGCATCTTTGAAACCAGCCATCATCCTGTACTAAAAACTTGTGCTTCCATTTTACATAAAGCAGATCAAAGTGAATGTTTCACTGAGACCAAGTCTACCACCCTATGAAGAGGAAGGGCAGTAAGAGGGAAGATACACAGAGAACATTTTAGTGGATTGACAGTTGGATTAAAACTGAAAGACTGTTTAAATTGCAGAAGGAAGCTGCTTTAAGAAGCAAGCCAGAAATATCACAGACAAGATCATGATGAAATATGTAGTAAGTAACCTCATAGCCCACAAGTAGTTTACAGTTTCTAGAACTTCTGAATTAAAACAAGTAAAACTTTTAAGTTCTAATTTATTTCAACATTTGCACAAGACGACATAATGCTTGTTATTTTACAGTTTATAAGGGTTTTCACAATCTTGTTAGAGACAGCAACAGATGAAACTTTTACCTGTACACATATGCAGCACAGAACAGCCATATAGAAGTTTATGATTTGCAACAGGGGCCTTACCTTTACAGGGCATCACCTTTTCTACTTAATTATAGGAAATATTTTAATTATGTAGTACAAAATAACATAAACTGGAAAAATAAGCTGTATCTTCCATATATAAACTTTATTACACTGGACACCATACAAAATATTAAACTTTAAAAGAGGAAAATGATTTTGACATCAATGGCAAGTACAGTTTTAACAATTAATTGGTCTTCAATAACAAATATGAGGCACAAATTGTGCTACAGCAGGTCCAAAAGAAGGTTCACAACTTCTTTTGGAACAGCTAAAGTTTTCAAGATTATTTAAATTCAATTTACAGTAGCTGACCAATTTAAATATTCACACAAAATCAAGACAGAAGCCCAGCTTATTGTAGAAGTGGTAGTAATGTGAGGTGTTTTGGCTTTTTTTTTCCCCAAAGTAGACATCACTATGACTTCAAATATGTAAAGGAAGCACTAAAAAGTATCTTGCCTGCTCTGTGCGAATATGAAGAATTTATGTATATTGATTTGTCCTTTGTTATTTCACCTTCTTTGTAGTGGAACTGTCACTTGACAATTCCAGTCTAGATTAGTGTTCTGGATATCCAGAACGCCACCAACCATAATTTAGCTTAATTTTCATAAATTGTAGATTGTTGTTCCACATAGAAGGGAAAAAAACCTGAAAAGTGCCAAGTTGAGCAAAAGTGCTTACTGCAGTTACGCAGATGTAAAGCATGGGCTGTCTCTTCATCAAGAAGTGGGTACTGTGTGCAATAACTTGCACATTTTTTATCTCTGAATGTCTATTTCATGGTTAAATGCATCTGAATTAATGATTACACAAATAACGGAAACAAGTAAGCATATCCCCATACTTTCCTTATAATGGATTTATTCTTGTGGTTTGCAGTTTGAATTTCTTCTAGAAGTCAAGAATGCAACCATTTTGAGAAAACATATTTTTGAATGCAGAGCTGTATTAACAAATGTGGATAATAAAATATGCAATCTTTCTTATAAACATTTCCTTAACAAAAGTTTACAGAGAAAAACATGTCATAAAAAACCATGGAGAAACTGCCTCTTGCTTTTGATACTTTATTTCAGCAGGATCCAATAGGAAGAAAGTGACAGAAGTTGGTTGTTTCCATTCATACAGTTGCTCTTAAAGGTAATACACAGTTCAGGTCTTTCTTGTCTTCTAACACATGCCAAGTCTGGGGAAAAAAGTACAAAGTTTTAACAGGCTAAATAATCTTTGCCACTAATACTTAAATACTGCTTACAATGGTAAGCCTCAGGTCCACAAAAACAAGGTTGATATTTTCTCCTTCTTGAAAATAGATGGGTTTTGGTTTTGTTTGTTTTTAAGGGAATTAAAAGCTACACAAAATGCAATGAACTATTGAGGAAGTTACAACCTTTCAAGAAGACAGTGGATTTGTGGAGACTGAGATGTTAACGTTATTTAAGCATTATACTGATATTCTGACTGCAAAATAATTGTCTCAAATTTACACGTCAAAATTCCTGATACAGGGTCTTATATATTCTGATATTTCCAGAACTTAACTGTGTCTTTAAAATAGGTTATTTAATTTTTCTTCTGTATTCTAGTGTGAATTCCAGGACACACCTGTCACATCTACAAGACCATGAAGCTGCAAATAACTGCAGCAACCCTCTTGCCTTTACACAGAATTCATTTAAACCACAATATGTAATGAAAACCACAGGAAGAATAATCTCTCAAGAGCAATGAGACAAACAGATGCCTTAGGCTTCTTAAAAAAGTGCACAATATTAATAAGTACTTGCAATTTTAAGCAACTGTTATTCCTTATGGTTCCCAGTAAAGAGGAAATTTTTTCAGGGCCATAACACTCTAATATATAGGCTTCCAGACAGCTAGGATCAAACAACTGCTTTTGCATTTTTCAGAAAACCACACAGGTTTGAAATCAATTTTTACATTGAAAACTCTGAAAAGAGAAGTTCACTCTGATGTCACAGAACAGTGAGAGAGCTCAAGCTACTTTGTAAACCACTGCTTTAGCAGATTCACCAAATCAAGTAGTTCATGTAGAAGTATGCAACCAGTTCAGTATTTTGTATGCTAACATGGTTAAATAGAAGGAAACTGACATTTCTGAACAAAATTACAAAGAAAAAAAAGCTATCCTTTTCTGACTAAGGCAACACCTTATAGCATTTGTTTTATTACAAGTATCTGGCACTGATTTTCTTTTTGCTGGAGACACCCTCAAGATATTTAAGGACTTTATCAACTGGAGTAAACAGAAGCCTCCAATGACAGCATAACAGGACGCTTTGAAGTCAGTTCTGCACACTAATCCCTAGTCATAACTACATTATCAATAGTCAGAGGTCTCAGAAAACTAGAATTTGAGCTGTGATTCCAAATATAATGCCTGTGATAGGAAACAAACATAAAAGAAGGTTGGCAACAACGATTTTTAGAAGGATGATGTTTAACCAAGGCCTAAATCTTTGCTTGCTCCAAAGTGTCCTTGCCTCCTCTACTGACTGGAACAGTGAAAACTCCAGTTTGAACCACTAATGTTCTAAAATTATGAGTGTGGTCTCCCTAAAGAAAAGTACCAATTTAACTCAGTTGCAAAAACCAGCAGAAAACCATTGGTGTCAATATTTATTAAAAAGGGCGGGTAAGTAGTATAAAACATTGTTTATTATCAGCCAAATTCATGTTGCAAGAAGTAATGAATAAAGATAAAGTTGTAATTCTAAAGCTATTGACTATCACTAAAATTTTTACACACATAAGAAAATCTAAGACAAAGGGTTTACTATTCCAACTATCCATTTCAACTGAAACCTGATGCTTAGTGGCAAACATTAATAAATACTCTTACTAAAAAAATTCCCACATAATTTTCAAAATACATTGCTATTATTTGTATCATACAAACCAAAAATATTCATAACAAACATCAGAAACAGGCAGGTTCAATGACTAGCATTTGTATAACTATCTTGAAAACCAAACTGACCAGAAAAATTAAATGAGATATACTGTTTACCTTCAGAAATTCACCTTTGATAATATCAAACTTCTGTTTTTCATGTACAGCTCTAGCAGTGTTTGTCCCATCAAAGGGCTCTGCAAGATCAAACACATACATTAAAAAGTGTTAAGAAACCTAGGGCTAGACTATCTTCATACAAAACCCAGAAGAGTCAACAATCATTGCTTCCCAAGAGTGTTTTGAGTGGCTGATTCTACTTTGCTTCTCAATCTTCATTTCTACATAAAATTAATAAAAAAAAAAACCCAACCAAAACCCCCCCCCAAAAACCCTGAATACTTTAATGGTATGTAATGCATAATATAGTCAGGCTATTGTATCTATTGAAGCACATTATGATTGTGCTCAGTTTATGTATCAGTAATTATTTGTTTCTGCTTAATAATCTGTGATGACATATCAGAATATGATCTTGCATATTAAAATGTTTTGAAACTTACTACACATGTGCCTCTTGAAACTGCTCACTTTAGATTAATCTCATTCAACAGCTTCTCAGTGAAATACAAGAAACATATAAAAAGTTATAGTAAAATGTTTACTATATAAGATGTATCAACTGCTGTAAAAATATATTTTATCAGTTCATACCTATTCTACAGTATCAATTCAGGAGTTAACAATTTGGGGCTTCCAGCTTCTAACAGACTACAGATTTTTCTTTTTTTTTCCTAACACAATTAATACTTTGGGACTTTTTTTTTAATGAAGGATTAAAAAAAGTACTCCTTGCTACTGATAGCCACTCCTTTAATGCCAACATTAAAGCAATAGGTACTAAAAAATTATGATGCAGATAATATGCATTACAGTGTGCTACAAAACAGATTTTATAGTCTTTTTTCCCTTACTAGAGAACTGCTTAAGTAACATGGTATATTTCATACTGGCAAAATGAATGAACGTCCTTAAAGGCCACAGAACCACAGAAGTATTTGCTGGATCAGGTACCTTTTTTCAGTTGGTTATGAATTGCTTTTATTCAGTTAGGGACATACAGTAAAATAAAGTATTAAACAGACACCAGAATGTCTTATGCCATTATGGAGACTGGGACTTCAAATTTGGAACATGATCCGTGGCACTGGGTTTTTACTTCTGCAAGCTATTTAAATTTACAAAGTAATTGTTTCATGCGATAAATGCTGTATTTGGCAGGTGTCTAAAAGGTTTCTCTTCAAACTATCTGTAAAGTTTTAAGTGGACATTTACCGGCAGATTTATTTTACTGCAGAATGCATCATACATTTAGATCAGATCAAAAAAATGGCAATCAACAAAAAAATGTACACAGTCCTCTAAAGTAAGTCACATAATTTGACACAGTGACCTACTGCTGCTAAGAATTCCACGTCCCTTACCATATGAAGCGGTGCAGCATTTCTTTTGTGTGTCTTAAACACGATGTTGACTGTTTCTTTAATGCTAGGACCTTCATGTACTTCATGTTGAATCAAGATATAGATATTTTTAAAACAGCAAGAGCAAAGCTGTACAATCTGAAACAGTCAGCAGGGGAAAAAAAGGTACTCAGGCACTAAAGCTGACTCATATCTTCCCTTTATTCTCCTGCATATTTACTGACTGTCGAAAGACCAACTCATTCCCTGGAGCACAGCAAGAATAATTTTGCAATCAGTTACTTACACCAGTACATTTTCTAACCATCAAGACAGTGAGAGTCCATCATAAGTTACTTTGTTCACACAGAGACCAGAATACTAAAAGAAAACAAGTACTACACCTTCAACACTGATGCTAGAGGGAAAGGCTAAAAGGGATCATCTTTCCACAATAAAATACAAGAAATCATAAAGCTTCAGAATTGCTGCAAACCAAGGCTTAAGGAATTATTTTTAGAACTATTATTGTTAACATGTAGATCTGAAAAAGTACATGCATGAATCAGGTGCAGCTTAGACTACTTCTCATTCAGTTTCCCTAAATGACTATCAATTTAGTTGTCTCACAAAATTGCCATGTTTCTAGCTTTTCCAAACTGTGCCTTTTTCAACAGGAGAATAGTTGATATTATTTGATATAGGCAAGACTTAAACTGAAACCAGAGTAGTTGGTAGCAATTTAGAGCTTGTTATAAGGAACGTTCACAAACATTAGCTAAAAGCAGTGGTTTCTGTATCCCCTTCATGGTAACAGCCTGCTAGATTTTAAACTGTTTGAAAAGAGCATCTCTACTATATTTCTCTAACAGCAGAAAGACAAGTGAGAATCAGTCTTAATGCCAAAAAATTTAAAACAGAACACAATTTTTTTCCTTGAGCAAGCCTAAATACATGTGGCAACTTGCAGACATAGACTTGTGTAAACTACCAAAAAATATATTTAAAGTATTAAAAAATATACACAATAATACCACTTACTGATATTTTAGTCCACTAACTGGAAAATCTGAGAGAGACTTGGAAACCAGACTATGCTGGCATGTTTAGCCAGCTTTTAGAAGCTTCTTCTCAAAGTACACAGAGGTTTATCTATGTACTTTGTTAAACCAGTTCAGCTTAACAGCTATTACAAACTTGAAGCCTACTTAGATTTGAAATAGGAAATCTATTTTTTCACTTCTACTTTGGAAGTAAAAACTTGGTATGTGAGGATAAAACCCACTAATAAAGTCTTGAAGCACACTGTAACAGGAAAGAATCAGATGTGCCACCTGTAGATAATTTTGCTTTTGATAGTTCAAATGCAAAATGCACTCTTAAGGAAAAGTTGTATGTAATCAAACCCATTTAATACAAATTCTAAAATACTTGTTTTGTATGATGATATTCTATTTTCCAACCTGAAAAAAGGAAAACCTAACTAGTCAACCACTTTGTAATGTCATTAAAAAAAAAAGAGCTTGAAACACACAGCCCCTCCCCCAACACAGAGGATCAGCATCATGTGACAGCAGCAGACATAGCTGCCCAGCATTCCCACCTCCCACTTTCAGTGTGGAGCCTTGGCAATACCTGCACTATGCTATTCCATATCATTTCTGCTGTGCAGATACTCTAATTCTTGCATTTCTTAACTCTGAGACTGCAGAGTCAAGCATGCAGTCATCCTTCAGTGTATTTTTTCCCCTGTGACTGGTAGTTGATTCCCTGACCCCAGCGCCCCAAAGTCAAATAGAGAACTGGAATCCCATCATGTGGCTTCACACTGCAGTCCATGTGACTACAGCTAAGTTAGCTATTCTGTGGCCAAGAGCTCATCAACTTCACCAGTAGGTAATTATTCTCCGCACAGAGCAGCACAAATGCAGGAAATTACATGCACGCACACTGGTGCAGTCCCACCCCCAGCAGTCTTGACGAATGTCAGCTCAGCCACAGGACTTCCACCTTATCCTCCTTTTCACCCAGCAAAATTTTCAGTGTCTAAATGTTTCCATACCATTTGGCTCCTGTCCAAGTTCTAGTCCTCTTATTTATAGCCAGGGCCCAGGGCTCCTCTCCTATTTCAAACCTTCCCTCTTCACCGCAGTGTCCTAAACTACCTACTTCTAATTCTGCTCCCATTCCATCTTGGTTCCTTATCCATAGTCCATATGGATCTGTATCCATATCCAACCAATTCCTCTTTACCTGCTGCATTCTGATTCTCACTCCACTTTCTTCTCTATGTTAACTGTATCCAATTACACAGCACCTCTCAGTCCCTTCCCTGCTTTTCTTTTCATTCTAACATCTCAATCCTTCCTTTGGTCTATTATCTTCTCTTTCCGTGGTCCAAGCTTCATCTCCTACACATGCAAACTGTTCATCTTCTCCATGTAGATTCTGAACGGCAGTTGAAAGACATCAAGAGCACATGAAGCAAGTTCCCTGTATAGTGCTACTGCACAGTCCAGCCTGCACTAAGAAGGCTGAGACCTGCAAATACAAAAGGTAGCCTGGGTTTACCCTCCAGTTCTGGAATGCATCATACAATCTCTGCAGAAACTGCACATTCACAAGCCACTCAGAATCAGTAGACAAGGGGATCAACATACTTACAATCTAGACACTGCTCGGACTTGGGATGCCAGAGCATTTCTAGACCAAAGAACATTCTTAGAGAGTAATCTGAGTATGTGCCTGCTGTGTTTTTTCAGAAGCTCAATCTTGGCAAAACTGATGACTACTTCTGCAGAGCAGGAAAACACACACTACTGTCATAAAGGCCATTCCTTGTCAAAGTCCTAATCCCTGTTCCAAAAGTAACAGGGCAATGAGTGGTCTTGAAGAAAAGGTCATGAGAACTATTTTTAAACCCTATAGAACTTAAAGCTTCCTTCTCAAATGTTTTTGGTGGGACTGTTTCCAAAAACTATTTACATTGGTTAAACTTAATTTTGTATATAACTGTATTACACATATGCACTATTAAAAGACAACCAAGGTAAAGTCTAATTGACAGATTTCTATATTTAGTGTCTTAACAGTTAAAAATAATAATGCAACTATACATTTTACCTTCTACACAAATAAATTTGTTTCTCCATTCAATGCCATCAGGTCTTGGAATAGCTTTGGCCTCACGAACTGAAATCATTTGATGGCTCCAACTAGAGAAAAGAAAAACAATTTGCAGAGCTTTTAACTCTTGATTCTAAATTAATAATACCAGTTTACATTAAAAATTGACAAATGGCTATGTCACAAGCCTGGATAACACAGTACTTTATAATGAGCAATTTAGCATAATAGTCTAATCTTCACAATTCGTTATATAAGAGTAAGGAATGATGGGTACAAAACAAGAAAAATTTTCCACAAACAGAAGTTTATTTATGAAGACATCTGCAAAACAGAACGTCACAGATTTCCATGAATAACATATATTCACAACAGATTTTTTTTTTTTTTAAAAACAATGTCAACTTGAATATGGACACGTACATTATTTCTAAGTTGAAAAGAAATTATATCCTCAAATCTATCTTTCAGGATTTTCTGTGGGCAGAAAAGGAAAATAAGGAGTTCAAGTGCAGATTATGCCACATACTGCACTCCATTAAAAAAAAATCAACAGTATAAAGATATATAAAGATAGCTTGCTTACAGGCCACCATTCCTGGTGCAAGGAACCTATTATCAGAAATCACTAACACTTTGTATATGCTGAATTTTACACCTCCTACAAGTGCAACAACAGAAAAACAACTCAAATACACATTTGAATGTATTCTACCGCTTTCTGCACACAATTTTACAACAGCAAAACCATAGGAAATGATCACACTAAAACAGGAACAGCAGGCTGTTTACAGGGCAATCTTTACAATGTGCCAAGCATCATAAAGATGCTTGGCACAACAATATGCCAAACATAATGGAAGCCAAAGCAACTACTTGCAGTTTCATGTTCTTATCTACCTGGCCAGTTTTCATCTGCTCTTAACTAAACCAAGGAAATACCATATCAGCGAAATACCTGGATCACCAACAATGTGTCACCATATGCCATGACTAAATGGGGCTTAAAAATAGCTGGGTAGCATGCTGCTAGCTGTACTGGTGTTACATACACCTGACATGATCTCCTGACTGAGTCAATCTTGACATAACGCAAAGAGAGAGGAGCTTGGCTGGGTACGTCAACTACCTGCAGTAAATGTGTAAATATCAACTGTAAATCAAAATACAGTCTAATTCATCAGTTAAACTTGGAAGAACTCTCTGCTCCCTAGACCACAGATCGGCTATCATAACTCCATTAAGTCAGTGGTGATAAGACAGTTTACACCAGCTAAAAATCCATCCCTGTAATTCTACATGTTATCTTGGATACAACTCATGATTAAAACCACTTATGAAAGCCAGCTGTTTAAATAACTGTACTTCCAGTTATTCAAACATGTACATTATTCTTCTGTTTAAGAATATGAATACAGCCTATTTCAAAAAAGTGCAGGACACGGCACATGAAGCACAGTTTAGGATACCTCAGATTACATACTCACTCACTGATGCGTATATTTAATTTCTCTTGATATATTCTTCCAGACAATTAGTAGAGGTGATGATAATTTCTGGCATTCCATGAAAACTAAAGCTTTCATTCTAACCCATCACTCTCCCTCTCCTTAATTCCCATAGTAGACAACTTTTGCAAGAATTAGATATTGTAAAGCACCAAATGCTTTCCTATCACGTCTTTTTAATAAACTACTGTCTTTTTAATAAACTGCCATCAACAGAAGCTTACAAGAAATTCAGATTAACTGCTCAAAAAAAACCCCAAACATAAAAAAAAGACAGAAGGAAAAAAGCATGCGACTAGACCATCAAAGAAGCTTCAACTGCAGCTCTAGAACATTGCTCATGAGCAGAAGCTGGCAGTTCAACTCCTCTGCTTTTTCTAAAAGCTTATTTAAAAATCAGAGAGATCCAGGTCAGTGGGATAAAACAAAAAGTCACACAACAAAGTATTTGATCTGTTTTTGGTTAAACCAGGCAGTACTGTTTCACTTCAAACATGTAATTCTCTTGAGTTCTTTTTCTCTAGATTATACTTGGCTTCATTCCTTAGCAAAAAATAAATGCATTTATAATACACTGGTTTAGCAAAAAGCAACAAAAAAGGGACATTTCTAGCTATTTAAACAGCTTTTTATTTAAACTTGAAAACAACTACATTATCTAATAGTCTCAAACCTTCACTAACCTTGGTACCAAAATCAGCCTGAATTAGCAATGAGTTACTAATAGCAAACGATTTGTGTATCAATTTTAACCATTTTGGCTTGCATACAATAACTTCATTATTGAGAACACAAAGAAAATATTTTCCACATACACACTTTCAATCCATAAGTTAACAATAAGCATTTAAAAAGCTATTTCAACAACCAGTTATTTCTGTTGTCACTGCCCACTTCAGGTAGGTACTCCTCAAGGAGAAGGCAAGAATTTGAAAGAAAAAGACCAGGCATGCCCAGGTGTGTGTATAAATACACTACAAATATATTAAAAAGCTTATCTTTTCCAGAGCATTTTTATAAACCAAAGCAATTTGTATAAACACACTAAGGTACGAATTTCAAGCATATTTAATTCTGTTAAATACTGTTAAAAAATATGATCCCTTTATTCCCTGACCAGTTCTACCCTGAAGAGAGCCATGAGCAACTGTATTTTATATTGTCATGATAGTAGAAGATTGGTTACATCATGTCCACTAAATACAACTTAATCAGTGAATGATCTTAAACAACTGCTACATAACTTGAAACAATAAATTTAAGAGAAGTACGGTCCCAAAGGACAATCTCTAGCTTCCCTAAAAATAACTTCAGGGGAACAAGGCCTTGCTTCAAGGTCTCATTTTGTAAAGAGACAGCCAAGTGAAAACCTGCTGCCTTCACTCACAGCTGCAGAAATGAAATAAGACACTCTCTCCAGAGGGCCTTGTAAACATGGATCAGTTTCCAAACACTTTCTTTTGAGAACACCTCCATAAGTTTTTTCACTTGGTCACACTCACTGCATGATCAGTGGACCTTTGATAGTTTGAAATACTTAAAATGGAGTTATAAGCATACTTCTAGCCAGCTGTATCATGTGAAACATGCAGATTTGAACTCTTATGGCAAGCTAATTAGACAGACATGTATGTAGTGTGTAAGTCCAATATATGCAGCAATTTCCAAATCACATTTCTGGTAACATATGAAGAGGGATAAAAATTACTTCTTATGGACACACCGAAAATCCCACAGTAGAACTGTGGGATGTGTACTGTATAAATGCATGGTAATCAGCAATGTTTATTTAGACTGCAAGCTGTTTCAGAAAAAAGCAGATAAAAAGGAAAAAAGGGAAAAAACCCACAGGACAAGGAGATAAACTTATTTATGGCTGCACAGCATGCAAGTGTCTTGTTTCTTCTTTTGTGCCCTACTATTTGGGCCCATCCCACCCTTAAATGTTGTTCACTACATCAAGTAAAATAAAACATAGGCTTTAACTGAAATACCAACTGGCCTTTGCTAGACTGAGGGGAAATTTAGAACAATGAATCTGCACCTTGCCTTAGTCTGCCTGACCAGTACATGTAAAATAGTTGATCAGTTAAGAATTTCAGGCAGGTGGTGTCAGTGACTCATTCTGTCCAAAATGATGATCTTCACACATGATCTGATCATTCTTGACTGCATGCTGCTCTTTCAGCAAAACAGATCCCATGTATGAAATCTGGTAGTGTTGTGTCCTACTCCATAGATCAGAATCTACTAAAGCCACTTTTATGAAAACTGAAGGAGTATTCTCTTCAGTAATCTTTTCACCAAACACATTACTGTTCAATAGTGAAAGTTCACTGGCACAGTACAGGTCATTTAAATGTGACCTAACTTAACAGGCACAGTATCTGAAATACAATCTCAAAATTTCTGTAAAAGCAAAGACAGCAGATACTGTGGATAGCGTGACACTGTACTTGTTCTCCTTAGCTGTCTATCACACACACAAAAAATGTTTAAACACCATTTTCTGCTCACCTTTTCCCCAGCATGGGCATTAATTTGGGTTTCTCTTCTCTAGCCAATTACTAGTTTTTATGAAACTATATGTAATTTTAGGATCTTCAAGACACACACCCTGCTTCTTTCAAACAGGATTTATAGTTGTCAGGTAGACACAGATGGTCAAGCAAACAGTACACCTGACTAAGTTTTATTTCTGTAGCAGAAAATACAGGTTGCTGCATTAGGTGCATCATTTCCTGATAGGACTTCTCAGCATTAACGTTTTCAATACAGGAATTCTAATGGCTATTTTTACAGTTTTTTTGTGTGGTTTGTTTTTTGTTTGTTTGTTGGGTTTTTTTTTTTGAAACAGAACATTACCAGTCAAATGTTTAAGTACTTAACAGGTACTTAACACTGGAAAAACAAGCCAGATATTTTTTTGTTTGGTTAGTTGTTTTTTAAAAATCTTCCCTTGATGTCAGCAACTATCCTATCTTCACTAACCACTTTTTTGAGCTTTGTTTTAACAAGAAGCTCCCTTCTGCCTCTGATTAAATTTAGGTAACATTTTTTCCTCATTTGTGATTATCACAAAAAATAATATTCAGGGACTACAATCAGTTTAAGTACTGATATTGCAGCATTGTTAAGTCTTCATACTTCTTAGACATATAGGTTATACTAACCACAGGCAAAAAAAAAAAAATAGTCCTCCTGGACCAGCTACTGACTTATGGAAGAAGCTGCTCTTGACTATGTTCATAAGCACCCAAACCAGAAAAGTCAAATTATGTATTCTTTCCTTCATTTGGACAAAAGATCATCTGCACAGGCAAACCAGAAACTTCTTCCTTAGTGGAAGATAAATTTACTTTCATATATGAGAAGATTAACAACTAGTTATACAGGCAAGTAGTAAAGGATGCATATAGTGTCCCACAAATTAGAAACTTGAGGATATAACCCAGCAGTGTCTTCTGATTTCCCTGTTTTTCAGCTGGCAAGATGCTGTTTGATAAGACAGGTACTCAGGAGAAACTTTTAGAACAAAAGACCATTCCTTTATCTGCAGAGGCTGTTGAAGGAAAATCCTTTATATGCAAATCTTTCAGAATCGGGCTGATCATACCAGAAATGGATACGATGCACAAACACTGGACAGCAACATGTATGAACGAACTGCCTCAGAAACAAGTTCTTTAGAAGATCTTTAAGCTTACTGAAATACAACCATTTGATATTTTATATGGACAAGCACTTTTCCTAAGAAATTCTCGAGTGACAAGTTGGCAAAATACTCATGATCTACAGCTTTCTCAGATGCCCTCATAACTTCAGCTTCTCCTTCTCTTCTATAACGAAGTCCAGACACCAAAATTAAAATCAGATTCTAGCAAGCCAACAAGGTTAGGGAACCAACTATACATGGGAGACTTCACTAGGTGTGGCCTGTATTGATACATATTACAATCAAAGTAAGGAGCCACAGAGCTTGTAAGGGCAAGACAAGCGCAGTTCTTAAGGTCCAAATAATTAATATCACAATCAATACCTCAAAGTACAACTAAGAAAAACAGATCTTTCTCATACATGGATAGGCGGTTTTAGAATACTGTAATATAACAAAACCTGCCTATTTTTGAAGGACAAAGCTTTCTAACTTCTGGCAGCTATTTTACAGGATAGGATACTTGGCTAAGCAAAAGATGTCAGACACTCTTTATCAGCATTTCCTGCTGTCCTGTGGTCTTTTCACCCATTTTCTGTCAGTTACCACTCCTGCATTACTGCTATTCTCTCTGTTCAAGGGTTATAAAGTGTTGATATACTGAATAGAAGGAATCAAAGTTTCGCAGATTCTAAAACACTAAGATGAGCTTATTACTTACTCAAATTCTGTGGCATAATATTTGAAGAAGCCTATTAACAAATCTCCAAGGCTTGATCCATTTTTTGAGATGTAAGGAGGAATAGCACATGGAGCTTGATGAACAAGATGCAACTGCATAGTAGAATCAAAAGCTTCCTGTAAAAATAAAATCGGAGAGTAGGTATATACACACACAGCCTTAATCTAGGTGCATATATTTTTCACAGTAAAAAAGTTCCCTATCATTTGCTTATTAGAAGTTCAATGACAACTTACAAGCAAAAGACCATTTCAAAGGACTATTTCGCCCTCCTCTGCTGGATACTCCCCTTGAAGTCAGGTATAATCATCCTACACAGGAGTGTCCCAGACCTTCCCTTGCGTTCTGTTTGCTAAAGAGTTTTGACATGGGAGGGTATCTGAACTGGGCTTGTGTTTACATGCTAGTGAAACTGCATGAGCAAAAGCTGAGTAAGGTAGCCTGCACCGAGCTGACTGCAGCTGAACTGAGTTGGGGTAGGTGATGCTAATGCACTTATTGCCAAGTTCCCGTAACTGTGGTACAGAAACAAGCCAAAAGGAAGGCCTGAATTATTTTTCCCACAGCATAGAGTTAAAATAGCATATGAAACCCACTGGCTCTAATATGAACCTGCATCCTCCCACATAACAAGCTCAAAGACGCAGCACCTCCTCTAGCCAGCCTATCTGAAAGAATAAGAAGTTATAAAAAACCTGAATACGCAGAACACAGCATTTAAGCTGAAGTATGCTTTTTTTTTTGAGGGGCAGGGAAGAAAGAAAAAGTCAGGTTTGCTATAAACAAAAGTCACTATTGCCAGCTTAAAAAGGAATCTACACAAGACTGAATTAACATGGGTTTAGATCTGCTATACTCTTTGGCTGTCCATTGCATCCTTTAGGTTCTTCTGAGAGACTGGGGTATATGGAGGACAACATAGCTTCTCTTGCTAGAGAAACAATTTTTAAAGCCTGGTTATACCAGGATACCACATTTTACAGTAATGTTGTATATTTTAAACAAAATAAACCCAAGATACACATAAAGAAATAAATATACGTAAATTTAGGGACCCATTCAGTCATTACTGTATCTTTCCTCCCACACATTTGTTATTTTAAAGAGTAGTATTAAGCATAACTTGAACTTTATAGTACTAGAATACCACTGGAAACACTATACTCTGTGATACTATTTCCATGTCCGAAGCTGGCAGTGCTTCCTCTGAGAAAAGCATGGTTAGCAATCAAACCAATAGGACTTGAAACTTTGGGACTCCCGTCCTCTTTCACCAGTTCTAGCAAAACTTCCTGGAACCTTGTGCAACACTTTCTGGGGAAAAAAGCCATTCTTCCAGCTATGAAAAATTTCAAGTCTTGTTCTCACATGATCTAACTATAATAATATTTTATATGCAAAGTTATCAGAGCTTAGAATTTAACAGCTTGCAATCCAACAGAACACAAAAAAAATATGGAGACAGACAGACATTAAAAGCAGATATGCAGCACAGAAAAATCTAAAAGGGGGACAGTTGTTCCTATGCTATACAGTAGATACAGTTTTAACCCCAAAGGTAATCGACAGTTACTAGAGTGAAATTTGCTCCTTGCCCATTCCTACAGAAAGCTGTAGAAGAGTTACAACAAATGAATTTAGTATTAGCAGTATAACAGCTCATGAGGAAATGGGGATGGGGGGGGAGGGGGGAAGGAATGAGAAAACGGGCTGCTGACCTCCAAACAATGCAAAACAGAAATGCAATGAAATCATTACTACAGATGTCTACTACTAAGTAAATGTTTGGAGGCAGCAGACGTTTTGAAAAGAACACGATTTTTTTTTAATGCTTTGAATGTTCCAATGCTTGAGGACTTCTCAACTGCAAGAAAAATCTGCCACCACAGTGAGGCTGGCATGCTGAGTAGCTAAAAAAATAGACTTTGGGATATTCTTTTTCAGAATAATAAAAAAGCTTTTTTCTTTAACTATTACAAGCTTAGAGAGGATGTTGCTTTTTCTTACTAATCTTGACCTTAAGTACATTTTATTTACTTTTCATATATTGATCACAATTTATATTAGTGTTTGTACATCATTTGATTAAGAAAAACATAAATCAATTATACTAATAGCAAAAGACAATATATCAAACATAGTTGTAATAAAACTTACGAGGAAAAAAGGAGACTGAATGCCTCTCTGCATATGCTTACATCCAGAAAAAAAGAAATATCAAAAGGATATCAAATACAACTTTACCCAAAAATATTTCTTCAGTAAGATTTGTTAGCAGTTAATGAAATAGGAAGTTACAAAACCTTGCAGTTATAAAATTACAAGTACGTATTTTGAAAACGGTGATTATGATAGAGGCATAGTCCAGATCAATGTGTTTTTCAGGATATTTAGTTGGTCTGTTTCTTCACAGAGTTTGCACCTGATCAAAAGTCACGTAAGCAGCAGTGATAAAACTGAAAGACTCCTCATTTGAGGAGCAGGAAATGTACCACATTCCAAAGATTCCCAGCCATGACAGAAGAGATAAAATTCCCAACCTACATTAGAAGGTAATTTTCTAAATCTTCATTTAGTAATTAGGATTAAAACTCTTCAATTCTGCATTTTTTTTTAAAAAGCAAATTCTATTTCATGAAATCTGCAGTTCCAAGCTTTACCATGTATATTAAATACACCTGCCTTACAAAAGTCAGGCAAATCAAAGTTTTCCCTACTCAGAAAGGCATTTGCCTTCAAAAAATAAACTAACAGCTAATCATTTAAAAACCCAACCACCTAGTTTAAGAGACACACATATAAATAATTCCCATCTCCACTTGCTCTAGTGGTATAACCACTATGAAAATGACTCTTAAAAAGACAATGAGGTGTTACAAAATGGGAAGCATGACTGAAACGACTTTTCTGGAAGAGAAATTTTTTTTTTTTACACTAGCTAAAGCAAACTGTTAATCACATTTCTGATACTGTTAGTCAACTTAGTTTTTAAACACTGAGTTGCTGATCACCACATGTAGAAAGAAGTGTTTCATCTTTTTGAAAAACAGAAAATTTATGGAAGAAATTGCTATTACCAGATTACAAAGTTTTACATGTAAAAAAATGTAATTATTACTTAAGCTTGGGTATGGGGAAGAATTAATGAAAATGTCTGCCAAAATATACCAATATTCAACATATCAATAACCTTCGTTTAAGGCCATTTCTTAGCAAAGCTATCACTCTGTGTCCAGTGGACAAGAGGTCAGACCAGCCACAGGATACCTAGGCTCATTTCGTTGTTCTCATAGGAGAACAAGTCTTATGAGGAGCAGCTGAGGGAACTGGGATTGTTTAGTCTAGAGAAGAGGAGGCTGAGGGGAGACCTTATCACTCTTTACAACTACCTGAAAGGAGGTTGTGGTGAGGTGGGTGTTGGTCTCTACTCCCAAGTAACTAGTGATAGGACGAGAGGAAATGGCCTCAAGTTGTCCTAGGGGAGGTGTAGATTGGATATTAGGAAAAATTTCTTCACCGAGAGGGTGGTCAAGCATTGGAACAGGCTGCCCAGGGAGGTGGTGGAGTCACCATCACTGGAGGTGTTCAAAAAATGTTGTAGACATGGCACTTTGGGACATAGTTTAGTGGGCACGTTGGTGATGGTTGGACTTGATGATCTTAGAGGTCTTTTCCAACCTTAGTGATCCTATTCATTGACTTTTCTGCTTTGCCACAGACAACCCATAAGAATCCATTAGGCTCAACCTGCCTCCATTTCACCTACTGTAAAACAGAGATAACAGTACTTTCATTCCTGCCAGAAAGACTCAGGGAATAACTAGATAAACAGAACAAGGTACAGCTTATAGATTCTGCACATAAGTGAGGTTGAGAATTATGAAGCATCCTTCAGACTAGCTTAATTTCAAATAGGCCTACCCTGTAAGCTTTCCCTTACTAACTTGCTCTAGAAGGCAAAAAATTCAGCTTCTTTTAAAACTAATCCTTAATTTGCTTACTGTGTCTTTGCCTCATGCCATCTTAAGACATGGAAAAGAAATTCAGGATCTGATTGAGCAACAAATATAAATGAGCTATCCATTATTTCAAAATACCCCAGGGAAGGGGGATCCCAAAGTCTTTTTTCCTTTTTTTGCTACATCTCTAGTATTTATATTGCTTGGCTGGTTTCTCAAGGAAACACCAGCATTCAGCAGCATACTTCATGTTCAAGCTACATAACGCTTACACATATTCTCATTCCACCTTACACACTGGAAAGGAACACAAGTGTACATGAAAAAATCTTTACGTTTTAATATCTTGATGTATAATGAGTTTAACTTTGACTGTACAAGATCCTTCCTTCCTGTAACATCAGGATAGTATCTGGCCATTTTTAATAGGTATCTATTCGCACACATAAAACAGCCTTCCCCAGTCTTACAAATGAACATTTAACTCATGATTATACTTTTAAAAAGTGCAACTAGAAGACTAAAGCAAGTTGTGACTGCTCATGTAACTGAGACGGCAGAAACAAAAATGTGCTCATGCTAGAGTCCACAAAGTTCACAATCCAGAGCTCTAGCGGAGAGTAACCTCCACCTGGATTTAAGCAAACATGCCAGGCTGCTCTGGAACATTGGAGACAGGCACATGTTCCCTTCTGACTCCCAACTGCAGCAATATTCACCTCTGGCAAACACACAGGCAAAACAAACAGAAGCCATAATGGCTTAAGCCACTACAGGTTCTCCAGAGTTCATCTGTAAAACTCCTGACTTGGAGGCAAGTTCTACATTTTGTGGGCTATTCTCATCTACACCATCTAGCTGGGAGGGGCTGGGGCAGAAAGCCCCAGAATCCAACCCCACATCTGATATGGTCCAATACTCCCTCTAAACTAGCAGTTGCAAAACACATCAGCTTGGTGGCAGCTGAAGGCTACCCCATTGCAACAAAATGCACAGGTGGGGAGATCTGGTGGCTTTCCAGGACTTCTCGTCTTTCACATCTGCAGTAGGGAAATACTGAGTCACAAAATCTGCCTTTTGTTTCTTGCATGTCTCTTATATGGCACTTACAATTTAAAACCAACAGTTTCCTTCAAAGTGCAGAAGGTATCTCCAGGCTGCAGAAAGAGCTGCAATTTGATTTTGAAAAAAACAGATTGTAGGTAGGGTGATTTGTTTCAGAAGGGGAAAAGCAGTATTTAGCTGTAGTATTAGAATGGAGACACAGCTTTGACCAGCTACAGCCACAAGAAAAACATACGGTTTCTTCAGATACTGACATTTGCCTGTGCTCTGTAATTATTACTGTAAGCTACAAGACCAGAATCATTTTTGTGTATTTCTCATTTTCATTTTAAATTTCTTTGCAATATCAGTATTCAGAAATGGTAATTTTCACAATTTTTAAACAATTTTATTCCTAATGGAGACAGTAGACTTTCATATGACAAAAGAAAACCTTGTATTTAGTACAAATTCATTGGATTTTTCAGCTTATGGTATTATATACTTTTGCTTCAGTCATTTAAGCCATTAATACTTGTATAATGCTCTGAAAGCCTTCACACAGTTCAAACCCTACAAATAAAATGTTTGCATTATATTACAAGGAGTCAAAAGTTACCAATTTCTAGGTTTTTTTTCTTTCAATTACATGCTACACAAAACTTGGTACTACAGCTTATGAGCTTTAAGCAAACATAATTGGCAAATCTAGCAATTCAAAAAAATCTATCAGATAAAGCTAACTGTACAAGAAATTAAAAACAGCTTCAAATGCTTTTGAGCACTCACAATGAAGAAATCAGAAGGTATATAGTACAGTAAAAAAATCAGGGGAAAAAATAAAGACCATAAAGATTTAGCACAGGTATGCCAAAGCAGGTTTACAAAACAGAAATGAAACTGCAGCATACAATAGCTCAAAGCTTTCTTCTGCATCTTGATTATCCTAATTACCCAAAATGGCTGACACCACAGTATTTTCTCCCTGATGTACAGTATTATCAAATATTCCCATTTCAGCATTATAGGAAATATATGTAAAAGAATGAATGGCTTTCTGAGACTACCTCAGCACAATTATCAGCAACAGTAAAAAAATGCCACAAATACACAGGGACACCAAACTATGGTAACTATAAATAAAGTAAAATTTAAAGTGACATTCTGCAGAGGATCAAAGCATACCAATCCACAGACTTCTCTGGAAACGAGCAGAATATCATCTGGACATAACAGCAAAGTCCCAAAAAGGCATTTTCAGATTGGACTGAAGCCCAATTTTGTAAGATCTCAAAAGTATCTTTAGTAAATATATAACATTCACTTTCTGCACACAGAAATATTAGGCAACTCAACAGCTATGGGAAGGTATGCAATTCTGAAACACAACAGTGGTATGGAAAAAACACTACTTAACATGTTAAGAGTCAGAAAGTTATAAATGACACAGGAATATTTTCAGGCCAGCATAAAGTGAATTAGGTCAGCAGCTCTCATTAGCACTCTTTTCCAACTGTGTGTTAGATCTTCTCATATATTACAGACTGTTTTCACTAAACTTTTTTCACATTTATGTTTAGTGTATCAATGACCAGGTTTACAGACTGTGTTTAACTTGATCCATTAGAGATATTTAAGAATTAATATATTTTAGATAAGCAGATTCATACATATATATGGTATAGTAAATTCATAAGAAACACTTACTGGATAATTTTTTTGGAGGGATGGAAGGATGGGTTCAGGCAGAGCTATAAAAAGAGAAGTTTGAAGTTGCTGTGATTCATGTAATTCACAGGAAACAATATCATATCAACTACACCATGGGGTTGGACTGAAATTCCATCTTAAAAACATCTATCAAGAACTTCACTTCAATGCATTTTGTGAAATAGAAGTTATTCAGCAAATCTTCCTACTACTACATTTTCTATATTCGTAGTATAAAGAGTTAATTCAGCTAAGAGAAGCTGTTACTAAGATACTACTATTTGTACAAGACATGAAAAATTCTACGGCAGCTGGGTATGACTTCACTTTTAAAATTCATGTTAATAAGAAACTCATCTGGATTCCCTAAAGGTAAAATCAGAGCTTCACTCATTTTTCCCCTACATCTAGTACAATATGATTCTATCACAGCATAGGAAGTCTCCACATACTGCAAAAGTACACATTCTTCAGCTGCCAAGTATTATATACTGAGTCTCCAAAAGTAACCTAAGATAAAATGCCCAACACACTTAGTAAGCATTGCTAGCAAAATCTCCATAAAACACTAATGCTATTAGCTGGTCTACTGAACAGCAAACAGGTTATAAAGGTTATGCAGATATTAACAATACTAACAAACACAAAATGAACTAAGCAGTTGTAACTTATGAAAAGTCATGAATAGGGAGAGCACCTACTGCACAATACAAGTAACAGGGAAAAAAATTATCTCCCAGGTTAAGTGGTCCTACAGATAGGCACAAAAAAAAATCCCAAAGTATTCACATCCGACTCAAGCCTTAGAACAGCTACAGAACTGTTAGAGCAGTCCTCATACTAAAGCTTTAATATCATGTCTTTAGCATGTTGGTTGTTTTTTTTTTTAAAGAATTTGTCTACATCATCCACTAGGGAGAATGATAATTAAGTTCAGCATGCAGGACTAACTTGGGCCTTAATTCACCCTTCAGACAAAGTCTCATGGGGGATGAGATGTTACAGAATCCTTTTTCCATAGGGACTAAGAATCAGAACAGCAGAATTCTCAGAACATGCTTGGGATATCTTTGAAGAGTATATTATATTAACTAGCAGGACTGGTAAGAATATGACCACAGTTGCTTTAATAATGTTTTTATTTTGTTTGTGGGTGTTTAGAAATACACAAGAGCATCTTATTTCTGCAACACCTTGGATAATTTCTAGTTCTCGGCCACACTAAAGTAAAAGACAATATAATCAGAGCAATACAAGCCATCAAGATATTTTGTCTGGGTCTGCATGCTACACTAAGAGCATGGAGTTAAGGGGAAAAGTTACCACTTACCACTAGCATTTGCCACATGAGTTTTCCTGTTCTTACTGTACAAGACAGTTGGACCTGTTACCTGGAGGAAAGTTCATGTACAAGACACTGATGTATCTACAAAATAAACTCAAGCCACACTAACCATAAGTCATCCATACGAGTATAAGAATATGGAAATGGATTAAGTAGTAAAGGAAAGAAATTTGCCTAGTGAATGCAGGGACACTATTTACTGCAAAAGAAAGCTTTTATTTTTATCACACAGTGCCCCCCCCCCCCCCCCCGTAACATCAACAAAAGCTCTATTAGAAATTCTATGACTAGGACACAAGCTACTTTCAGTAGCTACATGCATGTAGCAGAAATGGTGGGGGGCAAGTTAAAATCTGCATGAATAAAACATCAGAATCTAAACAGCTTGTGCTAGATACATGTCCAGAGCCACACTTCAACCTTTTTTAGCAGAAAAGGCTGATGAAGCACAGGTAAAAGGCTCCTCTTTGGTCTGCAAACTGCTGATCCTTCCCAGGCAGCTCACTGATCACATTTTTTCATGAAAAGGATTATTTGAACTTTTTTTCCTTTTCCCTAGATAGATGGGGCAGCTGCTACAAATGACTACAGTAAGTGCCCTCATGCTCAGCTTTGTTAACATTCTGGCAAGGCTACATGTTTACATTTCCTTGTAACTCCTAGTCTCTTCCCTTTTGCATGTTACTTTTATGCACAGGTCAGTAATTAGCTATCCATGACTGCACACAGCACCCAATACAAGTTTCTAGCATAACTGTGATACAAAGAAAATAGATTTGGAGAATAAATGCCAAATGAAAAGGCTAGTTCCCATTACAAGCGTAACATTAACTATAAAATGTTTATCAAGTCACTGTTAAGAAGGTCACTAATTGCTAGACCATGTAAAGATACTTTTTCTCCTCTCCTGCTTGTGCTTCACCTTTGCATTGCAATCTTCACATTGAAAATGTTGCGAACTACTCAATCTTTTGTCTAATAGTCACATTGGCATTTTTAAGTTAATTGTCATTTAATCTCCTCCAAATCAACATTTTTTGTTTGGTTGTTTTTTTCTCCTGGTGTGTATTAAGGATCTACGTTGAAGTACTCAGTCACATACAGTATGGTTTCAGAGCTGTGAAACAGACCTAGCCACATTTTTTTCATTCTATGGAAAGAAAATAAAATCTATGGAATTTCACCATAGTAGATGTAGCGAAAGAAAACAGTCACTGGATAGACTAGCTTATGTACAGCTGTCCTTATGATTGGTACAGTAACAAGCACACAGCATAGGCATCAAAGAATTCAAAAGTAACCCAGCAAATTGGATCCCAGATACACAAGACTCCTTCCTAGGTCCTCTACTACAAATACTGTTCAGCTGAAAGCAAGCCATCAGCTTGAGTCAACTATCATAAAAAGCTTTCCACCCTCATACAGAGTCAGTGTAGCATGATCTTGAAACTAATAAATAGTTGGCTAGCCACTCTACAGCAGGTATCTACATTCCAGGCTAAACAATCTGTCAGAGGAGCTAAACATTGTTTCTACCCGATTTAAAAGAATAAATTGAAACCTACACAAACTGACAAAGGGGAAAAGTCTAAAATGAGAGCCTATGCAATTTGTCCACTGATATGATCATAAAAAACTTTTTATGATGTTAAGAACCAGCTATCATTAAAATGACATGAACAAGAATAATCAGCACATTACAAAAAATTAAACCAAAGGTGTAGAATTAATACTAGCAGCAAAATACAGTCTATACTTGAACTGACAGGAATTTAAAAAATACTTCCACAAGCATGTTACTCCACAAATGTACAGGGGTTCCTTGCCTTCCTTTCTGAAGCCACTTATCTCCCAATAAAGAGCCAAGAAACTCATACTGAACTAAGTAATTTCTTAAATTACAATCCTTAAGTCTTAAGCAAGAATCACAAACTACAAAAATCACAGATGTGGACTTCCCCATTTCTTTATTTCATTAGAGGGGATAGGCTCATTTCAATCTATTCCTCAAAAACATTTCTGGACTGCATGGGTTTCCTGCATTTGCAGCAGGGATCCTTAGTTTCTCAGATAAAGCTCTCCAGCTCCATACAGACATTCAATGTTTCAATATATTGGAGTCACAAGAAAAGATACTGTCACTGACAGTGAAGTGTACCAACTTCTAATGGTCTTCAGTATCTGTCACCTTACAGAAGTAATCAGTGGGAAAAAATCTAACTACATGGATTCATATATACATGTCCCTCACATTCAGTCTTTTGCTTACCAGAAGACAGAAAAATGACCCCACAGCATTTATTGTCCCTTTGAATTTTCTTAGAAGTTCCCAAATAAAAAAAACACAACCACAAACCAAAACCCACTGAAGTTATATTTAGGTTTTTCCCCTTCTTAAAAGGCGGATTTTTGTTAACCAGCACTTGGGTGTATTTTATAGTTACACAGTGTCCTGCTGGTACTTTTTTTTTTTTGTTTCACACCTTTTTAAAGCTGGTAACTGCCTCCAGAGAAGAGGTCCACTTGTTAAAGAAAGATTCATCACTAGGAAATGGAGTAAACTCACTTTCTTTTCAGATTTTTCTGTGTGCACGATGACTCCTGCTGGTGTTCAGTTTTATTAAAAAGGAAAAGCTACACAAATACAAACTTAAAAGGGACAGTTGAAACACATAAAAAATACTTACTCTGTAAATAGTGCAAAACCATCAAGACAAGACTATAGCTGCTTAAAGTACCACGACTGGCATCATTTATGTCATGAAAACTTGCCCACTTCTTAACAACAACTACTAATGGACGAACTCGATTCTCAACTGCAAGTAAAATAAATACATCTCAAAAAAAGCACACTTAACTAGACAGCAGTCAATCAACATTTGTTCCTACTTGACAAACATGAGACTCTTGTATTCTAAGGTTAAGTTTTGCAACCATTTTATAGAACTTAGTTATTTTACAGCTACTATCCATCTTATAAAAGTCAGAAAAAAAAAAAAAACTTGCACTTGAAAACAGTCTTGAGTAGTAAGATCCACAGACACATTACAAGGGGTATGCCAGGTAACTTGCAGATAAGACAAAGCTGGATGCATCACTCAATACAGTAGTGTCACATTCTACTTTTAAGTTCTCTCCAGTTCATTGTACTAATTTTCCCTGAATTAACTTGCTGCCAGGGCAGACCACACCTGATTTTTTTTTAATTTAAGTTATATAAACTTTAAGGGCAGGGAAAAGAATTCTCCTGGTTGAAGGACACAGAGCTCATTCTTAAGTTTTCCTCAGGATCCATGAAAGCAGTAACCCCTGCATATAAACATTCATTTTAAATTTGCCTTGTCCTTAACAGCTTTTTATGTAGATCAGATGTTATATACAGTAACTCATTAAATCAAGATATATGCTTTTCATGAGGAAAGACATAAATACAGTCATATTCCAGGTATGATTTCCTGAATTTCTGGGGTATATAGGTAGCCTTCTAATTAAGGTAGTAATATGTTGTAGGGAAATGTCACTCACCACCACCTCCTAGGGACCTTGCAGCGTAATAAATTACTTGCAGATATGTAGAAGCAGATCATCACATCAGTCAGGTGCCTTATGATGGCCTTACAATGCTTTCTATGTTATAGAGTATGTTTGCTAACTTGACAACATCATGCAAAATTTTGTATTCTGCACATCAGGACAGGAATACATCAACAGGTAATCACTTCACTCAGGACAACAGATATCCTACAACAGCACCAGTTGGGGTACTCTCTATTATTATGAAAATCCTATCAAGCACGTGATTTTTCTCCCAACCTGTTCACAATAGTTCAGTACACATGCCCCTGTAAGTGGTACTCTTTCTCACCATTGATGTTCTAGATCTGGAAGACCTCTTAGAAACAACAAAACTCCTTACCACCAGTGACCTCATTCCTGACATTATTCACCAGTGGTTGAACTAAAAAAATATGACTATTAGTACATTAACTGTGAGATGCAGAAGAATTACTGTACAGACATCACATGAACATGCATTAACTGAAATAGGATTTTTCCATGACAGAAAAATGCAAATAGGCTCAAATTCCAAATGGGACTCTTTTGCGTGTGTGTGAGCACGCACGTGTGTCATAGTAGAAAAGATCTCTTTTTAGTTAACCTTATTTTGATATAAGGTTTTCAGTTTTCTAGAGCTTGTAATTAGTACATAACAAAGTTAGTGTGCAACACGGCCAGTAAACTTTTCCTGATATTTTTTCATCAGTCAACAAGCTACCCCCTCAAGAAAATGCTCAGTAATGTCATTTGCTCAAAGGTCCAGCTTCCACTAATTGAAAAATACCTACCATCAATTGCTGATTTAATTGCAATTAGCAAACAACTGATAACACAACAGCACAGACTTCAGTTTCTAGCTCTGCTTCATCTACCTACTTTTTCTGTGTCCATTCTGCTTCACTTTGCCATAGCACCTTTGATGTTTTCTACCGCACTTATGCAATAACACAGAAGCGTTGATTTAAAAAAAAAAAGAAGAGCATCCACAGAAATATTTATTATTTTTTTCTTTTATCATGCTCACTAAGATAACCAGTCCCTTGTTTGCCTGAGCATCTAATTTGTTCTAATGGAACAGAGCCATACATCTTCCATGAGATGTAATTTGATCTTTTTCTTCCATACAGGATAAAGCCCTTCAGCCACAAATTTAAATAAGCAGGCTAATACTTTTAATGGTATCAATCCTGGTTGATATGACTTCTAAAAGTGTGTAAAGAGACTGTCTGATAAAAGTTCCCATTTACTTTTGTTTGCCTTATGTCATCTGAGAGTTTTCTGGTCCAAAGAAGACAAGACAGACTATGCTTGATACAGTTTGCCTATTTAAAAAGGTCTAGCACATTGAGAAGACAATCTTTTCAGTCACAAGTCTCTCTTAGGTACTAACTCATTCCTTGACCTCAAGAAAATAACAATATTTATCCTTCATCAGGATACATATTTATCTTCATCAGGAGACAAAAAATTAATTTTGCTGGCTTTATAGAAGTGGGGACCAAGGCAGAATGGAAGGAAAGGTGGGACACTAAAACCCCCTTCCACTGCTATTTTCACATGTGGACTCTTGTCTGCCCTACAGTGATTTGCTAAGAGGAATAAGGGAAATCTGTGGTAGAAGCTAGGGACAATTGTATCAACATTAGATGTGAAGTCACCGCTCATCTGTAGCCAGGAATGACAAAGATTATTTCCCTAACCTTTAAGCTTGGAAGGAAATCTTCCTCAAGCATTCTGGATGTACAAAGAAATTTGTTAACCAATTGATCCAGGACAAATTGTAGACTCTTCTAGTAACATGTATATGGAACACTGAAATAACTCTGCAATATTAGTAGAACTAGTAAAGGTAACTTCTACTGGTAACTTCCTATGCTAAACAGAAGGGAATTTCTGTATGCAAGAACTGAAGAAGGTAGTAAAGGAAGAACCGCAAATGGCCAAGAAGAATTAGTCTGAGGTCCACTCCTTATGTATTTATCTGCCAAACAACACTACAATGCCAAGTAAGAAAACCTTAGTTTAGCACTAAGAGTGCTCTTATTACTTCCCCTTCAGAAGTCTGTTTCACAGTCTCTCCCTAAAATGCAAACTCCTGAGGAGACACAAACCAGTTTTGTTTTGGGGTTAGTATAAAAACTGAAGCAGTATTTTGGATTTTCCAAGGAAAGACTCTGTAACAGCATACAGACGCAGCTAGCTATAAGTCACACACACCTGTAAGTGTCTGCAAGGAAGTAAAAGAAACTGGAGATTATACCACTAGATAATCATCAGTATAATAATCTCATTATCTGCAGAATACTGAAGCAGCCCTTGTAGCAGACATATGGATCTTAATATGAAGAATCTTTGCTGTCTTCTGAATATTATAATATTCAGTTAAAAACATACATAGCTAATATATCCATTTTCTCCATCTATTTAGAGTAAGCAACAAGAAGTTATCTTAAAACTATCTAATGCAGCTTATTAGGTAATTATATATATAGTAACCTAATATATTCAACTGAATTTTAATAGTTTATCAATACAAATTTAAAAACCAAAGTTTATAGAAATAATACATAAAAAACTTACTGTATGCATAGGTTCTCAGAAGGAACGTATTTCTTATTCCTACAACATTGTTTACATTCAAGTCAAACTCCACACAGCTATTGGGGAGGAGAAAAAGAAAAAGAATCAAGCATCGTAATATTCAATTTCAGAATTTATTACCTACTTAATGACAGAGGTAGAGAAATGTAACTTTAAGATAATAACCTAGAAACTTTCTTCAAACAGAGTTTTGATTTCTACTCTGGTTTTGTTTATAGTACTTGAAGTGCTTGTGGACTTGAATTCCAATATTATAAAAATGTAGTTGTTTGTTTTACATAGAGAATACATGTAGATCCAAATTTAGACCTTAGCACAACTTAATACATCAAATATGTTTTGGATTTTGAACAAATCTTTCCCCTAACTAGACTTGTACTACATGATTTACTATGGATAACTTTTGATGCCAGCAAGGATTCTGAGGTATCAATTTAGGAAATCATGCCAATGAAATGAGAAGGAGAATTGGAAAAGTTCAAAAGGTAAGACTCTTTTCTGCAATGATGGTCAGAGATAATCAGCAAGCACTGTTTATTAGTAAATAGTGCATGTTTTTTGATAAAACAGTATTAATAACTGTTTCATGCTGCTATCATCAAGTAAGGACAAGGCAAACAAGCACCACCTGCTTTATTTATATCACACCCTGCCAAAGGTTGAATTTCGTGCTGCATATAGACCCTAACTACTCACAGTACTCAAGAAACAATATTAAATTCATAGTTAATAAGCTATAGCAACACTAACTTTCAACGAGAGCCTATTATGGACAAAGTAGCTGCTATCTGCAATGTACAGCTATTTCCAGTTTATATATCCATGCCTTATTCACATAGCATCTGTTTGCCTGAATATTCCTTTGGATTTTCTTGCCTTATTGTAAGAGGAACATGGACCTGGAATTTATTAAACCAGATAAAAAACACATTACTTTGATGCCTACAAAAGGTTTTTGACATCATTAACTACCTTAAAGCATTCTTTGCATAAAAAATACTACATAAGTTTAAACATGAATTAATATCAAGCATGACTTTTTATATCTTTTAAAAGCATAGTACATAACAGTACAGGAAATAAACAAGCTTAAGCTACTGCTTGACAGTTGTAAAAATAGGCATAAACACCAGTAAGAGTATTAGCTGTATGTGCAAATATAATAAGGAAATATGTCAAGCTGCATATATAGCTCTAATTAACCCCAGCTGACAAGATTACTACCTACCAGATGCTGATTACGCAAGTTCTATTGCAGTTATTGTGTACTATAATATGCACTTTCAATAGGTGTTGCAATTATGGCAAGTGAAAAGCTTGTACTGTTGGGGCTCAAGTTCTACCAAAAGCACTACAGGTGGGGGGGGGGGAGGGAAAAAAAGAGTCAACTGCACATCAAGTGTAGCAGAAGAGGAAGTGTTTGCATCCTCTATAGTACAGAAATCTTGTTAATTAATCAAAGGCTTGCCTGGTAGCAGAGCCAGCACTGGAATTATTTCCTGGGAAAAACTACCAAAAAATAGATAACAAGTCTTTCAGTGCACTGGATCTTCCCTTACTGTTATAGTGCTAAAAAAACCCTTTAAGGTAAAAAAGGAGAACAAACACAAACTGAACGCTTTCTCATTCACCAAATCCAAGTAAGTGGGAAATAGCCATTTTCAGGTATATATGCACCATTGACAACACATTAGAATCCAAATGCTGAGATACCACCCATTGAATTCTATCATCTTCTCCCAGCAGCCAGGTATCAAAACTGGCTTTCACAGGAAAGGCAGTTTTCTTGATGTTTAGTTAAGCAGTGTTTAGTTTCCGGTTTTTGCTAAAACAAGTTTAGTGCCCTATGTACAGAATATGCAATCCATTTTTCCAAGACCTCTGTGGAAAAAAATGTATGACTGTGCATGTATGTATATGTATGAGCCTATGAAAGACAGAGGCTGGTAAGAGATTGGAAAGACAGACACTTTTAAAGAGACAAAAGATAGGTGGAGGTGACAGCTTACGTAAGAGAAAGATAACAGGACACAGAGAAGAAAAATAAAACCACCCACCCAGAGTCATGTCATTCCCCCTCTACCCCCCCTCTTCCAAAAAAATCACAGGAAACCAGATGGTGAACAGTACTGGTTTTTTCTCTGAAAAAGATAGTGGGCAGCTTCTAGTCTAAGAAGATTATACTTTGATTTAGTAGGAAATAAAAAATTCTTTAAATCCTGTCTGTGCGGTATATGAATATCATGACTGTTACTTTTTTTTTTGCAAGTGACAATAGAATGGACCATAAACGCCTACAAGAAGACTTCAATCTTCTGACATAATCACTTTCATACTTAAGGTTTCTTTTTAAAGTTTATTTTCTGATTTTAAATTGGAAAAAAATATTCTTGCTATAACTCCATTATTTATTCAGTATTTGTACCAGGAATTTACCACTTAGTGTATCTATGAAAACTCTAGCATTGTTATATGTAGTTAAGCCATTTAACACAAGTTTTAGCTTGACAAGTTTAATACTTTCAGAAAGCATGTGAGAAAACCTTCCGTACTGTTAATGGAGAAAGTTACTAGATAAAAATTATTCATTTTTTTAAAATGTAGCCAAGTATATAGAAGTAAATATGGGATTAATTGTAAATGAAAAAAGCATAAAGCAAAAACCCTAACAATTGTTATATAATCTCAGATGCAAGAAAAGCTTAAAGTGATGATATTTATTAGTTCAAATTGTGAATATGACAGATTCCGTTTTATCACAGCAGGGCTTCTGCCTTGATAAAGGTATATTGTGATAAAAGCACATCATGATATGTTTTTATGAAGAGAGGACAGAAAAGTGGGCTTGTCTCTGTCTTTTAAAAACAAGAGTTTTTTCCTGTCAGATACTTTTTTCACACACAGTAAAGAAATACACTGTTCTCCATCCTAGTACATCCCCTGATTATTCATTTTCATGTCTCCATTATGAAGGTACAATGAATACAACACATCCACATCTCTCCAATTACTTCCCCTTTTAAAAGGTCATAAAATTAGTACTTAACACTTTGAATATAACATATAATACTACGTTGTTAAACATGGAATACATCTCTAGAAGACAGCAGACTATATTCTAAAATGAACAAAAACTTTTTGATCAATAAAACATCATAGTTACAAGAAACTAAAGTTTTAGTGTTGTTTGTATAGCGTAAATACTGTGAATTAGTCCTTAAGTAGCTCAATGGTTATGTCTGCACAGCAAGCAAAATTATCTTTCACAACAGTTTTCTTCCCACTGTTGTTTTTCTATCATGAACCATTGTCAAATGGAGTCCACTAGGTACAAATAACCTACAGAAATACATGATGTAATGCTACTTATTCACATCACAGAAACTAAACAGCATCTCAACCACTAGAGGCATTTCAGGCCATCAAGGAAGCAAGCTGACTGCCACTGCACGCTAGCTGTACAAATCTGCCACACAACTATAGCACAACACAAATAAAGAAAGCATGACTTCAGTGGGACTACTCATATGGATAGTACATACATAGAGTACTTTCCCATGTCAGAGTCTAAAAAATGATGTCGAACAGAATACTTGCCTGACTTTGTCCCTGAACTTCACTATTGGCACTTTTGCGCGAATCAGCCGAGGTCGCTCAATGTAGGCTGCTGAAAGGGACAAAAATATGCAATTAACTTTCATGTAAGATGCTGATCTTAAAAAAAGATCCTAGAGTGGAGTCATACAGTCATTGACTGATTTATAGCAAATGGTAGGTTACTAAATTTAGCACAAATATTCTCAGAACGGTTGTGCTAAACTAAGTAACCTTTAGCAACTGCAGCAAAAATACAATCTAGGAAAGCATGTGGAAAAAAAAAACACTAAACATTGAGAAAAACATTAGTGGAAGATTTTTCTGTGGAAAGTATACTCAAGAAATTTGAGCATAAGGAATGCAGTACTACAATGCTTTTACTGAGCAGTACTTCTAGTAGAAATCCTGAATAGTTACAATTAAGGTTCAAAAAGATGGGAGCAAGAACATATACATCCAGGATAGCCAGACACTTAAGCCTGGTGCTACGTTATAGCAACAGATGCATGGTCAGCTGCATACTTTTTAATCATGTCTAGTTTGCTTACAGTTGAAATTATGCATTTTACTGATCAAAAAATATTAATGTAACTATCTTCACTGTGCACTGATTATGCTTAAAACTTCCTTTAAAAACTGTTTGACTGATGAAGCACATACGAAAAAAAATACATTTCCTATCAAATTATTGTTGAAAACAGGACACTACTTTCCAAAGATGGAATAACCTTTACTTGCCATGTGCTTTAATGGTGATAGGACATGCAATAAATATACAGTTGTAGGACTGCAACTCATATGATTGCCCACACCATATAGACACACAGGCTCAATGCCAGACCATCCAAGCCCAAACATACTAAGCCCTGCCAAACTCATACAGTGCCACCAAACATACCTTTGCACTCAGCTCCCCAAAACTGTTGCTGTAGTCATTATTTGTGATTTCCCTATTCTTGATGATATCTCACTCTATATTTAGTAGTTGCCCATAATCCTGAATGAGAAATGCACCCAAGAAAGTAATGGAAAAGAAACAAAACCAGAACCCTTAGGTTACATTATACGAATTTCAGCAAAAGGCACGACTTAGTAATTTCTTCTGTTGCAAAATCTAGGACCACTTGAATTGGCCCATATCTAACATCATATTTTCCCCTTGCTTATATAAATTAACCTTAAATTAGCATAAATAAGTATGACAAAGCTAGCATTAATGCAGACTAAGAATAACCTTAAATAAAAGCTGATCTTCACTTTTTTTAGGAGAAAAAAAGAGGTACTTCTATCAGTTTGGATAGCAACTTTGATTACACAGTGTCACCTCCATTGCACTTGGATGACAACTTCAGGTTTGGTAAAACCTTACTCTGCAATATTCAATTAAACCAATTTCTTTTTTAACTTTCAGAAAAAGTGCTTTATGGACACGCATGTTTAGAGAGATTTGACCTGAGGTAATCCTTTATCTGGATTTGAATGCATTGTATGATCCTAAGCAACACACAGACAGGCACTTAAAGAGATACTCTTATTAACTTATTACTTTTAAAGAAAGAAACTCACAAAACTCCAATCCATGTTCACTGAACATACAAGCTAGTACTACTTGCACAAGTGTCTCCTCTTTCTAGCTGCATCTGCAGACACATCCAAGCATCCCTCCTCCATCACCACAGAACATTTCTAAAGCAAAGCTATAAAGCATGTATTGCTCTCTGCCTCCTTTTCTTTCACTACCAAATTTAAGACAAAGATGCCCAACACATCAGCACATAGTAGACAACAGTGGGTATCTATCTGCATGCCATAGCAATTCAACTTTCCTCACTATGACCTTTCTGAAGTGCCTTTCAAAAGTTAACTGAACTCATTCTAGCAGCAGTACACTTCCAAGCACATCCTTGCCTGCAAATGTCTTCCAACACTTGATGGGTACTTGTGCCAAATTAGCTAAGAAAAAAACCCCCAAAATGTAATCCCCATCAGTTTTGTTTCACCCTGGGAAACAAAGACATTAGAAGGCAGTGACTTGCTGCTGGTACACTCTTTCTTGGCTCACACTGATGACATTGTTAGTAGAACCTCTACTGTACATGAGATTGTTTCTTCCTTTGTATGTATGACAGTCCAACACAGAATGAGGAATTCTGAAATACATACAGGTTCAGTAAGTGCCTTAGCAAACTGAGTATCTGACCTTGAAGCTACGACCAGAGAGGCTGCACCAAGAAGCACATAAATTCCACATAGTTGCTCTACAGTTTTGGGCATGTCTATGAAAAAGTCAAATGCCACTTCAGCTGTAGTGAAAAAGAATAACTACTTCAAAGACAACTAAACACTGTTTCATAAATAACTTATGCTGAATTTCAGATTAAACAGCATAAGTCCCTCTTTTACAGAATAAAAGATTAAGCAATTGTACAAAATATTAATCCTAAACACGGTATATGCCAAAAAGGTCTTTGGCATCCTGCACATGTAGCCTGCTCTCATCGATAAGGTTATATTATAGAAACTGAGCAACACAGAAGCCTGAATCCAGAATCATGAAGAATCTAGGAGGGTAGAAGTCAGCACAAGACAAATTAGTTGTTGGTGTTTGGAATTCATCCACCTGCATAGCCCTTCAAGGTCACTCATTTCAGTTCAAGTTCCCTTGCTTATCCTAGGTGTTGCATGTTCCCAAATAGACAAGCATTAGGCAGATTCCATTCTGATATTCTAGTCTCAACACTATTGCACCTCTTTGTATAACTAAGAGAAAACAAGCTCTTTGTTATTTATTCAGATACTATACAGCAGTCAACCCAGTACTGCTAAGCTGTTTTTCAAATGAATCATGCCTAGACAAATCTGGAGAGACTAATCAGTTTGACATTTACTCTCTGTGGTTTGGATTATACTCTCTTCAATATATTGTAACAGTTATCACCCCAAATTCATGTTTCACATTTAACATTTCTAAAAGACATTGACTTGAGCATATAGTTCAGGGAATGTTAGCCAGTATTGTAAAAAAAATAGGTATGTGCAGGTATCAGAACAAATACGTTGAAAAGTTCCGAGTACTCTGCTAGATTACTGCTATCCTTAAATCTCTAGTCTAGCAGAAACCACAATACATACCATTAATACCAACCCACAAAAAAACACTGAATAAATATCAGAAGCTTTTTCCCCACTTTACTCTGTGACTAGGCTATTCAAAAAAAGAACACATCTTACTTTCAGTCAGTGTTCTAGATACAGAATGGTAACACTGAAAAACCTCTGCTCCAACACTTTAAATCTGAGGGGCTCAAATTCCTTGCTCATGCATGTTACCTTCTGCAAGCCTGAAACTCAAATATGCTAGAGCTTAGGTATATATTGAAACCACTTGCCAAACCTCCTAGAATGAAACACTAACCTAACAATCACAGTAAACTGTATATAAATGATAAAACAGAAAGCACTTAAAGTTCTGAAGATGAAGCTATAACCTGGTCACCATTAGTAAAACTTGGGGGGATGAATCCCATGACAGGAACGTAGCTGTCAATGGCTACAGGCTGTTCAAAAGACATGGGGTGAGGAAGGAGGGGTGAAGGCATTGCCCTCTACGTCAAGGAATGGATAGAGTGCAACGTGCCGTCTCTGAAGAATAGCCACACGCAGGCCGAAAACTTATGGGTAAGAATCAGGGACCAAGGCAACAAAGGGAACCTTGTGGTTGGTGCCTACTACAGGCCACCTGATCAAGGGGCATCTGTTGACAATCCCTTCTCACTCCAGCTACAGGAGGCATCACGCTCGGAGGCTCTCATCCTGCTGAGGGACTTCAACCACCCTGATACCTGATGGAAAAGTAGCAGGGTGAGCTGCAGGCAATTCAGGAGACTCCTGGAGTGCATGGAGGATAACTTCCTGTGCCAGGCAATAGACAGCCCTGCCCGAGGGGAAGCCATAATGGACCTGTTGGTCACCAACACAAGTGAGCTAACTGGCAACATCAGGATTGGAGGCAGCCTGGGCTGCATTGGTCATGCACTGGTGGAGTTCACAGTCCTGAGGGATATGGGGCAGGCAAAGAGTAAAGTCAGGACCCTGGATTTGAGGAAAGCAAACTTCCAGCTCTTCAGGGAGTTAGGCAATAGGACCCTCTGGGAAACTGCCCTCAGGGACAATGGAGCAGAACAGAGCTGGCAGATCTCTAAGGACACTTTCCAGAGAGCGCAAGGGCTCTCGATCTCCAGGTGTAAGAAATCAGGAAAGGAAGGCGAGAGACCAGCATGGCTGAGTGGAGACCTGCTGGTCAAACTAAACGGCAAGAAGGAAATGCACAGGAAGTGGAGGCAGGGACAGGCATCCTGGGAAGAGTACAGGGATGCTGCTGGTTGTGTAGGGCTGGGGTCAGGAAGGCCAAGGTGTGACTGGAGCGGAACTTGCAAGGGATGTGAAGAATAGTAACAGTGGCTTCTACAGGTATGTCAGCCAGAAAAGGAAAGTCAAAGAAAGCATAACCACCCTACTGAGCAAGACTGGCAGAGGGGTAACAAGGGATGAGGAGAAGGCTGAGGTACTCAATGACTTCGCCTCAATCTACACTGGCAGCCTCTCTTCCCACATCTCTCAAGTGGATGAACTGGTTGTTTTGCTTTGGTTTTGCTGTGTATTCATATCAGAGAATGCAAACTCTAAAAAAAGCTCTTCACACTTTGAGTACATGAATTGTAAAATAATTTGAAAATAAATTAATATGAAAAAAAATTAAGTAAAGGAGTGAATGGGGGCAAGTCCATGATTTGGGTGGCAGATGAACCCCTTCCCTCCCTACCTTGCCTTCCCAGGTGCCTCTGTACAACAAGTATGAGGCTCTGGATGTGGAAGGACAGTCCATTGATGATGTGGACGATGGTCCAGATACACCAGAGGTGTTGCCAAGGTCAGAAAGGGCTACCCCCTGCATCATGACTACCCCCATGAGGAAGAAAAGATGGGTTATAGTTGTAGGCGACTCCCTTCTGAGGGGAACAGAGTGTCCAACATGCTGGACAGACCCTTCTCTTAGGGCAGTCTGCTGCCTCCCTGGGGCCCGGGTTAAAGACATCGCTAGGAACCTCCCTAGCCTGGTGCAGCCCTTGGACTATTACCCACTACTGCTCTTCAGTCTGGGTGGCAGTGAAGCTGCCACTCATAACCCAAGGGTGATCAAAAGAGACTTCAGGGCCTTGGGATGGTTGCTAAGGGAATCTGGATCACAGGTTGGTTTTCCCTCCCTCCCTCCTTCCAGTTGACGGCAGTGACAGAGGAAGAAACAGACCGGCCCAGTCTATTAATACATTGCTCCATGACTGGTGTCACCACCACAACTCTGGTTTCTTTGATAATGGGATGGCCTATACGGCACCAGTCTTGCTGGCATCAGATGGGATTCACCTTTCTCAAAGGAGGAAGTGCGTCTTTGCTCGCAAGATCACGGGGCTTATTGACAGGGCTTTAAACTAGACTCGAAGCGGGATGGGCATAATATCAGGCTTACCCACAACAAGATGTGAGATGACACGCCAAGGATAGAGGGATGGGGGTCTAGAAAGGACCCTCAGCCTGCTGCTGTGAGACATGCTGGCTATACTGCAGCACACTTGAAGTCTTATGGAGATTATGCCATAAAGTCTTATGGCTTTGGACATAATAGGAGCCAACAGGGAAACACCAGTGAAAGACCTCAAAGGAACTAAGGGCTGTTCCTCTAAGAGGGTGACACAGCTGAGAGCAAGCTGAAGTGCCTCTACACCAACAAACAGGAAGAGCTGGAAGCCACCGTGCTGCTAGAAAGCTACGACCCTGTTGCCATTACTGAAGCTTGGTGGGATGAGTCGCACAACTGGAGTGTAGCTATCGATGGCTACAGGCTGTTCAAAAGGGACAGCTGCGGAAGGAGGGGCAGAGGCATTGCCCTCTACATGAAGAAATGGATAAAGTGTGAAGAGCTGTCTCTGAAGAATAGCCACAAGCAGGTCGAAAGCTTACGGGTAAGAATCAGGGACCAAGGCAACAAAGGGAACCTTGTGGTTGGTGCCTACTACAGGCCACTCAGCCAAGCGGAGTCTATGATGAAGCCTTCTCACTCCAGCCACTGGAGGCATCGTGCTTGCAGGCTCTTGTCCTACCAGGGAACTTCAACCACCCTGACATCTGCTGGAAAGCAGCACAGCGAGCTGCAGGCAATCCAGCAGACTCCTGGAGTGCATGGAGGATAACTTCCTGTGCCAGGCAATAGACAGCCCTACCAGAGAGGATGCCATACTGGACCTGTTGTTCACAAAGGCATGTGAGCTAATTGGTGACACCAAGATTGGAGGCAGCCTAGGCTGCAGTGGTCATGCACTGGTGGAGTTTGCAGTCCTGAGGAATATGGGGCAGGCAAAGAGTAAAGTCAGGACCCTGAATTTGAGAAAAACAAACTTCCAGCTCTTCAGGGACTTAGTCAATAGGACCCCCTGGGAAACTGCCCTCAGGGACAATGGAGCAGAACAGAGCTGGCAGATCTCTAAGGACACTTTCAGGAGAG
Organism: Phaethon aethereus; assembly: GCF_964289735.1. Taxonomy (NCBI): domain Eukaryota; kingdom Metazoa; phylum Chordata; class Aves; order Phaethontiformes; family Phaethontidae; genus Phaethon; species Phaethon aethereus. Next base: position 27,237,139 of record NC_138577.1, read on the forward strand.
AGCCCAGGTGTAAGAAATCAGGAAAGGAAGAAGGCAAGAAGCCAGCATGGCTGAGTCGAGACCTGCTGGTCAAACTCAAGGGCAAGAAGGAAATGCACAGGCAGTGGAAGCAGGGACAGGCAGCCTGGGAAGAGTAGAGGGATGCTGCCTGGTTGTGTAGGGCTGGGGTCAGGAAGGCCAAGGAGCTGAACTTGGCAAGGGATGAAAAGAATAATAACAACGGCTTCTACAGGTATGTCAGCCAGAAAAGGAAGGTCAAAGAAAGCATAACCACCCTGTTGAGCAAGACTGGCAGAGGGGTAACAAGGGATGAGGAGAAGGCTGAGGTACTCAATGACTTCTTTGCCTCAGTCTACACTGGCAGCCTCTCTTTCCACATCTCTCAAGTAGATGAACTGGAAGATGGGGACTGAATTCCCTCCCACTATAAGAGAGCGTCAGGTTCAAGGCCACCTGAGGAACCGGAACATTCCACAGGTACCAAAGCCCCTCCCTGACTCTGCACCAAATGAATTCTACACAGTCTGAGTGACACCTTATTTTAAAAATTCTTAAGAGTATTGTGGGAAACCACTAAGAGAGGTTTCCTAAACAGAAATCTACTTCGCCCCCACACTGCCAATTGCAGTCCACAATTCAAAAGTCATTTTAGATGCTACCTGTTCTTGAAGTCCAATAGTTTGCAAAGGAACCGTTATGTTTTTCTAATTACTGTCACTCAGCACCAAGATAAGTAACACTACTAAATATTTATAGCTCTTCTCTAAACAATACTGTGATTAGAAGCTACACAAGATGCAATTACATAAATTAGTTATAATTGTGCATCAATACTTCTTCCAGAATTGCCAATAATCTTACCACCTCACTGTATCTGAGAACTTACAAAGTTTAGTACTGAAGAGTTTCTGGACTAAGCCAAGTATATGCCTTGCTTCAGTTTTCTGATTTACCTGAAATATGATATTAAAGAAAAAAGTTGGTATCTCTCATTTAAATGTTCCAAGTAAGCATGCTTTACTTTTCAAATAAAAATTATTAATTCTCAGAATAAGATATGAACATATATACCAACACATTCCACAGCCTACATAAACATTTAGTGCAGCAAAAACCATTCAGAATAGTTAATATTCAATATGCAAAGTAACTATCAGACATTCACAAATCATAGAACTTGAGGAAAACCTAGCCCCATTTATAAAAAAAAAAGTTCTTTCCTGCCTTTTCAATGATGCTTGTTTTCAAAATTATGCTCTATTTAGATATGTTACATCTTTTCTCTCAACCGAAATTCTACTCAAACTTTTTCTCTCCCCAGAAATACTTAAGATATTTTGCATACCAAATTCCTTCTTATGCCTGCTCAGTAAGATTAGCAGCTATGAATCTGAATACTGAAATGAAAAAATTGTATTTATTAAAAGTTGTTCCTGCATCTAAAGCAAGTTAGAGTTCTTTAAGCAATTTTCTTCATGATTCTAGTCAATTTACTTCTCTGTTTTGCTGTGCTTTTTTCACTTATGGAGTGAAGGTAATGCTTATTTTTGGAATATTTTGTTGGGTTTAAGGGTTTACAGGGTTAAATTCATATTTACAACATTATTGGACCCAAAGTTCATGGCTATTATAAGTACAAAAATATGTTATTAAATCAAAAGGATTTGACCATTTGTTTTTCATTTTAGAATCCAACCTTATAACAGCACATACATTTTAAAAACAGACTGTTTTAACTATATATGGTTTAAGTTACTTACTGGTTCTTCCTTAATCACCAGGCACAAGTCACCATCGCTGCTACGAGTGCCAAACCCATTCAGTGAGGACCCAACCAGAAAGAGTCTGCTCTCTGTAACAGAAGAATCCCAGAATAAAAACTGATGTTGACATGTCATAGTTTAAGAAGAAGGAAGAATGATGAACCTGAAGAACATTCAAACTGATATTAAGTAATCAAAACATACGTGGAAAAATTTGCTGAATTTCTCTCTGGAGTTCCGTCCTGCAAAGCTCTTTTCTGTTCAAATCACAAGACTGCTGCTGACATGCTTGAAACCACTCCAGAACCTGCTGACTTAACTGGACACACACATTCAAAAAGTAAAGATACAGAGAAGTGAACATTCTTTCTGGCCAGAGATGCAATTACATGAAACACAGAAGACTGCATTAAAAAGACCAAAACAACCAAACATAATTTCACATTACCTATTCCATTGTCTAGAGTTGTACCACACTTGAATTCATACTGAACAACTCCCTGGAAGAAATTTCTGTAAGTTTTTAAAATTTACATTTGTTCAATCTGTTATAAAATGTCTGTCCTCAGAAAGTAGTTTTTGCCTCATCAGTATATGCAGCTTTTCAGGGAATAAGCAGTGAAAGACCAGAGATATCTTCTGCTGACTTTAACGTCAATAGTTTGCCTACCAGTAATAGGGAGAACAATAAATATTAAAACTTAATTCAGTTAGCTTTCTTTTGTTATCCCACACAAACTATTAAAGAAATAGTCATATCTTTGGTGGAAGGAGGTATTAACCGTTTCCCTTTCACAACACTGTTATATGCTATAATCAGGCATACTTATATTAAAAAAAAAAATCTTCTGTCATGTTGGTGCAGATAAAGTATGAAGACTCATTAGCCACATGCTTTCTTTTTAATTAAGGAAGAACAAAAACACAGTTCCAACTCCCCTGCCCACCTAAAGACGACATCCTCTTCTATATCCCAGAACAGCTACGTCTGTAACTTATCTCCTTCTGAAGAGAGGCAGACAACATCTTTACAGGCATAGTACTGTATTTATTCAGAATGGGTTTCTCTCACATTACTAGGGTGTTGGCTCATTTTCCCCTCACACCCCTCTAGTCAGGATTGTCCTTGCCCCCCAATCATGTGAAAAATGGACCAAAATGGACCTCCAATTTCTACTTCCTAGAGCTGACATGTAGGTTTCCTGACATTAGTAAGGAAAGTAAGTAACACAAGTAAACACCGCCCCTAGTCCCCAAAAATGTTCCAAACCCAAACACACATAAGGAGACCATACAGGACCATAGTGGAAGCTACGTTTATTCGTATTCCTTCCAAGACAACTCAGTGAGAGAGACCCCATGACACTGCCAAAGAACCTTGCAGAAATTTTGGGGTCTCCCACAGCACCATTGGATCCTGCCTACTCAGAATGCAGAAGTAAAGCACAGGCATAGAAAGGTATTACCTTATCTTTGGCCACAGGGAAGGAGGTTTCTGCAGTGTCTTGCAACAAACTATCTTGCAACGGAGGGACACATCCTGTTAATTCTGGCTTGTAACTTGCACTTAACGATGGAGACCGAACCGATCCTGGGAAGGAGTATCTATGTTTTTTTGGTAAAGGCACTGCTTGGCTAACTACAGTTGTTTTAGAATGATGTGAGTGAAACCGCTGCCGTTTGACATCATCTGCAACATACTGTTCACTTTGTCTCCTAAAATTGGAGGTTGGGGGAGAAAGGAAAGAGACGGTAATTCCTCTAGTTTGCAAGCTCCAGCCTATGAATAGGAGACAGTTGCTACAAAGTACAAACATCAATGCTTAATTACATGATTATTTCACTAAAAGCAAGTATTCTACAGAACAAAAGGCATGCCCATCCTAGATATTAGGTGAAATAAACCTGGAATGGGAAAAGAGAACACACAACTGCAAAAGTGCAGCTACCCTTGAAGTGAATTGATGCAACTGCTTTACAAGGGTGCCTGTATTTGAAACCTAATGGCAAGTTCAGTTAAACAGGACAGCTCAGAAAGCTAGTGATACTATTTTGGTCACAACATACTTTAAGAAAAAAAAAGATACATACAATGTCAGGGTACTTTCCTTTTAAATCAATGTAAGTGCAGTGAGAAGTTTTGTGAGTTCTGAACACCCAGTGATGAATAAAATAAATTCAGTAGTGGGGAGGAGAGAAAAAGAAACTTATCACAATAGCCATTCAAAATGTAGCATTTGTCTGTGTCTTAGATTGTACAGAGAGTGAACTCTGTAATCTGGGCAAAAAAGAAACACCATTCATTTGACAAATATCCCTTAATACAATGTAGATTGTATTAAGCTACACAGGTCATAAACCTAACATCTCATTTTCAAACACTGGCCTGCATCTCCTCAGTAAGTCATTTGTCACAGGAATTCAAATATATTTGAAGAGCAATAGTGTTCTTACAGACAGTCCCTTGGCATCCAAACTCTTCATTAAGAAAAGCTTGTACTGAAAGCTGATCAGCGGTTGAATACTCTGGTGCATGCACAGTAAAGAATAAGGGAGGACATTCATGTTTTGTTTATACATCAAGTATTGCATAAAGTTAACCAGTATGGGGGTACTCACACTTTTTTTAATTAAAAAAATAAAATGTAATTCAAATGTCCATATGTATCAATAAATTAACTATTAATAAAACTACAGTGATTTCTTGTAGTCAGAAAAGCTGGCATTAAAGCTGTTTGGGGACCTGAACAGATAGTATCATTAACAAAAATTTAACTGAAGAGACCTGTATTGGGTTTGCGTGGCAAGGTTTTGCGGGGGGTGAGGGGGAGGGCTGCAAGGGGGCCTTCTGTGAGAAGCTGGTAGAAGCTTCCCCCATGTCCAATAAAGCCAGTGCCAGCCAGCTCCAAGACGGACCTGCCACTGGCCAAGGCCGAGTCCAGAGACAGTGGTAGCACCTCCGGGATAACAGATTTAAGAAAAGGGAAAAAAACCCCAAAAACCCAGAAGAGCACAGCAACTGCAGCTGGAGAAAGGATTGAGCATACGTGAGAGGAACAACTCTGCAGACACCAAGGTCAGCAAAGAAGAAAGGGGAGGAGATGCTCCAGGTGCTGGAGCAGGGATTCCCCTTACATTCGTCATATTTTCTCTCCCCTGTCCAGCTCAGAAGGAGGGAGTAATAGAGCAGCTTTGGTGGGGACCTGGTGTCCAGCCAGGGTCAACCCACCACAAGACCTCAAGTCAACATTTCAGTTTTCAAGTCTGAGAAAGTTCTGATAACTTTACCTACTCACAAGATTAAGGAAACTCATAATGTCAAATCAAATCATAATGCTGTTTTAGCCCGTTTTGACTAAGAAGAACTTGCATGAACTCATGTTCTGCAAAAATATCTTAAGAGTCAACTCAAGATCTAAGGATTAATTAGTTGACTGCAAATCTCCTAACACAGCATAGCTTTCCATAAACCAGACTGGTCAAGAGGAAAACATGCATACAACATGAAATCAGGAACTTTAGTCCACGCGATAGTTATATACTCAACTATAGCTTAATACCATAAATTTAATTGTACTTATTTTCTCATCTGTTAAATCTGGAAATAATTTTGAAGACAGATTACATAAAGCTTCCTCCTTATTAGCTGAGTCACAGAGTTATTACAAACACGTATCAGCTACTATTTCTGAACTTATAAGAAGCAATTTTCTTCTACAGTGTTAAAAGAAATAAAACCATACTTTCATCTGAAATTCCTCCTTCTGTTGCAATAAAGTAATGAAGGAAGTTACGTATACTGAAATCAGTTTAATTTTTTAAAAGTAGAAAAAATGTATTTCCATAAAATTCCTCTTAAAAAAAAAAAGGACTTATATGTGCTTGAATTTAGCACTTCATATTTGAAATATAAAGCATCACATAATTAAGAAAAATCAGGAGAAGCATCTACTGTGTCAAAAAAAAAATCATCACAATTCCCATAAAACATGGAGGGTGCAGTCTTACTCTTAACTTGACATATTAAGAGGAAGAGAATAGTCACTTTATTGACAGAAACCCTTTTATAGTCAAGTACACACAGACTACAATCTACTATAGTATTAAAATACAACATGTAAGTCAGTTATGTAAGATTACAGCTGTTGGAAGAGAAAACATTATACATACTAACTTATTTATTATGAGTACCAAAATTCTCAAAAGCGGGTACATGAATGCCTTAAAGATCCATGACATGGCCTGTTTCATCAAAAAACATTTCATTCAGTATTGCAATTTCTAACATCAATTTCTTGTGCAACTAGAATTTTGTTAGATATGCTTCACAATGGGCACATTACAACCAGAATTAATCACAGACACACAAAGTACTTACTTTCTTCCTCGGAATGACGTGCGGCCAGATGTATGTACTGGACCACCACTTCCGTAAGACGTTGGCTGCGGTGTAACAGCTGGAATAGTTGCAAGGTTCCCACTCAAAAGAGTCCTGGTCAAGGGAAAGAAAGACTACAGTCAGTTACTGTTATTCCTATGATAACCAAGACGTTTTTTTCTGGGTTGGCAGTTTTTCCTTAAGTGAATACTAAATTCCGCAAGTCCTGTAATTTTTTTTCTTCGAAGCAATACATCTTTCTTTCCCATCCAAAATGAAGACATATTTCAGTATATAATATATTTCTCATTAAAAAAATAGGAGATGGTCATTCTTCATAGTACATGTGTACTAAGAGGTTTGCAAACAAATTAGCTTAAGGTACTATTAAATTAAGAGCCTGAAGAACACTATGGTGTCTTCAAATCTAGCCTCAAGAATGAATGTTTCTTCCCCTCCTCATCTCCTCCCTGTTTTCCTCAGTGAACAAATACAATTGGAGATCTTTAAAACTGAACTGTGGGTTATTAACTCAATGCAATGGCATCTCATGCATTACACACAATGCAGGAAAGCATTACAACTTGCAGGTCACCAACAGAAATGATACAGCTCTGTTTTACACGATACCTTTATTTTTTTAAAGTTTAATGACTTTCATGTTAAAAACAGTGAAAAACATCCTCCATAAACAGAAATACTTTTTTCAAAAGACTGTTAACTCTCTTTTTCAACCCAATCCCCACTATCAAATCTTACTGTACTTACGTCGCATCATGAAAGTTAAACTGAACATCAGTAACTGGCTGGTGAGTGATGACTGTAGGTGGCATATTTGCAGGAAGCTTATTGAAGAAATTATTCCGTTGGTGGTGTTTTGGAGGGAAAGGTGGCCGACCCAAGTTGGAGGAATTTGGGAACATGTTCCTTTCTACTTGAAATGAACATGTACCTTTAAGAACATTAAAAAAAAAAATTCAAAATTAGGCAACAAGAAATAGTAGTTACCTTTTAAACTCTTGGTTTAAAAATGCAAATAATCTAGAATATATTTTCAGAAATTGCTTAAAAGAACTGTTATTGCAGGTTACTTTTATCTTTCAGGACAAGACACTAAATAAAAATACTATATATCTTTTAAGTTTCACAATTGCTACTTATTTATCTTCAAAAGTGAATTTTCATTTGCTCCCTTCCATTTTAAGTTTAATAGGCATTCTCTTAGACACTGAGATAAAACCAGTTATCCATAACTTTACTGTAGTTAGGGTGCCTTTAAGTCTTCTTTCACCTATCCCTATGGCCTGCTGTCATGTTTTTAACCTCCTCAGACAACCCCCACTGCCACTGCAGACACCATTAACATGGAACATAGCTAAATAAATTCCGAAGAAGCCATGAAGGAGTTACCTTCCCAAAATCAGAAGAAAACAATGCAGTAACACCGCTGTCTCACAGGAGCTGCAACGGCATTTACCGTGACTTTCAGTAGAGTACCTCGGCGGACATTACCCGGCTCTCCAAAAAAAAAAAAAAAAAGTTTCACAATCGTTACAATTCAGGTACACTCGTCCCAGTGAGCACTTTTTCCGAATAAGCATATACTTTCGGGAGAAGCAGACAAGCAAATACCGGTACAGTTCCCGGCTTGGCAAGCCCAAGCGCACACGCCGCTGCCACGGCGGCGGGAGCCCCGGCAAGCCCCCACCTCAGCGCCTGGCGGCCCCGCGGGAGGCAGCCGGCGCCAACCTCCACCCCTCGGGCCCGGGTCCCCCCCAGCGCCTCTCCCCACAACAAGAGAGGACCCCCCTACCACGCCGGGAGACTCACAGTAGGCCTTGGGCTGAGGCAGGCCGAATGGGTCCTCAGACGGGCCAGGTCTGCAGACGGCACCGCGAAGCCCCTCGCCCGCGGTATGCCCACAGCTGGGCCGACCAGACGCGGACAACAGCTCCTCCAGCTGGACGCTGCCCTCTAACCCGGATGCAACGACGCCAGCAGGAAGCAACCGCTCCACCCGGCTCCCAGCCCGCTTCCTCACTGCGCCTCCCGCCCTTTAGCAGCACGGTCAGGCGCATGCGCAGCGCCGGGCCTATGGCGGCGGCGCTGCCGTTATGGAGTTGGTGGCTGCTTCCGCCGGCCAGGGTCGTCATCTCTCCGGCAGTCTAGCGGCGTGTGCGGGCTCCTGGCGGCGGCCAGGCTTGGGGCAGGGGCAGCTGCCCGCCGAGGGGCTGGGGGTGCGGGGAGGGACGGGCGACGCCGGGCACTGCGGCGGGGAGGGTGGTGGCCTGCGGCCGCCCGCTCCTGTGCAGCGCTGTCGGACTGCGGAAGTACGGGCTCGGCCCTTACGGTGGGGTTGCACAGCATCACGTCCCTCTAACGGCGAACACCGACAGCCCGGCCCCACGGCCTGCCTTTCCTCTGCCCCCCGCTGTTATGATTCGCAAGCGGCTTCTCTGACAAAGACCTGACGGCCTTTCTGTGCTCCCAAGGAATAAAAGGCAGAGGTTACGCAGTGCTCCACTGACAACCTGTTCTGGCTAAGGCCGAAAGGCAGACGCGGCAGTGCAGGTATCCTGCTTTCTAAAGTTATTGACAGACTGTAATTGAACTACTGTTCAGAAGTGTGTCAAAAAGACGGTATTTGAATAAATAAGTTAGGATTTGGCCACCAGAGATTGTAGGTGTGCTAGGATGAATCTGAAGTCAAGAATGGGCTAAAATACTGGCACCCTGAAGTATCAAGAGTTCAGAAGATAAGAGTCAGATCAAGATTTGATTCCTCCCTCTGGAGAGGGATAATTACCATAAGTGAACTCTTGGCATTGAATAGGTACTGAAACAATGAATTTGTGCACACACAGACATGTTGTTGAAGCTTCCATCTTTGAGAGGGAAGGGGTAAGTTCAGGGCTTGCTCAGCTGGGAGTAGGCCATAGCGGGAGGTATCATGGGTTAAGGCTCTGGCCACTCTTAGATAGACTTAATGGATAAGAGGCAAAGCACAGGGCCCCAGGTGAAGTGGGGCTGCAAACGGACTGGCAAGGGAAAGTTTGGGTTGCAAAAAGAATCCGTCCCTCAGGACTTTTTCATCTTGGCCATGATTTGGGGCCCTTCTATAGGGATCAGCCCATGGCTGTGGTTAGCATTCCATTTATGAGAGACAAACCTAGTGGTGTATTTGGAGTGAGGCTGCAAAGGTAGTGCCAAAGGAAAGTTTATCCACAAAGAAATTTCCTTTAACAATTTTTTACCTTGGCCATTTTTATTATTATTTATTCCAATTTATTTGAGGTCTTAGGGTAAGGCTGAGCACATGTCTTGGATTAAGGCTAGGTTTTTAGTTCAGAGAGAGACAAAGCTTAGGGGTCTATGTGGAGTGGGATTGTAGAGAAGCTGACAAGGGAAGGTTTAGGCTGCAGAAAGTGGTTTCTGGGCAATTTTAGAGTTAAAAAAGAGACAGTTCCTCTTGGTCTAGTTGCAGTGGGTCTGCAAAGGGACTGCCTAGGGACAGTTTGGTCTGCAGAAGAATTGCCCTTAAAGACTTCAACCAGGGCCATATTTGGGTTTACCTGGGCTTAAGGCCCTGGGCACATTTAGGATGAGGACAGTTCCTGGGGATATAGCTGGAGTGGGGCTGATGAGCAGAGGTCTGGACTGCAGAAGGAATTCTCTGGGGACCCATTTATGTGGGCCATGTTTGGGACTGTGTGGCATTAAAGCTCTGTGCACTTCTAGCATTAAGGTTCAAAGAAAGACAAAACCTAAGGATCGGGATGAAGCAGGGATGCCAAGGCAAGATGTGGGCTGCCAAACCAGGTCTCTCCTGGGAGCATTTTCATCTGCACCACAGCTTGCATTTTATGGGCTTAAGGGCTACCTGACCACTTTTAGGGTTAGGATTAGACAAGAGACGAAAAGGAAGGGTCTTGTAGTGGCACTGCAGAAGGGCTACCAAGAGAAGGTTTGTGCATCACAAAGAATTCTCCCCTGAGAGCTTTTCCATCTGCTTTGGGGTCTTTGGCTAAGGTCAGGCTACGGTTAAGATTAGGGCTAGGGTAAGGGATATAGTTTATAAATGTTACAAAGTCCTGGTGTGACTTATTTGGGGAGTGGGGATTGCAGCAGGAGAACTCCCTGAGCCTCGCTGCGGACCTAACAGCAGGGCAGCGGGGACATGGTGGCTTATTTGGCAGGAGGCATGTGTGCTGCCGGGCACTCGTACAGAGAACCCCCAGCAATGTACCCCAGATACCTGAGCCACCAGAGACCCCCTCAGCCCATCAGTCTACCTCGGAGACCCTTCTGCCCATGGGAGTCACAGGTGACCACAACCAATTGGTGACCACACTGGGCTGTAATGGGGTCCCCGCCAGAGACACCCTGGGAGTGGTTCTCCTCAAAGCAGCAGGCCTGTGGCCGTAAGCCCTCCCTTTGGATAAGGACACCATCCAAAGTAATTTGCTGGCACTGAGTGTCCTCACCTTACAGGTGAGCCTTATGTGCACTTTGTGCCCTCGTTCCAAGTTCTGGTTCTGTTTCACACTGGGCACCCAGCTGACATCCTGAACCTGCTGTCTCTGCTGAAGCGTTTGGAATATACGGCCTCTCTTTAGTCCTTCACCTTTTCTTCCACACCCCGTTACCCTTTCTCTTTGGAACATGTTTCATGGGTCTCACACCTCTCTGACATCAAATTGGTGTCGTCAGCACGACGTCGGTCACGGAGCTGTTAGAGAGGCAAGGCCCTGCGCCTTCTGCCCCGGGACTTGCCCAGTTGAAGAAGCAGCGTTGCGGCCCAGCAACAGTGGTGGACAGGGCAGCGAATGCTGCGGTGAAATAGGGGACAGCGAGGGGAGGGGACAGGTGCACCATGCTGGGTGCAGGCCAATCTCTGTCGCAGGGACGTGTCGAGTGCTCAGGGCACCAGAAGAAGCCAACTTAGAGCAACAGCTGGGGAGAGACAGCCAGGAAAGAGGGTCACAGTGAGAGTGTAAGTGTCCGCACCTGCTGGAGCAGAGCACTGCATTCATGCCAGCCCCTATGGAAACCCGCCAGTGCTGCCCGGATCTGAAAGCGAATTGAGGGTCCCCACCCCAAGGGTTGGGACAGGGACACCTGGGGAGAAACAGAAACCCAAGAGAAGGAGAAGTCAGTGGAGAAAGACAAGGTGGAGGAATTTGATAGAAGACAAAACAGCTGCGGCCGCGTATGGAAACCGAGAGCCATACGAGTCCCAGTGGGGGTGACTCCCATGACCCCATTTGCACAGCTCCCAGGACTGGTCCCCAGCTCACTGAGCTACAGGCCAAACTTTCATGCCAAGCAGGCAAGATGGAGATGGAGTATTTGTGGCGGGTAGCTTCCATGGAGGGAGACTGCATCTTGCTCAGGGATGGTGCAGCGTGTTCCTGAGCAATGGGCGGGCAGGCAATTGGTCTTTACCCACCCGATTGGCACACTGGGCAAAGAACAGGGGGAGCCGGTTGCTATTAGCAGAAGAGGACTGCCGGAGGGGCAGCGGGAGCACGAAAGGCTGCCGGTACTCAGGCAGTGCCTGAGGGAGGACAGTGGGACACCCTGATGGCTGCGCCAGTGGACCCCAGCCACCCACCAGCTCACCCAGGGGTTGCCTGATGCCTGAAAAATACCTGCACAGTCTGTCAGGAAACAAGCTAAGGGGGCTGCAGGACACAGGTGGTGGGACCTCCAGAGCACAGCACGTCTGCTGCCTCGGGCGGAGGTGCTCTGCAGTGCTGTTACGTGCAGGCGTGAGGTGGGCTGTGCCGATCTGGGCGGCAGTGCCAACGAAAGCCAGCGGGTCCAGCAAACCAGCTGGACCTTCTGTCCGAGCAGCCACCACTGCCCCAGCAAATCAAGCCCTCTGGAGGTACGTCCAGACAAGCCCAGAGAGGAGCTGCCGCTGGCCAGAGGGATTAGCCCCAGGGCTCCCTCGAGCGAGGCTGCACGGGCAGCCCGCTGACTGCCCCTGACAGCTGCTGAGGTGGCTGAAGGGAAGGGCAGGGGCTTGGGGCGTGCAGAATTGGCTGCCCTGCCTCCTACGGTACCCACAGCCCTTTTGTGGCCCTGCGGGAGGGACCAAAAGGGCCAAAAAATAGCTTGGGGATGAGGTCGCCCAGTCCACGCAGGGAACTCCTGCCAGTGGCCTCCCGGCAAAGAACCGTCTATCCATGGCCCCATGGCCATGCAGTGGAGAGGTGGAGAATTTTGAATTGACACATGGGCCCAAACTCCTGTTCTGGAGAAGTGGCAAGCTGATGAGCTGGGGATTATGAAAAGTTGTAAATATAGTGGGAGTGACAGCAGTAGCGGGAAAATGCCTCTGATCCCAGACCCCTCTCTGGCTACCCGGAGAAAAAAGAGTGACCACCACAGAAGTAATTCTGAGCCCCTGTAAGGGAAACACACTGGGGCTGAACGTGCTAGCAGGCAGGCAGTGGTGGTTGCCTGGCAGTAAGTGGACTGTTCGGCCCAAATCAGAGTAGCTACGTACAAGAAGGAGGACTGGGATCGTTGGGCCAAACAGCCACATGTTAAGTGAGGCCACTGGGGCAAAGCAGGCCTTTAGCCTGAATGCCAGTCCCAAGGCTGGCCAATACCCATGAAGGCATAAGGGGTTCTTACCCCTTGCCCACAGTGTCAGACAAGACTTAAAGCCGAGCACCCAAACCGAGCCCCTCTTCAGCATATCAGGCAGGGGAAAGCCCTTCGGAGCACCTGGCAGACTGACTACATTGGGCCCTTAAGACCATCCCACAGGAAAAGATACACCCTGATAGGAGCAGAGATGGTGCCAGGGTTGTCTACGGCCACCGCTGTCAGCACTGCCACAGAGGGTCAAATGATAGCAGCTCTACGGGAATGCTTTGGCATTCTGCCCATGCCCGAGTGCATCCAAAGTGATGATGGCTCACGTTTTACAGCCACAATTGTACAGGACTGGGCATGGGGAGAAGGCATCAAGTGGCTGTTTCATGCGCTATACTACCCACAGGCCAGTGGCATGGTAGAACAGGCTAACGGCCTGATGAAAAGGCATGCCAATGTCTCCTGTCACAGCTGGGACTTAGGATTGCCCCAAGCAACATTCATCACAAACAATTGCTGGAGAGACCATGGGAGCCCAAAGATTTGGGCATTTTGCCCTACCGGACCATCACCAAGCAACACCTGACCCTTACCCACCAACCAGAGGGGTCAGCTCACATCAAAAACATATGTAGGACAGCCTGTCATGGTCAAGCCACCTTGTGCTGGCATTGTGCCTTGGACTCTGACAAAGCCCAGAGGCTTGCATGCCTGGGGGGCCCTAGATGGGAATGGGAAGGCTCATGGCATGAGCACTCAGTAGATAATCCCTGATTTTTAAGACCTGGTCCCAAGGCTCGAGGTGCATTTTTTGTTCTTTTGCAGGACTGTGAGAAAGCAGATCCTTCCAACCAACATTTGTGCTGATAGCAGTAATGATGGCGCACGTGGACAACCAAGGGATAGACAACAACATGGTAGCCAGACTGATAGTTGCATACACGTGTATGGTAAACTTAACTTCAGTAACAGCCTGCTTGCCCACCGCTAAGTCAGCAGAGGACACCCTACCAACCTTTGTGCAAAGCTTTAACATATCACTAGTCCTTGAGCTTACCTGGAGACAATACATGCGATAATTCTAGCTGGGCATGGGGAACAGAGAGGCAAAGGTGAACAGGCTGAAGGCAGTAGCTTAAAGGAAGGGAGCAAATGGAGGCAAGTCCATGCTCAGGGTGGCAGGCGAGCCCCCTCCTTCCCCACTTCACCTCCCCAGGTGCATCTGTACAACAAGTATGAGGCTCTGGATGTGGAAGGACAGTCCATCGATGATGTGGACGATGGTCCAGATACACCAGAGGTGTTGCCAAGGTCAGAAAGGGCTACCCCCTGCATCATGACTACCCCCATGAGAAAGAAAAGATGGGTTATAGTTGTAGGCGACTCCCTTCTGAGGGGAACAGAGTGTCCAACATGCTGGACAGACCCTTCTCTTAGGGCAGTCTGCTGCCTTCCTGGGGCCCGGGTTAAGGACATCGCTAGGAAGCTCTCTAGCCTGGTGCAGCCCTCGGACTGTTACCCACTACTGCTCTTCAGTCTGGGTGGCAGTGAAGCTGTCACTCATAACCCAAGGGTGATCAAAAGAGACTTCAGGGCCTTGGGATGGTTGCTAAGGGAATCAGGAACACAGGTTGTTTTTTTCCTCCCACGTTCCAGTTGCAGGCAGCAACACAGGAAGAAACAGACAGGCCCAGTCTATTAATACATGGCTCCGTGACTGGTGTCACCACCACAATTTTGGGTTTTTGGAAATGGGATGGCCTACATAGCACCAGTCTTGCTGGCATCAGATGGGATTCAACTTTCTCAAAGAGGGAAGAAGGTCTTTGCTCGCAAGCTAGTGGGCTTATTGACAGGGCTTTAAACTAGACTTGAAGTGGGAGGGGGATGCTATCAGGCTTATTCATGGCAAGCTGTAGGATGACACACCAAGGTTAGAGGGACGGGGGGCTAGCGAGAGTCCTCAGCCTGTTACACCAGAGACAGATCTCAAAGGAATGAAGGGGTGTTCCTCTAAGAGGGTGACATGGAAAACAGCCAGGCTGAAGTGCCTGTATACCAATGCACGCAGCATGGGCAACAAACAGCAGGGGTTGGAAGCCACCATGCTGCTAGAAAACGATGACCTGGTTGCCATTACTGAAACTTGATGGGATGAATCCCATGACAAGAGTGTGGCTGTCAATGGCTACAGGCTGTTCAGAAGATATGGGGTGAGGAAGGAGGGGTGAAGGCATTGCCCTCTACGTCAAGGAATGGATAGAGTGCAACGTGCCGTCTCTGAAGAATAGCCACAAGCAGGCCGAAAGCTTATGGGTAAGAATCAGGGACCAAGGCAACAAAGGGAACCTTGTGGTTGATGCCTACTACAGGCCACCTGATCAAGGGGCGTCTCTTGACAATCCCTTCTCACTCCAGCTACAAGAGGCATCACACTCGCAGGCTCTCGTCCTGCTGAGGGACTTCAACCACCCTGATACCTGATGGAAAAGTAGCAGGGTGAGCTGCAGGCAATTCAGGCGAGTCCTGGAGTGCATGGAGGATAACTTCCTGTGCCAGGCAATAGACAGCCCTGCCCGAGGGGAAGCCATAATGGACCTGTTGGTCACCAACACAAGTGAGCTAATTTGCAACGTCAGGACTGGAGGCAGCAGTGATCATGCACTGGTGGAGTTCACAGTCCTGAGGGATATGGGGCAGGCAAAGAGTAAAGTCAGGACCCTGGATTTGAGGAAAGCAAACTTCCAGCTCTTCAGGGAATTGGTCAGTAGGACCCCATGGGAAACTGCCCTCAGGGACAATGGAGCAGAACAGAGCTGGCAGATCTCTAAGGACACTTTCCAGAGAGCGCAAGGGCTCTCGATCCCCAGGTGTAAGAAATCAGGAAAGGAAGGCGAGAGACCAGCATGGCTGAGTGGAGACCTGCTGGTCAAACTCAAGGGCAAGAAGGAAATGCACAGGTAGTGGAAGCAGGGACAGACATCCTGGGAAGAGTAGAGGGATGCTGCCTGGTTGTGTAGGGCTGGGGTCAGGAAGGCCAAGGTGTGACTGGAGCAGAACTTGCAAGGGATGTGAAGAGTAGTAACAGTGGCTTCTACAGGTATGTCAGCCAGAAAAGGAAGGTCAAAGAAAGCATAACCACCCTGCTGAGCAAGACTGGCAGAGGGGTAACAAGGGATGAGGAGAAGGCTGAGGTACTCAGTGACTTCTTTGCCTCAGTCTACACTGGCAGCCTCTCTTCCCACACCCCTTGAGGGGATGGATTGCAAGACAGGGATGGGAGGAGCCCAGTCCCTCCCACTATAAGAGAGGGCCAGGTTCAAGACCACCTGAGGAACCTGAACATATCCAAGTCTATGGGACCTGTCAAGATGCATTCCAGAGTCCTGAGGGAATTGGCTGACGTAGTTGCCAGGCCACTCTCCATGACATTTGAAAAGTCAGGGCAGTCAGGTGAACTCCCTGCAGACTGGAGAAAGGGAAACATTGCACTCATTTTAAAAAAAGGTAGCAAGGAGGACCCTGGGAACTATTGACTATCAGTGGATGAGGAATTGGTTGAATGGTCACATCCAGAGGGTAGTGGGAAGTGGCTCAATGTCCAGATGGAGATCGGTGACGAGTGGGGTCCCTCAGGGCTCTGTATTGGGTCCAGTACTGTTTAGTATCTTCGTCAATGACCTAGACAGTGGGATCAAGTGCACTCTCAAGCAAGTTTGCAGACAACACCAAGCTGAGTGGTGCGGTTGACATGCCTGAGGGATGGGATGCCATCCCGAGGGACCTGGACAAGCTCAAGGAATGGGCCTGTGTGAACCTTATGAGGTTCAACAAGGCCAAGTGCAGGGTCCTGCACCTGGGTCGGGGAAACCCCAGTATCAGTATAGGCTGGGGGATGAAGGGATCGAGAGCAGCCCTGCTGAGAAGTACTTGGGTGTCCTGGTGGATGAAAAGCTGGACAGGAGCTATGAATGTATGCTCACAGCCCAGAAAGCCAACCGTATCCTGGGCTGCATCCAAAGAAGTGTGGCCAGCAGGTTGAGGGAGGTGATTCTGCCCCTCTATTCCCCTCTGGTGAGACCCTACCTGGAGTCCCGCGTCCAGTTCTGGAGCCCTCAGCATAGAAAAGATATGGACCTGTTGGAGCGGCTCCAGAGAAGGGCCACAGAAATGATCAGAGGGATGCAACACCTCTCCTGCGAGGACAGGCTAAGAAAGTTGGGGTTGTTCAGCCTGGAGAAGAAAAGGCTCTGGGGAGACCTTACTGCAGCCTTTAAAGCATGTCTTATAAGCCGCCCCCTTTAAAGGGGGCTTCTAAGAAAGATGGGGAGAGACTTTTTAGCAGGGCCTGTTGCAAAAGGACAAGGGGTAATGGTTTTATGCCAAAAGAGGGTAGATTTAGACTAGATCTAAGGAAGACATTTTTCACACTAAGGGTGGCAAAACACGGGCACAGGTTGCCCAGAGAGGTGGTAGATGCCCCATCCCTGGAAACATTCCAGGTCAGGTTGGATGGGGCTCTGAGGAACCTAATCTAGTTGAAGACATCCCTGCTCATTGCAGGGGGATTGGACTACATGATGCTTTAAGGACCCTTCCAACCTAAAGACTCTATGATTCTAAGGTGGAGGCTACACCTATACCACCTTTAGCTGGCCACCAGGCGCAATAAACACCAGTTCGGTATGGGAAGCCAAGTGCAACTACCTCTTCCAACGCCCTGACAAGGCCACGGGGTGGGGGTTTAATGGCATAATGCCCTCTTCTAACGTCTCCTGGGGAACTGCTGAACATAACACCCAGTGGAACATAGACGATCAATCCCTACAATACACAGAACCACTAAAGGCTACCTGGTGTATTAAACACCCTGACAACAGCAGTAGGGAATGCTCCAGCATTTGCCAAGAACCAGGGTTAGAGGGAGCCTGGGAGAACTGTCCCCTCGGTTGCACAGGGGGACCTGATCGGGGCTCGGGCAAAAGAACTGGGCACCCTTCAGGAAAGAAATCCCCGCTTTGGGACTGCCAGACAGAAATTCTCCACAGAAATATTGTCAAAATGCCATGATTATGGTTATACTCTCCTGCCTGGGAAGCTTTGATACAGGGCTACCAGTGTAGGAACACCAGCTATACCCAGCCCACTGCCCTAAAATGTTACACCTACGAAAACTGCTACTTTTGTCATTGCCCATGGCTTACGCCAAACCTCCTATGTGCCAGCACCTCCCAGTCAAGTATGGGCATGCTCCAATGGTCGCCTCTGTTCTCGCCTACACGCAACCACTCCCAGAACGGCCTGCACCTTAGTCATGCCCTCCCTTTGCCCCATTTACCAAGAGGGACCTATACCTCAAGAGTGGTGGGATCACAGCCCCTGGGAGATACAACCGCTAAAAAAGGGAACGTGGCAACAAGTGAAAATGCAGTTAGGATGGTGGTTAAAGTTGTGGTTAAGGAGAAGGTGGTCAAACGTACAGTGACAAGGCCCATACCCACTGTAAAATATACTCCCTTACACCCTGCCCCTGAAACTGATGTTCCCCTAAACTCTGCCTGTAACCTTGCAATTGACATCCACCCTCCGCACTCTGTCCGTCTGTTGGATGTCCCCACATAACCCAAAATGGTTCATCCGTTGTTACTGCAGATTGCTACTGTCATGTTGTTATGTGTCTGCTGGTTTCTGTTGTTAATTGACTGTTGACTGTTAATGGCATCTTTTAATAGCAGAAGAACCCTTAGAGAGTGATGATCCAAAGTGGCACTGTAATTTACCAACAATGCACTGCCTTTTACCTTTTACCTACCACCAGGCAAGAGGTGCCTGCACCAGCACTCCAAAGGAAGTGGGTCAGGTCATGACAGTGGTCAGGGAGTGGACCATGGCAGAAGCACTCCCCGAGTCCCGCTGCGGGCCTAACAGCAGGGCACCGGGGACATGGTGGCTCATTTGGCGGGAGGCACGTGTGCTGCCGGGCACTTGTACAGAGAACCCTCAGCAACGTACCCCAGATACCTGAGCCACCAGAGACCCCCTCAGCCCATCAGTCTACCTCGGAGACCCTTCTGCCCATGGGAGTCGCAGGTGACCACAACCAATTGGTGACCACACTGGGCTGTAATGGGGTCCCCGCCAGAGACACCCTGGGAGTGGTTCTCCTCAAAGCAGCAGGCCTGTGGCCGTAAGCCCTCCCTTTGGATAAGGACACCATCCAAAGTAATTTGCTGGCACTGAGTGTCCTCACCTTACAGGTGAGCCTTATGTGCACTTTGTGCCCTCGTTCGAAGTTCTGGTTGTTTCACACTGGGCAGTATCAGTTCCGAACTGACATCCTGAACCTGCTGTCTCTGCCGAAGCCTTTTGAATATACGGCCTCTCTTCAGTCCTTGACCTTTTTTTTCTGACCCATTAAACTCTTTTTTGGAAGGTATTTTTTTGGTCTTGCACTTCCGTGACAGTTGTTGATAAGGATTTGAAATGGGAAGTGTTGGGATGAAGCAAGAGTTTTTCCCTGTGAAGGAATTCAGTCTCAAGAGAACATAAACAGAGAATGAGTAGCATAATAGATCTTAGTTTCATGAGAATCCTACCAGTTCCCAGTTATGCAGGCCTTTGATTTTTGTCTGGAACTCAGCCCTCTTTCTATGCTATTTATTTGGAATCAAAACTTAACTTTCCATTTTCTGGTCAAGGCAGAAACTTCGCATCTTAACTGTTAAAGTCAGTGATACAACTCCTGATAGCTGGTGTTCCCCATTTTCCCATTTGGTCAG
The DNA here is from genome assembly GCF_964289735.1 of Phaethon aethereus. Taxonomy (NCBI): domain Eukaryota; kingdom Metazoa; phylum Chordata; class Aves; order Phaethontiformes; family Phaethontidae; genus Phaethon; species Phaethon aethereus. The sequence goes on from NC_138577.1 coordinate 27,256,668, forward strand.
AAGACCAAAGAGTGTTCTCCAGACAATTTGACCACTCCTCCCACCGTAGTCTATCTATTAACCAATAACAGGTAATTCTTTGGGGATTCTTTGCTGTGGGGCCTACAATAAACATAACCTAATACAATCAATATACCTGGTAGCAGGCAGTGTTTATAGCAGTGTATTAAGCATCAACATTTTATGTACAGGAAAAAAAAAATTAGGAATATATTTACCCAATTAAAATAACTTGTGTTGCTATGTTTTTCCTCATCTCCCTTTCCTCCGCTCCTTGGCACAAGGCACCCTGATATTTTGTGTTTGCCTTAATCCAGATACCAAATCTAACCATTTTTTTTGGCACAGACTGTTCACTCTTAAGGATTTTCCCCCATGTCTTACCGCATCCATTTGTCAAAATAGCTACACATTTCATTGAGGTACCTGAAATAACCTGACATTTTACAAATCGCCAACAGCCTTCTGAGACAAATCTCTGTGCTTTTACATGCTGAGAGCTGTTCTCTTTTCTTCAATATGTGCCTTCTTCCCTCCTGTCCCTGACTGTGATCTCAGAAAGTTACCAGGTTAGATTCTCTTCTATCAGAAAAGACCTACAAAGCCTTACTGTGGGTTTTAGTCGTTCGAGCAAAGGATCAGACCGCTGTTCAAGAGATACTCAACTGAACAACTGTACAAGAAGGAATGTGAGAACTAGCAATAGAGATTCTGCCAGATCCCCCCCAAAAAGAATAGGATTAGGACTGGTCTTGTGTTTCTGCCTCCAAAGAGAAATATTTCTTTAGAATAAAAATGGTGTATTTATTGCAACTGAACAGTCTGTAAAACTAATTTATTGAAAAAACAACGAAGAAACAGAATGACCAGTGGAAGAAATTTATGATCTGTAATAGAAGCAGAGGCTGAATTCAGCCTTTAAAAACTATAAGCAATATTTAGTTCTGATAGATAGAAAAGAGACATGTTTACAGAAGTCATGAGCAAAGGGGTCTCTGACAAACCAGCAGCAATCTCCCTTATAGAATGGAAACAATTACGCAATACTAAAGTTCCTATTTGGTGCTATTTGCAATTTTCTGAAACTTTTAGAGCTGAAGTGCTTCATGTGTAGTTGTTGTCTGAAGGTAAATCGTGCTGGAAAGTTTGGTCAAAGCAGCTCAATATTCAATAGTTCAAGGAGAAAAAAAATGAAGGAAAAAGCCCTATTCCTCTATGGAAACCTTTGTCTAATCTTAAAAAGTCTATAGGCTCTTTTCTCCCCCAAAGAAGGCCTATGGGAACTGAGGCAGGTATATCTTTAGAATGTGCTTTACCATAGCAAACAGCCTTATCAAAGAGCATTTGATACTATTGCATTTAAAAGTGTTACATGATGAAGGGTGATTAAAAACATGTATCCATGTACTCATCCTTTCCTTACTGGGAACTTACTCAATTTGCTTGAAACATTTTTCAGTTTCAAAACCAGCTGAAATATATGACCATTTATGATGTTGTTAGTCTTCAGGACCAGGTCTGAAACAATGAAACTTGTATGAGTACAGTGCTTCATTTTAAGTATGCCATTTTTGTATTTTGTATTGAGACTAAACATGGCAAGTATACTGAAATAAGAAATGTAACTCAATGAAATAAATGGAACTGTAACAGGGATTGATACGGTGTAGGATCCACAGCGAAGACTGGAGCTTTTTTCATCATGATACCCGTATGATATGCTTTTGCAGTTTGTTTCGCGATCAGGATATTCTGGGATTGAAGCCAAACCAGAGACTTAGGTCTAAAATAAATTTTATGTACCAGGCAAAAAGTAGCTTTCCTCAGGAAAACAATACAAGATTTTAATAATAATACAAAGAAGTTAAAGTAGATATACATTAAGAAACAATATTAAAAAGGCATAAATCAATTGCTGAACATTGGCAGGTGTCCATGAAAACATCCACCACATTAAAAAAAAAGATTCAAAAGTTTAGCAAGTAAATACTGAAGGAAAAAATAAAAATTTTCTTAATTAAATAAATGCAGTGTTTTTTTCCCACTGTGCAGCATCCTAGTTCTGATGTTCGGTGTTCAGCCAGGTTCAATGATATTAATGTATGGCTTTATATGCTTTTTTTAGTGCTTTTTCAGTGAGTGATCAGTTGATACATTTATTAAGTACAATATGCTAATTTTATATATGTATATACATCTCACGTAATATACAGTACATTATTTATGAAATGTAATTAGCGTATCATAGGCATTGGTATGAAAACGTTAAGTAACTATGCAAACATCTGTGTTATATCTATGAATTCCACCCTAAAATTATAAAACACTGATTTTATAAATCTATTGTGATTTATAGCAAAATACATATTTACAGTTATTTATTTGGGATGATCTAAAAACATGTCTACATATGAACGATCCCTGTATCTTTTTCAGATGAGTTGTTTGTACTGCACCATTTTAGATTACTGTTGATAATAGACTATTTGTTTCTGATGAGAATTAAGGCTGTTGTGATAAATGGTTAATGCTGTCCACTGGTTAGATTAATGAGTATATTTGCTAGTAATTTCATTACTTCAGTGCTTTGGTTTTCTAAATTTTGTAGTTAAACTCCTTTAAATACAACTTTTTTAAAGGAAGGTTTAAGTTCTGGATTTTCCTAAATTTTAATATTTTCTCTTTTGTGTGAATAAAGGTAAGTTTTAAAATAAATAAACAAGGTCATGAATTTTGATTTAAAACAGCGGGTGATGCCAGTTAGTTCTGCACAACTCTACAAGAGTGGGTTTTTTTCACTTAGTTTTGTTTTAATACATTGCACTCTTGGGGGGATATTAATGTTGCCCAAGTCCTAAATTAGTCAGTAAAGTTTCTGAAAGGTTTGCCTGATATGTCAGTTCTGGAGGGCTAGGTATTTAAGAAGAAATTTGATTATTTTCACAAAGGTCTAGCAGATATTTCACTGTGGCCCTACTCATTAACTTGATTTTGTGCATATATTTACATCCCTAAACTGAGGGAAAAGGCAGATGCAAATTTTTTCTCTCTTGAACTAAGCATTTCATAGAGACATTATTACCTCTATTTCATACTCCACTGTACTAAATTAAGCATGCACTTAGAAGTTATGAGGTCTCAATGAGTGTATTGAGACTTGAAAAAGTCAGGAAGGTCCTACTATGAGTTAATAAATAAAATATGACTTGTTAACTGCTGTATTTTTTCCTAACATTTCCTATGTGCACTGCCAAAGGTTAAGTAGGGTGTGAGACCTAGCTGTTGGTGGTCAACTTAAGTTCTGTTTTATTACATTTCTTCACTGTTTTCTTCAGGTTTTTATGTCTAGTTTTGATTGCTTACTTGTTTGTGCAAAATGCATCTGAACACCCAGTTTGATTCAGTTTTCCCATGTTTAAGAGCTAAATTTAATCAGTTGATGTAAATGATGACTGTATTTTATGGAAAGAACCTTATGTAGTGGCTTTGCTGGCAAAGATGTGTGCCTATTGACTAAGAAATTCCTTAAATTTTTCCCCCTGGAGCAGATTAATTAAGATATTACTATTCTGGGTATTAGAAGTCTCCTTACACAAAAGGTGTTGTAAAGTTTGCCAAATTTCAAATACATTTGGCAGAATGAGGAACATTTTCATGTACCATAAAAACTTTGAAATAAAACGTACTGGTGTTTAAGAATTTTTACTCAAGAAATCAGAACATTTTTGTTAACAAATCTGAAGATTACCTTAAACTTTACAATACGTGTAAATGTGTTTTCTTCAGGGCCTTTCTGTGAAACCCTACAATAGGAATAACTAAAACCATAGTTTTTACTTGGCCTTTAAGTTAAGCAGCCTATAAAGAGTTGGACCTATGTACTTTGGCTCTGAAAATCCATGTCCCTCTCTCTAGAGTTGCTAGCATTCATGTTATTAGTAAGCTATAAAAGTGACTTTCATTTTAAAATGCAAGCAGGCAGGAGATGTACACATACCTGTGTGCTCATACACACTCTTGCTGAAGTCAGTTAGAGAAGTCTAATCAAAAGTTATAGGTTCAAAATTGGAACAATTCTGTCTACTGCAGCAGTAATCTACAGCGTTGCTTTTATTCACAACCAGCATTTTTCCAGGTGCACTTGGTATATGTTCTTTAATGGGCTGTAATTCAAATAAAGTAATTTTTCCCATTTTACCTTTGCAGACTTGTTTCTTCTTGCCTTCAGTATTAATCTGGCATTTTTCAGGCCAGATAGTTTTTCAGCCGGTGTCATAAAGGAAATGAAACAGGGCTCCAAAGGGAAGCTGCCAGCACCTTATCTGTGAAGAGGCTACCATATCCATAATACATTACACCAGCTTGAGGCAAGTTCAGTCTTTGTTGTGAGCTACGTATTAGTACAGTTTCTTCTGAATAATTTATAATGTTGCTATGCAAACTGGGTTAGTATTAGGAGCCCCAGAAATCCTTCTATTGGTAAAAGTATTTAGTGTGAAATACTATATTAAAGCAACACTGAAGCTGAGCTTTTGAAATCACAAAAGGCAGGAAATGCAGAGTTAAGGTTGCCATGGAAACCTTAACTCTACACCTTTAGGTAGATAGTATGCTATGGTTTTAATTACTTCCTCTTTGTACAGCACTACATAGGCATCCTCCTTTTATTATGTGAATTCTAATTATATTGAATGCTATTTATAATACATATTAATTGCACTGGCTACTCAGCAAACATCAGGTATCAGGCATTAGCTGTGGCTGACTGTATCTTGCACTGTAATATTAAGGTGACTGTATGAGGTGTATCTAGAAAAGAATTATTATGCCTAACTTATTGGCCAAGGTATTAAAATGTACTTCTCCTGAGTTAGAATTGCACAATGCAGCCATCACATGACAGAGTATCATCACAAGAAGAGCAAAATCTTAGAAAACACAGGCAATTTACAGGAGGTAAACTGAAAATGGTACTTCACGGAAGTTTAACCAGGATGATGTCATGCTTCCAGCAAAGCATGAAAATACACCATTAGTGATTTACAAATGTGCATTATTCTCTCCAGTACTTCATCTTGTACTTCACGGGACATTGCTTTTGCTCCTCCTCCAGTTTCCTTCCCAGCAGCTTGGTGAGCAGTATGAAGTCTCTGCAAAGCTTGCGTTAGGCTACAAATTTGAAAATTCTCCATCCCAGTTCAGAATTCCTGTATCTGCCTGCTAAAGGGGCAGATTTATATGAAGTTTTATCTTCTTTTAATTAGCTATTGGCTTGATTGATATGCAAGGAATGCCCAGTTACTGAACATTGGGAACCTCAAGTCGAGAGACCTGGCAGCAAGCTAACATCTTTAGTATGGTATCTTGAAAGGTGTAGCAAATCTTATGGTGGGTTGTTCAGAAAAAGTCCTCTGTCCATGACAACAATTCATATGATGTTTGGGAGAATCTGTTTCAGGAGAGGGCACACTTTCGAATAAAATTTGCAGTGCATTCATTACAGCTTGGAAGATTGTAATCAAAATAGTATAAATAAAAGGATGTGCTGTGAGAAATATGTTAAAAAGAGCATCATTAATTTATGTTTCTCAAACTGCTCGTTGCACTTTTGGCCACACTGCTTGGGTAATAGTAAATGTGTTTATAGAATGTATAAATATTAGAACAGGTGAGCATGATGTTGAGGTAAAGTAAAATCTTTGTATCTACAGTTTTCATTGGCAACTATTTCCTAGAACACCAATAAACAGGCTTTAAATGTGAACAGAGGGCATCTTCTTGCCTCCTGATGTTGTCTTCACACTGCAATTAATGTCAAATGAACTTTGAATGGGAAAATAAGGAATCTGTAAACGAGTATCTTATCATGTAATTAGAGTTTAAGCTAGTCATACAGCCTTGAGAACCTTGAGAATGTTTTTGGAAACTGTAAAGGATGATTAGTTGATGGATTTATAATTATGAACCTCACCTGTGAAAATGAAACATCCTGGAGATTTAGATGATTATGTAAATTGTATGTACCAAGGCAACCAAGCGTTAATCTGTATATATGTAAGTGTGGATATAGCTGTGTTCTTTGCCTGAAAACAAGCTGGGCGTCCTTGCAATAGTCAGGGCTGGATAATGAAGGCATTTCTGATCTCGATTTTATGAAGGCATTTCTAATCTCGATTTTGCCTCAAATTTGTCCTTCAAGGCAGGAAGGTCCCAAAGCATGAGTGAACTAACTGTGTAGTTCATTAGTATTTTTAGAATAGTAATCCAAAAGCGTGATTAAAACTGAACAATTTAACATCTGAACTGAACTATTAACACCTAATTATCATCTAACTGAACCTGCCCCTGGGTAGAGAAAGCTCCCTACTCACAGAAGCCCCTTGCTCACTGAGCATGCGCAATAAAAAAGAAGGATGCAGTGACGTTAAGTGGAGATGAGGCTTGTGAGAAACAATGGGAACAAAGGTGCACTGATAACTGTTTCTCCAAGTGTATAAGTATTTCCTGTGTGTTGAGGTGCGCTAGTTTCATTTTCACCTAGCATCCAGACTTGCGCAACTCTGTAATAAATTGGTATCTTGTCTCAGTGTGCGAGATTGGTCATTGCACACTGGGAATGAACTCACACTTGCGACAACACTGATGGCTGGGGTGGCTGCCCTGCCGAGCCCTCTGCCAGGGGGCTCAGCAGGAGGACCAGACAGCCATGTTGAGGCAGGCCACGAGTTTGGCCATGGCATTGTTGCACTAGTCACCTGCTGACAGCATTGACTCAGTGCTTCGCCTCGCTCCCTCCCCTCTTTTAAAACACTACATTTTCTGGCTTGCTCCATTATAACCATTTTTAACACAGAGAGCAGCGGAGGCAGGCTGCAGGGCTGGCCTCTGTGAGGAAAGGCTGGGTCTGCCCTGTGCTGGTTCCAGCCAGTTCCAGCCGGTTCCAAGAGACCCACCCAGGGGAACAGCTGAGCCAATCAGAGCAGCCGGTGGCGCCTGCCTGAGGAGGTATTTAGGGAAGGGCACAAGGCTTGTGGAGGTGGGTATTGTGTTTAGGGGAATGGTTTAGTCAGCTGTAGAACTGCAAGAACTGGACTGCTTTAGCTGTGAGGTCACTGCACAGTCTCATTGTAGGGTATGTATCAAAAGTTTTAGATGTTGTTCTGTGACATGCGCAAGGATATGTGTTATGTGGTTAACTAATATGCTGGTTCTGAAAATCACATTTGGCCTTCCACCTCAGATTTTTTTTTCTTTTAATCTCTCAAAGTGTGAGTTGTGGTCTTCATGGCCCTCCTGGTAGGCACAAGAAGACTTCTGAAGGTTTATATAGTTCCTATGAAGCAAGTGAATCTGCTGTCAGAATTCAAAGGGCTGACTGCAGTAGAAAGCTGGGTGGGAACAGGAGGGCTTCTTCCCTAGGGCATCTCTCAGGGCACTGTGGCCTCTTTTAACTTTCAGACTGCATGTACAGGTCAGCTGATGTGTAATGGAGTGTCTGTGTTATATGGCTAAAATTAATACCAAGCAGCACGCAATGAAATTTGAGGCTGAAAGGTAAATAGTTAGTAAAGGTGCTTCAACCTGCTTTGTCCTGGTGGATTGCTGATTTTGAGCATTTCTGTCTGATACTACAGTGGACAAAGGCCTACATGTCGTCTGGCTGTACGTAGGCCCAGGAAAAGGCATGCAACTGCCTTTGGGGCCACATCTGGCTGGTGACCAGTCGCCAGCAGTGTTTCTCAGAGTTCAATTCTAGGGCCACATCTGTTCAATATATTTGTCAATGATCTGGATGTAGGAGTGGAATGCATCATTAGCAGTTTGTTGATGATACCAAACTGGGGGGTGCTGTTGACTCTCTTGAGGGACGACAGCCTTGCAGAGGGATCTAGATAAATCAGTGGGCAATGATTAATGGGAAATGGCCCCTCACTACAAGAAGGATGTTGAGGTGCTCCAGCATGTCCAAAGAAGGGCAATGAAGCTGGTGAGGGGTCTGGAGCACAAGTCTTATGAAGAGCAGCTGAGGGAACTGGGGTTGTTCAGTCTGGAGAAAAGGAGGCTGAGGGGAGACCTTATCGCTCTCTACAACTACCTGAAAGGGGGTGGCAGTGAGGTAGGTGTTGGTCTCTTCTCCCAAATAACTACTGATAGGACGAGAGGAAATGGCCTCAAGTTGCACCAGGGGAGGTTTAGACTGGATATTAGGAAAAATTTCTTTATGGAGAGAGCGGTCAAGCATTGGAGCAGGCTGACCAGGGAAGTGGTAGAGTCACTATCACTGGAAATATTCAAAAAATGTGTGGATGTGGTGCTTCGGGACATGGTTTAGTGGGCATGGTGATGTTGGGTTAACAGTTGGACTTGATCTTGAAGGTCTTTTCCAACCTTAATAATTCTGTGATTCTGTGAAATTTAACACATCCAAATGCCAGATTCTGCACCTAGGACAGAGTAGCACCAGGCACAAGTATAAACTGGGAGAGCAGTGGCTGGAGAGCTGCCCTGCAGAAAGGGATCTGGGGGTGCTGGCTGACAGCAGGCTCAACATGAGCCAGCAGTGTGCCCTGGCAGCCAAGAGGCCAAACCACATCCTGGGGTGCATCAAACACAGTATAACCAGCTGGTCAAAAAAGGTGACTATCCTGCTATGTTCAGCATTGCTGCAGCCTCACCTTGAGCACTATGTGCAGTTCTGGGCTCCACGATTTATGCAGGCGTAAATTGTCCATAAGTTGGACTAGATGATCATTGTAGGTCCCTTCCAGCTGAAAATATTCTATTCTAACTGTGGGACTCTGTGCCATGTCTGAGCAGCAATGCCCTGTCCTGTGCTGCCAGGAGGCCACTTCCAAAGGAGGGGGAGGCTGGACAGGACAGCACTGAAGGCTGCAGTGGCTGCCCTACCCAGCTGTTGTGGTTTAACCCTAGCTGGTAACTAAGCACCATGCAGCTACTTACTCACTCCCTGCCCCAGCAGGATGTGGAGAAGAGAACTGGAAGTGTAAAAGTGAGAAAACTCATGGGTTGAGATAAAGACAGTTTAAGACAGCAAGGGAAAATAATAATAATTATAAAAGAATAGACAAAATAAGTGATGCACAATACAATTGCTCACCACCTGCTGACCAATGCCCAGCCAGTTCCCACATCCCTCCCCCAGGTCCCCCCAGTTTACCTACTGAGCATCATGTTACAAGGTAGGGAATATCCCTTTGGCCAGTCTGGGTCAGCTGTCCTGGCTGTGCTCCCTCTCAGCTTCTTGTGCACCTCCCCACTGGCAGAGCATGGGCAGCTGAAAAATCCTTTACTCAGTATAAACACTACTTAGCAACAACTAAAAGATCAGTGTGTTATCAATATTATTCTCATACTAAATCCAAAACACAGCACTATACCCAGCTGCTAGGAAGAAACTTAACTCTATTCCAGCTGAAACCAGGATACCAGCCCATGAGTTATTTGGCCCCATCAGGAGGACAAGGGAAATGGATTTTTCTTTGGGCTGTTTGAAAGCAATGTGTAGGTAAATTCCAAAGTGTGTATGAAAAGTAATTTTGTTTTCAAAATTTAGCCTGTTGTAAATTGGACCAATCTGCCATAGAAATGGAAAAAGACTAAAAGTGAAAAAAAAAAAAAAAATTGGAATGTTTATGGCCAAATTTCAATTCTCTGCTTCACAGCATGAAGATGTTAGTGCTTCTTGAAGCTTGGTCAAAATTTTCTCACGTGGAGAAAAAACACTGTATATGCTAGGACTTCATTCTCAGCAGCAGCTGAAGTCCAAGTGCATGGAGACTCTGTGGAAATAGTTGGACATTCCAGATGGTCTTCGTGGAAAGATTTACAGAAATACAGAATAATTTTCTGTAGATATGACTCTTTCAGTATCTCAGAAAAACTTACCTCTAAGAAGGAAAACTCAGGCAGAAAACTAAGCCGTTTATTCAAATATTCACAGATTCTATTGTTAGAATATCTGCAAGAACTTTTAAAAAATAAGTGGGAAAGAAGAACTTCTAAAAACAGAAGCTAATTATTCTAAGGCGATTTCATATTCACTAGTGAATGAGTATTTCATACGCTACAAGCTTTCTAACCCTGAGAAATAAAAATATTAACCTATTGTTTCAAAGATAGGAAGAATGGATACAAAAATCATGGGTGATGTTTGGAATTTTTTAGTTCTACTAAAAATCTACTTAGTCTGGTGATCAAAAGGAGTGATCAAAAGAAAAACGACACATGATTGCTATGACTTACTCTTTCTGAAAACAGACCATATTGTCTATAATATAAATATGACTGAAAAAACTTTTATCATTATGTGGTTTCTCAGATGTGATTCACAGAGGAGACACTAGGAAAGAAGACTCTTGTGCAAGTACAGTTTTGCCAAGAAAGGAATGCTGATAGATTTCAGATCCACAATGCCATTATTGCTACATTTCAGAACTCATAAGTAAAAAATGCACTGTTTTTCTTACAATATTTTCAGCATCTTCAGCTGAAAGTACAAAAATATCTGCAAGGATTTTGGGAAGCAAAGCTGGGTGATATATCTAGATAAACTCAGACAGAAATGACAAGCTGACATAATCAGTCTACTGGCATAAACTGTGCTTTCAGTATGGTCAGAAAAAACACTGCAGGAAATAACAGCCACTGATAAACCTGACTAAGAAATGAAAGCATTACTCAGGGCTCAGTATCTTTAAAAATTCCTGTAGGGGTGTAGTGCCACAGAGCTGTGTAGGAGATGTACGATCTATTTCTGGTGGTAAGACTATGAAATGTTGGAAGCAGATGCCAGAAAACTAGCATTCACTGGCAACAGGACAGAGTTAGAAATACTGGACCATAAGGCATCTCAGGGAATTATGTCATACAGTTGCTTTCAAAAACAAATCTAGTCTTAGTTTGAGAGTACTGCATTTACTTGACTATGTGGCAACACTTACATTTCTTCATCAATTCCAGGAGAAAAAGAGGTCTGGAGAGTTCTGGAGCACAAGTCTTATGAGGAGCAGCTGAGGGAACTGGGGTGGTTTAGTCTGGAGAAAAGGAGGCTGAGGGGAGACCTTGTCGCTCTCTACAACTACCTGAAAGGGGGTTGTGGCAACATGGGTGTTGGTCTCTTCTCCCAAGTAACTAGCGATAGGACGGGAGGAAATGGCCTCAGGTTGTGCCAGGGGAGGTTTAGATTGAATATTGGGAAAAATTTCTTTAGCAAGAGGGTGGTCAAGCATTGGAACAGGCTGCCCAGGGAGGTGGTGGAGTCACCATCACTGGAAGTGTTCCAAAAAACGTGTGGATGTGGCACTTCGGGACATGGTTTAGGGGACATGGTGGTGCTGGATTAATGGTTGGACTTGATCATCTTGAAGGTCCTTTCCAACCTTAGTGATTCTGTGAAAAAATAGTGAATGTAAATTCCTCTAGAATCTCTCCAGGCCCACCTGATAGGACGGAGAAGATTATTCTAGATTGATGAAAATGCAGACAGAAACCTTGGGCTCAGGGGATATGATTTACTCTCTTACACTCTTTTTCTATACTTCATTTATAAATTAAATGCAGATCCTGCAAGGGAAAATGATGGAGAAGTGATCCCACTCATTGAAAGAAGCAGGTGTGTGGGGAGGGAGATTTGTGATTAGACAGGAGAAAGGAGGGCAAGAAAGGAGTAGGAGGAAGAGACACACAAAATAGCATCAACGCATGAGAAGTGAGGGAAGTGTGAGGTGTTGGCTCCCTCATCTTCAAAGGGAATAAACCTCCTTGGTTTCCTTAGGGATCTTGGAATATACACTCATCTGGTATTAAACCAAATGGCAGCTGATGTAAGGGAGCAGCAGAAGTACCTCAGCTCAGAGCCCTGGAGGAAGTGGTGTCTGCAGGCTGTGAGCCACTGGAGGACGGATGTCACTATCCTTCCAGCTGCCTTCCCCTTCTCCCACATGAAGGCTGCCATCTGGGATTATTTTTCAGTCATTGTTACTTTTGGACTTGGTCCTTATTTTGGAAGGCTACTTTTGAAGCTACCAGCTCCTTGAAGATCAACAACCTTTGGAGTGTCAGGAGAAAATAGTAGAGATTTTATACTGATTTATTCTTTTGCCTTGTAATAGCTCTTTTTGCTCCCTTGCTTGTGTTAACCTCACCCAAAGTATCTGGAGAGCATAATAATATGTTGTACTGGATTTTAGTTTGATAAACAAAACAAACCAATTTTTGTTTTCCTGCTCTCAAATAATGGCTCCGAGGTTCCCTAAACGTCCTTGGAGCTTCTCTCTGGTTTTGGTGCAGCTAGAATTCCTTTTTTCTTTAAATGTGCTGACTAGAGCTGCACAAGGAATTGCAGTTCAAACCTTTTCAGTGCTTTATCCAGTGAAATGGGATTTCCCTGTCTCTTACAGGCACATTTGTCTTTTCCATGGGCATGGTACCTCCTAACCAATGTGCAATCAACCAGTACAGATCTGGTTTTGCATGGAGAAAACAGGGTTACCATGGAAGGTTAGGCAAAGCACAAACCCTTGCGGTGCTTCTTGCTTTTCCAGCTCTGTTCTGCTGCTCTTCCAGGGCTTTGGCCAGACCAGTTGCCATGTCGATAATTAGCAGGTTTGAGACTCAAGCAGCACAGCCATCTTTTCTTTTCCCATCTATGGGTATCCCACTGGGAGGTTCAACTCAACAGTCCTTTCAGAGGTATCGATACTGCTGCTGAGTTTACAGGTGTTGCCCCAGCTGGCTGGCCATTCAGGGCAAAGGGTTTGGCAGCTCGATCGTTGGCTATGAATATACATGCCAGGAACCTGCTACTTCAGAGCAGCAAACCACAGTCTTTCTCCTGCACCTCGCTGTGCTTTGCCCTACCTGAAGCCATCCGTCTCTTGTTTGATTGTGGCATTGCTTGGTATCTTTGCTGAGTGATAGCCACTGACCTGCTGATAGTTTCCATTGGGCATCATGCTCTGCAGCTCAAGACTGCCTCCATCAGAGTGCTCTAGACAAACAAATGTTCTAAAATACAACCAAATTAGAGCTAAGCCTCTTGTCATCGCTATTAAATTTCCCCATGTTAGATTACTTCAGTCTTCAAGGTGAGATGATTGTGTATTTTTTCTCCTGTTGATGTCTGTGATTTAATCGCTTAGATTGCTTTCTTTGTACCTGCATGTACAGTTCAGCCTTAGATGATGGATGTCCCCATTAATTTGGGGAATGGCAAGACAGGGAAGTGATTTCAGTAAGCTTGGCAAGCATAAACAAAGGCTTTTTCCACAAGACAAAGGATGTTAACCAAATCAACCTGGAAACTGATCAAAATTGTAAAAGAGTATAATTGAGAAAAAGCTGAAGACTTGGAGAAAGCTCAGCCAGACCTGGAGAAGCAGTAACAATAAACATGGAAGTAGTCAATTATGTGGAGCTTCTACACTTAACAGTAGTAATTAATTAGCACTGTTTATATGAAGAATTAAGAAGAAAAAAAAAGATGAACAGTGAGATGAACCTACAGCTCTGTTCCCCCCACCCGGGATCTTATCTGCCTAGTACTCATATTTTGTTACTTACAGAGGAGCATGAAATGTATAGGGCATTTCACAAGTCAGTAAAGATACTCTTGGTATCCCACACAGGGTTGTTCTGGAGATAGCAGTGTTTCTTTGCCCCTGAATCTGTTCACACCTCTGATTCTCAAGTGAACATGCAATTCTGTCCCCCCAGGTTCAGTGTGTGTTTGGTTTCTTTCATATTTTTTCTTTTATGTTCAGTCTTGGGGATTTCTGGTTTTGCACCCATACGGTGCGAAAACATACTTCTTGCAAGCCAAATATGTGAACAAGCGGAAAGGCAGAGACAGATGGAGCCATCTCTGTGATATCTGAACAAAATACTGTGGACATAATGAAATACTAAAGCATTTGCATTAGTGTGTGAGCTTGAGCTGAAAAAACAGAAGTGATGCAACCAAGTTACTCATGTGGATTTGGAGCCTTAGTTTCTTTGCTCTTGACCTGCTGTTACTGCATGCAAAATATCATGTGGGACTCTTAGAAGCTAACGAATCTAGGCTCCTAGCTACTTGACATTAAGGAATATATTTATAAGCCGTCTGTTGTTTACACTGGCCTAGACTGAGTTATTTTTTAGCATAGTCTCTTTCACTCTTACCACTGTTACCATATGGAGGAATGAACAGTTGTGATCTTCATCTTTCCCCCACCAACATCGGGGACTGCCTCAGACAGTTTTACTGATAGAAGCCTGTACAACTATTTGATTTTTAGTGGAAAATACATAGAGCTTCATATGTTTCAGAGTCAGCACGTGAAACCTAACTGAGAAATGACAATGGCAGCCCAGAAAAGTAATGCAGCCTCATCATAACTATGCCTGTTCTGAGCATTGCCCACAACAAACCTTACACTGTTGCCACTCAGTCTAAAGTTTTTGTAGCTCAGTGCCTTTGCTTTAGGGTATGAAGTAGCATGTGAGAAATGGGAAACTGATGAAGCTGTTGTTTTCTCCCTTGTGTGAGGCAGTCTGCCTTACTGCTACAAATGATTTGTGCTAGGTTTGTTACGCTTGTGTTTGTTTGAAGGAGGTTTCCCTTGCCATTTAACGTGTTGTCTTCACTATTCCCACAGCTGATTGCTTTCATGGGTCAAAATATTGAAGCAAGGGTCTGTGAAACATGTGCATGTGTGAATTAAGATAACTTTTGAAAACGTCTGTCCTTACTCTGCACAGATCAGATTGTTAGGTAAATCCTTTTGCTGTCTTTCATTCCAGCCCCTTCCTGGGATACAATTGGTCCTAGGCAGTAGAGATCTTACGAGGGTACAACCAGCCTTTTGTTAATGCAACAGCTGTCAACATACCATTGTTGTTTTTGTTGTGTTTTAGAGCATCATAACATCCACTGGTAAAACTTGGGTTGTCTTCCATTTTTATGTGGGGATTGACATCTGGTATCTTATTGGTATCTCCCTCTCACTCTTGTTATAGTTGAATGCGCTTCTGGTGGCTACAATATTGCTTAAGCAGGAAAATACCATGAAAATTTTGAAAGTGGTTCTGGATGTAGCAAGGAGCTGGGATGCATGTTCCACCTGGGTATCCCAGTGCTGTTGGCATTGCCTAGGCGCAGTTATACTGAATGAATATTTATAGATATATGAAACCTTGGAGAGCTAATGGCAGCATTTGCTGAACCTAAGATGAGGAAGGAGCCCAGCAAGGTGGTAGCTGGTGCTACTCTGTTGGATTAGAAGCAGCAACACATGCGTATCTGTTCACACGGCACCGCTGAAGGACTGAGCCCAGAACAGTAGGATCTGGCAAGCCCGCAGCGCTGTCTGTTTCTCTGCAATACTACAAGCACGGACGTGCTGGAATCTGCATTTTTGGCGTCAATTTTAGAATGGCTGCCGTGTTTCCTTCCCGTTTAGCCGGTAAGGCCGTGGGTTTGTGAAGCAAGGGGATGTGTGCAGGCATCTGCCTGCGGCCGGGGACCAGCTGCCTTAGGAGCGAGGCGCCCCGCCATTCCCAGCCCCAGGACAGAGGGCTAGAGAGCTGCCGCGGCCGCATGCCGGAGCGGGCTCCGCGCCCCCTTCGCCCCCGGCTCCCGGGAGCGCCCGCCCCGCCTACCGCCGCGCGTTGCCGTGGAAACGGCACCGCAGGGGGCGGGGCGGGAGGAGGCGGTCCGGCCGCCGCCAGCGCGCTGAGGAGGCGCGCGGAGGCGGCCGCGCCGCGGCGGGGCCCGAGCCCTGCCCGCCTGCTCTCCCCCCGCCGCCATTCCCTATTATAGAAGAGCTTCCGGCGGCGTGGACCACTCTGACATCATCCCCCGCACCCTGGTGACGTCAGCACGGGGCGCGGTGCGTGACGTCGGTGCGTAGGGGAGCGCGGTGACGTGTACTATTTAAAGCTCCCCGGGCGGAGGATGGAGGCAGAGCGGGCAGGTGCCGCCGCCAGCAGGAGCGGGCTTGCCGCGTGCGGCGGCTTGCGCGGGGGGCTGTAGGGCGGGGAGCGGCTCGGCGCGGCTCTCCCCTTCCTCCGGGAGGAGCGGGACGGAGGCGCGGGCTGCGCGCGGCGGCTGCGCCTGCCCACCGCGAGGGGACGGGCGGGCGGTGGCGGAGGTGTGAGGCGGAGGCGGGGGATGCGAGCGGGCAGAGGCAGCGGTTCGGGGACGCCGGAGCAGCCGGAAACCGCCTGACGCGGCGATCGCTCCTTCTCTCTCTCCCTCCCTCCCTCCCTCCGTCCCACCGGCGGGGCTGAGCCCGCGGCCCCGCCGCAGAGGGAGCGCGGGCTCGGCGGCGGCAGCCCCTCCCGCCGCCCGCTGGCCGTGACTGACCCGCCGCGCCCCAGGACGATGCCCGTCCGCTCGCCGCAGAAGGCGGCGTGACGGCGAGGAGCGGAGCCGCCGCCGCGGGGAGGAGGAGCGGCGCCCCGCATCTTCGCAGCCGGGGGTGGGCGGGCGGGCGGATTCGGGGAGCGCGGCGCCCCGGTGCCCGCGGGCGACGCGCGGCCGCAGCTCGCCGCTATCCGCCTGGCGCCGGGAGCCCGATGCCAGCGCCGGTGCCGCGGCCCGCTCTGCCTCCTCGCGAAAATGCGTCGGTGCCCGCCGGGCTGCCGGCGGGGATGCTAGGGGGAGCGGCGGCGTGGACCCCAGCGCACACCGCCTGCCCCATCCCGCTCCGCCTCTGAGGCGCACCGAGCCCTCGGCGGCTGCTCACGTTCCGGCGAGAAGCGCCGCAGCCGCTGCCAGTCCCTCGCGGAGAAGGCAAGCGCCTCCCCGTCCGCCCGCAGGAGGGGACCCGTCTGCCCCCGGAGCCGCCACCGCCCGCCCCGGGGCCGGAGCCGCTGCCTGCGGGCGCCCGGCGGAGCCGGCGGCCATGGGAGCCCGGCCCGCGGGGGGCGCTCCCTAGGGCGCGGGCGGCCCCGCTCGGTCCGGCGGCTGAGACCCGGCGGCGCGGCCCCCGGGCCTGCGCGGCGCGGCGAGCCCAGCGCAGCGGCCCGCCGCCACGGGGCTGCGGAGCTGCCGGCGCGGCGAGGAGCGCCCCGGGGACGCGGCACAGCCGGTGCCCGGCGCCGCCGGCCGCCATGGGGTAAGGATCTCGCGGGGGCCGCCGGGCTAGTGGCGGGGCGGGGGGGTGGAAGCGGCTGCCTGCGCCAGCGGCCGCTGTTCAGGCGGGCGCTGCCGAAGGCGCAGGGAGGCGAGCGGCTTTCAGTGGCGGGCGGCACAAGGGGCAGGAATGCTGCTGCGGTCGATGCCGTGCAGCAGCGCGATGATAGAAAAGCCGTGCACTCCGTGAGGGGCGCACCGCGGTCCGCAGCGGCTTCCCTCCGCCGTGGCCACACCGGATCGCTGGAGGAGCCGTCTTGGCTTCCAGCTCCCCGCCTTGAGGACCTCCCTCGGGGCGTTAAGGGCTGGTTACTCCTGAAAACGACGGCTTTAAGCCCAGTGAGACAAGGTGAAACTTCAGAGCAGCGAAGGCTCGTGTTAACTCATCTGGAGTCTTCAAGAGAATATAAAACAACGTGTGAATTTCCCAATAAAGTGAAGAAGGCTCTGAGGAATCTGCTTTAGAGCGGGTCCCTTTGTAAACTGGGACACCCACTTCAGGTTTTAGGGAAATTAAAAGGAATAAAGACTTTAAAATGAATCCGATCGCATCTAAATTAGTAGATACAAAAAGTGACATAGATACCCGTGAAAACTTTCCACGGTTCTATCCTTATTAATTTGCATACCGAGATGAAAAAATAATCACTACTGCCGGGTTTGTCTGATAGCCTCTCAATGGTATGGAAACTCATCGTGCTCAAAAGCAGCAGAAACCTGGTGTGATTTGGCTAACTGCAAGGTGGAGGCAGGCTTTTAATGCATTAACAAGATGCTGGTTTTCTGAGACTTTATGACATAGTTCAGAGTATAGAAGTTACAAATCATGTCCTTTGTATTTTGGTCATTCAGGAATTAGAACGTGAAATTGGTATATTAATATGGAAGTTAAAAGTGTTTCTTTCCTCAAGCCATTAAGGACACTTGGAATTCTCCAATTTATTAACTTCTTTGCATGTGGGGTGATAATAGCTGCATCCTTGGCTCTGCCCTAGTCACTGGGGTTTATGGCACAAGATGTAGGAAGGATGACTTCTTAGGCTAGCTTTTATTTTCCTGTTGTCTTCCCTTCCATTTAAAAAAAATTAAAAAAAAAATCCCAGACAGAATAAACCCAATCTTGCAGCTATCGACGTACTCAAGGAAGTGATAATGTATTTCAAAAACCTGCCAAAAGGCTAAATGATATTATAATGTTTTTAGGATATATTCTTAAAACTGCTAAGCAGACACAGAATTATGTAGCTTTTCAAATAACGGAAAACCTCTCATTTACTTAAAATCTGTTGTGTTTGTAGATACATCAGTTGAGTGTATCATATTACAAATACAGAGAAGAGTTGAAGAGGAGTAAACGTTCTTTCTCCAGAATTACACTGAGCATTTCTGAAAACAAAACCAGTCTTAAAAAAAAGGCTCCCCCATTTCATCAACTCCAGTACTGCTGGTGTTTTAGCATCGTAGCTTCTTAACAGTACAAATCCATATCTAGAGGGAGTAGAAATAATCCTAAATACTGAACCTGTCAGTGTGATGACACATTGAGGTCAAGACAAGACTTGCTGGCAAAGATTTGGAAGACTCTTTAGACTGTGCATGTTGGGGTATTGCAATACAGAGTTCCTTTGCAGACCACCTTCTAAGAAGGTGGACAAAACCAGAAATGTGGATATGTGTTACTGGTAAGCTCCCCGCTCTCTAAATATGGGGGAGCACATCTAAGCCAGGGCCAGCACCAACCCTCTGGATCTGCAGTTAAGCATCAGGCATTTGTTAGTGTTCAGAGCAGAGGTCTTGATTAACTAGCTGTTTTGTGTTAACATCTAAAAGTGCAGTTGCCCATAGATTTTGGAGTATTTCTAGACCAAGGCATACTGGATGCTTAGCACTGCAGTTGTAAAAATAGTCTTCTGATACCCTACTAATATCTTAAATTTGAGTGCTCTAGAAGCAAGTTGCAAAATAGTTGATAATCCACACTAGGGTGTATGTACTATATTCAGTATTTAATGGGTACTGCCATCCTGCCTAAGCTTGTACAGTGAGCTTGTAGTACCTGGCTGGTGGTGAGTTTGCTTTTTCCAATGGTCAGGACACAGAAAACTTGAGATGGGGAGAGGAATTGGCTTGCTAAACCAGCAATGGCTTGCTTAGACTTATTTATTATAGTGAAGAATTCACTGTTCTGCCAGTGTAGTTCAGCTTTCTCGGTGCATTGAATACCATCAGGCAAGCCCGGGGTCTTGGGATCAGAGCTGCTACTAAATGTTTGCTTTGAGAAAGTTGAAACTAGAGAAAGGTCTATAGGGTCCAGTAGTTCAGGAGATGCTGCTCTTAGTGATATATCCTGTAAGTCTGCGAGTGTTTCTCATCTCTCAGGAGAAGGTACATGAATAAAGCCCTGGGAATTGTACAGGCCAGGCACATACAATGTCCACTCTTGCTTCTCTACCTGCTAGTCTGTCTCTCCTCTCCTACTTCCTCATCCATGTTGCATAAAGACAAGTTCTTACCAATAGTGACTGTTGAGTGATACAACCATTTATTTGCACAGGCCCTTCTGTTGGGTTGACTACACAGAATATAGCTTTCTTTAATAGGAAAACATGTTTTTTTGTGTAAATAGGATGATCTCAGTATGTTCTGTCCTAGTTCATAACATGTCTCTCTTGTATTCCCAGTATTGAGAAACAGAGAATTTGTCACTATTGTGAAGTCGTCTTTGAGCAGAGGTTTGATTACATTAAAAATCCTCAAAAAATAGATCTTAAGTAAACATACTCAGGATGTATATTGGTAGCCTAGATTATTGTGTACATTGACAGGTAAATTCCATGTTAAAGCTGCAAACCATCACCATATTTTACTGGTCATTGGTACTGCTTTTACTATCAGCTGGGGGCAGGGGAGTTGGAGGTTTGTATTTGTGGACTGTGATGCAGTTAGTGCTTAGGCTGAAATGAATACAGTTCATGCTAGACACAGCATGGAAGCTGTGCAGCCATGGATTCTGGTAGGGTGAGAAGTTGGTGTCCTGTTAAACTTAATCTCTTGGATTAATTCCTGGTTTATTAATGGGTAATCTCTCCATGACTACTTTCCTTTATGGCCTTCTGTGCTGTGGACGAGTATCCAAATTTATCTTACTATCTTTTCCCTTCACTCTTGCTAAATGATAAGGAATGACAAGGTAAAAGCTTCTGTAAGATGTGCTTGTCTCTGACATGTCACGTTAATCAAGGTGTCTTTATAAAGACTTCAGCTTCTCTTCATTTTTGTTGGACTATATTTAATATGTTATCTTCATAAAGATGGTTATGATATGTGTCAGTTTGAGATGGCAGAATTAGAATACTAAAGTTCTTAAGTTGGCTGGAGAATATTGTGGAAGATGAGTATTTTAGGATATACTTATTAGCGTTGTAGTTGCCTAGAAATGAGTATTTTAATTTAATTTTTGGCAGTTGGGAAACACATCTGTTGCGGGTTGACCCACTCCTAGCTCTTACCCATTTGGAAGGCCAGGGAGTTAGTCAAATGCATTTCTTCAAAGCACTCAGCATGCAGGATCCCATTTTGAAGAGAGCAGATATTATAGTTGTAGGGAAATTGACTATTTATGCTAATTCTAAACTGGAGGATGTAATAATTTTTACAAAGCCCATTGGGAGCATTAACATCTAAAAATACATGAAAGGCTATACTCTTTGAACATATGGGATAGACAGATCTTGCTGTGGAAATTAGGTTTTTGTTTGCTGCCTGCTGACTTGCTTTTTTAGGTGTTTCCAAACCATTGTCTTGTCCTTAGACTTTTCAGTTTCCTTTCTCTGGCAGGGTAATAATAATACACAAACCCTATAAAGCTGTTATGACCCAGAAGCATTGTTGACCGTTGAATTTGACCTGACTCAGGTTCTTTAACCTGTCTTTTTCCCTCCCACAAGGCTCAGTTATAGCTTTCACAAATCTTGATCTTCATCAACAAACATCACAGCAACAGTTCTGTCAGCTGTGCTCCTCTGACACAGAAATATTGCAGATAATAGAGCAGAAGGTACAGCTTCTTGGCAGTAGCTCAGTGTTACTGCAATTCCTGGCCATCTTGCTATCTCAGGGTAAAATGAGATGCTTATAGTGTTGAAAGCAATGGCAGCAAAGTAGTTTACACTGTCTTCTGTAGAAGCATGGAGAGCGTAACAAAAACAGATCAACATCACTATAGATAACACCCACAAAACTTGGTTATCTGACAAAAAATTAGTAAGGTATAAATACCTAGACAGATGGACTGTATGTAAATCAGCTTGAAATGGTTAATGAATTACTTTGTCAGGCAGCAATGTGTGGAGACCTCTACCATGCTTAAATTATCTTCTGTCACATTATGGTTAGTTCACGACCATGAAAGAAGCGTGAGAAATCTAAACCAACTTTCTGGCCTGGCAACACATAAAGGAGTGTCCTGAACACCATGGGGAATGATTTCCATGCTGATGTAATGAAGGTATTTGTAATGCCTTAAGGTTGCAATTGATCTGTTTCAGTATTTCCATGCATTGTAAAAATTGTATAGACCAGCTCTTTGGGTGAAATCCTAGTTCTGCTGAAAAGAAATGTTTAAGTCCTTCACGTTCATCATGTTGAGATTATTTTTATTCTCAGTGTCTCAAGGCAAACACCGTACGAATGCCTTACATGTGTGTTCTTGTGATTTCTCTCTCCCAAACAGCACTTGCCGTACTGCAATTCCCATTATTTTTGCAGGACTCATAACCAGATGTCGAGCCAATACTTGAGAAAACATGCAGTCTTGAAGCCATAGAGATTACAATAGCTTGAAATACTGTAACAGGCCAGCACTTCTCATTGGGAGAGGCAATGACGCCTAACTGGCATTAGAGTGTTTCTGTCTGCTTGCTAGTAAAAGTAGTAAGCAAAGTTCAGGTATCACTTTTATGGGAATTTTGTTGGAAAACATTCTTTATGATTGCCTCTTAAGACTGTAATTTGATTTAAAGCTCTTAGCTGATCACTCTTAAATGACATCTTACCAAATCTATGTTTGTGTGTTAGTGTAGTACAAAGAGAAGAGCATTATCTTACGATGTAACACTAATTTACTAGTAGTTTCTCATTAGTCTGGGTGCCTGGGACATCATTTTAGCTGAGCCTATGGTTTTCCAGTGTATTCCAGATCAGTGACCATCTAAACAATGCAAACATTTCATACAGGTTAGAAACTTGGTTCTTCTACTCTTTAATTTTGAAGCTGTTGAGGCTTACCAACACCTGATGTCTCTTCTAGTCCAGAAGTTATAGTTTAAGATGCACTTAGCAAGGGAGTGAATGTGGTGTAGAGGTACCCAATGAGGCTGAGACCAGATCTGGAAGGGAACTCACATGAGTACATATGTATATATGCGTGCAGAAATTAAGTGTGCTTGTGTTTTAACAATGTGCCCTTTGTATCTGACACAGCCCTGCACTCAAGAAAAATCTCATGTGTGGTTAAAAATCTCAAGAAAAACCATGTGTGTGGTTACAGTCTTAGTAACAGGAAACTGTAACAATGAACAAAGGGACAAAGTATTCTGTATTATTTAAAGTAAAAACAGAAATCAGAATACTCAGTCCATCTCTTTTTTTTTTTTCTTTGTGTTAAAGGTACCATGTTAGATTGAAATGTGTGTTTAAAAGCCCTACTTAGGTGAGAGCCTTCTGTAAAAAAATTTGCAAGACCATGCTTTCTAGTTCAGGTTTTTGTGCTGTTCTCCCTTGAAGGTAAGGTCTTAAAGGTAAGGTGCAATGGGTGAGGAAGCATTGCACTATGAAAAATCCACTTTTAGATCTAATTTTGATAATGAGTTTCTTTTCCCTATTCTGTTGTGAGTATTTTCATTTTTACTTTTTCCAGTGCTGGGCTGTGTGAGATCCACCAAAATTAGTATTGTGTTCAGGACAGGGAGGTTAGAGGGGAGAGAAGGCCAGAGGGAGCTGTGGTTTATTCCACCTGGGCCTTGCTCCATGCAGTGTTGGGCTCTGTTCTATCTACACAGAGCCCTGGTAGTGGTATTAATGTTGTCTGCTCCATTCTGCAAAGTAATGTAACTGTGTTTGAATACTGTATTGATTTTCTGGAACTGCATCACAAATACGCTTCTGGCAGCACACTGCATTCTGACACACTTTTCTGGTGGCAAGTAGTGGTGAATGCCAGTCATCATTAAAAAAATTCATCTAGGGTGACACTGTTTAAACATGCAATAGATGATGCTGGATTGCCAGATACAAGCGTATATTGACATTTCCAGTATCTAGTCATGACTTTTTTTTTTTTGTCAACTACAGATACCAAGTTAGCTAACTTAAGCAGTCTGCATCAGCCATTCTGACTAACAGCTTTTAACTGAATAAAGAGGGGAGAACTTGAAATACATAGTTCCTCTCAGGTTTTTCTTCTTCTTCCATATACATGCAAATGATTCACAGTCACAGTTTTGTCAATCTTTGTGGTTGTGTTCTTTGTCAGTGTCTTGATTGTTTTCACTGAGCTTGCCACCAAGAAGTGGGAACACAGAAGATGGGAGCTGCTTTTTCCCGTGAAAAGTATGTGGCTCCTGTGAGCCACATAAGTACTGTAACCTAGCTGACTGCATGGCTGTACAAATACAGGGGTTGGCGCAAGGGAAGTGTCAGTTACAGGTGGGATAGACCTACCTTTTACCACAGCAGTGTCTGTTTATTCTGGTGGGAAGTGTTCAAAAAGATCCAGACTCAGAGCTATCCTTGTCTGAGTTTGCTCCTCAGTTTTGAACCTGAAGTCTGGAAAGGTTTTTTTGAGGCCGTCCGTTAGGTTGAGTCTCAGCTTGTTGAGAAATGGCTTTTTTCCCACCTTTCCACGGTGTTTTTCATAGTAAGAAGAAAAATAAAGGTAATATTGCCAGGGTTTAGAATTTGTTTTGGGTTTTTTAAGTGCTTTTAAAATACTTATTCTGTTAATGGTATGCTATAGTCTTGAATCCATAGTTAATCTTGAAGCTATTCTTGTAACAGGACATATAATGAGATCTTTCTTGAGTTTTGAGAACTGAAGAATGAGCTTTAAATGGTCAACACTTTACAGTGAACTGTTGGTGAAATAAATCATCTTTGACATGTAGTCTTGCAATACCTACTTCTTGTGCCTGTTCGTTTTCAACAGTCGGCTAGCCCTGGCTTGTCTGTACAAAAAATCTAAAAGAATGTACTGTGTAATACTGGAAAAAACAGTGTTTTCTCCAACATATGATGTACTGTGGAGTGTGCAGCTATGTCAGGGCTGCTTAGGGTATGAAGTCTTTTCCATGCCAAAAATAAGCATATGGAATAATATATGCTGCGTAGCTCTGCTGTCAAATCATTGCATGCAGTTACTGGGGTCCTAAGCAGCTATTTGGCCATTTGACTTTGAAAATGGAACACCTGTGCTTTTGCACTAGCTGTATTTTTCACTGACCTGTGTGTGACTAAAAGAGTTAACCTGCAATTAGACAGGAACAATTTCTCTTGGATTAACTTGCTTTCAGCTTCTGGATAGTGATTTCCAAGTGCTTTTTCAACATCCGAGTGTATCTCCCTCCCATGTCAGTATTTGTTTTTGTTCTCCTACGAAATGCAGAGGGATTTCCTGTGTCTGCTTTAGCAAGCCTACTACCTAGGTATCCAGAGCTCTCTGCATCTAGACATACGCAGGAACTGTGTTCCTACCAGGGAATAATTGGCAGTGGTGTCAATTGGAATAGGTGGTGTCCTGCTGATTTGAGTCTTAGGTAGGCTTGGTTCTCCAGAAGCACTGCACAGTTCAGATGGCAGCATGTCTGGCTATGTGCAATAGTAAAATTCCCAGGATCTTTAGATAGTTTTCTGGAAAAAAATCACAGGCGCTGAGGCACATAGTTAAGTAATTTTGATGGGACTTTTGTGAAATGGGAGCACTGAAGTCTAGGTTCCCCAAGTTACCTCACATCTGAATGCAAATACTGCCCATGTGTCTCACAGTAGATCTTAGGCTACCCAAAATCTGAGATACTTTTTACTGGTAATTATGTATTTGGTGACTTTAAATGTGAGATACATCTTTTAAAAAAGCCCTCCCTTTTTGTCCACATTAATTATGAATTTCTAAAATCAGGTTGGAACAAAAACTTCTGGCTTTTGTTTTAAAATCACTGGCTTGATGATCCTGCAACTTGCATATGACAATACTTTTCTGAAGGCCCTCAGGAAGAATATGGTGGAATTTACCCCGTTATTAAGATACATACTTGTCTTCACCCTGTAAAAGTTCTGCTAGCTTCCTCATTGTAGAAGAGAAATATTGGGAGCGATAGAATAATGATTTCAGACTGTAAGTTAACTGACTTTTGAAAAACCAGAAAATTGAATGCTGCCTCATACGAATACTAGTTTTGCAGCAAAGTACATGACTGTGTGCTGCTATTAAGAACTTGATGGTAATGCAGTTTATTTTGTTGCAATCACAAAGTGAAATTTCATCTTTCACATTTGAAAAATGCAGCTAGTATTCTTCTGTGAGAAGCTTGTATTGAACAAGAAACATCCCTAACCAGAGTGGCACAATAGCAGTTAACCTTATTTGTTGAAACTTGACAGTCATGGTGACCTGCTTATGTCACCTGACACCTTGATGAAGGCCATTATTAAAAAGAAAAAAGACAAGGATTATGTTTTCAGATACCATTATGCTTATAAACTAATATGCTTTTATGGCAGATGTTTGGGAAATTAGTGGTCATGATCAAACTTCACAGAGAGACAATTAAATAGTGATTAAAACTGATACTTTACCAGCAGATACAAAATTTTCCTCTAAATCATCTTGTCTTACATGTTTGCTGTTCATCTTCCTGAAGAACCGTTCCTCTTCATTTGCTTGTAAACACCGAGGTTTCTTTGCAATTAGGTATTGTATTAATACTTCCTAGTCATGGCATTCTATTTACTAGGTTAAACAGTCGTATAACGTATGTGTTCTGTTTCTAAACACAAAACCTGTTAGAGAGGGAAAAAAGGCAGTTTCTGCTACATGGACTTGTATTTGGTGCTTCAGTTAAACCTGTTTTGGAAGTAAACATGTAAGCACCTAAGTTCCCCAGTTTGAGAAGACTAGACCACATTTAGCATACATGGGTAAAATGTTTTTAAATACCGCTTTCTTTAAAACCAACTTTACAGTGCTAATAAACATGCTTTGTTTTGGCCACTGTTTATTTCATGGATACAGAAACACTAGGGATTGGCTTTTTATTTTTAATATCTATTCTGAAATTTATGCAACAGAGTGAGGGAGGCTTTTCTAGTTCTTGGCTTATACATAGGTTTTGAATGGCTCGAACCCTACCAGTTCATTCAGGTAGCATGTGAGGAGAATCATTGCTGTTCATAAAAACAGGTCGTACTGAAATAAACTAACTAGCTCTTAACAAGCACTGGTTCCTGGTCTTTTGTTAGATGCTTCCGAACTGTAGTAGCATGTATTTATTGCTTGAATATTTTTATTGAACTATTAAGTATAGGCATCTAATGTAGGCAATTCTGTATGAAATAGGTAAGAAAATTCTAGTTTTTTCTGTCACACAGGTGTTTGAGCCAACACTTCGGCACAAACTCTATGGCATGCATTCTGTTGCTCAGTTTGTCAAAAAGCTGAGCAGTTTCCTGAGACCTGATTTTTTTTTTTTCCCTGTAATTACACTTCCAACAAGAAAAGTAAGTTCCATCTGGGTAAAGCCCTGATAGCAGGTAGGTATCTTGCGGTTAGAACTACAGCCATTGTAGGTGCCTTTCTGAAGTCTAAGCTGTATTTTGAAGTATGCTTTGCAAAAAGTAGTTGATAGTCTAGTTCCAGTGCAACTAGCACATAATAGTCTTTACTAGCCCCCGCCAGCGCAGTCAAAGCAAGTGCATGAGCCGTCAGTGAAGAAATGTTTCTTTACGTTATTTGGATAGCAATACCCAAAGGTAGTACTGATGCAGCTGTTGTGTGTCCAGCATGGTCGTCTTCCCCATGAGCTGCTCATCAGAGGTACAGCCTGGCCCAGGTATGGCCATTCCTCTCCAGCTGTTGGGGCCCATCCCCATGGCACAGCACTTGTCAGAATCCCTTGGCTGACATGTACTATGAAGACCTGTGTACCTGTTCCCGTGTGAGCCTCTGTAGTGGGCTGTGCCCTGCACCGCTTGCTCCATGCACAGAGTGTGGTCATACTGGCATATTTAAAATGGCTTGTGCCCTGTGTGCTTGTTGTGAATTTCACCATTATGGTGGGAAGTTGCCGGACAGTGCAAGGTGTATCTTTGGGGGTAACAGGATTTGGAGACAGCCTAGGAATGCCTTCAGTGATCTGAGGCACAAACTGCTCAGGAGGTCTGTCAGGAATGGGATTTGGGTATCCTGCCTTAGCAGGACTCTCAGAATGTGTTTGGCATTGTGTGTGGTGTGAACAATCAGGACTGAGATCTGTCACTTCCAGTTACAGCTCAATATAGATGCAGCCACTGCTTCCGAAATTCAATAGTGTTCACTAGCCTGTGAGTTATCAGAAGGGAGGGACTTGCTGGCATGGTAATGGCCATGCTCAAAGTGAATTAAAGAGGCTTTATAGTTCCTGCAGTGCTCAGTGGGATGATTCAAATTTATTTGTGACTTATGAATATAAAATTAATTTGTTTACCTTTCTAGGAGTCTAATTCAGTTCCTTTATACAAATGAAATAATTCAATTCTCATCTTGTGATGTGGACCACTGATTCTTTTTGAAACTTAGCATGCAGCTGTAGCAGTCTGGATGGGATTGCAAATTGTTTGAAGATGAGTTGATGGTGATAGTGACAAAATTTGGCCTGGTTCATTGTGCTTGCTCCGTATGTAAGTTGTGATACTTCACTGGTACTGATGAAAGCATGACTTCAGCATTGAAGTGTGCAGTCAACGTGCAGGTTGTGCTAATGATTTTTTTCAGGGTGTTTATTTCTGAGGGTTAGGTGTGAAAACTCTCAAAACTGACTGTTAACTGACAACTTCTTAGTATTAAATAAAGGGTTTGTGGGTTTTAATCTGGCAATGAAAGGAATGACAAGTGCCAGGCCCACTGAAATAAAAAGCATTTTCATGTGTAGTAACTTGGAGATGCAGAAAAAGTTGAAGTGGACTTGGTTGATGGGGTGAGGAGTGGTAAGGAAGTGTGATCATTTTCCATATGAAGACCTACAAGGAAGCAAAATGGAAGTTTAAAGCCAATAAAGAGGGTAATGAAAGAAAAGTAGTAAGAAGGAGGGGTTGCTAAGGATTGTGGTACCAAGTGAGGAAAGCTTATTTTGCTACAGAAATATGTACGAGACAAATTCCAAGTGTCTCATAATAAACAAGGAACATATGTATTCCTTGATTTTTCTTTTGTGAATAAGTTGCTGAGAGATCTAGTCTTTCGGGTAGCAAAATCATGAGTAGTATTAGTTGAGTGTTTTCTTTCAAAGGTGATTGGAAAAACAGCTGTTGAATTTAACATTATCTAAAAATACTGATTTTTATATAGAATTGCTGTTTACCGTGTATTTTCTGATTATCTCAGTGGAAACATATGATGAATTGATTCTATGATTTTGTGTTCCTTCTGTTCCTTTTTAGGTTCTAAAATTTTCATCTGTCTCTATTGTCAAATGCCCCAACTTCGTCTTTGTTGCCTCATTCCTGTGAAATACAGCCGTCAGAACAAACATTCTTGTCATAGACAATGATGGGACTTGATGGAGTGCACAGTATCACGTTGGGTGTCAAATTAGAAAATACTGCGTTTATGTTTTTTATTTGAACTCTGCCATGTTTTATGGAACTTAAGCTAATGTAGGATTGCCACTTTGTTATTCCAGTGCTCTGCATGACTGCATGTGCTAGAGCCAACCCTCGGTTCTTGGTTCCTTCTTGCTGTGCTAGCTGTGCACAGTGACACTTGTCAACGCTGCTGAAGGATTTCATTACAGCAACTAAATTGCTCTGACCAAACTTTAGAACAGAGGGTGTTGATTTTTGGACAGTCTCATGCTTTCATGTCGGGGCAAAGCAAGGAGTTTCAGTCTGTCAGTTGTTTGAATGCGTTACTCTGGGTGGCACTTCTACCACTGCTGTCATATGACCCTTGTATCCCACCAAACAGTACGCTTAACGTCAAGGAGCCTTCATGTGCTTGCAGGGTGCTGTTCTTCCCCATCTGTGCCTCAGCAACAGCACCCAAGTGGCCCCATCCGATTTGGCTTAATTCTCACCTTGTTTAGTCAGCATCAATCGGTCTAATTAGTTATTTGTGAGTGGCAGTGACAGCCCTTCTCACAAACTGAAAATAGTTTTGCAAAGGTGAACATTAGATCTCAAAGAGTCTCTCAAGTAATTTGAGGGTGTCTGTGAAACGTGACAAGGAAAATGTGCCAGATAGGAATAGGCTTGCATTCTGGAGATTGCAATAGATTGAACGTCATGTCCTGTCCTGTCCAGCCTTCCTCCTCCTCCTCTGTGCCCCTGGAAAGGAGAGCGCTGCGGGCCCTGCTTGTGAAGCAGAGCATGAAGCCCTGGCTCACCAGCAGTGTCTCTGGATCCCAAGGCCACTTTGTGCTCTTGCCCTCTCTGCTTCTGTATTTGGAGAACTGTGCTCATTCTGCTGGTGTAGGGGTTTTCTTTCTTTTTTTCTCTTTTTTTTCCTTAAAACTGTAGGTCTTGTAATGATTCTGAAGACGACAGATACTGTCCCTGAGGACCATATCTAGAAAATGTCTGTTTATTTAAACTTGAGAAAACTAGTGGTGCAGAGGGCAGGAAACGGTAACTTACTCGTATGACTGTGTGTTAAAGTGCTGTGCTAAGTAATAGTAGAAGTTTAAGCCGAATGATTAAGCTGCTTTGTGTTCTCCCTTAAAATATTTGCATGAGTTCTGTAAGAGTAATCTGACTGACACATAACTCCATTGTATGGGAGGTTTTAGAAGTAGATTGCAAAAGAAAGATTGCCTCTGTAGCAGAGATTATCAAGGAATTAGGAGAATTAAAAAGAAAACCTGGTTATCAATTGCTTTTGGACCTTTCTAAACCTTTTTTCCTAACAGGTATGAGTGAGATTATTTCTTCCTTTGCTGTGTTTACACTGTGCTGTGTAGGCTTCATTCCTCTCATTTCTGTTTGTGTTGCAAGTGTGGCAAAGTTGCTTTTCCATGCTGTAGAATGGAGGGAAATTAGTATATTTAGACCATTGCCTGCCGGTTTCTTATTCCAGATGCTGCTTAGCTTAGTTTACTGTACATCAGGACTGTTGCAGGAATGTTACCATTTAGACTGTTTTCAGAAAGGTCTCGTTAGCCTATCATTCCAAGGTTCTTTGTTCATAGAATAGAACCTTACATGAGGTTGTTTTTCTGATTGCTTCTGGTTAACACTTTTAGTGACTAGATGTGGAAAACAGCTATGCATCATAAACTTAATTGTCTAGTCATAAAGATAGAAAAACTCCTCTCCTGATTTCCTTGACCAGAATTTTTGGACAGAGCAAAATCCAGGAATAAAATACAACTTTGGATCAATTTTTGATATCATGATTACTTATTTTCATTATAGGTAAATATCTATCCCAAAATTGAACCTAACATAGTTTAGCTGGTCTTAAGTCATTAAAAGGTGATGATTAGTTCTCTCATTAATTTAAAAACAAATTAAAGGTAAAACTTAATTCAGAGAAACCTTTGTCCAGCTACTCGCACAATTTAGAGGAATAAACACCTAGGTACCTAAAACAAATTCTGAAGATGCCTGTATCCCTGGAATAACTGAATAAGCTGAAGTGTAAAGTGTGAAGATAAAGCTGAGTATTTGTCCTTGGCAATACGCTTTTTGTTATCTCATCTGACTCCCAAAGCTCTCACCTAATTCATGGTATGAAAATGAGCTTTTGAAGGCTAGGTGGAAGGACCAAAAAGGAGAACCTTAGAGAGATGGACCTTCATGCAGCTATTGGAGGAACTTTCATAGTGATAAATTCTTGGTGGGGATGTTTCCTGTAACACTTCAGCTGGTTGCCTGAGCAGCATGTGATAGCGGCGGGGCAGTGGAGAGCAGACGTTTCTTAAAACTCCACAGAATTATAGAAGTGGAAGCAAATCCAATGTTTCTCTATTTTTCTTTCTTTTTTTTTTTTTTTTAAATCAGGTTAACATTACACTGTACATATCTTCCAGGTACCCTTTTTACTCTTTAGCACAAGCAGTTCCATGTTCACTGAAATGATACCAAAAATGTAAGATTTTTGTTGGGGTTTTTTCCTTGCTCCAGAATATAAGCTTTAAGTAGTGTCTATTTTATTCTGAATATAGGAATTTGCATCTTAACTGGCAAATGTAATTCCGTGTGTTCTGTTTTGATCAGGACTTCAAGGGCATGTTGACTCTGCTTGTCAGAGCTCAGCAGGAATGCCTTTACCATCTTAGGAGCCCCAGAAAACAGCAGTGCTGGACCGCAGGCTGTCCTGTGTGGTTAGGAGGCAGACTTCTAGTAGAGGTTCAGCACGGCGAGGACAAGCAATTTGTGAGATCATACCTAGATAGCAGAACGAAATGCCTGAACTACAGGTGTAATTGTGACGCACATCTAAACTGAACTTTGCTGCAGAATCCTGTGCACTGTGTCCTGTCCTGTGAAGAATGTGCATACATTTTCATGTTTCAGTTTTTGCTTTCTCCGATCTGTGAGAAAGCAAAGCAGGAGTTTTTGCTGTTGATCTGGACATTGAGTGTATCTAGTAAGACCCATCTGATTTCACTGTATCATGGGTGAATTTGATTCATTGCTTCTTTGAAGGAAAATGTGCAGACATTGTCATTCAGATTTACCCTGAAATTTACACTGAAATATTTACTAAGAAATAGTAATGCAACCAGAGAATTCACTGAAGTCTTCTCTACCTATAACTCAAATTTGCTCTGGAAATGAAGAAAAGAAAAAATTTAAAACTTCACTGTCATGCAGTGAAGTTAGCACTGACCTACCAAAATAATTTATTCCATCAATCTCATGAATTTTAAGTTAGTATGTTAAAGCCTTCCTCATGTGATGTTAGGCATCTGGAGATGGGATAAGACAAAATAAAATTCTTGGCTCTGAGTGCTTTTGCATTTTCTGTGCTTTGTGATATGGTTAGCTCAGGCCAAGGAGGGCTGCAAGGAGGTTGTTCCTGATGCAAAATATTGAGGGCAGAATCTGTTTGCTTGGTGTGCTCAAAGTATGCTAACTGAATTAGTGACCAACTATACTATTAACACACTTTGTAATATCTTTGAGGTGTATGTATGTGTGTGTATGTAAAAAAACTGGTAAGAGCCTGTCAAAATGAATGTGACATTAAGGCTATGAAGGCAAGCAGGACAAAGCAGAGTATTGGAGACAACTATTTACGGGACAGCTGTTTAAGGCACCCTTTTTCCTGATGTTTTGTAGCATTTCACAGTGACATGTCTGAACAGAAGCGCTGGTGAGATAGATTGGAAAAGTGTATTTTTTAAGAGGGAGGGTGCCAAGGTCAGATCAAATGAATCACTTGCAAAGAGGCAAGAAGGTAGGTTTGAGAGACGGATCAAAGCCAGGTCACTTGTCCTGCCACCATCACTGTCCTGACTGTAAACTGATTGTGCTTGGCTTTCCTTGTCGTCTGTGGAGTGTGGGAGCCCGGGCACTGATTTGTCCTGTGCTTTGCAACTCTGCTGGCATCCATGCTGTTGATGTTACTAAATTTGTGAGACTGTAATCTCTGTGCTGTGCTACACTTAATTTTAAATCTGTGCTGTGGAAGAAGCTCTTTACTATTCTAAAGCTTACCTACTATCCTTCACTGATCCCTTATGAATGGGAAGCTCAGACAGAGAGGAATGAGTTTAAATGAACTTTCTCATTGCTCTTTATAATTTTGTTGTTTGGGGTTTGGCGTTTCTATTTTGTTTTGTTTAATAGCAAGAGCCTTATTTCCCCAGGTATGGTAATCCTAGCTCTTGCGATTTTATGTGATGACTATAAATGGTAAGTGCTGTCTGCAGTTGTCTTACGGTTCCTGATTATAGGATGGTACTCTGCCTGCCTTCTCTCTCTCCCCCCTCTGGTCTCATGTATGGTCTTCCTGAGCATTTAGTTGAGATTGGCACATACAGAGTGGTTCATTTTTTCCCTGAATGAACTGTTTTGTAGGATTACATGCTCATAAAGATGTCATCCATATCAGTGGATGTGCCAAAACGTTACAAGAAAGAATCAATTTCAGAAATGCTTTCTGCCCTACGTTTTGAAGTTACCTGCTTTCCTGACTTGCCTCCTGTGTCATACAGAAATTTTTATTAATTGCTACAACTAATCATAAGTAGACAGTTTTCTGCTAATGAAAGTCCATAATCGTTGACTTCATTAGAGTTCTGTCTATTCATAGGTGTGAAATTTAGCCTAGCTTATATAAAACTATATTCTTTGCACCTAGCTGTATACATATGTTTTGCATATACTTCTTAGCTTATAGTAAAATGTTGTGATATCTTTGGGATTTTTTTAAAGCCTAGGGTTTTAAGGTATGCAAATAGAGTGCAAATTGTTCCCCCTCCTGCCTGAATAGCTCTCAAATTTCAACTTCTCTTTTTAGGGACATTGGCATTTCAAATATAATAGATTTCTTATAATGTTATGAAAATAAAGAGCCAGGTCAAAAAGAGTGTTTCTTGAGAGAGCAAGAGCTCAGTTCCTAATAGTCACAGAGTCTAAATAGTCTCTTGGGTCAGATGTTCTGCCCCAAAATGCATGAAAGTTTCAGATGGAAGTTTCCTTTTGTTAGACACTGGATGTCCAACTGTGAGTTAGAATTTTGGTTTAGAACAATTTTTACTAATTCTGCTCTTTGTACAAATACTTAAAAAAAAAACCCAACCGAAAAACTTGGTAAAGAAGAGGAAAAAGCGTTGCCATCATCACTAGCAGTTCCTTATTGAAGCAGTAGTGTGTGGGACTGGGCGATACGTCGTCTTTTTAAGATGATACAAAATGATGCAGGTGTAAAATTGGATGAATATGATGTTCCATGTCACACTTCCACTGGAATGGGTACTGTGGTATTTCTGTTACGTCTAATTGTCTGCCTTCCCTATAAGTAATATCAGTGATCTGGAGTCTTTTCCTGTAAGCTGTTTTCCAGGGACTTTTATATGAACCCATCACAAAATCATTTCCAATAGTAAACAGGTTTTACAACTTGGACGGTATTTTAGAGCGTATCGTGATTTCCCGTTCACTGGACTAAAGCTACTAAGTCAATTTGAATTCTAAAACCAGCTATGACTCAGTCCATTTAACATCAGTGTCACCATTGTGCAGTGCAGTTTAAGAGGGGAGTCCAGCAATGCTTCTGCTTATTTATATGCCCTTTAATGTTAGCAGCTGTTTCATCAATTCAGTGGGGGTTTGCTGTTATCTTCCAAAGTTATGTGACATCTAAGGAACTTTAAAAATTAATGTTTAAATAATCTTTCAGTATTTTCTAAGTCTGGTCTGTAATTTCATAGGATTGGAATTACTTCAAACCATGGTCTGTATTTCTGCCATGTTTGAAACTTCTTTGTTCTTGTTTAAGACTGCAGCTAATAAGCAAAGAACATGGATGAAGAAGCATAGATGCAGTAGTGTGGGCAAACGTGGAGAAGAAGGGGCAGAGTTTACGGGATGGAGTTGGAACCTTTCCTTCCTAAAAACAGGCAATATTGGGCATCAAAATGTTTATTGTAGAATCATAAATGTTAAAAACATAGGCTACACCTTACCTTTGGAAAAGCAAAGTGTTGGAGGTGGCCAAGCTGATTACGCCAGCTGTTTTGTGGCATATCAGCAAGGCCTTGTCTCCTGATCACCCATGACAAAACACTAATTTCATAGAAAGGTGAATATGAGCAGATCACTAAATGATTTTCTCTGTCTTCCTGTATCAGATGTCTGTTAAGTACTGTGTGATACCTGATTTCAAGCTGAAAAACTTTAGTTGATCAAAATTTCAGATCCTTGGAAATCTAACATACAGTATATAATGATGTTTCTGTCAATGGTAAATGTATTTTTTGCTTAACTTTAAAGGTTTAGTGAAAGATTCTAGATAATTTTTCTCCCTTCAAATCCTGAAAAATTACTGGTGTTATTTGTAATGGCATGCTAACTCAGAAGTGGTTAAAGATCTAATGCTAAAAGCTGGTAAACAGGAACAAATCAGTTTAGAAAATATCTTGAAGGCACTGCTGTCTGCAGTATTATGTAGCTATAGAACACATTCTTTAAAGTAAGCCATTGAACTCTACGGGTAGACAGACGCATATATGTATTAACTTCTAACTGAATAGAGAAAACTTGCCAAGATTTTTGGGAACAACTTCCTAAGCTTTTACTAACCTTGAGTAAACCTGACTCAAACCCATAACAGCAAAGTGGTGTGGGAGAGATTTTGATGTGGTTGCTTGATTGTAACTTCCACTTTTTTAACTATCTCAAAGCTTGTTTTGAGACATCAAAGTTGTTATTCTATGTAATATAGAAAGCAAAGTCTTAAGATGTGCTTATTTCAAAAGTGTGCTGAGTATGTTTTGTTTAATTACTTTATAATTTTAATTTTTATTTCAAGAGGACAGTTTTCGTTTACTTTCTGTCCAGAAAAAGGTTTTCTTTCAGAGCAGTTTCCATACAACAAGAAGCCAATGTTATACAATACTGTCCCACAAGCTACCGTATACAGTATTTATCAGATTTCAGAGCATTTTTAGGAATAAGGAAAATTCTGTGTTTTTCTATTGCTTTGAATTGTGTTTGCAGAGCTTGTTGACTCAGACTCCTGAGAAACCATTGGTTATGTTTGGATGCCATAGTTGACAAATTAGTTTTGACTATAGCTGCTCTTTTAATCACTCTCCTCATTTCTTTTCAGAGATCTCTCCTCAAGCTGCTCAGAGTAACAAAAGCTTGCTACAGCTTTAAAAAAAGCCTAGGGAGAATATTTTTTAAGACTGTAGCAGAACATTGGGAGAAAGCTGTAGTCTTGGTATGCTATCGTTTTGAAAAAGCAAAAAGATCTTTGTCCTATCCTAAATCTGAGGATAATCAGCAAATGCCTGAGAGATCATTCAGGGAATTCGTGTTGTCTGATATGGCCAGAAATTACCTTGGATGATAGATATTATAGAGGCTCAGAACTCACTGTGTGCAAAAATTACCACCCGCAAAAACATGCGCGTGATGCCTACTGGGAGAGTTTGCAGCCCGTAGGACTGCCGGAGCGCGTGTGCTGAGCATGCAGGCTGCCGTGCGGCGGGGTCTGCTGCGCCCGTGGCTGTCATGGGCTGAGGGCAGCACACATTCCGTCCAGTCTCCACTGTGCGTAGGGAGCTTGGAGTGTGGTTGTACTCCAGTTCTGAGCACAGGGATTTTGTCCTGTTTGTGAATGCACAGGGCATCATCTCCTTCTGAGACTCTGAGACTGAAATCTGAAGTGTAGGAGCTTGCTTTGTTTGCAAGTTGCAAATGTGATGAGAAGGACTTCCAAGGCAGATTTTATTGGACTTGTCTTGAAAAACAGTCTTGTATGTGGACTCTGTGTGCATCCAGTAAGTCTTGATAATGCACTTTGTAGTTTTTAAGATCCATATTCAGGAAGTAGAAATTGCTGAAATGATTGACATAAATGTTCATTCTCGTGGACTTTTCATTACTGGATAGATAATCTAGAGCTATC
Organism: Phaethon aethereus; assembly: GCF_964289735.1. Taxonomy (NCBI): domain Eukaryota; kingdom Metazoa; phylum Chordata; class Aves; order Phaethontiformes; family Phaethontidae; genus Phaethon; species Phaethon aethereus. The sequence goes on from NC_138577.1 coordinate 27,293,636, forward strand.
AAAGCTGAGTAGGAGGACCCCATCACACTGGACCTGTTTATTCATCCCTTTTTGTCCTACTTGTTGGGGAAAATAGCTTTGCTTAGAGAATTTAAAATAAAATTTTAGGTCTGTTGTTTGTGTTTGTGGCAGGGAAGGAATGTCATGCACAACAAAACCATTTTGATTCAGGAAATTTAATTCAGTTTAGTTTATTGCCATTGAAGATAAAGACAAACAATTAAATAAACACAGAAAACACACCTCATCTTCCCTACAGACACCTCTCCAACTCCTTCCTGGTCTGCCATCCTCTCACCACAGGTGGCACTCAGAAGATGGTGGTCAGTGTCTGTGGTGGCTCTCTTTTGCTTTTTTTAACTCAATTCCTCCATCGGCCACAGTCCTCTCAGTGTTACACCTGCTGACCTGTCTGCTCCTGCTTGGGCAGCTCTTTGCTCCAGCTCCTGCTCGGGTGTCATCTCCTGTGTCTTTTTTTTTTCCCTCCAACCCCAATCTTGGACTGTTCTTGTGTCTGCACAGGGCAGTCCCTGACCTCATCCCACACAGTGCAGCACCCTCACTGCCAAAATCCTGTCAATTTAGCCTAGTATGCAGGGGGAAGGGAGGGGAGTGTGTAATTTTAAAAATATTTTTATCATCATTAATATACTGTAAGGGCAGGCAAGTAGGACATCAACTCATGTTGTAGAAGTTCATGCCTTGTTTTCAGTGGCCTTATTGTTTTTACAGTAACTAAGACAACAGGATCTCAGTCTTGAGAAGTTGTAGATATTATGACAGTGAAAATAACTTTGGAGTCACAGTAAACAACAGAGTGGGGAAAGAAATAAGAGGAAGGACTACTCTTATATACCACTCAGCACTAGTGTTGGCACAATCTGGAAGTACCAGACACATCAAAGAATAGATACTTTTTTTTTTAAATAGGCAAATACCAGCTATGGATTAACAAGGAAAGTCTAATCTTCTGTACTAACTTAAGCTTCTTTCATGAAAGCTTTAAGTAGTCTAACATATGGAAAAATGAAACCTTAGGTTCTTATATTCAGTAGTCTGCATTTTTTTTAAAAGGATGTATTAAGATGTCAAAATGGAAAGAGTGATTGAAAACACTGTTTATTCAACTGTTAGGACCAGGCTATTCTCCTAAGCCTCGCCTAGAACTGATCACATGTCAATGAATGGATTTCTCTATCAATGATGAAGAAAACTGGTGTGACTCTACCTGCTTAAGTGGTACTTCTCATGCTTCTTTAGTCCTCACATTACCACTCAAGTCCAGGAGGACTTAGCACTTACTTCTTTTTAGTCTGTGTTTGACCATTGTAATGTTGTCATCTAAGCAAATTAAGAACAGCAGCATATTAGCCTTAATGTTTCTGCCATGCCTGAGCAGACATTTCTAATAGTCAAGCTGTGTGTTACTATGGCATTCTGTTCGTTTCTTTTCTTTTTGTTCAGCATAAGGATATTTCTGGAAAAATGAATGACTTCTCTTTGTAATTAGTGATGAGTTCTTGTCTTAGTTCCTGTTAGTGTCTTTAACGAATACTAAATACTTTCTGGTAATGAAAGAACGAGAAGTGGAAGCTGAATGAGGAAGAGAAGAGAGGAAAGAGTAAGGAACTGATAGGGGTTTTTTAGAGGGTTTTTTTTCTTATTTAAACCTGTTTTCTTCCTATCTCAAGTCTATATAGGCAAAAGTAGATTTTAAATTTTTAATATGTAAATATATTTTGTATATTCTATATAAAATTATATGTTATAATATATATTAATTTTCTGAGCACTTATCAAGGAAAAAAGGAAATTATTCTCCTGTTTAACTAATACTAATAGTCCTATAACTAATAGTACTTCAATGGAATTAATTGAAACTTCCAGATTGGGAGGGTGTCATGTCCTGTATGGATAATGGAAGAACAAGAAGTTTGAGTAAAGACTGGTTATCTGACATTACAAATCTTGTATACATTTTATATATTACCTTTTGTTTGTTTCTGAATGTTTTAGTAAATCTAAAATTTAAGTAGCTCTATAGTGTGTTGCTACAGAAGACTACAGATGACCTAATTGTACAGCAGCTCTGAAGGACTTCAGTGGCACATCAGTGACTGATTCTATAACACGTTTAGTCCTGTAGACAGAAAGTGTATAACTTCCATTTGTTTGAAGAAATAATCATTATAAATGTTCATCATCAAATGTCAAAACATTGGTTTAATTCTAGAGATATCTGAAGTTTAGCATTCTTGTCAGAAAAAAATCTTAATTACCTGAGTAATCTGCTAAAATCATGACTTATCCAGCTAGTCTAACGAAGGGAGCTATGCTTTTTCCACAGAGTGCAGACAGCTCGTCGTTCAGCAAAGCTGTATTTTCAGTTAAAACATGTAAGCAAAAGACCATAACTCTAGTTTATCAGGAGTGATTAAAAAAGTGTTAAGTAAGCTTCATTTATGCTGTTCTATACCTAACTGTAATGTCTATGCCAGACCCCAACCATGCTCTGCAAAGTGCTCTGGTTTGTCTTTGAGCAACAGTACTGAGCAATCAGCAGGATTATGCAGGCCACGTCATCAAATAAATCGAGGATATTTATCTGGGGCTGTGAAGATTTTTGTGCTGACACAGCAACTCAGGGCTGAACAGTCAGACTTCTACTGATACTCACAATTGCTTCAGTCATATGGTTTTTGCTTTTTGCATATTGAAATCCTAACCTGTGGTATGTTGAAAGTACCAGTTGCAACATATACTGTACTGTGACAGAATTGAGTATCAGTGCTTGTCAAATGTGTATTTATTAACCACACACACAATTTGGATTCAACTCTTATTTTGTCTTTTTAGTTAACATGCTCAGAGCCTTTGTTTTCTCCTTCCAATGTCATGTGAATAGTTGTCAGGCTTCTGAGATTTTTGTTTTGATAGGCTCTTTAACATTCCAGGTAAAGAACTGGTTGCATTATAGTAATGTGCATCACATTACATTTGGATATGCTTAATTGGGAGGCACATGCAAAATGTCTCTAATACTGAAGACAAGGTGTAAAGTTTGATTGAAGAAGTAATTGTAGATATTTGAAAGAGCAATAGGAATTGGTGTAAAGACTCTGTTAAACAAAAGGGCTATAAAAGTCACCTTTGCATAACCTTTCCTTGAAAACAACTACCACACCTCCTATAGGTTGGTGATTTAGAAGAAGATGAGTTGGTGCTGAGGGTACAACGACATTCGTACAGAGGACTAGCATGTGCATTGATCCCCCTGGCCTGCCTTCCTTCTCCTTTAGCTTTCACTGAAACACTGTTTTCCTGTCTTTGGTCTGTTCTGTATCCTTTCTGTCACTTCTTCCAACACCCAACATAGAAGAACACCACACCTTCTGGCAGATGAGCTTCAGGGAGCCTTAGCTCCCAGCTGAGTAATACATTCTGCTGCTGAAAGCAGCTGGTCTCATCTACTCTTGCTGCCAAGTAGTAGAAATATTTCTGAGAGTTCACATACCCCTTTGTAATGAGGCCAGATTGAAACCCTTTGACTATGAGCACCCAGAATCTTAAATTTTGTATTGCTTTATTCTGGGCAGAAAAATGTATTAAAAACTTATCTCTTAAAGGGAAATGAGGACAGTGAGAAAGGATATGTTTCTACACATCCTGCTAATGGGAGAAAACAGGAGAGTCTAAAAACCTAGAAAGTTAAATCCAACTTAAAGTTGTGGTACTTAACATTTTTGGGATTTGATGGCAACATTCCCTGAAGAATACAGCAATCTATTTGTCACAAAATGTAGCTAAACAATCTTAGTGATATTAAACTAGTTACAGATTTCTGTGCAATACTGTATGTCCTGGTAGTGATCATGGGGAAAATAAGTTGTAAATTCTAAAGTTCAGTAGTTTTTTTTTACCTTACATAGTTTTACTTGCTAAGCAGTTAACTTTGAACTATGTATGTTATACATAATTAGTGTTGGTATGAAAATGTTCATGTGTGAAGCTCCGAAGAGTGAGTTCACAACACACGTTCCTGGCCCTAACTGAGGCTAGTTTTAGAGTAATTGCATTGAATCAGCCAGTTCAGTTTCAGATGATGGCCTAAAATTGATTAGAATAAGCAAGTATTAAAAGATTTTTGAGAAGATTGGTGTTTGAAGTCATACACATTCTGAAGTGTGCAGTGTAATGAGGTGAAGTTACACATGTATTAATGCCAGTTAGTTTAAAGGGAGAGATGGAGGGTGAGGGCTGCGGAGATGATGGGACAGGGCTGAATCTATATTTAGAGATGTGTCGTGGTTTAGGCCCAGCCAGCAACGAAGCAACAAGCAGCGGCTTGCTTGCCTCCCCCTGCCCTAGGTGGGATGGGGGAGGGCATTGGAAAAAAACCTTGTGGATTGAAATAAAAACAGTTTAATAGGACAACAAAGGTAGAGGAAATAAGGAAATAATAATAATAATGGAATCTAGAAGAACAAGTGATGCACAACACAACAATAGCTCACCACCCCGTGATCGATAGCCTGTCCCCGAGCAGCGGTTCCTGCGCCCCAGCATGGGGCATGACTGAGCATGAGGTTACATGGTGGGGAATATCCCTTTGGCCAGGCTGAGTCAGCTGTCCTGGCTGTGCCCCCTCCCAGCTTCTTGTCTACCTCCCCACTAGCAGAGCATGGGTAGCTGAAAAGTCATTGACTGAGCGTGAGCACAACTACTTAGCAACAACTAAAAACATCAGTGTGTTATCGACATTTTTCTCATACTAAATCCAAAACACAGCACTATACCAGCTATTAGGAAGAAAATTAACTCTATCCCAACCCAAACCAGGACAGTCTGTCTTTATCTTACTCTACAGCTGGGTGCTGATTTATGCCTTTGGAAGGCTTGCATTTTGTTTGCATATGTGTATTAATGCACATATCTGCTCTACGCAGCAACACATACAGAAGTTCGTAGCATTTTATCAGCAAAGTGAAATGTGTACATACCAGTGTGCACAACTGGCAGATAACTTGTGTGCAACAATACTATGTACAAATTAGATTCATGACTTTTACTCCCTATCCTTCAGGGAACAACCCATCTTCAGCACCCGAGCTCACGTCTTCCAGATTGACCCAAACACTAAGAAGAACTGGGTTCCCACCAGCAAGCATGCTGTTACTGTGTCCTACTTCTATGACAGCACAAGAAATGTCTACAGGATAATCAGTTTGGATGGCTCAAAGGTAAGTTTTATTTCAGAAAACTTGCTTGCTTCATCAATTTTTGTGTTTATTTTCTACTCTGATGTCCTTCATGTGTCTTCTCAGATGCTTTTGTCATTATCTGAGTAACAGATTATTGACACGTTAAAGTGATAACATTGCTTCATTACGTTTTAAGTGTTTATTCAGAAGTGCTATTTTCCATGCATTCATGTTTACTTTGATAAATCTATTGCTGAATTTAAGTTGATGACCTGTTACTTAGTTCACATTATGAGCAGGCTAAAAAGGCATTCCCTCTGGGATGCACTAAAAAAGTACAAATAGGGTTACAATAACCTGTTTTAATTTCCTCATTCAATGATCTGTCAATATCATTGGCTTCAGTATTAGGAAGGACATCTGTTCAGTGCCCATAATCACTTAGGAAATCCTTCTTTGTTACGTAATCTTCCAATTTTTGTTGTAGAGAATGTGAGGATTCTCTCCTACTAAAGCTCTCCGTGGTAAGCTTTTATCAAAACTCTGGTGGTTTGGGTTTCATTTTTTTGGGGGGGGTGGTTGTTTTTTGTTCTGTTTGTTTTTTTTTTTTTTAATTAGGAAGGATAATATGTTGAGCTGCTGTTATTGGAAGCCTTGTCTAAAAAATTAATTTGATGTGGAGAAAATACTTGACTGCTCTGTAGGTTCTACCTCAAGTGGGTATAAAAACAGTAACTTTACGAACAGCATATCAGAAATCTCTGCAATAAGGACATTAAAGATATACAGAATGTAATAAAAAGTTGTGATCCTTTCAAGAGACTTTCATTTACAACTTCTGGAGATGCATCAGTTCATGATGGTTGGAACCGAAGTAGTCTGTTAGAGCATAGCAGCATTCACATTTTGCAGCTATTTATTGAAAGCTGAAAAATACTACCCTGCATTTCGTTAAAATATCCAGACTACGGTTATTTTAAATGATGAAGTAGAATCTCTATCATAAAGAAGTATATAGAAATACATCTCATAGTCAGAGTTCTCTATATGATACTACTTTAAGTGATTCAGACTCTGGTGTCAAAGCCTACCAGAATTTTTCCAAGTTTAAGTCTTACTTTTTTCTTCCCTTCCCAGCCTTCCTTCAAATGATTCTTTTAGTTTTGTCATATAGTTAAAATACCTTTTATTTATAAAGATTTTGAGATTGGAACTAGATGCTGTATGAAATCAAGACTACCAGTTGTAGTCTGTAGCACCTTAATTGATTTGCACAGTCTACAAAATCCTTATTCTGGTATCCACTGGGGTTCGTCTGCCTTTTTCCAAAGCTGCAACTCCTGCAACTCCTGGCTGCCGAGTTAAATTGTTGAGCAGTTGTTCATCTATTTATTTTTTCTTTTGTCTACTGCAGCATTTCCTTTGCATGTATTGGCATGGTATATTGATAATGCAATCTATCACTTTTATTTACTCCCTCTGTGATTGCTGCAATCCTAATAATGTTTTCATCCAATGTGAGATGTCTGACTAAGATCTAGGATCCCAATAATGACTAAGAAAGACCCATTGTTTTAGGCATCACAACACTGCTCTGAAACAAGCACAGGTGAATAGCAAGGGGGCCCATGGAAGAACTTTAAATTTTCAGCATAGTTCCCGGATATTTTTTTATTTTTAATTAAAGCCACCTCTTTTTTAACATGTCTACACTTATACAATATTGTATGTACAAAGAGCTGAATATAAAGATAAAGCATTCTTAACTTTGGAGTGCATCCACATAGTGTCTCTGCTATATGGCCTACAGCTGGGTGTCAGTAACACTACTGGCACTGAGCTTGCAATACCTTATATTACCTTATATTGTTGATTGGTCAGATAGAAGCGTTAAAGTTGCAAAGGAGAAAAAGGTATGCAATTTAATTCTCCCATTTTAAGTTTTGAAATGAAACTGAGTAAAGATGATTTTGTGGTTGTTTTTTTGAAAAAACAAATACTGCATTTAAAACGTCTCATACACATACTGCCAGTGGCCAAAAACATTTGTCAAACCATACTGGTTTTGAAGCTGTCATGTCCCTCCCTTGGAGGGAGTAGATACATGATCCAAGTAGGTTTTGTTGTAAACCTTGGCGCTGGTGGGGTTTACAGCACCCTGTAGGTTGTTACAGTGGAGAGAATGATGTGCATGTGGATGCTCAGTTACACCAGCTGAGGTGCTAAGCAGTTAAGGCAGTAAGTGATGGCCACTCACGTGTATGTTCCCTTAGACTGCAGTAAGGAAAGTTTGAGGCACATATGCTTTAGATTTGAGTGATAATCCTATTTCTGTCCCAAACCCTTCCCTGTCTTTAGGTCAGTGGGTTTCAGTAGGATTACTGGATAAAATTTAACTTGTGTGCTGGTTGTCTGAATGTTGTTAAATCTTTCGTCTTGGAAACAAAACGACATTTTAAAGACGTGATCTTCACTCACCTCTGAGGGGTGCTACTGTACATTGCAGATTCCCACTTGAATTTGCCAATGGGGATCTTTGGTGTATTTTTAGAGAGTTTTTTTTTTCCTTATTGCATATCACTGGGTCTGAGACAGATTCAGATGAGAGAGGTCCTACAGAAGCAAGTTCTGCTTATTTTTAATGCATTCTGTGTAATGTTGTTTTCTGAATCTACCGTCTCCTCTTAAAATACCTTGCACAAGAAATTATGCATCTCGCTCTAACTTGAATCCAGAAAATATTCTAGGACCATAAGGTGTTCAGTGTACAGGCCATATTTTATAGTCACATACAGTGTCTGGATCCCTGTTGCCCATGGCAGGGCAATCCTGATGCAAATTGTCTGGAAGAACTCGAGGCTGTTTTTTGTGACCTCTTGAGTAAATATCTTTTATGAGACCTTTTTCTCCTACCACTCTAGGAATCAAGAGAAAGCCTGAAACCTAAAATTTCTTATGCAATATGATATGACAATATTGAGCAGTTGTTGCTGAGGCTTTCAGTTATTAATTAATTATATAGTAATTTCATAGCTCCTTGGAAAAATATATTCTAGTACTTCTTGCTCTTAGATGATGGAAGGAAGCATCCATTATTTCTCCATTAACTCTGCAGGCAGATACTAGGATTATTCCCTGCTATCTTTTCTGTTCAATCTCTGGCGGTCACTGAGAAAAGAAAGGAGATCAATTAATGTGGTTCCTGCAGTACTAGGTAACTCTCTGATAATTTTTTCACAGATGCAAGATAGGAAAAAACCCCTAATAATTTGTGCTCATCTAAAACAAGAGAAGACGCTGGAAAAGAGTGGTTTTCCAGTCTGTAGGTTCCATGAGCCTTGTATATTCTGAGTGAAGTCTCCTATCAGTGTCACTGCAATAGGTGGTCTTCACATTTTAATGACTGTTTTAAAATAAATTAGTTGCACATTAAAGTGATAACCTGTTTGATGCATTTAGTGTACAGGTTTTAAGTAAGGCCTGTAAGCACAGGTCTTCAGTGATCTTTGTTTGAAGAACTTAAAAAATACTGTGTGTCTCAATTATTATTGACATCAATTTTAGCACAATATAAGATCATATTTGACCACTGCTCTATATTTTGCAGCTGTTGAGATTGCAGTCAGTAAAACGAACAGCTAAGACACATGCCCTATTTTCTCTTAGCTAAACTAGTATGAAAGGAAAACATGAAAGCTATTTTATTATTCTAACAAAACCTAAAGATAACAAAATCAGTTTTCTTCAAAAGCTGAATGTCTGCTTGTCAGATTAACTCTGTTCTGTTTTTAAGATATTCTGTACACTTATACTAACAACATTCTTAAAAGTTGATGAAATATTTGACACTTGTTATACTAGTAACTCTACAGTGAAATTTGGCATGGAGGAGAGCAGTTAAAGCAGTATCTATTTAGGTAGACAAGACATGCTGAATTACAAATTCTAATTTAAAAAATAAATCCTTTTTTTAACCTGAAGATATGAAGGATTCATATCTAGTATTTTCCAGAAGTAGCTGACACTGACTGTATCTGTAGTACGCGCTAGCATTGCACTTTTTAAAAACGTAATTAATTCAGCATGTGAGAGATCTAGCATACTAATGCTTATAATTCAGAGAGGATTGTAAGCCTTGATTTCTGTGTAAAACCGGTAGGTCTAATGAAAGGACTCTTTTTTGTATCAATAGGATCTGAATGTAGCCTTCCCAGTGATAACCTTGCCGTCTTTGGACTAGTAGTGTCCACTGGAGTGGAGCCTCCTTATTTTTCTCTGCTGGAAAGTAAAGGGAGCAATCACAGCAAATCTTTCTCAATGCAATTATTTTTTAAAGAGTTTTCTTCCCACCTTCCTCCCTTGCAAGGAAGCAATGGGACAGTCACTGTAACCCATCCTAAATGCAGACTGCTGTCAAAACAGGTATCCCATTCTAGTCCAGGCAGCCTGCCCTGCGTTCTCTCTTGTGCAGCCAGCCACGTGGTCAGCTGAAGCAGTGAGCAGTCTCGGCTAAAAGCTGGCTGGTTTTTCCAAGGTTTTTTGCTGGGTTAATTTGCAACCAGGTATGCCACTGTCACTGCAGCAAATGCCAGCCCTGCAGGCTTTAAACATACCTATTGCTTGGAGGTCATGAATCCCTATCCTCAGAGTCATCTTCTGCATTGATGAAGTCACATCCATGACATAATAAGCACACTCTCAAATCTGTGATATAAGTTCAAATTAATCAAGCAATGGATGGAACTAGGGCTTAAGCAAGCTAGACAACATAGCTAGAGCTTGAGCTGCGAGGAAGACTCTTTTCTACGCTGTCCCCAGGGTGTTTAATGTCAAACATATTACTATTGGCAGCTTCTACAGAAAGTGAGACTAAGCATTAGGTGAACTTGCACAGCTCTGTTTTGGGCTTCTAAACACTAACAGTGCACAAGAAGGCAAGAAGCATACAAGAAAAAAAGAGCTCTGGAACACCTCCTTTCCAAGAAGTCCACCTCCCTGTCTCACATTATCTCTTCTGTCCTGTGTGGCAGAGCCATTTTTGATGACATCATTTGGAGGCCATAGTGCAAGTGCAGGCCTGCTGGCTTCATCTGGGCTCCGAACCTTAAGTGTAAAGAAAGGAGAATGATGTTTGAATTACCAGTGACTTCACTGACTGGCTTCTCATACAAAACTCTGAGGAGACATTTTGTCGCCAGTTAATGCTGGAGGTGGTTCTCCAGTCTCTGATCACACCATAAATCCTGTCCCTGACCTGATGAGGCTTGCTGGTTCAAATGTAAGTTTTCAGGCAGTCCAAAGTTTTCCAGGAATTGCTCACAATGGTAGCCAAAACTTGCATTTTAAGGCAAAGGTTATCAGAGAGGGCTGCCTGTTTGATATCCTCAGCTACATCCAGATTTGCTCTTCTAACTGTATGTGAGTATAGTGGAGCTGCCAAAGCCACCGCAGAACAAACCACTAGTTTGGTAAAATTCGTCCCTGCTGCAGCATCTTTGCTTGTCTTTCTACATGTTGCGATACATGTGTTCTTCTGAATTTTTTTTGCAATACTCCTTTCTGCCACTTCATCTGAGAATCACCATGTGCACATGTAAGCTGTTTGTGGGCTTAGCTGGCTTCTCAGCTGTCAATTTTTCAGGCTTGCCCTGTAGAATTCAGAGTAAAATTTATGCTGTTAGTAGCTGTGCCTCCAGTGCTGCCCAAATCTCAGCAAAAGCAAGGAGTGCCAAGTAAACTCTTTGTAATATCCACCCAGAAGGCCACCTCAGACAAGTAGTATAGACTGATTTTGACGTTCAGAAGATCTTGGGCTTGGGAGAGCAGTACTTGATCTCTCTGATGTTGTTCTTACTGTCACCATCCTGAAAAAATGCTGTTATTCTCTACACATCTGTATAGTTCCTGCTATTCAGAGCACCTTGTGAATTTTGTCGCTGCTCTAGAATTATTCAGTAATCACTGGCTTTGAACTGCCAGGTGTAAGGCGGGGGTTATGGTTTCATGAAAGCACGATACATGCACTGGTGTTCAAGAGATCCCAACTCGGTACCGTAAGACACATTGCAGTAGGATACATTCTGACAATAGCCTTTGGAGCACAGTAACAGGCATGTAAAGAAAGATTTTTGCTGAATTGTTCTACTCACAGTGTATGCTATTTTCTGGGAGGTTTTAAGGATGTTATCTTTCATGTAGGTGTTACAAAGCACCAGTGATTTCATGAAAAGGGCTGTGAATTATTTAACATATGTGGCTGAAACTCTTAGTAGCACCAGACAGATCAGAAAGCATGCCTGCATTTCGCTTCAAATACACATATCTTTGGGTTTATGGCTACTTTTTCTTGTTCATGTTGGCTGGTTATGAATTGTACTAACCATTAGTTTTTTAGTTAAATGGAACCCATTGGCGTCACTATAAGACTTTATCCTGACATACTTTTAAGTCAGCTGGACAGTTCCACATCGCAGATTTAGAGTATGTTAGACAAACTTTAATGTGATGGGAATACTGTTGCAATCCATGGTAAAACTTTAGTTGCTTTTCATGGAACCAGTGTATAGTTGCATTTTTTGTTTATATTAGCAGAAGTTGTATGCTGAAGGATGTGCTTCTTCCATCCTTTATACAAGAAGAACTAGAAAAGAAAAGTTATTCTAAGAGTAGTTCTTCTATAGTTGGTGCATGACCCTGTCATTGTTAGGCATGCTTGTGTAGGTATAAAGAAAAACAGATTCTTGTAATACAGAAACTTAAAAAGAAATTGTGCTTCTTGTTCTATTGCATGTTTTCCAGTGAGAATTGCATATGCATCAGGGGTGGGCGGAATGCAATAGTGAAGCTTAACAGTGGAGCTTGAGATGTGTTGCCTTAGGGGACAAAGAAATACACTTATGAGACAAAAAAGGACTTTACTAGTCCTATTGCTGATCTCATTAGCTTACGCAGATGCTTTAAAGGACTTTTTTTAGACTTGGTATGTACTAAATGACTGTTTGCAACTGCCCCTCCCTCAGTTTTTGCTCCTTTTACAGAATATATGTGAAAATGTGCTTTCATAATTTTAGCTGTCATTGAATTAGAAGAAAACTGTTCCCTAGTTCCCAGTTTGTGTCTCGTTCAGCGTGCACAGATACTTGACTGCAATATTGGCATTTTCAATTATGAGTAGTCTTTAAAAAAAAATCAAAACCACAAAACCCCTTTTTTACAACTATTACTTTTTTCCAGGCAATAATAAATAGCACTATCACCCCCAACATGACATTTACTAAAACATCCCAGAAGTTTGGCCAGTGGGCAGACAGCAGGGCGAATACAGTCTATGGCTTGGGATTTTCATCTGAACATCATCTTTCAAAAGTAAGTATGATCAGTGGAACTACTCGGCTAGTCAAGTGGCTTAAGAATGTTCGATTCCTGCTGGTTGTATCTTGACTCAGTGCTTGCTACTATTGTTATTTAAAAATAATTTACAAAAAAATGTTCTGTATCGATCCTTATAATGTAAAAAGACAAGACAAAGTGTGATACGTGCAAATTTTCTTTTAACTGGTGGAGGAAAGGAGGGAGATTTAACCTATCACAGTGTATGTTGTTAATGCTTTCTAATTATTAATTTGCTAGGTTTCTTTTTTTTAGAAGCTGGTCTTCCATTACAGTTTTTCATGACACAATTTAAAGGAGAAGACAATTTAGTGTTTCTTCTGTATTTAGATCTCCTAGAAAAAAGTTGTGGGTAGCCTTCTCATGCATTTTTGTCTTTTAAGCCACATTCACTTTCAAGCACTCTACTATGTAGTGCATGAAATTACAGATATTTCAACATCAGTAGGCTTAAAGTAAAACTAGTGGGACATATATTCAGTGTAAAAGAAAACTACATTGTCTTGTTGGAATACAAAAGTTGAAATGTTTACTAAAGAAACTCTGTGCCATACGTGAGTGTTTTTTTCTGTTCTACTTGTGCAGGAGGGAAGGAACACCTTATTCTGAGGAAAGCTGTTTCTGAAAATGATGGTATAGTTCCTCTGAGCATACTCCTCTGACAATACCTATTGTCCAGGAACCTGTACAAGCCAGTGTCATTTTTCTCCAGATGAGGAATTTCAGTTTAGTTTAAGAACATGTCGCTACATTAAACAGACAATTTTCATCTTCGAAGTATATAAAAGATCTGGAAACCCAAGTGCAATAAAAAGAACGTATAGTACGTGTTTAAGAAAGGAATAATGATTTTTCATTATTCATCATTCATTTAAAATAACAATTATTTTAAAATATTTAAAAATTATTATTAAAAAAAAGGTAAAAATCATACCAGACCTTTTGAGAAAGTAGTTGTCACTATCCAAGAATAAGCATGGGCCTGTTAGAAAACCATTAAAGTGAGAACCAGTACATCTGTTTTATTTGGACAAGTATTACACTTGTAAGATTTCTTCCTTTTATAATCAGATAGCTTTCATTTCTACAAAGCAACACAAACACAGGAAATTCTAAATTATACTAATATTGTATGTGCATTTGTGCACATATCATTGCTTCAGTAAACTTGGTAACTTTGTCACTTACTTGATGTGCATGGCCTGGAGGCTCTTACTTACCAACGTGGTAATAACTTTTCTTAATATTTCAATGGATTTAGCATAAATGGTAATTTAGTTTGTCTCTCTCATAGACTAGCTTGTTTTCCTTAATCACAGAATGCTTTTCTGAAGGCAAAGCATCATGCTATAGTCATGCGCACTCTGTGTTTGCCTGACTTTAAACACTAGGTTATCCTTGCCAGTGAAAGTATTTTGAGTCTTTTGACTGTCCTATTCCTTGACTCTTTTATTGCTCTAATCATGTGGTACTTACTGCCTTCTGAATTACAATTGTTTCAGTCTCATTCTTTCACTGCCCTCAAACAGATGTCTAGAGTTTTAATTATGCCCTCGTATTAAAACTTTATATTGCTGTTGAAAAAATCTGAAAAACTACAGTAGATATTTTGACTTAAGTACATGTTTGATTAGCAGTTACTCAGATTGCTGTGTTTTACAAATAACACATAAGTCTGTTGAGAAAAATACCAAGTCACAGACCTTTTCTGAAGCTTGTGGTGATGAATCTTCAGGACCTTTTCAACAAGCTGTTCCTGTTGTATTATATCTTAATTATCAAACTGATATTCATGTGAGTTGCAACTACTGAATGTTGCTACTAAAATTCATAAAGGTAAAACTTCTTGTGTTATTTTAAAATTAACAAACCTACTTGATGGGGGAAAGGAAACTTTTCTTCAGGTTCCAGTCTGTTCAGTCAGTGGAGTTGGTAGATAGGTTGGTCTTGGAATTGGAAAAGCTGAATTAGAAGCCATGGATCTGCTCTGTAGCTTTAGAGAAGTCACATCTATATTCTCTTTCCTGTCTTGTCTCTCCACTCAGATTACTGCTTCCAATTCTGTGCACTGGTACTTTAGTCAGGTTTATCAGAGCACTCCTTGGTATACCTAGCACTGTAGGACATGAAATCTAATTTAAGGCTTAAGGTACTACTGTCTATTAGTAATAGGGCTAACAAATAAACTGCATTAATGGATTTGTTCAGAAACAGGTTTCTTCTAGATGTTGACTTAACAATTTTTTCTGGAACTTCTTTTCTGTATTTGATTTGTCAAAGTCCTTAAGTGAACAGCCCTGCTGTATGTAATTTGTTTTGCAGTAGTGTCTCTGGGCCCCAATATTTCAAGACCCAGGGAGCAAAAAGACAGCCTGCAACCGCAAAAAACTTAGTCTAGTCTGTGACTGATTTCAACAGGTTAATGAAACAAATAATAGGAGCAGATAGAATAAACTGTTTATTTTTAGATCACGGTCTGCTTAGCTTATAGTAAATATTTGGCTTTTGGACTATTCATTTTTTGTTCATGTGCCTTTGTCATCCTGAACTAATTACTAGGGTAGAGTGCAACAGCAGTAACCTCCTTCTGTACAATTATTGTGACTGAGAGTTAGCGGAGTGAGAATAGCTGATAGAACAATAATGGCACTGTAATCAACTTCACATGCAAACAGTATAGAAGAAAATTAATTAAATATTTATTTATGTTTATTAGACCTTTTCTCAATATGTCAGACCACAAATTGGCTTCAAGGTTGTTCCATCAGAAGTTAGTGATACCTGAAAGATAATTCCAATGTTGAAGAATATTCCTTTCACAGGATCAGGATTTGCTAGCAGAGTCCTTCTTGCGCTGGCAGTAGTGGAAACAGAATGTCCTATGATTTTCAGGGAAAACTGAGATGACTTCCTCAACCAGAATATAAGTCTGTGCTTTTGATAGTATCCTGATGTATGACAAAAAATACTCTTCTTCAGGTTTGCTGTCTGTCTTACCCCTTTGAATCTGTTGACCTGATTTATTGCGTATAACTTAAGAATATGCTAAATGGCAGAATTGCCACCACAGATACTTGTAAGAGCATCTTCTAGTCTCCCTGCACAATTTTTTGTCTTTTCCTTAAAACGTTGATCCTCCAGAGAATCTTGCCTTTCATACCATGAGATCTCATCTTTGTTATTCAGGAGTTTTATCAAGAGATTGCTACTATCCATCACCTGACAATCTCAAGGCATTCTAGTAAATTTGTGAAAATTACCACTACATTAGCCTTGTTGGCTTTTTCTTAAAATGTTACCTATTTATCTGTCTATTGCATATTTTTTTTTACAGTTTCTACCACTGTGATGCAGAAGATCATATTTACTGCCTTTTATGTCTTCAGCCATTTATTCTAAATGTCAGCATCATGTTTTCCATTTACCAATCCTCTGGTCTTAAGGCTTATTTAAATAATAGGTTATCAGATTTTGCTGTCTGTGTACAAGTCTTAAATAAGTATCATCTAGTTCTGGTGATCTGTTGCCAATTTTATCATCTGTTCTGAGAGATTTTTTGATGCTGGATTGATTAGACTTTCAGGGTGGTACCCACTGTTTCCTTCTGTATTCAGGAAACGTATTCTTTTAAATAACCTGACAGCTGAAATATAGAATACAAGTTGAGAGAAATAATATTTCCTCAAATACTAATAGCCTGCCAGGAGAAGAAATTTAAAGACAGTATTGTTTTTTAGGTCTTCCATAGCAAGTGAAGTTCTGACTGAAAATATTTGAGGAGATGGTGTCACACAAAAGGTAGCCTTCGTCCCTGCTAAATACGTGCAGTGCAAAACAATTTCTTTGCATGTTTCTGCTGGCGAGATTTAGAAGCTGTTGGTGAAACTTCCAGTGTTTCTGTAGAATCATTTCGGTCATAAGTTCATTATAATCTGATAACGTTCTATAGAAAAGCAGTAGGAAACAAAAGCAGATGCTTGGCTACTATAGCAATTAGTGTAGTGTCAAACTGAGATCTATGAAGCTGAATTTTTCTCCAGCCAGAAAAACTAAGCCCTATTCTTAATAAATGTATTTAATCTCTCAAGTTTAAGTGTGCATGTATTTCTAAATTGCTGCTTTAGCTGTTTTCTGGAAGAGGTATATGTAGCGTAAAAGTCAAGATTTATATG
The DNA here is from genome assembly GCF_964289735.1 of Phaethon aethereus. Classification (NCBI taxonomy): domain Eukaryota; kingdom Metazoa; phylum Chordata; class Aves; order Phaethontiformes; family Phaethontidae; genus Phaethon; species Phaethon aethereus. Next base: position 27,310,398 of record NC_138577.1, read on the forward strand.
GCAGTTCAATAGGCAGTTCTTGAATTTAGTGTTCAGTATATGCGTTTAGTTCAATGAATTTGTTCTTCAGATTGATGTCAACGAACAATCAAGAAAGGAACTTGACTCAGTATTTCCACTGCTGCTTTCCTAATTAGCTATTGAAATTTTAAAAGCTGTTAAAAATTTGGGAAGAAATCAGTATTGTTTCAGTTGTGAGAGAATGAAGCCCCTTGAAAGCTCTAGGTTAATAGTGACCACAATAGGCTTCAGAACCAGCTCATTTGTTGTCAGGAGGAGAGTAAAACCTGAATCTGAAAGCAACTGTGTAAGGCAGCTTGTCACTATTATTAGCCATCTCTGAGGTGAGGTTTTTTAACACTATCGGCAACTGATCAAATTTCATTGCATCATAATTTTCCTAACATATAAACAGTATACATTATGTTTGAAAGGTACTGAAAGGTATATCACTGTGTAACTCACTTAAGTAGAGTGTCAAATAAGGAGAAAAATTTAAAAATTCTACTGACAGAATTTGATTTTGTAAAATGTTAATACAGCATTCTGTTCTGCATGTAATGTGCTACTTCACGCCTACTCTTTCTCTTTTTCCTTTTTTTTAAAACATATATACCTTCAGTTTGCTGAAAAATTTCAGGAATTCAAAGAAGCTGCACGACTAGCAAAGGAAAAATCCCAAGAAAAGATGGAGCTAACAAGTACACCCTCTCAAGTGAGTCTTACTGCCTAATTCACATCTAGTACTTTGTATCTGTGCTACTTACTGTATTGTGTCTTACATACACATGTTGTATTAAAAATGAACAGGGTACCTACCAGTTACTGGAAGAGTCAAGAAGTCTAAGAATACATTTAACATACACTACAGAAGTGTCTAAGTGACTTGCTTTAAAATAAAATTGACCTTTTCTTTATTCCCATTCCTTTCTTTGAGCTTTCCCCAGAAAATGAATAAACATGGTGACCAGTTATGTAAGTAAATCTATAGTAACACCTTTTGTGTATTTTTTTATTGTATTTATGAAACTCCAGGCAGTGCACTGTAAAGGACTTTTATAGAACAATCACTACAACAAAAATCTAAGTTAAAGCAGCAAACTATTTTTACTTGTTTCCTACTGTGTAGTATTCAATTGTGAAATGTATTGAAGGAAGATCACAGGTTCACATGCTGGTTCTGGAGTTTTATTACAGTTATCCATGATGTAAAAGAAGAGTTTATAAAAAGTATCTCAAAACATGAGCTGGGATAATACAGGCCTAGCAGGAGGATAAATTAATATAGTCACATTTACATTAGTCGTGCTTAAAATTGATTTACTTGAAAACGAATACTATGAATTTGCTTTGAAAAAAGAAATTGCATGAGGCGTTTATGACCCTCCACTTCTCTCTCCCCTGCCAGTGTTTCTGGATCTGTGTGTAGCTATTTGCTTTATTTTAAGCAGTGGTGAAGACAAAGGTAATTCCTTCTCTTGGAGGATGAAGCAGCTTTAAAGCTACAGCAGAGGTTCCTGAATTAGTAGAATTAATGCATCTGAGTCTTTTTTCTGGGGACTCTTCATTCACTGAATCAGTGCATCTCTTGGGTGCTCTGCAGTGTAGTATGTTCCTGATCTTTGATGGAACAGGGACGGCAGGCAGTTTGCAACAGGCTGTATGAATAGTTTTAGTGCCACCAGAAAGCTACATGTGGTCCCCTTCCACAGGGGGACTGAAGAGAAGGCAGTGGAAACCATGAGAATACACACAATGAACCAACCTCATGTCATTTTCCCACTAGGCATTTTGCCCAAGTGCTACTCTGACTATTGCTATTAACAGGAAACTGCTTGTTCTACTGTAAAAGGAGAAAAATAAGGCAGTCTCTTTTGATTAGTTTTCTTGACTGTCTCTAAATTTCTGATAAAGTCCATAAATAAACACAGAGATAGTGGAAGTAGGTATTTCAATATTACAACCTAATATACACTTGGCTTTAGGAGCAGTGCTTCAGCCAGGCCTCTTGTTACTCGATATTATAGGCAAAGCAATTACTCTGCTTCTGTTTTGACGTGTTGATTAATAGTCTGGACTCAGAATTTAAATCTGACACTGTCAAATGGAGTGACTTATTATTTAGTTTGGACATAAATTTGAACTACTTACTCAGAGACAAGATGTTTTTGTCTAGCAGCTGCCCAGGGTTAAAGTGTTCTCTTAAACTATATCAGCTATTAATATCGTTCATTTTCCTGTACAGATTTCCTTTTCTGCTTGGAACCTAATATTTTATACTGTAGGCAGTTACAGAAATGTTACCTTGTGCAATTCTGTAATGCACGTTGAGAGCTGCAATTTAATTACTGCACACTTAGGAATAATTTAATATTCAGGCCTTACTTTTAATCTCTTGGCTTTTCGCTGTGTTGGTAAGTTAATGTATTATTCTGAAAGATACAGTTAGTGCAAGTGCTGACACATCAGCATAATAGTCTTCACGTACTTAATGCTTCTCTTTAGTTCCCCAGGGAGAAGGGAGTTGAATTGGGAACTTCGGAGCTTGGAGCAGATGAGAAGCGATGGCTTCATGGCGGCACTTCCATGGTGCTGGGGCTCATTCAAAGGGATTTATGAGTGAGGGGAAGATGGGTACTTGGTAGTGGAGAGGGAAAGTGGGACCATAGAGACATGTGAAGGAGCACTTGCTGTCATTTCATCATCTGCCAAAAAATGGCTGCAAGGCAAATAATTCAAGTGTTGCCTTTCTAAATCATTTTACAGCTCTTCTTTCCCTTTTGCATAGTGATCCTTTGCAGAGAGGGAGATTAAAAGAGGAAGGAGATATTTTCAGTTGCCAGTCCAAACTTCACAGTAGCCTGGCTTTTTTAGGAAGCTTTGACAAGAAAGGCATTGGGAGGTAGTGTGTGAGTGGTGAGCTCTATAACACTAACCCAGTTAGCTACCAGTGTCAATCCCTTTGCTGTCTTAGACCTGCAGATATCCTTCTGCATTAATTTAATAATAGGTAGGAAGATACTGCATATCAAAACTGGAAAATATACATGTCAAACTTAAAATAAAATGTTATATTTCTCTGGGTACTGCTTTAAAAAATGCCCTTATTATTTGCAAGTTAAAGTACCAGATATGATACATTGCTCACCCTCTCTGCTACACAATTCCAAGGGATAAAAAGTACATGTGCTTTTTTCTGTGTTCAGTATGTGCCTACAGTTTGAATCTTTATTAAAGTATTTCTACAGCTAGTGTAACAAAACTCTGCACAAGGAGTTGCTCTTACTGTTGTTCAATGTAGCCCTGCAAATGCTTCTGGTATGTGTGAGTGTCAATTCTGAGTGTCCTGCAAAAAATTCTTGTGAAACTAAGGAGAAATAGAAAACAAGTTATAACAACAGAAATATCTCATATATAGAATATGTATTTGTAGTTAAGTACTTACCAGAGTTAGCCATGTTAAAATCTAAGAACAATCTTATTTAAAGTCCACTGAAGTTAGGCTGTTTCTCTAAGGTGTTACAAGCTGTATCCAAGTATTAGTACTGTTTGGCTAGATATTTCCACCAGAAAAGTGACTCAATGGCCAGGAAGTAGTAGTTCTGTGTTGAGTATTTTTTGGATATACTGTTTCATCTGATGACATGTATTCTTTGGCTTTGTGTGTGTGTGTGAGAAATATGTAGCAGAAAGAAAATAATACATAACTCAGTTTGCAATTACTTAATATCAGGAGTTCCTTTTCCTCTAAACTACGCTGCTGCTCATTTTAAGCTCTGCATTCTTACTGTTTCTTTAATACTGCCTGTTCTTCTCCTACTTACCAGCAGGCTTTGCTTTAATTTCCCAGAATATCAGATGATATATAAAATCACCATTTACCTTGACTGTAAAAAGGACTTAACTTGTCCAGGGAAAGACAGTGGCCTGGACCAACAAATTACAAAGATGCTGCTTTGTTATTTGTAAGTCCCACCAAGTGCACAGTGCTTTCTTGGAATGAAGAGGATAACATTATTTCTGTGTTGGAGAACTTGTACTTTTGACCATTCTGTATTAAGATGGATTCATATAATAATACACAGCTTCTCTATAGCTGGTATGTCTGGATGCTTCGGTCTAGAAAGAAGTTGTCTATTTTGGTACTTCTAAGACCACCCATGCACATAGGTACCCCATCTGGGGTCCCTTTAACTCAGCCTTTGGTAAGAAAGCTTTGCCAGGCTCTTATCTTGTTTATGTAACACTAAAATACTGTCTCCCCTGCTGTGCCACCTCCTATTTTCCAGACCCATCTTTTAATATAGGGAATTATTTTGCTTATGTCATAAACTCATGGATCTTACAGTGACAAGCCACCCATGGTCTATTTTCAGTTACAAGCTTGTCTATGCACTGAAAGAGCAACACTTTGATCTGGAGTTCACAGAGCTGTGTGAAGCAATAGCCTGAAAACTGTGTGTCTCCCTGCAACTAAGTTTTTTAAACTAATCTTAATTAGGTTCAAGTACAGAACGAAATAGAGCAGTTTGTGGAGTTTACAGTCTCATCCCATCAGTCTTACAACCAACTGGAACCTGAACCTCAGTTCTTCTTTTTCTCTAAGCAAGAATCTGTCCTCAGGTACTTCTTTTGACCCCAGTCATTTCAAATTAAGACCTCTGTTAATTTCTGAAATTGTGTGGTGAGTAACTTCCTCAAAATAGTCTTTGTGATTCCTCCTATGTAGACATTAGGAATAGCTATTGCCTGAAAAGTTTTAGAATCACTTTTTTTGTGCAGGGAATGGGTTGGTTTTGGCAAAATAATCATGATTTATCACCTGTTATTTTTTTCTTTGTAGAATTACAAAATTTACTTACAAAGTTTGTGGAAAAATTAAGTTTCTGGGATGTTTTGTGAATTCCTATACTGGAAGAAATGTTTCACATGTTTTATGGTATCTGAATCAGTAGCAGGCAGACATGCCGTTGCCAGTCAGCTACGGAACAGAGAAGCACTGTGAAGAACAGAAATGCCAGGGAAGTGTATAGAATACTTACTGAGAAAACAATATAATACTTAATAAGAAAACAAGCTGGAATTGGTTTGGTTTGTTCATGATTTTAGAACCACCTACTCTTCCTTTTCTTCTGTTCTGTATTTAGTCACTGTTAAAAGGTGGCTTGATCTGTTCTGTGAAGTCTGCTTGTTTTACTTTACTCTTTTGTGAGTGCATGCATTTTAATTAGAAGATTTTGAAATTTAAGGCATCTTTTGATGAATTCCCCTCTGTTTAGTTTATATACTGTAGGCACTGTCACTTTTATAGTGCTTGGCATGACCAAAGTCCTGCATACTCATATGTAGGGCCAGAGCTCCTTTAGACAGTGCAAATCTCTGACAAACTCTTAAATACCAAAGTACACCTGAGTCAGACTCTCACATTTATTTGTTGTGTAGAAAAATACTAATCCTCACTCTATATTTAAGTCCAATTGGTGGGTGACTTAAAGTTCAATATCCTCCAGAAACATATATGTGATATCACAGTGGTTTTATACCACAGAAAAACAGTTAATTCTTTCTCTCAAATACTTGAAATATCTATTTGTAGCTGTCATGAGTGGGAAATATCATGCCTTAAAATATATCATGGATTTACAGGCAGGCTTGTCATTTTCAATTTAACCACTGTTTTTTCCATGTAGTATCTATGCAGTTGAATGTTAGAACTAAGTTAAACTGCTCTCCCACATAGAAAGGAAGGATGAAAATTTCTTTTTAAGCTGGCTGCAGTTTCTTCCCCAAGTCTGTAAAGTCTGGAGTGGATGTGTGAATGGTATGGAGTAAAAACTTCATTACATATGAATATTTCACAAAAATGTTTCTAAAATTCTTCACTCTGTCTAATTAATTAAAAAATGGGGACATATTTGTAAACATTTGTAAAAATTTTTTTCAGTGTAAGTGGCTTTTTCTGTTGTCTTTGGTGCTTTATTCATATCCCGCTTCATTACAGTTGGCTGCAAGGAAGTTATCTGGCAGGGATAGTTGTGAGTGTGTCAGAGCACTGATTAGCTTGTATTATTGGTGGAAGAAATACATACTAGAATTTAGTGCTTCTCTTGTATATATGAAATCAGCCTCTCATGAATTTGTGGGCATTGAACCTTTAGATATTACATATTCTGTGATGTTTGTCTGCACTAATTTTTGTCACTTGAATTCATTCACATGAGAAGGCTATGAAAGTGCTTTATTGAAAAACAAGCTTAGATGGAACTTGCACATTTTTCTTCTACTGAAGTAATTTCTATGCATTCATACTTAAAACATTTTAGTAAGTAGGCTCTGGCTTTATATATCTAATAGTAGTGTTGTAGGGATTTTATTTTAAAGATATAAGCCATTCAGATTTTATAGGGTGTGGTATGTATTTTTTAAGATATCTAGTGTAGTTTGGGAAGAGGAGGAAATAAAAAAGAAACTCTTGGGTTTAAAAAGGCTATCATTTAATGTCAGTGGAAACTGTTTATCAAATCAGAGGATAATAATAGATAAAACCATACAATTTGGATGAAATAATTCATTTGCCTGATTATCGTGCCAACTCTGCTCTCCTTTCACACTTAATTTCTGTTCAGTTTCAGTTCAGTAAAATTGTTCTGTAAAAATCAAGATTTAATTTTGACTTCTAAAGTGTTAACACTTAAGATAATAATTTTGGATATAAAATAACAAGATTCTTCCTGAAAGTAGGTAATAATTTGCATTCATACAATAAAAAATACATTTATATTATAAATAACAGTTTATCTGTGGCATTAAATCAGTGTAAGCTAATTATTTTTGCTTTTTAATTGTAGAATGGAGACACTGGTGCATCTGCATTGTATAACTTGATGAATGCTAAATATAATAGAACTTGAACTCAGTATTAACATGTTGTATCACCCACTGATTCAAGCTGTAGAGTGAGATACATGTCTCTCACTATGTGAGAAATATGGCAGAATAGAAGCAAAATTTTTACAGTTGTGCTGCAAATGCTTAATGTAATTTAAAGTGCAATGAAAATGTTGAATGACAATATTTTTGGTTAAGGGGCACCAGAAAGGTGTGGAAGGTGATGATGACAGCCAGATCTTACTTTCTTTTAAAGAACTGAGGTTTCCATCTAGTTAAGTCTCAAAGTTAAGGACATTTCCTGGAGATGGATGATCAATATTGGCTTTCAAAAAGCCTTACCCTTCTAAGGTAGTTGAAGGCTGCTAGTGGAGGCTCAGAATTAAACTCTGATCTTGTTAAGATCATGACCATGACCCTTGAAAGTCCCTTCCAACCCAAACTATTCCATGATTCTATGATCTTCAGATACTTTGCAGTTCCTTCTGAGATTGTTGTTCTTCAGCTTCCTATGCAAAGTGTCAAAGAGCTGGGAGGAGAAGCTGCTGGCCTTCCAGGGACTGTACTTGTGCTTCAGTTTAATAACATTAAACATCAGTTTTATCTGTTCCCCATGCAGATGATAGAAGGCTGTGTGGCCATAGGAAATGCTTAGGTTTGCAAATACTGTAATTCAACCAGTCCTCTGCTGCCTAGACACCCATCCAATAACATCCATTGAACTCTATTAATGAAACTCTTCTGTCTTAGAGTTAAATGTTACTACCTAATTACTAAAAGCCTACTGAGATATTTTAAAATTGAGATGAGCTACTTAGCTTACGTGACTTGGTTATGTCTGCAAAAAGCATTAATTGAAAAAAAATACAATAGGAAAGAAAATACTAAAATTAAACTACATTCAGGGACTGAAAAGCCTGTAATGTTTGAACTTAGGATGTGGGCTACAAGGGTGTGCTTTGTTTTTATAAAAAAGAAGTACTCTTCAGTGCCTAGAAATTAGCAAATGGTGTTTGTTGGCCAAAACACAAATGCACATCTTGGTGTAACGAAGGCTGATTAAAACCACAGCAGTGCCTTCTGCTGGGAGGCAGCCATTAAGTTTTTCAGGTGTCCAGTTACACTGCAGTAACAGAAGCTGCCTGGGTGTAGCTGGAGTATTCTCCTTCGCGGATGATACCATGACCAGCAAGAGCTAGGCCGGGCTAATGTGCCTCTGAAAGTTTTGCAATGACTTTGCTCAACAAATGGCTAATAAGTGAAACTGTGAACGCACCAGCAATGGCCCTTCCACTGTTTACTTTGGTTAATAAAAAATATAAAAGCTAGATTTTGAAACAAATATCAGAATTGTTTTACCGTGTTAGAATATAAAGTATATAAATATATATATAATGTTAGAATATAAAGTATATAAATATATAAAGGATAAGAATCCTGAGTTGACCACTGTGTAGCAGAATGAGGGCTGAATGTAATACCAAGTAGAGAGAGAGGTCTGTGAAGCAGGAGGCTGGGTACTTGCAAATAATTCGTAGGTCAGTTGTGTACAAGATGATGTGAATCTTATGGTAATGTATTTCTAAATTAAATTCACATGATGAAATATGACCATGAGGGATGCTGGAAATCTGAGCCTCACCTTAATACTGCTTGACATTTGTGTATCGTTTAACAGTTAATGTTAGTGCTTACACACACATAGCCTTCCTGAGCAGGGCAGTTTGTAATTTTAATGTGTTGTTTGTTTTACTTAAGGAATCAGCTGGAGGGGATATTCAGTCTCCTTTAACGCCAGAAAGTATTAATGGAACAGATGATGAGAGGGCAACGCCGGAAGTGACGCAGAACTCAGAACCAAGGGCTGAACCAACCCAGAACGCATTGCCATTTACCCATAGGTACATATTCCATTCCCACATCCTGATTAAGTGATACCTGTCTCCTTCCTTGTTAAAGGGACCTTCTGCCATATTGTGTGGGAAAAAACCCCAAACAACTCCCTCCAAAAAACTGGACTGGCTTTCAGATTTGCAGTAATATATTTGTTTTAACAAAATACATGTATGAGAAAATCTCTTGGAATAAGATTTGGGGCAGTTTTAATCAGCTGAACGCGAGCCCTTGAACACTGGTTAGTACAGGTGTCCCTTTAACAGGAAGCATTATTTCAATGTCTGAGATCACAGTGAAATTAACTGCTTCATAGAATATTCCAATGAAATTATTTTTGCACACATTCTTTAAATGACTGATAGGACTGGATGTCACCCTTTCGTTGACGAGTTGTTGGAAGAAAAGGGACTGTTGCAACACTTCTGGATTATGAAGTTTAAAGCAGCCTTTAACTGAACAGTTCTCTGACAGTTGAAAACATTTTTCAACTTTTTTTCAAAATATGAGACAACTGTAGTTCTGCTTCAGACTGATTTATAATACGTGCACTAGGAATGCTGTGCTCTGTTCTTTAAGAAAGCTAGGACTTCTTTTTACTTAACGATACAAATAACGATTTAAGATGGATAAATGATTGTAAATCATAATGTATTGAGACCATGGAGAGTAACTGCAACATCTAATAAACTTAGATCAGAGCTAGAAATACTAGATTTATTTTTTTAAACATTGTCTAATTCAGTTTAAATAGAGTTTAAGAGCTCTTGATCAAAGGTTGGGGAATACTAGGATGCCAGATATGTCATGCAATTCAGAATTAGCAGAGATGGAATTGGAATTGTGCAGGACTTCTTGTTTTTTGTAAGAGAATAATACTATTAAACATATCTGGAAAAAAATAATACACATTTTCAAGTGAGAAAAAAATTTGCACTAATTTTTTAACAGAGTGATTGTGTTTATTTTTATACTTCAACTGTCACTAGTGCATCTACATGTTTTAGAAGAAATGGTGCTTTGTAAGAGTGCTATCTGCATGTTGAAGGAGCGTTACAAATGTTGCACATCTATCAGTGTTCTGTAATGAGTTCATTTAAACTGTTTGTGTGTTGGAATTCTCTATCAATATTTTTGTGAAAAGGATTTGTGATAAAGTCCACAGGAGTAGTGTTGTTTGTTTTTTTTAAAAAAAGATAGCTGCAAGATCTTCTCTGTTGTTCTGCATATGTAAATATGTTTTCTGGTATGCCAATATGGTAATTGCGCTTTGCTCTGCATTGAGCATGACTGAATATGTTTTTTGAAGCTACCTGGTTGTAATTTTTGATGGTATAGAATAGAGGTTACAAAACTTTTATGTGCTTTGCATTTTTGTATCTACTTCATGTATGCAGTGAGAGTGCCTGGTTTTAGGTTTTGGTCCTGTTAAATAACCACTAGCTAGAATTGGTCTTCCAACAACAGCTCTGCATTTTGAGGATCACTTCTCATGATGATTCTCAAAAGACCAGAGTTTTGTCTTGCTAATGGTAGCTTCAAGTTTGTTAGTGAGCTATTACTGAAGAAAATGCAAATTTTTAAAACCCTTGAAATAAATTGAGTTTTGGGCTATATAAGGTTTTTATTATAAATAAATAAATAAATGTTATATACTTAGTATAAATAAATAAAGATGCATGAAACACAGGCATGAATGAAATGGAGAGTGAAGCCTTCAGGATTATGTTAGTCCTGGTTAAATGGGCATGTTTTTGCAGAGACATTTCATAATACTAAATTGGCAACTAGGTAGACATACCTAGCTGCTTGTGCTTGCTGAAAGGGTGCTCTCTGCAGGCAATCTGCTTGCTCTGATTTGAAAAAAAAAAAATTAATTTAAAACCTTATACCCAAACTATTGGAGACTCCCTGGGCTTTTCATGTGTCAGGTGTACAGAAAGGGATTGTGCTCCTTGTTCCCTGCCCTTCTGATGATGCTGTGTGTTGGTGGCACTCCATGTGTGATACAGAGTTGCTGACCTGAGCCCTTTTCTTGTGCACCCTGCTAACTCCTGCTGATCAGTGAGCCTCTTCCTCCTGCACCTTGCGTTTCAGCAAAGGAAAAGTTTAGCCATTGCTTCTGGGTGAGGCAGATAATGTTGGAAGGGCACTTGAGTGTTGTCTTGTGCGTGGCAATGGTTTTTACATATTTGCCTTTACTCCAGGAGCTGTTGGTCAGTCATTAGGTACTTTTGAAAGGAAAAGGCATTGTGGTCTTCCTTCCAATGAGTTCAGCTATAGGGGACATAAGAGTCAGTGAGGGGGGCTATGCTTCACTAAAATAACACTAGCATAGCAAGTTCATTTCTTCCCTAAACAGGAAACCTATGTTCTGCTCTGGCATTGACAGTGCACACTTATCCTGTGAGGGACCAAAAGGAGTGGTCCTCAGTGTAGGCTGGAGCACAGGGAAGACGTGTGGGGCTGCACAGCAGGCGCCCAGGCAGCCAAGGGACAAGCACTGGAGCTTTGTGGGCAGGATAAGGTGCCACGGCACTGCACAGCAAGGATGTCTGGTGAGGGGACTGCATTGCTGGCAAGAAGGTCAGCAAGCTCAGTTGAGTGCAGGTGTTTCTGTGGCAGAGATCAGGGGTAAAGGTTTGAAGGGGTCTGTTGTCAAAACAGTGATATAGGTAGGGACTTGTTATGTCTTTGTATGAATGGTTAAGGGTCTGACAGGAGTTAACAAGGTCAGAAATCAGAAGTGTGGAGGTCATGCTTTAGTCTGCATCTTACTACGTGTCATTTTTAATCTGCACACATGGAAAATGTTCAATTTGATTTTGCTATAACACGTCCTTCACTGGCAAGATGTGTCCTCTTCAGGCATTCTTCTCTGCGCTTTGTATGTCTTGGTGTAAGTAGTTGGGGCCTGTTACTTCAGCAGTGTAAGTGTAGACTATATTGGTATTTATAGTTATTTTCTGACCACTTATACCGAAAAGCTGAAAAACAGTATTATTTAAGTCACTAGTGTTTTCTTATTGGAACTCAAATTTCATATTATTTCAGTAAATAATTGTAAGTATTGAAATGAACATTCTCCAGTACATGTCTACAATCCCATTCATATCCCATGAGTATAACAGAGCAGAAGTCTAGTTGCTTCAATTTATCCTCATCTGGAAAAGTCCTAATGCTGTTCACAAGCAGTGTAACTCTAGTCAACTGCTTGAGTGATAAGGAGATTAAACAGGTCCAACCCTTGCACAGAAGAGAAACTCTTGCAATTAAACATCTTGCCTTTTTAACAACTATATATGATGGTTAATGTTGAATTATGAAGTAATATTACTTGGGAACTCCCCCATTCTATAATCTACTGTAGCCTGAGCACTGCTCTCACGAGTAAATGTTGCCAAAACAAATGAAAGTAAAATGTAGCCTAAGCCTTGCATTAGAATTTTTAAAAATCTTATCTGAGACACTAATCAGTCCTTTTCTGAACGATAGGTACTCCAGAAAGGCTTTTTTCTAACAGAAACTAGTTAATCAAATCTAGTTTTAAAATACTCTTACGTAAATCTTAGTTTCCTCAGGCATCTTCCTTGTTTAAAAAATAATTTCCCCATTCTTTAAATTGTCATTTTTTAATTTTTCTTTTCCAACTAAAAACTGTTGATCATCCAATGGGTTTTGGAGAGAAAAAAGTTGGTAAAAAATTTTAACCACTTCTGATGTGACTGGCTTTTAAATAAAAGTTTTAATCCTGATGGTACAGACTATACAATTCCTGGTCATCTGAATGAGCCCAAGAAATACTATACTAAGCTTATTCAGCTGTAGAATATAATTCAGATATTAAAATTGAATGGTGTATCTGGTGAACTCTGCAACTGCTGCTTGCTACTTTTTGTTAATTCTTTGATGAACTTCTTCTTTCTTTACCCTTGAAGAGAATACATTTGTTTATAACAAGCTTTATTCCATTTTTGGCACCATATGAAGCTGATAAAACACACTTTCAGGAACAAATTATGAGGATTCTTCTGGGACAAATCTTGAAACATCAATTTTCTGTCAACCATGACTTGAACCTGTTAGCTCATTTTTTCTTGTAATACGTAAACTTGGAATTTCTATTACATAATGTTTTGATTAGACAATATATATGTGTGTGTTTGTTGCTTGTTCGTTAAAATTCCTATTTTTGTATTCAAACAAGTTTTTAATAGGGAATTTTGACTCATTGCCTTAGTGAGAATGGACTTATTTCAAATCATGTTTATATCTTAGATATGTTATTGTCTAGCTAGCTTACCATTTAATAATGCTGCATGTAAATCCAATGCTGTAAAACAAAGAAAAAACAAAAATCTTGCTGCTAGCTCATGTTCCTTCACTGAGTTTTCATTAAAAGTTGTATGCAGAAATCTGTTCAGTACATTTTTCACTTTGTTTATTAAAACTACTCACTTGTACAAGCTTAAATATTTTAGTTATCTTGCAGTAAAGGTACTTTGTGGATCATGCTGAACTGCTATGTTGGCTTTAAGAAGTTTTGAGTTAATTTTTGTGGTGTTCCGTAATTTGAATTTATACCCAAATCCTAATATTTGGATGTTCTTTATAGGGTTATGCATAGCTTCCTTACCAAGTAGTCCTGGGGGTGTGTATTACTTTTTAAAAAAAATTTATTTGTGTTTTTGAATGTTACTCAACCTGATCATAGGATAATTTCGCATTGTGAGGAAGCTCAGGAGCTTTCTTCTAATCCAAGCTACTGCTCAAAGAAGGTCAGCTATGAGATCAGACCAGGCTGCACTAAGTTTTATCCAGTTGGGTTTTGAAAATCTTCTAGAATGGAGACTGATAAATCCAGGCTTTTAAAAAAGATTTTTCTGTAACATAAAAGACAGTAACTGTCCTCGCATTGCCCAGTGCTATAATGAATTGTGACGTTTTAGGGCACACTGGGGGGACTCTGGTAAATTCAATTACTCTGTTGAGAAGAGATTATTACTTTTTGAGGTACACTCAGAGAAGAAATTCAAAGGTGATATGTTCCTGCTGTCAGTGTAAGCAAGGAAATGGTTAGTATAGCAACTTAGACTTAGATCTTGACTTCCCCTCAGACAACATTTCTTAGATGTTTTGAAGGTCATAGCTGTACTGTTCTTTTGCCTGTTGTGTTGCACTGGCAAGAGCCTGGTGGTCTGTGGAAGAAGCACACAGGGAGGGATTGCTCTCCCCTCCCTCCCTGACCCAATTCCTGCTGCTTCCAGCACTCCTGCTCTTCTGCCTAAGCTGTTGGGATCTAGCTCAACTAGGCTATCCTTCAAAATAAAAGTACTTGCTCGGTAATTATTAATTTGAAGGAAAAATCTTGCCTTGTGTTTGTGTAATTTTTTTTCATGTGTCTGACTTTCCTGACAGAAATTTCAGATAGTTGCTGAAAATTCTGAAAGGAATCTCTGGAATACATAGTAAACCATTACATAGTTTTAAGCCAGTAACATGTCAAACACAGCTTAATGCAGCTCATCGTGTAACATTTTCATAGGATATCTCTAGTAATGGAAAGAGAGGTGGAGAGGCCTTGTATCTGCTATTGGAAGAATGGTCATGGTGGATGTGTTGCTTAGCTCTTCAAAATGAAGAAGCTAATTTTAGAGCTAATTTTAATGACTGGGGGAATGGATGAGAGCCAAACCTAAAAATAACCTAACCCTTAAGAGAGTAACTTCACCATCTTCCTTGTGCACCTAAGCACATTCTAGTTTGGAGCATGTGAATTAATGTGAATTACCTACTTCCTGCCATTTATTTAGTGAGAGCTCCAAGGAGTGATTCAGATGATGAGTTGGGTGTTTGAAATTAGATGATATAAATACTGACTTCAGGCACAAGTGAGCACTCTTGAAACATATCTGTCAAATACATTCTTAGAAGAGGAAAATAATCCTTATGCAATTTCTATTAAAAAAAAAAAAGAAACAAAACAACAAAACCATACTACTTGTACAATGTAAGTTCTTCCCCCTTTAATCACACACATAAGAAAAAAAAAGCCTAGTAAAAATGGAAAAAAGAAAAAGTAACTATCTTCCTTAAGGAATGAACTTTAATTTTCTAAAATGTATCCATTTTGCTCAAACAATTCAAAATATAGGTGACTTTAACAGATTGTTTGTTAATACTTCAGCAACTGTAAATATTGGCTCTATGAATTGGGTTATATGATACTTCAAATGAAATCAGATTGTGTAGGGTGGGTGGTTTTGGGTTGTTTTCTTGTTGTTGCATCCAATAATTCACAAACACGATTTTTAAAAGATATTTTCAAGAATACAGTTTTCTGAAATGTGTTATTCATTTTAGGAGTCTACTCATAGCACACACTGACATTTTTTGCCATTTTTAGGCATTGGTAGAGGAGGTATTCTCTTTATTCTAGATTTTCCTAGTATTTGACTTGAATAATGAGCTTCTTCCATTGTGATTTTGATACCAGTGTGTATGCTTGTTTAAATTTGTGAGCAGTGTCTGTGAGGTTTGTTTTATGGTATGATTTGTACATACATTAGTTAGAATATCTGCAGGTTTATGAGTTGTAAGCTCAAACATGCAGTCATCTCTTCAATAGGAATTAAAATGATAGTTATAGAAGATCTCATGTAGCCAGTTGATACCTCATGTTTTCTTTACTCCTACTTCCATCAGTGTTTTTGATGTTGTTTAGTGTCATCATAGGAAACCTTTCAGCCAGTAAGTAGGATAAGCTGCAAATTGAACTTTACCCAGACACCATGAAGGAGTCCAAGGTGTTGTCTTTAATACACCAGAGATCTCTTTGGGTAAATTTTGCTGAAGTTAGGTCAGCATTTCCAACTATAACCGGTGTCTTTTCAAACATTTTTTTCAAAACGGAGAAGTGTCATTAGTACCAAAGAGAAAAGACACCAAAGAAATGCTGCAAGATCTCAATGCACTATTCTCCAGAGGAAAAAACACGATGAAAAATTTTGAGAGGAAATAGCCACTTTGTAGAATTGTTTTTTATTTTAAGATAATCTGTGGAAAAATGTAATACTTTGAAACTTCAAATGTCATACCTTGTTTGGATTGGAAGCCTCAGTGCATAGTTACCATCTTTCAGCTACCCATTAAAGAAACAGAAAGCCAGTAACATCTGAAGTTTGCAAGGAAAAAAACCGAACACATAGCTATTGATGCCCTTAGTGTCAAATGAATGTTCTAACAGTCATGACCCCTCAAAAGAGAAGCCTTTTGTGAAAAAGAAAGGCAGAGGGGATGCTTTGCAGGACGGACATATTCTTCACAAAGTCTGATTGCTCAAACTTTACTGTCTCCTGCACATTGATTAGGAAAGCTGATGCATGAGTGTATTTCAGGACCAAGGTAACGTGAACCATTCATGCCCATACCTTCAGCCTGGGATTAATTCTTAATGAGGAGATGGGGGGGCTTCCTTCAGAGCCTGGAATTTTGGCTATTTGTAACAAGACTTTCCTGTGGCAGTCTGTTTTGCAGGTAAGATTATTGCACAGTTTGCACCTGTCTGCACGAACACACAGGCTTTGCCTCTTCAAAGTGACCTCTTCAAATTATGCCCCAACAGCCATTCAAAAGTGTATGTTTAGAAGATAAAGGTTCCTTGTACCTGGTGTGTAGCTGCTTCAAGTGCAAGACTTAGTCCACTTATCTTTACCAACACTAAATACAATGCTTATGCAACTGTCTACATGGATAGACAAATGCTAAAGAAACTTTTCCAGACTTGTTCTTTTACTGTTTTCTGTCTCTAAATGGACTCTGTAGTTAACAATCTGGTTCTATGAAACTGGAGAATAGTGTAGCCTTGCGTTTCAGGGTGCATATTCCCATACACATAGAAATTATTGAAAAGGTTACAGTTTTAGGGAAAGGAAATTAAAGAGAATTGAAGATTTGTGGCCTTAGATCACTTTTAAGTATGCTGCAGAAAAATCTGCATCACTCTTACTTCGATCTTGTGTATTTTACTGATCTCAAGGTTCACTTATTTCTCAACTTTTGATTACTCTATAAAATCAATATACAGAACATGGATGAACTTGTGTAACACAGTCATTATAGTCATGGTAGAATGCCTCTGTCATATTCCTTAGAAATAAAGGAAATTGAAGTGTTGCTGAACAGTTTTGAGCTCAAAGTCCACAAGCTAAAACACAGCTTTAAAAAAAACCACCTCAAAAAGCATGAGAAAACTTGGCTTTTTGTCAGTTTTGGTATATTAAAATGTCATAACTCATAGCAACAATATATTCTCAAAATACAGTCTTACTCTTTTAAAGGCCACATAAACTTGTCCGTCAAAGCCATAATTTCTTGATTATTTGTGAAGTGTGTGTTTGTAATGAAGAAACATCTCCAGTTGCTCCATTCCTTGGGTACTTGTATGTCTTCACCCAAATTTTTTATGGTGACGGTGATGAGACACAAGAACATGCTGCTCAGGGAAGTTGTGTATGCCCTATCATTGGAAGTGCTCAAGGTCAGGTTGGATGTGGCTTTGGGCATCCTCTTGCAGTGAAAGGTGTCCCTGCCCGTGGCAGTGGGGTTGGACTGGATGATCTTTAAAGGTTGCTTCCAACCCAACGCATTCTATGATTCTGTACCAGGAATTAGTTTCCTGCTTTACTGAGAAGACAGGAGCTAAAATTAAGTCACCCAAAACAAAAAAAAACCCCAACCCACAACTCCAGCAAAACAAAAAAAAAGCCCAAACCTTTCAGGTAGTGGCTCTTTTCAAATGTAGGCTGTGTTTCCAAGTCACTTGTCCCCTCTGCTTTGCAGCAGGTATAGTGTCTGTTTTCGCTGCTCATCTGTTTGTCCAAAAGATCTCTGTGTTGCTGCACCTTATCTGTCTGCTTCATTTTAAGAGAAAGGATACATGTTAAGTTTTTTAGGCACCAGGGCCAAACCCAGTGGAATACTTGAAGGAAGTATTTTTAAAAAAAGGGAGAGGGAAGAAAAAAGTGTGTAATTGAGTACATCTTAGTGAAGGTGAAGCTCTGTTGAATGCATCTGATTGATACCAGTTTAGTCCATCTCTTACTGATACCAACAAGTTACTCTGCTTTCGGTGTTATCCCAGGTGTAGTGGTGGATCATCAGAGACATGGATTTCTCGTATGAGAAGCTGAACATATGTATAGACAGATATCCACTTCCGACATCTTACATATGCTATGTGATTATGGTTTCACTGCTGTCTGGAAGGCCTGATGATAAACATGCAACTATGATGACAACTTTAATGACTAAACAATTACTATTCTTGAAACAGTGTAGAACTCATTTTTCTCAAACTTCCAAGCAGAATATAAGTAAACATGTACCTTCATCCTTTAACAACTCACATTGAAGATGAAATTACCAATTTACTTCATGGATTTTTATATTCCTTTTAGTCTTTTCTGTATTACTCCCTTCGTAACTGCCCCCTCTTCTTGGAGAAGAGATACACTCTGGAAACAAATCAGTCTGTCTAGCACCATCTTCTCCAGATGTTTAAGCTTAAGAGCCTGTCACTCATTTTATTCCTTGTGTCATTTATAAGGATACTATTAGATATGGGATAGGGGAATTTACATTACAGCTGACCTGAGTTACAAGTTGCCAAGCATCTTAAGTCTTGGTGAAATACTAATTGTGGATTCATCTAAAACGTGCTACATGGATCCTTGGATCTATGGGTTTTGCCATTTATAAAGTGCTACATGGATCCTTGGATCTATGGGTTTTGCCATTTATAAAGTGCTTAGATGATGTTAATGAAGCCCATATGGACTTAAAAAAATTAGCTAATTTTTAATCAGTTAAATAAGTTTCTCCTGGGGGATTGACCATGGAAGTCAAAGACAATGGTAGCTGGAAATAAATATCTAAGTTGGGGATTCTTTTCCTCTTGATGATATGAGATAGATGTGCTGCCGTGCCAAATTCTGCTTGGATTAAAAGGAAGCAGAGATGGAGCACAGGTTTAAGAGGTGACTGCAGCTCCTATTCCTTTGCTACCTCTCTGATGCTGTAGTTGGAGCTTCAGAATTAGCAACTGTAATTAGCAACCGTACCTTGAGCAACTGGTACGAGCTACTCCAGCGGTCACACAGAAAGGAGGATCGGATAGAGCTGTGTGAATGCTGCTGTCCCCTGGAGTGTTCACTCCTAGGCACACGTGGCTCAGGAACTAACTCTGCTGTGTCTGCTGACTTCTCCAGTTCAGAGCCAACACACAGTTGTCTGCGTGGTGCAGAGAAATCATGGTGAACTTGACAAAACCAATTACTGGTCTTACGTATTTATCGACAGGATTCAGCCAAATGGATTTCGTCTGCCCGCTTCTTGAAAGAATGCGTATTTAAAAACTAAAGTTTGACAAAGCAGAGAGAAGCAGTTTAGAAAACTCTCTGTATTAAAAATACATAGCATAAGTACTAACAGTATATTTTTTAAAAAAATTGTTTCATATTTAAATGAATCTTACACAAAAGTAGCTTTCATCAAAGTTTTCTAGAATTTATCTGGAATAGAGCTGGCTTAAAATCATAAGCTGTGTATGCTTTGAGGTATCATTTTGCATCCCTGCAAGAGATGTAGGATCAAGGACCAGGAGCCTGTAATTTTCACATGAAATAGCTTAGTTTCAAGTCTAATCCAAAATATCTACGCTGTTTACTAATATGATACTCTTTGGAGTGTGTCATTTTTGTCAGACGAACTAAGATTGCTAAAGATTTCTCCCTTATTTAGAGGTAGGCTTTACAAGTAATCCTAGTTAAGGCAGCAATTCCATTGGAGAGTGCTGTGGCCTGGGTCCTCTGGGGGAGAACCATCAAATTCTACCACATTGACATGACACTGAGGTCGAAAAATTATGCCTGAGGGGCTTAATTATGCCATAGCACCTGATGCATTTCCTCCTAGATAGGCACCTAAGACCGGACAGATGAAGTACCGTATCAACCTCTCTTAGCTTTTAAAAGTCTAAACGTGGGGAAGATGAGTTTCATCCACTAAGCTCTCTTTACCAGGTCCAGCCTTAAATTTTACATCCTGCCAACTCATGATCCAGAGTTGTGCTTCCTGTTTTGAATGGAGGCAACACAATGTTGTGTTCCCCGGCATTGCTGTCACCCTGCCGTGGTTCCTTGGTGGGCTGTTTCATTCTATCTCCCTACTCTCCAGGTCAGATTTCCTATCCAGATAGTGTAAGACCCCGGAAGACTAGAGTAAAATTTCATTGAACAAGTAAAAGTCCAAAGCTGCTTTATTGTAAGCCATTTCAGAATGTCTAAATGCGCAAACAGTATTCAGGCTCAACCTGCACAAGTTGTGTTATTGAACATAATTGTGTCATGTTGGTTTTTTTCTGTGACATTGTAGTAGGCAGAACCCTTCTAGTGGAAATTCGATAGCATCACCCTACTTCCCGCAGACACAGGTAGAGGTTAGGGGCAGGCACACATAGACAGAGAAGTGGAATATTTTGTCTGTCAAAAAATATGAAGTACTTAATATATTCTCTTCTTGAGAGAAGAATTACCTTGATGAATAAAATGGGGGATACAGCTAAATGGAGATCAACATTTCCTGTAATTTTCCATCAGCTTTAGAGAAGCTTTCTGTAACTAAAGAGTCACATCTTTTGAGTTCCTTTAATATTGCTGTAGATGCCAGTGACATTTTGTAGTACAGACAGAAAGTGGTTCATGTTGATTAGTGTTTTGATCGTATAACAGGGCGCGCTGCTGAGATGAATTTAAGTTGCTGAATAGCACTTTCATAAGATGTAAAGAACTGGCAATTCATAAGCATCATCAAAGTATTTCATAGTGACACCAAACAGCCATCAAGTTTTGTTTGTAATGAATTGGGTTGGCACAAATCAGAAATGAACTAGAATAGGTTTTTTTTTTTTAATCAGCTCCTAAGCCATTTGGCAAATGAAGGAAGCTGGAGCTGGGTGAAGGTGCTAAAATAAAATGTCCGGGATATCTAGGACTCTATTTTCTCAAGTACACAGCAATAAAATGTTATGTGTGGTCAATTTCTTGTGATGAACTTCAATTGTAGGGTTGCTTCCTTTGGAGATTTTACTCTGTGGCACTGTGGGGTAATGATGTTTCGTCTTCCTGTCATGAAATGCAAAGCGTTTGGTTTCAAAATTGGAGTTAGAATAGTGGAAACCATTCTTCTGGGAGACTGCAACCACATAGAAAATTAGAAAGTAATTTAAACAACATGGCTCAGACAAAAAAAACAAGCCATACCAAAACCCTAGAACTGAATTGACTGAATTGTAGTATGTTATCCAATTCTGTAGTTTGCCAAAGGAAGAAAAACAGAAGTTTTTTCCCCCTCACTATAGAGAAAATACGCATAGAAATAAGGTACGGGTTTGTTGTCTGAAGCCAAATGCTTTTTCATGTAGGCAATAAATTCACATTAAGTTGGCCTGAATTTTAAGAGGGTAGCTAAATAGTTTCCTAGATGCCCAAATCATGATCTAACTGATCACTGTGTATGACTGCAACTTACCTGTTCGCTTTATTTAGGAAATACTCTGAAATTTAAGACTAATGTAATTACATGACAACACCGACTGTGTAGCACCTTCTTTCTGCAGTCTCCAGAGATTTTAGTATTCTTGTTTAATTTTACTTTAGCACTTTAGGAATCATTTGTGCTGGGCTTAACATTCAGCACACTGGGAGGCTCAGGAAGGCTGGCTTTTAAATGGCATTGTGCTGCTTGCCCTACCCTTTTCCTTGTCTAGGTGCCTTATCAGGGAAAGAGAAATAGAGCTCACAATTTTAGAAAACAGATGTGCTGAAACAGTGCCATGGCACACAGGCATAGCCTCATGAAAGGATGGGAGCTCAGCTTCTGTTCTGCTGTCTGTGAAATCACACCTAGCAAAAGTCATGTGCAACTTCATACTCTTGGCATCCCTGTTGGGTTTGTGATGAGTTAAGTAAGCTGGGGCAGGGATGGAAGTGGGGAGCCAAGCTGGATATTTTCTCTTTGAAACTGTTGGGTCAATTAAAGTGTTGCACTGGGAGGAACTAGTCTACAAATTTTTAAATTCCAGCTGAGTTCTGAGCCAAATCATCTGACCTATGCATTATTCTGAAGAGAAGCTGAAGGAAACTTAAGATCACTTAGATCCCACAAGACTGAGTAAATAAGAACTGGCAACTACCAGTGAATTAAGGAAGGTGCCATGTTGGGTTTTTTTCTTAGAAACTGGGGGTTTTTACAATGGGGAGGGAGAAAAACTTACACAGGGACTGCTTCCTCTCAGTGTTAACCTGTAGTCCCTAGAAAAAGTGCCAGTATCAGAGACTTCCCATGTATTAAATTTAATCTTTTGCATCCATTTAATCTCTTTTTAGTAAATTTGACTCTGGGAACATAGTGCAAGAAATTTAGTCTTTTCTTGGATTCAGATTTGGTTTAAACAAGGCAAATTTAATACTTCCATTCTCTTAAAAAGCGGGGATGGAAGAAAAACTATGTCCACTGATAAGTGTTGCAACTCACTTGCAAGTTGTTTTGTTCAAACGTATACAGTCAATAAATGTTTTACTGTGATCATATGGTTCATGTGACTTAACTCTTTATTCTTCAAAGTACTTCTGACAGCTCCATAGATGGCTTAGTCTGGGCTTTATATGTAGGCTATTGACTCAAGTAATTTATGGGTATCAGAGGAGATAAATGAAACTTAATTAAATTTGCCATGGTCTCACATAGCTTTCTGTTCCCTTAGTGGAACAAAATTATTTTGTTGAACTGACAGTTCATCTCCAGTGCTGTCTGCGATTAATGCATGTCGTCATATTTACTGGGATAAGCAAACTGGCGACTGTAATGCAAAAATGAATTGCGCCAGTTGCACCAGTAGCTATTATTTGATATTGTAAGATAACCTAATGCACTAGCTGGGTGGAGGCCAAACAGTCATAATTGAAAATCTTTATGCAACTGCCCAATCACATCTAAGTATTTCTATAGGTCATTCTATAGAATGTCTTTCTGTCGCTGGTAGTGAAGTTACAAGGCCCTGCAGCTGCAGTGATTGTTCTGCCGAGTTCCGTGTTTGCTGCCAACGTGGGACAGGAAGCAGCATTCGGGGGTGTTAGAGGCTGAGCTGTCCTGTGGTATCATAACAGAAGGTTCAGCTGAGATCTAAACTAGGTGCTTGCAAATCTTTCGCATTCGGCCGCTCGGAGCAGCAGCTGTCTTCAGCAGAGGCACGACACTCTCCGGTTAAAGCTGTGACCGTGCCTGGAAGTGCAGGCAGAGGCTTGGGCTGAGGATCTCCACCCCTTTGCATGTGGTGTGTGTCAGATGTACAGGACTGGGAGAGGTCCCTTTAGCCACCTCGCTCTACCTGTGGCA
Source organism: Phaethon aethereus (assembly GCF_964289735.1). NCBI lineage: Eukaryota > Metazoa > Chordata > Aves > Phaethontiformes > Phaethontidae > Phaethon > Phaethon aethereus. Next base: position 27,333,633 of record NC_138577.1, read on the forward strand.
GAGCAGAGTTCTTGCTGTCTTCACTCTGTTGTTGCAAAGGTGAGAGTCTGCTGAGCTCCATAGAATCCACCTGTAGCTGCAACAGCTTCACGGGCCACATCGATACAGCTAAATAAAATGGGCCTTGGCACGGAGGCCTGTGGGCGGAACCGTTCCCACCTGTCACAGCAATGATACTGGATCTCTTCTGCACCCATGCAGTGTCCCTGCAGCTGTAAGACACGGTTACTCTTTTGTATGGAGTCCTTTTCCAGTTCTGGGTAGCTGCAATGATTTGAGGGCTGCATTGCCACCCACCGGAGTGGTATTCTCCTTGCGCAAAAGCATGGACGTGTGTTGCATGCCCAGGAGTGTTTCCGATGGGCATGGGAGGGTTGCAGATCACATAAAGCCTTGGACTGTAGAGATGGAAGGGCGCTAAACCTGGCTATGTGCAAACTGTGCTGGGGGTCTGTCTGGCCAGCTGACATGGACCAGGGCAGTTTGCAGGGAGCGTGAGGTCCCCAGTCCGTGTGGCTTTCAGAAGCGTGGGGCTTTTTGTCCCTGTTTTAGTGATGGAGGTGGGGTCACTGGGACAAGAGTTGTTCCTTGCCCTTACTGCTACAGCGTTTTTGTGGTGAAGATAGGGAAGTTTCTCAAAATCATCAAGTGTAATTAAGTGCACGGTTCAGTAGAACCCTTAAAATCAGTAGAGCACTCAGTAAATGAGAGCCTGGGTGAGAGAAGCGTAGGGCAGTCGAATACTCTCTTCTGTTACGTTGCTGACAGCATGGGGATTGGCTCAATGCACACACAAATCGTTGTTATAGGTAGGATTTTTGAAAGAAACATAGGGTTTTGTCCAGCCAGGGGTCTCAGCAAGATTAACCCATACTAATTCAAAGTGTGAATTTACAGTTAAACTGCTTTAAATTCTTACATGTGCAAATGAGTTCCAGAGAGAAAGTGGTTGTAATTCAGATCATTTTAGTGTCAGGGTCACTGTGTCCTGGTATCTGACTTGCCGATAACTACATCATCTAATGGCTTTCACAAAGTGATTAAGTGCCATTGGACCCCAAGTCAATTTGACTTAGCAGCCAAATCCCTAGTCATTTTAGAAAATGAGGTGTAAGTTCCTAAATAACTTAGATTGCTTTTGAAAATGTAGTTTTGCTGGAATATTTGAAGTATTCAGCACCACAGCAACAGCAAGTAATTAACGCCTAGTGTTTAACAAACTGAACAAACTTATTGGGTATCAGTTGTGAAAAATGAGAGATACATTACAGGTAAGAGAATAAACTACTTCCAGTGATACCAATAAGCAATTTCAGTAAAGGAACAAGGGCAAATCTTTTTTTACTTTTTCAGAGTATGTGATGAAATTTTGGGTCTGCAAGGTCTCACAAGGATGAGAATAAAATATTTGCAGTGATACTGATAAGCAATTTCAGCAAGGGGGCAAGGACAAATTTTTTTAAATTTTTTGGAGTGTGTGATAAATGTTAAGTCTGCGAGGTTTTAGTGTTTAGTGCAGAAAAAGCTAGAAATTAATTAGCTATGCTTGCTCTTGCAAAGGACTGAAAGTTTTAAGTCAGAGTTACTGATTTTGGTTTATGCTCTATGGCCTTCATGAAGAGATAACCTAGTATTTCTTTACTATATAAAATTAAATGACTAAGACAAAAATGAGATTTTTTAAAAGAATAAAATTAAAATAAAAGTTGAGCCTCTTCAGAAAAATCAGGGATTTTCTTAGTGCTACTGTGATGATTCAGGTTAAATACAAGTCTTGTGCATTGTGATACAGTGTACGAAAGACATGCATAAAAGTGTTCTGAAGAGTGTAATTTTAATGAGAAATGGAGTTTAAATGTCACCTATGTAAACACATCCAGCGTACACTAGCAGACAGTACAAAAAGCTTGGAAACTTCACTGTTTCTTGCGGAGAAGAGTGACTCTTCTCTTTGCCTCCTATTTTAACTTGGGTCAGGACAGGGGTCTAAGTCCATGATAGGCAAGGATCATAGCTGAAGCATTAATTTTGTGTTAATACCCAATTTTCCCATGGAGTGTCTTTCAAGAGCTCTTCTGCTGCCGTTGACTCTTAGTGTTTCAGTAAGCAGTGAAAAACACCATACTGGGTATTTTTTTCTCTGGCTTTGTTATCTTCTGCAGGAATACCGTGCTGGGTTACCATAGAGAATATTTTTGTGAAATTTTGTTTCCTTAAAAATAATTTAATATCCAGTCTGTTCCTCAGTGATAAGCTTCCATATCGAAACGCAGTCTGTGTTGTGGTGGTTTCTATGGGACCTGTGATGAATTACAAAATAGAGAACATGATTTTAGGTGGTGGATCTAAATGAGGTATAGCCACCAATTTGCTTTGCATAGTGTCTGCCGTATAGTGGAAAGAGTCTGTACCATTACTTTGGTCATCTTCATCTGTCAAGTCTGCAAAGATTTTGGCCCTTCCTCAGTGAGCTAATAAAGCATAGCACAAGAGATGCCCAAGAGTAGGACTGCCTGTAACAGAACTTGAAAAGCAACTCTTCTTCTGTCCGTGGGCTGCATGAGTACTTTGGATGATTCAGAATCTGAGAGCATGGTCAAACGGAAAGACTAAACGCAAGTGAAAGATCATATATGAAACACCTTGAAAGGGAAATCTGTAATAGCTCCATAAGCTCCCCTCGTCCCACATTTGCAGAAAAAGCTTCTGCATTTCTGTCTTCTACACTGACATAGAAATTGGTTGTCAATTTGTAGCTCTGACTTCAGCAAAGGGAAGTGCAAAACAAAACAGTATGTGCTGGAGAGTGATAAAACTTCCATGTTTGTAGAGAATGACAGACGCAGAGAAAATTCATGCTCTCAACCTCCTGATTTCAGCCATTCAGCTGCCTTTCTCACTTTCTGATAGGTGTGTGTGGCTTTGTTATTAGTCACCTCACTTTAAGTATGATGTACTTCAAGGGCCTCCTTCATCTTTTTTGCTATGATTGAATTGGTCATTTAAGCTGTGCACACTATACCAATCTAAAAGACCTGGTTTTGTGCTGATGTAACTCCATTGAGATCATGTAGATACTCCTTATCCCAAAGGGAAGAACAGATCTTTCATGCTCCCTTAATGTTCCTACTTCGCTCCCCAGGGAAGCTATCCTCCTTTGCTAAAAATTCTTTTGAATACTCTAATTAAGGGTAAGGATCTCTATGAATATTAATTATTTTTTCATTGGCCTCACTCAAAATATTTAACTCAAAGCAATTTCCTGGTAATTATCCCTTGATTATAATTTTGAGAGGATTTACCCTTTTTTAATAAATTCCAGTTTATCAGATAAGACTTCTTTTTGCATGTGTCCAGTTTAACACAACTACAGATAAGACAATAAGCAGTAGCTGTAAAAAGGCAATTTTGTTTTGTTTCTTATGTTTTCTTCTTGCAAAAGCTGTCATTCTTACTATAGGTTTACCTCATTTGCTTGTCTTTAATTATTTAACTATACTGTAGATGACTGTGCACATAAGTTCAGAGTCTTCTTACTGGCTGAATCTGCTGGGCCTGTACAAGCAGACAGCTTTGTACAAAGACTAAAATGGCAGAACAACTCAAAACTTTTCTTTCTTGCCTCTTCCTGGAGTGGTGAGGTAGGACCTGACCTGCTTCCCTGCTCTTTCTTCTGTTCCCACTCATTCTAGGACTCCTAATTAGGTATAATTAAATAAATTACAAAACTCCTTTCTGTTTCCAGTTTTGCTTTGAATGTTCAAGAGAGAGGGCGAAATTTCCATTTCATTACCTAAGTCATATGGTACTTTGGACTCGCAGCAGGACAAACTGTAAAACCATCCTGTTTGATCCTTTCTGTCATGAAGTAATTTTACATATTTAATAAATAGTCACAGAAGGTACCTTTTGAAAAGGGGTGAAATTCACAGAATGCCTGCTTAAAATGTCTTCTCAATCAAGGCATGAATGAGAGGAGGATTCCTGTGAGCTTTTAGGAATACCCTGAGGGATGCTGCAGTCATCCTCTGTGCCAGCAGTCATCATCTCCATCTAGTAGGAGAGTCACATCATTCCAATGTAGGCAATAGCAAGCATAGCCCGTTGCAGAGGTCTCACCCTCCCAGCCTGGGACCTCAGGATTATATGAAGCTCATATCGTATGGTGGATTTCATAAGGACCTTGTGCAGAATTCCTTCCCAAACGCACCAGGGAGTTTTACATAAATACAAACACTGTCCTTACACTTCACGCTCCAAAGAGAAGCAGCTATGCCACTTGAGTTCACTAGAGCTCCCGAATACTGCTGTAACAGAACTAAATCATTCACATTCCCCCTTTGCTTACTTAAGCATGAAGAGCTGCTCCATAGGGCTCACCAGCAAGGCTGTCAGAAAGGATCACCCCTTGCTGCCAGCACGGCTAATGTGGTGTTCCCAGCTGGTTGACGTACCTCTCCCGCTGACTGGTAATGCTCGCTCCCCAGACTCTGAGGCTGCTTCCAATGTGTGCCACTATTTATAATCGGGGCAGCAGCTGCAGGGACTCTGCTCTGTTCATATTTGTCAAGTCTTACGGATTTAGTTATTATACCAGATGCCAAATTTTGTAGTGAAAGTACTCTGTTCTCTGCTTGGCTGAATTCCTCCTCATTTCTGCTATCCCAGGACAGCACTGCTCACCATACATTTGCAGTGCAGATCACAGGGACACCTGAAGAAAAGAATTTACCTGCTCTTGAGTAACTGTAGTTCTCTGAAACCGTGACTACACTATAATAAGGAATTCATTTTTAATTAATTCATTTTATACAATGAATCCAATATTAAACCCCATAAAATATTAATAAAGCAGAGTATATTTCTATAAATCTGAAATAAAGCTTAAACAATGTTTCATAGTGGTGGTACTGCATACAAGTCAGCAAACAATGAATAAGCTATGCTGGTTCAAAAAGCAGAAAATATCTCTTGATCTGAACTGCTTTTGTTTTGTTGTTTCATGAAGGCATCTCTCAAAATAGCTTCATTCTGAATGCAACTCGTTAATGTCTGCTCCCTGCCCCCTGCCTTTGTAAGCCTTCCCCAACTGGCTAAATGTGGTGACTGGAGCTTTTCGGATTAATTTTCTTAAGTGACCTACTTTGCAGAGAAAGATAATCATGCGTTTATAGCCTCTGGCACTCTATTCAGGTCACAGATGGACAGATAGCAAAACTATTCCTCAGTGATTTACTGGGGTTGTAACTAATCCCCAGTGAGAAGGGCGGTCGCCATGATATTAATTGGTCGGAATGCCTAGAAGTATGGAAGATCATTGACTCCTACTTTAATTTTCAGGTGTGTCACAGTTAGGCCATATGATACCAGCAAGCAGTTGTTCTAGGAGTGTTTTGTGGCTGTGATCAAATTACTGGATGCTGTGGATGTTAAATATCAGGCTTTGAATCCTTTGCCTTGATGGTGGAGCATCGTGCGGTGTTATGACTGTGGACATGTCTGATATTACACACATACCAGATATACTGTGGCCAGCACCAAGGATCAAAGATTTGGGAGAGCTTTCACCTTTTGCTTGCTAACAAATGCTTACGATCCCATGAACAATTATCATTGTAAAGAAAATTTTCTGTGAAATCAGACCTAAATCTTTGCTATGAAAGCATTTTTTTGTATAGCATGATCAGTTGAGCCAATAAAACTCGTATTTTGCTATTAGCCTTTAGAGGTCCATTCTCCCTCTTGTTTTTGGCACTAATGTAGTGGTATATGCAAACCAGCTTGTTCTGTTATTTTCAGATGTTCAGAAGTTTCACCAGGGAAATGACCAGGCTTTATTCTCTATTAGGATATTTTTAAAGGTTTGATGAGCTTTTCACACTGAGAAACAGGCCACAAGCGGGAGTTTTAAGAATGTCTCTTTTTCTGAAGGACCGTCTTGAAATGCTGAGTGTGCGAGGCAGTCAGTGATGTTAATTCTGACAGGTCAGAAGAAACAACTGCTAAAATCGTGACACTGCCAGCCAATGGATGGATGACTCTCAGAACAAAACAAAACATGTATGCAGGTTTAATTCTTTACCACAGGACTGCAAATGTGTATGCCTGTGTCCCCCAATGTATACATACAGCTTTGCTCTTTCTACTGCAGTGCAAAACTGAAAGGTGTCCTGGTAGAAGTTGCACTGTGGTTTGGGTCACTTTGATCACGAATCAAGTGTTCGTATTTCATGTGCTTCCTAGAGCAAATATTCTCAAACACATGAAGAATGATTCGGGTTTAGTTTAGATATTTACAACTGGTAAGACAACCTGACAGAGCTGTGTATTTCCTATGACAGAATCTAATGCATCGAGGGCAAAATCAATTCCTTTTAGCAAAAAGCCTTTCAAACAGGAATTAAGTAAAAGGTTTTAGAGGCAAAGAGTATGTGCAGCCCTCTGGTACCTATTCTGAGGGACTGTAGTGCAGCTATTCCACCATCACAATTCTGGTCATGGGCTCTAGCAGTTGTTGGGAGTCTGTTGAATTTTCCACGTGTCCTTCAGCTTCTGCATCTGTCTGTTCCCGCTCCTGGGTGTTAGCCCCAGCACCTCCTCTTCTGAGGGGGAATTCTCATTGTGCCGGATCCATATGTTTCTCAGCATTTCCTCTGGAAGTGTTGGTAAATTTGAACCAGTGTAACTCTACAGATAAAGACATCAATGCAGATACTCCTTGTCTATCTTAAGAACAGCCTGCTATAAGTGTGCTTTTATGTGGTCCTAAAATAATCTAAATCCAAATAAATCCAGTTTTTACCAAAATAATCCAGAAAGCATGATTAATTTATTTTGTGTTTATTTATTTTTTTAATTTGTCAAGAAACTATTTGAGAAAAGTAAGTCAGCACTGTCAGTATTGGTTATGGGCCATTTTAATCAAATTACGATTTTATGAAACAAAAAATTCCCATCTCTGTTTCCTTGTATAATATCCATGGTTGTGTTTACGTCAGAAAAGATGGAGTTTTGTAAGAAGAAACAGGGTAAGTCTAAGTAGTTGGGAAGTCATTATCTATTATCAGGTACAAAACTAGCCTAATTTAAGTAATATGTTTATATTTTATGGAGGTATATTACAATCTGTAGAAGATACAGTAGAAATTATTTGTAGAAAAAAACAGTATATGGTGCAAACTGTAGAGATTATATATACACACACATATATAACATCTGCATTACAATAGACATGTTCATGGCCACTATGTAGATGTCTTAGGGATAAAAAGTACGATTGAGAAATAATACTCGTGCATTCCTATTGAAAACAACCAATTTAAAAATGACCAGCTCCAAAGAAGCCTCCTAGCTTTTGAACCAGGGTAGCCATAGCAGTAATCAAAAATACATGCTTCGTATTTAATGCTGACATTGTAGTATACAAGCAGTAACTTAAGAGCTCCTGGCTGTTTTCTTGGCAGGGTAGTAAGGGCACTTGGCAAAAGTGAAGGTGAAACATGCCACAAATCCCCCTCACATTATTTTTCAGCACTACCTGAGAGTTGGTCTGCTGGGATCTTCATCGCTTAGAAGTTTACCTTGTATCATCATATACACATTATTACACTGGAAAAAAAATCCATTCACTTCCCTGTTTGTGCATTAAATTGGGGTATTAAGTGATCAAAGAGTTCTCGTCCTGTAAACTGTCCCAGATACAAAGCTTTTAATCTGCTGTCTCACATCAATATAAAATCTTGCGTGTATGTTTCTTCTGTGGGGAAAGATGAGTAGTAAGGCACATTTTGTAAACATGTATAGGTGTCACCAAACACAATTTGCTACTAGTCCGGCCACAGGAAGACTACTGAATGAAACTACTCACTTGCATGAAATGGCTGGAATGGACATTTGTTTGCCAGATCAGAACATCAAGGGGGAGTTAGGAGTATGATAATGAACTAGAATTTTTTAGCATATTTTTTACTGAATTTGTTGATGGGCTGTGCTACTATAAGTGAAAAGTAAATTTGATTGGAGAAACAGAAGAGTAGACGTTGTTGCAGAAATTTGTTCTCATCTTCTTTAATATGTGAGTCAGTGTTCCCTGATGAAGTAGTATGATCATTATTTTAGTTTAGTCATTTAAGATTTAAAATTTCCAGTGGTGAACTTCTAATTAGTTGAATAGATCATGAAATGCTAGAGCAATTTGAAAGAACCTCTATTGCTCTTCTGAAGGAACTTTTATTCCTGTTCAAGGGGACAAAGCGGCATATTTGGAAGGAAATGCTGGAGTGTGGAAGAATCAGACATCATGTTTTAGTGAAACAGGAGATGTGATCTGAATTGGTAATGGATGTTCTTTAGTGGCTGGTTGATTTTGAACACCTGAGGAGGATTTATAGGAGTCATAATGTTTTTGAAATATGCTTTGGTGGGATGATGGACTGTGCGTATGCATGAAGCGGAAAAAAGAAACTCAGTGGACAAAATGGTAGCAGAATGTTTCATTGTTCATGTGTACAAAGTTCAAATAAACCTATAAACCTGCATGCAAATTTGTGATAATATATAATTACATTAAGCATATTAAAATATCTTATTATAATAAATAATTAGATTATAATAATTCTCATAATTCATCACAACTCTATATTCAGAATCATTTTGGCCAGAGTTACAGATCTTTGATTTTCAATGATGCCTTTAATAGTAAGCTAATTAGACAAAATGAATTGTTTTCTTTATGTATTTTCCATGTAGGTGTGCACCTCACATGCTGTTAGCATTTTACAAGTCAACATTAATGAACTATTTGCATACTAATACATTCACCTGTTGTGTCTGAGATGTTTTTCCCTTGCATACTGAGTGCAAAGACTATCTGTGGATGATGGCAAACTAATTACCTGTGAAAATTAAAGCCCTGTGTGTGCTCAGAGAATAACTAAATTGTAGGCTAGGATTGTTCCTCCATAGGCTACTTCAGTAAACCGCAACATCGGGTTCCTCTTTGCAATAAAGCAATAATATCTCTATGCTCCTTGATCTTCAGTCTCTTTGCTGATATTACTGAGGAAAGGCATATTAACAGTATTATGGTGTTAAAATTCAAGATCTTTGAGTTTGCAAGTACAAATTAAATATGTTATTTAATAAAGAAAGTATATTTCAGGGATAGAAGACTTGCGTTAAAACAGCTAAGCTGTAGTTCCAAAGCACTACATCCGCTCTCTTTAATCAAGTTGGTGATGAATCTTTTTCTACAATATATTTCATAAAGCGGTAGACTAAAAAAGCACTTTCACTCAATAGGTATATATTAAAATAGTGACTAATCATATACATATTCTAGAATTACACACTTGCTTTTGGGAAGCTGATGTGGATTTAATCATCCTTAACATAAAAAAATACCCTGTTGAACTGGGAGGGTAGAGGTTGTTTTCCAATAATGATCTATCTTTACTTTCTGAATTTATTGTTTTGTTGGTTTGAGAATTTGGATTCTCATTTGGACATAGAATTTTTGAATAATTCTACTTTTCCTGGATATTTTGGAAAAAAAAATGTAAGACATTTTAAGAAAAAAAAAAGGAAGAGATTTGGGGACTCTGACCATTCTCATTCTGTCTGTGCAGTTCGACAATCAGCAAGCATTGGGAGGCAGAACTGGCCACGCTCAAGGGTAATAACGCTAAGCTCACAGCAGCCCTGCTGGAGTCCACTGCCAATGTAAAACAATGGAAACAGCAACTTGCTGCGTATCAGGAGGAAGCAGAACGTCTTCATAAGCGGGTAAGTCGAGGCAAATGACCAGGATCCTTGAGGTGGAAGTACTGGTGACTGTATTCGCTCATTTTCAAGTAAAACAAATAAGTTTATTGTTGGGGCTTTAGGTTAATCTTTGAGACAGAAATTAATAATTACTCTAAATAACATACAGTTCCTCCGTTGCAAAATTCTTTCCTTTGTAGCAGTTCCTTTTCTGCAAAGGGTATTGCTGCAAGAAGAGTTATCTAACCTGTGATGTTTAGGACATGTTTGCCAGCTTTCACTCTTCATTTGATGCCAGCTGCATCACATCTGTTTCAGGACCTTCTCCATAGCATTACACTTTAGTCCCTCTTGCATTTAAGCCCACAGAATCTTGACATCAGATCTGTAAGTTAAAGAAACTCTGTTGTATTTTCCACATAGATGAACAGATTCCTCTCATCCTTACACCTAAACAAAACTGAACATAGATTCAAAATCTTTATATGCAATTAGAGATCTGCTCCTGGTTTCATACAGGAGGGGCTGGGTCCTGTTCCCTTCACTGTAAATTTTGCAGAGGTTATTGGGCAAACCATAAATTAGTGTACAGTGGGGGAAGGAATGACAGTGTTTGAGGGAGGAATAAAGCGTATGCAGTGTTGAAGGCTGCATTATGAAAACAATTATACAATATTTCCATTTCTCTTTTTACATGTAACTTTATTATATAATCTATTCACCTTTATTCATATGAATTTGTCATCATAGCTTAGGGCATTTTGTTGTGCAAAGTGAAGGCAAGATTAGCACATGTATGGAGGGAAGATGTCTTTGATGAAGCTCTGTTAGTTTTGTTAATATCAGTTAACTATGTAGAAAAATATCAAGGAGATGTACCTGGTTAAGAAAATAAAACCAAACAAAAGCATTGCTTTTTTGAATGAAAACAGGTTTCATGAATATGCTGACAAGAGGAGAAAGGTCAAGTAGCAAACATGGCAGACCATTTAATTTGGTTTTGTATGCTGTACGCACCTGTGTGAAATAAGGTATGGCAATTACAATTAGCCAAATCCTGCAAATAGTGAAGGGTTCTTTCAGACCCACGCTGGACCTGTCCAACTGGAGGCTGTTAGTAGTCCCAAGAACAAGGCTCATACTCATCTGAGGGGGGAGAAATTCAGCAGGCTACATGTAACCTGGGGATGTGGAAGAGCCTGGGGAAATGGCAGGTTCTTGGGGCTGTGACATACCTAGACTGACTTGCAGACAAGGATCCTGAAGTCCCAGCCAAATGAGTTAATAGGGAAGAACAACAATTTCTGATGGACTGCAGCTGGCTGCATGAAATGCATGAAGTATAATTAAAACTGGTGCTTTTTGCAAAGTGCTTTCAGTACAAGAAATTGGCAGTTGCTGGCAAAACTGCTTTGCTTCAGAAATTTTCCAGTCAGGGAGAAGCTTGTCATGTGTGTTTCTACAGAGGGAGACTTTCACTTTGTCATCTCTTAAGCTTCTCCTTTGGAAGGGTGGAAGTTCTAACCTGTGCTCCAGGTTTGTGAATAGAGGATAATAGTCATTGTTGATAATATTATTTAAATTATAACCTTGTATTAAAATTACTATACTGCAGACAGTGAAGAACTCATTGCTAAAACATGGACATAATAATGTAGCATTCTTCCTAATCAAATGAATTAACAGCTTTTGTTGCAAAGCTGAGACAATACAGTTCTTACTTAAGAAAGAAAAGAAAAAAAACATACAACAGCAGCTGCATTTACCATGGGGAGGAGACCCAACCAGACAAGATGGGCAAAGATCCCTTTTGATGTTACTCTCACTCTTAGTCAAATCTTATTTAAAATCTGTTATTGGAACATAAAATTAATGAATATAGGAATTTTTAGCATGTCACTTGGCTTGTATATGATGCTACAGTTAACAAAGTAGTAACCAAGTCTTTGAAGCTATATTCATTAGTAGCTGAGGATTTTTCATAACCTTTGCCCAGCAAATTCCTGCAATTATTTTGTACTTCTGAGGGAACACAAAATCTTATAACATGGGATCATGTACACTATGCTCTTTTAATCACCCTTTACATGCCTTTATTAAATGTTTCTGTAATCTCTGACCTCAGGGCTTGATGATACCTGACGTAGAATATACGAATGCTCTGTGGCTATGTCTCTCTGGGCATGCCTATAAATTATGACAGGATAGTTCATCAAGGCTACTGCCCTCTATTGGAATGTCTTTTAGAAAAATATAGAATCATAGAACAGAATCACAAAATCATTAAGATTGGAAAGGACCCCTAAGATCATCAAGTCCAGCCATCAACCCAACACCACCATGCCCACTAAACCATGTCCCAGAGTGCCACGTCTACATGTTTTTTGAACATCTCCAGTGATTGTGACTCCGCCACCTCCCTGGGCAGCCTGTTCTGTTGCTTGACCACTCTCTCAGTAAAGAAATTTTTCCTAATGTCCAATCCAAATGTCCCCTGGCGCAACTTGAGGCCATTTCCTCTTGTCCTATCGCTAGCTACTTGGGAGAAGAGACAACACCCGCCTCACCACAACCCCCTTTCAGGTAGTTGTAGAGAGTGATAAGGTCTCCCCTCAGCCTCCTCTTCTCCAGACTGGACAACCCCAGTTCCCTCAGCCGCTCCTCATAAGACTTGTGCTCCAGACCCCTCACCAGCTTCGTTGCCCTTCTCTGGACATGCTCCAGCAACTCAATGTCCTTCTTGTAGTGAGGGGCCCAAAACTGAACACAGGATTCAAGGTGTGGCCTCACCAGTGCCGAGTACAGGGGCACAATCACTTCCCTACTCCTGCTGGCCACACTATTCCTGATACAGGCCAGGACGCTGTTGGCCTTCTTGGCCACCTGGGCACACTGCCAGCTCATGTTCAGCCGGCTGTCAACCAGCACCCCCAGGTCCCTTTCCACCGGGCAGCTCTCCAGCCACTCCTCCCCAAGCCTGTAGCGTTGCATGGGGTTGTTGTGACCGAAGTGCAGGACCCTGCACTTGGCCTTATTAAACCTCATACAGTTGTCCTCATCCCATCGATCCAACCTGTCCAGACCCCTCTGCAGAACCCTCCTGCCCTCCAGCAGATCAACACTCCCACCCAACTTGGTGTCGTCTGCAAACTTACTGAGGGAGCACTCAATCCGCTCATCCAGATCATCAATAAAGATATTAAACAGGACCGGCCCCAAAATTGAGCCCTGGGGAACACTGCTTGTGACTGGCCACCAACTGGATTTTCTGTTCACCACAACTCTCTGAGCTCGGCCATCCAGCCAGTTCTTTACCCAGTGAAGAGTAAACCTGTCTAAGCCATGAGCTACCAGCTTCTCCAGGAGAGTGCTGTGGGAGACAGTGTCAAAGGCTTTCCTAAAGTCCAGGTAGACAACATTTACAGCCTTTCCCTCATCCACTGCGTGCGTCACCTGGTCATAGAAGGAGATCAGGTTGGTCAAGTAGGATCTGCCTTTCATGAATCCATGCTGGCTGGGCCTGATTCCTTGGTTGTCTTGCACATGCCCTGTGAGTGCCCTCAGGATGAACCTCTCCATAATCTTTCCTGGTACTGAGGTCAGGCTGACAGGCCTGTAGTTCCCAGGATCCTCCATCTGGCCCTTCTTGTAGATGAGTGTCACACTGGCAAGCCTCCAGCTGTCTGGGACCTCCCCAGTTAACCAGGACTGCTGGTAAATGGTGGAGAGTGGCTTGTCAAGCTCCTCTGCCAGCTCCCTCAGTACTCTCGGGTGGATCCGGCCCCATAGACTTGTGGGTGTCCTGGTGGCATAGCAGGTTGTTAACTGCTTCCTCCTGGATTATGGGGAGTTTATTCTGCTCTCCATCCCTGTCTTCCAGCTCAGGGGGCTGAGTACTCTGAGGACAGCAGGTCTATAGACTTGGATAACTCAATAAATCAAACTCGCTAGGCAAAAGTATGCAGATCATGTAAAAAAAACCCCACCAAACCTCAATCTGTTGTCTATACAGTGCAATACAAGAGCTCTTCCAACATGCATGCTGGCGACTCGTCTTTCAAATTGAAATCTTGCCCCGTTTCAAAAAGAAACTGCAAGTCAGGTGGGTCTCTCTTACACAGATCGAAACTGCGCTGTTGAAATGGCAGATCTGGAGACTGTTGGTTATGGTGCCTGTGGTAGTAAGCAGTGTTAAGTCACTGTATTGTGTTATCTTTCTCTTAGATTTATCTGTTAAGCTCAGTATAAACACGTAGTTGCATTTGATCCAAAAAATGTTCCTCAAACTGGAATCTGTCTCGCCTGAGATTATGTAGAAGTTATATATCATGTCTAAGATAGTCACTTTTTGTTCTTGTAATTCTTGGAGAGACAAGAGCATGAAGAGTAAGTGTCCCAGCCTTAAGAAAACTAAGGTATTGGGTTCAATTTACTTGTGCTTGTCTTTCTGCATGGGATAATCATCTAGATAGTCCTGTAGACGTACTTTTAGTCAGATGAAGAAATGAACTCCATCCTTAGTTTGTAGAATCAAAGAATAATTTAGCTTGAAGGGGAACACTCAAGGTTATCTGGTCCAATTCTCCACTGAAAGCAGGGCCAGCTTTGAAGTTGTATCCAACTCCAGTCCTGGATCAGGTTACTCAGGGCTGTGAATCAAGTCTCAAAAAATGGAGATCCCACAGCATCTTTGGGCAGCCTGTTCCAATATTTGACCACCCTTGTCAAATTAGTTTTCCTAATACCTTATCTAATTGAAATTTGCCATGCTGCAACTTCCATCTGTTGCCAGCTCAGTAGAAAAATGGGGTTTGATCCAAAAGAAACTTTGGTGAGACAAGTTGAATGGACAGGATTTTTAGAAATACTCATAGAAAAACTTATTTCAGGGAGAAATAAAATTGGGAAATTAGTTTGCAATCTTCAGTTCTACTGTAGTTGTTGCTTTATATGGAGAAGTTGGCTGTCACAGCATCTTGCCCACTGGAGAAGACAACTGTGTGTAGATATGTATGTACTGGAGGGATACACTCACTTATAGGTTCATAGTCTTGTATAAAATAGATCATCCTCCAAAATGAAGAATGGTACTGCTGACATTCACTGCTATATTTAGCTCAATTTAATAATATATTATTTGGTTTATATATAAAGTAGTTGCAGTATTCACTTCTTACATGCTTTAGTTTTATATACAAGTTTTGGTGCCTGAGTCATCTGTCTGCAAGCTACAGGAGACTCATATCCTCTGTCAAGTTTGGTGTGGGACGGGAAGTAATGCATATTGATTAGTAAACTTTGCATTATTATTTCCGTCTTTAGTTTCTTCTTTATATAAATAGCCTTATAAATAGCCATATTTATATAAAACGTTTCCTCTTTGTATTAAAGAAAAAATATTGCTAATACTGCCTTACTAGTTGTCTTCTTATGGTACTTTTTTCCACATTTTGAACTTTGCAATGTTTTATTTATAAACAGCCTTAGATTTTACATTACATCTCATTCTTTTATCTTCTATTTTTTTCATTCATTGTGTAAACTGGAACTTTCAGTTCGTGCTGTATTTCTTGTAAAATTTGCTTTTTAAGTTGTTTTAAATTATTTTAAGCCCAACATTTTTTGTTCTGTAATTGTTTTCAAATTTGAATGAAATATTTTTCTGTGTATCACATTGTTTACTTTTTAAAATACAGAAACAAAACTAAAATGGCCTTTTCTTTGATTTTGATTGCATTTTTAAAAGTTAATTTAATTTATTATTTGTCATTTCTGATTAAGTATAAGATTTACTTATCTATCAGTTCAGTTTTTCATATTAACCTACATTTATTTGCTTTCTCTGAGGACTCTATCTTCCTTCTTCCGTTTGTTCTCTACATTAATAATGCTTAGAGCTGAGACAAAACAGAACACAGATGCAATGTGGCTGAGTGCAAAGTTCTCAATAAATTGAAGTTTTGTGCTCTCTTCTGATGTATTGTTAGCTTAAGTCAGAAATAGTGTTCTTTGACATTTTGTCAGACTTTATGTTTTTCAGAAATTTGCTAAATGACTATATGGATTTTTCCCTCTCAAACACAAAGAGGTAGTAATTCTGGGAAGATGTGATGCCCAGTCAAGAGCTTAACTTGGAGCTTTCCCTCCTCTAATCTGCTCAGAAGCAACTTAACAACAAGGATTTCCCTTAAATGGGATTGGGGAGCACTCCCACACACCTTGCATAGCTTTTTGAAATCAAGAGGGATTCATGAGTTTAGAACAGCTCAGTAGCAGAAAGAAAACCCCTGAAGTGAGCTACTTCAGACAAATAGAATAGCATTGGTACCAACATGAATCCTGATACCACAAAAAGGAAAGGATTGAATGGTGATATGAATTATGGAAAGTAACTCAAAGTTCTGTCTTTGCCATGTAAAAAATGAAAATGATTGATTTTTTTCTTGCATGCTAACTGCTGAAGTAAATCATCCTATGACACTGGGCAATAGCACAGAGTAATAACACCAGTGCATAATCATAAGAGCTGCAGTCCTTGAAGATCATTCATCTGCAG
Organism: Phaethon aethereus; assembly: GCF_964289735.1. Classification (NCBI taxonomy): domain Eukaryota; kingdom Metazoa; phylum Chordata; class Aves; order Phaethontiformes; family Phaethontidae; genus Phaethon; species Phaethon aethereus. The sequence goes on from NC_138577.1 coordinate 27,349,951, forward strand.
GAAAAGAAACCTAAGATGAAGAGAGATGAAGGGAAGTGATCAAGCTCTTGGGTATTCCTGAAAGAACAGAGTGGTAAACTTCTGAATTCTAGCTTGTTATTATACCAGGTTTTCCTAGGAAATAAGATAAAATTAGACTATTATGTTCTGGTTCTTTCATTCAATTAATGAAGTAAGTACGAGTGCATCTTATGTAGTCATCAAAACCACCTGACAAATAATGGACCCTGATTTCACTACTGTTAGAAGAAATTTTTGATATTAAAAAAATGGATGACCATACAGAAATAAAACCATGGTAATTTTATTGGGCTATTTCTGTGCTACTTAAAGAAAACAAGAATCTATAAAAGTAGATATTGAAGTCCACAAGAAGTATGGAATGCTATACAAGCCATCTGCTCAGATTATCTATAGAAAATCCTTGCAAATCCTTTAGCAGTCACCTCCACATTTCCATCAGCTGCATTAATAACTGAATAACCAAAATTCAATTTTGAACATGCAGGGGTGATAAATTTGCTTGCTGATCAGAGCCCATATTGTGAGCTTCATACTTGCTGAGAACTCTTACTAGCACCGCTGTGGGACTACCGTGACTAAATGTTTGGTTTTATGTGGCCGAGGAAGGACATTATCTAAAAATGGAAATATGAAAGAAGGTGACAGAAAGTGTGGTAACAAGAAATTTATGAATGGAGTTTTGATCCAAAAATTTATTGGCAATGCACCTTTTTTATGTGGTGCCTGTCTCCTGTTGTTCTCCCTTTAAGACTGTGACCCTCCCATCCCCACTGAAAAATCTTATACATTTAAGTTTGGTTTGACTGATTAAAGAAAAAAGTTATCCAAGTATAACTTTCTTCTTAAGATATTATAATTAGCATGTGGCTAGGTAGCAGCTTGGTACCCTTTGTTGATAATGAAAATAGATCAGCATTCTTCAGGGTAGATATGGGTAGCTTGGCAATTTAATCAAAGCAGTGGGATTATAATTTTGTTAGTATTTGTCTATGCATTTATTTGAAAGAGATGTGTATGCAGGTGGACCAATTCTGACTGCACAAAAAACTAGGGCCAACTAAGTTTCTGTATTTACGTATGCAGTGTTTTCATCTGGAATTGCAAGGAAACTCCTGTTGCACTATGAGCCCCTGAAAAGGCAAAAAAAAAAAAGGGCAGCTCTTGTCCAAGTGAGGAATGTTATATATGTTAAATGTCATAATGTTTAATATTGACCAAATGTTCAAGAGAGATGTTCTTGGGAGTATTAGGGTTTTCTGTGATACAGTAAGATCTGGAAAAGTTGATTGTTCTAACTGTGATAGCCAAATTTTTAGAAGGCATAAGGGAATATAGTGAGTTTGGTATTTATTTTTGAAGTTACAATCTTGCCTTTAAAAAGAGTTTATGCTTCAGAGCAGGCTGTAATTACTTGTGTAAGGCCAGTTATCCTTCTTGCAGTGGTACTAGTTTCAAATAAAAAGAAATCCAGAGTAATATTTTTTAAATCCTCCAGAAACCATTGCAGATGCTGACCACGTCCTTTACATGGCATTAGGGGATAACCACAGGAAAAATACAAGTATTTTATCTCAGGGGGTATGTATCTTTTTCTCAGATGTACATTTTTGCTCCTCCAGTATCCATTTCAGCTATCGTAAGTTCCATGTTATTTTTGAAATGGTATGTGTGGTTAGACTATCAGAGCATTTCCTAGGACAGGATTTCTGAAATCCAGCACATACTCTCAGCTCGCTTTCTGAGTCTGATTCCTAATAGAAATAATCCACATCTAGCCTTTATCAAGACTCAACCCCTGGTTAATAATTACAGTTTACTAAAAAGATGGTCTCTTTTCAGACAGAGCAGGTGAATAAGGTTATGGTAGTTTCATTTCCTAAAATCAAAATATGAATTTTACTTTTTTTAACATATAGTGAACAGAAGGCAAGCTCATTCTGTCTTCTTCTGTTGGCCTTGATTTGCTTTTAGACCAGATGTGCCTTTAGGACCCAAGACTATTTAATTAGGGTTTTTTTTCTGGAAATTCACTTTCACTGAATCTCTCATATACAAGATTATAATTTGAAATAAAACCAAACCACCAACCAAACTATTGTCACTCTGGGAAAGGGAAAAAAGTTTTCACTGAAGGTTCCCTTATAGAATCACAAAATCATAGAATTGTAGAATAGTTTGGGCTGGAAGGGGCCCTTAAAGGCCATCTAGTCCAACTCCCCCACAGCTATCAGGGACATCTTCAACTAGATCAGGTTGCTCAGAGGCCCATCCAACCTGACCTTGAATGTTTCCAGGGATGGGGTGTTTACTACCTCCCTGGACAAGCTGTGCCAGTGTTTCACCACCTTCACTGTGAAAAATTTCTTCCTTATATCTAGTCTGTATCTACCCTCTTTTGGTGTAAAACCATTACCCCTTGTCCTTTTGCAACAGGCCCTGCTAAAAAGTCTGTCCCCATCTTTCTTACAAGCCCCCTTTAAGTACTGGAAGGCTGCAGTAAGGTCTCCCCAGAGCCTTCTCTTCTCCAGGCTGAACAACCCCAACCCCCTCAGGCTTTCCTCACAGGAGAGGTGTTCCATCCCTCTGATCATTTTGGTGGCCCTCCTCTGGACCCACTCCAACAGCTCCATGTCTTTCCTGTGCTGAAGGCTCCAGAGCTGGACGCAGCATTGCAGGAGGGTCTCACCAGAGTGGAGTAGAGGGGCAGAATCCCCTCCCTCGACCTGCTGGCCACGCTGCTCTGGATGCAGCCCAGGATACGGTTGGCCTTGTGGGATGCGAGTGCACATTGCTGTCTCCTGTCCAGCTTTTCATCCACCAGTACCCCCAAGTCCTTCTGGGCAGGGCTGCTCTCAGTACCTTCATCCCCCCAGCCTGTACTGATACTGGGGGTTGCCTCGACCCAGGTGCAGGACCCTGCACTTGGCCTTGTTTAACCTCATGAGGTTCACATGGGTTTATTGTTTGAGCTTGTACAGGTCTCTCTGGATGGCATCCCATTCCTCAAGCATGTCAACCGCATCACTCAGCTTGGTGTCATCTGGAAACCTGCTGAGGGTGCTCTCAATCCCACTATCTGTGTCATTGATGAAGATTCTACAGAGTACTGGTCCCAGTATGGATCGCTGAGGGACAGCAGTTGTCACCAATCTCCATCTGGACATTGAGCTGTTGACCACTCCCCTCTGGATGCAGACATCCAACCAATTCCTCATCCACCCAACAGTCCACCCAGCAAATCCACCTCTCTCCAATGTAGAGAGAAGCATGTTTTGGGGGACCGTGCCAAAGGCCTTACAGAAGTCCAGGTAGATGACATCAGTAGCTCCTCCGTTGTCCATTGATGTGGTCACTCCATCCTATAAGGCCACTAGGTTGGTCAGGCAGGACTTGCCCTTGGTGAAGCCATGCTGGCTGTCTCGAATCACCTCCCTGTCCTCCGTGTGCCTTAGCATAGCTTCTAGGAGGATCTGTTCCATGATATTCCCAGGCACAGAAGTGAGGTTGACAGGTCGGTAGTTCCCAGGGCCCTCCTTGCTACCCTTTTTAAAAATGGGTGGAATGTTTCCCTTGTTCCAGTCTGCAGGGGCTTCACCTGACTGCCAGGACTTTTCAAATATCATGGAGAGTGGCTTGGCAATTACGTCAGCCAGTTCCCTCAGGACTCTGGGATGTGTCTTGCCAGATCCCATACACTTGTATATGTTCAGGTTCCTCAGGTGGTCACGAACCTGATTTTCTCTTCCAGTGGGAGGGACTTTGTTCCTGCAGTCCCCATCTTGCAGTCCATCCCCTCGAGAGGTGTGGGAAGAGAGGTTGCCAGTGAAGACTGAGGCAAAGAAGTCACCGAGTACCTCAGCCTTCTTCTCACCCACTTGCTCATGAAGAAGGGGTATGCATTCTTTGACCTTCCTTTTCTGGCTGACATACCTGTAGAAGCCCTTCTTCTTACTCTTTGCATCCCTTGCAAGTTCAGCTCCAGCCGCACCTTGGCCTTCCTGACCCCATCCCTACACAACCAGGCAGCATCCCTGTACTCTTCCCGGGATGTCTGTCCCTGCTTCCACTACCTGTGCATTTCCTTCTTGCCCTTTAGTTTGACCAGCAGGTCTCAGCTTGTCCATGCTGGTCTCTTGCCTTTCTTTCCTGATCTCTTACACCTGGGGATCGAGAGCCCTTGCGCTCTCTGTAAAGTGTCCTTAGAGATCTGCCAGCTCTGTTCTGTTCCCTTGTCCCTGAGGGTAGTTTCCCAGGGGGTCCTATTGACCAATTCCCTGAAGAGCTGGAAGTTTGCTTTCCTCAAATCCAGGGTCCTGACTTTACTCTTTGCCTGCCCCATATCCCTCAGGACTGTGAACTCCACCAGTGCATGATCAGTGAAGCCCAGGCTGCCTCTAATCTTGACGTCACCAATTAGCTCACTTGCGTTGGTGACCAACAGGTCCAGTATGGCATCCCCTCTGGTAGGGCTGTCTATTGCCTGGCACAGGAAGTTATCCTCCATGCACTCCAGGAGTCTGCTGGATTGCCTGCAGCTCACTGTGCTACTTTTCCAGCAGACGTTGGGATGGTTGAAGTCTTCCAGCAGGACGAGAGCCTGCAAGTGCGATGCGTCCTGTAGCTGGAGTGAGAAGGCTTCGTCAATAGACTCCCCTTGATCTGGTGGTCTGTAGTAGACACCAACCACAAGGTTGCCTTTGTTGCCTTGGTCTCTAATTCTTACCCATAAGCTTTCAACCTGCTCGTGGCTATTCTTCAGGACAGCTCTTCACATTCTATTTCTTGATGATCTTTCTAAAATGCTTAAGAAAAGCTTTCAGATACTTTTCTTTGCAAGTTATAAAAAGCATGCTTTGTGGAGGCATGCCACAAAATTTTTCTGTAGTCAAAGCTTTGTAGAATAAAATATATCCTATAATTCCGAAACAGCATTAGAGAATAAAGTAATTACTGGATTTAAATGCTCAGGATTAAAGGATGACATATCTGTACTGTATTTGCTATTGTGTGTATCAATAGCTGGCCATGAGCTGGCCAGATAGCTGGAGAAAGCATTTGCTAATTAGATTGCAGAGAAAGGGGTGCCCCCTCCCCTTAGTATTAGCATTATTAGTTGTAAATAATAATGCATGGCTGAAGCTCAAAGCATCAATTTTAGTAAACTTAGATTTTCAAATATTGCTACTGCAGTTTCATTACTTTCTTCACAAAAATCAAGCAGATGATGGATTATTCCTTTCATGTCTGTAGAAATGAGTAACTGTGGAAAACATTTTGGTATTTCCATGGCTTGAGGCATCAGTGCCCACAGAAAAAAATGTGTCCTTTTCAGCAAAATCTTTAATTGTTTTCTCTGTTTAAAAAAGTAATATGGAGTTGGTAGTGCACAAAACTCCCCCCTGCCCCCAGGTTATTATTTTATCTAATGGTAAATCTTGGAAAACTACAGTAATTAATTTGCTGTCAGAAGTGATGTATATGAATAATACTATGGTGTGCTTTTTGTTCTTTCAGCAGCAACCTTGAAAAACAATTTTCCTTGTTTTCTGCATTTTCACAGTTCTTAGCAGTAAAAATCTTCCCAGGGTTTTTTATTCTTGAAAGCTATACTGGCATTATTTTTATGATTGGCTTGTTTGCATGCTCTCTTGCATCTTACTGTCCACCATGAGGAACGGAGAAGCTTCTTCTGCATAAATTATGTGAAACTTTATGCAGTTATTCCTAGTTTTGCTGAGCCATGCAACATCATTTCTCTTCTCCTTGTGGAAAGCAAAGGGCTCTTTTTTCTTTGTAGGAGATTCATCTTGAATTATTGATGGAATAATATTATCACAGTCACAGTTATGATCCATTTAGGGATGTAACTCAACCAGCTAAAAATACATAATTAATACTTGCATTCAGTCTTGCATGTGAACACTCTACCTTTTCTGCACTGTAGCCTGCTCTGGTAGACCCTGGATATTGCATTCCACAGTAAATAGAGGGGATAAAAATACCTTTAGGAAACAACAAGTTAAGAGTGTCAGTTATATAAAATTGGCTACAGCTACACTGAAAATACGTTCTAATCTGTCTGTCTTTGCATTTCTGTAGCAGTTGAAGTAATTTCTGTATAAGGTTCAGAAGGAATTTCTTGGTTTGTTGGTACTGAATTTAAGATGCTGAATAAAAACCACTAGAAAGTGGTTTGGAGAAATGAATCAACCTGCAGAAAACATAGCACAGCTGCATTTGGTCAGTAATTGCTCGGGGAAGGTGACCACTCAAAATATTTCTGTCATTCCTACTTCTTTGCCTCTAACTGAAATCTTTACTTGTGAAGTAGTTGTCTATGTTGGGATTTGATGCAATCTCCTCTCTTGGTTTCTTTGTGATTTGATTTGGTTTGTTTTATTTGAGAGATTCTTCAGTGTTCCAGAGCTTTGCGCAGTCACATCAAGGCTGTTCTTCATCATTGTGTTACTGTGGCCCAAAGCCTCACTCCTCCAGTCTTCCCAGCAGCCCAGTGTGTACTGGCTGTCGGCTACAGACATGCTTCTTTCCTGGCATCCTCCTCTATTTATAGGCTGTTGACCCTAGACCAAAATTTCCAGAAAACTCTAGAATGGCCTCTACTGAGAAGGTCTAGGCTCTGCCAGAAAAAATTGCTTTGCTGTCTTATTTCAGCCGATGTATTTCTTACTGAAGTATGCAGTTAAGTATAATGACAGCCATATACTAGAAGAGTTAGCTCATTAAATAGTCACTAAAAAGCCCTTTCAGATTTTTTTTCCCTATGTGCAATCCTTACCTGGAGGATAAATGCAAATAAAGCAGCAGAGGCTAATAACAATACTTTTTTCTTTTTTAATCTCAAATACGAAGCCACAGTATTGACTTTTTTCAGATAATGCAAGTCAGTGCAGTCTTATGATAGCACTTGAGAACCTTGTTTAATCAGTTATTGTTCAAAGACTGTTCTTTCAGTCTGAATTCTGTACTGGAAACAAGGCTTAATCACAGGTACATTGCACAGTGTTACTGTGCAAAGGATTGAATGATTGAGACTTGCTCTTAAACATAAAACACTGAATGACGAGATGTCCCTGAAAATAGCACATGGGAGGGTCAGACTAAAGCATTTTAGCTTCCTTTTATGCCCCCTTCTGTGCATAATGCATAAACAGTTATTTTTAATCATCTTTGGACCACTGGTCATGAGAAAACTGAATTCAATTTGAAACAAGGAAATAGAGCAAGTTAAATGCTATCCAGATTTTTGGCTAGAGCTTTATCTTTTGTTATTTCTGTTTGCAATTGCACATTCTTTATATTACATCATTTTCCAGCCCATCTTACTCTACAGATTTATTTGAAAGGGTCACAATACAATTTTCTTTTTTATAGGTACATTCAAGAAGATAACATCATGAAGGTATTTGACATCTTTTCAGATCTCTGTAGGAATGGGCATTTAAATAAGACTGTGATTAAAGTAAACCCATTTTTTATAATTTAATTTGTTCTTTTTTTCCAACTTACTGATTTTTCAACGAACAGTAAACAAAAAAGTTGAACGATGCATTTGTTTCTTGCATGAGCAGTAAGAGATGGATGTTTGCCCAGAGAAAAGCTGGACCAGAGTAAGGCATCACAGCCCCTTTAGTGTTGGTAATTAATTGCCCTGCTGACAGCAGTTGCCTCTGTTGGCAAGAAGGTTTGTGAGAGCACTCCCTGCTCTGCACAGGAAAAATTAGCTGTGTTTGCTTAAGCAATTTCAATAGGTGTCTTGAGTTAGTATGGACCAGAGCATACTGGGGAGTGTTCACATGAGCCATGCAGCTGATGGAGCTGTTGCAGGAGGTGTTTTAGGCAGCGACAATACGTGTGGCCAAGAGCAGTAACATTTCATCCACTGCAGTTCAATCCACCAGCCCCCTTGGATTCCAGGCTTGCACCAACGCATGCATCCTTGCTGTGTGTACCAGCCCAGAGGAGACCATGTGGAGAACAGTGGGGATCCAAGCACTTCCCCTTAGTCACAGAATGAGACACTTCTGCACATTTGCTTCCAAGGCACTAGGTGCTAGGGCAGATGTCCTTTTGGGACTGGGTTTCCTTCTGTCTCTCCAGTTGAGGCTGTTACACTTCATCTAAATGAGTATTCACTGTGCCAGTGGATATTGCTGGGTGCAAGAGCTTTAAAAGAGAGATTGACCTTCTTGGAGGTTACCATACAAAGTTGCAGTCTTTGACCATGGGTGGGAGAGGGCCTGACCCTGGGTTTCCCTAACAACCCTAGCCCTGGGTTCACAGAGGCTTCTACCTCCAATTCAAGACTCAGTTCAACAGAAAAGCTTGGAAATGTTTAAGAAATTAAACATCAGAAGGGGTGAAGGTGGGCAAGGTGAGTGAGTTTGACAGTTCCAGCAAAACTTAGGAATGAGCTAAAGCTCTGCATAAACCCTCAATGTCAGAAATACGGGAACCTGTGTAAAATTGTGGCAGCTGCACTAGATAGTGAAGGGTTCTTGACCAGGCAAGACCCTGAGCAACCAAATGTGACTTCAGAATTGGCCCTTTTTTGAGCAGGGGGCCTCAACCAAGATGACCACCAGGGTCCCCTTCCAGCCTAAATGACTGTGTGCCTCTGTAATAGGTTTATCCTAGTCAGTGTGTTCCAATTCTGTTTTTTGTGTTTGTGTAATTGTAGTGGTGAATACTGTAACAGTCACAATTGGAAGCAGTCGCAAGGAATCTAAATAGATGTATTTTTGTGTAACTGAAGCAAATTGCGTAAATTATGTAAGACTTCAGTTTGTAATGCTTGGTGGCATATAAAACTGAGGAAAATGCTATTACTTTACACCATGAGCACTGATATTTCTTTTGGGACAGTTCCAGCAAATAAGATAGTTCTTTGGTGTGCGGTGTGGGGTGTTGTGTTACCAAGCTATATTCTCATCCCTCATTCCCCTTACCCCTCCCAAGAATTTGCTGTAATCTCAGTTCTCTGTATTTATAAGTCTAATGTGCAAAAAAGTCTAATCATAGTTTTCCAGTAGAGGAAACTAGACTCATCATGGCTGTTACAGAGGGGAAGTTCATGCCCTGTGACTCAGAAAGGAGAAGTTGATAGGGGTTTTGTTGTAATTTTCTCATATTTCATCTTGGCTTTCCTTTGACTTCTCTCTGCACTCAGTAGTTTACCTTTTGAGCCTACAAATAGTTCTGAGTTTGAAATTACTGACATCACAATGGCTTCACTAGCTAGACTGTATGGGTACTGGAGGGCACCAATCTTGATTCCTTAAGATGTTCTTTTATCTAAGAAATAAAAATGCCCTGGAGAATGCCTGCCCTCTGTCTAAGGGCTACTTCTCGAAGAAAGTTAAATGGAGACCTAAACGTTTTCATTGCGGAATTGGGTGGCATTTTGTTCAAAGGAGCTTTTGGACCAGATTTGGTGGTTATTGTAGGTAGATGGTGCAGCTCTGTTGAAGACTGCTTACTAAGATTGACTGGCACATATCTTCTGGGAAAAAAAGTTACTAGGTTTTAAATAGTATTTTTAATATTTTAACAGTTTGTTATTAAACAAAAAGGTTTTAGTGCACACATCCATGCAGACATGTAGTGTGAGAGTTCTGTTGTATTTTGATCTGTAATTTGAGAGGTGCATGAACAAAGCCTTTTCTGCGTAAACTCTAGCTTCACGGATTTTATTTCTTCAGTGCAGAAGCTATTTTTTGACAACTGTTTGTGAGTGGCAGGATATTAACATGTCTTTGATTAAAAAATAAAATAAAAAGGGCATACTACTGCCAGGTATCTTAACTTATCCAAGGGCAGATGGAGAGTGTTTGCTGTCTGCTCATAAAGAGGAACTGTGCAAATCCAAATTGTGCCATTAGCTGTTGGCTTTGCGACTGAGAGATGTGACTAAAGCTGTTGGCTTTGTGACTATGAAACTAGAGGAAGTAGAAGTTGGCAGGTGTACATTGGTGGCTGAGTGTCTGCTACTACGCTGTTGGTGCTGAATCAGAAATCGAGGCTGTAAAATATTAATTGGCTTGCTAGGAAGTGTGTGAGCTTTGTGACTTAGTTGATTAAGATGGTGCAACATTAAAAAGTGTCAAATGGACAGGTTAGTCACACAGACAGATCTGTGTTTAATCATCCAGCCATTACTGTTTCTGAAATGGTAATTCAGCTTCTTTCATAAAATTTTCAATAATTAGTAAGTGTAACTTTTAATTAATGTTCTTTCCAGCCTGCAACATATTAAATTTATTGTTTCCAAGAAGTCATAGCAATCATTTTACACTAAGCAATTTGTTAAGGAATTTCATGCTAACTACGTAAGAATACCTTCACCATTTTAATCAGCGGAAGTCAGCCAGAAATAAGGGTATATGTCAAATGCAGATATTGATGCAAAGAAGAATTAGTACCTTGAATTTGTTGAAATTAATTCTGTTGTGTTGCTTCTACTTATTTCAACAGGTGACTGAGCTAGAATGTGTGAGCAGTCAAGCCAATGCAGTCCATACACATAAAACAGAATTAAACCAGACAATACAGGAGTTAGAGTCTACGCTGAAGAAAAAAGAAGAGGTATTTGTTAACATTTATTCTTGGCTTTTCTGTTATGTCATTTCTAAAGGCTTTCCATATGGATGGCTGGTAGATACTGTATTATTTCCTATAGATGTTAAAAAGTAAAATTTTTTTCAGCTTCTTTGAAATGATTAATATTTTTCCATGTATATGATTACATCATCCAATATAGAACCGGGCATCTGAACATAAAAAAAAGTATCATGTTTTCCTGTTTGCTTTTACCAAGCAGCTCTGCTTGCAAAAGTAAGTCATAAGTGTTTTCCACAGAGCAGCCATCACACTGATGCAGTCCAAATTCACTAAGAAGGGAAGCTGTCATAAGCATGCTTTCATTTTTCTGGAGAGTAGCGTTTGGAACTAGTAATAGATCAATGCCTTTTTCAGGCCAATCTGTTTTTCAGGCTATGTTAATATAGCTGATGTTTATGATCCCTAAGATCAACCCTTTCCTTAAACACGTGCCAAGCCCCCAGCCTGAAAGTTGATGATATTTTTTGTGCCATCTGCCTTGGGCTAGAGCAGCAGCAAGAAAAAAGGAATTGGAGTAACACCTGCACTGGCACAGGTCCTAGAGGAAAGCAGCTTTGAGCCACAGAATGATCGAGAATCGCCCCTTTATGGATGGGAAAAAGGAGGTGGAAGGATCTGCGCATGAAGGATTATTTGCCCCTTGTAAGACCAGATCCCTTGAGCTCTCCGTGACAGACGCAGTGGGCATTGATGTGCGTGTTCAGAGGGGCAGCGTGTCTTGCAGGGTTTTGCCTCCAGCGCGGCAGTTGTTAGGTGTTTCCAAGGAGGATGCAGGAGAGGCACAGTAGTTACAGAATACCCTTCCAAAATGGAACAAAGCCTTTTCCAAACTCCCTCATACTTAAGGTTAGCCTCAGGTAATGTCTCCTATTTTGGTGCCCATGCACTTTTGAATTATGCTGAGCTGTTGGCTGCAAAGAGATCTTTCTGAAAGGAGTTCTGGGAGGTGAATATGCCCTTCTGGGGAAAAAGTGCTTAACAGTTTTAAGTTTGATACCTTTTAGTTTCATTAACTGTTTCTATTCTTGTAACCTGAAAGTAAGTTAAGAAAAGGTTTCTCTTCTGGTCATTATTTTATCCATATTTGTTATTTTTACACTGTATTACTTTCTTCTTGCTAAATTAAAGGTACCATTTTTTTTAGACTTCCATTGTACAGAAATCAATGGTCAAAGCAGACAACTTTTTGATGCTCAGCCTTGCTGCTAGTGACATAATAAGCAGCTCACAGATGAAAATTGGATTTTTCTCTTGAAAAAATGGAGAAAGATAGAGTCTAATAGAATTTAAAGTATAAAATTGTTTCTCTAATTACAAGGGCCCTTCATTTCCCAGGAAAAAATTCTTTCAGGTCCTTTGTGTGGGAGAGGAAAACTTCAACTTCTATAAAACAAGAGACTCATCTGTACTGTTTATTCACAATGGAATTGCCATTTTGGGACTGTGATCCAGGAGTATTGAGAGCAGGGCTTAAACTTCATGTGCTGTGATGAGCAGTAGCCAACTGCCAGTTTTGGTATCATTGCAATGGCTTGTTCAGAAGAAGTGGTAGCCAGCTTACTTGCACTGAGACCAAGCCCCGTAACCTGTTGCTAGCCAGGCTGTTTCTTCTCCCTTAGGAAATAGAAGGATTGAAACAAGAAATCGACAATGCCAGAGAGCTCCAGGCACAGAGGGATTCTCTGACCCAGAAGTTACAGGTGAGCTATAGTGCATCATCTTAATTGAGAGCGAAGGGACCAATGATCATCAAGTGAGCAGTTCACATCAGCAATTTGTGCTATATTCACTGAAGGTGCCAACTAAGCGTGTAAGTTAGACTGTATTGCAAAGTGATGGGTTGGGATGATCCGTAGGAATTTGTATCAAAATTTCCACTTGCTGTAAGCTCGTATTTTTAGCCGAGGGAACAGACCCAAATTTCATGTACAAGTCCAGAGAGTACTCTCAGGCTAGCAGATGTGCTTCAGTGATACATGTCCTGGGCAATTCTGGTCTCATTTTCGCTGCAGTGTCTTCCCATAGGTCTTGTGTGCCACTGAAACTGTCAGGCTGTGTACCATCAGGTTGGGATGAGTTTGTATTCAGCTTTTAATCGTGCCCTGAGAAAGTAAAGGTTAAAGCGTTCTTGTGTAGTATCGACTTTAAAAACACACTTTGACATTTTCTTGGAATTATTTAGAATCGTGTTTTTATTGGTTTTTCTGGGTTGTTTCTTTACTGTGTGTAAAGTCGAAGACCTCAGCCTGCTGGAATTGGTGTGCCCTCAGTATACCTTCCCTTGCCTCTTCTAAGCTCCTGTCCTTCTGTCGCTTGGCTGACGGGCTAGCACATACGCACCTCCCTTGTGAAGCCTGCCTTCTGAATGAGGCTGACCCAAATCTTAGGTGGGTTAAACTCTGAATTCAGACTTCAGACTTTCGATAGGACTGGAAACTCAGGCATTAAACAGCTCCAAATCCGAAGTGCTCAAAGGTGACCTTTGCTGTTCTGTGGTTTGACCTAAATCATGCTGAAAGCAAGCCCCATCAGACTAGTCACAGCTTAAAAATCATTAAGCGGGTATTCTTTGAAATGCATTACATGAATTGGAACTTCTTTGAATCTCATTTTAACCTACAGAATAAGCCACATAAGAACAAAAGGAGTTTATTAATTTTCCCCCATTCTTAAGTCAAATTATTTGGAAAAAGTGTGTTGTTACATTAAATAATCTCTAAAGATTGTTTTGATTGTTTTGAATACACCTGAGTTTGCCCGTTCCCATATTAAAAAAATTGTTGATGGCTTTAGGCTAAAAATGGGACTTTTCAGCTTAAAAGGAGCTTATCTGAGAGACTCAAAAGGGAGGTTATAATGAAGTTGGAAGTTGTTCTAGCAATAGCATGTGCAATAATTTCAGTGTAAGATCATATGAAAAGTAATAATGAACCAAGAATCAGCTATCTTAGCAAGCAGAATTATGACAGACTAGTAAGAGATGAAAGATTAGAAAATGCTAAGTTTTTATTAAAATTTGTACTTTATAAAGTAAGTAGCTTCCTTTTGGTATATTTGTATCTTTAGTAACCAAATGGATATATTGTGTATATATGTGCATATGTCATGTTGTAGGCGATCAGTTTCTGAAAATAGTCCTACATGGTTCTATGCAAGTAAATTTAAAGCTCACTTAGGATCTGAGTTAAAAGTTGCCTTTCTTAAGCTTAAAGCTTAATACTGATCTGAAGCAGCCCATCTAAAAGTTTTTGAGTCTTTGCTTTGCTATAATTGTCCTGCTTTGTCCTTCTCTGAGGCACTTCACCCTACATCTGTGACATCAGTGAAATGGTGTTTTCTTCTGTAGCTCCAGACTAACTGTCTCACATCTGTTTCACTTAGTTGACTCATCATCTGTTTTCAGGGTGATTGTCTCCAGGGTCCGTATCTGTTAGTCTCACTCTTTTTTCTTCTGCTTTATTTTTCCCCTCTTGTTCTTGCAAATGGATTATGTAACTCTAAAATATTTTGGAATCTAGCCTGTATGAAAAATGCTATACAAAGAAATTACTATTTCAAGGTGCATTGCATTTCTGACACACTCATGTCAGGGAATGAATTAGAAATCCATCATTGGCAAATTCCAGTGAAGAGCAATGTATTATCACTGTGAAGGGTAAGTATTGGGGCCCTTGTTACTTAATAATTTCCTTAGCAATGTAGAGAAGACATATTAATGAGTCATGATCAATGTGACTCTCACAGTAAGTCAGGATATCTTCATTACTGTGGCTGATTCCTAAATATAGCTGTTGTGTATGGTTTGAATATTTTATTCAGATCCTTGCACTGACTTCCACAAAATGTTATTACAGTGCAAACAACAAAAATAACTTGTTAGTTATTTATTTATTTTCTAAAAGAAAACAATTTTGAGAGCAAAAGAAAAAGAAATTATTTTGTCTGCTGTAAGAAGAGCTTGAAAAAAGTGTAAAATACACCTTGCAAAGGGCCTGAATGTATTGGAAGAGTCAGTTTATTGTTAAATAAAATTCACTGCAAATAAAGTGAAATGACAGAACTAGGGAAATAGGTTACATTACATGGATACCTCTCCACTTCCCATCAAGAAGCAACAGTTTTCAGGTAGACTGATTTGTAATAAGAAACTGCACATGAGCTGTACGTGAACTTGTAATGCAATACTGTTGCAAAAATCAGTAATACTAATTTAGGGTAAATATATGTAAGGATCAAATGTCAAATTTAGGAAGATGCATTTTCCAGAAATGAAAAGCAACAGCTCCTGGCATATTTCAGTTAGTTCTGCTTCCCATATGTCATTAAATATGTTAAGCATAAGTTAGGGAAAATGAAACAAGAGGAAGTGTGGGAGAAAGTATACCTGAGGAAATGTTTGGGATGCTAAATGTACATTGACTAGGAAAGAGATGTCAAGAATGGGTATGCAAGCTGGAATTTTAAACAAAAGAAGGGACCTTTTCTCTTTTGAAGTGATAGGACAAGAGTAAATGGCCTCAAGTTGCACCCGGGCAGGTTTAGATTGGATATCAGGAAAAATTTCTTTACTGAAATTGTAAAGCATTTCAATGCTTTGCAAAGGGTCAAGCATTGGAACAGCCTGCCCAGGGAAGTGGTGAAGTCACCATCACTGGAGGTGTCCAAAAAATGTGTAGACGTGGCACTTTGGGACATGGTTTAGTGGGCTTGGTGGTGTTGAGTTGATGGTTGGACTTCATGGTCTTAGAGGTCTTTTTCAACCTCAATAATTCTATTCTATGATTCTATGATAGAGGGCAAGGACTAGCAATGCAGAGTTAGCCTCTTGCTGAATATGGATGGAATTTCCTACATTTAACATAAAGCTTTCAGTTTTACCTGGGTGCTCCCACCCTAGCAGCTCACAGCAGAACAACTCCTCAGTTTAAGAGCATCTGAAGAGGGCCTGGAAGATGATCTTCAGTGTTAGATACAGGCCAATGTTCTTCAGGCCCAGATGTCATGAAGTAAAACCGTATATATATCCATGGATTTGTTCTAAAGTGGTCCCTTTCATCACCAGCTTGCCTACTTAGAGAAATTAATTATCTCTGGGGTAAGAGCATTGGCAAGGAGACTTCCTAGAGCACACACATTTGGTGAGTAGAAGAGGAACAGTGACAGGAGAAGCACAACATGTGAGTAAACAGGGAAAAACAGCAATTGCTTTTGTGTAAGCTAAAAAAAGGGCTGTGTCATTCCTGCAGAACTGAGAGAACCTTGAATTTCCCTTCTTGCCCTATAGTGCTGTAGTCCTCTAGTCCATATAGTCACTTGGCTCCAGAAGGTCTTGAATGTGTGCAGTCACTACACCAGGTAGTGCTTGTCAGTACTCAGTTTGGAGGGCAGGAGTGGGCTCGATGGAGAGCTTTCAGGGGGGATGGCTGAGTTATAGTCAGTCAGCTTGTTTGTTTATAGCAGCAGTGGGGTAGCTAATCACTACATAAGCCTACATGTATTTTAATTTGTATTGTTTCTACCAATACTCTTTTTGGCTAGCTTGCTTTAGTGCTTTGGCAACTATATTGTTCAGTGTTAAACAGATTAAACTAATTCTCCTCTTGGTCCTAGCAGCAAGGGGTAATTCCTGCTCTCAGCTGTGCTGTACAGGACCAATGCCCAAAAGCCTGTAATTTTTAACCTGCCCAGGTACAAACAAGAAGTAAAGGAAGCATTCCAGTTCTGCTGGGACCTAACCCTTGGCTGCACAAGCAGCCACAGTTATGAGGAGATCAGGTTCCCGAGGCTCTACCTTCTCCACCTGCACCACTGCTGGGGTTCCCAGCGCTCTCCCCAGCTGCGGAGGCTGGGAGCCAACACTGGGCACTGGCCTCGGCACCCCATCCCTCCTCTGGCCGGGGATGCAGCGGCCGATTGGCGCTGCCATCAGACCCCTCAGGGGCGGAAGCTGTCTTGGGCCACGGACTTTGACGCAAGTCTGCCATTTTACACCCGTCACTCTTGGCCGCCCAAATACATGTTCTGTGTGGGCCGGGCTGTTTCTTAACAGTTAGCTGAGATCTCTCCATTGCAAACATGAATGTATTTATTAGCTTTGGGGGAGACAAGAATTATAACAAAAACAGTGGGAGAGCGGGAAGGAAGGAAGAGGAGTCGCTTGTGGCAGTGACTGCTGCCAAATCGCCCTCCCCATGGCTATGTGAAACCGGTTGTTGTAAAGTCTCAGAGCAGGCCTGTTAAAAGCTGTGTGCCACAAAGCCTCTGTAAAGGGAAGCGGTGTTGAAAAAATGTTTAATGTATGTAAATACGAATTCACTACGCACTTTTCCAGAGAATGGCCGCACAGGGTGCATGCTGTACTAAATACGCTCTCCCTGTGCTGCCTTTGAAAGTGCTTTTCTTAACTGAAGTGACAAAATTTAGCATGAATTTGCAAGACCTGCAATGAATGCGACACGTAACGACGTGCTGTTCCAGACCTACGTGACGGCTGCGTTAGTACCTTGGTAGAAGAGAGGGCACCCGGAGCGCACCGGGGCGAGCCGCCATGGCCCCCCTCCCCGTCAGGCGCCAGGCAGAGCTGTGAGGGGCCTCAGCGCACTGGCACGAGGCCGCTTCTCTTTCTGGTGCCTGAGAGCTGAACCTGCGCAGGGTCGGTCTCCGCAGCCGCGTGTGCCGTGCTGCCGCTTCGTCTTCCCACCCGCTGCAGGGGACGGCTCGTCCGCACGGGCCGCTGGCTCATGCGCTTTCCCTGCTCAGAGCTTGCCGGCGGGCGCGCCGGGCACCGTGCAGCGAGGCAAGGTGTTTAGCTCGTGCTTGGGGGTCTAAGTTTGTTACGGTCAATGTCACCTTGACACCAGTCTTGCTAGTATGTGTGTCTGTCTTGATTTTCAGGGTGAAAAGGCCTGTAAGGTGGGGCAGGATAAGGTAGTTCTCCTCCATCCATAAAGCAGTGTTCTGGATGAGTTTCTGTATGAGATCATTTAATGGCGACGGTGTCCTTGAGCAATTCGTGCAGCCTAAATCAGGGAATAATTAAACTTAGGTGAACCTTTGAGAAGCTGTTTTCAGTAGGTGGCACATTTCTGAGTGATAGAAGCAATAACCTACCTGAAGAAGTGTATCACGTCTGTTGTTCGCTGACTCAATTTTATACCTCTCCAAAAGTTTCTGTTCTTCAGATGAATTACTGAAAAAATGAAGGAAGTGGTGAGGCGTACACAATGGTAATAACAATTTGGGTTCTGGTTTTGGCTTCGTGGAAACTGTAAAGCATCACAAACTGTTTTAAAAACCAGTTGACAAAAATAGCACACAAATGCCAGCAGGAGGTTAGACTGCTTTCTGTTTGCAGACAACGCATTAACATGTTATGTATTTTCTCTGAAGGAAGTAGAAATTCGAAACAAAGACCTGGAAGGCCAGCTGTCTGATCTAGAGCAACGTCTGGAGAAAAGTCAGAATGAGCAAGAAGCTTTTCGCAATAACTTGAAGACACTTTTAGAAATTCTTGATGGAAAAATATTTGAACTAACAGAGTTACGAGATAACTTGGCCAAGCTAATAGAATGCAGCTAAAGAAAATGGGATTTCAGTGCCAATCAGCTTAAAGATGCACTGTCTCTCTTCATAGGACTGTGTTGGGCTCTGCATCAAAGTTGCACAAAATTAGAAAACGCTCCTCTGAGAGGGCTTGTTTTAAATTTGAGTCATATTTCAATGTAAAATTCAGAACTCAGCTTGTAGCTAGTTGAAGAAAAAAAACAACAAACAAAAAAACTTGAATTACAAATTACCTCCTTGTACATTATTGGCCATAGATAACTTGAAAGATATTAACAGTAATTGAATGCAATCCTTTTCTAATTATCAGTGATGGAAGAATTAGCAGTGTCCCAGGTCACATCCCCTTTTTGTGATAGACACAATATAGGTTATCTGCTGTTTTATTTATTTAAGATATTTAATTGCTGTGTTTTGTGCAAGAACTTAGTGATGACAGCCCTGTGTTTTGTTGTTGTTAATAATTTCTCAGGATACTTTGCACTGTGGAGAAGCAGTGCCATTACCAATTTATTCTTGCGAGGAGTGAGAGAGTTGCATCTTTAATTGAAACAAAGTTATTACAACTGCTTGTATAAAGTTCTTCCTTCTGGGTTTTTTTTTGGTTGGTTGGTTGGTTTTTGATTTTTTTTTTTTATATATATATATATATATACACACACACACACACACTGGAAGATACCGTATTTCTTTATGGAACTTACTCTGGTGTTCTACAATATTGTCCAATGTAAAGTTTACTTTTTCATATGAATTCCGTGTAATTACAGTGAGATACTATCTTCCATTTAACTATATTTTGAAGCCAACCAATGATGGAAGGTGAGTCACCCAGGGAAAAAAAAAAAAGGCAAAAAAACCCTGAGAATTTTAAATGTAAAATTTGACATGCAGAGATAACAAGGAATAGACAGTCAAGCCAGTCATTTGTTTTCTGGCCTTGATACATATATCGAATATGTATGTTCAATTAACTGTTAACCTGTTCTGCAGGAGACTTTTTCAGAATGTCACATGAATTTCAGGTTTTATGAATAATGGCTTATGGGGAGCACTGTTTTATAACAGATTGCATTAAAGGCATAGAGCTATTGCAAGGGGTTACTCGTACACTGACCTTGCCCAGCCAAGAAAGCTGTTTCTGAAAGTTTTGTTGTCATAGCAAATTGAGATGAAGATATGTTTACTCTTTTATGGGTCTTCATATCACATCTTTATTGAAACTTCACCAGGCAATATTCTGAACTGTTAACTAAATGTTTAAAAACAGGAAATTGAATTCAATTATCCTCAGTGAGCAGGTTTTAAAGTTGTTTTGATGTAATTTTAACAGACTTTTGGCAAACACACATTTCTTTATATAATAGGTTTATTTTAAAAAACCCACCTCTTTGAAAGGTAAGCCAAGTGTCACGTGTCTTGCATCAAAGTACGTTCTTGCCATAAATTGCTTGTAATGTTGAAGAGGGCTTTTTTAAAATGTATGAATGAGTGTCAGACTTCAGAGTCGAAAGATGCACGGATCTTTGTTTGCTCCCCAAATTAATTTGAATGTTAAACATGAAAACTAGCTGCTTATTAAATTGGTACAACACAATTTTCTCCACTTAGAGACTGCTATTCAAAACTAGAAAAGATAAGTTTGTTTTCATATGTGTACTGTGTGTATATACCATATAATACACACAGGCTGTCATTTATATTAGAAATACACGCTTTATTTCTAAAATACTGTTTTTTTTCTTTACCAGTGATTTATCAGGTCTCCCCTGACTAGTCAGGAAATTGGTTTAGGTCAAATGCTAAACCATCATGTATTATACTGTATGTAATGTACACAATGTTTAAGTTTTCTCCATATTTTTAGGGTATTTTCTCACCTATTTTATTTATTAAAGGGGTGGGGGGAGCTTGGTTCAGTGTGCTGCTGGTTGAAAACTTTGTGGTGAGCTACATGTTTTTCATTCAGTGGATTTTAGACAGTGGTGTGTATATCTTCATCAGGTCCAGATGAGCAGATACAAGTTTTTAATTTATGTGGGGATGTTTCGGCCTGATTCTCCTGTCACTTGAGCTGCTGTAAACCAGATGTGTCCTTGATGTGCTCTCAAGCAACATTCAGTCAGCATAACAGGAGAAGCTGGCCTGTTAATGCTCAGTGGACATAATAAGGATGAAGAACAAAACCACAGAAAGTTGATGATGGAATAAATGTAATATTATTTTTAATGATATTATTATTGACATTTTTAAAGATACTCTGTCATTTACCTGTGGGAAAATAGTGGACAGAAATATTTCCACTTAAATTTTGTGAATATGTGTGGTACATGAGTATTTCTGTGTATACGTACACACACATATGTATATACAGAACATGGAAAAATTTAGATGTGCACATTTTTAATATTTTCCTATTGAAATTAAATTTAAAATTGGAAATTGATATTTGAGAATTTCTTTTCTCATAGAGTAGATACACTTAATTTCTTTTTTTTTTAATAATACAATTACTGAGGGCTGTACCTTTGAATTCCCAAATAGTTGCCAAACGTAAATATGGGATAAGGTGGACATACATGCACATATAAGTATAATCCTATTGCTAAGACTATTTTTAACGTTTATGTACAGTAGGTGAGTGTTTAGAAATTGTGACCTAAAGTTCATACTTAGGTGGCTATACCTACTGTAGCCTTTCCGCTTCTGTTTTGAGATAAAAGTTTGCCTGTTTGAAACATTACTTTCCCAGAGACAGGTATCTCACATTGTGTCTACCTTTCATGAAGCTATGGGAATATGTATACAAGAAAACAGTATTGAGTACTATAGCCTGAAAACACGACCATAAACTTGCACTGGAAGGGAAAGCAGTCACATCGCATATAACTTGTTATATGGCAACTACAGTCTTGTGAAAAAAAAGCAAAAAAAATTACCAAAAAAACTAACAGAAATACCACCCCCCTCCCCCCCCAAAAAAGATAAATCAAAAATACAGTTTTTTATTTTGAAATACACTTGCTGTTCTCTGGAGAATGTACTTTTACTCTTTATTTTTTTCTTAAGTCTTTTTCAAGTATGTCAAGTGATAGCAGCAGCTACCTTAATCCTTCAGGTGCTACTGGATTTTGCATTAGCGTGTTATGTTGTGAAATCCTGACTTTGACATAAAAGATTTTTGTAAGTATATCCCTGTCTGGATAGTTAGTTTTTGGAGTGTCTTGTTCGTAATCCATATGCCTCAATGATCCAGAAACTGCATTTTTCTATGTGGACAAAGTAAAACGTGTCAATTAATCTGTCTGTTACAGACTGGGAATTCCTTTTCCTGGTTAACATATCCAGGAAAGAGGAGAACAAAATGAACTGATAATGCAAAAATGCTGTTATAAGGTCTCTAAGAAAATACATTTTCAGGTAAAATATAAATAAATAAAGGGCTAAACCAGATGGAACACAAAGAAGTATCGTTTAATGCTATTGGTGGAATTCCCAGGACAATCCCTTTAAAGAAAACCCTGCAAGAATGAACAATGCGTCCATTAAAGGTTAATATCTTGGGATGTGTCTTTCCAGTTGTCAGTTGTGAAAAGTTTCTGATTTCTGCTCGTTTTTATACCAGTTAGGTATTAACTTCAGGTTTACCTTCAATAAGAGGCCAAACCTCAATTCACTCTGTCTACGTACTGAAGTGGCTACTGAACAGCGTTCTATGAACATCGCATTCAAAAGTCGAAATCAAAACCTTTTTCAGAAATAACTGCATGGAGAGAGGAATGGAAAATTGTTGTAGATTAATTCTTAATTCTCTGCAGAACTGTCAGTAAAAGAAGCATTTAGTTTGGCTGATTGCAGAAATCTTGGATCTTGAGGCCAAAGATAAATCTGATTAAGGATTAGGTCTGGGTGTCAAAAGACAATTTAAGAAAAAGGGCCATCAAGAAACTCCATCCAAACACGCGTAGTTCAGTCTCAGTGACTGGACGTGCCAGTTAAGTGCACAACTGCACACTGATTTTTTTCAGGAAATTGACCTGACTGGGCAAAGCAATGTTCAAATTGTCTTGTTTACATTTTCTTAGTAATGCTGCGTATGTGCACTACCTCCGAACGGTGCTAAGCAGAGAACATATCACGGAATAACAGATACTTTTTTAAAATCTCTTTTTGCTTAGTAGCGTTGTTCCTTGTTTTACTCCACTTACTTCAGACAAGTAGGATTAATTTTCCCCATTATGTTAAATGTTTGGGAACAATGAACAGAGTTTTGTGTCAGATCCTGGAGTCAATTCAGCTCATGTCTTCTCTTCTGGCCATGCAACGTAGCCAGAAAGCAGGTGCAACTCTTTATATCACAATACCTGCAATACCTCTAGGTACTATAGAGAGAAGTGGGTCTTCACACTATATGGGGTCTCGTAGCTTGCCTGCCACAACCTCTCAGGGACATGTAGCTGCCAGCACTGCCTCTGCGCTGCTGGCAGCTCACCCTAGGACCAAAGAAACACAAGCGTAATTTATACCCACATTCTCCCTCGTTGCCAGGTCTTGCACAAGCAAAGCTGATCTGCAGCGACACATTTGGCAGTTTGTGTCATTTTCAGATACAGGAATGGGAAGGAGGAGTGACCATCAAAGCTGCTTTAGATTTGGGGCAGTGGGAGGGGAACGCAGAGTTGCCAAAAAGGCTCCCTTACATGGAACCCGTAGCTGTAAAACAGGCAAGAGTGGTTTGCCAAGGGACAGAGCACCCGAACTGCCAGCACCGACAAAGTTCCTTAGAAAGGATCTTGCTTTCCATAGGTATTCACACCATGCTAATAGTGAGCACACCTGGCTTGCCCCAAAACTCTGCTCTGATTGCTGTGGGCTTCTCAAGGTGAGCATTAGGTGTGTGTCTCATGAACACAGCCGAAGTTCTGGCAGTCTGCAAACCCCGTGCCCTTTCCGTCTTCTATTGCCACAACTCCAGGGGTTTGGTGTTGGTATTAGTCGTCTGTGGTGGTTGATGACACTCCCTATTTTTTCCTGCCATCACTTCCTATCACCTGTAGTGTAAAGTTCTGAGCTGGGTTTTGGGGCTCTTCTTTCTTTTCTTTTGACTTTGAAGTAGTTTCAGACCCTGCACATCCCTGCTCTGGGGAATCTCATGTGCTCTCATCCGAGTCTCACCTCACTGCATGGATCCAGGAGTGTGTCAGCCGCTTTCACTTCCACTAGATTGAGAATAGCAACCCAGAAGTTTTCTTGGAAGAGAACTTGCATTTCAGTGACTGTGGCAATCCTCGAACAGGAAGAATTTTTTCCCAGTAAATCAAGAAGGAGGCAGAGCCCAGGACCTTTGCAAACAATGCGTGCATCCAGGTGCTACTAAGGGGAGAGGAAAAGCTACACTGACAAGGTATGTTTAAGTATAATCTGCGTGTATGGATTTCCCCCTTTTGAGTTAAATACGGTCATGCAGATATTTGCAAGCTTAAGATTTTCAGAGGGGGAACAAGAGCTTCGAAATTCTCTGAGTCTGGATTGTATTTTTTAAGTGATGATGGAAATTTTCTCTAAACAGAACAAAAGAAATGGGAAGCAAAATGATCTTGTTCTTCCCTGCAAGAGAGACATCTCTTACCTGTGGATGGAAATGTAAAAATGAAACCTACTTTTCTGCATCTGAATATACTGTTATTTTTATAATTCCAGCAGTGTTGTTTCTCAGGAATCTGCAGCAATGGGAGCCAGAAATCTATCGGCGAAAGGCACAGCTCTCTCTTTGGCTTTCACTTAGTGAGAGGAGCCAGGGTAGCAATGTGAGGTTGAGCAGCTCACGTAGTATCTAGTGTGGGCACCCTGCACCGAGTCCCCGCGGCTCAGCCTCACCGCGATGCCCTGCTAGCTGTGTGGAAGCTAGCCCGAACGTGGCTGCACTCGCACTGCTCGCTGCCCCAGACGCAGCCCCAGAGGGTTTGTTGTCCTTTGTTCAGAAGCTGCTGGTTCGAACTGTAGCCTCGCCATTACCGTCGGGCCCTTTTGCTCCAGAGCATTCTGCACATTTGGAGATTTGCTTGCAGGGGGGAAATTTAATTTCTACAGGTCTTAAAGAAGCAGAGTAATGTGCTGGTTTGATACAAGCACCTTTCCCCCACCTCTTTGAAAGAAAAAGAAATCATGAAAGCTTTATTTGTGGTGGTTATTGTTATCATTTGAACCTACAAGTCAAAATTTTTTATCCTATATTTCTCGTATTTTTCCTTTTTCCACCTGTGTTCCTTTCTCCTGCATAATGTGGAGCAGCCAAGCACATGTTTACAATAAATGTAAGAAAGTCCTGAACTGCTTATTGAATGTGATACATATGATATAGACATTGAGATACATAGACATCCAGTGTCCTGCTTGCCGGGCAGGCACATCAGCAACCCAAGCAAAAAAATACATAAAAGGTATCTGTAGGTATGGGGTGCAGTCTGTTGTGCATGAACACCTCTTGGCCTCAGCGAAGGAGTCAGCCAGCCAAAGAAGCCAAGAGCAGAGGCAGTGAGGAAGCATCGGGAGTGTTCTGAACAAGCGTTACTGAAGCATGCCACACGGAAGCGTTTTGACTCAAAACTGGCCAAAACAGAGCGCAACGCAAGTGTTTTCAGAAGACAGGAGTTAGCATGCTCTTTATTGATGATGACTGTGTTGCAGAAATAGAAAATTCCTGTAAGGCGTGTTTAACTCCTCAAGTCAAAATACAGTAATGTGTCAGGATTGGCAGGCTGTTCTCAGAAGAAACTGAGCTGATTCTCCTGCTAAAACAAAAGACATCATATGCCAGGCAGCAAAAATTCCCATCAAGCCAGAGGATTTCTGTCATCCGCTAGCGTAGGAGTCAGATCTTTTTCAAAGGAATTAAAGCAACCTTTGGAAACTTCCCTGGGAGAACCAGTACGAAGGTGAGAGCAGATCTCTCTGCAGCTGCTGCAACGTGCCCGAGTGAGACCGGGAAATCTAGCTACAGGACTTAGAGGCTGCACTGGCAAGACAGGCAGGTAGCAAACTGTGCTGTAGGCTCAAAGGTTTTTAAGGGAATTGTGACAAATTGCAGTAATGAAGCTGTAACAAAGACATAAGTATCTAAAAATAAAATCCAGAAAGGAATTACGGCCTCCCAGAGCGCAGTGGAAGTCAGCCCCATGGCTGAGCACGCAGCCACACCGAACGTGCAATCACCTCTGTAACCCTGGCAGAGAGGAGGGTTTACTTACAGGATAAAAAAGCAGGCAGGTTAACCAGCTATTGAGGCTGGTTTTACAGCTAGGGAGGAGCTGCTAGATGGCTGTGGAGGTCACCAGGACGTTTTAAGTCTCTCTTTCGATGTTGCTGCACCAGAAGAGGGAGCCGCTCCGTGAGAGAGTTGTAAGCTGACATCCATGACTCCCGTAAGCAGAGCTCTGGGTCTTGTGTTGGGTAAAAGCTGGGGCGTAGCTACTTAGAAAAGAGTTAGCTGGTGACAGTGGTGTGTCAAGGCATCAGGCCCTCATCAGCTGGAAGGTCTTGACAGATGCAAGTGAACAAAGTCTAATTAATAGTATTTCAGTATATGAGAATTTTTTTTTAAGGAAACCCCATGACTTGCTATTGCAATGACATGTTGATGGGCTAACACAAAACATCTTCGTGTCCTCTTGGGAAACGGCTAGACTGTGTAAGCTCCAAAAGGAACAGGAGTTAAATTTTGCATTCAGTTGCTTAATCAAGCTGGTACCCACAATACCAAATGCTTTCTTGTTCAAAAGCATCCCTGAAACCTTGAGCATCCACTCAGGACTTCAGCAAAGTTGTGTACCTGGGCCTCAAAAGGCAGGAAGACTTAGATCTGGTGGGCAGCTGATGGCAGAACCCAGGTTTATCCCAGATGGCTGATAGTGCAGTTTTGACAAATGCTGGCTGGGACACAGCGTTTCTGTTTAAAAGTTTCTTACTGCAAAATGAGATTAAAAGTGGAAGACCTGAAGGAGTTTTTTTTCTGTGAAATGGGACGTAGCACTGACTTAGAACTGTAACTGCTTTTGAGTATTTAAATGTGTTTTAGGTGTAATATATGTTAGTTTGTAATCTAAGCAAAGCATGTCCTGGTGGGCAACGTCTGGCTCATGTTCTCCCTGAAAGCATAGCCTGAGTAGACACTTTTTTTTTTTTTTAAAGAAAAGTGACAAACTTAATCTCCTGAACAGAGACTTCCTCTATCAATCAAGCATGGTTAACTAATGCTACCTTTGACTGAGGACAGAATCACAGAATCACAGAATCACTAGGTTGGAAAGGACCTTCAATATTATCAAGTCCAACCATTAATCCAGTGCCACCATGTCCCCTAAACCATGTCCTGCAGCGCCACATCCACACGTTTTTTGAACACTTCCAGAGATGGCGACTCCACCACCTCCCTGGGCAGCCTCTTCAAATGCCTGACCACTCTCTCAGTGAA
Source organism: Phaethon aethereus (assembly GCF_964289735.1). Taxonomy (NCBI): domain Eukaryota; kingdom Metazoa; phylum Chordata; class Aves; order Phaethontiformes; family Phaethontidae; genus Phaethon; species Phaethon aethereus. The sequence goes on from NC_138577.1 coordinate 27,376,646, forward strand.
GAAATTTTTCCTAATATCCAATCTAAACCTCCCCTGGCGCAACTTGAGGCCATTTCCTCTTGTCCTATCGCTAGCTACTTGGGAGAAGAGACCAACACCCTTGTCGCCACAACCCCCTTTCAGGTAGTTGTAGAGAGCGATAAGGTCTCCCCTCAGCCTCCTCTTCTCCAGACTAAACAACCCCAGTTCCCTCAGCCGCTCCTCATAAGACTTGTGCTCCAGACCCCTCGCCATCTTCGTTGCCCTTCTCTGGACACACTCCAGCACCTCAACATCCTTCTTGTAGTGAGGGGCCCAAAACTGAACACAGGATTCGAGGTGCGGCCTCACCAGTGCCGAGTACAGGGGCACAATCACTTCCCTACTCCTGCTGGCCACACTATTCCTGATACAGGCCAGGAAGCTGTTGGCCTTCTTGGCCACCTGGGCACACTGCCAGCTCATGTTCAGCCGGCTGTCAACCAGCACCCCCAGGTCCCTTTCCGCCAGGCTGCTCTCCAGCCACTCCTCCCCAAGCCTGTAGCATTGCATGGGGTTGTTGTGGCCAAAGTGCAGGACCCTGCACTTGGCCTTATTAAACCTCATACAGTTGACCTCTGCCCATCGATCTAGCCTGTCCAGATCCCTCTGCAGAGCCCTCCTACCCTCCAGCAGATCAACACTCCCACCCAACTTGGTGTCATCTGCAAACTTACTGAGGGAGCACTCGATTCCCTCATCCAGATCACCTATAAAGATACTGAACAAGACCGGCCCCAGAACCGAGCCCTGGGGAACACCGCTTGTGACCGGACACCAGCCGGATTTAACACCGTTCACCACAACTCTCCGGGCTCGGCCATCCAGCCAGTTCCTCACCCAGCGAAGAGTAAACCTGTCTAAGCCACGAGCCGCCAGTTTCTCCAGGAGAATGCTGTGGGAGACGCTGTCAAAGGCTTTACTAAAGTCCAGGTAGACAACGTCCACAGTCTTTCCCTCATCCACTAGGCGGGTCACCTGGTCATAGAAGGAGATCAGGTTGGTCAAGCAGGACCTGCCTTTCATGAACCCATGCTGGCTGGGCCTGATCCCTTGGTTGTCCTGCAGGTGACCTGTGAGCACTCTCAAGACCAACCGCTCCACAATCCTCCCCGGTACAGAGGTCAGGCTGACAGGCCTGTAGTTCCCAGGATCCTCCTTCCGGCCTTTCTTGTAGACGGGCGTCACATTGGCAAGCCTCCAGTCTTCTGGGACCTCCCCTGTTAACCAGGACTGCTGATAAATGATGGAGAGTGGCTTGGCAAGCTCCTCCGCCAGCTCTCTCAGTACTCTCGGGTGGATCCCATCAGGCCCCATAGACTTGTGGGTGTCCAGGTGGTTTAGCATGTCCTTGACTGCTTCCTCCTGGATTATGAGGAGTACATTGTGCTCTCCATCCCCGTCTTCCAGCTCAGGGGGCTGAATACCCTGTGGATACCGGGACTGGCTATTAAAGACTGAGGCAAAGAAGGCATTAAGTACCTCAGCCTTGTCCTCGTCCTTGGAGACAATGTTCCCCGCCATATCCAGTAGGGGATGGAGATGCTCCTTGCCTCTCTCTTTGTTGTTAATATATTTGTAAAAACATTTTTTATTATCCTTTACGACTGTGGCCAGACTGAGCTCTAGAGTCTTGCACTCCTCCCATCTTTTGCCAGGATGGGTTAAATGAGAGTAGGCGTGCTCCAAGGTCACTCGCTAGTGTGCGGCTTTTCTTGATCCCGTCTGCTGGCCTTGGGCACTAGAGGAGTGGCCCATGAATGGCCAGACCTCGCAAAGGCCACCAGGCTGACACACCAAGTGCAGTAAAATTTAAAGCTGAGTGACAGAGCAAGGCAGGGCAAGGGATGACAGGACACATAAAATGCTGTTGCAGAGTGGGTGGAAATAATTCGTTCATACAGTGGTAGTGGGCAGGAGAAGCAGCAATGACCTTAGTTTGGTGTTAAGAGAAGCCTTCAACCAGTAGGCGCTGCCGTGGATCATTTAGAGAGGCATCAATAGAAACCTTCAGGAAATTATTACGGGAATGGCACAGGTACACATGCTCCAGCAACAAAAGGATAGGCTGTGTGATTTTTTTAAAATTATTATTAATTTTATTTTTTAGTGCCAATGCAAGACTTTTTTTTTTTTAACATGTCATTAGAAACCAAGAGCAGTGTGCAATAGCTTCTTTGTCAAATTGTTTTTGCAGGACTGTCCACTCCAACAGTCATTTTACTTACAGCGAGTGAGTGGGGGGGAAGGGGAAAGGCCATCATTTTATGATGCTTCCTATGAAGTTGATTCATAAAACATTTGTTCTGTTGTTTAAATGGTGCAGTTAACGTGCATGGCAGGTTGAGCATGCATTGATGATTTTGTATACTAAGAGCTCAGTGACATTCCTGCTGAAATTTAATGGGATTAAAATAAAGTACTGAGGAAGAAAAAGTACAGTTAATACAAATGCTTTGTATGAATTGCATGAGTCTTCAATTTTTCTTATTCTTGTGACTTTTAAACAGTAATATACAGAGGGAATGTGATGCAAATTACAGAAGTTGTTTAAGACAAAAGAATGAAGTAAACAGTGAATTTTGTTTGAAAGACCATGAATAGCAATATGGGGCATAGTGAGACGTCTCAGAGGAGCCAAGTCTACAACCTTCCATGGTGAAGAGTGAAAAGGTGGTAATGCAGGAAGTCTGTCTGCGTCACAAGCGTCTCCAACAAGCACCCCACAGCACACAAACATGGCAGGAACAAAGGGGTAAGGCAGCAGATACAGGGAGTAATCTTGAATGTAATTTTTATTCTGGTGTGGTTTATTTTTTCCCTCAGAGTTTTGGTTGGTTAATGAGGAGAGCGTGAACCCCAGCACTAATGCAGACAGGCAGCAGCTGTTAACAGCACAAATAAGAATTTCACTGTTTTTATCCACCACCCGAAGGGCTGTTGAGGCAACGTTTCAAGGGAGACGTGCTGCCTTTGAGCTGATGAAAGTCTGGACAGCCAGCATGGTGGTGGTGAAGATTTGCATGAAGTTTAGAGAAAGGGCAAAGGGGAAAAGGCAGGAAGGCACCTCTGTGTGAACAAGTCGGGTCTGCCGTTCTGCAGGATGGAGCTGGACGGGAACTGGCAGCGCGTCGGTGAGCGAGGCAGGTTCTGTGGCCAGGCTGATACAGCTTCCTGGTAAAACCTGTGCAATCGTTTTCCGCTGTCGTGCAGTTTGTGTCAGCAAAGTGATGCTCGTAACACTTAAATGGCTGACCGCGGTACACCTAAATTTACAGAGGCTATTTTAGCGTTAGGTTAATTACATCCCTCCCTCCTAGAAGGTAAAAACACAGTGGCAAAACTCTATAGCACTGGCCCTGGTAAGTGATCTGTGACAGGAGCGTAAAGCGGGGGCTTCGGTGGTGGCGGTGACACGCTGGTGGTGTGTAATCCCTGCCGCCAGGATTCAGAGATCCCGCAAAAGTCCAGGATCCGTGTAAGCTCCCTCCTAAGGCAGGAAGGATAAAGCCCATGAAATGCGCTTCACCCTGCGATGGGAAGCAGCAGGAAGAACTGCTGAGAACAGGAACAGTTCATATGTTTTGGGAAAAGAGATCTGACAAACTCACTTTCCATTTTAACTTCTCTCTTCTCCCCATCTCCTCTGCTGAGTATTAAACAGTGTAACAGAAACAAACCCTACATACAGCAATGATTTCTGTGAGAAAGAGCTGTTTTATTTCTACAGCTTTGAGGACTGTGGCCCAGGGAATACTTATTTACAATGTACCTTTCCTTTACATCTGACATGTAACAAACACGCAAAAAAAAAAAAAAAGAAAGAAAAAAAAAAGATGGTTCTACCCATCCTCTATGTGTTGTACAAACATTTAGGCCTTACTCCGAGTAGCGTACCACTGCCTTCCAAGTGTGCCTACAGATACATTCACTGATCTGCAATTCTGATGCATGCATTAAATATACTTCCAACCTGTAGGAATACCCACAAGAGTCACAAAAAAGCAGCTACTTATTTACCGAAGCTGATGCCAAAGTGGACACCAGCAGACGGTAGCAAATACTCAAAGCAGAAGTCTGTCCTGCGGAGCAGAGCGTGTGATGGCACCCACACCACGGTCACCGCTGCCGCGGGCACGGTGAGAGCACTGGGAACAGACCTCGGCCACAGATAACAACCCTCCTCTTTCGTACGAAAAAAGAACTTGCTTTTCAAAACACATTTCCTACTTGTTCTACAGGTTCTGCCACAACCCAAAATGAACAGAGTATGCCTTTATCACCACAAGTGAGAAACACCACTAGAAAACCCGAGCCAGACAGGCCTCGGATTTCAGTTAACACACGGTGCAGTGTAGATTTGTACTGCAAATGCAACCTTTGTTTCACTCTGCTATTGGAAATGTCATACCTTCTTCTTGTTGTCTCAGGACTATAATTGCACTAAAAAGTTCCTGTTCCAGAAATACACAGAGTATTTTTTTTTCTTACGTTAAGGGACCAGCTGGGCATAGAACCTGCCCGCACTGACTTGCCTGCACTGTAGTTCTTGTACCAGAAACGCAGGACTAAAAGGAAAAAGATACATAATACAAACATATCTCTTTTGTACAATTTATGGCTAGATTAAACACAAAATGGCTACTGGGAAAAAAAACACAAACCAAAACCCCCAAAAAACCAAACAGCTGGCAACTCTAATCTGGGACGTGACCAGTTTGTCTCTTTTGGGGTATTTCCTCTCCCCTAGAAAAAAAAGAAAAGCTTAAACTCTTCAAAACACTCATAAATGTACTTCTAAAGTATCCAACTTCTTAATACACAATCTAATTTGCTTTTGAAGTACTATATTGTACATAAACCAAAGAGTAAATAGCGGCGAGAAGTCACATGGTTTTGATTTGAGCTTTTCCTCTATTGTTACTTGTCTTTTGAAGGGATTGCAGGTGGAGGCTTGCTCTCCCCATGTAATGGCACTGCCACTAGCTAGCTCTAAAAGGGTAGGAGAGTATAATAAGGGAGCGAAGCGCTTAATATGGCTGGGTTTGAACTTTTAAACCTTTTTCATAGAGTGCTTTTTGTTTTCCAATTTGAAGGATGGAAAGTGTATGTGATTTGTGTTTGTGAACAACTATCCTGCATTATTTACGAGAAAGATTCTTCTATAGCACGTAAGCTGTTTATGTGACTTCATTTACAAAGATGTTACCTAAATATAATTACTCCCTGCTGAAACACAGCTTAGGCACAACCATCTGCCATTAAGCAATGATGGGCAGCTTGAGGAGTTAAAAGAGTAACAATGGAAACCTTAATGAACTAGATAGGAATTCTTTTTTTGTGTGAATCAAACTGTGCTAAAAATATTTTTTTTAATGTTGGTACATATTCAAAGTTAAAACCAGACAGTGGTCAAATAAATATCCTTTAATAAAGAAAAAAGGAATCATTTTAAAGCACCAAAACTGTGAGTATGATGTTACATCGCATGTACAAGAAGGTGAGTGCAGTACTTTGTGTACAGGTTTAAATTTCTGAGTCATGATAATAAAAAACATGAAATACATAGCAATAAACTTGCGGAAAAGCTGCACTAGAGAAAAAAAGAGCAAAAAGCAGACAGTTAAAACTTTTTTTAGTTTTTACATATTGCTAGAAATGTTTGTTTAGGTTTTTTACCATTTTTTTAAACATACTTGTTGCTTAATACTTTATAACATTGAGCATTTTCAGGCATAGTAAATTTGCAGAGTTGTTTACAATTAAATATGCATTTAATATGTCCTTTTGAATACAATGGAGTTAAAGAACTTTCTTAAAGCCAAGCACAATGTGCTAGTAGTTTAAGTCTACTGATAATATTGCACAAAGCTAGTGAATGGCAAATTTGTTTTCTTTTGATTATTTACTTATTCAACAGGCTTAACAAAGAAGTTAGATTCATTAAACTTCACTGGCTTCATTCATGCAAGACAACCTGCAGCCATCTGTATTTCTGATGATGTATTTGTATATATTTAATACGAAATTCAAAACATAGAGCAACCACAGTAACACACTGGGAGATGTTAAGTGAGTACCCCAATCCCGAACACTTATTTCTCAATTCAGAAATCAAAAATATGTTTCTAAATCCAAAAATCAAGCCAGTCTACGGCAAACTAATCATGAAGTAGATGACAGTCTCTGGAATAAAATCTCTGCAGAGTTTGGACTATGCTCACCAAGGTGGCCATCATCCTTTTCACTTGTTCCAAATGGACACACTACTGGTTAATTAGCCTTAGACATCAGCTTTAAATAATACTCTACATTAATATTAGAAACTCAGCAGGGTAAAATTTGTTGCATGGTCATTTTCCATAGTAGAGCTACATCACAGCGTTCACATTTGAGAATGGAAAGATGACCTTTTCTGTCAAATTCTGCAGCTCTGGGCCACAGAATATAGAAGACCTGAATCACAATAAAAATACATAAATGTCAGGTTGCAGGTTCACCACAGTCGGAGCTGGGAGTTTTGGATTAATTGTTAAACTGAATGGGAAGTGCAAAGAACTGTATATACAGCACACCCCCCCCCCCCCCCCAAATACATTGGCATGCCCACCCACCCTTGACCCTCCTAAAAATTCTTATTTTAAGTAGTTATGTATTAGGCAGCAATTAAATATAAATTCATTTTGTAGGAAAAAATTAAATTACAGTCTATTTATAGGTTAAAAATAGTCATTGCTGTACTTTTTACAGCACTGATAGCAGTATGTCAATGTGCTTATTACACCAAAGAGAAATCTGCAGTCAAGTTTAGGATGACCTACTGTCTGTCAGCTCCAGTAGTACTGAAATTGTACAATGCGCTCTCCCAGTAAGGTGCTTCTATTTACGCTTTTTCTTTGCAAGAAGCTTTGCTTGTTCTTAACATTAACTCTGTAGTGCTAAACATAACAACATATTGTCAATGCTTATGGAATCATCACCAGAAATATATCCAGCTAATTTAATTGCATAAGCATTACATGAAAATAAAACCTGATTACACACGTGAGCAAACTTGATTTACAAATTACACTCTTAGAATTCAGTGCAACAAATGGAATAAGGGTAACATTAACCAATGAAAGTTTCTGCCTCCTCTTCTCAATAAGTTGCATCTTCAATAATGCACCTGTCATTACTTTAATACTAAACGTTACAGAATATAGTGCTTATACTCAAAATGATTCTTTACAAATAATGTAGTGAAGTATGTTGAGTTCTATCCCCAATGCAGCCACAGAAGAACATAATATATAATTATACGAACTTATTTTACAACGTGTCTGGTGTAGGATGCAGACAGTCAGATTTTTTTTAAAAAAGCAACACCTTAAAAAGTGGTGTTTAAGAAAAATAAAAAAAACCCTTCATCTACCCTAGACAGGTAACTTAACTAATATATGAAAACACAGTAAAGTGAATAAAATAAGACTACTGGTTATTTGTAAAGGATCTAGAACCTATGTGAATGAAAGCATGGAATTCATGCTGATGCAAATTCCATTTCTGACCAAAAGACTATTGCTGTTTACCTTATATTTTGGTTATTTTAGTAGAAATTGAGTATTTACTTTCTTGTTCCCACTCATAAAAGATTTTTCAGTCCTCACATAAGCATTTGTACAATAAATATTATGCATTCCAACTCTTTACCTCACTAGATCAGTTACACTATACTAAAACAGTTTTAATTTGAACAAAGAAAGAAGTTTCTAAAAATCGAAGAAGCCTGAAAGCTGACAAACTGCTTAAGATAAATGGCTAGCAACACAACAATGCAGCCACAGCAGAACAAAGTCCAGCCACAAATGAAAAATACCAGTAATAGGTAGAAAGGTATTTTTGTGGAGGCTCTCTTTCCTTGCGTTTGTTTAAGTGTTTTTTCTGTAGTGATGTTTGCTAAGATTTCTCAAGGACCAATATAATTGTTAGAGCTTTTCTCAGATATGAAGAAACCCATCTCAATGCAGTACTGTCACAACTTTCCCAAGTTTCTTGTGAATATACTTAAACTTTCTCCATTTACTGCTGTAGCCACCCCACTGCAAAATTTCAGATTACAGAGGATGGGAAGTTTTATGTATTAGCCTGTACACTATATATGCACAATTTTTAAATCAAAGTGGAGAATTATGTGAAATTGCGACATCTAGTGACTCATGGAGGATTAAAATCCAGGATTTTTTTTTAGCAATATATGGAAAAAAAATTTACTTTCCACATTGAAGATGGCAGTTTTGAACTGATATAACCTGCTATGCTCAGCATAACAACTACTTTTTCTGTGCGCATAAAATAAATGTTCATAGGAGAACTCCATTTCTATAAACTAAGCTATTACAGGAATCTAAGATTTCAGCTAAATATAAAGCAGATTAAGGACAGTAATTCTTCTGAATCATGCACACATTTTTCAAGGCAAAGATGACAGATCATGTGGCAAACAAGCCTGAAAACTGTAGCACAGTATAGTGTGGAGCTATTTAGATAAATCACGACACAGTGGTCAACTATAGACACAAATGTTTTGCAAGGGGACCAATGCACCTATACTTTAAAATTACACTGTTTTTCCTCAGCTTGGAATTTTGCCAATGTCCCATATGCATACTCTAAGGAATAAAACTCCAGGCTGGAAAACTGGAAAAAATGGACATAAAAGTTGTTCAATCACCACTGTTAATTTAGCACTAATTTTCAGATGAACTGTATCATCTGAATTGCCATTCTGCATCACAGTTCTGCTTTGTGCTACAGCCAAAAATTTGATTACCTCAGTTTTAACATGTGGTGTGACCTGGAAATAAAAACAAATATAGAGCAAAAATACACTACAGCTTATGGTACAGGTAATATCAAATGATTATGATGAACTTTGAAATTGCTATTATTGCTGCAGGAATGCAGTATTTGACAGCTTACAACCACGCTGTGTAACTCGGGGTTCAGAGAAGTGGTTTAAGGAAAAAAACAAAACATTGTGTAGGTTTAGGTCCTTGGAAAGCCAGTATGAAGCCTTTCATAGCGCTGATCTTGGGACAGAAGAATACAGACCTGATGACTAATACAGAAAAATCAATACAATTCTACAGTAACGCTGCTCACAGATGCTTTGAAAATTAAGGTTCACTATCTTTATAAATAAGGCAACAAGGTTAAGAAAATGCCTGTTGATAGCAAGGGTAAAGTGACATCCTTTCCAGATGTTTGACAAAGCTTTAATTTCAGGACAGCCACAGCAAAACAACTGAAAGGTCCATGAGCTGAGGTTCCTTTAGGTTACATAGCCTATTGCTAAGGTAAGTTCTCCTGCTCCTGTTCATATAGGTAAATGGCAAGACGTGACATCTCCCATTATAAACGTTAACACAGTACACGTTCCATTACATGACAGCAGCAATGCGTAATTTCACTTAAAAAACACCAAATAGTAGTTTGTCTGTCACAAGAGGAACAGTGAATAGAATGCAGTACACAAGGACAGGAACTGTGTACTTCTGAAACACAGTGTGCGTCATGCTAGTAAAAATAAAATGCTACTGAAAATTCAGTTTTCTCGGAATTGTAATGGACTGACTTTAATGGAGTTTGTAGATGGTACAAGGCTACTTGTATCTCTGGTATTGACATACCTCTTAGTACTTGTGGTATCATAAGAGTAGCTGCCTGCAGCCATTAGTCATGAAGTTTAGGATTACTTCTAATTACTTCTATTCACCACAGAGGAAGTTGTAACTCTCCTTTAAAAAAAAAAAGTCAGAATCAAAAAGAATTTTTTTTTCCCCATATCCTTTTGTGTATGAAACACAAACATTTTTGCAGCCACTACAGGAAATAATGAAAACCAGCAAGAGAAGCATGATTTTCACAACTGAATTATCACTATGTTTAAGTGCTTTGATCTTTTTTAAAGAAGGCTGCTTAGAATAGTTGAAAGCCATTTTAAACCAAAAGAGAAAAATAATTTTAAGTATGAAATTACAAAATATTGCTTCTTGTAACAAATGACAAAAGTATAACTAACTTGGTTCAGCATAGATAAATATTTTTAAAAAAGCATGAAAATGTCTATTTTAAAAAGGTGTCAGACTACAAATGACCTTCTAAAAAGGTGCTGCAGTGTGTCTTGCTAAATGTACCATGCTGGAAACAAACACATTCTTGAGTACGTGCTGAATTCAACTCTTGTTTCTCATTATGCTGTGGTCACTTGTTACTTTCCATACTGACATACACTTCTTCAAACTAAGAAGAAAAAAAGTCTTAGCTGCAGGTTACTGAATTTCAGCTACTGTAGTGCAACTAGGAATTCTGCTCTTTCTGGAGTATCACACTGCTACACAGCAAGCTTCTCTGCAAGGAGCTATTTAGTTGGACTTTCAAGCAGATGATATATTCAGTGCAGTGAAGGGGACATTTTATAGCTGCTTTGATGTCTTGGCTGAATCCCCAAGTTGCTCTAACAGCAAGAATTCTCCCAACTCAAAATGCCCCCCTCACTTAACTGGCCACACATTACTAATGAAAATATAAAAAGTGCTTAAGAATTGGGCGTTATTGATTATATAAAAAGCACATCTAAACAACTTAGCTTTCTGCCCAAAGCAGAATTTTTTGAACAAATTAAAGAAAAAGTTATCTGAAAGTTAACATTTCAGGCCATTTTTTCCATATACTGAATCATTTGCCAAAAGAAAGACTATTTCTTTGCCAAAGAAAGCCTCCTGTGGAACTGATGCTCATAACTGCTGTCTCTGAATTTTCAGAAATGAAGAGGAAAAGTAATCTTCAGCTGGGGTTTCTTTTCTCACATCAGTGGCTGTGAATGACCTGTTGGGGGCGGGGGGAAGGAACATCTGAAAAGCTAAACAGCTGTACAAATACTCTCTGATCAATGTATCAGGTGATTCCAACATGCAATACTGAGCAGCATCTTCAAAAGCTTTGATTCTCTTTGCTCCAGGGGTAATGACATACTAACTCTGGAGCCAGGACACACAGAATAGGATCAGGTCTTTTTTTTGCCTTCTGGTATTATTGGCAGTGAACAGAGATTAGAGTTTGAAGACACCCAAAATATTGAATTAGAAGACTATAGAAAGCAAAAGCTCACTTCTTATTCATTACTTTGTCCATCACTCCCAGGAACCCAGGTTTCACATTACTTACAGTACTCTTAAGGTACTGTAGTGATTTATGTGTACCATTATGTACACATGCACACAGATAGGCTGGGGATACTTTTGATAACTAATAATCTTCTGGTTGTTCACACAGAAGCTACTGCATCTTTATTCTGCTTGTTCAGCTGTACTTCCAATATATAGAATGCCCCAACGTTTTATGTACATGATTTAGAGTGTCTGTAAGGAAGGAACTGGTCTTAAAGAAGTTGTAACTTTATGTAGAAGTTAACTCATAAAGCAGATACTACAAGAGAAGACTCGATCTCCTGCAGGAATTAGCTACTATTAGTTTGTCTTCAGTAATTAATGAAACCAATTCAGTGGGTATTGTTAATACTCCTTGCACATACATTAAGACACTTTTTGGCACCTGATAACATACATCGTTATGTCAGATTTGGCCTTCATTCCTAAGGCAAATAACTGTGTTACATTTAGCCTATAAGGATGCATGTGTATTAAACACAGTTCATAACATATGTGCCAATATACTTTTGTAAAACTGTTTTCAACCTAAAATCTCTATGCAACTGGTTTTGGTATGTGCAAAGCTTGCAGTTAAAAATCAGTGGGTCAATCTTAAACCATGGTATTGAATGGATAACCTTAGAGTAAAAAAAAATAGGGTTCTGCAATTTCTACAACAGACTTTCTACTCTTGCATAATACATGCTGGGTAACCACTCTACATGTTCAAGCAAGCACACTCATCTATGTGAAAAGTATTTATTCAGCTGAATTTCACAAGGGCTTTGTTTCAATCTCTGTTCTCCTAGATTATTTCATGTGCTTCCATAGCAGAGGCCTTGTTTTCCTTTCTGAGCTGTTAGCTATTTTTACAACTATTCTTCAATCAAATTTGTACTATCTGTTAAATCGTCTTCTCATGAAAACAGGTTTGTTTTCATAATAAAATATGATATTGTTAAGAGAAAGTGGGTCCCAGATGAGTGAAGAACTCCAAGGAGCACACATTCATAATTCTAACACTGCATCCTGCTTTAGGAAGTGATTTCAAGGGACCTCAGCATTTCACAGAAGTGCATCCTCAAAAGGGGAAGATACCGTAACTGTAGACTTGTAAAAAGGAGACAACCACCAGTGCACTACAGGTACTGTATGGCAGTGATTTTCAGCCTGCACTCTGAACTGCCTCTACTGGGCTGCAAATGCTAGCAGAGGAAAAGGTATATGTATATTGTCTAGCAATGTATACAAAAGACTTCTAAGAGGATACACTTCCAGTGGAAAACACTGAGGAGGTCCACCATCTAGATTAAAAAAATTTGAAGGCATTCTTGGATAAATGCTGCCTTTTTTTTTTTTTTAATGACCCATAGTATTAAAGAGTATTCTTACTAAAAAATGCAAAGAAGATCCCAAAGAGTAAGTTAGATTTACTAACATCATAGAGTCAAATCACCAAGTTTAAATTTGCTCAGTTACCTAGGAAATGAAAGAGAGTAATTGCACTGAGAAAGCCAAGTCGATTCCAAGCCATGCCTTTTCTTATAGTTGTCACTTGATTTCTGAAGGGCTGTGGTAGTGGTAGTTCTCAGTATGCAAGTAATAGAAAAAAGCTACACCCAAGCAAAATTATTTTCACTTCTGAGTTTCAGCAAGAGTGAAGTACATGTCCACTGCTGGATTTTCAACTCCAAAACTAGCAGTACATCTGGTATGGAATAGCAGGAGCATGCCATATTTAAACAGTATTAAATCATTAGGTTGGCCAATGGCTAGTTCATGAGGCAATAAAGGCAACATTATTACTGAAAATAGCATACCAGTGGAACAGTTTGAGACACAGTATTTCATAACCACAACATTCAGCAGATGATGTGCCAAGTCACCATCACTTTTTAAACAGCTGTAGCACTTTATCAATAGTCATTCTCTAGCGATGGTAATAACTAACCAGGGTAGAAATGCCTGATTGTAAACATCCAAAAAGGTTATCTTTTTCCTACTGCTAGCTGCGTTCTTCCATAGACTTGAAAAATCTAAACAGATTTTTATATTCTTTACAGATAGTCATACCTCTTTTGTCTCCAAATTTTAAGTTTAGTGGGAGCTTTCATTGATACTTAAGTTCATGCACAAGCCAGTAGCAGAAAAGAACCACCACAGAAGAATACTGCTGTATGCTGTTGTTGTAATCAAGAACCTCTTTGTGCTACTGATGCAACCATATTTTGAAAACTAATCTCTTGACCACTTCTGGTTTGTTCTGAAATCATTAATTTCATCTGCTGAAGTCTAATGTCTGTACTTTCAGGCACTGTAGCTTAGTATAATGCAAGTTCATGGGATTCATATGAGTAGCAGAAGTATAAATTATATTTGTGTATTTCCTGTTTATAGTCTAGAAATTCAATTAAGTCAGAGAGTTTACAGATTGAAACCAAGCTATCAAACAGTCAGTCACACAGGGTAACCAATGAGATTTCAATGTGTTCAGCAGTCAAATGTAATCATCCTTCACTTGAAGCTATTCAGTCTGAAGTGATAAACACTCTAAATTTTTACAAGGTCAGAAGTAATTAGAAAATAAGTACAAGGTCTGTCCAAGAATGATTGTGCTGCTTTGTTACTTAAAAGCTTTTTAAAGCTTTTTGATAAGCTGCAAACAGTCCCTTCAAATTTACTAAATAAAATAGAGCTTTTTATAGGAGCTGTCCTGTCAATATTCAGCAAAAGTATTCAAACAATAAAAGGCTAACATGTTGCCTAAAAAAAGTTTTCCTTCCTATAAACCCTAAATTCTTTGAAAAGTCAGTGATACTATATTCATACGTGCATGTTTTACCACGCTGGACATCAGACAGTTTAGTCACATTCATACTAAGTCTCCTAGAATGCACAACCTGAGGCTTAGCTTTTTTGTTATACAAAAAGTGTTGAAGAAATTTTTTTTTTAAACATAGGTTAATTACAGGTTAATTTTCCCAGTCTGTGCAAGGCAAACTCTCCTCTTCATCCTCTGATTCGGGTGATGCTTCCTTAATTCGTCGCAATGCTTCATGGATGCTCCTTGTCAGAGGGTCAGTATCAGGCAGAATTGTAAAGGATTCTCTCAAAACATCCTTCTGCACTTTCTTCAGTTTCACCCCTTTCCTGATCTGTGCCAAGATGTTATTGCTATCATCTTCATCAGGAAAAGGAGGGAGACTTCTCTGCTCAACTTTTCTTAAGTGAAAGCTGCCACGTTTCAAGGAAGCCAGCACTTCATCCATCGGGGAACTCACTGCAGTAAATCAAAAGACCTTCAGTATTATTTTCACTAATTTTCTTCCCTACAGAGCAAAAAGTAGCCACATACTATTACTGTGATAGTAATAGTCCCATACCATAACGGTTGCTTCACTATTGTTTTAGCCTCCAAATTTATCTTCCCTATTACCAGGCCAAAACTGGTTTATACAGACAATTATAATTTCTGAAACCACTTAACCTCTTATTAGGCAGGCAGTAAAATTTTTTGAACACGATGGCTTTCCTGTTTGCAGTGAGGAAAATCAAAATAGCTGCAATGAATCCAACACAATGAAAGCTTTTATTACATTATCTTTCTTGAAATGCAGGTAATGAGTACTGTGTAATTGTACTGGACTGTGCAGTCCATTCTCAGCACTTGCATTTTGTGGCTGATTTTACCTACTGTATGACTGTTACTACATGCCAGTGAAGGACGCGGCAGTATAGTCAACTGCAACAGCATGCATTTTCCTGTTTCTCTGGATTGATGTATGTGTTAGCACCTAGTCACAGTTTGCCTGCATAAATTCCCTTCCTTTATAATTACTGAAAACAGAGAAGTAAGAGTTAACACTTTATGACAAATCCTTTCTTTATTACCAATTTGAAACCAGTTCTCTGCAGAAATAAAAATTAGGCTTTGGCTCTTTGAAGAGCAACAAGTAGGTAAGGTCCCTCTCCCAGAGAATGCATTATAATGAAATAGCTTGCATACACTAGCACGAATAACATCCAGCACATACCAATCAACAGATGAATATCCATCTCACATTCTTTTTTGTATATTGTAGAATACATTTTCAAAACCTGTTTTGCATTTATGAGTGGGCTTTATCCATCAGACTAATGACCCAGACAGTTGCAAGAGACAGCAGGAAAAGAGAAATAACAGAAGAATACAGGACTACACATTTGAAGGAGGAAGGAAGGATTGTAAAACGCTTGTCTGTCATACGGACACAAATTTCTGAAGCCACTTAGAGACTTGGAACATCTCAGGGAATACAGAGCAGCAGGAGACATTAACAATACTTTTAAGCAGGAGGATATAATTTGATTTCATATTTGCCACTTTGTGATGTATGTCAAATTGCACACACAATATGTGCTTTACATAAAATTGCAAAATTTTATTGTGTATCAGAAAAATAAACAATAGGACTACAGAAAAAGAAAAATGGAGTGCAGCAGCTTCAAAATTAATAATGAACTTACGACACTGTACCTGTGACCTGCAAGATTCATAAGAGCTTAATAATTCTGTAACTATGGAGTTGCTTCAAGGGTTTTCAGTCATTTAAGGACAATTCTAGAGGAAACTCTTGTTTCTGTCTAACTGATGAAGACGGTTCTAATTTTGATTTTATCTGGATGAGGGAAAATGTCAATGAAGGGATGTTTTCTGTAGCTGTAATCAACACAGCCAGATAAAATGTTATTACAGCCATATTATAGCCATGTGAATCAAGGCCCACTAGAGGTCCTTTTTCTTCAGTGACTTCCAGTAAAATAGTTCAGCTCAGTGCTTTTGAAAATCCCATCTCTGATTTTCAAATAAAAACTTAGCTGCAATATAGCATGTTTCACCAAAACACCAGGATTATTTGTTCAAACATGGCTGCTATTCTCCTCATTTTATATATTGGATAAAGGTTAAACAGTTAAAAACAGGTAGCACAGAATCAACAAATTGTAATAGATCTCCCAGCAAAGTCCTGTGCTCTATTCATTCTCCTTAGTTTCCAAAGAAGTTTTTGATCTTTTAACTATTTAACAACATGCTTAGCTGATTGATTATAAATTTAATTTCCAATTGTAGTTAAACGCATATGTTCTTACTCAGCTTTCACGGGGTACTTTCAGAGTTTGTGGATTTTTGTATGAGAATTTGAAGAGACTTTGAAGATAGCATTTGCAAGGTCTCCTATGTGCCAAGACAAGTATGCATTTTACTAGGTCATAAATTATGTATAATTCTGTTATTAAAAAAGCACTGCACCCTCAGGTGAAGCATACAATACTTGCAGTGCTGGCTGTAAACTAGATAAGAAAAGATTCTTTTAGGCAACATTTATCTCCATTTTCTAGCTAGTCTAATGTCATATATCACAGAATCAGTTTCACAAGTGTTTTCTCTCTAACAGTATACAGCACACTGTCGTAAAGGTCCTAACATTTGTTTGAGTTGCTGACATTTGTCAACTGTCAACTTGCCCATTAGTAATTATAAATTAATTACAGCATACACTTTTCTATAGAACAATTCAAAAGAGGAACTGATATGCATTACAATAAATACAGAGAAATTAAAATATTACCTCTCCTTCTCTGTAAGCCCTCTAGATCACCAGTCTTCTTAAGCTTCTTCTTGGCACTGACTAGCTGACTGCTGTCAAACAGATGTGCTGGTGGGACACCAGAAGAGTGCTGGACTCCTTTCTCCTCACTCTGACGTTTAACAAAGCTGTCGCTTTTCTCTAAGGATTTGGTGGCACCTTCCTTGGAGGGCAAAGGTGGAGGCGGAGGTGGAGGTGGTGGAGGCAAAGGAGGTGGAAGCGGTACTACAGTAACAGTCTCTGGTTGAAGCTCATTACTGGTGAGCGGAGAAGTAATAACATGAGGAAGTTCAGAGGTAACACTATTGGGAGGTAACGAGATATCCTGAAGTTGTTCTAAGCTTGTGGGTTCTTGCACTTGCAAAGGCTGAACTGCATTTTCGAATTCCACCTCTTCACTTTTCTCTTGGATTTGTATGGTTGCTGGCAAAGATTGAGGCTGATCAACACAGGACACTGAGCTGGCTGCACATTTTCTTCTTGCATGAGCCAGCCGTAGTCTGGTTGATTTAAGTATTACTTGCCCAGGGTACCGCTAAAGTGAATAAGTTATTGACAATTAGATAAGTACATGCAACACACTGGTCTAGGTACTTAGTAGTTAGGGTTTGCCTTTCTGACAAGTAGAATTCATCTGCTATTTTCATACATTTTGCTCCGAATGTAAAAACAAAGCAAATATAACCGCACTGTTATGCAAAAATGATCCTTTAAAAAAAATTTTTATTCTTGTTTAAGCTACAATTTACATGTGATTGGTCTAGTCAGGGATATCCATGGGTTAGAATTAGGATTTCACTAAGAACCAGACTGTACATTCAAGACTGTTTTTTCTGAAAACTAAAATTCAAAATTCCTCTTGTTTTCTTTTTCTAAAACTGGTCAATGGTTCCCTCTGCAACAAAGTGCTCTCTGACCTAATACACTGGCCTCAGATGTGAATCATACTGCTTGTATCCCTTGAAAACATTGAATATTTTGAGACTTTCCAATGTATTTTTAATTTAGTTCTTCAGTTTGCTGCCTCAATATCTGTCTTTTCATATTAGTTTCATCCATAGCCATTTTTATGTAAAAATTAAAACTGCTTCTGAAAGACAAGTCTAATACATTTTACACAATTGTGGTAGGCCTAAAGCAATAGAGAACGTAACAATATAAACATGCTCATACATGAATTCAGTTCATTAACAGTTGCTGGTTAAAGCAAGTAAATTTGCTCTAATTTACAGAAGCTATGCAATTCAAAAGCCTTGCAAATGATAAGAATATGAAGAGTGTACTTGTGAGCAAGACAGCTTTCCAGTAAAGAAAACTTCTCATATCTACATTTTTAATGTACTTGGCAAAACCAGAAAAAGTCTTCACCAATTAATAGTCTCTGTTTTCTTGCACTTTCACCCTTTTTTTAATTCTCTCATCTTCATCCCATCTTCTAGCCATTTTCTGGCACTCATATTGTAACAGGAAGGGATAGGTATTGGCAGGTGTTCTGGCAATCAGTGATAGTGGAGGTACGTCAGATGGTAATGCTCTTTGTAGGAAATACCATTTAGATTATACTTCTTTTAAGAACATTTACTAAGTGTCTTCTTACAACGTGTAGATGTTAAGACTGAACAGAAGCTTATTACGGCACTGGGAATGTAACGGCCAGAGCAATGTTACCACCAATGCCATATTTTGTTGTAAGTTTTCCAAAGAACACTTAACTATAAATGAAAGAGAATAGCTAATAGCATAGTATAGTCCTGGAATGAGGACTTTGCAAAGAAACTGGTGGAAGAGAACAACTCTTCTTCTGTTACCTGTTTAAACGTGCGAAGTCTGTCCAGCGTTTTCTGTCGCTCCTGACTAACCCAGGAGCTCTTTCTTTCCTCTTCATCTCGTAATTGATCTCGCTTCTGAGAAAATACATGGACAACATGCAAATATTATAACAAATGCTATGTTTAGCACCATTAAAAAAACTGAATTAAAGTAACTCTTCTGCTAATTGTTAGAAATTACCTAACAATGTACTTCTCAAATAAACACATTTCTGAACTTCAAAACTTGGCCTCTGTCTTCCCCTTAAAAAATATTATGCATTTCATGTTTTATAATCTCAAAGAAATGCAAAGCTCGGTAAAGAAAGATTTGAATATGGAATTGGAACACTTGAAGACTTTTTACTTTGAAAGATGAGAATTAACTAGAGATGTGATAGAATATTATACTGAAAAAAGCCCCCTTAACTTAATGGTATAAATTAGCCAGACAGCAAACCAGTATACATTTTCTCTCATTCCAAGAACAAAACAACAGTCCAAATTGCCAGGGTGCCCATTTAAAACAAATCATATTAGTATTTTCACAGTGCAAGAAATCACAGAACTCAGTACCACAGTTTTGAATCCAATACTGAGCAAATTAAGTAAACATTTTCATTATGATTTACAACAGTGAATGAAAGTTTTGTATTTAATTAACTTAAGCTGTCATTATTTAATCCAGTTTGATTTGCTGTAATCTTACTTCAATAAAGGTTTGAAGGTCTTCTTTGCAGCTAAGACAGTTGCGTTTTTTCCTGTTTGGGAATCTTACCTCGGTGGAAACACACATTTGGATCTACCTCCTTTAACTAGTCATCCTTTTTCACAAAACTTCAGCAAAGTTACTACATCTTTGAAACAAAACACTACTGTTCAGTCAGATTTACTGAAAGTAGATACTAGTTATCAGATGGCAAGTCACTGTACGCAAGTTCTGAAGTTGTCAGGAAAAGTGATAGAAGAGGGGGACTATAAAGAAAAAACCCTGAGCAGAAACAGCAGCTTTAATTCTTAGAAGACTCACAACATAAGTATTACTTTTAAAAGCCCATCTTCATCATAATAATTAAAAATTCTGATCACTTTTGTGAACTTTCATTGTCATTCAGTCAACACAAAAGTAGTGTCTGCCTGCCTGCCATTTTCAGAAGTCAGCTAGTGGCCTGGTGTCCTTCATAAAGAGCCAACTCCTGTGATTTGGAAGGAGGTAAGTATAAATGCATGAAGGAGAAGAGTAGAACATGTCTGAAAAATAGTAAGGACAGGAAACAGGAAAAGGTGAAGAGGAAAAGAAAATAACAGAGCAATGGGGCAAAGAAGTTAAAACAGAAGCATAAAGAAAAGATTATAGCAAGAAAAAAGGATAGTTCTACCACCCACCACACCTGCATGTTACACGTGTAATCAGGTCAAACTTTTGCTGAAGCAGCCTCAAACTCAAGGGGGTTTTTCTGGTTTGATCTGGTTGGTTTGATTTTTAAACAAGAATCGTGAAAATGCAATTCTTATTTGGTTTCAAGGTTTGGACACCCTTGAGGTTATCTTTTCAAAATTCTTCATGAAAACCAGTGGCTGAAAATCAACTCTGTAATAATAGTAGAAATCTTCAGCCACATTATTAATAGAAAAAAGACCAAAATACAAAGCATAAGGTTCTTTACATAGTACAAGCAGGCAACTTCATGAAATAAATAACAAAAAAAGCTCTGTAGTATTTGAGAGACAAGAAAGTCCTTCAGCTTTGTCAAGTCTTATTTTTAAAGAGTGATAAATGGACTACAATCCACACAGCAAATTCCTTTCCCTTACTGTAAGAACTGGAAAAAAAAAATTTTTTTTTTTCCTAAGTTCCTGAAAGAGTATGTCAATGTGTACCGTCTTTCACAAGTAGCCTTTTCATAAAATAAATTATGCATCTGACTTCCTGGACAAATATATCAATGTTAAAAATGTATAAGGACGAAATAGAATCACTTTCACTTATTTAACTGAAGACTGAATTAAAGAGACTTGGATTTCAATGCATCTTTGTCAGTGATTTTTATTAATTATTGATACCATATCAGCTCCCAAGACTTAGCCCAGAATTTGAACATTCTTTAACATAAAGTCTATTATGTTCAGTACAAGAGTCAGACTAGCTAGCCTAGGTGATATGACTGTGCAGAGAATCGTGGAACATGAAGTTGGAACTATATCTTTATACAACACAATTTAAGTGATTTATTTTGTAGAAAGAAGAAAAATAACGAACAGGCTTACTAAGATTCAAGAACAAATGTGTATGGCTTCCTTACTCATGTCAGCATATCTGATGCTGTACTCAGAGATGTCTGGAATCGTCTATGTGGATGTGATAACAAACCGCATGCAGCCCAACCCTAGCAATAATCACTTAGACTGTGAACCTATTTTATTTGCTTGGGTTCAATGTCATCCCAGCACAGCTATAGACTCCCCCCTTAAGCAGCACAATATGATACAGAAATCCATGGTGCAAAGGTCATGGATATACACCATCTTTTTCAAACAGCTATTACTCTGAATACTCTCCTAATTAATATTTAATAAGGAATCAAGCTATTAACTAAAGGCTAAACTCAACAGCGGAAAACTCAAACTTACTAGCTGAACAGTATGGTGCATTTTGTATTCCTCCTCACTCTGGTGACGCTGATGGATCTTTTCATTATGCTTTGCAATACAGATCTCCTGTACAGACATAAAATGTTATCTATAAAATATGAATTTAAAATATTGATTTACAGGGTATAATGTCATATTTAGCAAACAGCACTAAGAATTAGAAAAATAAAAATTACAAAGACTATCTCAGACAAGCTAATTTAACCAAGCTAATTTAACTTTACAATAAAACCAGAAAATGGAACAAAACCAAGACCAAACCTATTACTTTTAACTGTCAAAAGAACATACACAAGTAACAACTGCTTGAAAAGTCTGTTCTACAATACCAGTACAAAAGTGGCAACAAACAGATTTGTAAAATACTTCCTAACACCCTTGTGTAAGTCCATGTTTTTTTATACATGTATAATAATCAACTCTCAAATTTACTGCATATTTCTGTCTATGCAACTGGGCAGCTTCCCATTTAAAGGTGGCAGTTCATCCTTGCAATGTGCAATCTGCAATCACAAACATTAATAAAGTTATTACAATTTCATGCATGCACAAGCAGTTTCACTTATTACACCAAGTTCACATCTGTAACATCTGGTTTAAAACCAAGCATTTATTACATTGCCTGCAAATAAGAACAGGTTAAAAAAAGAACAGGCCACGTTACAATAGATGACCAGAAACAGGACGACACTCAAACTTCAGGTAGATAATATAAAAAGGATTGAATTCAGTATCAGTTACAAAGGCAAGGCATGTGCAGTAATTTAGAGTAGTGACAAGACAGACAAGTTCACAGGACAATACTGAGGGCCAGGAAATTGGACAGTATGGGTAATGAAAATAGGCCCAGTACAAGCACCACACAGAACTAGAGCAAAGTTGGACGTGTAGTTAGAAACAGATCTCATGGCTTGTAAGAGGGGGCAATGTTAGGAAGCAGTTTGGAGCGTGACTGCAGCTACAAGAACACCAAAGCGATGGGCTTTCCAGGCATCAGTCACCTTGACTTACTGGGTGCAGCCAGACAGGAGCTTTGCCATTGAAAGCATTGCTTGGGGAAGCTGATGGAGTTATTGGCCATCAAGCAAGATACTACAATAGTGGCAGAAAGAGCAAAAAAACAAGAGGGGAGGGGTAAAAAGAGCCCACAGTTTTGGACACTTGGAAATAAGAAAAAGCTACATTCTCCAACAAGCTGACTATGGACATACTGTGATCACATAAAAAGGTAGCCAGTGTTCCTGTATAGGACAGAAATACCATGCTGTCTTGAACGTTTCGAAACAGTAAGACCATCAGTATTGTTGCCATATACAAGTAATACTCCGACAAGAACGTAAGTTTCCGAGGAAATACTGTCCCAGCTTTTTCACAGGTGTTTGGATATAGCTAAACACTGCTGGGTTTTATGTTTGCTTGTTGTGGAGGTTTTTCCCTGATGAAAAAGTAGTTTAATTAATACAGCTGGAAAAGTTAATCCATTTAATTTGTAACTGCAAAAGTACAAACTACCTTATTTCTGCATTTCAAAGACACAGCAATAGTGTCAGAATACTATTATAGAATCTGAAAGACTTTTTGTAATACTACTACCACCAATTTACTTTTAGTTTATTCTCTATTTATGTGTTAAGTTTGATTAAAAGTATTCTAAAATAATGAGGAATGTATGTTAAAAGATATAAAAAAGTATTATAAAATAATAAGAAAACATAGATTTGGTTTGGGTTTTTGACATGTCTCAAATTTATGAAACATTTTCTCTTTAGCATCGGTTATTTAAATCTGTCTGATTAAGAGCAATAATGAAGATATTTTAAGCATGTAAAGAGGATAAACCAGACTAAAACATATTTGGTGCTGCTAATAAAAACCCTACTTTAATGTAATTGGACCTCTATGACTTGAAATAATAAAAAAGACCGGGGGGGGCTGAAAATATATTGCAGCACAGGATTAGAAATCTGAATCACCTTAACTAATTACAGAAATTATCTAAAAAAAAAAAAGGTTGCAATTTCATAGGGACAAAATTGTATTTTACTAGAAGTGTTCTGTGTAGTTATGCCCTTATGTTGTAGTAATACTAATAACACCACTAATAATATAAACACAGAACCCTATGCCAGCTGTCACTGCATCTATATAACACCTGTTTTGGCATGGGCTATGCTGTAAACTGTGGGCTTGCAAAGTAGTAAAGGTGTCCTATTAAATAGGCACAACAGCATCTAAGGGAGTTCCCTAGGTCAAAGCACACATTATGAACATACCCCAACAGCTTTACCAACCAGTTGCTTCTCTCAGTCTGTTCATGATGAGGAATACTCTTGTAATGTAAAATAATGTAAAATAATTGTGTTTCTTCAGAAATTTACTTTTCCACAGATATTCTTCTAGATGCCTTCTACACCATCTTTTTTATCTTGACTCTGCTATAAATCTAGCTCCCTAATAAAACCACTGCTAGTTCAATATGATAACCTAATTAGTACTACTGTGCAGCCAGCAGGGGGTAGACTGGGATAACAATAGCAATATCCTGCATGAAAAATCCATAACTAGCTTTCAAGAAATAGTAAGAACAATGAAACTGCTATTAAAATCTTATTTTTTTAATAACTAAGGCACTGTCATCAACAAATGATTGCTTAACAAATGCAAATAGGTTTGTTTAAAAAAAATGAAAATAAAGAGTTTATACTCATGGTAGTACAGTGAAAGACCATTAACCTCTATAAAGCTGTAAATTTAAAAAATGCTGGCTCAGTTATTCAGAATCACAACTAAAAGAGGTTTCTAACAAACTTTTAACAGAAGTTTCTAAAAAAATGTTTGGTACAATTATTTGACAACATCATTAAAAAATAAAAGCATCAACTGCAAAGACAGGGAAAGAATTTCTGGAAAACAAAATTAATAGAGACTATAGTCACAGAAGCTTATATTACATATAGTCTTATTCTATGCAGAGTAATTGATTCCCTTTCACTGCATTATCTCCTCGACAGAAAAGACTTTCAAATACACAGATGATAAAACAACCTCCTCCTCCAAAAAAAACCCAAAACTGATGATAGAGAATAATTTCCTATTGTTTTCTCAATCATGATATCTGCTGCTAGAAAGGAGGCATTCTCCTAAGGGAATCTTCAGTTGCCAAAAACCTAATAATGAGAAAGGACTGTAATTTCTAAATATATCACAAGACTGTGGTATATACCACTTAATGCACAGATTGCTTTTTGTTTTCAACTACAGAACTGCCAAGGAAAAAAAAACAGAAGAAGAAAAAAACCACCAGAACCTCAGCAACCCAATTTAAAACAGAACACTTGTTTACAGTTCTGTTTTAAGATAGTTTGCCGAAACAAGCGTGGTCAGGAACACAATCTGAGAAGCATTAATTAGATTCATCTCAGTTCAACAACAGAAGTTTCTTAATTGAAAGAGACAGACAGACTTTCAGAAAGAGATTTACCACAGAGTACGTACTTTCCCAATGCACTCTCGAAAACTTATTCCTCTGCTTAGCATTCAGTCATCACTGCACTCATTCTCACCATCTAATGTCTGCTTTTGCATCCCATCTGTATCTTTTTTCTTCATCCTTAACTTAAACTGCAATAACCCTTTTATCCCCTTACAGTTTTGTAAAGTACAACTATCCACATCAGGCACTACAAATAGTGTTCATTAACAGTGTTTTGCATTATCACTAGTATGGTCACTTATGATACAAAGCTTCTTTATCTTTGAATAAAAGCCAGAAGATTCTTGATTGTCTGGTAATGACTATTAAGCTTATTAAGGCTCTGCAGTTATTCAGCAGTAATAAGAGCAGCTACAGTAAATACCTCTAACAAATATCCATCAAAATGTCTATGTTCTTTTCTGCCCAATAAGTGCCACAAAATGGTGCACAACAACTGATTCTTCCTATTATTTTTGCTCAAATAAAAGTATTTGATTCCTTCCTGCAAGTTTAAATACATGTTATTCTAATCTGTAATTTCTTTAGAAGCTGAAAGCTAAGTATCTCACTGCAACACTCAGCTGCAGATAATGCTACGCTGGGCAATGAAATCAGCAGAGAGCTGGAACTACTTCTGAGCACGCTATGATGTCCATGCTGTGACGTCCAGCAGTGAGTTCCACAGGGAGATGTTACCTCAGGTCCTGAAAGCAGCATAGCCACGTTCTTCCAGTAGAATGTTGAACAGACATGACTACATTACTCCTGCACGCAGACCCAGATGTGCAATACTACCATATACAAACCTGCATCATGTCTCGGCGCAGAAGTAGGCATGCTGCAACTACTGTTACAGCCTAGAACTAACCTCTTCAGTTTAAACAGGGTATTTTATCATAGCATAACCTTGAAACAAAGAAGCCAACTGAATCATCATCCGCATAAGAAGACATGCTAAAAAAATCTCTACTTCTGCTTCAGAGTTGCTTCTTAACTTGTTAACTCCCCAAAGTTAAGTAAGGAACAGCAGCCAGGCTGTCGCTTATAAACAGGTTTGTATGCTCTGTAAGATGCCAGCAGTGTCTTTTCACATTCGGGAAAAAATAGCATAACTATTCTAATGTAGCCTATATTAATTAGCATAATATAACTGATAGGATCTATTCCATAAAGTACTAAAAAGCCCAGCTTCTTGATACTTTTATCTTTTTTCAAACTGACATAAGACAAACTCAATGACTCTGAGCAAACTACTTCCCATAACTGCCTAGCAAGAAACATTTCTTTTATAATAATTTATTTGCAGTCTTTTCCATATTTTGTTAGAGACAGGACAGTGAAGAAATATAAAGTTCCAAAACACAAAATGTATCAATTACTATTTTGTGTGCTCCATTATGTTTCAGATTCAGGTACAGAGACAGAGACATATTAGTTATGAAGGGGAGACAACACCTGAAGGCTTTACCCTCCATCTACTAGAACTGTTTATATAAAGGGTCATCTCCCACATCAAGGGACATGACTGAGAACATACAACCACACCAACCCTTGCTCCCAATCTAGAAATGAGGCCTCAACTGAGACTACTGCACAGCCTTAAAGTATATAGTATGGGGTTGAAACCTATTTTACAACAAGTATTACAATGTTTTCTCAGAACTTTGATCTATTCTATTAATTAAGCTATCTCACTCATTAATAATGCATATTCATGTAACCACAAACTGCTAGGGAACAATAAACAAGTCATTCTGGAAAAAAGGAATGAACATATTTACATACACTTGATACCTCATCCTTCTAAACTTACGTCATATGTCATTGATACCCTGTATTCAGCAGTTATACACAAAATCCAGTATATATTCTTAATTTGCAAAACAAGGTGGGCTATTTAGGGCCACTTTCCTTTTTCATGCATTACATGACTGGGATGTTGTGCAGAAAATTGTCTTAATATAGCTAATATTGTGAAATGATGTAAGAGAATGACAATAGAACTCATTAGTGAGAAAACACCCTTGAAAATTCATATCTAAAACTACTTCTGTAAAAACATGCATTCTATCATATACTTTCCACATCAAACTATTCTCATTAGTTAACAGAAACAGGTTTACTTCAAAGTGATTAAAGGTTTCTTTAAAGCTAAAAGGTAAACTGAATCTCAAATATATCAATTTAATAATACATGCTATTGTATTATTTACATGCTGTAAAACAACTTTTAGTAAGTAGTAAATATAATCCACAAAAATTCTAGGAGACTTGGAATTTGTATCTGAAATGAAGCCTTTTGAAGTTTTATTAAATTTGCTAATTATGCTAGAAATTTGCAACTTAATAATACCTTCTTATTTCTGAGGTAGGCTTTCTTGGCTGAAATACGTCCACGTCTGGCTTCCAGCTGCCGGATTTTTTGCTGTAACTTTTGCAGCTCCTCTTTTTGCAAGTGTACAGATGTTGCCATATCCTCCTTTTCAAGCATGGCTTCCATACTTTCATAAGTGTCATAATATACCACTTCATCTCTTTTCTCTGTTTTAAAGATGTCAGCAATGAAAAAGTCAAGTCAACAGTTTGTGTTTGATTGACATTTTGTTTTGTTCAACAACAGCCCCCCCACTGAGTTGCAAGATTTAATGTGTAAGAATGCTATAGTCCTTTCAGAGGGCTATCAAAAACCAAAAGGTCAGACAAAAAGCACTAAACAGCAAAGTACAGTAGGGTTTTAAAGTTTATGTGACAAACAAAAATCAATAACAATGAAGCACAGCCCCGTAAGCTCAGGGCATTAAAAAACAAAGGCAAATGTGAATGTATGCTTGTGTCTGTAGCCTAACTTGATCACAATGTCCACATGTCTTTAGCTCTTTTTGTATTAGTTAACTAGTACAAGGGACCCATGATGTGCAGTAATATCCTCTTGTCTTCAATACGAAGTTCAGGACGTACAGGTTCTTTCTTAAGTCTCTGGCATGAGATTCTTCTGCCACAACCTATAATTAGTTTCATGAAAGTGGAATCAGACAAGAAAACACCAAAATCCTCTCTTATGAGGTTTTTGGCCTCCCAGTCACTGCTTCTGCTCAGAGGCAGCAGAGGAAGGGTAACGTCAAGGCAATCCTTCAAAGCATTACAGGCCTGAAAAGGAGGTCATTACTAATAGTTTTATCAATACTCATGATTTTTAGCCTCCTGAGTGAAGCATTCAGTATAACATTGAGCTCATCTCTGAATGCTGCCTTCTAATCTCTTGCCAAGAAGGAAACACTGATGTTTATAAATCCTTGCACAATTCTGGGATGAAAAAGCAGCAAAGGCCTCTTGTTTCTTATTTCACTGGCATACCAAATAGAAATGTAACACACCAAGGGGCATATGCATTACTGCTGGCTGAAACAGGATGATATCACAGGCATGATTGTCAAGTGTCTACTCTGCAGCACCACCAAACCTTCTCATCTCAATTTCATCAACTGCTTTCAGCAAGACCATAACTTCCTCCTACTTCTGCTGCTAGATTATCTGGGGAGAGGGGCAAGGTTTTCTTCAGTGCACTGTCCACTTTAAAAGCTGCTGTCACTTCACATTATTTGTGTGTACAGTCTCTGCTGCAACCAGAATTCTGACTGTCATGCCAATTTCAGCTCAGCAGAAGACATGGCAGGACCAGAAAAGAAAGCACAACACTATATTAACCTTAAAATAAAAACTAATAAAACCAGACCTACAAGATCCTTGACTTAAGTGGTCAGTTAAAAAAAAGAAAACAAAAACCACCACAAAGTTTCATCCATACATAAAACTGCCAAGTCACTAGAATCCACTTTGAGACATCAGTGA
Source organism: Phaethon aethereus (assembly GCF_964289735.1). NCBI lineage: Eukaryota > Metazoa > Chordata > Aves > Phaethontiformes > Phaethontidae > Phaethon > Phaethon aethereus. Next base: position 27,405,267 of record NC_138577.1, read on the forward strand.
GTAAAAGACTCATGGTTAATAATTACTAGGTTTTGCTATCCACTTATAAAATGGTAGAATTTACATGCAAATTTTGTTTTAGAACACTTTCACCCAGAGTTAAAGACAGAAATTTACAAGTCAAACCCCAATAGTTCAGCTGCAAGCCAGTCAAATCTACCAGTTTCAAAACATGTTAAATTATGTTTTCCTGTTTGAAAAAAACCAACAATAAAACCTTGCCAACTCTGTTGCAGCCTCCATCAAACATTCCAAGAGTTTTCTACAAACACCTTTTGAAATGCCTATAAATTTGCTAAGTGCTTAAGCTTCTAATGACTCAACCACTTACAATAAAACAACTAGTTATTTCTTTTTAGATACGATCCACACCATTTGCACTTGTTCAACCCACCCTCCAACCAAAGCAGAAACCTACTATCACATCACCATCACTAGAAGTATTCAAAAAACGTGTGGATGTGGCACTTCAGGACCATGGTTTAGGGGGCATGGTGGTGTTGCATTGATGGTTGGAGTTGATGATCTTAAAGGTCTTTTGCAACCTTAATGATTCTGTGATTCTCTGTTGACAGCAACGCATCCACTCCAAAACCAGCTTACAAGGATCTACAAATAGTATCTATGGATAGGATAAGACTCTTCAAAATTCTAACCTAATAAATTCACATTTTGTGAATTTCAGTGCATTTTAATGACAGTAAAAAATTACTACTGTTGCTTATAATATGACAATCTATTATAATTTGACACTTTTCAGATCCAAGGTGCTGAATTTGCAAAACAAAATGTTTTTCTTCTAGCTTACAAGCAACTAGCAGTTAAATCAAATCACATTCGCAAAAAATTCTGTTGGGACTTCATTAGCAGTACTGCTGATGTTCCTCAAATCAAAACAGAACCACAAACTCTCTGAAATATGTCTGCAGAGCCAATACAGTCAAAGACTGAAGAACAGCAACAGCCTCTACAAGTCACTAAGACACATGTATTTCAAATCATACAGATGTGCACAATTAAAAGGCTATTACCTTACTGACTTTAAGTACACTTTAAAAAGGAAGTGGTAACAGAAAATGCAACAGACCATTCTTTTTTCTTTGACTGCATAGGAAACAACACATATTAAAAGACAACTATTATGTTTTAGATGCTATCATTCAAATTAGGTCTTGAAAAGATGTAGCCACTTCAGCGTAACATTCTTCACATTAATTGTTCTATCCCCTCTACCTAAGTAAAGTCCAAAGAGGTCATTTTATCCTTTGCGCAAAATTCCCACACATTTAAGAACTGTATTTTTAGTTTTCTGTCTCATGGGATATTAACTGATAGTTGTCAAAAAAAACAGTAATTCCTTCTAACATACACAGCTATCCTCAACATAAAAAAAATACCCACAACTTTTGGATTTTGTATTAAAGAATACTTTACAAATTTAACTATTTTGTTACCCTGGGTGAAGGAGAGGGTTGGTTGTTTAGCTGACTGGGGGGTGGGGGGGTGTTTTATTTTGGGTCAGGTTGTGGGGCTGGGGTGTTTTTTGAGATTTCTGGAAAAAACATTAGTGATAAGTCATAATGACCTACGATGTTTTTACAGCAGGCTTAAGCTCTGAGGGCCCTTAGGTCTTACTATCACTGCATCAAAGAGAAAGGATTTTGATACACATTCCTTCTCAGCTTCCTGTTCAAGTGATTTCCCTTGGTCCTCAGGTAAGCAAATCATACAGTGTTTTCAGCACCAAAATTAAATATCTGATTTCCCAAGTACAAAAACTATCTATCTCTAAAGCACTAACTAGCTCTCCACAAAGGCAACCAGCCAAAGCTGCAACAACTTTAAGTAATTTACAGTGTTTTCAATCCTCATCTTCCATACATGCAGTTACAGTTGTTGCTATCACAAGCCTAAAAGGAGGAGATTTGCATAACAGTGAGAAGAAGCTGAGATACCTATGTTATCTCTTTTTCCAGAGGCAACTCACAATACAATCCAGCTTCAAATCTCTCTTAAGTGACTCTTCTATCCCTAACAAAACTTGGTATGCAAGCCCTGTGCACTAAACAATGAAACAGAGCTTGTGCAAACAAAAACATTAACTATAGAGAGGTCCAAAGGACAGAACTGGATTCAAAAATGCTGTATGGTTTACCTGTGCCATTTCCATACTTTCTAAGTACACAACATATAGTAGACTCTGGAACACAAAGTTTGCATCACTGCTTTAAATCAGTGAGAAGGCAATACAACAAGCTTCAGAGTTTAGCTGAAGGACACTTGATTTGCAGGAGTACCTTTTGAAAACCAGTAACTTCAAAGAAATTAATAATACCAATGCAAATTTTTAGTGAGACAAGTCCAGTAATGAAGACTTTTCCTCTTCCCTGAATTTAGTTTTCCAAAACTTACACAGAATCTTAAATGCTTATTTCCAAACACAGCCAATGAGAACCAGACCAAAACTTCTCTATGTGTATGTATATGCCTTATGAACAGGTGTAAATTTTAATTTAATAGTACTTATGTTAGAAGATCCAGCTCTTGACATGGTAAAGAATCTGTTCTCATTTCATTCCCACAGGCTTTAGTAGATTCTTAGGAAGAGAATTATCTTTTACAGATTACATCTTAATTAAAATGCATAAAGCACCTGACATCAGTCTTCTGATGCTTTCAAGTTGCGCTGTCAGCAGCAGCTCTTCACATTTCAAGATCTCAAACTGCACTTCATACAATTGAAGCTGTAGATCGTAATAATCAGCTTCTAACTGGTCCAAATGGACTATGGCTTCTGTACCACCCTTCAGGCTCTGCATCTAAATGGAAAGAGAAAACAAACAAACAAACAAACAAAAAAGCCCCCACATGACTCCAGGATGAGCGAGAACACAAAATCACAGACTGGACGATTACAGCCAGATACAGTCTGGTACACTAAATGTAATGTGTTACAATTGAATGCATCAAAAGGAGATGATCAGCCACACACTTTCAGACATCTTTAATGTTTGACTTTTTTTCTACATGGCAATAAAAAAATCCATGGCATTGGATTACTCTGACTGTCAAAGTGACAAGTCATGTAGTGAAGCACATGAAATATCCCTACCACTCTTTTACCATACTACTTGATTGTCTGAAGATACATAGCGAAATCAGCATTTTCTTATCTGCAGTCTAAAAAGTCTAAAAGCTGTTTTGCTAACAGCATCTGGAAAACACAGATAAAACTGTCATTAAAGCTGCACTGAGGAAAATGAGGAAAAAAAGTGGTAGAAACAGGGATAATTACATGCACTGATCCTGAGTTGTAATCACAACTTAACTGAGGCATTTCGTTGTTTCTGGAGTTCTTCACAGGAGAAAAAACATCTAGATTAAAATACTTACATATATTTTAGTGTTTATTTGTGTCATATGTTTGACATAGAAAAGTGACACAAGACACAACCAAAGTGAACTCAAATCATCCTCTTTCATTCAGCCAAACAAGATTTAACTGCTCAATACAATTAGCGATATTTAAGAAATACCGACAGGCAAGTGAATCTTATGGGCTGTCTCACTTTGGAGGGAATTCAAAGCCATGCAACTCTACAACCTCCACGCAGAAGAACGGGGGCCACACTCACCCCTGGTACAGGCTGAGGGATAAAGGGATTGAGAGCCACCCTGCCAAGAAGGACTTGGGGGTACTGGTGGATGAAAAGCTGGACAGGAGCCGGCAATGTGCACTCGCAGCCCACAAGGCCAACCCTATCCTGGGCTGCATCCAAAGCAGCGTGGCCAGCAGGTCGAGGGAGGGGATTCTGCCCCTCTACTCCCCTCTGGTGAGACCCCACCTGGAGTCCTGCATCCAGCTCTGGAGTCCTCAGCACAGGAAAGACATGGACCTGTTGGAGCAGGTCCAGAGGAGGGCAACAAAAAAGGTCAGAGGGGTGGAACACCTCTACTGGAAGGACAGGCTGAGAAAGCTGGGGTTTTTCAGCCTGGAGAAGAGAAGACTCCGGGGAGATCTTATGGCAGCCTGCCAGTACTTAAAGGGGGCTTCTAAGAAAGATGGGGACAGACTTTTTAGCAGGGCCAGTAGTGACAGGACAAGTGGTAATGGTTTCAAACTAAGAGGGCAGATTTCAACTAGATACAAGGAAGAAAACCCTTCTATCTAGTCTCAATCTACCCTCTTTCCGTTTAAAACAATTACCCCTTGTAATTCACAACATACCCTACAGTTGGGCTACTAGGCTCAACTCCCCTATTTTTGCAGAAAGCAATTTTTTATCATCTCAGACTTCGTTTTACTTGTCAAAACAACTTCAACTCCTCTTGTAAAATAGACTCACCTTTCCTGGCATCATTGCGGCAGCCTTCCCTGCAACTGCTCCAGTTAGAGCTAATCTTTCTTGGGTTATCAGAAACATGTGGAAGAAAGGTGTAGAAGCAATCTCACAAGTCCATATGCAGTGACACTAACACCTCTCCTTTTGCTGGAAATACCTGATTTGACAGATTGGAGAGCATCTGCTGGTGTACCACCTTGTTGCATTGGTGGCTCAGTCGTGTTGCTACCAGGTTACAAGACCATGGTCATTCTCCTCTGCTAATTAACCTGCAGTTCATAGTAAAAATTCTTACTAGTTTTCCCTAGTAATACCTAATAATAGATATTATTAAATTTTCTATTATCCATTCTTTTAAGTAATCTGTTACTGTTCAACTAGAATACCACGACATGTTTCTAGCCACCCCATATGAACCCTGACTGCTCTCTAGTTCAAGTATTCATTTTAATTCATCACTGTTACTGTCAGAAATCTCAAGAGAGTAACATTCAGAAAAAAAGTTAGGTCTTTAAGTGTGACTATCAAAGCTCACCCTCAAAACCAACAGAAAAATAATTGTAAAGAATTTCTAAATTATTTTAAGGGAAACACAGAGCACTCTAACCCAGTGATAAAAGGCAGGCCCTCACTCATACCTAGCAACTTGTCAACAGAAATATTCCTCCAACCAATTAGGACAAGTCAACTACAGTCAGGCCATGATACTACAGGATACAATATAATTAAAAAAAAAAAGGTTAAAACGATTGTTCACAATTAGTATCCTGGGCAAAGAGAAAAACTTCAGACGCTAAAAGAAACATCTTTTCCCTATGAAAAGGGTGTACTACTGTTTTTACAAACTTATTTCTTTTCCAAGACTAAATGTTCAAAAATCCACAGAAAACCTGGTGAACACCAACAGTGTCCTCATGAACAGTCAGATCTGGTCTTTGGTCTGAATTGTCACTCCTTCTGTTTTAATCCTCAACTCAAACCCTGCTAAATTAGTTTCTCAAACTTTTTAATCTTTTTAAAGGAATATCCTGGTTTTATCTTCTATGCCTAGAAAACAGCAGCTAAATGGTTTGCCGGTGAAGGTATTTCAGTTCTGACTTTCTAACTGGTCTGTTTTAAGTGACCATAAATACCTGATTGTTTCCCTTCTCTCCACAAATGGGAACTAAATGTCGGTGATGCACAAAATCCTTCAAATAAAAACAGTCTTTCAAATGCTGGGGTTTTCCCTCTTTTAAAATAGATTACCCAGTCATTCTCCAGGAAGAAAGAGTATTAAAAAAAATTATGTTCTAATAATGTTATTTCAAAAGAACTTATGTGAGCTTTGGTAACTGTTAAGTCCAAAGTAAGTTATCATTGTTAATGAGTAATTTTCTAATACTGTCTCACTGCATTATTAAAAGCCTAACTACAACTCCAAGTTTTGTCTATAGAATGCACCCCAGTACTTCATCTGGGATGCTTAGAGCTTTCAGCTTTCTATTTTCTTTAAACATAATGACCACTTGAAAGAGTTTTTATTTCTAAGACTTTTTGAACGTTTGATTGAACTGGAGAATATTACACAGATATTTAATATAAGATTAAAGGAAAAAACAAATTGTGATTTTTATGACCAATTTTAGTTTGCCAAATTGAAAACTGAAAGTAAAGAAAGCAAAAGCATTCCTAATCTGTTATTAAAAAATTTCAGGTATGTTTAAATAAATTTTCAAAAACTTCCCAATTTTAGCTTCTTACTTAGCCTTTCCAAAAAAGCTGTCACAGGAAGAAAAAGTTTAAAAAGTACAATGAAAGCCACCAAAGTGAAATGTACTTTTCTGAAAAATACTATGTTGCACCTGTACCAAAATCACTGTCCATTTCTTACAGAATGAAGATTCATTTTCCAGAAATAGCTATTCATGCCTTCTTGAGTAGAATCCTTAATAAAACTCTTACTTTTGCTGATGCATCCAACACAGAGAAAAATAAAATGATAGTCATGAAATGCAAGATATGCTTAAATACTCAGTCATTGGAAGCAAATATACCTTTGATTCAGACTCAGTGTACAAGAAAGGAAAGTACTCAGAATTATGAAACTATGAAAAACATTCTTAAAAAACCCAAGCAGTACTTTGCTGGAATAGGATTTTGTTTATGAAAATATCACAGAACATTTATATTGTAAATTGAAAAGTGTTTTTCAAGTGTATCTTCAGAACTGAACTGTACGCTTCTGAAAGGAAAAAAGAGAAGACCAGCTACTGAATACTGTATACACAAGTTGGAACTTGCTGGAATTTAAGTTTCCAGCCACTTACTTCCATTTGTCCAAAGTATTTTACATACTTAGTGAATTACAAAGGATTCTCACTCTGATTTAATAATTCTGTTTACTGTCATGAGGACAAGACCTGGCAACCAGTCCATGAAAGCAGACTCTGGCCTACCTCAAAAGGAAGATTTTAATCTTTCTTCTCAAACAAAATTCAGAACAACAGATGGAACTTAAGAGGTACAAATCAGGAATATAAAAGTGCAATATGTAATTCGTTTGGAGTTATTCTTTCAACATTTTTTTAAATACAGGTAATCATAGAGCTAACATTTTTAGCTTTCAAATAAACAAAAAATAACTAACCTAATCACCTAACCAGGTGACTTTTATACCACAGTAACTTCAGAAATGTAGTAGCTTTCTAGATATTTACAGTGCCAACACATTTTAGGAAACGATAAAGTGCTGGATTAATACTAAATCAAAACTACAGAACCAAGGACATTTTTACTGTTCCTTTTAAAAATCAATCAGCAGGGTCAGTTTAGATTTGGAGAAGAGGGAATTAAGTGCAAGAGAAACAAGTATATTATTTCCCATGTGTCTCCTTTCCTACTCTTGTGAAAACAAATTTATGTACCTAAGCACAGCAGGAAGGTCTTTACTTCTTAAGCTTAAACGAGAAAACGTATCACATTTTCATTTTTTGTTGTTGTTTTCTCTTTTTTACTGTCAAGTCTTTCAAATACACCAGCTAATATAATCACCAAGTATTTTCTTTATGATAAGACTGCAACCCTTATTCTCCAATATGGGATTCCCAGTCATGTTTGTCACATCCAAGTTTGCATACTTAGGGCTACTACATTCTCAAAGCAAAAAAAAACCCCAGATGTTTCAGAACAGAAGTTGGTCCTCTTATTTCCCCACCACCATATTTTGACCCAGAGCTCTCTACCCTTCTAACACACCATCCCAAAGGAGAATGCCCATGCATACCCATCAGATGTTCCTCATTTCTCTGTCCCCAAAAGCCCAAACCTCTCAGTTCAGTGCCCTTCACGCCCCAGCATACTGCAACAAACCTCTTTTCCTATGCAGCCCATAATACTTCGGCACATTAAAACAATCAATCACTCATTTATCAGACTGAGATATCATTCAGCAAAAAATCATGTAAGGTCTCCACTGGAAGAAATATAAGATGTGCTATGGAAAAGACAAGGCATGGCTGCCCTAAATATGTGAAAAAATTAAATATAGTATTTCCCATTAGTACTCCTGGATTCTGTCATTAAGTCTTAGCTAAGGATGGCAACAGCCTGATAAACTCAGGTTTCCAGACAGGTCTTGGCTTTCTAAATGTAAAAAGCTTTGAAATGGAGCAAACTTTTTATTTCCATGCTCTGGGTCTTGCATGTACTCTCTCTCCTTGCACATCTTCTACAGAAGCTCCTAAGTTAGGCACACAGTCTATCAGACTTACAAACCTACCAATCTATACAGTACTAAAGCCTTGAATTCTCTGGATAACCTTTTCAGAACAGAGTCATCGGTCTAGTCAAATTTTGCTGAAACATATAAAAAGTGCTCTAAAAACACACAGCTGATTGGATAGAATGTAAATTAACAGTAGTACAAAGTTCTTAGTATCAAATATCCATATGATAGAAAATTTTGAAAGAGGATTTGTAGCATTTTTGCTTTTGTGGAGGTGTCATAAAACCCAATAAATGTGGTTTTTTTCTGCTAAGACATTTAAACACAGTTCAATGCATGCACTCTCTCCTCACGAAAGCTGTAACTAGCACAAGTCTCTGGAAGACTGCCTTAATAATTAGGGTAAGCAGAGACAAAGACAGCACAGTACAACAGGCTAGTCATCTGTACATTTACTAATCTTCAGACACTTTCCATCTGGAACGCCAGAACTATTCCAAAAAGGTGGTCAAGCCTCTGAGAGCTGAAGCATGGAAATCACATGGTAGCACATTTCTGTCCTATCCCACCTCAGTGGATAGCTGTAAATATTAACATTAAAAACTGTCTTCCTGGTTGACTAACCAGGAAAAGGTGAACAGAAAACATAAGTAAATGGCATAAAATCCACCACACTACACTGCAACTCCATTTATCTAATACGGTAGAGTATAGTAAAAGTTCAAATACAAACTTGTGTTATTAAAAGCAGAAAAATAATTACTTGCAAGTCTGGCTTTTTTTTTTTGTTTTTTGTTTGTTCGTTTGAAGTACATCATCACTCTTTAAAGGCTTAGGTTTTTTCTGCATGTTTTACTTTTCCATTTATTGCTATGAAAAATTACCTCCTCTTTCAGTGAATGTTTCTTCTGCTCCAAACAGATTTCTTTAGCACGCATCAACTGCAGTGTTTCCTTAGAAACTGCATACTGAAGCTTCTCCATACGTTCCACTGCTGCTGCCCATGCTGCCTTACCAAATTTTTTCTGGTCTGCTCGCATTCGATCATACACAGCTACAAAAGGGAAGAAAAGGCAGACAGCTTACCAGTCTACTCGTCAGATCATTAGTGATTCTACTGCAGAGACAGTGCACACATTTGTAGTCAAAAGTATACAAAGTTCTCTTAGTAGGAAGTAATCATTCCATGGAGTACTAACCTTCAAATCCAAGATGTAAGTACTCTTATGATTTGTTGATCATTTTATCATTATAATTCTAGTTTTTGTTATCCACAGAGAGATCATTCTGAATACACAGAACACTTGAACCACTAGTTCAGAATTCTTGACTTAATAAAAATATCTCATTAATGCTACCATGTGGCCTTAAACTGCATCCCAAATTTCCCCCACTTCTGAAAGCCCCAATTATCAGAAACTAAAGTATCCAGTTTCCCTTCATAACTTCCGTAGTGCAGTCGTAAGTTTGAAAAAATCTGCAGAGTGAAAAAAACTGACAATTTAAAACAAAAATTTCAGCTTGACGTCAAGTGCAATTCTGTAAGAATACAGAATTAAATTTAAATAACATCTATCTTTGAACACAAAATGCAGGTTGCTTTACAAAATTAATTCAAATTAACTAAACAAATTATAATCTGATCTTAATATGCAGGCATGAATGACAATCTTTTCAGGAAGACTTCAGAGTAGCAGGAGTCCCTTGCCTGATTCAGATTTTCTACTCTTGAGCCCCAGACATCATCTAAGCTGACACACATGAGATTTTCACCATTTTTAATATATAGAACAATCATGTGATACTGTACACTTCACTTTGCAAAGCAAGAGCCACAAAAATTGCACAATCAAAGGGACAGCAGTCTCCAGCTGCTAGAAGATATTACACACTGTTGTTAGGTAACAAAAAAATACCTTGTATGTTTGTGTGTGTTTTCCCTCTGCCACCTCTTAGTATTTTGTTATGTAAGAACACCCTGTGATCAACAGGAGGCCAAAAAAACCCAGAGCATAACAAAACAGGCAAGCAACATTGTACACCAAAGGTCTATGGTTATAAATGGTCTCCAGGCATTTCATTTCCCAGTGTTTTTTCCCCACAATCTTTACTGCTTGTCCAGGTTTTGGCTGGGATAGAGTTAAACTTCTTCCTAATAGCTGGTATAGTGCTGTGTTTTGGATTTAGTATGAGAATAATGTTGATAACACACTGATGTTTTTGGTTGTTGTAGTGCTTATACTCAGTCAATGACTTCTCAGCTCCCCATGCTCTGCCACTGGGGAGGTGGACAAGAAGCCAGGAGGGGGCACAGCCAGGACAGCTGACCCAGCCTGGCCAAAGGGATATTCCCCACCATGTAATCTCATGCTCAGTAGGTAAACTGGAGTTGGCCAGGAGTGGGAACCACTGCTCAGGGACAGGCTATCGATCACTGAGTGGTGAGCTACTGTTGCACTGTGCATCACTTGGCTTTGCATAGTCCTTCATCATCATCATCATTATTATTATTTCCTCTTTCTTTGCTGTCCTATTAAGCTGTTTTTATCTCAACCCACAAGGTTTTTTTTCCAACTCCCTCCCCCATCCCACTGGGCAGGTTAGGAGGGTGCGGGGGCGAGCAGATGCATGGTGCTTAGTTGCCAGCTGAGGTTAAACCACGATACTGCTGTAGATAAAAAGAGCATGTGAACAAAACAAAAAGTAAGTAACTGTAAATACACATTCTTTATCAACTAACAGGGTATTTTATTTGCTGCCTTTGTGACACTAGAAAAGGAACCAAACTGATTAAATACATTTAGAATTCGATCTAATTAAATTTATTCCAACATGCTTGAATTGGTTTAGTCACTTTTTCAAAATAAGGTGGAGCTTCATGTTATACTTAACTTGGGTTGTCACCAAAAGGAATCATTTTGCAGTGACTGCTGCTCTAGAGGCAGATCTAGCAGTCATGCAGGGAGATGACAGGAAACATACCCATGAAAAAAGATTTTCCCCCAGGGGTACAGCTCATTTTTCTGGTTGCACAATCACTATCGCCAAGGCAAAGGAACTCTGTCAGTGGTAGCCCACAGACAACTAAAAGAGCTGACATGAAACCACATCCCCAGGTGTGTTTGCCCAATAAACTGCTTATTTAAGTTAAAATGTCACAAGGATAAGAGCGCAGATGTACATGGCAAGTCATATGACCTGGTTTTACTGCACCAACTCTTTACTAAAACTGCCACATTCTTCAAGCATAGAAATGCCAAGGTTGTCTCTGTGAAGATTTCTGAACAACAGAGCAGCTTTCACTTAGTAGATTTAAACTGAGCTATTGCTTAATATTTAGAGCTATGAAAAAAATTACTGAAAGGCAGGGAAGACAGCAAAAGGAAAGGAACTGAAATGTAATAAACACTTACTATAATGGTCTGCCGTATCCAGTAAGGACCAGGACTTTATGCTCCCTAAATCCTTTGCAAATGTACAGTGCAGCTAATACAATTACATTGAGAAAATGGTTGTGAAACTTTTGTCTAAAATTTCTATTCTGCTCACTTCTGATGATGTTCTGAAAAGGCTTATTGGAGAAAGACTTGAACAGACACAGAAGAAAAAACAAATGTGGATGACAAGTGCATTTTCCTCATGGAGGACCGAAGAAAAAAATAGATAAATGACAGTAAAATACAGAACATGGTAAACATTAAATAAATTTTTAAAGATCTTCTAGTTGATGGATAGGATAGTAGAAAATATCTACCTTTCTGTGTTTTAGCTGTTATTTCAAAGTATTTAACAGTAAGATCTTGAATAGAAAGCACAGCCATGTGGGCTTTCCTCTGCCAGTCAGCATCTTCTTTTTGCAGGCTCTCAATTCTTCTGGGGCCTAGGTAGTCGTTCTCTATCGAGATCTGAAAATGAATCAGTCCATAATTAACAACACAATTAATTGTTGCTATTTTGCCAACAATCAGTTTCAGGGTGGCTAAGAAAGAAAGAGAACAAGGAGGAGAGAAAACTACCAGCAAATCACCATGGCTTATCACAGACTCATAGAACAGTTTGGGTTGCAATGGACCTTTGAAGGTCATCTAACTCTAACGCCCCTGCAATGACCAAGGACATCTTCAGCTAGACCAGGTTGCTCAGAATCCTGTCCAAACTGACCTTGAATGCTTCCAGTGATAGGGCATCTACCACCTCTCTGGGCAATCTCTGCCAGTGTTTCACCACCCTCAGTATGAAAAATACCTTCCTTATACCCAGTCTGAATCTACACCCTCTTAGTTTAAAACCATTATCCCCTGTCCTGTTGCTACTGGCCCTGCTAAAATGTCTCTCCCCATCTTTCTTATAAACCTCCTTTAAGTACTGGCAGGCTGCAGTAAGGTATCCCCAGAGCCTTCTCTTCCCCAGGCTGAAAACCCCCAACTCTCTCATCCTTTCCTCATAGGAGCGGTGTTCCACCCCTCTCATCATTTTTGTGCCCCTCCTCTGACCCCGCTCCAACAGGTCCATGTCTTTCCTGTGGTGAGGGCTCCAGAGCTGGGCGCAGGACTCCAAGTGGGGTCTCAGCAGAGCTGAGTAGAGGGGCAGAATCCTCGCACTTGACCTGCTGGCCATGCTGCTTTGGATGTAGCCCAGGATAGGGTTGGCCTTGTGGGCTGCGAGCGTACATTGCCGTCTCCTGTCCAGCTTTTCATCCAGAAGTACCCCCAAGTCCTTCTCAGTAGGGGTCCTCTCAATCCCTTCACCCCCCAGTCTGTATTAGTACCAGGGGTTGCCCCGACCCAGGCGCAGGACCCTGCACTTGGCCTTGTTGAACCTCAGGAGGTACACATGGTCCCATTCCTTGAGCTTGTCCAGGTCCCTCTGGATGGCATCCTGTCCCTCAGGTGTGTCAACCGCACCACTCAGCTTGGCGTCATCTGCAAACTTGCTGAGGGTGCACTCAATCCCACTATGTCACTGATGAAGATATTAAACGGTACTAGTCCCAATACGGAGCCCTGAGGGAAACTGCTCATCTGAACATTGAGCCATTGACCACTCCCCTCTGGATGTGACCATCCAACCAATTTCTCATCCAAACAACAGTCCACTCATCAAATCCATCTGCCTCCAATTTAGAGAGGAAGATGTTGGGTGGGACCATGTCAAAGGCCTTGCAGAAGTCCAGATAGGCTTCTATTGTAACGTTTTCTGAAACTCGCTTTTTGGTCTGCAAGTTCCTCATTTGGACTCAAAGTTCTGGAGAAAGTGTGGTACAACAGGAAAAACCTCTCATCTCACAACTAGATCACATAGCCAAATCTACAGTTTCTTTTCTAGTAATCATTTTCTCAAAAAAAAACCCCCCACATTCCAGCTAGTCTTCCTAAAAAAACCTATATTCTCGTTGAGAAGAATCCAAGCCTCATAGTAAAATTGGCTAAGATAAATTATTTTTTTCCTGACAATGAAACTTGCTTTTGAAGACTTTCATGTTTTGCAAGCTTTACTTCATGTAATGCTTTGAAACTACGAAAATTAAGTCAGCTTTTGCAAAAGTGGTTGTTGGAAAGCCCACAAGAAGAGGAAGAAACAGCAGAAGCCATTAACTTCAATACATCATGTAAACATCTAGTTCCAACAGCTACTGCTTCAGAGTAAGGGAACATAAAAGAACACATTTCTACACCGTATGGATATGTAGCTGAAGGAAAACAAATTAGTTTTTCAGAGGAAACAAACTGAAACGGGGTCCCTAATCTAGCCTGTGAGTAAGTGAGAATGAATCAGAAAGGCAAGACTCTTCTACTGGAAACATTCTTCTCTGGAAGAGTTCACAGGTTGTTATATTGAGTTTTGAAGAGAGTAAAGTAAGTTTATTGTGAGAAGATATGAGAAACAGGCTTACAACTATAGGATTTTGTTACTTTTTATATAGCATATACATCTCCTAAATAAAGAAATAGTCCTCAAGCATTTTTAATACTTTCCAGGTTCTTCCTGAAGACAGCTAGGACAAGAATGGACAAGACTCACAAACATAGACTTAGGCCAGGTCACATTATAGCTTAGGCAGGGATCTGCCACTTATCTCCCATTCAGGAGTGCTCCAGTGAAAGCACTCAGATGTAAAAAGGGCTTTACAGTTCTACTGGTTTTATCCTAACAAATCCTGGCATGGACTCTGCTGTGAATACATGCCAACTAACTAAGACTGGATGGTCTAGAATCCTTAAAATATCTGGAGCCTGGGACTAGCAATACAAACTGCAGGGGTTTTGACTATCTTAATCAAGATATAGGAGAACGACATACACAATTCAATAAAGATTGCAAAGGAAGTAACAAACTAAAAAGCAAACAAGATGTTAGGACATGCAGAAAGAAGACTGAACAATAATGTCATTGTACTGCAAAGTGCAGTAGTGAATGTTTTTTCCAGAACTATGGAGAACGCTGAAAAATTACTAAGTATTCAGAAGAGAAAAATCATAGAAGATTAAAGTTATGTCAAGAGTAAGAGGAATGACTGGGATTATTCAACTGTTTTTACCCCAACACATAAAAGTATATACAAAGGAGCATTAAAACTACTAATTTAAAAGTATTTTGTACTGGCAATTGACAGAATTAAGGCTAAATTGTGCATCCTGAGTTATGCCTTCTTTATTTATCCACGTGTGTATCATAAATCCTTTATTTACATTTCAGCTTCACTGACTGAGCTCCAGGCTAAAAAACAAAGTTAACCTTCAAAAAGAAAGCTTTAAAAAACAATATATGTATTTTTAATAAGACATATTCTACTAGTTACTTGAAAACTTTGTTTAAGCAAGGAGGTCAAGTGTTAAAGCAAGTGAGCTTGAGTGTTTCCAGATGTTCTAGATTCCATTTGCAGTTGAAAAAGATTGGATGGATTTTTAAATCTTCAGTTAAAAAAACATATACAATATGTCTATACAATGGACAAAATGTCAAGCATATCCATCAAGGATTCTTCACTATGAGGGTGATGAGGCACTGGAACAGGTTGCCCATAGAATTTGTGGATGCCTCAAGCCCGGAAGTGTTCAAGGCCAGGTTGGATGGGGCTTTGAGCAACCTGGTGTAGTGGAAGGTGTCCCTGCCCATGGCAGGGGCGTTGGAACTAGATGATCTTTAAGGTCCTTTCCAATGCAAACCATTCTGTGATCCTAGGAATTCATCAAAATATGGTTGACAATTTTTATATACAGATATAATGAAAAAAGAAAAACAAGAACACAAGTATTAGAAAAGAAATCAGATTAAATACACATAAATATCCATGAATAGTGATACTGAAAATAACTGTAACAACTGCAAATAAAGCCCTACAAGATCCAGTATAAAGTCAGCAATCATGAAAGCTTACAAAAATTGTTTTTTCAGAGCACTACTGGAAAAAATACTAGATTTCAATCTATTTACATATTTAGATTAACATTGACTCGAAAAATATATACTCCCATGATCAAGCTTTTCCATCTTTGAAGACCTTAAGCCCCTTTCCTTGCCCTCCAAAGGCTGCAAAACATTACATCCAAGTCTCTTCCTTCTTTCTTTCTCCTTCCTTACCTCCAACAGAAAAAAAATATACATCTCCAGTTTTCACCCTCCTTTACTCTAATCCTTGCAGGGACACACAATTTAGTATTGCATGTTTAACATCCTTTCAGAGTTCCATCAAGATACCTTTTTGCCTTATTGAATGGACACTCTGATTCTGCATCTTTCTGCACCATTTCCCCCCATACCCTAATCATAGGTCAGATCCAAGGCTGTCCTGGCCCTTGCTTCCAAGAGTAGCTATTACTAGCACTTGGAGAGAAAAAAAAAAAAAAAAAAGCCATGAGGCATGGACACATTGATAACTCCCAACTTCTGTCACTAAAAAGCTTAGAGGCTTCCTGAGCTGAATGGCTAATCTGCATAATTGTTAATTGCTACTGATGGGTCTGTCTTTCTCTGGAACACATATATACTTGGTACCCATAGTTAAACTGTGGAAATTATTGCCACAGAGCATGTAAGGTATGTTTAATATGAGTGTAATTATTTTTCATTTATTTGCAGGCTGTTTTAAAGCACTACAACTTCATTGAGGGGCCCCTATTATATTTTTTTTTTTTAATATGAGAAAAACTGAAAGAAATCATTCAGTATTTTCTTCCCCTTACCATTCATGACTTGGAGACCTCTTTCTTATCTTACATGAATCATATGCTTTCCAAACTAAGGCAATCTGATTCATTTACTCTTGTTCTTGCACTGGGGCTGTTTGCAGGGAAATAACCTTACTATCTTCACTGCCATCCTGTAATTATTCTGATCCTACAGTATGTTTTTGAGAGGGAAAAACTAAAACTGCAGCATTGAAGATGCAAGTATACCATGGATATATACAAAGGTGTGATATTGTTTTCTATTTTGGTTTGGTTTTGTTCCCCCCCCCCCCCAAATAATTCAAAACCTTTCTTTCCTCTTTCAAAATGCTGAATGGCAAGCTATGTTCAGAGAACTCCTCAAGATAATTCACATACCTTTTTCCTCAAGAGTAACAATTAAGTGCATACGAACAGGCAGGTATGCTTCTGGAGGTTTTCATCACCCTTCTGCACATGCATTACTTTTTATTTATTGACAATTCCACCTACTGTTTTTTTATCCAGCCCAGCCTTTTGTAAGGGCAATTTATTTTTTTAAAACAAAAAACCAAACCTTTTGGCATTCTGACATAATCAGATTTTTCTACAAGCCTTATTAAGCAGTTTTACTGTTGAACACCCAGAGCAGTTTTGTACTCTCTTCACCTTGCAGACAGGCAGATTTAACTGATCAGATACATACCACAGCTTTGTAGTCAGCAGCCTCAGTTTCCTCACAAATTCAGATTATCAGCCTGCTATTGGCTGTTTGGAGCATTAATTTTTCAGAAAGCTCAAAAAAAACTAATTTGAAGTCAGCAAAATGTTTTCGATAAGTTCATATAATAAATCTAGAGATTTATAGTTCAGAATGTAAACAGACTGGCATAAAATCCTTCATTGAATCCCTGTTCCTTCACCACTGCATCTTCAGCTCATCACTACTGCATTCCCACTGAACCCCCACTGCATATTCAGTTCATTCCTATTGCATCCTCACCAAATCCCTGTTGCATCAGTTCATTCCCATTGTACTCCCACTGAATCTTCACTTCATCCTCAGTCCATCCCCACTGAATCCACACTGCATCCCCGTTGCAAGCTTCACAGCAACCGCACCCATGATATAGCTCAATTTTCACATCTTGCTCCAAAAGTAGACAACATTAAACACTGTTCTCAAAGATTATAGGCAAAGCAATTAATTTCCTCCTAAAATCATTCTGAAAACTGACAGAATGAAACTGATTAAAATGCTTATTAGAAACGCCAAATTCTTAAAAAACAAACTAAAACAATCTCTCCACAAATCAAAAACAGACACCTAATAAAGAAAAGGTCAAAAAATGTTAAAGTAATTACAGAAGGCATATGCAGTCTCGACTAAAAACTGATACTTTTATTTGAGCTTAATTATCCTTGTACCTTATTTTTTCATTTTAGTAACACATTCTGCAGGTTCCTTCCTTCCTTACCCTGCCCTGCATCCAAACTTTATCTTTCTCCTTGTCACTCTTTGTATGTTCACAGCTCCCATTTCACTGAGGTAGTAAGCATCAGAAATACTTGTTATGCATGAAAATGGAGCTAACCCCAGCCATAAGGGTTTATAGAAACCTAAGGATCTTTTTTCCATTATTAAGCCTGTCAGAAAAACATATGCAGCAAGTTAACACAAACCATTTCATGCACAAGTTCTATTTATAAAGCAATTCTTCTACCCTAGCTACCCAGCATAATATATATTTTGTCATCATAGATACAAGTACTGCTTTCTCTCAAACAACGAAACGAAAAACAAGAGATGGCATCTTTCTCCACCACATAATACACATGACCAAGTTTTATAACTCAAGAATTGCCAAGTTAGGAAAAGAACTTAATGTACATGAGCGGCAACTATGTATGACTAAAATAATCAACCACAGAACATGCCTCTGAAGTTTACCAAGGTTATTCTTTCAGGAGAAACAGAAAGTGAGGTATCTGAAAACTGGAATTCAAGAGATGACCGAGGTTAAAAATCAAACAAACAAAAACACAAAGCAAAACACAACTTTTAATTCATATTCCCTCCTCAAGATGATATTATCTTTTTTTGTTTGACAAAAGAACAACAACAAAAAAATCTTTTCCTCTGCTACAAATTCAAATAAAATGGGAACTATTTCACCATGCTTTAAACAATGCTTTTTATTAAATGTAGTGTTCATAATCTTCAACCGTTAACACATTTGAAAAAATATTCATCCCAATTCTTTATGCAGGAACATTTATCATTCAGGGAAAAAATAACCACACTTTTAGTTCACATATAATAACATTACCTCACTGAGTTAGTTTCAGATTGCTGAACTTTCTGAAAAATTACTGTATGGACACAGCAATAGCTCAAAATAAATGTAGTTTTAGCATCATAAATCCTCTTGCCTGCCTCCCTCATTCTACATTCAAAACCAAATAATAACACTGTATTTTAAAATTTAAACTAGTAAAAACAATGTTAGTTAATTGAACAATGTGCCAAGCTAAGATAACTTGATATTGCAATACAGATTAAATGAAACAGAAGCTAAAATGGGTTTATGTTACAACACATATATCAGAAGGCTACAGTCTTAATAATCTGCATAGGAACTAATTATTTTATCAGAAGTTCTTCTGAGATGCAATAAAGATGACATTTGTTATTTTTGGTTAGAATTCTTTTTAAGTAAAACAAACATATGCAGTTTGACCAAAATGTAGTATTCTTCAGCTGGCTATACTTTTTTAGCCCTTAGGAAAATATACTGTTGAAGTATTACAACAAATTATATACTTCTAATACGCTTCCATGTTTAAGTGTTTCACAACATTAGATGAGAAGCTACTGACTTCTCATTGTTTATGAGACTACCTCAGAAAACTGAAATGAAAAGTAACTTCCTGTACAATCTTTTAAAAGAATTAACAATAGCATAGATGCTGTACATATTTCTTTTTATTTTATATATTAGTCAGTATTCCCAGTAATCACAAAATTGTAAGTTTAATCTAAACTCAGCAATGAATTTGAACAGTCAAACACAGTAAGTTAAACAGATGATGGTTAGCTACATATGTCAGAGGTGTTCTCACTCTTCAAAAAGCACTCCTCTGAATGGAGGAACCAGAAAAATAAATGCTCACTGCATATATTGCATAACAAAAGTAATAAATAGTAAATAGTAACTAAAAAGCATGATTTCCCCATTAATAAGAAGTTCAGTACCTTTACCATACCTTTATCTGTTGTCTTCTAAGCATTGCCAGTTCCCTCATATCTCGGAATGGCTGTAGTAAGTACTGATAGAGCTCTGTGGTAGCTTCTGCAAGACTACTGTAGGCCTCGTCTTCCATTTGATACAGTTCAAGAAGCTCTACCATGCTCTCCGTGTTTTTATGCTTTTCCAGAAGCTGTAGAAAAAAGTGCTAATTTTATTGAACCTGTTCAAACACTCCTGCTAAAAGTGACACCCATTTAGAAAACATTTTTTAACCTACCCTCTTGTATAATCTTCCCTTTCCCACAAAATCATCACTCAGACAAACAAACCAACCTTAATCCCCACCCCACATCTTGGATTTAGCCAGTCAAGTATGAGCATGTCTCTCATAGCCTTAACTCAAAATATGCAGCACTCCAATTGATACTTTCTTTCCAAAAATCTCTGGAAGGTAATAAGTAAGAAAAGCAACTTAGTACAAGAATCTATAACAGAGTAATCAGATATGCTACTTCACATATTTCCCACTTTCAGGTGTTGGAACAGGGAAAGAGTGGTAAGAAGGGAGACAAAAGAGGAGAAGTCACATTTTGATCTTTCTACGTTTTTTGGTGTTTAGGGTTTTTTTCTCTGTCTGTGCTTTGGGCCCACACAGCCCCGTTACACCAGTGCAGCTCCCAACACAGACTAGAATCTATATGAAACAAAACAGTGATCTGCATTTCTGGTAATTTTGCCCTCTAGTGTATGATTTTAGCCTAGACAGTTTAGGCACAAAATTTCAAATGCACAGAGTTTCAATTAGATTTTTTTCATAAGGAAAATTATCTAAGTGTTAAGCTTTAAAAAAATAATTTGTTTTAATTCATATAAGAAGACAACAACAAAATCTGTCCATTCCTTCCTTTAGTTCTTATGAAGCTGAAAATTAATCTGTTTGTACAATATATGTTTTTAATTTAGATACTTGTTTTGCATCTATTTCATGTGTTTGCCTGGGCAGGCCTCACATGCTGCTGGAAATCTTTTACCATTTCTAAAAAAATATTCAACTGTTCAGCAAAAACTAATCTCATACAGACTGTAAATACATCAAGTGGAGTACTTCATGTATTTACAAAGACAAGATTATCTGAAATGAATTTCCCTCTTATGTAATTTTCAAAGTCAAATTCTCTTGTCCTTTATCATCTCAAAAGCATATATTCACTGTCCAAGTTTATTTAAACTTAACATAGGTTAGGAACACTATGGAATAAGCACATCATATCCTCTATCTGCTCATTTAAGTCAGATGCCAAGCCTACATGAAATATTCTCAGCATACTCAACTGCATCAAGTATTGTAACTGGAAGTCAAAATAGAGGGAAATGCAGATTAGAAATTGAAACTTTGGTCCACAGTCCTTTGGTGTCTTATTCATTTATATCCCAGGACAGTCAAAATAAGTCTTGATTACCATACTGTCTACTCAGTTTGCTCCATTACATTTATATTACTATGCTGTGTTTCAGTTACCTAACCAGTTAAGACAACTTTTCTCTTTCTTCATAATGTAAAGTTTGCTTCTGAAGATCCCCCCCTACCCTCACCTGGGCTTCCTTTGAAGCACTAAAGATCAGCCAAGATTAGAGAGAGGATGCAGTGCAGAATGCAAAGCAGCTCATAGTAGCTTTATTTACATGTTCAGCATTAAAATGATGGTCAGATTACAAGCCAGGAAGACCTTTCCCTCACCAAGGCTTAGCAGAGATGAAAGGTCTGGGAGAAGTGGTGTAGAACAGATGTGACATTCCTCAGCAGCATGAGGCAATCTGTTGTACCACCTAAACAATTTCTCTTAGGAAATTGTTCCTATTGCAAGGTCATTTGCTACACCCTTCTGCTCTCTTCCAGCAGCACATTAATATTTTGTGGCATATGAGTTCTCACTGAGAGCGCTGGGTAGTGGTTTGTGGCTTGCAGTCTGTAAAACTGACATTTTATGAACTTTCAGGGTTAGTAGACATAACCTAATCTGCAATTATAGGGACAGAAGTCATCTGAACAAGTCTCTATGATTTCATGCATTATTCCAGCCCACTAGCTCTTTTAACCACATAGTCTATACAGCCACCTTCTTCCTCAGCTCCTCTTGCTTGTGCCTAAAAACAGTTACCTACTTCTCCCTGGTGCTATCAGAAAACCCTCTTGCAGTCCCAAAGCTAAATCATCCCTCTCTCAAGGTACTGAAAAAATAAACCTTTTTTCTTAAGCCACCCATTGCAAGAAGGATCTCAGTTATTAGAAGCAGCACACTGTAATGTTAACTTCCTTTTAGTTGCTTAGGCTATTAGTATCTTCTTATTAAATAAATTTACACATCTTGAAACCCTACTATTCTACTAGGATACAAATCCTAGAGGGCAACAAAAAATGACAAAAATTAGAGAAAGCATCACCATTTAAAGAGGAATCTTAAGTATCTCATTCCAAGATCAGAACAACATAATACATGGCTTTTTTTTTTTTTTTCTTTTCAAACAAATCTTATGGCCTATTTAATAGTCCTGATATTCTGGAAAGCAGTCACAATTTGGCAGAAGGGGAGTTAAAGTGCCAGGAAATCAAGGACCATTTCAACTTTATGACCATCAGCATAGTACAAAGACATCTTAAGGACACCAAAAGCAAGTTATATACTTATAATTAGTTGGCTGTTCACAGAAAATCATGTCCATCACTAGAAACAGTATGGAGGAAGTAATGACTTATCATTACGTTCCTGCACATGCAGAAAATAAGTAAATGGTCATCATTTCAAGGTCTTGTCCGTGTCCAGTTCTATTTGGTCTGCTGCTGGGATTGCCCCAATTGTAAACCTAATCCTCAACTCCTTCAGAAATATCAAATGCCTAATAAAAGAATACAAGTGAGGACAGGTTATTTATACAGAATATATATATTCTTAAATTATTAACATAAGGTAAGCAATCATTCTTCCTTCCAAAGGCAATGATGCTCACAGAATCTATTTCCTCTGCCTTATGAATATCTTTCTGAATGAAAATGGTGATGAAATTTCATTTAAACTACAGTGCCAGAAAAAGACAAAACAAAACATGAAAACTGGTTTGGAAACAAAAGAGTATCACCTTATTTGGTTTGGAGAAAAGACCAAAGAGCTACTGAATAGGGATATTCTTCAAAACAGGTATCAACCTGCAAGCACTGGTTACATACAGCCTCATTACACCCATCCATCTATTAACATGTTCTTCTACAGGCTCATTCAGACAGCATTCTGGGGAAAAATATCCCAACATAAACCTTTTCTATAAAGGCTGTAAACCAGCTCAAAAGCACATTAAAATTATTTGGCACTGTCAGATCAAAACCACAAAACTGCTACCTCAAATTTCACTTGAGTTAAAAATTACATGAGAGAAAGGAGAAACCAAAGAAGTGTGAAAAAATCCCATTTTGAAAAAGAAAAACAACACAGAGAAATTATGACATGCATTTGAAATTTTATTTATGATATGTGCCCAGGTGGCCAAGAAGGCCAATAGCATCCTGGCTTGTGTCAAAAATAGTGTGGCCAGCAGGAGTAGGGAAGTGATTGTGTCCCTGTACTCTGCAATGGTGAGGCCGCATCTTGAATACTGTGCTCTGTTTTGGGCCCCTGTCATGGTCCAAAACCAGGACAGCCCCTCACTATAGGAAAGACATTTCGGTGCTGGAGCGTGTCCAAAGAACGGCAACAATGCTGTTGAAGGCTCTACAGAACAAGCCCTGTGAGGAGTGGCTGAGAGAAATGGGGTTGTTTAGCCTGGAGGAAAGGAGGCTGAGGAGAGACCTTATCACTCTCTACAACTACCTGAAAGGGGGTTGTGGTGAGGCGGGTATCGGGCTCTTTCCCCGATTAACAAACGATAGGACAAGAGGAACTACAGACCTCAAGCTGCCCCAGGGGAGGTTTAGACTAGATACTAGGAAAAATTTCTTCACCAGCAGGGTTATCAAGCACTGGAACAGGCTATCCAGGGAAGTGGCTAAGTAACCATCCCTGAAATTTAAATGACATGCAGATGCGGCACTTAAGGACATGGTTAGTGTTGGGTTTGTGGTCGGACTTGACAATCTTAAGGGTCTTTTCCAACCTAAATGATTCTATACACACGGTTTAAAGGAATACAGAAGAGTCAGACTACTCTCTCACTTTTTGGAACTGATGTGATTACCAATCACCAAGCCTTTACCAACATGGTATGCTATGAACAGAAGACTGATAGCTTCTGTTCATAGAGAGAGCCTTTTAAGCCTGATGAAGAGTCCAGGCTCCTTTATTGCCATCAGTCCTAAAGGGGCACCGACATAGGAGACAGATGGTGCTAAGCTGGCTGCATAGAGGACCTCTCCCACTTCGCTCGATAAAGCAGTCTGATGGAAGCTTTCCTGTTCTGAACCGAAGTCAGATGAAGCATTTTTTTAGCTGGCTGCTATCCAGACAGTATTCAGACTATCGGATAACAATAACGCTGGGTCTAGCACAGAATCCACTGAATTAATAATGTCATAAGGCAAACCAGGCCCTCCATAGACTCACAGGTAGTTTAACTGTGTATGTTCCAATGTTCATGCAGGCAGCACCTAGACAATACACTACATTAGAAACATGAAAATTCAGCTAATACCTTTTAGTAAGATGGAGATATTGGTTAAGCTGGCCAAATGCCTAAACCAACCTGGTACCTTAAAACCAGGCAGTTTTCAAGGTGTTAGCATAAAATACACGAACAGTTTTTGTGGCGTGTTTTATGACCCACTCATGATTAATTCAGTGTTACTGTTTATTTACTTCAGCAATCTCGGTATGAATTTTTGACTTTCACAATTTTAAAATTATATTATTTAAAGAAGTGGGTGGAGGAGGGTAGAGTAATATCCTGTACAGACCTGACTAGCACTATACCCATTGAATACCGAAGTTATTTTAAGAATCATGTTTCACAGATGTTACATTGTTCACAACTAAATGAATCCATATATTTTAGGCAACTGTTATGCAGATAGCCAGCAGGAAAGACATTTTTTTCAATTTAACAGCATATGTATTTGAAGTATATAACAAAGATTATTTCTGTCTTCAGTATTTTTTAAAAAATTATTTTGCCCATAAAGTTTTAAAAACGTTATAGCAGACAGTACAATTACATGCGGGTTGACCTCAGTTGAGAGCATAATCAAAAGCTTGACTTAACAAGTGAAGAGTCGAGTCTTGCATTTCCTTTGCTATTATTCTCAAAACCTTCCCTGTTATTCCTATTTTATTCTGCATATTTTATAAAAATACTGCAATATGACACATATCCATTTTTAGCTAAAACAGGCCATAAATATAATTTTCAGTCTCCTCCTAAGCTTCTTATCTTTGGAATAATAGTAATTACAGGATATCCTGTTTTCCTATGAATTTAGATTCTTGGAAGCCTGATAGTATTACTTGCCATTTCCAGTACAAATTCTAAAGATTTTTAATTGAAGCAGTATGTTTAAGATCACATGTAAAACAAAGGATAGCTGTTTTCAGAGAGAAGTACAGTACCGCAGATAGAGTAGTTCTTAGATACTCCATCCTTTCCATTGAACAGGAGTCCTAAGAGTAAAATACCAAATCCTCCTGCTGATAGACTGGCAATAGTCTGCAATGAGCTCCAAAGAAGTAAACAATGAGTTCCAAAGAAGTAAACCTCCAGAGTACTGAAAATTTGGACGTAAAATTTTAGCAATTGAACTTAGAGTGCCATTTCTTAGATCAGAATGTGATTAAAATGGTTTAATTTTTCTTTTTAAGCTATCTTTAAACAACTACAAAAAAAATTCTTATTAAAAGCAAACACACTCCCACATCTCCTGGTAATGATCAGGAGTCTCAAATACATGAAATCTGTACTATAGGCAAACTGCTTTTCTCCCTTACACACATAGTCCTGTATTTATATGTCACCTGTTGTGGTTAAAAGATCAAGCCTTGACAGGACATTGAGCTTTCTGTTTGCATGATTGCATTGCCATCAACAATCCTTACCTTCGTAGGAGAAAAAGATCGTTTGCATTATTGTAGCAGGTGAATGCCCCAGTAATGGACCAAAGCCTCACTCTCCAATACAAATCTAAAATGCATTTTACTTTTGGGATAGAAATAATCTAAGAGAATACAAAAGATGGATACAGAGTTGGGATTGCATAAACAATAAGGTAATACTGCCCAGCATGAGAAATGCTGGAACCAGTACTACATCTGTGTAACCTCATAAAATTAAAAGAGGACACAAACGAGTGAGTTCCATATTAAACTTACTTGTTAAAGCACAAAGCAATCATCCATCTACTGAGTGGACTAAAAAAGGCCAATTTTTTCAAGCAGGCTTCTGAATATAGAGAATTGGAAGCGTATGCTGATGCACTGCAAAGGTTATTGTCTGGATTTTGGGGGGATTTTCTGAGGGGCTGATTACAGAAGATTAATTAATTACAGATTTATTAAAATAATCAAACCAAACATACACGTAAAACACACATAACAAACAAGTTCAAAGTTTTCAGTTAGTCTAAGAAACAAACAGCAAACACACATGCCACAAAACAAAACCCAATAGAGATACTGAGAAGTAAAACACAGCCTGTTTAAAACACAAAAAATAAAAAGGAACACTTCCATAAGATGTGTCTTGCATGCCTCTAAAGAGCTGTTCATATCAAGTGAGCCACATTAGTCCTCTTTAGCCCTGTTTAAAACAGTCTCTTACCTATGTGCAGAGCACCCGTGTATAGTACACATATGCAGAGATGTACTGGGTGTAGGTGGCAAGACTTTTGTAGCAGGTGTCTACAAGGGTGGCTTCTGTAAGAAGATGCCAGAAGCTTCCCCCATGTCCACTAGAGCCAATGCCAGCCAGCTCCAAGACAGACCCACCGATGGCAGAAGCTGAGGCCATCAGCGACAGTGGCAGTGCCTCTGTGATAACATATTTAAGAAGGGGAAAAAAGCTGCTGCACAACAGCACCTGGGAGAGGGGAGTGAGAATATGTGAGAGAAACAATTCTGCAGACACCAAGGCCAGCAAAGGAGGAAAGGGAAGAGGGGATCCAGACACCAGAGCAGAGATTCCCCTGCAGCCCGGGGCGAAGACCATGGTGAGGCAGGCTGTGCCTCTGCAGCCCATGGAGGTCTGTGCCAGAGCAGATCTCCACCCGCAGCCTGTGGAGGACCCCACGCCAAGAGCAGGTGGATGTGCCCTGAAGGAAGCTGTGACCCTATGGAGACCCCACACTAGACAGTCTCCTGGCAGGACCTGCAGCCACCTGGAGAGGAGCTCACATTGAAGCAGGTTGTCTGGCAGAACTTGTGACCCTACGGGGGACCCACGCTGGAGCAGTTTGCTCCTGAAGGATTGCACCCCATGGGAAGGACCCGCATCAGAGAATTTCATGGAGGTCTGTCTCCCCAGTGTGGGAGCCCAGACTGAAGCAGGGGAAAAGTGTGAGGAGGAAGGATTGGCACAGACAACATGTTATGGACTGATTGCAAGCCCCATTCCCGGTCTGCCTGTGCTGTTTGAGGGGAGGAGGTAGAGAAAATCAGGAGTGATGTTGACCCCAAAGAGAAGGAAAGGGTGGTGGGAAGGTTTTCTAAGATTTGGGTTTATTTCTCATTATCCTACTCTCATTTGATTGGCAATACTTTAAATTAATTTCCCCAACTTGAGTCTGTTTTGCCTGTGACGGTAATTACTGAGTGATCTCCCTGTCCTTATTAGTATCCACGAGCCTCTTGTCATATTTTCCTCGCCCTGTCCAGCTGAGGAGAGGAGTGATAGAGCAGTTTGGTGGGCTCCTGGAGGACAAGGTCAACATACTACAAGAGAGCCCACCAGAAGACTGACCAGCACACTGCAGATTGCTTGGCCTCTTTTCACTCATATCCATTATCTTCATTTATACTTACGTTAACAGCTCTTAGGACAGTAAAAATTACTTTTGTCAAGTTCATTTACACTGTCTACCAAAATGCACCTCATTTCAATACACTACCTGTTATACAAGTCTGTAGAAAAGGAAAAGAACTGAACTGGGTAAGAAAAATTGAAGTAGTATTTTAACATAGCCAAGTGAGCCAAAACATTATTTCCATGTATGCATTGTTATTGAACACCGCAATTTCTCTCCTCCCACCCAAAATTCTAAACAGATATCTCAGCAGAACTGTATGTATATATATAACTTGTTGGAATATCACAAGGCTCAGGCTTAAAGCTGCCAACTCTGACAACAATGTATGGCACACCAGATCTCTTCTGAAAGCTCAAGAGGGAGATGTCAACTATTAAAAACTATGCATCTCGTTTTCTATAAACAAGACAAACATATGTGAAACATCACAGTAAAGTTGCTTTTATTTTAAGATTATACTTGTCTGACCACCTTACCTTACTGTGCAATGTGGCTGAGTTACACTATAATGCCAAATGAGTGCCTATAAACCCCAGGTATTTGTTGAATTGAATATATTACTTAGAATAGCAGAGCCACAAATAAGCTACAGAAATCACAGCAAACATGGGCTAATTGCATAGGAGTGCTCATCATACAGGAGTGCTAGGCTTTTTTCTGCTGTTAGTAACACAGAAATAAGTATTTACATTGTAATGTAATGTAATTGATGTATAAAATAGATCTGTTTACTGTATTTCAAAGTTATTATGGCACTCTGGGACTCGTTCCTTTGAAAAGCGACAAAATAACTAAAAGATAAAGTCACTAATGAATCACTGATCATTTGGAACATGGTAACCTTGACCAAAAAGACTTCTCGGCAACACCTCACCCTGAAGGCTTGGCGAAGAGCTTATTTTACACATGTCCTAATGAGTTCTAAGTAATTTTTTTTCTGCAGGAGTCCAATCAAAAAAAAAAAAACAAAAAAACACACCACCAAAAAAAACAAACCCAAAGCCAGGAGACTGAGAACATACAGCATTCATGCTGTGCCACAAAATACATTAACTTTTGGACCACAGACCCTCTTCTTCTGTGCTTCTGAACTATGCGATTAGTCAGGAAAACATATTCAAGAGCCTCAAAACTGACAACTGTCTAAAAATCCTAATATTTGTATACAATTAATACAATTACTTAGCAGGTATTACAATGCTACTCTTAAAACCCTTCTTTGTGTAAGGTTTGCAATGTCAGGGCACAGGCCCAGCCACATACCCACTCTGCTAAAGAGCAAATGTTCTTTTATGAAAACATAAAATTTGATAGGAAGAAAAAAATTTAAGAAGTATAATCAATTTCACCCTGTAGTCAGTTCATGGGACTCATATCAGCAGCACTGAATTAGTAATCGTACCAGTTTTACAATGCACTTGGCATGGTAGCAGATATTCTCAAATATCTGACAAATCTTATGTTAGACTTTTATAAATCTCATTCAGAGCAGGTAAAGCACTGTGATAATACCAGACTGAAAGCACTGGTACAGGTTAATTTACTTTTTAAAGCTGAGCTGAGATAATGGTTTGCTCCTATCAAAATGAGATCCCACTTCCCATTCCTTCTTCCCATTCCACCTTGGTTCCTTGTTCCTTCTTCCCTCAGGTGCCCTCTTCCTCCACTGCTCTGGCTTTGGTATTTCTCAGACCCTTTGACAAACTAACGTCTGGCATCTGGTAAAAAGCTATTTCTGTAGTTTCTCTTGGATTAATTTACTGAGTTGAATCAGCACACCGCAAGGACCGAGAAGCACAACAGGAAGGAACACAAACATGAAGAGGGGGTGACAGAAAGGATCCCCCCCTTTCAGCACTGGCGAGTTGATGATCCGGTTCTTCAGCTCCCTTCAACAATGTGGCTGATGAACCACCTTTAAACCCTGGACAACAGCTGACAGTTAAATCAAATGGCCCTGTGTGCAATTTCTCAAGGCTGGTATAGTTCAACACTGTTTCAACCTTTACAGCACCTTATAAAACAGTGAAATCATGGAAAGGCAGGTCTAAGAAGGAAACAGCATTACCCATGACTAAATGCAAATTTCTAAGCTAAAATAATAGGTTTTTTATTTAGAAGTTCAATACAACATCTAAAAAACCCAATAGAAAGAACACATTTACAGCCCACTAATAATAACAAAACTAAGGTGTCAAGAAACTCCTGAAATCCCATATCATGCATACTACTTTTCCTCTTACTCTTACAGTAAATATCGTGTAAATAACAAGCTATAAATCACTTCATAATAGCACAACATTTCAAACAAAAGCAATTTATCTTAGTATCAGACAAACACAGACTTGTATTCTGTGGTATTACCCATTTGAGTTGGTTTTGCTCCTGTTTTCATGGAGAAATAAAGGGGAGAGGATACAGTTTAAATGTTATGGAGAAATAAAACCTATGAGTGATAAAGCAGCATGATAAAACACAGCTAAAATAAAACACAAAAATTACCTATTAATTCAACTCTTCCAGGACAGCTCCAATTTTTTAAACTCCTCCCACATATGGATTTTTTGCTGAATTATACTGCTCCGAAGTAACGAAATGGTACAATTTAAAATTCTGACATCTGAAGATTATAAACAAATATCACATTACTGAAGGCTGAATAATTTGGGCTCTGAAGCCACACTGCTATTTGTAGAAAAATTCTAAACTTTCAGAAACTTCTAAAACTTATCTACAGATTGTCTTTGAAGCTTCACAACATAATTAAGACTTCTGTTTCTTTTTCATTTTTTTAAACTTACTTGAAACAGATATAAAGTATACACTGTTATTTAAAGTTTGGGTTTGTTTTTTTGTTTTAAAAAAAGACCTAATCAAAATTATTTCTATTTTAAGCATAGGGTTCAACTAGAAAACCCAGAGAGGTTCCTTCCAACATAATAATATATGATTTTAAGTTATGGAAAAATCTTTTAAAACACCCTCTCCTTAAAGTAGCTCAAAACAAGTCATGATGCAATGCTGTTATGTGAAAAGTTGTGCTACTACTAATTTTAGATGACCCACTTAATTGTCTGCAAGTCATCACAAACAAATGTTAATTGATTATTTAAACAACACTTCTCAAATGAAAAAAAAAAAAATTCCAGTTCCCTCCCACCAATATCATAACATTTTTTCCAAAAGAGGGTCATATAAACATTCGTCTACAAATGCATTTTGGAAACCACTATAACAGTAGCACAAAACAAAAAAAAATTTCCATTACCATTTAGGAACAGAGATACTCAATTTACTTGCAGAAAAAATGAAAAAGGTTGTTGAATGACTGGAAGTGTTTTATAAGACCCTTCCAGGGGCAACTCATTGGAAAAAAAAGCACTAAGCATTCAAATTCTTCTGAACTGGTAATGTTTGTCTGCCCCATATATAACAACAACAAAAAAATTTCTTGTATTTGATAACTTTTACTATATAAATACCATAAACAGAAAAGAATATATAGAAAGTAAACCCAGAGACAGGGTTTTACCAGTAAAAGTTTTAACTGAAAACAACCTCTGCCAAAATGTCTGCAACTGGTGAGTGGAGTCATAGGCAGATACACCACTAGCATTCTATTTACATTTACTCTGAAAGGCTCCAGATGATGATTTTCAAAAACTAGTCTGCCAGGGAAGCTCTCTGCAAATCAAAACACCTTTCTGCCTATGACCAGAAGAGTTAATCCAAAAGTAAAATCCAAACTGCAGCAATGAGCCTCTAATAATGTTACTAATAACAATGGAAACAGTTGACAAACAAGAGCTTGTAAACAAGCGAGACATTTGTGGAGATGTTTCAAGTTAACATCTACTACTGTGTGTTAAAATGCTTCATGAAGTTTTCAGAGAAACTAATAAGGGTTTGGTTTATATTTAAGGCCCAAGTTCTTCAGAAAATGGGAATTGGGCAAGTTTCAACACAAACTAATTAAAACAAAAACACATTTCCCTTATTAATTTATACAGCTAATGACTGGAAGATACTATGAGATCATCCAATCTCCTGCCCAACAAATTTGGATTATTTTCTCTGTTTTTATAATCCTGTTTCAAATTATGCAAGGGCTTCAACAATTATTCTTAAAGACTAGCCTGTATTCTAGCAAATAGCACCACCAGATTTCTGAGGAGATCATACTATTACTTCCTGTAAGGGCACAACAATTCTTTTTTTCACCATTCTTAAAACATTCTTGTGCGTTTGCTATTAAACCGCACTGCACTTAAACAGGGATTTTCAGTGAGCTATCTTTGTTCTGAATGGTTACAGTGATGTTAGTACTATGCAAGATGCATGAGTAGTTCAAATAAATTGTTCCAATGTATATTAACTTTGGCTCCCTTCCTCAAAAACTCTCAATCTTCTAATCTAGATCAGTATACACCACATGGTTAAACCTACAGTTGCTGTTAGCCTCATAGGCCCCTTCCCCAGAGCACTATCATGCTGAATACCAGCAGCAAGACAAAACATCTGGACACACAATTTTTTAACACAGGAAAATGCTTACAAAAGCAGGGTATCTTACGTACAAGCTTTTACTACATAGTAAATTAACAACAATTTGTGGCATATTTTAAAAATAAAGTTTTTTAAGTGTTTCTTGTTTGTTTGTTTTCTGGGAAAGAGAGAAGAAACAATGTAACTGTTATATTACTGGCAACTCATCAGTACTTCCAGTTGCTCAAAACTGCAAAATATGTTTTAGGTGCTAGTTCCTCTATAGAGTTCAATTTATGTTCATTTGCTTCTCTTGCTTTTGTACAGTACTAAAAAATACATTGTGGCATTATAGACTCACCCGCAACAGAATTATAATATCACTAAATGTTAATGGTTGATTCCTCTCTGAAGAAAATAAAGGAGGAAGAGGATTGAGCCTATTTAGAAGATACTCTTAACTGCCAAAGCAACAAGCTCAACATCCCACAGTCCTGTCTTACTCCACTGCCAAACCCTATTTAGCAGACAGCAGCCTGAGCAACAGCTCAGATACATACACGTAACACTGAGTTAGTCCATATGTATCTTAAGAGTATCATCATACTCCTTTCGTCTCCTTCTATCCTTATCTTCCTTCTTTCCCTACATATTCCTCATGGTTAAATTTTCATCTTTTGAAAAGATAAAAAAGTTTTGCAGATGTATCTTTAGTTGGACTAAGTCTAAACTTTGACTAAAGTTCTTGCCAATAATAGCAATTTCTTGGTTCACTGCAATGATACATTTCTACTAATATCAAAAAAGAGATCCTCAAAAGTATCTCTCCAAAGAGGAAGAATGTTAAGTGCAGCCATTTCTGAAAAACTCTATTTTTCAGTGCCTTCTTCAGTTTTATGGTAGCAATATTTACATACATATAGAACAAAAACCTCACTGATCATCTGCAAGCAGCATATTGTCATATTACAACACGAAACGTAAAAGATGAAATTATTAGAAAGAATTTGCTTTCAAACTCTAAACCTGCCAGTGTAATAATACCTCAGCCAGAAACAGATGGGGAAAAAAAGTTACTGGGTTAAGAAAGCAGTTTTAAAAGGCATCGACTTGAAGGTAGGCCATTCAATTGAAGAGAAATAAAGTAATGCTGGAAAAATTGAGAAAAATATGCAAGACAATGGTTAACATGAAGAAAAGACAAGCCAACACCACCTCTAAAAAGAAATTAAGTGAGCTATGACTCCCAAGGAGCGTGATGGATTACAGAGTTTATCACACAGGTGGTACACACCTCTTCAAAATATTTTGGCAAATGAAAATTCTGCAACTGCATACCAACTAGAACAACTTTAAACAAAACATAAAGGAAAGTCTACCTCTGCATCTAGGGAAACAAACTAGCGCAAATTTTGAAGGGGACTATCAAAATAATCTTATCAGCAGAATAGTCCCTCAACTACAAGACATAAATGGTTATGCAATCCCAGTTCAAACAGCTAAACAGAGAATATATTCCATTTTCTTTCCTTTTTTTTCCTCCAACATACTTGGATAAGGAAATGAACTACAAGACGGGCAAGCTGCTATCCTCAGTTTCTAAAAATTAAGTCTAAGCTTACTGACTGTATAAGGTTTAATAACTGTATGAGGTTTAATAAGGCCAAGTGCAGGGTCCTGCACTTCGGTCACAACAACCCCGTGCAATGCTACAGGCTTGGGGAGGAGTGGCTGGAGAGCTGCCCGGCGGAAAGGGACCTGGGGGTGCTGGTTGACAGCCAGTGAGCCGGCAGTGTGCCCAGGTGGCCAAGAAGGCCAACAGCGTCCTGGCCTGTATCAGAAATAGTGTGGCCAGCAGGAGTAGGGAAGGGATCATTGCCCTGTACTCAGCACTGGTGAGGCTGCACCTTGAATCCTGTGTTCAGTTTTGGGCCTCTCACTGCAAGAAGGACGCTGAGGTGCTGGAGCGTGTCCAGAGAAGGGCAACGAAGCTGGTGAGGGGTCGGGAGCACAAGACTTATGAGGAGCAGCTGAGGGAACTGGGGTTGTTTAGTCTGGAGAAGAGGAGGCTGAGGAGAGATCTTATCACTCTCTACAACTACCTGAAAGGGGGCTGGGGCAATGAGGGTGTTGGTCTCTTCTCCCAAGTAACCAGCGATAGGATGAGAGGAAATGGCCTCAAGTTGCGCCAGGGGAGGTTTAGATTGGATATTAGGAAAAACTTCTTCACCGAGAGGGTGGTCAAGCATTGGAACAGGCTGCCCAGGGAGGTGGTGGAGTCGCCATCTCTGGAAGTGTTCAAAAAATGTGTGGATGTGGTGCTTCAGGACATGGTTTAGGGGACATGGTGGCGCTGGATTAATGGTTGGACTTGATGATCTTGAAGGTCCTTTCCAACCTTAATAATTCTGTGATTCTGTGACTAAGGGTCATACTGAACAGTATTGTTATATCCTACAGAATGTACTCTTATTTTTCATGTAAGTTTTAAGTTCTGTCAAGGAAGACCCAATTTTTCAAGCAGATGTGCTCTTCTTTGTGTACGTATGTTTTATACATGTTTTGAAGAAATTTACATTATTTTAAGCATTCTGCTGTTTTCAGATACAGTAGTAGTAATCATCTTCAGCTAGCTGTTTTCAAATTTAACAAGGTATTAATAAAACAATGCTATCTACATATATATGCCATAAGCGCACTACAGAAGGCGGGGTGGGGGGGAGAGGTGGAGAAAAACAACCCCAAACTTCAAATCCAAAACAAGTCTCCTACTGGGACTGGAAAAGAGACAACACAGAAAAAAATTCTAATTAACCAATGATCACAATTCTATAAATCTCTGAAACAATTTGCTGCTACCTATAAAACAGAAGTAAAAGGGAAGGGCAGTAGAAAAAAAAAATTAACATTTACTCAAGAATACATCAAATGGAAGAGGGATAAAAGAAAATTTTTTTTTCAATTAAAAGGTAAATTATTATTTTGCCTAGGACTTACAAGGTTTTAATACACAGACTAAAGAGAGATGCAAATATTATGGTAATATGGACTAATAGCCTTCAAATATGGGATTCCTAGAAGCCATTTTAAAATGGTGTGTAATCACCTTTTAGGCTTTCAGTAACTGAGTCTACCATATGATTAAGCTGTTGCATATTTAACTACCCTTGCTACTATAAGGGTCCAAGAATCTCAAGTGATACAGCCCTCTCTGCGTTAGTTCCACATCTTCTAGTAGTATCCAATGTCATCAAGGGTTTAATTTGTAACATGCATTTACATATACAGAATACATTTCAGAAACTCCCTGAAACACTGAAAAGGGGAAGGGGGGAACCATACCACATTTAATTCTGCTTATCTGAAAACGTATTGCAATATCCCTGCTATTGGGTTTGATGCTTGCAGAGTGAGTCAGGTGTGAATTTCCAACACCTAAAATGCCGAGCCTTTAAAATACTTGTTAAGTTAAGACTAGACTGTAACAACTAGAAATAACTGCTAACAACTCTAGCTGCAAATTAAATAAATAAAAAGATGATGGCTGACAAGGAAGAAAATGTCTTTGGTTGGACAGCAACACAAGTAATTGCTAGAGTATTATTAACATCTGTCTCCACAGAACTTGGAAGTCTACTTACCTGTTCTACAGAGCATGCCCTACAGCCACTGACATACTGTATTTTGGTTAGCACTAACTTATAGTACTGGTACAGTACTTAAATAGCCTATTTAAAGTATTTAGAAGTGAATCAAAACAGTTTTACTGGAAACAAGTGTTAACACCATGAATGGTGAGTACATAAAAAGCAGCTTCCAAACAAAAATAGGTTGGATTTCCAGAATGCTCAGCATTAATCTTAACTCTGCTCTATTCATGTCAACAGGGGGAAAAAAAAAAAATCCATACTGTATCTTATTTTACTCCTCTCTGCTCCCAAAGTTAAAGCTGAACCAGTGTTTTCTTCTCTCTCAAGACACGTTATATATCTTCTAAATCTAGCTATTGCAGTTAATGCACAGGATCCAGTTTTCTTTACTTCTTGGATAGAAAGATATTATATTGGCTTTGATGGAAACACTATTGCTAGTATTTTTTTTTTGTGTTACTGAAACACTGAATACTTTTTTGTAGTGTTTACTATTACTTACTTTTACATTATTTACAAGTTTGATGTTGAAATCTCATTTTAAATCACACTGTGCCTAGCAGTAGGCCACTGAATAGAAACAGGTCACCTTACCTCTGGAAAACTTGCATTTCTGGTACAGAAAACTTGCATTTCTGGTACCTACCATATACACATTTACTTTAGAACGGAATGCCTATAGTCAAAAGCAGGGAAATAAAATTCTGCTAGTTACTGAGACAATCCTGAATATTAATTTTCTCTGAAATATTAGAACAGGTCAACAAAAGAATAACCTATGGGTTACTTAGCTTTTTTAATGTAAACAGAAGTATGTGACAGTATCCTTGGAAAGCAACAAACGTGAAATTCCATGATTCATAAGCAAATCAATTACTTACCAATTTGTGTGATTTGACAATACTTTCCTATGAAAGCTGTGCAAGTCATTTAAAAAAATTGTATACCTACTGATTCAAGAAGAAAAGAACACAGATTTCTGTCCAAAAACCTACATTTTCTTCTCATGCAATTTGTTACTGTAACAGAATAGATTAAAGATTTTCATGTTAATTTTTCTTAACCTTTCTAGCCCTTTGAATCAAAAGAAAATTAAGCCAACTGACATAAGATAAAAGTTCCCAGGGCTATTTTGGCACTTAGTAAAATATTCCACTGCACAGGGGACGTACATTAAAAATATCAGTAGGTCCTCCCTCCTAAGGCAGTCTTAGGTTAGCCACAGAAAGTAAGATGCTCTCAGAATTTAATCATCACTAAAAAGTTTTTCTGCACTTCTCTATTAAATCAATTCAGAAGAACACACACAGAACAGAGATGCAAAATGGTCTTGAACAGTCTGCCTGCAGATACTAGAATTCATAGTTTTTACAGAGCAACAACAAAACGAAAGCAAATCTCCAACTAGTTTTATAACTGGCGTTTCAGATTCTATAGGCTATCATCTTCCAAATTTCAGACTGCCATGGCAATTAAGAGCTATAAGGAACAGAGAGATTCACAGGTAACGTTAATTAAAAAATGCTGAAGTAGGCATGTAATGTAAAGATAGGCTTCCCAAACTCACAACTCGCTATGCAAGAGCAAGTTAAGAGCATAAGCATACAATGGAACATGTTTGTTGGTGTGACTAAGCCACCAAACCCTTTTAATCATAGTTTATACTAACACCACTTTTTATTTGGCAAAACTGTGACTATGTTTAACCTTTTGCCAACACAGCATTGACAAAGAGGTATGACACCATCTTTGGTATTACTATATTCACAAAAATTTACAAGCATGTACACTTAGCCTAGAAAAACTCCTCCCATGTTATATGGGGAGGAACATAGACTGGAAACTGACAGGAACAAGAGTACAGTGGACAACTTTTTCTGCCTTCTAGATGCAAAGTTTAAGATTTTGGAAATACTGGCCAAGAAGCTGGAATCCCAAATAAGGACTCAGTGTCATCCTCTCTGTTGAAATAATAACATCTTTTTATCTGGTCATTAACTGATTCTGTATCATGTCTCCATTTGGGAGCTCAGACCTCCAGCTGAGCACCTGAGGAATTTTTTTTAAACAGGCATAAACTTAATGAACAAAGGCTCCAAACAAGTGTTTATGCATTTTAAAAAATGAGGTAGAACAATATTTACTCCTTTAGATACAAATTTTTACTTTAACATAAATTAACAGAAATTAAATTTCTAAGCTATTCCAGAATGTTTTATTTGAAAAAATAAATTAATTAGTTTTATTTGAAAAAAAAAAAAAAGATGTGATATTTCAAAACTGCAAATTATGCAGAAGAAATTAATGCCAGGTCATTCCTCTACAAGTATTTTTCTTCCTCCTCTTGGATCTGTTTCTACTTGCAACATTCTTCTGGCTTATTAAAGGTTTATAATTGAGACAGAGATAAAAATGCCTATTACAAAGAGCAACAATTATTAACTGCTATGAAAATAAACTGGCTTGTGTCTAACTTATGGAAAGCAACAGATGGCCAAGGAGGGGATGCTGAAACAACGAACATGAGAGGTTTTGTGCTCGCTGTGCTTCTCCACGATAAAGAATATAATCAACAGGAACTACAAGCATTTCTCAAGTAATACCTAACTGCACAGAGGAATTTGTCCTGGAAAAAAAGATATAGGAAATATAAACCGCAGAGGCATACTTTAAAATGTTATGCCAAAGTCTTAGAGTTGTAAACGTGTTTTTTCCAACAATTTTACATGAATGAAGACCATCTGCATTCATTATGCTCCTTGATACAATTTTGGTTGCTAATGCTGCTCAATCCTTTCCCCTTTTCCCCAGAAGATCTTTTAAGATGTAAAATCGTTTAAAATTGCAGGAATCCAACATTCCTGCAATCAGCTAACTGGCAGAATTAGCTAACAGGCAGACTTAAAGCACAGATGGAAAAGTACATGAAAGCGAGAGATGAAACATTGATTCAGTAGGTTCTCTTGCAAGTATGAAAAACCTTTACTTCAGAAATACCAAGCAGTACCCATCATTGCTTCATTTTCTTAAAATTGCAATGACAAACAATATGAGTTTTTTCTCAAAAGAAAGACATTTCCTGTGGACCAAGTAAGGAAAAGGGAAACCTGAGAGACAAACGGGAATGACGAACAGGTCATTCTATTGGTTTCTTTTCTTAAACATGAACTACCTTTAATTAAAGAAGGATCAATTTACACAACTGCCAGTGACAAAAGTAGAACCTACTGTAGGTACACTACTAGATTGGTTACCATGGCAAAGGAAGGTTGTACTGTAGTCAAATACACAAATAGGTTCTGCCATTTTGTCTGCACTAAGTTCTGAGCACTACCAGAGAATAAGATGTTGTACTTCAGAGATCTGGATGGATAAAGCTTGCATTGCCTATTGATAACCAATTCATTTTTTGCCTACAGTACTGGTGCTAACAAAATAGAAGTTGAGATTCTCCAAGAAACAGCTAGTTCTGGCACAGTAATTCCAAATTAGTGTTTCCTCAAAAACACTACATGCTTTGAGTTAGGTACCCAGTTCCCAAACTCCACACGTTTAACAGGAACTTCTCTTGTCCTGCTCAGCTCCTTACAAAAACTTCTGATGTGAAGGCTAAGTGAACCGAAGCAGACACTCCCAACCATTCATGCAGTCAAAGAGAAAAAAGCAAAAACCAATATGCTTTCATATACTCTGGACTGAAAGTACTACAGAAGACTGTTAGACTAATTACCAGTCATATACCAAAATTGACGAGGATGAAATCAGCCCTTTAAATAGCCACTGGAAAAAAAAAAAAAAAAAAAGAAAAGAAAAATCACAATAATATATTCTAACATCACAGTTTGGAAATAAACTTGTACCTGACAATGCTACACTTGGATGCCCTGATCATGATTTCATCATTTATAAAACAATTTTCTCACACTCTCCAGTCACTAAGGAAGAGCTCAGCCCAAATCCTACAAAGACTCAAAACTATGCCATCAAAACAGACAGCAAGCAGATACGCTCATACTCTATCACGGAACAAACATGCACCACCACACATTTTTGAACACAC
This sequence comes from Phaethon aethereus, assembly GCF_964289735.1. Lineage (NCBI taxonomy): Eukaryota > Metazoa > Chordata > Aves > Phaethontiformes > Phaethontidae > Phaethon > Phaethon aethereus. The sequence goes on from NC_138577.1 coordinate 27,444,905, forward strand.
AACACTGGTAGAATGTGTATGAGCAGCTGATACAGCCAAACTTGACCTATATTCATACAACAGAATTTAGATTGTGTTTACAAAAATAAGAAATTCCATAACCTGATTCACACGCATAGTTGCGCCTAGATAGATCCTGGTGCCTTCTGTATCAAGGCCACCAAAACATAAAAACAAGTGTAAAATTTTCCTTTTCACTGGAAAAATCTGGATCCTTATATACCTCAGTCCATAAAGATGTGAAAAAATTCTCACACACTGATGCTAGAAGTTCGTAGAACCTCCTCAATGACTTTCATTTAAACAGTATGGTATGAAAGAGAGAGATGAGATGTTTTGAAACATCCAAGTCTTGTCAGATGCTAGCAGCAGCAACGCAGTAAATTCTCGGTAGGACCAGACAGCTGCTTTTTAAAACCCCAACTCTAAGAACTTACCAGCTGAACAAAAGTTGTAGTTACTCCAATTCAACTGGAAAACATCATCTCACTTGAAACACCAGCTTCAGCACGCAGAGCCTGTAGGAACCTAGAATTTTTTTGCCTCAACTGCCTAAACTGTACCATCAAAATAAACACCACATATTGCTGCTGCCATTAAACAGAAAAATTCAGCTTCCAACACATCATGGTGCAAAGCAATGCAAGAACAAAAATCTGGGAGCATGACATTGCCAAATTCACCGGATTCTTGTTCACAAATATTGTTCATATGTTTGATTACATAGAAAAAAGTACTGAGCCACACTTAGAAAACTAGGGAAAACTGTACCTTCTTAAATCCTGGCCCTAGCAACTTTGGAAAGGTTAAGCCTCATTTTCTTACTTTGATTTCTTCTTAGATTTTCAAAGCTTTCTCACCCCTCCCCCAAACTAGACAGTTTTCCTGAACTTTGTCTCATGGTTTGATCGATTCTGCAAAGGTAGCAGGGAGCAGCTGGAGAGAACAACTAAAGAAGATGTCAGAGAGTAAAGGAAAAGGTAAGGCTAAGGTGGAGATATCTGGACCATGTCGTAGCCTCACCTCATGGATTCGCTTGCGGGCCCGATGCAGCACCTCCTCGTATCCCTTCTGCCGCAGCTCACTCAGGCTCTCATAATACTCTTCGGGGTCATCAGTCTCAGTGAAGAGTAGCTGTGAAAGGATCTTCCAGCCGCAGGTATCCAAGCTGTGGACCAAGTAAACTTGCAGTTTGTAGCAGAGAGCATCCATCTCCTGCTCGGATAGCTCCGGGGCTCCGAACAGCACCGTCCACATGCCCGAGGGCTCCTCGGGGAAGGCAGGCAGGTAGGGCTCCAGCTCCGAGTTCACCGAGCACAGCTGCTGATGCACAGCCCGCAAGTCTTGGAAGGAGAAGAGGCCGGCCCAGCTGCACTCCTCCCCCGCGGGCTCCGCGTCGGGAGCGGCCGGCTCGGCTGCCTGCAGCGGCGAGGGCGGTAGCGACAGCGCAGCGGCCGCCACCTCCTCCTTCCCCAGCTCCAGCACTTCTATCTCTTCGGCGGCACCTGCCGCCTCCGGGCCCCGCTGCGGCCTCCCGGCCGGGCTACTCTTGGCGCGCAGCGGGCTCTTCGACAGCGCCTCGGCCGCCGCGCCCCGCTCGGGGCCCCGCGGCAGGCCGGGGTCCGCGCCGCAGGCCGGGCCCCGGCGCACCGTGGGGCTGCCGGCGTTGGGGGCGGCTCTGGCCTCGGGGCCGGCGAGGCCGCCGCGGCGGGGCTCGCGGGAGCCGCTGCGCTGGCGCTGCGCCGTGCGGTTGTGGCAGGTGATGGCGAACTTGCCCTCGATCTCGTTCCAGGCCACAATGAAGACGAACTTGTGCTTCTCCCGTTCCTGGAAGGCGTGAGGCCTCACGGCCACCCAGTCGGCCTCCAGCGTTTCCTCCAGGGCGAAGGCGGACATGGCGCTGCCCGGCTTCCCACGCCCGCGCCCCCCCCGCACTCTCCCCGCTCCCGTCCCGTCAGCCGCCCCCGCCTGCCCCGCCGCGTGCTGGCTCCCCGCAGCCCCGCGCGCCTCCTCACCGCCCACCATCAGCCATTTTAGCGGCGGGGGGACGGGGAAGGCGCTGATGGGGGAGGATGCGCTGGGTCCCCACCGGAGCGGAGAGGGGGAGTGGGGGGTGGGGAGGGAGGACAGAGAGGAATCACCTCCTCTCTGCTCGGAGCCCGCCGCCTCTGGAGCCCGCCGCCGCCTCTGGTCATCGGCCTGCTGCCGCGGCGCGCAACGCCCGGTGCCCTCGCACAGGTACTTCACGCGCGTCACGTGGGGCAGGATCTGTTTACAAGCGGCGGTGGCGCTGCGGAAACCCAGCGCCAGCCCCGCGGCAACTCAGCGCCGGCCCCGCCCCACGGCCTCCCGAAGCCCCGCCCCCCGGGCCGCGGGCCGCCTTCCCCATTGGCTTTCCCCGGCGGAGGGAGATGGGCGGAGCCTCACGGCCCGCCCCGCCCCTTCTCCGCCAGCCACGCTCGTGGTCTTCCCCCACCCCCCGCTCCTCGGTCCCCGTAGTGGGCGGGGGGGCGGTGCCCCGCCCCTTCCCTCGGACGTACAACAGGGCCCCGCGCGTTGCATGCTGGGAAGGGCACGTGCTTGGTCCCCGCCGTTAGGGGGTGGAGGCCGGAGCCGGGCCGGGCCGGGCGACTGCGTGGGAAGCGGAGCAGCGCCGGGCGGGGGGAAACGGGCTGTCTCGGTGAAGTCTACCACCGCGGCTCCCAGGGACAAGCTGGGGGCAACGGCCTCTGCTCCGGGCAGCTTCTGAGGCAGCACTGGCTTTGCCTGCCGCGGCTCTGGCCTTGCTGTTAACTCCTTGTCAGCCCGGTGGGGCATGACGGCCGCAGTGGTCCAAGCACTGCAGCTCCCTTGTCCACTCCGCGCTAGCGTGCAACTGGTGCTGCTTTCCAGGGCCTCTGCCCCCAGGCTGGTCAGGCAACAAATCCTTCCACTGGGAAATGATACCTGCAGAGGATTTGTTTCTGCTTTTCCTGTAAAGTGGCCTTCTGCATGTTTACAGGAAAGGATGTGGTGCTTCAGCAACTTTTTTAGTTGTATGACTTCATTCTGACTAGAGATTCAACCAAAATACTTCAAAGACCCGTTATCAAGAGCACCTAGCAGCATGCCAGGCTACAGAATTTTGTGCTTGTAGTTAGGCTGCAAAAGAGCGCAGCATCTGTGACAAGACCTGGAGACAAGGGCATGCTCTGAAATGGCTGTCTTGGGCAATTGTGTACGTTTATAACTGAAATTAACTGCACTGAGACACAGTGTTTTATGCTCAAGTCGGCCAGCCCTACGTAAGAGTTGGCAGTGCCTGCAGTGCTCTCTGAGGTTTCCAAGTGTATTGCAGAGCACGTAGGTTACAGCAAGCCTGCACAGACAACTCTCATAAGCATGTCTGAAAGGAGTGATTAATTACCTGTGATTCCAAGGCCGAGTGCCAGTTTCCTGGTGTCCTTCAGGATGTTCCATTTATCCTCTTGTATAAGTAAAAAAAAAAAAGGTATTTCTTACTATAACAATCCCAAAAGACTTGCATCAAATATAAGATCAGTAGACAATATGCATCGGCCCATTTGTGATATTGTTGTCCTGCTCCAAATTAGAAGAAGTAGTGGGAAAATAAAACATTCCTAATTGGAATTGCCAGAGAAGCAAGAGTGAGTCACAGCTCTTTCCCAAAGTTACTGTCTTGACTAGCATCCTGACCTTGGAGATTAAAGTATTTGAGGAGGGCCTCTCACAAGCCAAGCATTCTCTGGTCATTAACAAAGCAACCTTGTATATGCAGGAGAATCAAGATTACGTCTTGAATACCCAAAGCTGTTAGAAAAAAGGAGGAAATTACGGCTCAGCAGGCAGAGGAAGGACCATATCTGCATTCTAAAGCTAAGGGTGATGTGTGCTGTACATCTTGGAGAGCAGCATTCTTTTCTGTTACCATAAATGTAGGCACCAGATCAAAGCACCTGTGAGATGATCTGGAAGATTTGATTACACCCCATGTGAAGTGGCCAAGCAAGCAAGCAAGCAAAGAATATACTGGTGGAGAAACAAATTTTCAGTAGATGAATGTAAGCAGCAATTCAATTTTGTCTTTAGTAATGCATGACAGAAAAATTAAAACAATGAAGATACAACAGTATATATGTGTATCTGTATCTCCAGGCTTAAGAAAATTAAACATGGGCTCAAAATTTTTCACCAGCCAAAGGATCAGAGTCTTAGTATTTCAGGTACGTTACTGTAGAGGCTGAGGTCTTTGGAGCAGGATTAGCCTGGCTGTTCTCAGATAGCAGAGGGCAAGCCAATATGATTTGAAGCAAATATTGAGTAAATGTAACATTTGGGAACTGGCTGAAAAGTAGTCTGAAAATCACTCAGCTACTATCACGTTTCTGATAGACCTCTTTTCATACAGCTCTCAAGAGCTCTTATATTGTGCCAAAATTGTACCCTTACAGAAAAACCTGGAAGGAAATAGCAATTTTTCAAAATCACGTTTTCAAGGAACACTGAGTAGCCTTCACAGTGACTTCTGTATTGAGGGACATGCATAACTTGTCGTTCATAAAAATATAAAGGGCAGGATTTTCAGATGTTGGTGAATTGTTTTTAAGTATGGTTAGAGGAAATACATCACTGATTTTGACCGAATAATCCAGCAAAAAATTAAGATTACATTCTTAAAGGCCTGAATTGCCATCTGAACAGGGCTTGTGGTGGGGTGTACTGTTCATCACTAAGCAGAAGTGGGTTAGGTAGCACCCAATCAGCCTGACCTGTGGTTGACTCCCACACTTTAAAAAGGTGCCAAGTTTGCAGCAACTGAAAGGACTACTGGGGAGTGTCTCTGAAGAAAACCCGAGCTGTCTGGAGAGAAGGGAACTGCTGCCATGCTGCTGCCAAGGACATGGCATTTCAGCACGTGAGGAACCCATCACTACCATGGAAATTGCACACGTGAGAGGCATAGTTAACCTTACCAGCAGGGCTATTGGAAGTAGCAGTTACTCAGCCAACAGGCTGGATTATTATGTTTTATAGAGCCAAAGGTTTATGAGAGCCACAAGCATCCTGTCGCTAGTAAGCTGAAGTGTAAGGTTAGGAATTCAACTGATGTAAATTTTTTTTTTCTTTTTTTTTTTTTTTTTTTTTTTTTTTTGTAATAACTGTGTCAAGCACCAGAACTTTTAAGGCAGGGAGTACTTCAAGTCATTGCTATGCCGGGGCAGTCTCCAAGTAGTGATACTTAATAAGATCTTGAATTAGTAAGCCAGTGAAGAGTAGGTTTGCAAACCTCCAGGAGTTACTCTGTGCTTTTTTTGCCTTGCAGTATCATTTCCCTGAGCCTGTACCTGCTGGTTCTCAGACATGATCTCAGTTCAGATAGGTGTTGGGAGAAGAAGGAAGCTACAGAATCCAAATTCAGCACAGAAGGTAGCCTGCCTAGGCAGATGCATGCATAATAAATGCAGAACTGGGCTAGTGATGGGATGAAACCCCGTGGAACTGCACATATGTTCTTATTTGCACATATGTGGGGTGGATTAGTAATTGCTGAGAGGAAGAGGTTGGGTCCTCTGTGCATTTAATAACCTGAACCACTGCAATGTGATCTCACCCAATGCTGCCTAAATTGTCTTCTGCATGCTGATGTTGTGAACAAGAACAGAAATACTCCTTTAAGTAACATTCCAGCACTTAGGGTGTGAGTCCTACAGCATGCTGCAGGCTGAACTGAAATTATGCCCTTCTTTGAACACCATGGGTAAACTAGCTTTAGTACAAAGCGTTTTTGAGAAAACCAGGTCCCCTCTGGGAAGCATGATTTAAAGTTTGATCAATTCCAAACAACTGCTTTTGCAAGAGGATTTCTGTCTGAATACAAACTATTGTATTCTCAATTAACCAGCTGTGCAATTTCTTACAGTAGTTGAGATGAAGCGGGGATGATAATCAATAGTGTGCTTCAAAGTACCATAGCATCAGGAGTATTTTTAGGTGTCCTGAAATTGCTATTAAGTATTGTGCTTAACACAACTATGCTGGACAAGCATTTTTAATAGGTTTCTGTTGATAGTATGATTCAAATGTTGATGTGGGCAAGCCAAATAGCAATGTCTGTTCGTTGTTAGTGGGAGTCTTCTTTCTGGCAAAAGTTTTAAAAGTGTTTTTGAGAGTATGTGCGTATAAAATGAGACAAGAAGCTGGCTGCATGAAAGCACTTGACTTTGTGATGCGCTAGTAGCAATGAAACATCCACCCAAAAGCATACTTTCTTGTAATAGTTGTATCTGCACTTGAAATTCTGGAAGTACTTACCCTTAACAGCTGTGATATAAGAGATTTGGGTTAGTTTCCAAGGACAAGGAATTGCATTGTTCAGCAGAACCAGTATAGGCGCAGTGCATGTGATAGCCCATCCGTTTTATGGAGGAAAACTGTATGCTTGGGATATTTATGCTGGCTCTAAATGGAATAATTTTCTGCAACTAAATATTATTGCAGTTGTAGAACATGTGGAGTTATTACTGTGTGGTAAGCTTTACAAACATGATAAACTGAACAAATCTCTCGCTTACTGCTGAGAGGACCCACTAGTTTAAATATAAATCAATCTTTCCTTGAAAGGAATCATTCATAAAAGTTAATCTGCTCCCGTATAGCCAAACAACTACACAAAGTTAGTTTGTCTGTTTACGTGAAAGGCAGAATGAACTTAATGGAGTAAAAATTATGTTGGTAATACACAAGAATCACTCTTTGAAAGTTCAGATGATAGAAAAACCTACGTTTCCAATTTAAACTTGCCATGGTAGTGGGAAAATTCTAAGTTTAACTAATAAGAATTTTACTAAATTACATGAAAGTTATCAGTAGTCTCTGTGGTAGATAAACAGTTTGCACCAAGAGAGGCAAGTTGAGCAGTCCTGTCTTGCAGGCTGGATGAGTTAGGAGTGATGGTGCTTGCAGCTCCCTTTAGTGGTTTACAAAGCGTTTTGTCAACTTGTTTGTTTACAGAAACCATATTCTTATGCACTCCACCCAAGTACATGGAGATAGGGAAAATGATCCTGATGACAGAAAGAACAATTTGTAGCTTTGAGAAATACAATGTTTTTTAAAAGTAGTTGATCTTTGTCTTAAGTGCAAAAATGCAAGAAATGTTTCTAATGTAAAAAAAAAAAGCTTTTTGTCATGCTTAATATTTCATAATTAAAGATAATTTTATCAAACAGTTCCCCAAAAGTTGTATTTCTTTGAGGACCAAACCGAAAAACTCCAGTCATATTATTTTGAGATGCCTCAAAATACTGATCTATAGAGAAAATGCTGACTTGGCTGTGAATACAGTGTACTGAAGTTGTTGTCTTGATTTCAGCTGGGATAGAGTTAATTTTCTTCGTGATAGCTGGTATAGTGCTGTGTTTTGTATTTTTGATGAAAATAACATTGATAACATACTGCTGTTTTCCATTGTTGCTAAGCAGTCAAAGAGCATTCAGCTTCTCATGCTGGCCTGCCAACAAGGAGGCTGGGGGTGCCCAGGAAGCTGGGAGGGGACACAGCCAGGACAGCTGACCCAAACTGACCAAAGGGGTATTCCATACCATATGATGTCATGCTCAGCATATAAATCTGGGGGAAGAAGAAGGAAGGGGTGGATGTTCAGTGTTTGTCTTCCAAGTAACTGTTGTGCATGATGGAGCCCTGCTTTTCTGGAGGTGGCTGAAGTGGTGATGGGAAGAAGGGAATGAATTCCTTGGTTTGCTTTGCTTGTGTAAAAAAACAGGCTTTTGCTTTACCTGTTAAGCCATCTTTACCTCAACCCATGAGTTTTGTGACTTTCACTCTTCTGATTCTCTCCTCCATCCCCCACGAGTGGCTACATGGGGCTTGGTTGCCAGCTGGGGTTGAACCATGACAGCTGTGCAGCAATATCAAGACTGTAGTGGAAGCTATTACTCAAGGAAAGAGGAAGCAATATATTTAGCCACATCCACAATACAACTCAATCAAGAACATTTGTAACTAAGCAGGGAAGCCACAAACCACAGAACAAGCATTGAGTTATAACACACAAAATACCTGCGCGAATCTAAAAAAAGGAAATTTTAGTTCCTGTGGTAGTGAATACAGTCAGCCCTCTGATTAATCAGTGGAACAAGAAAACAGCTTAGATGTTTTTAAGTAGGCCGAGAGGTTCAATCCTCTCTATCCCTCATACACTGGTGGAAAGTTTGATAGCCTGACAATCCTGGTCTGTCTGCAAGATCACAGCAGGCCTATACTAAAATAATTTGAATGTATGGAAAAAGCTCTATCTGAAGAAATCTGTATTGCCTTTTGGGTGAAAAGACTGTTAAAGGCCACTTAGCTTTTGACCACTGTATTAGGTTTATGTGGCTTTTGGTAGCAGGGGGGCTGCGGGTGTGGCTTCTGTGAGAAGATGCTAGAAGCATCCCCCATGTCCACTAGAGCCAATGCCAGCTGGCTCCGAGACAGACCCACTGATGGCCGAAGCTGAGCCGATCAGCAACAGTGGCAGTGCCCCTGTGATAAGATATTAAAGAAGGGGAAAAAATCTGCTGCACAACAGAACCTGGGAGAGGGGAGTGAGAAAATGTGAGAGAAACAATTCTGCAGACACCAAGGTCAGTAAAGGAGGTGCTCCAGATACTGGAGCAGATTCCCCTGCATCCTGGGGTGAAGACTGTGGTGAAGCAAGTTGTCCCTCTGCAGCCCATGGAGGTTAACAGTGGAGCAGATACCCGTCTCCACCATGGAGGACCCCGCATCGGAGCAGGTGGATGTGCCCTGAAGGAAGCTGAGACCCCACTCTGGAGCAGATTTTCTGGCAGAACTTGTGACCCTGTGGGGGACCCATGCTGGAGCTGCCTGTTCCTGAAGGACCGCACCCCGCAGAAAGGACTCATGCTGGACCAGTTCATGAAGGACTGCAGTCTTTGGGAAGGACCCATGCTGGGGAAGTTCATGGAGGTCTGTCTTCTGTGCATGGGACTCCACACTGTAGCAGGGGAAGAGCATGAGGAAGAAGAGCAGCAGAGACAGTGTGTGATGAACTGACCACAACCCCCATTCCCTGTCTCCCTGTGCCACTCAGGGCGAAGAGGTAGAGAAATCAGAAGTGAAGTTGAGCCCAGGAAGAAGGGAGGAGTGGGGGAAAGATGCCTTTAGATTTGTTCTTATTTCTCATTATCCTACTCTGATTTGATTGGTAATAAATTAAATTAATTTTCCCCAAGTTGAGTCTGTTTTGCCTGTGGTGATAATTGCAGTCCTTGTCCTTATCTCAATCCTTGAGCCTTTAGCCATGTTTTTTTCCCTGCTCTGTTCAGCTGAGGAGTGGGTGTGATAGAGTGGCTTGGTGGGAACCTGGCAGCCAAGCTCAACCCACTGCAACCACTTAACTTTTTAGTGTGTGACGCTGGCATCTACTATAAACATATAAGCTGTTGTTCCTTTGGTCTGAGGGAGGAAAACTTTGAACACTGGATGAGTCATTCATATTTCCATTATGTTTCCAGGCCATCTGACCCCTGCAAGATTCTGCAGGGCTTATGTCACTGCATTATACACTGGCTGAAATAAGCATAACAGACTATTGTAAGCACAGCCAATGCTGTCCTTGGGTCACAATTTGCATGGTAAAATTTCTAAATACATTCTCTAAAAGGCTAAGAATAGATTGAGTAACAGACAAATTACTCAATTACATGATTAAGGTGTAAGTGTGCAATTTCTAGCCAATACTCAAGACGTCTTAGCTTGAATATGATAAATGTAATCTATTAAGGTGATAAAAAGCTGCACTCAGCCAAGAAAGCATCAGGATTTGTTTGCATTGTTTATGACTTTCAAAGCTGTCTTACCAGACAAATTTTATCTCCAGTCAAGACAACACCTTCAGGGAGTGACAGGAAATTTGTCTTTTGCTGTCCAATTAATCCTCATTGCTTTCTCTATATTGCTCAAGATTCTAAGCATGATCAATTATCAGATTAAGTACCTGTGATATATGAAATCACATGAACACTGTCATAATTTTTTTTTCACAAAAAAATTCCAGTATTTCTCATTCTTACAGGTTAGGGAAGCCCATGGATACTTATTGATTTTATTATTCACTAACTCTCTCAAGTATGCCCAGTGCATTTTGAGTTACTTGCTAGCCTCACCACAGAAACTAGTGTATCTCCTGCCTGTATGTAATCTCCCAGCTATTTCAGCTATACTCTTCTAAATACTCAACCTGCTTATGTTAAAGCTGCCTTGTATACATTTGTGTAGGATTCAGTCACAGCTCTGGGTGCAGTGTAGACGTACATAAAGCCTTTGAAGAGCAACATCTTAGAAAATTCATTTTTGCTTGGCACATCAGCAACAGAGTACACTAAGACGGAGGCAGAGTTGGGGAAGAAGCTAAAATACAAGGCAGACTAACACCCAGACTTTCAACATAAAAATTGTTAGGCTTCTATGATGTTTACTAAGCACAGAGTATTTTCATAGGCATTTTGAAATTCTGTCTCCTAGTAAAGCACAGGTCAGCAGACTAGAGCGAATTTAAAGTTATACCAGCTCTTAAGCAGAAGTAACTACTGATAGCAGCAGTAGTTTGGCAGCTATGTGTTCCAGCGTTTTGGGATCCAGTGAGATTGGAGACAGTTCAAGACAGAGGATAGCCTGCTGGGTAAAGAAATACACGCTAGTGAGAAAGTCTTGCAACCAAATTCTCCAGAGCGCTGTGGGAACGCTCCACACAAGGGCACAAACTCAGCTTATGGAGTGAAAGGTCACAATAATTCTGCTGATGGTACAGGCAAGCCTTCACCCTGAGTGTTCATATGAAAGCATGTCAGGATGAGTACCCTACATGTTGGAGGTCTGAGGTGTTCTCTACATGTAAGTTGAAGGCCTGACATTTAGCTTCACTTATAAAAGAAGTTCTCATCCTGATGAAACTGTTCTGGAGAAATACCGGGTAGCATCAGCTGCAGTCTGTAGACATAGCTATACCTGAAGCTGCTACATACTTGAGTCTGATTCAGTTACTCAGTACAGGAGAAACAGACGGTATCTTCATCTGGTTCCATCTTCAGCTGAATTGCCATGTGATCCCACTGCCAGTACTGAGGAAGGGAAATGGTCCTGGTAAAAAGAAGGCCAAATCTTCTGTTGAGGGGCCTCTGTGCTTCCCAGTGGGTGGATAAAATCCCACCTTAAATACAGATGGTCAGATTTTGAAGAGTAGCAAAGTCCAAGAGAGATCATACGAAGCTATAATTTGTAGTCTAAATGACAGTGATCAATAGGAGATGAGTTTTGTTTCTTTTTGTAATGTCAATTGGGCATTACTGTTTGGCAAGCCTCTGAGTAGGCATTCTGCAGTGAAGCGGAAAAGTTCAAGGATGTGGGATGGGAGAAGGCCTGGTGTTAGAAATAATACATGTTTCTGTATCCAAATAATGTTCAGCATTTGTAGAAAGATTCTTCATTACTGTCACATGATTGCTGATGAATAGCTGGGCTGAAAGAAAATCAAGCTTCCAAAAAAGGAGAAGCTTTTATTTTTAGAAATAAATATTTTTCCTCTCAAGCAGTATCTCAAGCGCTTTGCACAAATATTCACCTTCTGATTGTGGGCCCTTCAGAATAGAAAAAATGTCCGTATCATTACTTTATAAACTTGTTTGTAGGCAGAAATGAAACATGGCCTTTTTAACTGACATTAGAAGGTTACCTGTGTCCCATTCTACTATTCTACTATTCTACATGTTCTACTATTCTCTAGCCTATTTAATGAGTCTTACTGTTTTCAGTTCTTACATTTATGCCTCAGGCAAAGAATTTATTCTATGAGCAATAGAATATTCAAAACTGTTTTCTTACAAATTCATGTTCTGTATCCTCAATTCAATGTCCTAACTCACCCTGCATCCCCCTCAAGGCACCACCACACCTGGGTAAGCATCAGTATGTGCTATGACTCACCTAAAGCTATGTTAATACAGGTATGTGTGTCTTAGTTGGTCGGTCAGCTGATACAAAGCATAAGTTGTGTGTATATGTGTATGTTAATGGCAGATTTTTTTTGAACTTGTAAAAAATGCATTTACCCATTGACATTTCACCAGTTGAACCAGATGACCTTTTGAGGTCTCATCCAATCTGAATCATTTTGTGATTCAACATTGTTAAAATTAATTTACCTTTGGATACTTCAGCTGCTGGACCCATCCAACCTGAATTATTTTGCAATTCAGTGCAAAAATTGGCCAGCACGTTCAAATATTATTAGGTGTGGAGGGGATGCGGACTGATAGGTGGTGATTGTGTAAGCCTTGTTTTCTCAGAAGATCAGACTAGTGTAGCATACCCAGCAGTGGGCTCTGAGCCTGGCACTTCAGTGTTGCTAGCTCAGGCTCTGCTTCTCATATTACCAAGGTTTACTTTCAGCATCTGTTCAACAAATTTACTCCATACCTGACATCACTGAAATGAAACCTAATGACACTGTAGGTTATTAACATATTTTGTCAATCACCTATTTGGTTTTAGCATAATATAGCATATGTAAGACAAACCGATTTTTATGATGGTTTTGTATATTCGCTCTAAGGCTCTGGTCTTGTTTTCTTTTGCAGAGAAGCTGGTCATCCATAGGAATAGGTTTTTTTAAAGATTTCTCATGTACTTGTCATTAATTACCAGCTGACACCTTTTCCAGCCAGTCTTTATTCCTAGAATTGCATCATGTGACAAACACTTCTTAACATCCTTTGCTGTTGATGAAAGATCTAAAGAATTCTGAGTTGTTATTCAAGTTCCTCTTGGTAATTTCTTGTCATCACACTGTGGCAAACCCTTTCTGTTTAATTATATCAAAACTATATTCTGTATGTTTATTTCTTTTGGAGATACTCAGGTTGTCATAACCATAGTTATAAACAATATAAGACTAACTGCTTAAAATAAGGGAGAGATGTCTTTTATTAAACATAGTTGGGGAAAAATGTGCTTTACTTTAAATACTATTAATTTATACTATCAGTGGGTGTTAAATTCTATTCTTTTTCCTTTACACTGTTTACAGGATCCTTTTTGGTATATAAGTTTTGTTGAGCACTGAAAGATGGTCCTGTTTCTTTTGCTTAGTAATTCCTTGTTTGTTTACCAACACAGAAGACTCATTAATGTTGAGACCAGTACTGTTTAATATCTTCATCAGTGTCATAGACAGTGGGATTGAGTGCATCCTCAGCAAGTTAGCAGATGACAAGCTGAGTGGTACGGTTGACACGCCTGAGGGACAGGCTGCCATCCAGAGGGACCTGGACAAGCTCAAGAAGAGGGACCTGGACAACGTCAAGAAGTGGGCTCATGTGAACCTCATGAGGTTCCACAAAGCCAAGTGCAGGGTCAAGCACCTGGGTCAGGGTGACCCCTGGTATCAGTACAGGCTGGGGGATGAAGGGAATGAGAGCAGCTGTGCCCAGAAGGACTTGGGGGTCCTGGTGGATGAAAAGCTGGACAGGAGCTGGCAACGTGGGCTCACAGCCCAGAAGGCCAACCGTTTACCGGACTGCATCAAAAGAGGGGCGGCCAGCAGGTCGAGGGAGGGGATTCTGCCCCTCTACTCCACTCTGGTGAGACCCCACCTGGAGTCCTGCATCCAGCTCTGGAGCGCTCAGCACAGGAAAGACAGGTTGGAGCAGGTCCAGAGGAGGGCAACAAAAATGGTCAGAGAGATGGAACACCTCTCCTATGAGGACAGGCTGAGAGAGTTGGGGTTGATTCAGCCTGGAGAAGCGAAGGGTCTGGGGAGACCTTACTGCAGCCTTCCAGTACTTAAAGGGGCCTAAAAGAAAGGTGGGGACAGACTTTTTAGCAGGGCCTGTTGCGATAGGACAAAGGATAATAGTTTTAAACTAAAAGGGTGTAGGGCAGATTTAGACCAGATGTAAGGAAGACATTTTTCACCAGGAGGGTGGTGAAACCCTGGCACAGGTTGCCCAGAGAGGTGGTAGATGTCCCATTGCTGGAAACATTCAGGGTCAGGTTGGACGGAGCTCTGAGAAACCTGGTCTAATTGAAGATGTCCCTGGTCATTGCAGAGGGGTTGGAATGGATGACCTTTAAAGGTCCCTTCCCACCCAAACTGTACTACAACTTTATGATTAATCACTCTAGTTCTGCTTATTTAAAATATCACTGATTCTTCTGTAATTAACAACTACCTTCTTTTTAGTAGCTTCCTGTTTTCTGTAAGACTTGATGGACTTTAACTTATTATGTCTTTTGATAATTTTCAGCCAAAGTTTTGAATATGTCTGCTGACAGAGACAGATCTACTGATGATCTTCACCTGTTGCAACTAATTCAAGTCAGCTGCAAAGCATTCTGATTTTACTGAATATGTCAGAGAAGTTCAACTTCTTGAATAAAAAATTTCTATCGCCTCATCTCTTGTTTACCTTTCCTCCAGTGAGATACTGATCATTTCCTTCTGGGAATGGATGTTTCACTTGTGACCTTGTTAATAACAGGAGACTCCCCATCTGGTGGCTTTGTTTAGCATCCCTTCGTTTTAATTTCACAAATTGCTTTTGGAATTTTCCTGAGGATTTTGAGTGGTGCCAAATATATTTTATATGACAATCAAAATTATTTTTTATTGAAGGACCCTATTTTTCATTTGTAGAACTGCAAAAGCTTCAGTGCCATTTCAGTCATCAAAAGTATGGTAGTATTTCAGTGTAGTTGATTTGTACTTCAGTGTAGTTGATTTGTAATTCCTTATTACAGCTATCTGAATTTGAGTGTCCACAGTCCCTCAAATCTGCATTTGTATTACATTAATATTTTACAGACATTTATGTGCTTAACTTTACTACTCTGAATTGTCTCACTGATTTGAAAGGAACACCTTCCATTCCAAGTAGTATGGGAAATATTTCACCTAAGCTATTTCTCTTGACATGTTTGCAGTCAGGGCATGCACTAAGAAGCAGGGGAAGGGATCTGAGAAAAGGCTGGTACAAAAAAGGCAACCTGCAATGGGGCCCTAGGTGGTGGCAACATACTTATTTTGTTACTATTACCAAAAGCCTGGCTTCAGTTTAATTTGACCACAGCTTTTAAGTGGCCACTTGAACAGAACTCAGGGTAGGCTTACCTGGCTTATGTGGAGTCAATTATTGCTACTTTTATTACAGAATCTATGTATCTATTATCTATTTATTACAGGAACTATGGGAAGGACCTCAACAGGTTAGGCAGAACATCCATTGTCCCAGAACATAATCCACTGCAGTTAACCTGTTCCTACCAGATGTCCCTGCCATCTCTTTTCTGATGTGTCCAACAACAGAGATTCCTCAGTCTTGTTAGCCGAGCTATTATACCACCAAGTTTTCTTTGTGATGGGAAGATCTTTCTTTGTGTCTAACTTACTTATCTTCTGCAGTTTCAATATTGGGTGAAGTCTTTTGGCTCTATATTGGCTAGAATCTGTGATATTAGCAGGGGATAACACATTAGGAGAGGATGGATGTCTAGGAGCCTGTCATGCATAGAGTGACTTTCCAAGGATAGTGGCTACACAAAAGACAGTGGGGAATGATGCTGTGGGAAGAAATAGAGATGCTGCAGTGGCTGCCGAGGCCAGAAGGGAGGGTTAAGCTGCAATGGGGTAACATTATACCATAGTTGTAGGCCAGAATCTTGAAGGCAAGAGTATGGGTGACCTGAACTATACAAAGGCACTCAGGCCTCATCTCGTCATCATTGGAAGAACCGTGTTTTCTCAGGTTTACGTAACTGAAAGTAAAGACTCTGATTTTTAGCATAAAAGACTGCCTTTCACTTCAGTGATATCTGGGTAAGAGCAGCTCTTTCCTGAGGAGAGCAGAGATGGCTGGGGCTCCTACGCTCCTACGGTTTCGATCCATCGTCCTTCATACCAGAGAGGCTTTAACCGCTTGGCTTGTTTGATCGCAGCACACGTTTCACATTCATGGGTATCCACCCCTTATTCCATACCATTTACGTCATGCCCAGGTCCTATACTTTTCAATACATTCCAATTATTCATTATTACTCTTCCTGTCCTTTAATATATACACACAGATATCACTCTCTTAGTCCATGGGCCATCACTTAAAATGTCTATGGAGTTCAGTCAGTCCATGACTCTGGGCTTCATCCATCATAGCAGTCTCTCAGGGCAGGGGAGATGGTATGTGGTGTTGGAGTATAGCGGGACTCAGATCCCCTATATCCTCTGCTCCAAAACCCTAGAGGTCGACCTCGAGTCTCTCCTGGTGCCTTCTGCCAGAGACTCCAGGTAGGGCCATTCTCCCCGGCTGCCGTGTAGAGCACATTTTTAACATCTTGTCCTGCCCGGACTGGCCCGAGGGCTACGGCATGAACTATTTCCTGTTTGATTTGTTCGAAGGCTTGTCGTTGCTCAGGGCCCCATTTAAAATCGTTCTTCTTCCGGGTCACTTGATAAAGAGGGCTTACAATCAGACTGTAATTTGGAATATGCATTCTCCAGAAACCCACAACACCCAGAAATGCTTGTGTTTCTTTTTTGCTAGTTGGTGGAGACATAGCTGTTATTTTGTTGATCACATCCGTTGGGATCTGTCGACGTCCATCTTGCCATTTTATTCCTAAAAACTGGATCTCTTGTGCAGGTCCCTTGACTTTACTTTGCTTTATAGCAAAACCAGCTTTCAGAAGGACTTCAATTATTTTCTTCCCTTTCTCGAAAACTTCTTCTGCTGTGTTGCCCCATACGATGATGTCATCAATGTATTGCAGATGCTCTGGAGCTTCACCCTGTTCCAGTGCAGTTTGTATCAGCCCATGGCAAATGGTAGGGCTGTGTTTCCACCCCTGGGGAAGTCGATTCCAGGTGTATTGGACACCTCTCCAAGTGAAAGCAAACTGTGGCCTGCACTCTGCTGCCAAAGGGATCGAGAAAAACGCGTTAGCAATATCAATGGTGGCGTACCACTTGGCTGCCTTTGACTCCAGTTCATATTGAAGTTCTAGCATGTCCGGCACAGCAGCGCTCAGTGGCGGCGTGACTTCATTCAGGCCACGATAGTCTACTGTCAGTCTCCACTCTCCATTAGACTCTCGCACTGGCCATATGGGGCTGTTGAAGGGTGAGTGAGTCTTGCTGATCACTCCTTGGCTCTCCAGCCGACGAATCAGCTCATGGATGGGGATCAGGGAGTCTCTGTTGGTGCGATATTGCCGCCGGTGCACTGTTGTGGTAGCGATCGGCACCTGTTGTCCTTTGACCCTGAGCAACCCCACCACAGAAGGGTCCTCTGAGAGACCAGGCAAGGTGGACAGCTGTTTAATTTCTTCCGTCTCCAAGGCAGCTATACCAAAAGCCCACCGGTACCCTTTTGGGTCCTTGAAATACGCTCTGCTGAGGTAGTCTATGCCCAGGATGCACGGAGCCTCCGGGCCAGTCACAATGGGGTGCTTCTGCCACTCATTCCCAGTTAGGCTCACTTCAGCCTCCAGTACAGTCAGCTGTTGGGATCCCCCTGTCACTCCAGAAATACAGATGGGTTCTGCCCCTATATGGCTTGATGGCATCAGGGTACATTGTGCACCGGTGTCCACTAAAGCCTTATATTCCTGTGGGTCTGACGTGCCAGGCCATCTAATCCACACAGTCCAATAAACTCGGTTGTCCCTCTCCTCCGCCTGGCTGGAGGCAGGGCCCCTCTAATCCTGCTCATAGTACTCGTTACCCACTTCTTGTAAATAGGAATCAGAAGTCCCTTCAAGAGGATCAGAGGTGAGATCAGCTCTTCTATTCTTTCTGGGAAGCTGCCCACTGGAAAGTGGAGCGACGATTTTCCTCGAGGAACCTGAACCCCCTTTTGTAATTGTTTTTCCTTGCAGCTCGCGTACTCGTGCCTCTAGGGTCGAGGTAGGTTTTCCATCCCACCTCCTCATGTCCTCTCCGTAGTCACGCAATTGAAACCACAGGGTGGCTCGTGGTGTGTATCCTCTATATCTTCTCTCTTGAACAGAAGAGCGCTTACTCCTAATGGCTGAGACACTGGTCCGTACGGGTGGAGGGTAGGGCATATCCTCTTTGAATTGCCGGAACTCTCGGGACAGTTTCTCTATAGCAGAGACGCAGGCCCGTAGGGAGGAAGAGAGACTTTCTTCGTATTGCCGGAGTTGGCCAGCCAATTCATCCACCGTTGGTCTCTCTCCGTCCTTCCAGGCCATTACTGCTAATGAGTTGGCATATGATGATGGTGCACTCCGTACAAACTTCCGCCACATAGGTTGCGTGCAATTGACTTCATCTGGATCTTTGGATGATTGTCCATTGTCCAAGTCACCATAAATCACTTCCAGCACCGCTAGCTCCCTCAGGTACTGGATACCTTTCTCCATGGTGGTCCACTTGCCTGGGTGACATAGAACATCTTCCTTGAAGGGATACCTTTCCTTCACACCTGATAGGAGTCGTCTCCAGAGGCTGAGGACTTGTGCACCTTTTCCAATTGCTTTGTCAATGCCCCCTTCCCTAGAAAGGGATCCCAGCTGCTTGGCTTCCCTACCCTCTAATTCCAGGCTACTGGCCCCATTATCCCAGCATCGGAGCAGCCAGGTGACAATGTGCTCACCTGGACGACGGCTGAAATCCTTTCGCATATCTCGCAATTCACTCAGGGATAGAGATCGGGTAGTTACCGTCTCTTTTATAAGTTCTTCCTCTTCTTCCTCTCCAAGCGATGACTCGCTCTCTTCCCTCTTCCGTGCTTGTGATGGCCCTGCTTCAGAGCACTCTGCCTCCTCACTCTCTTCCTCTGGCTCCTTCTTAGCAGGATCTTCCTCCTCCCTTACTAAACGAGCTGACTTCCGCTTCCAAGATTTCTTCTTTTGTACAGGGGCAACTGATACCGGGATGGGCTGGTTCTCTGGTTCAGCTGCAACAGTCTGAGTAGCTACAGTGCCCGCCATGGGGGTTGGAGTAGTGGCAGTGCCCGCCGTGGGGGTTGGAGTAGTGACAGTGCCTGCTACAGACGTTGGAGTAGTCACAGTGCCTGCCACATTGCCATCAGACCCAGAGAGCCCCTCTCCCCTTTGCATAGTGTTAAATAGGGTTCGGTAGGCGTGGGCCAGGCCCCAGCACATGGCAATGATTTGTGTCTCCTTGGAGCTGCCAGGCTGACAGCATACTTCTTCCAGATACTCTGCTAGTTTATCAGGATTCTGCACTTGTTCGGGAGTGAAGCTCCAAAACACCGGAGGTGCCCACCGCCCCAGGCATTTGCCCATGCTGTTCCACACACCCTGCCATTCATAACTATCCAGCCTTGGGGCAGATCTCCGGGTGATATTCTTAAATTGCTTGCCAACCTTAGACAAAACTGAAACCATGTTCCCCAGAAGTAGCAATAGAGGTATTTTAACCAGCCAAGGGTGTTCAAAATACTGAAAAATTATTGTGATGAAGGAGGAAATGTTATGATAGAGGGTATCAAAGGTACCATTCTGCATTTCCTCCTTAAAAAACCTTTCAGAGGCAGAAGTATAATTGCTAATCGTCTCCACAAGACTGTAGCCAAAATACAGTAACGGCTTTAGTACAGAGCTCAGATGATACCACATTAAGCTCAAGGTCAGTGCTCTAAAAACAAAATTCACAGGCGAGACATTACTAATCATTGCAGAGTACAGCAGCCCGCAGAAACCAACACCGATCCTTAACATGTACAGCAAAGACGAGAGCATGATGCAAATCAAACTGATATTGTGACCTGCAACCGTTATTATCTCAAGCCTCGGGCCCCACGTTGGGCGCCAAAAAGGACTGTCGTGGTTTAGCCCCAGCCGGCAACTAAGCACCACGCAGCCGCTCGCTCACTCTCCCTCCCACAGTGGGACGGGGGAGAGAATTAGGAAAAACCTCGTGGGTTGAGATAAACACGGTTTAATAGGACAGAAAGAAAGAAGGGAACAATAATGATAATACCAACAAAGGAATGTATAAGAACAAGTGATGCCCAATACAGAAATTGCTCACCACCCCGTGATCGACAGCCCGTCCCCGAGCAGCGATTCCCGCCCCCCGGCCAACTCCAGTTTATGTACTGGGCATGACGTCGTATGGTAGGGAATATCTCTTTGGCCAGTCTGGGTCAGCTGTCCCGGCTGTGTCCCCTCCCAGCTCCCCGTGCACCCCCAGCCTGCTCGCTGGCAGGCCAGCACAAGAAGCTGGACTGTCCTTGACGGCTCAGCAACAACCCAAAACATCAGCACATTATCAACAGTTCCTCATCCCAAATCCAAAACACAGTCTCACACTAGCTTCTGTGAGGAAAACCAGCTCTATCCTGGCTGAAACCAGGACAGTCAGTAAGGAGGGGGAGGTAACCCAAGGAATGGCAGTGAGAGGAAGAGCACTGGGAAGAAGAAAATAGTGAAGAAATAATGGCACAGTGTTTATAGAGTCATCTGTTGGGGATGGAGAGACAATAATGGCATCCTGTATTAATTAGAAGCTCTAAGCTTGTTTTACTGGAACAAATGAGTCAGGAGGGTCAAAGGTATTTATTTTTATGACCCACTGTACAACACTGAATAGTTAAGTCTGGCCATTCAGAGACACCCAAATGTCCTTCAAAAAACACCCTCATCTAAAGAAATCACCAGAAGTTTAAATCTTTATTAGCCACAAAGAAAAGAAAAAAATGGGGAAAGTGGTTGAGGGAGATTTTAACCACATCTCCACATCTCCTTTCCCCATAGCTGCAGTAGTCGTCGTTGGTTTTATTTTGTATCTTATAATAAGGGAAGCTGTTGTATTTGGCAGCCTTTTAGGTGGTATTAAAGATGGTAATAACTGTTCTTTTTGTATGAAGAAGAAATTAAGATGATGAGCCAGAGCTGCTGTTATTACTGTTGTGGTAAAAGCCTGAATCTGCCTCCTACATGATAAATTACGACAAGCACACACAAAAGGGGAAAGGAAAAAAAAAAGAAGTTAGAAAATGCACCTTCTGTTTCTGCTCCTGACTTTAATTTACAGCCTTGTTGCTAGAGGAGGCTGAGCATAGCACATGGTGACTCCAAGATTTGGCTTTTACAAGCGTTGAGCTATCTACAGGCATCGCTTTTCTCTGCCTCCCTGTTTTAGACTTGCATCGGTGCCACCAAGAAGAGTGATCTAGCCGGCTCAAACATAAGCTGAAGCCATAGGAAGAGGAGCAGAAAGAAGAAGACGTTGCGGAAGAAAAGGGGCACAAATGAAAAGATGTGATGGCAGGAATGCAAGTTGTCTTCCAGCAGCTGCATTTCCTTAAGCTGGAGGAAGAGGCAGTGTCATGCACACAGCTTTCTAGGCACTGCTTTAGTCAAGTGTTTCCTAGGACTGAGGAAAGGACACCCAGAGGGGCCACAGTGGATCTACTTGTTTGCCACACAGTCTTTTTATGGTCCTTGGACGGTTACCTGGAGACCTTTCTAGCTTTAATCTTTTCTGACTTGTATAGATAATACTGCTTTACATCCTGCCACCTCTGCTCAACACTGATGTTTCCTGGCTGTCTTTTACCTGTCTGAGCTTCTCTCAGGGCATGTGCCTTTGAATATCAGATAATCAGATAATCTGAGCTGCTGTTTTTGAGTGCCATGCATAACTCTTCAAATACCATGATTTACCATGCTACTGACTTTGTTTTCTTCAAAAAAAACATTACACTTTTATTTGAGCTGGAGTGGATACAGGGTAAACATCCTAGCCCTTATTAGCCACCTTCTTCTCTACCTTGGGAGGAAAACCTAATTTTATATGACAATCATGTAATGGTTTGGGTTGGAAGGAACCTCTAAAGATCATCTAGTCCAACCCCCCTGCCATGGCAGGGACATCTTTCACTAGATCAGGTTGCTCAAAGCCCCATCCAACTTGACTTTGAACTCTTCTAATGATGGGGCATCCACAACTTCTTTGAGCAACCTGTTCTACTGTCTCACCACCCTCATCATAAAAAATTTCGTGAAAGTTTGTTTCATGTTTATTTTGCTATTTTTGTGTCTTTCAGGATCAAATGACCTCTTTACCTTTCTTTGTTCCCCAGTGTTCAAAACAGTTGGTCTGGCTAGGTTTCCACACAGGAGCCCAAGCCCCGTGTTTCTCTTCAGCCAGCAGCAAATGTTCTCTTAACCTACATTTAATGATATTTTCCATCCCACAGTCTACTTAGTAGTTCCCATCTTCACCACACAATTTCAGATTAACTGCATATCTTCTTCATACTGAGTGACCTGGACTTTTGTACAACTTGGGACATGAGTTTCTGCTCCTCAGGCCAGGGCCTTTGTGGGAGGCCAAGCCCCTTCACTCTCTTGGGCTTGTAGGCAAACCCAGATGATTTAGTATGAAAAGATGTGAAGAAAGCCAAAGACTTTTTAAATTTCTGTTCAAATTTCTTCTTCACTTTGATTGGAAGTAAAAAGTGTTTCAGTGATAGTAGATAGAAATGCAAAGAAAATTGTCTTAATTTTTTGTTTTCCTGCTCAAAGATCAGAGGTAAACATTTTATTTCATAATGAAAATAAAATTTTTGGAATCTTTTAAATAATATACACATTTTCCTTATGAAGTACTGAGCAGTTTCAAATTTATTTTGCTGGAATACTGTGGCTTGTAAAGGGCAAAGAATGAATGGGAGCTATTGTGCCTTCATTCTACAAGACAAAAGGGTTTTGGGGCACAGGAGGAATTAACTGGTGCCTGAATAAGGGCTAAGGGCTGTTCTGTAACTAGATCTTTCACTGCCCTGAAAGAAGCAGTTTCTCAAATCTAGCCACATGAATACATTTTACCACCTATGAACTCTGTCAACGAGAGGAGCTGCAGCCTGGAGGGAAATGGAAGGTGCGACTGTAGAGGGACAGGGAACTGCTGCATGGGTATTTGCAGTGATAAGTGTGTTAGAAACAGACTGGTGGCTCAGAAATACCTTCTAAGTAATTTTAATTGGCTGTAGTTAATGATGGAGGTGTGAAGCAAGTCAAGAAAAAGGCAGGTTGAAGAAGTGCAGGATATGCTGTGATGCAAATGCATTTTCATGATGATGCATCTCTACTGTTGTAGAACATCAAAATCCTTAGGGAGGACACGGTGAGCATGAGAGAGAAGTGAAACAGAAAAGCTTTCAGAGCACTGCAGCAAGAGGTAAGCAGTTTGTTTCACTCTTTCCTGCTGTTCTACTTTCCCTGCTTTTGTTTTCTTCCTAATTTTGTTGTTGTTTGCCCCTTTCCTCTATAATTCTGTCACTTGTGTTCTGTTGCTTGGCCTTCTTTGGGTGCCCCAATTAAAATCTAACTATGCTTTTGGATTAAAAAAGGAATTTTTCTCTACTACATTTTCCTTTGACAATGTAATTTGACTTTTGACTTTTGACTTAAAATTGACATGTTCACTTAAAAGTAAACATGACTTTAAATGTTTTTGTTATATGACAAAATTGAACAGAACTTCTGACTTTGTAATATTTTTAAAAGTTCCAAGTTGTTTTCTCCCTTTCTCATGAGTATATACATTATAGAGATAAATATATTTTTTATTTTCCTATCTTCTTCCTTCAAAAATCACTAAAATTTAAATCAAAGCAATAGTCTTCATGCCTTCTTCATCTTTGACAAGCTCTTCTCTGCATACTTTTTTCTTCCATTTTCTTTCATTTTGCAATTGGCACTGACAATTGCTGACTTATTTCTGATTTCTAGCTACAACTCCCTGTTCCTGTGAGACATTTTGTAGCCCTTTGATTCCAGTGTGGAGTCATCTTTATGAAAGGGACATCATTTACAAAGCCTTGTAAGCTTTTGCAATAACAACAGGGAGGAAAATAACATTCAGAGTATATTCCAGTGTTCAGCAAGTACATAGGTTTATACCTCAACCAGAGTAGTGCCTGGAGCAGCACAGATGCTTTTGGAATGCAATCAAATATATGGATCTGGTTAAATCACAGTATTGATTCTTATTTTAACTTGTTGTTTTTGTTGTTAAAGGAAATCAAGCAAAAATTGTGTAATTAATTTGTAAAATATATGTGGTATGTTTTCTTTTCCAATAAAGTGATTTCAGTCAGTAACAAAAACTACTGTTCTCACTAACACTGTTGGTATGTGCATTCAGTTTGCTTCCCGATAGACAGGCAAGATGAGGAAGGAGCAGGTGAGACTAAGATGTCAGCCTGCATTCTGGAGGTAGCAGTCTGGCCACTAGAGAAGGCACTAAGAAGGTCTGTTTGCATCAAAACTGAATTCCAGCCTAGGGATTTTTTTGGCCAACAGTTTTATATAGATATAAAGTACAGACATAGCATTGTGCAACTTTCATAAATCAAGTAGTTGATGACATTCCTTATTTCAATTTCAAAAGCATACAGCCAAACCCCAGAAAATAAACTAGTTGCAGATTCATTCCAGATACTCTTCTGATTTTAGTTCTAGTTCCTGTACCTTAATATTGTTTCTAACTTAATATTGTTTCTCCGTTTTTGCATGCAGGGTGTTTCCAGTAAAAGAAGAAAATGAAGATGCATATAGGTATTTTATAATGCAATCCAGGGCTTTTAGAGAGGCTGAGCATATTTCTTCGAGTATATTTGAACTCAAGTAACAGCAGCAAGTTTCTCTGTTCTCAGTTCCAAGCCTCTCTCAGCACTGACAGCCCAAAAGCCGCTTTAGTTTTGTTCACGGTCGCGTTCCTGCCGCTGTTTTGCTGGTTGTGTCTTGCTTCTTTTGCCATCTTGTTTGTCTGCGTCTGCAGAGCTTCTCTTCACTGCTGTTTGTTAAAAGCATATATACGTAGGAATGCCTACGCGCGCGCACACATACACACTCTGTTCTGCATTCAGATCAGTCCCATATGTCTGCGCTAATTCCCACACTCGGGGAGGACCCATGGGACCCTACAGCTCAACTGTTGCCCCACCCTCAGCGTGGCTCAGTCCTTGTGTGACTGACTTGCTGTAATTTTAGCCATTGCTGAACAAAGGGGTCCCTCTCAACTGTTCCCTGAAATAGACCGAGTGGAAGATAATTATCATGCCAGCAACTTCAGTGAAGTGCTGCAATTGCCTACAGATCAAAGGCTCATTCACTGGGAACTTAGCTGACGGAGAGCTACAGAATATTCTTTACGGCTCTGTCATAGAAACTGAGTAAAACACAGGGGTTTAGTTCTACTTCTGGAATTGCTCTTCAGTGAGCACTGTGTTGTTTAAATGCCACATATTTTAAAGACTTTTTTTAGAAAAATTTCAGGTCAACTTTTCTAGTTTTTCTTTCCCCATTGGGTGTCTAGTGAGTTTGATAACTATTTTTATTATTTAAGTCTGAAGTTTTTTATTGAAGTGCAGGCAGATAGTGCCTAAAGGTAGAATTTAGGGCCCAGACTGCTGGTGTGCTATTAGTTTCCAGAGATATATGGATGGTTATGGTGGGTTGACACTGAAGTGCAACATTAGCTTGAAGTTTGCTACAGGTGGTCCTGCTTTGGCAGACTCTTCCCATTGTTTAAAGTTTCAAGAGTCCAAAATGCCTTTGTTAATCTTTTAATTTTGTTTTGTTTTGTTTTTTCCTGCAATTTAAAATTTAAAAAGGATGTCTTGTAGGTTTCAGGAGGAGCTGGAAGCCATTGTGCAGCAGGACAGCTATGACTACTGAGAGAGCTGGCAGAGGAGCTTTCCAAGCCACTCTCCATCATTTATCAGCAGTCCTGGTTAACAGGGGAGGTCCCAGAAGACTGGAGGCTTGCCAATGTGACGCCCGTCTACAAGAAAGGCCGGAAGGAGGATCCTGGGAACTACAGGCCTGTCAGCCTGACCTCTGTACCGGGGAGGATTGTGGAGCGGTTGGTCTTGAGAGTGCTCACAGGGCATCTGCAGGACAACCAAGGGATCAGGCCCAGCCAGCATGGGTTTGTGAAAGGCAGGTCCTGCTTGACCAACCTGATCTTATTCTATGACCAGGTGACCGTCCTAGTGACTGAGGGAAAGGCTGTGAATGTTGTCTACCTGGACTTTAGTAAATCCTTTGGCAGCGTCTCCCACAGCATTCTCCTGGAGAAACTGGTGGCTCATGGCTTAGACAGGTGTACTCTTCACTGGGTAAAAAACTGACTGGATGGCCAAGCTCAGAGAGTCATGGTGAATGGAGTTAAATCCAGTTGGCGACTGGTCTTGGTGGCTGGTCACAAGCAGTGTTCCCCAGGGCTTGGTTCTGGGGCTGGTCTTGTTCAGTATTTTTATTGATGATCTGGATGAGGGAATCAAGTGCTCCCTCAGTAAGTTTGCAGATGACACCAAGTTGGGTGGGAGTGTTGATCTGCTGGAGGGTAGGAGGACTCTGCAGAGGGACCTGGACAGGCTGGATCGATGGGCAGAGGTCAACTGTATGAGGTTTAATAAGGCCAAGTGCAGGGTGCTGCACTTCGGCCACAACAACCCCATGCAATGCTACAGGCTTGGGGAGGAGTGGCTGGAGAGCTGCCTGGCGGAAAGGGACCTGGGGGTGCTGGTTGACAGCCGGCTGAACATGAGCTGGCAGTGTGCCCAGGTGGCCAAGAAGGCCAACAGCGTCCTGGCCTGTATCAGGAATAGTGTGGCCAGCAGGAGTAGGGAAGTGATTGTGCCCCTGTACTCGGCACTGGTGAGGCCGCACCTTGAATCCTGTGTTCAGTTTTGGGCCCCTCACTACAAGAAGGATGTTGAGGTGCTGGAGCGTGTCCAGAGAAGGGCAACGAAGCTGGTGAGGGATCTGGAGCACAAGTCTTACGAGTAGCGGCTGAGGGAACTGGGGTTGTTCAGTCTGGAGAAGAGGAGGCTGAGGGGAGACCTTATCGCTCTCTACAACTACCTGAAAGGGGGTTGTGGCGACGAGGGTGTTGTCTCTTCTCCCAAGTAACTAGTGATAGGACAAGAGGAAATGGCCTCAAGTTGCGCCAGGGGAGGTTTAGATTGGATATTAGGAAAAATTTCTTCACCGAGAGAGTGGTCAGGCATTGGAAGAGGCTGCCCAGGGAGGTGGTGGAGTCGCCATCTCTGGAAGTGTTCAAAAAACATGTGGATGTGGCGCTGCAGGACATGGTTTAGGGGACATGGTGGCACTGGATTAATGGTTGGACTTGATGATCTTGAAGGTCCTTTCCAACCTAGTGATTCTGTGATTCTGTGATTCTTCTCTGCTGGATCCCATATCTGCCAGTCTTTATTTGTGACACATTTGAAATGCATATAGAGAGTTTTCCTTCCCTAGCACGGAACACTCCTTATGGCTGGGTTTACCTTTTCCTCTGGCTCTCAGATGAAGTATTTTTGTCGGTGTAACTTACCAGCTAGCTTGTAACTGCTTAGAAAAGCAGTCATTTAAGCTTTTTTCCCCCACAAGATTTAGCAATAAATATAAAATACATATTGATCCTTAGAGCAAGTCTTCTTTTTTGCTGAAGAGATCTACTTAATTTATAGCAGTAAAATCATCTGTTCCCATGTGATGTTCCTTACCATGAAACAGGCAAAGTTATAATTTCCATGCAGTTATATTATCTATCATGGTAATGGATCTTGTATGTTATGTACTTATTAACTTGTTTTTATAGAATTCACGTTTTAGCTTTCTGGAAAGTAATGAACAGGCAATTTTTAGTTTTACAGGTTGGATGTGCCTTTGTAATATATGTTCTTTTATACTGTTTCTTTCTAGGTTCTGTCTTCAAATGCCACTGAAAAAGGTATTTCAGAATTTTGCTTATTGCTGTCAAAGCCAGAAGCCTCTGAGCCAGTGAGGGGTTTGTTTCATGCCCTGTGTCACAATTTTATGTTGTCATTGTTAATATGACAACATGACAATATGAGGTTTAGATTGACTTTTAGGAAAAACTTCTTCACTGAAAGGGTTATCAAACACTGGAACAGGCTGCTCAGGGAAGTGGTGGAGTCACCATCCCTGGAGGTATTTAAAAGATGTGTAGACATGTCACTTAGGGACATGGTTGAGTGGTGGACTTGGCAGTGTTAGGTTTATGGTTGGACTCCATGATCTTAAGGGTCTTTTCCAACCTAAATGATTCTATGATTCTATAATTTCCAGGCTGTGTTTATATAGATTGTGATTTAGGACAACACTGGTCTGGCCTACTTGTGTGTGTGGGAAATGCACAAGGGTTTTGGATGCCTTCCTTGCTGACAGTTGTTGCTACCAGTAGAGTGAGTGGAGTGTAAGCAGATGCAGGTGATAGCAGCAGAGGGGACAAAGCTACGGCTATAACATACTGCAGAGCTTCTGTGTAGTCACTGCTTTCGATTACAAGCTGGTCTTCTGACAGAGGTGGGCCAGGTGGTGCTCAAGCATTAGCTCTACCCTGGTTAGGTGCCAGACTATGTAACAGTAAAGTGGCATACTTGCAAGAATACTTTTTCTTTCCCAGAGTGGTACAAGGAAGTGAAAGGGAAGAATCAGAGGACTATGGATCTCTGATGCCGTTCCCAGCCTGTTGGTGGGAATAATAGCTACATACTGCTCCAGTTGTGTAGGCTGTGTCAGGGTCAGAACTGTCTTTTGCTTCTTGGGGAAAAAAAGAAAATCAGAAACTGAGATGAAAAGGGAATTTTCGCAACAGTAAGAGAAATTTTCCAATGGTGCCATCTGGTTCATTCTTTCTTATCAAAGTAAACCGTGCTCTGCACAGATCTTGGCTGCTTTGATCTGAGGCCTTCAGGGATTTGACCCATCCCCAACAGAGAAGGGCAGTATTCATATATTTCTGAAGTATTTCAGCTACCAGTTGTCCTTCAGTCTGTTCCATCTCTCACTGAGGCACAGCCATTGCATCCCTTCTGTCCTTTCACTAGGAGTAAGGATGAGGATGAGATGGGTCACTATTGCAGCCCTTATACTGACTGTAATTTCTATACAGGGAAAATTATTTCTGTAGAAGGTGATTCTTCCTGGAACCATACAAACCCAGATCTTGTAGTGGTAGAGAAACATATGCTACTGAGGAGTACGACAGCACTGTGGATTATTATCATTTGCTTTCCCACTAGTGCTGTCAAAAAGAAAGACATTAAATGTTGAAATACAAGAGATAACACAATGGAGAATTAGGATATTATCAGCATGTGGCTCTACAGTCATTATTCTGTGGAATGGAAGGATGCAGGAATGTGAGGACAAAATGACTAAGGAACAAAATTTCCTAACTGAATTGTGGTACTTTCTTGTAGGGAGTATTTTCTTGTTCTCCCACCAACACTGGGGGATCCAAATTTTTTTCCATAATTTCAAGTGCAGAATGATTATTTAATTGTTGAGAAGTCTCCAAATGGATC
Source organism: Phaethon aethereus (assembly GCF_964289735.1). Taxonomy (NCBI): domain Eukaryota; kingdom Metazoa; phylum Chordata; class Aves; order Phaethontiformes; family Phaethontidae; genus Phaethon; species Phaethon aethereus. The sequence continues at coordinate 27,474,322 of NC_138577.1, forward strand.
ATCCTGACAAGATGCTTCAGCTGATAGAGATGGCTGCGGATATATTCAGTTTCCTAAAATAAAATCTTAGGCATCTAAGCTTTCACTGGAAAGTTTGAATACATCCTCATGTTCTTAGCATAGCCAGTATAAAAAAACAAAACAAAATAATTTAAGGTTTTATTTTCAGCCTTTTCTGCCATATTTGAAAATATATTTGCTACATTTTCTGCAGATTTTTAAGTCTCCACTCAGGATCAGTAACAGGCACTATCTCAAAAGAAATCAAAACAGTCCTGAATTCACTGACTGAACTCCCAGTGCTGCAAGGCCATTTTACAGGCAGACATTTGTGCCAGCAGTGAGATACTTGCAGGACTGTGTCCTTAGACAAGAAGTAATATATTAAATAGAATGGAAGAAAGGAATCAGTAAAATATAAATGGTCTTGCCATAAATTTGTTTCTATTGTTAATACAGATAGATGAAGATGTTCATGGAATCTAAAGGACTACATTTTTGGTTACGGCACAACAAGCTGTTTTATGTATGAGCTGTATGTAATTATATTGAAAACAAACTTTGCTTGGAGAACATTTTTGGCTCCACTGTGCAATAACACAAAGGGCCTTTGTTATGCTCTCAGCAGAGTTATTTGTGGATTGCAAAGGACTTACTAAAGGACAGTTTCATCTGATGGTATTCATCCACTAACTCAAATTTAAATGTAGTAACTTATGTTCATACAAATCATAATTACTAATATGATCAACCAGACAAAGATTTCTAAAACTAGAAATGGGATTGCTCTACAGATTCAGACCTGGAACAGTAGTAAAGAGTGAGGCTTCAGATTCAGGGCTTTGAAAGAGCCAGAATGGAAAATGCGACAAAAGGCTTTGCATAATTCACATCAATTATAATAATCTTCAGTTGAATTGAAAATGAGGCTCTTGGTCTCTTAAATGGAAAAAAAAGTCACGGTGAGCAGAAGGAGCTAACTGGCTGTTGGGAAGAAAGGAATCCCAGGGCAAAGCGGGTTTGTGAACATCTGCCAGAAGTTCCTACAGGACTTTATGAAGCTAGGTAAGGGATCTGTGCTTTACTCTGGCTCACCTAAAGCTGTCATTACATTAAAGGATTACTTTCAGAAATCCTGCTTTTCCCAATTTTTTCCTAACTGACCTGTGGGACTTGGGAAGCATCCAATGTCAACTCTCTGTTCTACTTCAAACTCGGCATGACCATGGACAAGTTCTTTAGGGCCATATTCAGACCACTTGCTATCAGTACAAACCTTTGGTTTCACAACTGCTGTGGCATCTAGGTTTAAGAGTGTGCAGCTCAGCAATTCAGCGCACTGTTTATACAAGACTGGAAGACCCAGCTTCCCTATGGCACCAGTGGAGGAGGTATTTATGATAGTGAAGTTAACTTGAACCAGTCTGAATGTAGCTCCTGTTCATTCTTTTGCTTTGGCTTCCCAGCTGTAAAATAGATGGTCAGTAGTTATTTACCTCACTGGGTTCCTGTAAAATTAAACACTTTAAAAGACTATGAAACACTGAGATATTGCAAGAAGGGAGGTTATATAAATGTAATCCAATTACATAAGCTTCTTCAGATGAATTGCACTTTCATTACCATAACCTTCTGCTACGTCCTTGTTGTTTATTCATGCTATTGGTGGTTGCAGAGACTAGATGTTATTTCAGATGAGGAATCCCAGTCTTATTTTCTTTACTCAGTGAAGAATTTTGTTTTCATCATGCAGACTGCTTGCAGGTCACATTGGCTCCATCCATAGTTGCAAACACTGAACACTTCTTAACCATCAGGGCCAGTTTTCTGAAGAATTTCATAATTTCTTTACTATAGCATCTCCCTCCTTGCCATTTCCAGGATCCACTATGACCTATAGCTACCATCTAACTCAAAGTTTGTTGTGACCCTATGGGAAATGACAACAAACACTGTTTGAATGGAAGGAGGTACATGTAGTAGGCTCAGGAAATAAGTAGACCAACTTGGCATCATCATCAGTTTACTGTTTACAGACTATTCCTTGACATCGTGCTGTTCTTTAGTTACTAACCAAATAATTAAAACTGTTAGTTTAGTTATTAATGAAAAGCATCAGATTCTAAGTAGGTCCTTATCATTCTGAGTGATCGATAGCATTGTTCTGTTGTTTCCTTTAGAAACCGCTGAGGGGCGGCAGGTTTTCGCATGGAAAATATTAGCGTCTTTCATGTGTAAGTCTTGAGCTGTGAGTATCACACATTTTATTATTTTAATGAATTCCATGCATCAGGTCACTGAAGATTATAACAGAAATGTCACTCTGTGCTCCTGCAAATGAATATGATTTTTGCTTGTTTATAGAAGCTTGACGTATATGTTCCGTACGAGTAGAAAAAAACTGAAGAATGTCCTACTAGATGTGTCTGCAAGGCACCTTTTATAGCTGTAGTGAGTCCATAGAATTGGATTCATAAGTAAGTCTATCGCATGCACAACACACATTTAGGCACGACTTTTAGAAATGAGGCCAGGATATTAGGACAAAAGAATGAGAAGACTTTTGATTTATTAGCTATAACTAGCTAGCCAAGTAAAAACCCTTTACATGTCAGATAAATAACTGTTTGTTAACCAGACACTGTGCTCTAGCCAGACTATTAAACTGAGCCATGAACAGTAAAGCCATACCTAGTAGTGAATGCAGTCCATCTTTACTTTTAGTGCCTCTGATGTAGTTAGCAACACCGTGTGACTGTCTGTTTGCCTTGATCCTGGCTACTCAACTACACCGCAGGGAAGCATGCCAGCCCAGAGGTCTGGAGTGAAGAGCTTTGGTCTGTCAGCATTGAATGCCCACCTGCGTGATGTGCCCAACTATTAATAGCCCAAAGGAATACTGATTCAGATCCATGATTTTCTGTGTATATTAGTGAGAACAAAATAGCTAATCAGGTTTGCAGAGGATTTCCATGTGGTTTATGCATGAAGCTTTGAACCAAGGGCCAAATCCTTGTTTGGCCAAACAATTCGCTGCATACAGTTTGAGAAGTGCTGGCATTTACCGTTTGTGGACACACTCCTATGTCCTTTCTGTCCTCAGCTGAGGACAACTTCCTGACACAGCTTTTCAGCAACACCTCAGGGGCCTCTAAGATAAATATTCTGGTAAAAATTACAAGTGAAAATCAAAGGTCTGAATTGCTATGCTGTTACACCTTGGGCAGTTTGTAACAATTCTGTCCAGCATTACTGCAAAGCATGAACAACCGTAATTCTTTACTTTCGTACTCCTATGCAGCCTTCCTTCCAGAGGCTTGCATGACAAAACTCATAAACTATTTTCATTTTCTAGCCAAAGGCAACTGGAATGTGAGCTGCCCAGGCCATGCCCTCACACCTTTGCAATGTTCCATATTCCCACGCAGGAAGAAGCCGGTGGGCAAGAGTCAGGCATATCCTTTTTATGCCACACAAGGACTGCTTCAATTCCAGGCAAACACAGCTAATCCAGTTTCTGTCCCTTTGTGCTGCTGTATCATTGTGAATGGGATGGAGCACGTAGAGTTTGAGGTCCAAAAAACCCCATAAATCATCTTTCAGGTCAATGGTGCAAATGCTAATTATCTTTGAGTCTTGTCTGCCTAGCAGAACCAGCAGAACCAGTCACATTAAACATAGGTGTAGCAGTATGAAAGTAGGGTGGAATAACAATGATTTGTCTGAGACAAGAATTCTTATGTGAATAAAAGCATCAGGAAAGGCAGTAGAAGGTTTAAACAATATAGCCTCCATTTGCTGTTCAGCTACGGGTGTCTTGCCAGGACACCAGACAGAAACCTGGCAAGGTCTAGCCCTGCTGAAAGCAGTGGCTACAGTGGATGCAGCACTGCATGCCTGTCAGATGAGCTAAATTCTGTCCTGTTGTATGGTAGATGCAGTGTGGTATGGCATTTAATATTACACACAGTGTCTTTTTGCCTCTGTATTACTCACTCTGTAGGACAAGCACACAAGTAGGCAGCATTAAGGACGTCTGGTTAAATTTCTTAACTACTAAGAATGAAACTTCTTTGGAAATGTGCATTCTAATAATGTTGGGACTTTGGAGTACTGTTAGAGGGGAGAAGGTAAGGAGGAAGGAAGTTGCAGGCAAGGAGAAGGTAGTGTTTAGACATATTTTAAGTTTTACATTTGTTAACTACCTTCCAACTTTTTTCCCCACTGTCCTGTGCCTTATAATTTAAAATCTGTTTGTCTACATTGTATGCTATATGATTTTTTAATGTAAGGGCTGACCTGGCTATATTCAAAGAAAAACTTCGGTCCAGCCCTTTTATTGTGGCAGTAAAATAAGACTGCAATGTTGCACAACTGGAGACTTAATTTGCTTTGACATTTCTTGTAAAGAAAACACTTCCTTGTTAAGTAACAAATACAAGTATAAGTCCGTTCTGAAATTAAATTGCTTTTCTGATTTCTGCCTGTGTATACAAACCTGAGAAGCCATTTGAGGTTCCACCTTCCCCCATCCTGTAGCCATAGAAAGAGTCACCAGGAGGCAATATTTGTACATATTGCTGCAAGCCTGTGTATTTAAAGCACAAGTTGGTAAGATCTCATCATACAGAAAAGGTCTCAGCAGAAATTATATAGTGAGAAACAAGATTTTAAAAAAACTTTTGCTTTAATAGGGCACAACTTTGATTTTCCATGAAACTGTAGTACTGTGGTACTATTGAGATACGTCCTTTTACAGAAAGGTTTGTAGGAAGAACCAGCAGGACCTTCCAGCTGACATAACTGAAAAGAACACACAAACTTTCCTGCATGTAACCCTTACGGGAAAAGACTTGTCTTCCAAATGTGGCAGAAGAGCACCCAAAGAATAGTACAGTCTTTTTATTCTTGGTTTGTCTTGGGTAGGACTGCCCTACATTTTTTTTGTTTCGTTAGAAATAAAAATTGATCAAGGGATTTTGCATAACGCCTACTATAAAACTTGCTACCCTGTCTGTCAAAAGGCAAAGACTAGCCTACTGGGATGAACGAGTTTGGTCTCTTTCTAGCACTCTTTTGATTTGCAAACAGGTAAATTGCAAAGCAGGGCTTATTTGCTTTTGACCATTTCCCTCCTGTGTTTCAGCTGTGACTTGATCTCTTTCTTTGATTGCTCAGAAACAATAACATGCAGATGTTTGCAAATTAATGTTACAAAACACTCTTGAACCACCCATTGATAACTGGTAATGCTTGTAAGGCATTTTGTGATAGATGCATGTTTGCTGTTGCTTTGTTAGTCATGAGAGAGAATCATGCTTCTTCTCCCTATTCCAAACATACATTTCTTCAACCTGCTTTAAAATTAATTTATTAGCAACTATGCTCCACTCTGATTGCATCAAGTCCTGTTACCCAAATTTGCTTTTCTTTTCAGATTTACAACTTTATTGGACACAGAAACTCTGAGGTGAAGTTGACCAAAATAAATGGAAAGTCCATCTTCAGATTCCTAAAGCTGGGATGTAATCGATTGCCTTCTGTGTCAGGAGTTGTGTATATACAGAGGTATACACTGTTGACCAAATTTAGTATTATAATTCCATGAAATTGTATGTAGTGGAGGTTGATAATATCATACAAAATTTAAGCCAGATACCATCTCTCTCAATAAAGTGGAATATAAAGAAAAGGTAATGAAGAATTTTTATAAGAAATAAAGATGCTGAAATAATATATTTTATGATAATATTCTACCCATCCTATTTCAATAGTGTCTATACTTAAAATATTTTAATGCATTGCAGGATGAAATTAAATTAGTTTATGTTTGATATTTTACAAAGTCAACGGAGTAGAACAAGACAGAGATATCAATCCACTTCTTTTAATGCTTAGGTTAAAAAATGTCACTGAACTTGCCATTATGTTTGTGTATAGAATTGAAAAAGAAGGCATGAGCTACAATCCGCTTCAGGAAGAAATCTGTGGTACACAGAGATTCCAGATTTGGTAGGATCCCTAGAAAACTCCCTTTTCTAAAGAACAAGGAAAAAACCTGTTTTTTCTGTGATTTTGTACCTTACTGCAAAATTTCGTTCTTTACAAAAAACCCTCCTTGCTTTCCTGCGGTTTGCAGATAAACTAGGCCAACACCTGACCACTAAACAGCAGGTTTTTAGATATTTTTTTGCATGTTGTTCTGGAAAGCTTTGAAGCTGACTAAAAATGTAGCCATCTTCTCATGTGCCGCACAGAGAGCTTGTTGTTTCTAAAGTTTATGGTTTGTTCAGGTCCCTCTTGTCCTGACATTCAGCCTTGTGAGTAAAGGTTTATTCTTAAGACGGCAAAGACTTTGGATTTTCTCTTCTGGATCTGAACTTCCAAGGTTCAGATCACTTCAATTCTGCTTTCAGGTAAAAACAAAAACAAACAGAGGTAGAAGGCTCTGGCAAAAGGTCTGGTGGAGGTCTCCGAGTTATGAAGAAACACAGGCTTGGAGGCCACAAGGAAAGAATGAATGAACATGGTCTGTTCAATTGAGAGAGAAACAAGGAACGTATGTAAATCTTCAAATGTGTGAAAGACTTCAGCAAAGACAAGAAAATAAATTCTTCATGTCTGTAATGAGCTGGAAAGAAATAATGGATTTAAATTGCATCAAGGCATATTCAAATTAGGAAAAAATTGGTAAGAAGAGTGAAGTAGCCAGACTGCCTGGGTTCGCATGAAGCTCCTTCATTAGATGTGTTTCCAAAAAGGTTAAACAAATCTCTTCACCTATGAATATCTGATCCTGCCTTAGGGTAGTAAATACAAGAGTTGACCTTCTGAAGCTCCTTTCAATTCCTACCCAAGTTTTCAGACAGGCTTTCTAAACAAAATTAATTTCCTAGGATCATGCTTTCAGCCTGTCTTATTTCCTTTAACAAGTCATGTAATAAGCCATTAGAAAGCTTTAACAAATCTACCAGTTCCTTTACACCTCACTAAGATGTTACACAGCAAGAAATGGGAAATAGAGCTTTGTTGGCTTTGCTGCTCGGGTTGTTTTTTTTTTCTGGGGGTGGGGGAAGTGTTGGGTTGTTTTGGGTTTTTTTATAGTTTGGGGTTCTGTAGTGATCAATAAAGCACCCTGTCAACTTGTTTTCATCCCACATGACCCCCATGTCAATTCCTTTGTAAGACCAGCCTGTGATATGAATCGGGCAGGGATTGTATAGCTTCCCCCTTCGGTCAACTCTCATTTTGAATGGCTACAAATAGCCTCATCATTGTTAGTGTCTGCTAAAGTTAGTCTTTTTTGAACTGAGTATCTAAAAACAAATGCTTAAAATCATATCTGATCATCTTCTTAAATACCATGGTTCTTCAATATTCTGTGTTGTGAAATGAACTCATTCACATCAATACAAATTTTTGCGTGTTTGGACAGTTTCAAAAAAATCAGTCCATCTGCTTATATGGAGTATGATGGTCAAGCTGCATCCTTTGCCACAGGAAGTCCCTAAATTGGTAATGGTTGTTCAAAACACTTCTTTATCAATCATAGCTTGTATTTTAAGTCATTTTATCATGCATACATCTTTAATGCTGTGTGCATTTTGGTGGTGATCAAAGATCTGGCCTTTTTGTTGTGCAGATTTTGCATTATTCCACTTTCTGCAAGGGGAGCGTCCAGAAGGGTGTGGAAAGGAAAGGAGTTTAATGTAGTGCGTGTAGACTTACATGGACACTTTTCAAATAATCTACATTTTAAAATATCCACTTTCTTGATTTGTCTACTTTTGGCTTTCAGGCAAAATTTCCAGCTAGTAACTATTTCAATCTGTTATAAGCTTGGTGAAGACAGATGGATTTTTCTAAAATCTGTGTGCCAATAACAGTCTGAAAAGGATACCTGAAGTTTCCCATTGAAGTGTTACATATTTAAATATTTTCTGAACTGCAGAATATCAACGTGGATAAAAATAATAATAAAAAAAAGTAGTCCAGCAAATGCTTTCAATGCTAACTTTGAGAATGGTATTTTATAAAGGTAGTAGCTTTAATGTAGAATGGGTGGGAATGAGATTCTAGAGAAATCTAAGTTGCATGGTATTTCACAAAAATAAACTATGGAAATGTGTCCTTTATGTGTTCCAAATGTAGTGATACCCTTCCTAAGAAAACCCTTCTCTACAAATTCAATGTACAAATGTCCATGGATTTTCTTAACTTAGGTGAATTGATCTACTCCCTAACTAGGTTTTTCATGTCTTCTTACAGCTAAGATTCTAGAGTGAATCAGTCAGCTTAAAAAAAATCATGGAATGTTCTACTACTCTTATAAACAGGAGTTACATTTTAGGAAGATAACCAAGTGTTTCCAATGAGATATCCAGAAATCAGCTGGATCATTTGAAAATTAATTTTTTACTGGAGGTATGTTATTCTGCTTGAGCTTTTATGATTTAAGGTGTGAAAATAATATAATACTATTCCATCATGTTACTTGAAATTTATTTTATTTTTTTTAAATTTCAGAATAATCTCGTAAGCCTTTTAGTCTCCATAGTAAATCTTGTGTACACAGTATCTTGAGACAAAAACAATGAGGTTTTTACCTGTCATTTTTCTTTCCTAAAAGTTCTCTGAACCTTTCTCCTGCATATAAGAAATTCCTGCAAGATCTCATTCTCCTTATCTTGATTCCAATTATAAGATGTATTTTCCAGTTTACTTTTATTCTCCTGAAGTCAAGAAAGCAACTATAGATAACCACATGACTGAAGCATTGGCAGCTTGTGGGTCCCTGAAGTAGCCCTCAGCAAACTTTGAGGTCTGAGGAAGCTCCTACATAATCCCAAACTGAAAACAGACTCAAGAGTGGAAGTCTATTGATACCATATTTATAGATGGCTTTTTCTCTTTTCACAGGTGAGCTGAGCCAATTATTACTTTCCACATATTTCTGTGTCTACCCAGTTAATGCCTCCTTGCTAACAGAAGCTCAGTTATTATGAGAATCCAAACCTCCTTCTGACTGTGTATTCTCTAAACTATTTGCCCAGAGAAAGATTTTATTATCGAAGTTTGACATATTTCATCTCTAATGACATTCTTTATGCATTTTGTCTCTTTCATTACATGTTAATTTATAAATCAACAGGGTATTCATCTTCGCAGATTTTCTTGTGAAGCATGAGGTGGTCTGTAGATAAATCATTCTAACATTTATACAACTGCCATGGATTAGAACTTCTGTTTCTGGAAGAGCTCCTTCAGCTGTTGTTCACTTGTTGCTTCTTTTTGTTGCATCAGCTCCTTGGCTCCTTTGGTCACTCCCCAGCCATCTGGCTTTGACATTGAAGGACAATATGGCCTGCCTGAAGCAGGCTTCAGATTCTCCCAGTATTCTTTTCTTGCCCTAAAGAAAGAAAAGGAAATTTAGAGCATTTTCCAGCACCTTACAATACTAAAGGAAACGGGGCTTAAATCACCATTGCAAAGGGTCATCTAACTTACACACACTTGACTTTATATTTAAATACAGAAGTATGAATGAAAGCATGCAATTAAATGATACATGCTTGAAAAGTATCTTTTCATCCTTGAAAGGAACACTGTAAGGCACTCACCATTAGGAGCTGTTCTACAGCAGTCTGTCAGTTTTCAGTCTTAACTTTCATGAATTACTTCCACATTAATTTAGACCAAATCTTCGTTTTAAAGAGAGATGAGAATTTCTGGAGCTCTCCTACTGCCCCTTCACACCTTTCCCTGCTCCCAGATCAGATTTAATTCTTCAAAATTATTAACACATGGAATGTTTACAGTGGTATTTAGACCTCCGTAGCAGTTAAACTAGTCTGCTGCATGGAGCAATATAACTCTTTGCAAGGAGTATGTTGGCGTGATTTCCAATTCAGATATACAATACCTTGCTCTGACCCAGGGTTTGGTATGCATGCTGAGGCCATCGCCCCAGCTACCATGTTTCTCAGCAGCTTCTGGCAAAAATCCTCTTTCAGGACCCAGTTCCTCAGCTATTGCTCGGATATGATATGGCTCAAATCCACAGCAACCTCCAATGAAACGAATTCCTAAGTCATAGGCCTTTCTTGCATATTTTTGAATATCCCATCTGGTTACAATTCTTGGCTCCAGACCTGCAAAGACATTCATAACTTAAGTTTCCACCATGCTCCATTTCAGCACATTTTTCGGTAAGAAATCATGTTAAGACACTTGCACATTGTTTGCAAAACTGGTTGTAGTGATGTAGTTTACAGTTAGTGATGCACACTTTCCGAAGCTTTTTCTAGCTTTTAGATTCTGCTATGCTTTGCTGAGCTATGCTTGTTGTAAGCTTCTTTGGCCTCACAAAACAGTACCTAGTATCTTCTGAGACCGATCAAGCACTACGTCACTTGCTTGCCGTTCTGCCAGAGTTCTTAGTTGGAATATTGGAGTACTTTCAATGTTATGTCCGCATTTCCAAAAAGTTCCCAATAAACAATCAATATCTGGGAAATCTGATTACTCTAATCTGTGAAAGGAGAAGGCCCCAGACTACCTGCTACAGGAATAAGCCTGCACATTATTCCTCAGGAATGCTTACTACTCTTTTTTCCATGATTAGCTAGTGGCAGCTAGTTGTTTCACTGACAGCTGGAAACTGTAGCTATTTCTTAGCCCAGTCCTTAGTTATAATCCCAGCCATAAGCAGCTTTCTGCCTCAAACCACTTGATTCCTTGCAGAAAGATCTGTGTAGGTAAGTTAGGATGCAACCTTTATTTTGAACCCTTCTCCCTGTTGAAGTTTGTGAAGGGATAACAGAGCTGAGAGGAAGGACTTGTGGAATGAAAGGAATAGAAAGTAAAAAGAACAAGGAAAAGCACACCTCAAAGGCAAGGAGGCACAAGAGTGGCAGAACTGGAAAGAAAAAGACCAGGGACTGAAGAAGAAGCCTTGAGGCATAAAAATGCAGGAATAAAAGACTAAAAATCCTCCCACTTCTTTATGCACATCTGCAGGAGATGAACCGGCATGGTTATCAGGTGAGTGCAGCATGATGTCTGTGCTCTCAACACCCTGCTGGGCAAAGAAGGTGTGGTGAGGTAGCAAGGCTCCAGCAACACAGCAGAGAGGTAGGCTTCTTCTCCCTACGTCCTTTCCCAAAAATGCCTAACATGCAAGCAGATGACACAAAGCAGATCTACTCTAAACCTAAGGTAAGAGACAAGTTCAGAAAATAAAAAGCAGAAGGAAAAAAATGAAATGTTCTTAAACAGAAGATTATTGGTCTCAGTGGGAAAGACTGGACAAAGGGAAAAGTAGATGGTGTAATATCAGAAGGAAAACCAGATGAAACTATCTTAGAAAGCTGTTAAAATAAAAGTAAGCTTGTGTACACTCCTGCAGATGTGAGAAAAAGAATCAGAAGCACAAATTCATTATTTCCTTGTCTCTCATATATCATTAAAAAGCTAATTAAAAATTGATACAAAATGATCAGCTGTAACAACGTAGCATTTTGCAATCAATTTATATCTGCATAAGCAACCAAACTCCAGGGGAACAGTATAGAGTATTTCCCTGTCTTCTCCATCACCCACTGTCTCACAATCCATGGGACCTGATGAGATGCACCTGAGGGTCCTGAGGAAACTGGCAGATGAAGTTGCTAAGCCGCTGTCTATCATATTTGAAAAGTTGTGGCAGACTAGTGAAGTTCCCAGTGACTGGAAAAGGGGAAATACAACCCCCATTTTTAAGAAGAGGAAAAAGGAAGATCTAGAGAATTACAGGCCAGTCAGTCTCACCTCTGTACCCAGCAAGATCAGGGAGCAGAAACTCCTGGAAACTATGCTAAGGCACGTGGAAAACAGAGAGGTGATTGGTGACAGCCAACATGGCTTCACTAAGGGCAAATCATGCCTGAACAAATTTGGCTGCCTCCTATGATGGGGTTACAACACTGGTGGATAAGGAGAGAGCAACTGATGTCTTCTACCTGGACTTCTGCAAAGCATTTGACACTGTCCTGCAAAACATCCTTGTCTTTAAAATGGAGAGACCTGAATTTGACAGGTGGACCACTCGGTGGATAAGGAATTATCTGGATACAAGCACTAAAAGAGTTGCAGTCAACAGCTTGAAGTCCAGGTGGAGACTGGTGATGAGTGGTGTCCCTAAGGGGTCTTTACTGGGCCCAGCATTATTTAATATCTTTGTCAGGGACATGGGCAGTGGGATTGAGCACACCCTCAGCAAGTTTGCAGATGACACCAAGCTGAGTGTTGTGGTTGATACTCTAGAGGGAAGGGATACCACCCAGAGGGATCGTCAGGCTAGAGAGGTGGGTCCGTGCAAACTTCACGAAGTTCAACGAGGGCAAGTGTAAGGACACCTGGGTTGGGGCAATCCCAAACATGGATACAGGCTGGGTGAAGAGTGGATTGAGAGCAGCACTGCAGAGAAGGACTCAGGGGTATTGGCTGATGAAAAACCGAACATGAGCCATCAATGTGTGCTCACAGCCCAGGCGGCCAACTGTATCCTGGGCTGCATCAAAAGCAGCGTGGCCAGCAGATCAAGGGAGGTGATTCGCCTCCTCTACCTGGCTTTCACAAAACCCCACCAGGAGTACTGTGTCCAGCTCTGGGGCCCTCAGCATAAGAAAGACATGGACCTGTTGGAGCAGGTCCAGAGGAGGACCTTGAAGATGATCAGAGGGATGGAACACCTCTCCTATGAAGAAAGGTTGAGAGTTGGGATTTTTCATCCTGGAGGAGAGAAGGCTCCAGAGAGACTTTAGAGCAGCCTTACAGTACTTCAAAGTAGCCTACAGGAAAGGTGAGGAGGGACTCTGACAGCAACTGTAGTGATAGGATGAGGGCTAACCATTTTAAAGTGAAAGAGGGTAGATTTAGAGTAAATATTAGAAAGAAATTCTTTAATGTGGGGGTGATGAGGCACTGGAACAGGTTGCCCAGGGAAGTTGTGTATTACCCCACCCTGGAAGTCTTCCAAGGCCAGGTTGGATGAGGCTTTGAGCAACCTGACCTAGTGACCAGGTGTCCCTGCCCATGGCAGTGGAATTGGACTAGATGACCTTCAAGGTCCTTTCTAACCCAACCCATTCTATGATTCTGTTAAGGTCCTTTCTAACCCAAACCATTTTATGATTCTGTTAATCAGTCCTTGCGCTTCAGGAGCGTAAGGACAGCAACAACCTAAACTTTCTGAAGAAACGGGGATTGATCCTGCTGTAAGAATGGGCCACACATGCGGTGAAACATAGTGACTGAAAACAAGCAGTACTTTATGAAAAGAAGTTGCCACATGGATCACATTTTGTGGGATTTTCCCCTTCCCCAAATTGACTAACGTTCTATTTTCCATGCCTGTCAATGCATTTCTTTTCTTGGCTTTATTCAGAATTAAGTATCTATAGCTTAACAGTTTATGTTAACATTTATAGTAAAAAGAGATTGAAATTTTAATCAATTTTTGATAAGAAGATTGTAACTTGCTCCTAGCTTTAGCCCCTCTATATATCTACTCTTGAGATAACTGACTGACCAGGACATTTCTTTCTAAAACATTGCCCTTGATTAACTGGCGACATTTCAGAACAATTGCAGTAACACAGAAGGGAAAACACAGAAAACTGGAAAAAGTTCTACAGATAAATAAATGCTGCTGGCATCTAGATCCTGGAGTTTGCCAATATAACATAGCCAATGCTTTTCTAGAAACTGAGATCTTGCTGGCCTGTACAGAGGTTATGCACACTTCAAATATCTCAATACCTCTTTGTGCATATTCCCTTCCACAAAGAACAAAGTTAACTGGGTCAACTTAACAATGATTTACCAAACTGCTTATCTGCCATCAAGTGATGAGGTGCTCCTTCTGGGTATTGAAAACATTCACAGAACGAGCCTTCTCCAACTGGACTCAAGAAATTTCTGAAAGCTGAGCTCTCATACAGATTGCTTATAACATACAAGCCAAGAACCATAACAAACCAAAGAGTGAATCTTTCAATTCACTTGATTACTTACTGGATCTGTTCTAGCTTTTTTTGCTTGCAGTCAGAGGAGTTATATGAAGGAATTAATAGGGTGAGTTCCTAACACTTTTAAACATCCCAGAATATTTTCAAAACATGTTATTATCACTTAATGAATGCCTCAAGTTCATGCTTTATCCTCTTTGCTTCATTTACGTAAAGAGAAGAATTAAAAAAGATTCTTCCTGAAAATCACATCTATCTCTCAAATTTTTGGCTACAAATTCAAGTTTTGAATGTTTTAATACCTTATTTTATAGTCTGATCTTGAAAAGAAGAGTTTATGATACCTGAAAATGAAAGCATTTTTCTAATCAAATTTAAATGTTTAGGCTGATACTTGTCCTCTTATATTAAAGGAATGCGATTTTCTACATCCCTGGTGGAAATAAGCCCTAAATACACAAGCCTTATATACACATAAAGTGGCTGAATCTTTCAGCCTTTGTAGAATTTCTCCTGAGCATACATGTGATGAATCCATTTCCAAACTGCTAATCCATTTGTTAGCAACATTGAAGAACATATTGCCTCATCTGGTTTCTCTCTAATCTTCACTTATATTAGACAGTTACACTTGCAACACCCAACCATTCCAAGTGCAATAATCATGCACCTATATCCAGTTCCACATGTGCACTGTACATTAAATCCCTACAAAGGTAAACATTATAGGGCTTGTGGGATAGGTGTCACAATCCAGAATGCTGGGGAGGTCCAGTGCAAAAGCATTTAAGCCTGGGGGTGTTTTCAGTGTGTATGCACTGTTCATTTCTTGGGACTGTTTACAGCTGTCCTGAACAAGGCTCTATAGCACGAGGAAGAACCGCATTTTCTAACTGAGTTTCGGTTGTGGCAATTTAGCTGTTTCCATCACAATTTCTCTTTCAGTCACACGATATGATACTACTGAAATATTCTCATTATGTGGATGATCTTTAATGCAATATTACTATGCAGTCCCTCTGTGGAAAATGCCGGACAGGATAATTGGGAGTGATCCTATTGTATAGAAGGACACCTTGCAGCTTCAGCTTTACTATAAACTGGGGGAAAAATGGAACAGACCATTAAAAAAAAGAGAAAAAAAGGTACCCTTGTTCTTACCAAAGGGAAACTCTGGAAGATCAATAAAACCCTGCTTTCCACAATCAGGTGTATGGAAGGCAAGTGGTTGGGACATCAGGTGGGCTTTCAGTTTAGCAGCCTGTAAGCCTTCTTTCATCAGTCTCACAGTTTCCAGGGATGTATCTGGATCAAAATGGCAGTTGACTCCAACAATAGAAGCACCTAGGAGGAGGAAAATAACTTCAAGTCACATCTCCCCAGGAAGTGGGAGGTCAAAGTTCTTAGCAACAGCACTCCACAAGCAGAGCAGTCCATCTTTACATCAGCATTATGAAAAAAAGACAGTTGGGGTAGAGCCTGCCTCAACTCTCCTTAGGTTGATCATTCCATTTACATCTCAGTTGCACTCCTCTTTACCTCCCTGAGATGAATCACATCTCCCAGCCTCATACAGTTGCTTTTCTTATCAGTGCTTAATCAGTGAAGACTGATTACGTACAGCCACATAGGAACCTGCTAGCTATTTGCATAACAGAGGTTCTGCCTTTGGATTTCAACTCTAACTCCAAAGGAAAAGAGCAGTTCAGAACAGATATAATAAAACCCTGTACCATCAATCATCATGCCCCCGATTAATTCCTGCTGCCACTCCCCTTGTCCTGCAGAAAACACAGCCTTCGATAAGCAAAAAGATTAATTTTTTCATCCTTTTAGTCTCTCATCCTGGATCTGAACTGTGCTCTATACATTTCTAAAAACATGATCAATGAATCAAAAGTGGCTTTGGATACTGCTTGTGTTTCATAATTGTAAGCCCAGAATTTGGGGTTGACTCTAACCACATTTGAGTAGGTTTAGGATTTTGCTCCATTCAGTATCAGCTGCCTGTGGCTATTGCTCCCAGTACCATCCTGGTTAACAAGGATTTCATAGCTGTATTTTCATATGTCTTTTACAAGACTGCTCTAGTAAAATATACATAAAAACTTCTCTACAGGGTCAAAAATTTTATCAGATATAATTGCGGAGCTACCTACTTGAGATACAAATCCATTTATCTCAATGGTTAATGACTTGACTTAGTTCCATACTTTTAAAGCGCATACGAAAAACAGATTCTTACCAGCCTTTACCAGTTGGACAGCACATTGTCCAGGGGGCACACCATGCATGTCTCCTTCTGGACCAATGCACATTGTAGCTGCAACTGGCTTTCCAGATTCTTTTAGAACTTCAACTGCCCAGACAGCCTCTTCAACATGTTCAAAATACTGAAAGAAATTAAAACTGGACTACTTTTGTTCCTTGGAGATGAAGCATAAACCACATTAATCCAGACCTCAAATTGACCAGCATACAATGGCTTGATTCTTTTCTGATTTACACTAACAGAATTCAATTGCGTTCACTGACCACACACTTAAAAAAGGATTTTAAAAAGTCAATAGGGAAACTAAATAAAAAATAATGATACTCTTGTTTCAGAATAATAATGCCCACACAGGGGGTCAATCAGGGATTTATCCCCAAAGAACTATTTTCATCTAGAAAAGTCACCTTATGTTGATTGCCTATGGTGTATGGGAGGAAATAGGAACTAGTCAAGATCACATTTATCTCTCTTCTTTGTACCACTACAGAATTTGACTTGACTGAAGTAGAAATTTAGGTTTCAAGGTCCTATTCTAGGATGCTTGCAGATGCTGCTGCGCATTTAGAAAAACACCTTACACTACTGGAATAAAAACATCGCAGAAAATTTTAAAGGAGGAAGCAATATACACTTGTACTCCCTAGTAGACATCTTGAAGTTAACACTGTGCCAGTTGAAGGCAAGTACTTTTTTTACAGATTTACCTCTGCAATTAGGAAGTCCACATTCTTCTTCATAAAGACATCTAGTTGCTTTCGAAAGGCTGCTTTAACCTCTGTTTTATCCTTGCAGCTTAAGTATGATGGTGTTTGACTGACTCCTCCAGCCACTAAAGCATCACCTTCATTAGCCACTTCTCTTGCAATGTCACAAGCAGCTTCATTGACTTTCTGGCACTGTATGAATATAGATTACGTCAGTTTTACCTGGTCAGATATGCATGTAATTTCAGAGCACAAAAAGGACAAAAAGAGCCAAAAGCCATAACATCTTCTTCATATTTTTAAGAATTTAAATGGATTTTAAAGTAATATTGATTAGGAAGATCAGCATCGTTAAAAAAAAACCCCAAACATAAGGAAACAAATGTCTTGCCACCTCTTAACTTATCATATTACCAAATACTAAAAAAAAAAATTACCTTTAATACATCTTACAAAAATAGTCTATAAAAAGCAAATATTTCACGTGAAGTGGAATTTTCTTTGCCTCTTACTTTTATGCTTTTATTCTGACATTTTGTGGGAGACAAACAAAATATGTAGTAATTTCAATTGATCTTTCATTCTTTTTAAAAATGTATTTTAGTATTTTGATAATTTTCAAAAATTAAGATTTAATACTCATAAGGAGTTATGTAAGGCATTTTTGAAAAGGTATCATTAATTATCTGATGTTAAAGTTATCAATTTAAGAATAGTAAAGGGAAACTTATCACTATATGTGATTAATTAATCACCTAGGCTTAAAAACACGTTCTCTCTATACCTAAATCAAGACGACTAGAACAGCTTGTAAAAAGACGTTAAGCTGGGAAAAAACACTTTTGGGAAATGAATCATTATTTGGGATAGATAACAAGTACTGATTAGAGCAGGTTTCTCTGCAGCCCATGGACTACTTAGAATCTACACAGGTTTCTCTCAGCTGAAGTTTTCCATGGCTGCCACAAAATCCCAGCTGATTTTTAAGGCTAACAGATTATCTTCCGTTTGCACTTATGCCCAGGTACATGTTTGGGAACTCTGGGAGGTGGAGCCATAAACAAGTTAAAGCCTGGAGGAACCTGCTTCTGAAACTGGAAGCAAATCAACCTTGAAAGCTTTCCTGCAATGCATTCCCAATACTAGGTGCTATCCCAGCCCTTCCTATCATTTTGCATGGCAGCAAGAGTTGCAGCATGGCTGGTTCCAGAGGCACTGTGTTTCTGGGACTACCACTTCAGACACTTAAATGTTGCATCTATTGAATGTAAAAGTACATACTTTCAGACAAATTTGGTCATATGATGTTTTGGTATGACCTCTTAATTAAGCCTCCAGTGTTTCCCTATTGTCCAGATTGTTCTAATTTCTGACTGGGGATATCTTCAAAGATATTCCTTCCTCCCTGCCCCCTGGAGAATCTTCTCTGTTTTGCAGAGGTTGAAATAGACAAAAGGACTAAACAAAGGAAAGGATCAGAGAAAACACTTAATGGCAAACCTTCTAGTCTCAAAGGAACTATCTAGAAATATTTGTGCCAGAAGTCCCAGTGGATCTGGGGCCTGCATCTAGTGAACACACACAACATCCTACAACTCCTTTGTGTAGGAGGTAAGAAAACATCAACATGGTACTTCTGTTGATGTAACAGATTACCCTTACACAGGAGAAGGGGAATGTTGACCACAGTGTATACCTTTTTGTTGTTACGTTATTGAAGACGTGGTTCTAAAAAACATTCTCTTCTCATTAGCCACTCATTCGCTAGGAATCTTCACCATTTTTGCAGTTGATTTGTTTCTCTGGATGTTTAAGCGTTTTTTTTTCCAACTGATTTTGCTCTCTGTGGATTTAGTCCTCCCTACACTCTTGGTATCAAACTCCACTAAACTAATCTCCTCAGATGGGAAAAATACGATGTAGGCAGCCTCTTTCCTCTCTTCATCCTTGCCCCATTTTGGGTTTTTTTGTCCTTCAACCTTGTCTTTCTTGCTATTCCAAACTCTGAAATTGCATCATCTCCTTCTCTGGTCCTCAAATATAGCCAAAACTCTTATGACAAACTGAATATACTCAATAATCTCTCTAATAAACCTTTTGAAATTAATCCATTTATTTCATATCTCCATCAAAACAGAGTTTTACTCACACTTATTTTCTCAGCTACATAATTGCCCCTGTTCTCTAGTTTGTCTTCACTGGCATAGAAGGTGAATGTCTGCAGAACATTGGATCCAGCTCTAAGGAATTCCCGGTGAAGCTGACGAACTGCAAAGTATTAGGAGAGACATTTGGTACAGTTGTTACCGTTGTTATCCCAAAATTAAATGTTTATTGAAGTAATGCTACTGTAAAATAATTGATACAGTGTTTACTAGGTGAGCCATTATGAGAGAGTAGAAGCAGTACCCCAGTCTGCGTACAATTCTTTTCTTCTCACTCTCAGAACATTAGGTAGAAAACTTTCTCCTCAGTTATTCTCTGCTAAGAATGACTGAAGATCTCTATTTAGTTTATCAGTAGATTCAGTTTTGCATGCCATCTTGCCTATCTTCTACTTTCTGCAGTCCTTCAGACCTCCCAGTATCACTTTATGGAACTGCGTAGTGGTTTAGGAAAGGAAAACAGACATCTGACAAAAGAATGGGAAAGTGTAACACAGAATACCAGACAAAAAGTTAGCATTAACAAAAATACCAGACATCAAATGAAAAACCCTTATTTTCTTAGCTTCTAGAGTATGAAGAAGAAAACAGAAGAAAGTACCATGGCAACAAATTAAAGGACAAGATGATATTTATATGGAAGAATACAGTGTTCTGTTACCTCCTCTATTTTGTATTTTCTAGTCTGCCCCGAAAACCTCCAGCTGAGTCTAGTCAGCCAAAACCAAAGCTCTATTTTGCTGCTTACATCACTGTAAGCAGCATACTGCAGTCACCACAGTGGGAACAGAACAGGAGCTGTCAATTGATTTTATATGTATACCCACAGAACAACAATTATAATAATTTCTAGAACACTACTGATCATGTAAGACAGAATTAAAAAGCTCAACAGCTTATACCAAATACAGGAATAATTTATTCTCTAGATAAATTCTCTGTACACAAACACAAGAACATTGCAGTTTGTGGCAGATATGTGGAAAAGGCTTTCCTGAAGCCCTGGTTTATCATACCTCGTCATATAGAGACAATCTGTGTCATTAGGGAAACATGTGAATGTGTTATGAGAATACAATTACTCCCTTCAGTGGCAACAAACACAGCCTTCTGTGTCAGAGAAGCTCAAACAGCAGTTTGAGTTAACTAGAGTCAATCTGTATACATGCAAGCATGTCTGCTTTCAGTGAAGGTAACAGTGTAGTGGCCCTTTTCTCTACTAGTGCAGTATTTCATTTCTAATTACAGCCTTGGGTAACCACAGTGTGATTTAACACAACGCTGCTTTTCCCAGCAGTCACAAAGACCTGTCCAAGAACACAGATTGTATCAGAGCTACAGTTCAAAAAGTCCCTGGAATCTGCCTGAATTGCCAGCATAAAATTTCAGTCTTAAAACCTTTATGCAGAGTCAAAAGATTCCTAGCGCAGGGAGTATTCTTCTTCCTACAGCTTTAACATAGGCTACTGATCCCAACAAAAAGGGCTGTCTGTATGTTTCTAGTGTCCTGTAGCTTGTTTCTCTACTCTCCCCCATGAGAAATCATTAATGAAAACTAGTCAAGAAATGGGAAAAGGAAAAAAGAATCTACCAGTATTTTCACAAATGCTCTATGACATTTCCATAATAAACAAGATTTGTTTATCCCCATGGTTAGTGCTCTTTAAATATGGTTCTTGCATTCCTAGAAGAACACTTGGGATTTGTGTGAATAAGGATCGTCACATAGTAGGCAAATGACACATAATCTAACACATATGAATAAGGAACTTCATATCCCAAACTGTCAGGTATGTGAACAGGAGACTCTTGAATGGGTCGACATTTTGAGGGAAAGAATAGTGTTATAAGTATCAGCCTCACTCTCATTCAACCCCAGGCAAATCGTTTTTTGCCAGCAGAATATACTGTTACTATTATCAAGCCCACAGCAATCTGCACTCTCAAATACCCAAACCACTCTAATTTACTTCTTGTGTAACTTCCAGCATGTTACTGAAGCTGTGTTTTCCTCCACCATTTGAGAAACGGGGATAACAACCACATATGAGACTAAACAATTATTTACAATTTGATGCATTTTAGGAGTCAGATGTGTGACACTGAGTTTCATTTCAGTCCACCTTGAATTGGACATTTCACAAAAGACACAGACTTAAGCTAACAGGAGATGGGGGCAATAAGTGCCTATGCATATTGCTCGCTACAGACAATACCTGACCTGGCTCAGAAGAAATATAGATCTCATTTCTAAATTTGTCAGTCTGGCAAAACTTCTCCTCTCTTGTAATGGAGATAGTGGCCTTGAACTCACTCTTTTTTTTTTTTCCATTCCTTGCTGCATTCTCAGAACCTCTCTTCTTCTCTCTTTCCTTACAAAGACAAGAAGGTCTGGTAGTTGTATGGGTTTTACAGCAGCTGGCTCAGCCAGTTGCGCCTTCTGTTCTTTACACCTGCTTTCAAAGTAACATGACCCTTGAGCATGCAGGAGCAAAAAGCAGTACTGGAGGGAGGCAGCACACTGCACTAAAAGAAATGAGCACATTTCCAGTGAAGGGTGTATCCTTATAGCCTATAAGGGACTTATGAAAATTTTATAACTATGTTACAGACATGAGCAATATGTTCTAGCAAATCAGTAGCAATTCGTAGAAGGCTGGATTCTTACTTATGACTACTGATCACTTATTTAAAGCAAATCTGTGTGCCAATTTAAGCCATCAGCAACTGCCTCTATGTAAGGTAATGTCTTGCATTACTCAGGGACTGAGACCTGCACTTCCTAAAAGGACATGTGGAGAGGGTCAAGGATTTTGAGTTGCAAAGTAAGCACAGGGGAAATAAAGAGGATGGGATAAGTGCTATGATTTGTAAGACTGAATGTGTAAGGGCCAACAAGGGTAGAGGTGGAGAGAAACAGGCAGAGAGGTGATGGGATGTCTTTTGGGGAGATCAGAGTCAGCAAATTAGGTCATCATCCTTTAAACCTTTGCTGGAGTTCTGCATTATCTAAGGCTGCCCGTGATCCTAAGTTAGGCATGCTACACATCAAGTAACACTTGAAGGCTGAGAAGGATTAGGGTAAATAAACAGGTAAGGTGTACAAAGCAATGTAACAGAGAGGGCTAAGACCTCTCTCCGTCTTCCCTTCGTCTTCCTTCTTCCCCATGTATAGAGGAAAAAGACTAATTTGGAAGGGCAAACACTTAGAACAAAGAAATCTTTTTTCCCCAGGATATTCTAAACTGGCTTGTGGGATTAACTGCACATCATATTACTAGGGCAAATGCTTTCTTGTAATGAAGCATACATGAATAGATAATAGCATCTGCTTTTGCACTATTTATGCTAAACACTATAATCTTTATGCTGGAAGGCATAGAATGATTGCTCATTTTGTCTCCCTTCACTTTAGGAGCGTTACTCCATTAAATGTTTATTGCAGTTCTTAAGTTCTTATGATGTTTATCTTCCCCTATTTCACAGTGAAGCCAGATACATTAAATATTCCTCTTCCATTCCATTGTTTTTTAAGAGCTGCTATTTTCCTGCAAGGATTAATAAACAAACTATAATAATTTATAACAATATAAAAGAAGTCCTAGAATGACTAGAACACAGCAAAAGAGAGAGATAGTTAATTGCAGAATTCTTTTTCACAAGATGTTTCAAGTGATAAGCTTTATAATAGCTCAAGAACAGACTAGACAAATCTATAACAGAGAAATGACTGAATGCTATTAAATACAAAGATACCATATCTGAGTCAAAAAGTCCCTGGGCTGCAAATTATTGAAGACTGGGAAAGCAATCTGGAGAGGTATCACTATGTTTGCACTGCTCATATTCTTACTCAGTCAACTGCTTTCGGACAGTGTTAAGAGCAAGAAAAAGGGATAAGATGAGCATTTGGTCTATAGATTCTTTGGCTATTCTTAACAGTGTAATTCTACAATGTCAAGGAACACAAACCTACTACAAATTCCTACACATTTATTATTTATCCAACCATGTTTACATTCACTACAGGATTACCATTTCCCGGTAAAACTGACCTGCTTCTGGGTGTTCTACCGTTGCTTCAGGAGTCCAAGGCCCAGCTTTTACATATCCCCTTTTTTCAAGAGCAAAGACAAATCCTCCATCTCCAATCACAATTTCTCCAGCATCTAAACGCTCTAGAATACCCTGAAGAGAGCAGGAGAAAGAGTTAACAATTACAGGTCTTCAGTTTTGTCAGCTTCCTTTGTCTTTGTTGCCATTTCCTCTATTTGCAAAGCAGACATAAATATCTGTGGGCTACCAGAAACATCTTTGCCATAATAATGAAAAGTAATCAATTTCCATACTGAATTTCTCTTTAAAGAATGGTAGATGGTCTGTTTTGCAACATAAGGCTTTAATATGTGCATATATGTTACACAAGACTTTTCATTTGTCAGTTTTATTGTATTCCAGAGACCTAGGTCCCAGAACTAGGGGGTCAATGGTCCAATTTCATTCCTATGAAAATAAAACACCATCTTAAATTCTCCTGTAAAAATGAGAAACTTCTTAAAATTAAACACTTGTATCACTGATGTCTTTATTAGCTCATTTGCTCTTTAGCTACTAATGCCATCTTGGCAGAGCCTCAGCACAAGTAGCTTGTGACAGAAGGTGGCACAACAAGCATCACAGAAAAGTAAGCATGTAACATTTCCCTACCAAATAAGACATATCAAAATGCTGGCCTTCATTTTCTGACAGACTTTTTAATGGTCTGCATTTGCTTACCTAGAGTTACAGAATGAAAGAAAATCCTGCTTGTTTTGCACAGCCCTGAAAAGTTTTAAGATGCCAAGTTACAAACCTTATAGCACTCTATGATTAACCTTGCTTCTGCCTTGAACTCCATGCTATCGCAAGGAAAGTGGTTTTTGTAAAATCAAAAAACATGAGAACATATACTGGTTGCACCTAATATATGTTATTTTTTGTATTCCTCTCCTTGCTTCACTGGCCTGTTCAAGTTTTCCAAAAAGTACCTTGCTATTACACTAAATAGTACTAATTTATGCAACTGGATTACAACCACAATTCTGTTTACTTTAAAAAGTGGGTGAATGCAGATCCATTACGTTAACAAAGGTAATGGCTACAGGAAAAGAATCAAAGCTAAGGCTACAATTTCCCTCCATAGTTACCTTTTCTTGATGTCACACTAGCATTTCAGTAGATGAAATTTGAGGGAGTAGGAAAAAGAAGAGCCTTGTGGATGTAGAGTGTGGTTTTCATGATGAAAGGTAGAGTTTTTTAACAATTAGCCTCCAACCTTTAGTACATTATCTGTCTTGATAATTTCTCGTTCATTATTTCGATTATCTCACACCGTACATCTAGGAAAGTCAGACACTTAGGACATCGCAGCGCTGCTTTAGGCAGGATGAGAGTATGCCTTTCCAAAAAGAAGGAGCACTGTGCCAACTATGCCAGTCCCAGTACCAAGCACAGCAGTGTAAGGCTACTTGGAGGCTACAAAGCCTGGCTGAGAGGGTCAAGATTTTTGGCTCAGGCACTGACATGGCAGCAAGGTGATGGAACTTACCTGTACAGTGCTGCTGTGCAGATATGAGCTTGGCCAAGTGTTGGCTTGCAAATCTCTGCATCACATTCCATTGCATGTTGTGGACTTGCCAGAATATTGAGCTAATTAACTTTAAAGAAGTGTGCAAGCTTTTATCTTTATTTCAACAGGACCAGGGCAAAACTCACTTGAAATACTCAATCTCCAAAACTCAGCAATTTTCAATGACTCTGCCAGTCATGCCTGTCTATTAGGGCATATTCTATTCTAAGTGTAAATTTCAGGAGGCTTTGTAAAGATTGTGTTTGCAATTAACTAATTTGCAGTTGTAACACAATGCCTCAAATGAGACCAAAGAAAGGCACCCAAAGGATCACTGGTTGAGTCTCTGTTTCCTCTGTCTGCCAGGGCATCTTTTATAGATGGGGCCTGCTTCAGAAGCTTAATATGCAGAAAACAGGAGTGTGGAAGAAAAAAATCTTTAACATACAAGCAGCCTCAGTCATTGCTTGTTAACTGAACATTAAGTAATAGATACATGTTGACATCATATATAGATACTATATTTAAATGCACTACAGCTAACAGATTTTTTTATTTTAACAAGTCACTTCCAGGATTTAACAGCAGCTTTCCTTCACAATTCTAGCTTTTTTAACCTGCATTTTAAAATAGTCTTCACTTTTGACATACAGAAGGAACATAAGCCATGACTGAATAGACCATGGCATCTTAATATACACTATATTGTGATATATTAAACCTAGTATTGGAGCATCTAATAGCAGGTGACATAACTACAAAGCATAAAGTACTTAATACAAACTTACATTGTCAGTTCAGATTGATTTAAAATGGAAATAACTTCTTTGCAAACTTTATTATAGGTCTGATATCATCTCTTCACACCATTTTTACTTTATCTATATTGGGTAAAATACCATTGGTTCAGCCAGCATATAGCTAGCATAAGTTCAGCATTGGCATTGTTTTGTTCTGCCCTGGAGACCTACAGCTGTGTGCTCATGCCCAATCCAGATCAAAACTGTATGGTCAGGTGTTCTGGTAGTACACAGATCTAGTATTAAACAACAAGGAACAGTATCCGTAAAAAGCTAACCGAGGCTTTTCTGAGCAGTCTTTTCACTACTTTACTTTCACAACTATGAATGAAGTTGCACCACATAGTCCATACCTCTATCCATGGAAAGACTACAAAAGTCTGTATGAATATACTTCCTCAATCACCTTTAGGAATGTAACTGAACCATATAAGTGAAAAGCCTGCTTCATCTACCTATATCCTACCTTTCCAGCAGTGGAGAGAA
Source organism: Phaethon aethereus (assembly GCF_964289735.1). Taxonomy (NCBI): domain Eukaryota; kingdom Metazoa; phylum Chordata; class Aves; order Phaethontiformes; family Phaethontidae; genus Phaethon; species Phaethon aethereus. The sequence continues at coordinate 27,500,369 of NC_138577.1, forward strand.
AAAAGCATCACAAAACAACTATCCAGATCTTAAGTGAGGCCTCAAGAGTGGCTTATCTCTGTCCATTGCCTAGTAGGGGCAATTGCCTTCTACCAGGTGTCTGAAGTTAAGTGGCATGAGTCTGTGCTAAAAAATAAAAGGCAGAACAAATACCTTCCCACCTCCTTCCTTGATAACTGATCTACCTAGATCAGGCGTAGAGCTCATAGACTTTTTCCCATATCCTTCTGTTCTTTTACTTATATGACTCTTATACGAGACTTGTATGAGTCTCTTACTAGACTTATATGCTACACAGAAAAACAAGTAACACCAGTTCTGAGTAAGAATAATAATTAATTGTCATAATTAATTATAATGATGATTATTAATTATAATAGTGTCCTTCTGAACAGAAGACAGAATACATGATTCCTTCCCAATACCTTCGCAAGCAGCAGTACATGGTAGCAGTACTGGTATATGCCAGTCTGATTTAGACATTGCTCATATGTTTGCCTTAATGGCCACGATAACTTTTTACACTGCCTTATTTCTCTAGCTAAATCAGGGTGCAGAGAACATGCATATATTGGAGACAGCATTCATATTACAGACACATTCAGTCACAAAAATTAAGTATTCAGTCATAGAGATCAAGGGAAGAACAATCTGGGGCTTTTAAATAGAGTTGGCAGAAGGCTGAAGACAGAAATCCCATGCCTTGATGATTTATGTTTAAAATATCTACAATTTTAATGCGTTGCAAGCACTGCTTAGTTTGCATATCAAATGAAATGGTTTTGAACTTCAATGGCTCCAGCCTATGCATTCAGAGAAATCAAAATTCCCTGAGCTGCTGCAGCATTAAGTCCAACCCAATCTACCTCGTAAGGGTGTCCAAATGTCTTGAATGGCTCGATGCTGAATAGGTACGGCTATTATTGTGGCTTTACTCTAGCTTTTCACAATATGACCTTACCTGCAGCAGTACCGAGTACCTCACCGAGAGGTTAAGAAGCGCGGCTCGCGCGTTGCGCCAGTTGAGCAGCAGCTCCCCAGCACAGCCTCCGGGCCGGACCCCCAGGAGGCGGGAGAGGCGGCCGGGCGCAGCCGCGCCCCGGCCCGGCCCGCCGCCGCGCTCTGCGCGCTGCCGGGCTCCCGCCGCCCGGGCCCCGCGTCCGCACCGCCGCGGGCGGCGAGAGGGGACCACGGCGGCGCCACCTCTCCCAGCGCTCGCCGCCGCCGGCCCCCCACGCCGGGCAGCAGAGGGGGACGGGCCCACGGGGAGCGGGGCGGAGTGGGGGAGGGAGATGGGGGAATTACCCTTTTGCCCTGTTTCGTGGTCTTCCTGATCGGCAGCATCTTCCTCGCCCTGGGACGCTGGCTGCCCAAGTCTACCCCGGCGGCTCGGCACCACGCAGACGATACCTTCAGCACTCAGCCCGCACCTTTATAGCCCGGGGAGGAGGCGGGCCGCGGTGGGCAGCGCTGCAGCCGACACCCCCGGCCTGCCCGGCCTCTGACCCCGCGGGGCGCCCTGGCACGGCCCGGGGCTGCCCCGCGCCCTCCCGCCCCCGCCCCGCCCCGCCCCTGCCTGGCTCGAGGTCGGGAGGCGCCCGATTGCTCCCCTCGGGCTGCGCCTTCAGCCAAGGGGCGGGCCGGCGCCCTCCTCCGCGAGGGCTGGACCCGTCGGGGACAGGGACGGGACGGGACGGCAGGGGACGGGACGCCGTCGGGAGAGGCGCGGAACCAGCGCTCTCCATCCCTGCCGCCGGCGGGCTGTGTGAGGGATGAGCGTGATGCTGCGGGGAGCCCTGCGGCGGCTGCGGCCCCCGCGCCGCGGCGGCCTGCCCGACCCCCTGGCCGCGGCTGCCCTGCGGCCCCTCGGCGGCGGCGCGGGCGCCCAGGGGCGGTGAGTGCGTGCCCGCGGGCCGGGCTGTGCCGGGCTGTGCCGGGCTGTGCCGGGCGGGCGGGGGGCGGGGGGGTAGGCGCAGGCAGAGGAGCCGCCAACTGTCGCGGCTGTCAGCGCGTGATCTCCGCACGGCCTCAAGGCGCCGGCCCCCGAGGGCAAAGCTACCTGGCGGGGGCTGTGAGGGGGACGGGCTGCTGCTGCCGGCCTGCCGTGCTCCACCAGCGGCCGGTCGGGGTCACCGCGCCGCGAAGGCCTCTCCCTTCGGGCAGGAGGTGCCTCTGCCCCCTGCGCCCCTCATTTCTGCGTGAAAGACCAGACCCAGATCGGGATGAGTCGCTGACCTGGTATAGAGAGAGCCCGCCTTGTCTTCTGGGCCACATCAATGAGTGAAAAATGACCTCATTCATTGGCACGAGCAAACGTCTGGGTGAACCGTGTGGTTCAGAGGGAAGGTACCCCCCGGATTCTCACCAGGCTCCTGCGTTTGCAAGAAAAGTTTTGAAAACAGCTGAAAGTTAGGTGAGGAAGTCTCAAATTCACTGCATAAAAGAAGCATGAGAAAAGCCTCCACGCTTGAGCATGATTACCCTGTCCCTCAAACTTCAGAAGAGGAGCTGGTAGAAGTGTCTCGCATCTGGCTGCTAAACAACTTACTGTTAACTTGCAAAAATTAGCATGTAATCTCCAAAAAGAACCCATGCAAGTGTGTAGTGCACCAAATACAGAAAACCTGTGGTGTCCAGTGCTACCATTTATGTTTTATTCATTGACATATAGTGAATAAGCATAATGCATATTTCTCCTGCATTTGCATTTCAAATGTTGTATTATTTTATAAGGTCTCAATTTATAATACATACAACTAATAGTTTAAATTTCCAAATGGACGTTGACTGGAAGATCAGTTATACATTAGAAAGCCTTTTGCTGGAGAAATTGCAAAAGCAAATATGTACAAAGAGAGGGAAGATAAAATTGAGTGTTGATTAACTGTCCTGAATGGAGAGATACTGTCGTTTCACAATAGTCTGTACTGCTACTCTACTAAGAGGTCCTACCTTGTCTCACATCCAAAAAGCTGTCTTTTTAAAATTTGGATAAATTTCATGATCTGGCTTGCTGCTTGGCTCTCTGTGGATGGGGCAGTAGAGAGGAGGATCAGATGAGAATTGGGACTGCCTATGGCAGCAGTTCCGGTTTGTGATGGCTCAAAGCGGTTGTGAAAATGCAGCACGGTGTAGTAGCTGAGAGCCATTGACAAAAACCTGTTTCTATAATGTTTTGTCTTCAGCAAAGTAGAACCTGTCAAAATAGAACGTGAAAAGAAACATTAAGTTTCATTGTTCATGAATACAAACACTGATATAGTCTGCTGACATTGGCTTCAGAAATTTATTGAGGAGTTTTACTAAGTAGACTTTTTTAAAGACTTTCTCTTTGAGTTGCATACATTATAGCACTTTTGAAAAGTCAGGTTTTGACACTGTCATTTCAGGGGTCCAGTTTCTCATTGAAAAATAGGGTCTACATGTAAGGGCATATTGGACAAATAACAAAGATTTAAAGCTGTGAGTGGAAGCAAACTCGCTTTGCTTTTTGTATTACAACTGTTTATGTACATCACTCTCTAAGAGCATTTACTTTGAAAGAAGATAGGAGTGAACAAGTTAGGTTTTAAGTCAGGTGTGTCACATAGACTGCCAAGCAGCCACCAAGTTATATTGTGATTGAGCTATGAAAAAACAGAGATGGGCAAAAGTGTAATTGTCATTTTGTAACTGTCAGTAATTTTTTTTCCCCAGGAAAGAAACCCAGTCTCCTTCCCTGGGGAAAGATAGAGCAGATACGGTGATCATTGGAGGTGGTTGCGTTGGTGTGAGTCTAGCGTATCACTTGGCTAAGGCTGGCTTGAAGGATGTTGTTCTGCTAGAAAAATCTGAGCTGACTGCAGGATCTACTTGGCATGCAGTAAGAAATGTTTTCTTAGTCTCTCAGATATTAAGAGCAGTTTGTGTATTTAACGGTGGTGGAACTTTCATTACCTTTATATTACCTGGCTTTCCAGAGATAACTATCTTGGTTATTTTATAGATAAAAACTTTAGCACTGACTTCTTATCTTATCGATAGTACACTTTTCTCATTTGTAAAAATTGGGACAAATATTGTATTTTGAAATTACTGGAAGGTAATTGTTAGTAGTATTATATACTTTTGGCAGTTAACTGGTTTAGACTTTAGTTTAACTTAGACTTGTTAAATTTAAGGTTTTATTTTGAAGGTAATCTAAGTTATACTGCAGACTTCATCATTGCAAGTGGTTGCACTGTCATGCATAAACCAGAAATGCAAAATTTGGCATTATTTTATGTGTAATTATTATTTTTATATGTGCCATCCTGAAAAAGAAGTAATCAAGAAGCAGCATCAGTGTACAGTTCTCAGAGAATATCCCTGTCCCAGAGACAGATTCTTCCTAGAGACAAGAGCTTTCTTTCCTGCCACCTCTGACATTACACAAAATCTTGGAGGAGCAAAGCTAACAACTGTATGCTGTGGGGTTTTTTTAGGCTTAATATTTGCCTGTACTCTAAGAAGAAGAGTTTAAAAGACATACATGTAATAATGACAGGGTGGGGACAGCTCCTATAATGGTGCTAATCACATGGGCATACTGGTGCACATGTATGTATGGACTTACATATTTCTATGTCAATGGCTGGAGTAGGTAGTGTAATGAAATTAAATAAAGCATGCCACAATAATAGATGCTTTTTCCATTCATTTCTAGCTACACTACACTCAGATGAAACTGAGAGGATGTTATCCCTGTGTGTAGTAATACAAAAGAGTGAAAAACCAACAGTTTGGCATCTCTAGAACTACTCTATTAATACAATAGACCATTTATGCAATAGTTAACTATAGTTAGCTATAATATCTTAGTGCCTTTCAGGAGCAAATTGAGAAGGGTGACTTAGATAGATTATATTTGATTTGTATTCTCATACTTTTACCAAGGGAGGAAGTCTGAAGTTTGAAATACTTCACCTTAGTGCAGATCTTGTATGTGTTATAGGGCCTTATGAGCGAACAACAGTAAAAAATTAAATTAAAAAAATTAGTGCCTGAAATGTGTAAGTAGGTTTATATTTCATTTTACTTGCTTTTCAACAAACAAAGCAAAAGAAAGCACACTCTATGGAGTTAGGAAAAACAAAATTCAGTAATTACGTCTCTCTTAGAATGATACCACAGGTGATGCAGTTCACTGAACAGAGCAGCACCATGTATAATGTCAGATCACGTGTCTTGCGTCTTGAATGGTAACTATGAAATGCTCAAAGAGATAACTGAGACTTAAGTATATGACTGAGGCACAGACTGAATTGTATTTACCCAGTGCATATACAGAACAGTAAGTGTGTAAAAAATAACAAAAATCCCCTCATTGAATAAGAAACCAAAATCCATGAATGGGGGTTGTTTCTATATGTTTTCTTTGTTCTTGTTATACTTGCTTACTCTAGCTTATTGCTTATAACTCTGTAAAAGCTACCTCTCCTTCAGTATTTTTGCCCCACTTCTTAGTGAATGCAGCGATGGAGCACTGAGCGAGGAGCTGTTTCAAAAGCAGGGAGAGACCTGAAATGCAGCAGAGAAAATTCCTGCACTGAGCTATTCAAAGAGCTGCTTTGTGGCACCTGCTGCAACAGAATTTGATGACATTAACACAGCAAGACCTAGTTATGGAACAGGTTAAAAATGGATAACTATTAGGTAAACTACAAGTATACTGTCTCTTTTCATTGAACGCAGTATTAGGGTGCTGTGTTTGAAGATGAAAAAGCTGATGCTGTTTCGAATGATGAGGAAGATTAAAACTGTGACTGGGTGCTCTTTGTTAGAGTACACACCGTGCATTTATCAGTAGTTTCCTCACAGTGCTACAATACTAGATGCAGATGAAAATTACACATATATTTAGCACATACAGTGGCGCATAGTGTGTTGCCTGCAGTCACAAATGTTGAAAGTCTGGTTCAGATGTTGCTGTACTATACCACATTTTCCCTCTTTCACAGTCCAGTAGGTCCTGCCAGAGCTCAGGATCATGTTTCATATAGCTCGTATTCCTGCTAGTGTTGCTGCCAAAACTTTCTTCCACTTCTCAGGTCTGAGATAAATTTGGCTGACTTTCATTTTATTTAAAAAAGCACAGAAAGTGTGAACATATTTATATTATCAGTAATAAGAAGATATGAATAACAGAGCATGTGCTGCTCATTTTTATACCTATCTAACCATGACATAGTAGTCATTACTATATGTATGTAAATTAGGTCAGGACTTAGGCTTGAAGAACTCTTGAAGTTGTATTATTCTGCAGGTCAGATCATTTGCAATCTCATTGAAGCCCTAGGGACTGAACAAGGGATATAGAACTCAGCAAATAAATTTTTCCGTTGTTACTTTTTTAAAAGGTGTTTTCTAAGAAAATATTTAACGTACCATTCCATTATGTGATACTTTTTCTTGCAACTTGCAATTGATTTTGCTGCTAATTAATGGTTAATAAAGCACAGCACATGACAAATAAAAACTTGTTACAACTTGGTCAAACTTGCAAGAAGAGAGCATCTAGGTAATAACAGTTTTAACGCCGTTTTCCTCCAGAATGCTAATTTAGTAAATGGTGTTAGTATAAAATCTGAAACATTTTGGAATAGAACAACACTGATACATGAACATTTCAACAAAGAAAAATTTTAACTATAAAAATGCCTTAAAATCACTGTGTCAATTCTCATAGCAAAGTGGCCATTCTTAAAATTCTTTTTCCTACATCATGTTCAACTACAATAACATAATCTCTGTTTTACAAAAATAGAGCAAAACCTAGAGCAAATCTCCTTCAAGTGCAAGATCGGTCCACCCTGAAACACATATTGGGAGGCCAGCTGGGCCAGACATGGAACTCATGACTGAGTTCCAGAGCAAAACTCTGGTATACAGTAGGTGGAAGCAGGAGAAGGCTATGAAGGCATAATTTAGAAAATTTGCCTGAGCATGTAAAGGTAATGTTAGGAAAGCCAAAGTTCAACTAGAGTTAAGACTTGTAAGGAACATAAAAGGCAACAAGAAGAGCTTCTACTGCTGCATTAGTAGTAAAAGGCTGAACAAGGACCATGCAGGACCATTGCTGAATGAGGTGGGTAATTCAGTCACAGTGTACACTGATATACTTCAGTGTATGCTGAAGTACTCAATGCCGCCTTTGCCTGAGTTTTCACTGAAAAGACTTCTCAGGCCTCTGTGCTCTGAGCAGAGGAGGAGAAGAGGAACTACCAGCAGTGAGTGAGGATCAAGACAATAATTCCTGCGAGAGCTTGACTCAGGCACATATATTGGACCTGATGGGCTGGATGCAAGAATGCTGCTGATGTCATTGCAAGGCTGAGGATCTATCACCTTTAAAAGACTCTGGAGGTGAGGGGAAGTGCCCAACATCTGGAGAAGGGCATATGTATGCATCTTTAAAAAAAGCCAAAGGGGTGAGCAAGGGAACTAAAGGCCAGCTAGCCATACTTTGATTCTTGGGGAAAATCATGGAGTGAGTCTCAGATCATATTTCTGGGCCCATAAAGGAGAAAAAAGGTGGTTGGGAACAGTCAGCTTAGATTTGCCAAGCATAAATCATGTCTGACCGAACCTGATTGCCTTCTATGATAAAATGACTGAATTTGTAGACAAGGGGAGAGCAGTTGATGTCACTTATCTGGATTTTAGCAAGACTTAGACACTGTCTCACAGAATATTCATGTATTCAACTGAAGATGTTATGTTCTGTATGGCTGGATAACTAGATAGCTAAAAGACTGTTTGGATGGTTGGGCTCAGAGGGTAGTGATTAATCAGTCCTACTGTACCCAAAGGCTGGAAACAAATAGAGTGTTGCAGGGGTCTGTCTTGGGACTCTTCCTGTTTAATATCTTTATCAGTGATCTGGAGAAGGTGATGAAGTAAATGCTTGTCAAGATTGCAGTTGACACCAAAGTGGGGGGACCAGTCAATGCACTCAAGGGCACAGCTGCCATGCTGAGGGACCTAGACGGGCTGGAGGGGTGGAAGGAAAGGAACTTCATGAAATTTAACAAGGACAAATGCTAAGTCCTGTACTTGACCAGGGAAGTAGTGCAGTCTCTGTCCTTGGGCATTTTCAAGAGAAAATCTTGGGCAAGCTGGTCTGATCTCATAGATGACCCTGCTTTGAGTATGAGGCTAGGTAGAGACCTCCTGAGGTCTTATTCAATCAGTTTATTTTATGATAATTATTTTATGATTCTATGATCTTAGTTTTATATAGTCCAGACAGGTTATAGATGTCTCCCAGCTGCACTCCTGAAATCAGAAACATTCATTATCTGAAGCCAAAAAGCATCAAATGTGTTTAAGACTCTTTTATTCAGAGAAGTTTTGATTTAATTCTTGCAATTACATTCTCTTGAATGTATATGGGTTTATAGCTGACTTGCAAGTGATTTGTGGTTCAGCTGGTTCAAATGACTTTACTAACAGTGACCACTAAAATGGAATTTCCCTACATCTGGAAAATACATTACTACATTTGGAAAAATGACAAAAGACCAGAAAATGTTTACATAAATAAAAGAAGACAGTAAAAATAATATAAGAAGACACAATTTGCAGGCATGTGTCAATTAATTACTCATAGGATATTGAAAATGGCTAAAAAATGTGAACATTTCAATGCCTAATTTATTTCTTTATTCTGTATATACAGAAAAAAAGGCACTTAGGATTTACTTTTTAAGAAACAGGCAAGTTCTAATTACAAATTCTGCAGTGAAACAGCCCTAGGTTTTAGTCTGAGGTAATTAAAATAAATGTGTTCACAACAACGTAAAACCACATGTATCAAATGAGATCAAAAATGTATTTAATCAAATACCTAGTCTCCAGCAGTGTCCAGTATGATGACGATCTGATATGATAGGAAGAAAAGGACTAATAATGTTTTTCCATACTATTAATCTAGCCCAGGGACGTCCTGAATTCAGCACGCCTGCTTTGTGCTTAATGTGGCCCTTAGCAGATTTTTCTTCCTCTTGCAGATCTGTGTGATCACTTTTTAAACTCAGATTGTTGTGGTAATGAACAAAACCAAACATACTTCAAGAACTAGAGCCAAGTTTGTTAATAAAATACAGGCACAACTGGTAGATTATTAATTTTGCACATTTTTCCATTGGTTTATTTTGACATTTCACTCGTGTTACACCAGGATATTGTATATAAACTTTAAGATATCAGAAAGATAAAATCATCCTAAATAAAGGTAGGAGAAACATTTAACACCATAGCTAGCATAAAGACATATATTCAGTAATGCCAGACACTTGTCATACTCTTGTTCTGAAGATACTGAGTACCTGTCATCTCAGGCAGTGAGCATGATTTATGATTTTTGAGGTATGTGGTATCTGAGTGTCAGCCATTTGCTAAGAGCAGTTTGAAACTAATTGCTTCTGAAGAAAAAGATCAGGTCTTAAATGTGAAGTTGCATCAAGAAAGATGGGTCAGAAGAGGCCATGGTTTCAAAAAATGAGGATATGTGCTCCAATTCATGCAATATATGTTGATGTTAATTATAGAGAAGTGTAATGTTTAATAGGTTCTTAGCATAATTAAATTAGTTGGAATTACAATATATCTTTAAAGACCACTAAATCTTGCTTTTGTTATTCACATGTATAGAGCTACTCCACTACATAGTGCCTAAAATACATAGCACAGAACAGAGTTGACAAGCTAAAATCAAGAATAGTTAAGTCACATCTTCCTTAGTCACACTTGTTTTAAAGAATTGAAATACAAAACTAACATAGACATGACTACCCGTGACCAAATTCCTTGAGGAATTCCAAAGCAGAAAGGTAAAAAGTATTCTGCGGTAAGCTGAGCCATTAAGCAGGAGTATAGAGATACCATCTAAGATGGGGACAGACTTTTTAGCAGCGCCTGTTGCAATAGGACAAGGAGTAATGGTTTTAAACTAAAAGAGGTTAGATTTAGACTAGATATAAGGAAGAAATTTTTCACACTGAGGGTGGTGAAACACTGGCACAGGTTGCCCAGAGAGGTGGTAGATGCCCCATCCCTGGAAACACTCAAGGTCACATTGGACGGGGCTCTGAGCAACCTGATCTAGTTGAAGATGTCCCTGCTCATTGCGGGGGAGTTGGACTAGATGACCTTTAAATGTCCCTTCCAACCCAGACTATTCTATGATTATATGATTCTATGTGCATACTAGGCAACTTGGAAGAAAATTATCAAAGCTCTACTGTATGTGTTACTTTTCATCTTTAGATTTCCTGATTTTTTTTTTCAGAATGGCAGTGAACTCAAAGGTGGACTCTGATGTCTAGCTCCCTTAATTGAAGCAACTTTCATCTGTGAATAAGCTTTATTTTAGTTAGCAAAATACGCACTCTCTCTCTCTCTCTAAAGTATTTAAATCGATGTAGTTAGCTTGAAAACCTAAGGGAGTTTTGCATTTCTGTTGTGTCACTTGGAAGAAGCTTTTCAGTGAGATGTTAAATTCAGGAGGTAAAAAGACATATGCTTAACTTCAGTAACATTTTACTCTGGGACTTTTTAAGTGCTAGATGTCTGAAGTTATGAATGTTGCCAGATTAATGCAGCTGTCTCTTTTAGGCAGGTGAACAGTTTCCTTAAATATAGAAGATGCTGTAGTAACTTCTTGATTTTACCTTTGTATGAACCCAAAAGGGCTTGACAGCTTTCTAAAGTCAGAGGTAGTAAAATGATGTGCAAAATACAGTAATTTTAGTAATAAAATTTAATAAAAAATAAAAATTCAGTAATATTAGTAATTTCTTAATCTACTTCTGCAATGCAGCAATTGATCTTCAACTGCCACATGAGACAACTGTTGAGAATAGAAGAATATTGACTTCCGCCGCCCTGCTGTTCAAACCCCAGCAAAGTAATAACTTTTGTTAAGAACTGGTCTTTGTGAGGGTGTGGTTTCTCTCCCATCTCCATTTGCAAAAAGGAAAAGATCCCACGACAGGGCATGTAGTAGGACAATCAGTTGATTTAGTTGATTGGGAGTGGAGTTGTGCTTCTCTTCCAAAAGATTGAAACTGACAACTGAATAATTTAAGGAAGAAAGGAAACTATAGGAAAGAACAACTGCAACAGTGTCATGAGTTGACAAATTTGATGAGAAAAGACAGGTGGAAAAGCACGCATGCAGAGAACAAGGATGCCGTAAGTAGGGGAAGGGTTTTATTTTTATTTTTGTAGCAGTTGGCTCTATCCATGTGTTGCTTTTCTTTACAGTATCTTGACAGTTTCTTTTTGAATGACAGTTGGAAGAGGGGAAAGAAAACACTGCATTTCTAATCATATCTCTGTGTTGTTTTTCCTATTTATTATTTGAGGCTGGTTTAACTACTTATTTTCATCCTGGAATAAACCTGAAGAAAATCCATTCTTACAGCATCAAACTCTATGAAAAGCTGGAAGAAGAGACTGGACAGGTAATCTACTTATCCTTGTAATTATTAATTCAGATCATTGTTAACCTTATGAATAGTATTGCAAAAAGTTTGGAGTTGACAAGTTGATTATGTGTGTGTTCATGACTATAATAAAGCTCCCATGTTATTGAAATATATACTCCTGCCTGCATATAGTTTGGTGTGTAGTCACCAAATATTTTAGATGGTTTCCCAGATCCCTCTAAAGTTTAAGAAAATGGTTTTCATCAAACATCTCAGAAGCTCAGCAGACTGAGAGTCTGCAACTTTAGCTTCGTATAGGAGTTCAAATAGCATCAAGTATCTGGAATGAATGGATTGATTATGATACACTCCTGCTTTAAACATGTCCACTTAAAAATTCATATGATATGATGCTGTCTGTACTTGAGAAGATAGCTGCAGTTCTTCCTGTCCCTTTCAGAAATGTGTTTTTATTTAGTGACTTAAGGAATGGATTTGCAGAGAAACACACAGGTCATCTTTTTTATCTGACATCATTCAGCCATAGATTTCATTTACGAAACTCATGCTTGCTTCAGACAACAGCAGAAATTTAATGAACCTCACTGTGCTAATCTACAAACTTGATAATTGTAATAAAATACTTTTTTCTTCATTCTACTGCGCAGCTAGATAAGATACTACAGAAGATTATTGTTGTGATTTCTACTAAACCACTCATTTAGCCATATTCATGTCCTGTGAGGTAACACACAAAAGGTGAAGTAAACAGTGTGTACCAGAAAGTAGGCATTCAGTGTCCAGCTGTATAAGGATTTCTAATTTATTAAAAAACCAAAAAAAGGTGGGTGGTTATTCATTGTGCCAGTAAAGGTTCTTAATAAGTTAAATTTATTCTGCAGCATCTAAACAGAAAATTGTGCAGGGAATAGTCTTAATATACATTATTACATATTTATTTTTGAGCTGTATCTGTATTTTTAAAAATATATGAGTGCATAAATTCAAATATTTATGAAATCTCAATAAAAATAATAGCATCATGACATTCAAGAAAAGCTTTTTATAACTGTTTTGAAGATAGTATGTAGTAACCTAGAGCATTAATTTGATAACTCTTTTTAAATTTTTTTTTCTCTAGGAGTTTACAGCTGACTCCTGCTCTTTCAAGGGCACCTACCTTATTTGAGTCTCTTTTCAGTGATGTTAGTGGCAAAATTCTTGTAGACTTCCCATAGCATAGGAACATGCATTTATGGAGATAAGTAAAAGTTCTTTCAGTAATTCACTTTTGCTCTTTATTTTAGGCTGTGGGGTTTCATTGTCCTGGCAGCATCAGAATTGCTTCAACTCCCACTAGGGTGGATGAATTCAAATACCAAATGACTCGTGCTGGTTGGCACCCAACAGAGCAGTACCTAATCACGCCCGAGAAAGTACAAGAACTTTTTCCCTTGTTGAACATGGATATGGTAAAGAACCTAATTTTATAAAAAAAAAATTCCATTGCAATTAAATACTGGTTTATCAGATTTGTAGACACAAGGTCTTTTTATACAAATTGTACAATACATTCTTGTTTTTCAGTGAAAAAAGGTACATTATAAACTAAAATCAGACTCAAATACATTTTAGTGCATCCTGTATGCCAGTATGTGTACTGCTAATTATAATATATATAATATTATAAAATTAAAGTGTTGCAGCCCTTGATTGTGTAGGAGAACTGAGCAATTTTACTTTCTTACACCATTTTTAAGTTGGCTAGCTGAAGACCTGATACTATTTGTTTTGAAAATTTATTTTGATTTGGCTCCTCAAGGTTTACTGCATTCAAGAAACAAAGTGGTTTTTAAAAAATTAATTTTGATAAATTTTAATTTCCTTAATTTTGTGGATTTTTACCTCCACTCAGGTTTTAGCTGGCCTGTATAACCCGGGAGATGGTCATATTGATCCCTATTCTCTCACTATGGCCTTGGCTGCAGGAGCCAGAAAATACGGTGCCCAATTAAATTACCCTGTCCAAGTGACTAATCTAAACCCCCGATCAGATGGGACATGGGAAGTTGAAACTCCACTTGGAATAATTCGAACAAAGAGGATTGTGAATGCTGCAGGTAACATAAGCATATGTATAGTCTTCAGATTTACAAAATAGCTGACATGGAGCATCTGTACTGAATTGTGTGGTTTACTTATTGGAATAAGTAATATATGGTTTTGACTATTTACTTGGTTTGTGGTAAAACGTACTTTGCACGTGTTATTTTACAGTATTGTGAAAATTTAGCTCTTATGTTAGTTGTCCTTGACTAGGCATTAATAATATTTCTTTTTGGATTGTCTCCAGCAGTAACTAGTCAGACTGTCTTGTTAGATTTTAGTAGCAGAAGCGACCTTTACTGGTCTACAGGAAGTTGTGTAGAACAGACAGGCTATCTCTATGTGTCTTGTCCTCTTAAATCTTATGAGAGCTACTTAGGAAGGGAAAAGAGGTGTACAAATGAAGTAGAAATATCTTCACTGTTTTTTCAAAGAGACTGAGGATTTGCAGCAAGTAAGATAAGCCTGCCTATTTCAGTATTATCTCTCTAAGATTATACTCTATCCTTGAAACAGAAGATTTTTGTTGCCCTTTGAGTAGTGTTTTAAACATGCAATTGGCTTAACAATACATTTTTTCATGCAATAAAAATTTCCTAACTCAAAGGAACTTGTATTTACATATGCAATTTTTATTCTTCATTGTGTTAAAGAAGCCAAACTGATGTTTCTGCTTCAAAGAGCTTCTGGACAGGAGTCCTTTGGATTTGTGTTTGTTTTACTAAACAAGTTGATGGGTCTAAAAACCTGTATGCCATCTAAACTTCACTTATTTTTATGCTATTTTATACAAGTTATAGAAAAATATATTATTGGTGAAACTATCAACACTTCCTACGTGAAGCATGCCTTGTACTTCCTAGTGGAAGACTTTCTGTTTTCAGTTGTATGAAAACATGCTTCATATTTACCATTTGGATTAAGTTTTTGCAGACTCTGTCTGTCTCATACTGAATCATATCTGCATTTTAGGGCATGAGTCTTTCATACATCCTGTCTCAGTGAATAATCAGACTTCAGTAGGAAGCTGTGACGGCTCAAGAGGACTTTCTCTTCTTGCTCAGATGGGACAAGTGAACTGAGAGCGAGAATATGTCTTTATAATTCCTTTTTACATCTGTGTAGTGGAAAAGAAAAAAACATCTATTTTCAGTGCAAAGCTGATAAAATGAAGAAGTTGAGTGAGGCAGGTACTCTTCTTGCTGGTGGGTAGAATAACCATGGCTGACAACTGGAATTATGAGTTGTACTGGAAGGGGAATAGATGTACTGGGGGAGTGAAATGGTTGGGAAAGTTTCCTGGAGGTGGTTGGGAGCACTGGCAGCAAGTGGAACACTTATGTGCTAGAGGACTTGCTGAATAAGGAAACTCAAACTGTGAGGAACTGTGGGCATGGTGACAGTGAGGATGACACCATAGAGAGGGATAGCAGAAAGAGATCTTCCATTAAGGGAACTGGAGCTGGAGCTTTCTGGACAAAAAGATCAGGAAGGATACTTGAGGACTGGTTGTATGTGAAACTAAGACGGGAAAACTGAGGCTGCCTGAGCTGTCTGAGCATGAAAGACTGGTGGAGTACCAAGGGAGATGTAGATGAGAGTAGATTGGAAGGAAGAGAAGGCAGGTGTGACAGGCTATGACAAACATGGGAGACTGATTTGCACACAGAGGCAAAATAGCTGAAGAAGGATGTAAGGACTGGAGTAAACAGAGTGGGGTATGAGATTGAGGAGGAAAGAAGAGCAAGTATGGGGAAGCGGGGGTGGGGTAGAGAGAAGATTGGGATAGAGAGGAATTTGGAGGGAATGGGATAAAACGGCTGAACTCTGAGAGGATGAGCTTTACTAAGTGACCTTTCTTCCAGTATCTGGGATGTAGACAGATCCATGTTAGATCATTCAAGGCTTTCAGTAAAGATTAACTGAGAAACCCATTGAAAAGTGTGCTTTCTCATCATATACTTCCCATACATAGGTGATCACCTGGTATTGCTATAAGCCCAGCTAAAGTACCAGGGATCTGAAAAAGTTCACCTTGAGGTTCTAAGTATGTGCATGGACTGTCATGATGTCCATACAGTGCCACATAATGACATGTTCGAGAGAAAGAGGTCTAGAAGAGTTCATAAGCTTTTTAGAAAGCAAGGAATCACAGAAACAGGGAAACGTAATTAAAAGAAGTTTATTTAGACTGCAAAGTCAAGCACTTAGAAGATGAGAGGCATCAATATTTGATTTTCTTTGGACTCTCAGTTCATGGCTTTCAGGCATGAATTATGGGATGGCATTCAGTTACAAAATCATAAGCTCTCTTACTAATAGGATCCTTATGTCATTTGTTACACAGTATGGATGTACTGGTCTGGGAATGATCCAAGATTACGGAATGGAAAGGCTGCTCTTTTGGCAATCAGACTTCTTATTTAGGCCACAGACTTCTAGGCACTCGTTATTCCTAACCATTGGCTCTGCATTGTATGGATGAAGTATCACAGATGTAGTAATCTCCTTATTTTTTGTAGTGTAGTTATCTTTCTTTGGCTTATCTATTAAGTTGACATTAGGCAGAGTTTTCTAGTAAATGCTTTTCAAAGTTTATATGCAAAAATTAGAAGGTGCCCTTGTGAAATTTTTATAGTCTCTTTTTTTTATTTAATAAGTTATTAAACCAACAATATATTTAGTTGATTCTCTGATGTAGTTAACTATTCAGCCAAAATGGGCATTTGAAGCACATATTGCTTAACATTCTGGCTAAGGATGTGAAATCAATACTGTATAACACATATCTCTTATAAATGTTCTCTTAGCTAACATTCATTCTTCTTCTCGGCCTTGCCTCATTCCACTACAGATCATGTCTGGTATAATTCAGAGCTCATACTTTAGGCTCGTGTTGCAATATGAGCAGAGAAAAATACATCAGAAGGCTCTTTACATTTTCTCTCCCCCCTCATCCCCCAGCTGACATCTGCTGTGGAACTGGAACAAACTAGTTTCAACCAATCTTTAGCTGTTCCTTACGAGAGATTTCCATTTTGGAAGAAAGCAGATGCCCAATAAATAATCCCTGATGTGAACTAACTGTTATTGAACCTGCTGAAGTGATTTGCAGCGTATTTATAATGGAATGTTTGATTAAAGTCTGCAAAAATAGTGAAATTACTTTATATATACAGTATGTCTGTGTGTATATAAGCACACATTTGCAGACATGTACACACTGTATATACAACCATTTATACATATGTAGTGATGGAAGATTTCCTCTTTTTTAGAAACAAGAGATAGTCAGATTACATAGTTCAACAGGTATGCTAAGTAGTACCACCACTGAATATTTCAGCATCACATGTTTGCAGTCTCTATAATTTAATCTTTACAAATGCCCTCAGGATATATTTTATGCCTTTGTGTATCTGTACTATGTGTGATAGGACTTGACATCTGCTTGCAACTGGAATTTTGTTTCAGAGAACATATTTTTCTTTTTCCCATTTTTGTGTTTGTAATAGTTTTGGTTCAAAAACTTTAAACAAAGAAACTGTAATATTTTTTGTTTAGTAAATGTCAGCTGTTGTTATTCTAAGCAATTAAATAAGCACTTATGGTGTGATTTTTTTAGAAGTGCAATATTTAAAATTTGATTTTGAGCAAACTTAAACTATTTGCCTTTAATTTAAAATCCATTTAAAATCAGCTGTTTGTAACGTACTCCTGCAAACTTAGTGGCTAAGAAATTTAATATTACTTTGGAAGAAACAAAGTTAAATTTCAAAGACCTAAAATTAAGTCTACCATTTTTATTTTCTTTGAGGAGCTTTAATATGCTTGCTCTCTATATTTTCTCATTCATTCTGTTTTAATGAGTAAGCAAAATAGTGAATTTATTAGAAGCACATTCCCAGAGCATTGTCTTTTTTCCAAATATCTTTTTAAGTCCAAGCAATTTTGGCAGGAAAACAGTGCATGATACTAGCAACGGAATTTTTTGCTACTTCACCTTTCTTTCCCCTTTATTATCTGACCTTACCCTAAAATAGTTTTCTTTGTAGGTGACATGGAAATGCCCAAATCAAAAGAAGCTGCCTGAAGATTGTTAGCCTCTACTTAAATCCAGATTTGTATTTGTCATGTGGAATGGAGGAAACTCTTGCAGATGTGCTAGAAATTCAAATGTATTAGATTTTTTGGGTTTTTTTTTGTATAAGGGAGCATAAATTAGGTCTCAGTAGCCTTAAAGGATGTTTTGAATCCCTGTATGACTCTGGCATGATCTTCCCTGAGCTAATTTAACAGACTTAACAAGTGTTCTGTCAGTGAGTGTCCTCCAAGTGGTGAAGATGTCATTAAGGAGCAAAACTCTTACATACGGTAAATGCAGAACAAAAGATACTGGTTTTTAGTATTTACTGGGCAGAGGCTTTTAACTGCACAGATCTCTCTATCTTGATCCCAGATTGCCTGCTCCCTTGCTTTACCTGCTGCCAACAATTGTCAAGTGAGTCACCACAAAAAACGTTTTCCTCAGAAACTTTGCGTTTTTAAAAACAGTGGGTGTTAGACCCTGAGGCTGGTTTGTAATACTAAAAAAGAGGCTGACAGCCCTCCTGGCGTGGGGGGAATGGCACAGGCTGGCGTGGCCCAACTCAGCTTTTCTAATTGCTCTGCCTTTAGGCCGTGCCAGAGAGGAGAGGATGTATTCCCAAGTTAGCGGCAGCAAGCGGCGCGGGCCGGCTGCTCCCTGCGGGACCGGGAGCCAAGTGTGGTAACAAGGCTGGCAGGGCAGGGGCCAAGCCAGCAAGGGCTCCGTCCTACAGGACACAGGGGAGGGAGCAGGGCAGGCCCAGGACCAGCATCTGGGGTCAGCCCACAGTCCAGATCTCCAGACATGTTTGTGGGGATGAGGCACAGGCAGATCCATAGCGATGAAGCCAGACTGAGGCCAAGCCTGGAAGTCCATCCAGAGGTCAGGAACAGGTCTGGTGATGGTAACCAGGGTCAGATACTGCCCAGCGATCAACAGGCACGACCACAGAGATGAGACTGGGCTCAGATCAAGCTGGGAAGTAGTCCACGGATCTGGATCAATGAGGTCCATGACCAGGCACGGGCATGGTTGTGACAGAACTGTAAACAGGCAAACCTACAATCAAACCAGCTCAGACAGGTTCTGAAGGCCAAGAGCTGACCTGAAATGGAGCTCCTGCCCTTGGGCAGAGGTGTGGGTAGAAGTCCCAGGCGAGTCTGCTCAGGATCATTAATGACTGTTAGTGCTCTCAAGGCCCTGAGAGCTCAATTTTGGTGAAATCTTGTAGAGCATGGAATTGCAGAGAGAGGTAGGAGCATCTGGCTAAGACAAGTAAGCAGCAGAAGGGAAGAAATGTTGTATATTAAGCTGCGCATTGTAAGCGTAAGTCCCAGGATCGGGGGCAGCTGTGTTAGGAAGCAAATCTTGCTGGTGGTATTTTTTCATAAACAGTTTGGCATCAACTGGTTCCACAGGATCCAGGCTGACCTGCCTTCTTTCCCTGGGTGCCAGATAGCACATAGTTTTTTATTTGGAAGGCCCTGCTACCTCTTCTTCCTCTTTCATTTTGCTTTCCCCCAACCCTCATTCCTAGACTTCCCTGGAACTCCTTCTTCACTGCATTTTCCCCCTTCATTCCCACTTCTGAGACCTCCACTCCTTGAGCCAAGGAGTCAGGAAGAGCAGGGCTGAGGGATATTCCAAGCTTCTTAGAGCAGCTGCCATCCCAGTCAAATTATCTGTCTGATTCCCGGGTCTGTATGTTCCAACATCACAGCAGATACGAGCCATGACGCAGAGCCCAAACTAGTAAGTTTAGCATTTAAGTGGCTTCCACACCTTGACTTTGACACAGGTACCTCAAGTCTTACCAGCTGGAAACAGCTAGTCTGGAGGAACCTTAACAGAGGAGAATTAGGTCTTATCTAACTTACAGCTAGTAGTATACATGAAGGGTCTGTATAGGCTTGAGGGGCAGGGAAATTGTTGCTTGCTTTTTCTGGTCATGCTCTGTCCACAATTGGACAACTGTGGGAGAACACACTGACTACTCACCAGTACGAACATCATAATGAATTAACTGCTGTGTGAGAGACATAATTAATATGAGTCACATGATGCGTGTGCAGAGAAACTTAAATTCTTGAGGTTAGCTGACAGAAAGTACTGCCTTGCTCTGTGGGGGTGTTAGGACTTGACTACTGTTTTGGGAAAACATACAAGCTCATTTGGTTGAAAGTAAGAGGCTAGATTAACACCTATGATATGAGCTAATTTATTCTGATTTTTAAGTGTCTTCCACATGCAGTAGGACTGCATTGCAGACCTACTTTACTGAAATGAACCATGGGGTTTATCTCTTCCGAACTTTTAGAAGCCTAATTTATATTTTTCCAATTATACTTTTTTAGTATCTGTGTATTAGAATAATATATGGTAGTATAATTAGGAATAAGGACATGGAATTATGGAGCAAAAATTATGCTGGATAATATGAAAAATAATTTGAAAATTAAAAGTATGGGGAAAAAATTCCTTGTCACATTCCATAAAGCGCAGTGCTACCTGCAAATGTTTTACTGCTGTTTTCCAATCATGGAAATTAATCTTTGAATATTTCTGTTTCGGTTTTTGTGTTCTCTAGGCTTCTGGGCCCGTGAAATAGGCAAGATGATTGGCCTGCAGCACCCTCTCATACCTGTTCATCATCAGTATGTTGTGACGTCAACTATTCCTGAAGTGAAAGCCCTAAAAACAGAATTGCCTGTGATTCGTGACTTAGAAGGATCATATTATCTAAGGCAAGAAAGGGATGGTCTTTTATTTGGTCCATATGAAAGTGAGGAGAAGATGAAGCTGCAGGACTCATGGGTAACAAATGGAGTCCCACCAGGTAATTAAGGGAATTAAATCTTTCAACTTGATAATCACTAGCACATATTTTAATGTGTATAAATCCTAGCCTGTCATGCTGCCTTATGTGATGGAAAATAGAAAATATTTGCAATGCGTGATTGTATGCAGAAACTTTTTTTCACAGAATAGAATTCTAATGGTAACAGTGAATAGAAATAAAAATGTAACGTAAAAACCCCCAATTTGAAACAGGCACAAAATACACATCTACAACATAGTCTACTCTCTGAACAGATGCCTGTGTCTTGTGATTAGATGCAGTCACTAATCTGTGTTCTGTAGCCTTTTGCAACTGAATAGGGATTTTTCTAAGCTACCGGTCTCTCCAGCACACTGGCTGGGGCTTCGGATTTTTGCTGTTCCCACGGAGATAATGTGGTTGTCAAATAGGATCACAGGTATAGCAAAGGAATATCTTAGACAAGAAGCTGTGCTTGGATATAAGTGCAAGAGAGCTTTGGATTTGTATAGAATTTTTTGTACAAAAAATCACAACCATGTCATACTGCTGCTTATTAAAAAAAAATTACTGTGTTATATCTAAGCTTCAGCTTTACATTCACTTCTAGACAGAAAGTTATATTAAGTCAACAATGTTGCTGTTTTAAAAAACCACAATGTGTTTCCTAAGGAAGAGCAGTCAGCATTGTTGGGCTTTGGATTGCACTGTCATGGCTTCCTGAACTTATTGTCTCTTGTCGTGTCAAGTTCCACTACAGAGTGATGTTCAATAATGCTTAGAGCCCAGACTTAAGGCTGAAATATATCCAGGAGTTCACTAAAAACCATGGAAATCATAGACTGACACAGGCAATACCTTTCTTCCCCTCCCCATATTGTTGGCATATTAAGAAAAATAAGTGGGTCTTATTAACATAGAAGGAAGTTTCTATGTTTCTCCACTACTTTTCTACTTCATTGTTGAGTTTGTGTGACCTTAGGGTTAAACAAATATGTATAAAGGACAGTGTAACTGCAGTGACAATAAACTTGATGCTGCAGGCAACTAGGGTTTTGTGCACACCATTTTTCTTGTGTAGGATGGCAAAGGCTTGAACTATGCTGTCTATGGCTATGATGAATACAATATAACTTTTATAGTTGTAGAGTGCATAACTGTATTTAAAATGTAAGTATTTTTGGTGTAATTAAGTGTATAATAAGAGTCAAATATTTGTGCAGGTTTTGGAAAAGAACTTTTTGAGTCTGATTTAGACAGAATAATGGAGCATATTGAGGCTGCTATGGAAATGGTCCCAGTTCTGAAAAATGCAGACATCATAAACACAATTGCGGGTCCTATCACCTATTCTCCAGACATTCTTCCTATGGTGGGACCACATCAGGGTGTCAGAAATTACTGGGTAGCGATTGGTTTCGGGTGAGTACATCATTAGTAGCAACTTTGTCTTTCATATTGTTAAACTGGCAGTCAGCTGAAGCTTTGCAAATTTGTATGGGTTTAAGGGTTGTTTTGCAAGTATTTTCTGTAAAATGCAGTTGGAAATAGTCTTAATTACCACTACCTAAATAACACAAGCTCTCTCTTACTTCTTCATAACTCTCACTATTTTTTCAGTTTGTTTCCTCTGTTTATTCTGGAGGCCAGTATCTGTGACACTTTATGATGCAGCAAGAAATGAGTAGTACTTGGTACTGTCTGTGCAGCAAGTTAAAGTCATAAAAGTGCTGGGCTTTACAATACACTTTCCTGTTCATTTTGTGTATTGTTTTGAATTACATTGTGTTCAACAATTGTTTGGCCTGTGAAGAAACCGGTGTCACTGAAGTTGTGGCAAGAATTCTTGATTGGTACAGGGAGAACTTCTAACATGAGTTGCTAACTTTTTGCTGAAGAGTGGAAGATATACGAAGCAGAAGGGACTGCCAGCGTACTGGGTGACTGCTCTAGAGATACACACACAGTAATGGTTCTGACTGTTGCAGGTTGACCTGAGACATGATGTAGCTGAATGCTAGAGGAAAGCAAATGAGGGCAGTGTGACAACAGGAATGGGTGGTTTACTGGTGTCATTTACTCTCTTCTACCCATAATGATATTTTCTTTTAATGTGACTTACATCTTATATGCTCTGGCCCCACTGAAGTCAGGGGTAAAACTCGTACTGACTTCTGTTTAATTGTCTTAGTTTGACCATTGATGCAAGGTGGGTAGAATGAACTGAAGATAATTCCAGGCACATGTTATTGAACACATTCTGTTCACATTGTTTTTCCAATTGCCTAATTTGCTGTTCAAAATCCAGCTCAGCTTTTTCCAGGTTTTTTTCAGTCCAAACCAAACAAGCCCTCAGATCATAAGATAAAACAGTACCACTAACGTGCTTTCTGAGGCCCTCAAAATAAAAAAAGTTAGGTAATTTTGCAATGATTCATTGTGAAAGATATTCACCTTTGCTGCTTGGATTTAAAAAGAAAATGTTATCTTTTAGTAACATTTACAGAACTTATAGTTACAAAAGCAGTTTGCCTAGTCCTTGTTCACCAAAAAGACTGTTTAAGTTCATTACTGTGCTGCCAGACTTTGGAGCCTGTTTTCCTTCATTCGTGTCAATGGGAGCAGGATCAAAGTTCCATATAGGAATAACTGAAGACCAATGTTATATGTTTTAGTTTCTTTAAACAACTTATTTCAGGAATTTGATTAATCTCTAAGTGTTCAGACACAGGTCACAGTTATGTCATTGGATTGCCTTGTCTGCTTTTCAGGGACTTTTGACTCTGTTCTGTGCTTCTGGGTCACTGCAGTGTTTCTACCAGTGTTGTAATTTTTTGTGTACATTAGCAAATCCTTATCTCATAGTCAACTACCAGGGACATTGTGACAGAGGACTTAGTGCTGTTAGTTTAGAGGATTTTTATTATCTAAAATTAGCAGCTTGCTAGGCATTTTAATGTGCAAAGAATAAGTATAGTTAGCAGAGCTTGTAGCACTGTTTATTATTAAGGTTGCTCAACACATCCCATTTAAGGCTGTTTTCAGTTACTTACAGCTTTGAAAATGTTAAGAAGAGTCGGCTAGAATTTTATTCAGAAAAGTTTAATTCAAAGCAGTGTAACCGTTCAAAAAACCGAGATTTTCCGAAGATATGTTGTTTTGCTGTGTTAATGTTTTTGGGGTGAAGTCTTTCTTTTGAAAAGCTATAATTTCCCCATTTTCTGAGAATGAACTTCACATTTGGCAGAAGCGACCTTTCTCCCAAAGACAGACCTTCCTGCATATCTTTCTTCAGAAAATCTATCCACAAGACCCTTTTCACAATCCTTTATTAGTGTTGCAGCTCATAAACACTTAATAGAGACTCACTAAATCTTGCACTAAGATTCCTGCATTCTATCTACAGTAGTATTCCACAGCCAGAGACTGAACAGGAGTTTTCCTGCAGAAATGGGATAGAAAAATGGCTAAATCTGGGACAAAGATGGTAGAAAAGGGACCACGGTGTGCAAGGACTCAGATTGCCTAGGAAAAAGGAGTTGAATGAGTTGAAAATCAGTTAGAAGCAAGTACTCATAAACAAGAAAGACACAAGAATAGGACAGGGACAATGGGGAAGATGATCTGGCAGCGACTGGAAGAAGAGAAGAAAACCAGAGAAGGGCAGGTTGTGTTCATTAAGGAAATTTTTTCTAAATCATCTTATGAAGACTGAGGTTCCTAAATTGTACCACTCTCTACAGCTACTTGTAACAGCCTATCCCTGCAAAGCATGTGTTTCATTCTGTGTAGCAGAACTGCAGTGGTATATTAATACAATTAGCTCCCCATTATCCGAGGTAATGAGTGATTTGGGCATCCTGTGTAATTTAAAATCTCTGATAATGTAATTATAATCTCCTAGGCTCAGCTAGGAGCACCAAAAGCAACTGATTGCACAGTCAGTGCTGCAAAGCTCTGCAGAGTACAGAGACCAGTCAGCCCCCAGGCAGTGCTCTACCTATAGTAGCAACATCGAAGGGCTGTCTTTTCCCAGGGTTACCTTGCCATCAGCTCAACAGTCTTCAGCTGAAGCTAAAAGACTCATTGTGCTTGGTCTGTTGTCATCCTCCGTCATGCAGTGGTCTCTGTGCTGTGTTCCCCTGCACTTTTGGCTGCAGTGAATGGTGGAGGGAGACTAAAAGTCTAAAACTTCTGGAGCCATTCTTGAAGGCATTGTAGCCATGGTCACAAAACTTATACCCATGAATAACTAAGAGTTGCCTAATTAAATAAACTCCAGCAATGGCTAGCTCTTCTGTAGTACTTGCAGAGTGGCAGTTTACAAGTGCTCATCCTTACTGCATCGACTGCAGTGATGCAAGCTTGTGCTGAGAATCTGAATATTTATGCTGGACAGCCTAAAGGAGTGTGTTTGGCAGAATTATTTCATATACTCAACTCTAGAATACCTGACTTCATAATATTTCTGTTTTATTGAAATAAATAAATAAATTACAGATAAAACCCCACTATATCAATGTAATCTCATGAATATTACGAAGTCAGGCATTCTACAGTTAGGAAGTGCCAGAGCTAAGTTGTCCGTGTAACCTGAATTAATTATTCTTATCCATATGCATTAGAATTAAATTATTACATCCTTTTCTTTTTTTTTTTCCACAAGATCCTTGCCTATTTAATTGGGGGCATAGAATTCAGAATGCAAAGTTGATGAACAGCAATTCAATTTTGTTTTAGCTTCACTATTCAGTGTGAGTGTCTGTGATTTAATTGCTGCATGCTAATCTAAACTTGGGTTTGGACAGACTTACCTTTCTTCAAGGATTTTTCTGTTATGCTCATTGGACGATTTCACAAATAACTAAGAACTTATTTTCACATAAATATAATGTGATATATACATATGAGAAATGCTGTACATTAGCAATGGAGTTTTGCTGCTGACATTGGGGCAGTAGAAATATCTGTCAATAAAACATGTAATCTTGGAAAATAAGACAAAGTATAACAAACAAACAAACAAACACCAGAGGAAAAAGTTTAGAATACTTTAGGGGATGTATTAGTAGTACATACTAGTAGTGATCTTTAAAAACAAACAAACAAAAAAAGATTTGGCACTACAGGACTTTTTTCTGTTTTTAAGGTATGGCATTGTACACGCTGGTGGCATAGGAAAGTACCTCAGTGACTGGATCCTTGAGGGGGAACCTCCATTTGACCTGATAGAATTAGATCCCAACCGGTATGGAAAGTGGACCACCACAGAATACACAGCAGCCAAAGCAAGAGAATCTTATGGTTTTAATAACATCGGTAAGAAGGTGTACTTTTAAATATATTCATATACTGCGAATGGATTCCAACAAAGCCTGCCTCTAGATTTCCCTGTTTATATATATGTGTTAATATATATTCTATCTTGGTGATGTACAGTATTTAGTGTGCCATGATTTTTTTTTTTTCCCCCCCCCTGTCTAGTTGGTTACCCTAAAGAAGAAAGATTTGCTGGGAGACCAACAGAGAGAACCAGTGGGCTGTATGATTTGCTGAAATCAAAATGTTCAATGGGCTTTCATGCAGGATGGGAGCAACCTCACTGGTTCTACAAACCTGGAGATGAGACTGGATACAAGTAAATAAAAGATTATACCCACCCCCCCAATAAATTGTCATGACAGCAAGGGCCAGCTGAGTTAAATGTAGTAAGAAGCATACATTTATCATTCATTTCAGTTAAAGGTGTCTGTTAGGTAGATCTTCCATTACTGTTTTTTCTATAGTTTAGAATCCATTTTATTCTGATCATGCAGGCATTTCAAAAAACACATCAAGGTATCCTGTAACTCTGCTAGGTATGGGGTGTCAGGGAGCAACCTAGCTCAAGGAAAAGATTAGAGAGCAATTTGTTCATTATAAATTTAATTATTCATTATAAATTTATGTTTTTCTCCCTTTCTTATTATTTGATCATAAATATGATCAAAGCACAGTATAATGTTTTCACGAAAAAAATGATTCCTCACTGAATAATTCTCAGCAAAGGAGAAGCCTAATCCTCTTTTCTTTTTTTTTTTTTTTCCCTGTGTCTGCCTACCTAGTTACCTGCTTGCATCAGGGAGCATCCAGTAAATAAATGTTTTCCACAGGGATACTGGAGTCCCAATCTAAATGAGGCTCATAAAGGAATAGAGACACACTCTGCTGTTCAGAAGTAAAAACTCTGACACCTTAAACTCAAATAAATGATTCAGCAACAAAGTATGCTGTAAATTTACATGACACACAACTACTTCTTCTAACATTTGAACAGTTCACAGTTTATTGTACAAAATGGTTGATAAAATATCAACCCATATCTTTCTCTGTTGTTAAAGGATTTTAATAATTAAGCTATGTTAGACCAAGGAAAATATTGGGTAAGCTACCTACAAATAGGAAAGTCTAGCTCTTTTGAATGATTATTAAACTGAAGAAACTGAAGACTATGTTTTGCTAAAAAGAGCACAAAATTTCCGAATTGTGTTTTATGTGTGTAAATGCTCTGTTTCAGACCCAGTTTTCGGCGCACAAATTGGTTTGACCCTGTGGGTCGTGAGTATAAACAGGTTATGGAAAAAGTTGGTGTGATTGACCTGTCACCATTTGGCAAGTTTAAAATAAAAGGCACAGATTCTGTTAAGCTGCTGGATCATCTGTTTGCAAATGTTGTTCCAAAGGTAAATGGGACAGTGGTAACTGTTTTAATGTAGGATTTAGACAAACAAGATCTGTTTCAGAAATGGAAAATGAAGCATAATATTATTGCTGTATCTTTGAGATACCAAACACTCAGATCCTTTGAAGAAACTGTTGTGTCAGGAGATGTATTTCACTCAGTTAAGAGCACGGACAGTGGAGTTTATGCTAGAGTAGCCCTATATAGAAGTACCTTTTGACACAAATCATTGAATCATGGAATGGTTGAAGTTGGAAGGAACCTCTGGAGGTCACCTTGTCCAACTGACTGTTCAAACAGGTCACCTGGAGCTCCTGGCCCAGGACAATGCCTAGATGGCTTTTAAATATCTCCAAGGATGGAGACTCCACTAGCTCTGTGGGCAACCTGTTCCTGTGCTCAGTCACCTTTACAGTAAAAAAGTGTTTCCTTCAAACACAGCAACTTCTGTGTTTCAAATCTTTATCTAAAGAAGTCCAAGTGAATCTCACCTGGAATTCTTTTACAGTAGTACTAGAATAGCTTGGCAGCTGCCTGCCTAAAATGGCACTGTACTGCAGCAGCTTCAGACAGTAGAGGAGAATAGTAGAAGATACTCTTGCCTGACCATAGCTGGATGTTGTGTTCTACTTGGATGCCCAAGGGAACAGTTTTGTTGTGGGGGTTTTTTATTTTTTTGAATGTGAGCCGTGCTTATTTTCCACCCCCTTCATACTGACTGTTTTACACCCGGCTGCTTGAAGCAGGCAGGGTTGCAACCACTTAGGATATTCAGCTTTCAGCTCACACCTGTCCTTTCTCTACAAAGTGTGGCTGCTCACAGATTCTCAGAATATGATCCCATTTTCAAAAATGGCACATTGTGACAAACTACCCCAGGTTTCTTATTCTTGGTTCTCAGTTTATGGTAGTGCTCCATGAGTCCCTTTATCTTCCCTCTCATCCAGTGTTTTTAACTTCAGAGATACACCTCCACCAAGCAGATTGTTCCTTTCTGAAGTGCTGCTTACATGGGATTTGCTCATTTTAGCACAGAATTTCGTTAAGTTTTTGCTATAGGTGATGGTTTTAGCTGGTTCAGACACCAGAGAGAGGAAGCATAGGGAAAGAGTAGGTACCCTGAGACTATAGTCTCTCTATACAAAGATAGATAACTTTTCAGAGGACAGAGGCAACTGAATGGGAAGGCTGTACACAAGAATGGTAACTGTAAATGTAAATGGTAATTTAGGTATAGGTTTAAGAGAAAGAAGAACCTGAATTGCCATGTTGTCATTTTTTACTGTTTTAATTTTTTGATAGGAACATAGATTAAAAGTTTGTCTTCTTTCTGGCTTGGGGTAGAGGTAAGGTAACTCTGTCATCAGTGGGCATAGATAACACTGGCCAAATATATTGGGGGGGGCAAGATTAAATAGGAAATTATGAGAACAAAGTGAGTGCTTTCTATGGAGTTTAATGAGTGTTGCTATGGGGGAAAAGAAAGGTAGAGAGCAAAATAGAACAGATTATGAGTCTACGTAAAAATCCACCATTCACAACCGTTGATTATTTAAGCTGTCTGATTTTTGGTACCATTCATGCTTGTCTGCATCATAAAATAATTCAGTGAAGTTACTGGAGACATACTTGTATCACAACTAGGTTAAGTCTGACTACCATCAGATTCTGAAAATTCAATTATGTGCCTGTAATATGCCAGTAACTGTATTAATGTAATATGACCTTGCAAAAGAATGTTAATACTTGCAATATTTTTCCTTTTTCCATTCATTTACTGGAATCTGAGCACTGACTGGGTGATTGACAAGGTTCTTATAAAAGCAGAATGAAATAAGAGAGATTGAATTCTGCCTCTGGAACCAGACCAGCATAACAGCTATGGCTTATTCATATACCTGTTTGTGTGGATGATATCTGTATGAATGTGTATATGTTTTATGGTCACAGCTAGGTAACTGTTATTCGAAATTTTACCTGTAGAGATCATGTTTCTATATAGAACCTGACTGAAATGTACAGAGATGTAAATTCATAGTCAGCAACTACATAAAATATAAAAGCATACATAAATCAGGGCCACAAAAGCATAAGCCAGCTCAGTAGTTCTTTCTTTAAGGTAAGGGACAAAGTAATGTTATCCTTTAGGGATCTGAAAGCCTTAGTCACATGATTGAAAAAGAATATTCATGTCAATAACACACAGAATTTTTTATTTCGGTCATCAGAGAACAAACTAAAATTGATTGAATTTGCATTGAAAATGCATTCTTAAATCAATGTAGCTTAAGAACACCTTGTGAAATATACAGTTAACAAATATTTATAAACATCTTGATTTATCTCATTTCAAAAATTTTGATTTATTTCTGTGAAGAAAAATGTGATGTTTCCCTTGTAAAGCTTGATCTTGGCCAATTGTATATCTGTCAACTCCTATTATGGTACAGCATAACAAATATAAAAAATTTTGGTCTTTCAACTAAAGACATATTTCCATATATTTCATAATGTTTAAGAATTCAAAGGTTTTATTCTGCATTCTTAATAATTGCAAATTTTACTCTGTAGGTGGGTTCCACAAATATAAGCCATATGTTAACACCGAGAGGAAAAGTTTATGCTGAGCTAACAGTCTCTCAACTGTATCCTGGAGAATTTATGCTTGTAACTGGCTCAGGGTCAGAACTCCATGATCTGAGGTTAGTTTATTTTTGATACAGTAAGTACACAGTGCTATACAGTCACGTTAATATGGAAATCTTTTTACTAAGTGCCAAATTCTTGATTATTACTCAACAAACCTTTTGCTAGGTTCAAGAGAATTCTACTTATTTATTGATTTTGGTTTCTTAGAAACTTGGTTGAGTTTAATCCTGAAGTATAAGCAGTTGCATATTGGATTAATGTTGGTCTAAAAAGATGGAGAATTTACTGGTAGTTATGTAATATACTTCAGTGGAGGTAGTTCTTGTTTTGTGGTTGAACCTGTTTGTGTTTGGCATTGTATGATGTAACACAGCACGGTTGTTCCATTCTAATGTTTTCTCTTACGCAAAAAAAGAAAATTGGCTTTAAACATAGATGACCCCACAGGCACTGACCTGGCCAATACAGACTGGTAGTGCAGTCTTTCTGATACTGTGATAATGTCTTCTGCTTTGGGCTCTGGGGTCACAAAGGAAAACAACAAAAGGAAAGGAGGTAGAAGCAGATGCAGGATGACTTCATTAAAATGTTTTTCATAGATGAGAAGTGATTGGGATTCTCATATTTTCATAGATTGGAAGTGATATTTCTAATGCTGTAAGTGGCTGTAAGTGTACTAAGAAAAAGAATTTTTCTTACTGGACATTGCTGACAAACCAGTTATTCAAAATGAATCAACACATAAAAGACTGAAATTTGCTACCCCAACACACAATGACTAATGTACTGTCATAACAATCCCATGGGAATCAGTAGGACTGTCAGCACATTCAGGAACCAAATGGCAGAACCAGACCTAATGCATTGACTTCTATAGAATTTCAGCAGTCCTGTTTGATACTCCCCTGTGCCTGAGATCTTTTAACACTGCTTAACAAAGTAGTACTTTGTAAGATTTTAAAACATACTCCTTTCAGTTATTTTGTGAGCTTCCTGAAAGACAATACCCAGCTGATGTTTTTGATTAAATCAAAACTCAAAACTGAACTTCCTGCCAATACTTTAAATGCTGTATTCAGGAAGGAACAAGCCTGGTTGTACATATTTGTTGAGAGAGATGTTTATTTGGGGATTTCTATGTTCATTGTGTTTATTGCTTACTCTTTTTGTATGTTGATATTTTATTAACACATTCTGTATCCAAAGGCAAATCTGTGTTCAGCCTTATGAGATCACTCTTTCTCTTACTTTGAAAATACTGTTCCACCCATTTAAATTCTCTCCTTTCCTGGCTGTATCCCAGATGCCTGTGTTCCTATACCAGTGTCTCACCAGAAAACACCATTTAACATCAATGATGGATTTGACTATCTAGTATAGCACTTACTTCCACTGGTTTTGAGAAGGTGTGTGACTGGGAGCTGCTGGGAAGATGAACACTAACAAAAAAGTATTCCTTTTAAATTTTTATCTAAATCAGTTATCTTTCATAAAAAATTTAACATCACTGTTGTGTTTTACATGCAGATGGATAGAAGAGGAAGTAACAAGAGGTGGATATAAAATTGAAATAGAAAACATGACAGATGAGATGGGAGTACTTGGTGTAGCAGGTCCATATGCCCGACAGATCCTCCAGAAGCTGACAAGTGAGGATCTGAGTGATGGTTCATTTAAGTTTCTGCAGTCTAGACATTTGAAACTTTCTGATATTGCTGTTACTGCCATTAGGATATCATATACAGGTAAGCAATAGAGAAAACAGACTATTATGAAAAGAGGCAGTAAATAAAATTATGTTGAAAAATAAATCTCATCATGTATTCATAAGCAATAAGTTCATCACATTTGATATATAAATGCGTGAGGAAATGCAGTTACATTGATTTTCAAATGTGATCTGGTCAGGGTCTGTGCTGAGTTTTCCAAGACCTTTTTCTCTAGAATACCCTACAGTGTAAATATTTATTTTACAGAACAAAAGGCCAGTTCTGATAACCTCTGTGGTATTTGCTGCAAAACCAACGTCAAGAATTGTTTTTGGATTACCGTATATTAGTGTTTGTCAAGTGCCTTGAAAATGTAACACTGTAATGATGAGTATTTGTTTTTCTCAGTTAGTTTTTATTTTTATGTCTATCTCTACCGCAATGGACTGAATGCAGACCATTTTGAAGCAGCTGAAGTCCTCCTCTTTCTGTTATACTAAATATGATACAATATACTCATTTAATGCTTATTTACATTCAGTTACATTTGCTGTTCACTTGCCAAGCCATCATCTGTTTATAACGCTCTTAAGCTTCATCTCTCATTGTGACTTTTCTACATGACCTTTTCTTACCAGTTATTCTGATCCTCCTCCCTTTCCCCCCACTGCCCCACTGATTTCAGTTAACAGTTTAAATTAGAATAATAATACTACTGCTTAAGATCTAGGCCATAAATCATCTGGTGGTTCTTGCAGGGAATTAGACTTGATATATGACAGCAGAATTGACCCTGGAATGTGAATTCACACTTACAGCATTGATCCCCACTTTTTCCAAGAATAGGACTGCATTTATTAGGATTGTTTCATTATTGAGCTGATGAAACTGTTAATCTTTTTTGTCTAACAGGTGAATTGGGCTGGGAGCTTTACCATAGAAAAGAAGATTCTGTAGCTCTTTACAGTGCAATCATGGAAGCTGGCCAAAAAGAGGGAATTGACAACTTCGGAACATATGCTCTGAATGCTTTAAGGCTGGAAAAGGGTTTCCGAGCCTGGGGGGCAGAGGTCAGGAAATACAATTTCTTTTTTTTTTTTTCTGTTTATTTTCTTTATTTCAGTATGACTATGCAGCTTTTAGTCAGAGCTAGCTCAGATGATAGTATTTGTTCCAGTTTCTTAATTTAGGTTGAAAAGAAAATTTAACTTGAGCAAGAAAAGCTGCTGTAATTCTGAACAGTGTCTTTTCTAAATAAAAAGAACTAGTATACTCCATTGCACTGCTGGCAAAGAGACACTCATTTTGATTCACTGATGTTTTTCCCTCTTGTGTATAAGAAAATTATGAGGGTTTTGCTGGGCTTCAGTATTTTGAAATCAAAGATTTGGCTGATAGATTCTGAAAATATTTTATTTCTGTAATAACTATGTCATAAGAGGCCAATTATTCTTGCTTCGTTATGTATTTGGAACTTTTCCGTTTCCCATTATCTAGTTTCTGCCAAATTTGCTCTCTTGCAATATAGAACTACTCAGGGGGCCTAGAGAATTTGAGGAAAATCAGTATAATTTCTGCTCACCTGAGATTTTTCCTAATTCCTTTGGAAAGGAAAGAAATCAGGAAGGTGAAATAGTGGGCATTTAGGGATCCTTTTCATTTGCCCAGTGATAATTATTTTCATTCTTGCTTCAAATGCTGCCTAACAAATCATTCTCCCTACACCTAATGGGAAGGTGGTAAATAAAATTGGCTTTGTGTTTTATTTTCCTCTTCAACTAGGGTATTCTGCTGTGTTGCAATTAATGTGCATGCCTCAGTTATTCAGTCTTCTTCAGGTTCCATTCTACTTTGAAGAAAAGTCTTGTTTCTGACTGAAATGTGTGTTTACTTTGAATATTGAAACTTAGATGAATGATATACATATCTATACTTTATATTAGGCATAATAGTAGATATTCTATTGAAATCATGTATAGGAAGCATATAGTGTATTCAAATGGAAGTTGCACATATACAATGTGGAAGATACTCACCTAGGACTAAATAGAAGGCTGCATGGAGTAACTAAATAAATTCCCCCCAACCCAAAAGCTATGATATTCCATCATGTATGGATGGCAAATTTGTTTTTTTTTTAACAGATGAACTGTGACACTAATCCCTTGGAAGCTGGACTGGAATACTTTGTAAAGCTAAACAAGGTATGTCTAATTATTTTCAAAGTGTTCTATTATGCCCAAAGATATTCCTTTAAGTGTTTGAAAAGAAAATACAATTAACTATAAAATAAATTAGGCTTAGAAAATGAAACAAGCAACTTTTTTTCACTGTATAGAAGAATAATTACTTTATTAAGTAACAATTTGTTATAAAAAAAAGTTTCATATTTTTCCTTGTTTCTTGCTAACAAAATTATACACTTGGTCAGGAAACTGCAAATACTCAATGTCGTCTACATGAAAAATAATTCTTTGTGATTTATTTTCATAGTGAAATTTGAGTCATGTGCTTTTGTAAACATACAGTATCTACATACAAACTGAACAAGCCTATTCATAATCTGAAAACATTTTACCTATTTATTCTCATTGAAGGAGTTGTCTGTAGGATCATTTTCCCTACCTACCCCTTTGGTATAGCAATTACTGAAAAAAACAATAGATTTTTCAGAAGAACTGCAGACTGACAACTTGGATATGAGTCAAATAGAAGTTAAATTAATATCTTGGTTAAAAAAATAATAACAATTTGTTATTTGTAGAATTTTGAAGAGGTCCTCTGCTCATAAATTGTTCCTGCCTGATTTAAAGTTTAGAGAATGGGACTAGTTGAATTTAAATATGCAGTAAAAATGAGAAGATGTTATTCTATCTCCTTTTACGAGAATCCCCATTTTCTTATATTCATAGTTTAGCAAATCAAACTCTGTTATGGTCTAACAGGTACAGAAATTGCTTATAATTCTCTTTTCTGGTCCACATGAAACCCAAACAAGGAATCCTAACTCTGTCAAATAGAAGACCTTTCCATGAAATCCAGTGAAATAATTTCCTGTGCAGCTCTAATGTCATCTATTGCTACCAGTTAGCCCATCGACTCAAACAGCAGTTGCCTGCACAGTGGATGTGAAGTTTCTGATGTAAAAAATCAGTCCTATACATTTCACATTAGGTGCCCTAGATGAGGGGATATTTCTGACTTAATCTTTTGCCTCAGTTTTTAATCTGTAAAATAGAGGAAGTGCTAATATTTTTACACAAGGGAGATCAAGAAGAAAAAGTATTGTATATAAGACATTTCATCTTTAATGATGCATTGTGATACAGGGACAAATTCTCTTATTTATATTCCCTTTATACCTGAAAGGGTAACAAATCAGATAATAAATGACCCTTGATACTTCTTGCCATGTTATGTGGAGGCACTGTGGAACTGATAAAAGGGATCCCAAACTTTAATTTACAGCTTCAAATAAATAACAAATCTTAAACTTTGGGTAGGCAAGAATTATGGAGGCATGTTGAACCTAAAAAGGTGCTTTTACCTTTGAGACAGTTTCACCCACAGTAACAGGGATGTACCTAGGAAGATGCCTTTCCTCTCCAACTGTTGAACCTGTCTATAGATGTACAAGTTCTTCAACCTGTGCAGGATTGAGAAAGCATTAATTTTTGTCCTAATCTAACATCAATGTGTGCTCTAGCATGAAATACAAGTTCTAAAACTGTTCTTACCCAACTATGGAGCTCATCTAGTGGAAGGCAAAGTGCTCCCAGGGATGTCAATGGCAGTTCCTACATGTAGTGGAGTTAACAGCTGTCTCCATTGGGTACTGTAATTTTGACCTTATCAGAGAAAATGACACATGCAAGGGAAATACAGAATCTTATGGAACAGGATTGTGTTGTATTTACTCATCAAGGATTTTCCCATCTTCAGGGAAAGATTACAGGAGGATGCAATGAAAAATGTTACTGTTACTAGTTTTTCTTTCCACTTCCATTTGATACATCTGTTGAGTGTGGTTGGGGGGGGGGGGTTGTTTGTTTGGGCTGGTTTTTTTTGTTTGTTGTTGTTGGGGTTTTTTTTTATAATCAGGAAAGCAGCCATAAACAAGGAAAGCTGTTGCTTGCCAAGATGCCCCGGCAGAACATGCAAAGGCGCTAACATGCATGAAGCACTTGATTCTTTATTGCTCCACATGCTTCTCTTTGTGGTTGAAATGTAGGGTTGGAACAGCTCTCTGGAGCAGATATTCACATTGTGGATGAATGGGTACGGAATGAATCTCCAGCATAGATGTAGGATGTCAGCCTAAAACATTTGCCAGTTTTGCTGAACTAATGTGAAAAAGGAAATAATCGATGTTTATTTATTGACTCAAATGAGGGCAGTTGTGACTGCATGTTGACACTGCAGAGGTACTTGAGCTAACTCAGATATTGGAATTGGTCTAAACAGTGTAGCATGAAGCGCAATGTGAGATTATTTACTCGGCTTCTTGGCAGCTTGGGACTGTGAGTCCCAGTTCCATGCCTCTGGTTTTGGTGTCCATTTGGCATAGCGTAGACCTCAGCATTCCTTAGAGGCCACCATGAATGAAGACAAGCAAAATACTCTGCTACCATCTGCGCCTATTCCTTAGGAAACTTTCCACAAAAAAAAAGGGCAAACGGAATACAAACTACAAGCAAGAGATACTTAAATCTGTTTGAGGTCTTGGTCTGTAGGGTTACTGACAGGGTTTGTTCCTTTAAGCATGCGCCCCCAACCGGGGAAAGTGCTCATTTCTGTGTAAATTAAAACCGAAATGCACTGTTCAGTTAATTACTAGAGTGCTTCTTACTGTGCAACAAGCAGCTGAAATAGCTCACAAAATGGGCAGAAAGACTTCAGCAAAAGTGAGTTTTGCGTGCTATGTCATGGAAGCTGTAAACCGTTTCTAAACAGAGTAAAGTGAATGAACAACCAAATGCCAAATGAAGGTAATACAATCAGAAGGTATTTCTATTTCCATGAGAGGGCATTCAAATATCTGAGGAATAAATATAGAGTGATGTAAATTCCCAATAAAATCCTGATATTTCTTAGTATTTATGAAGTTTACTGTATTCATCCTCATCAGGTACAAATGGACTAGTATTTTTTTGTAAAAGCTTAAGTAGACAATTATTTTTTTTTCCACGGTCTATTAAGTTATAGCATGACAATACGTAAACCTGTTTCCTCAAGATTTCTGTGGAAACTTTCATTTTATCGGTAAGGCTGAAGAGGTGGTGTTCTAGGTGGTTTCCTCTAGACTCTGATACTCCTTTTTTCTCTAACGTCAGTATTGGTTGCTTC
Source organism: Phaethon aethereus (assembly GCF_964289735.1). Classification (NCBI taxonomy): domain Eukaryota; kingdom Metazoa; phylum Chordata; class Aves; order Phaethontiformes; family Phaethontidae; genus Phaethon; species Phaethon aethereus. The sequence continues at coordinate 27,537,255 of NC_138577.1, forward strand.
CTTGCAGAGATGAGCAGGATGGGCTGTGATTAAACCAAAGTGGAGGGACAGTAACAGAATTAATTTCTAATTTAGAGTATACATTGTCTTAGTAACTTCACAACAAAATCTGCCTGGTTTAGGGCTGGATGGTTGTTTTTTTTAATACCTGTTGTCTTTGTTTTGTTTGTTCAATTGGTCTTACATTTATTAAGTTAGGTAAGTTGTTAGATAGTCTCATTCACTGATACCTTCATTTCATGAATAAGCACTCTGCTACTAAATATTCAATAGAGTCCTAATGGTCTTTGTGACGGGAAATTGACAGAGTATCTTAAAAAAGTTGCAATTCTTTTTTCTCCCAGCATAATGTTTTAGTTCTGCTGCACATTTGAACTTTCTCAGGTTCAAGTGGTTACAGATATAGTATACCACCTCTGACTGCTTTCTATTTTTCAAAACCCTGGTTTAAATTTAATGACTTTTTCAAATATTATCATAGAAGAAGATAAACAATCACCAGATATTAATTTACTCCAGACCTGTGTTCTATGGCAGAATCAACTACATCTGTGTTTACCTTGCCATATGTATAAAAATTTCATGTGTGAAGTTACAAAGACCTCTCATTCCTGAAGATCCCACAGTCTCCCTGGGCAGTCCATTATAATGATTCACTGTCCTTACACTAGAAAATGTTTCCTTGCTACACTTTAACTTATCACTGATTATTATGCTCACTACCGACATAAAGAAAAAAGATTTCCTTGTTGCAGAAGCTGCTTGTGTCTTCAAAACCTGCTAGCATGCACCTTTTCAGTGTTCTGAAGGGGTTGATTATTTTTAGCCAGTTCAATATTCTTAAAACAGCCTGTTTTTCTCCTGAGAGTAATGGACCATAAGTCCCAATAAAACTTGATGTTAGAGTGAAACATCTCCATATCAATGTGGGTAGCTCACACAAATTAACTCTTTCACAAGGATTTTCCACGTGAACCCAATAGTGCCAACATTCATCAAGAACGTACAGCTACAAAATTCCATAGTTAACTGTAGGCTGGTGACTTGTTTTGCTATATCCAAGGCTGCCATCTCCTGGGCACTCCCTCTGCAGCAGCAGCTCGCTGCGATTTGGCAAGAGAATGCAGTAGATGATGGAAACTCGTGGGGACTCTGCTCAAGTGTGCTCTTCCAGGCTGGAAGATACCATTATCAGAGACAGTGGTTCTTTGTTGAAGCCCTGTTTATTTACTGGCGTAGTTTCTTTGTTGTCCATTCCAAGCTTATTTCCAGATTATACAACACCCAGAATCTCTCTCCCTTCACTTTTTCTTTGGTCTACTCTACCAGCTACTTTTTTTTTTACCTTCTTCATTTTCTGCTCCTTTCCCTGTCTGCTTCTCACTATTTATGTCCCATCTCCACCAACCCTACTCAGTGATGGCCTGTATTTTGATGTCAAAAAATGCTTTTTAGACTACAAGCCCTACCTCATCTTCTGACTTTGGCATGAGATTTCTGAGGTGTCTTTTACTATTACACCTATTAGACACATGAGCATTTAATTGCTTCCTTACTCATTATGAATAAAAGTTGAGTCATGCCCAGCAACTTCACACATGGGTATATGACTGTAAATCCAAGATACAGTCCTTGTGTATTCACCTAAACTCCAGCATAACTACACATAAGTTATCTCATGGGAAACTAAGATGAATTGTTACACTGTGCCTCCATCCTTTTATTCCTTTGTTAGCATTTAAATCATATAGGTTCATGCTCTCCTTTTCCCAGTCATTTGTTTCCCCCCTGCTTACTCCGCCAGAACTGCCCCTCCGTTGTGTCAGACCTACTCATTGTGTTACCATGGTCTAAAGTGATATGTCCTGATCTATTAAAACATTAAATGATAAATCTTTTTAGGAAAAAGGCTTTTTTAATCATTTTACAGATGCAGTTTGGACAAAGAAAAAAAAATACAAGAAATGTTGAACTGGCAAATTTAATATCTTTATCAATGATGTGGATGAGCGGATTGAGTGCACCCTCAGTAAGTTTGCGGATGATACAAAGATGGGCAGGAGTGTTCATCCACTTGAGGGTAGAAAGACTCTACAGAGGGATCTGGACAGGCTGGTTTGGTGGTCTAACACCAGTTGTATGAGGTTCAACAAGGCCAAGTGCCAGATCCTGCACTTCGGCCACAACAACCCCATGCAACGCTACAAGCTTGGGAAAGAGTGGCTGGAGAGCTTCCTTGTGAAAAAGGACCTGGGGCTGTTGGTTGACAGCTGGCTGAATATAAGCCAGCAGTGTGCCCAGGTAGCCAAGAAGGCCAGCAGCATCCTGGCCTCTATCAGAAATAGTGTGGCCAACAGGAGTAGGGAAGTGATTGTCCCAATGTATTCTGCACTGGTGAAGCCACACCTTGAATACTGTATTCAGTGTTGGGCCCCTCACTACAAGGACATGGAGTTGCTGGAGTATGTCCAGAGAAGGGCAATGAAGCTGTTGAAGGCTCTAGAGAACAAGTCCTATGAGGAGTGGCTGAGGGAACTGGGGTTATTTAGCCTGGAGAAAAGGAGGCTGAGGGCAGACCTTATCACTCTCTACAACTACCTGTAAGGAGATTGTAGTGAGGTGGGTGTTGGTCTCTTCTCCCAAGTAATGAGTGACAGGATGAGAGGAAATGGCCTCAAGTTGCACCAGGGAAGGTTTAGGTTAGATATTAGGAAAAAATTTCTTCACCTGAAGGGATGTCAAGCATTGGAACAGGCTGCCCAGGGAAGTGGTGGAGTCACCATCCCTGAAGGTATTTAGAAGACATGTAGATGTGGTGCTTAGGGATCTGGTTTAGTGGTGGACTTGGCAGCATTGGGTTTGCAAGAAATGGAAGAGGAAGAAGAAGAAAGAGTATAGACTCTGCTGAAGAAGGGATAAGTGGCCTTGGGAAGCAGAGAGATCTGAAAAAGGGTGTAGTGATGGAAAGGTATTAGGTATTTGAGAGGGGGGAAGGTTACTTCTTTTTTCCTCTCTTTCTTTCAGTCCCCATTTCTTATGCCTATAACATTTATTCAGTCTACTTTCCCACCTAAATCCTTTACCATCCAAATTAAATTTAGGAGTGGAACCATATTCTATGGTTACTTCATTTCGTGTCCAGCAGGTCATAAACCAGAGGATTTGCTCCATAAATTTATACAAAGTATGAAACACATTAGAAAGAATCTGCTACGATTTTGTTATCTGTATAACCTAGGTCACTCCCAGTGTGCTTGTTGGGCCATGTAAAGAATAAGCACTCAGTGAGCTAGGAATTTTGAGCCAAATAATAATTCATCAGTTGTTTGTATCATGTCAATTTCTTAGAGCTGGTCGTTTGCATACAAGAAGGGCTTAGCCAGATTGAATGAAAGGTGCAGTGTTGCAGGTGCCATACATACTGACTGGCCACATGTCCCTTAGAAAAATGTTTTGTGTGGTGTAAACTGTAGCTTTGGTTTGCTGCAGAAAATGAAACTTGTCAAATATTTGCTACCTGCAGAGGAAAATGATCTTCAGTTATTGCCCTGGTGAGGGGGGTATCATTTGGAGAGTTACCCTAAGATTATTCAAGACCATCCAACTAAGAATAATTAATTTCAAAATATTGCATTGATGCTGTCTCCAGTGTATTGTAACATGGTGGTTATAGCAGATCACAGCAGCTCTTAGTGCTGCCTTACTCAGTTGGGTGGCTTTATGTACATAATTTGGCTGTATGCCCAGAGTCATAAGTGGCATGCCAAATAAATTACAACATTTCATTATTAAGACATTTGCATATCTTTGCTGCCAGTTATTGTTGAATGGATATGACATTTTTCTTCCTAGATACCTAGACTTTATTCTACTAAACTACACGATCAAAAATTTTTTTTGAAAGTTTTATAGATAATTTATATTCTTTTGCTTCCATTAAGCCACAAAGACAGAGGATTAGAATTAGGATCTATATGCCATTGATAGCCAAGCACACTTGAAACACAGTAAGTAAAACTTTTCAGAGTACATCACTGTGCCTAAAAAAATCACCTGATTGGTTAACGTCTCATTAATTCTTTAAAAAAAAAAAGTGTTTTCATCTTGTGCTAGCAAACACATGGTAACTTACTCAAGGTAACGCCTGATGGTGACAAGGGAAGGCAAATATGCATGTCCAATATGATAACAGAGGATAACAGAGGAGATAATCAATGGGCTCCCTTTAGGTATATACTATTTGAAAATCTTAATTGATTTATATTTGTGATATGATTTTCCATTGTAATCTGTATGTTAGGTAACACAAGTAAAAAGCACAACCCATCTTTTTTGGTTTTCTCTTGTGAACTGTACTCAAATTAAAGAATACGAAGCTAAGCAGTAGCTATTGTCTTTATCTTGTATCTAAGAAGTATTTTTATTTTATGTGAAAAACCATTACATCTGCTAAAGCCTAATGCTTTGGGAGCTTATGCTGGGATAATGGAAAGTCTCCTGTATTTTAGGTTTAGCTTATTAGGACTCTCCTTACTCTAGGTAGTAAAAGTTTTACATTGTTACTACATGTCAAGTGATTACTTTTTTTAAAACCACAAGACAGCAAGAGAAACTTTAAATTTGGTATTTGTTTGAGGTTGGAATTGTTTAGGGTTTTCCTTTGTTCCTGTTCTTTTTCTTCTGTGTTTTTTTTTTTTAACCTTCTTTTACAGAATTATACTGTTTTGAATGGTATTTTTATTGCATTATATTTAGTATGACAAACTAAAACAAATAGAAGCAATACCCAAGCTGACTATTTTTCTCCTAGAAACAGGAAGCAGTTGTTATCAAGAATTGCCAGGCTGAGTTTGAATGAATCAGTTTCCAAAATGCTGTTTTGATTGGAATGAATGGCCTCATGCACACACAATCATAAATCAAAAATTAATACCGATAGAAATGTGCTTAGTGTACAACTGACATGGATACCCAAGAACTGTAAAATGAGAAGGCTGAACTCGTCAGATTCATATGGTTAGAATTTCTTAAGAAGTTGCTTTAAATGTTCTAAAAATGTATATATACACACATATTTTTTGCAGTTGTACATCACCTTCTAGTGTTAGGTGTCCCTGCCCATGGCAGGGTGGGCTGGAACTGGATGATCTTTAAGGTACCTTCCAACCCAAACCTTTCTATGATTCTATATATACACATATTTTCATACATACATTTTTATCCATGTTCATATAGTGTTCATATAGGTATGTATGTGTTTATATATGTCCATGTACATATATATACAGACAATTTTGCAGATTTTGTGTGTGAGTATATAAATATTTTGATATTTGTGTATATTTTGCAGAATTTGAATTCTAGGTTACCTTTTGATTATTTTTCCAGGCCATGATTCTAAAAAGACAAGAATATTCTTAAGCTTCAAGGAACATAAAATAACAAACAACAAACCCATTACATGAAATGCCACAAATCCATCTCCACTTAGCATAAGAACTGTATAGTCATTTATTCCAGGTGGCCAAAAGCCTGGCCCAGTTAAAATCAATTGGGTAAGAATTTAATTTTTTATCTGTAACCAATAGGCAAAGAATGATCCAGTGGTATGTAGATTCTAAAGCCTGCTAAATGCTAGCTCTGATGGTTTCCATACCTAAAAGGCAATTAAGAAGTGGAAGCCAAAATTATTTTTGCTGTCAACCTCAAGGTTCCAGTAATTAATGTTTTAACAGGAGTTAACTGTTGTCTATACAGTTAATCTGGAAGTGACCCATAAAAGCAGTACACATCTGTTACCAGGTCATACTCAAGGCTCTGATTATAACTGCTGCATTAACCTTTATGGAAACCGTTTTTCCATTTCTAAATGAGGATTTCATAGAGGTATAAATTAACCAGAAATCTTTAGTTTAAAAAAAACCCAACACATCGACCCCAAACATGAATATTATAATATTTTATAAGGCTTTAATCTCCTTCTATGAGTATGCTCTTACAAGTATCTGAAAACTCCAGAAGAAAGGAGCTGTTCTCTCAGTACAGCGGTAGCTACACCAGTGCTGTGTGATGCAGCATTCCCAAAGTCACAGGTTACAATTCTTTCCTCTAGAAAACTTGATGGTGACTCAGCTGAGGAAAAGGGCACGGTAGCAGAATGCTGTCAGAAGCTGGTTCTGATAGAGTCCTGTCTGTTGCCACTCTTAGTAATGTGAGAGACCTAAAAACAAGAGTTTACAGACATTCATACTGCTGTTTCAGATGCGTTAGTGTATCAGTAACGTCCACATTGGGTTGGTGTGAAGAAAACCAGCTCTATCCTGGCTGAAACCAGGACAGTTGGCAATTACAAGACAGAACTAAAAGGAGACCTAATCTCTTCCAGGGGAGGAGCTGGAAAACAGAAGGACCTCAGGTATATGACATGATATTGGAATACTTGTGATTAGTTCCACAGTTACATTCCTCGAGGCTAAATACCAGATGTTACATTAGCATGTATAGGAAGGAGTCGATTCAGTGCTTAGAGTAACTGTAGAATATTTACTTCCTTGGTATTTCTGTATGTCATGCAAAGCATTTTAGTCTGTCTGTCATGCTGTGGTATAGTCTTACTTGTCCATCAGTGGACAAGGGAAGAGCCACTGATGTCGTCTATCTGGACTTCTGTAAAGCCTTTGACACGGTCCCCCACAACATCCTTCTCTCTAAATTGGAGAAACATGGATTTGCCGGGCGGACTATTGGGTGGATGAGGAATTGGTTGGATGGTTGTACCCAGAGGGGAGTGGTCAATGTCCAGATGGAGATCAGTGATGAGTGGTGTCCCTCAGGGGTCCGTACTGGGACCAGTACTGTTTAATATCTTCATCAATGACATAGACAGTGGGTTTGAGTGCACCCTCAGCAAGTTTGCAGGCAACATCAAGCTGAATGGTGCAGTTCACATGCCTGATGGATGGGATGCCATCCAGAGGCACTTGGACAAGCTTGAGGAATGGGCCCGTGCAAACGTCATGAGGTTCAACAAGGCCAAGTGCAAGGTCCTGCACCTGGTTGGAGCAACCCCCAGTATCAGTACAGGCTGGGGATGAAGGGATCGAGAGCAGCCCTGCTGAGAAGGACTTGGGGTTACTGGTGGATGAAAAGATGGACAGGAGCCAGCAATGTGCTTTCACAGCCCAGAAGGCCAACCCTATCCTGGGCAGCATAAAAAGAAATGTGGCCAGCAGCTCAAGGGGGCTTATAAGAAAGATGGGAACAGACTTCTTAGCAGGGCCTGTTGCGATAGGACGAGGGATAATGGCTTTAAACTGAAAGAGGGTAGATTTACATTAGATATAAGGCAGAAATTTTTCACAATGAGGGTGGTGAAACACTGGCACAGGTTGCCCAGAGAGGTAGTAGATGGCCCATCCCTGGAAACATTTATAGTCAGGTTAGACAGGGCTCTGAGCAACCTGATGTAGCTGAAAATGTCTCTGCAGGGCCTTGGACTAGATGACCTTTAAAGGTCCTTCCAACCCAAACTATTCTATCACTTATGATTTACATTTCTAGTTGGTGTTTCGTTTTATAAATGTTCCTGCATAGCAGAAATGTATTTCTATGAGAAGTGAGCAGGAACTAACAGTAACTTGTTACTGTCTGGTCTAAGATCTTTGCTTTACCTTTTCCAGCAGAATCTTGAAAATTAGATTCCAAAAATAATTCTCACAGTCCCTTCTTTTTCTGATCTGCGCTGTTTTTCATGCTGCGTTTTCCCAAAGGGGGCCATCTATGGTCTTATGTGCAGTATCTGCCTTATCCTCAGTTGATCCCTCTTGATTTTCAGACTTGCTTCGTAACTGGTTCATAAACTGTTTTCCACAACGGCTTACAGAGTCGAATCTTTCAAAGACCAAAAACCCCTCATCACTTTAGTAATTTCTTTTGAGCCTACATATAGACATATGTGAACCTGAACAAGAACTGCAGAAATAAGAACTCATTAATTAACTGCATAATAACCTATTCCAAGTGTAATACTTGTTGCTTGTAATTCTGACAGTGCAATAATTCTCTACAGAAATTAAGGAATATTACCAGAAATAGTATTTTTGATGTCTTCAGCAACATTTCCTGTCTTTTCTTTTAAACACTCATCAAATTAATATAATTTGAGTTTCAGACCTACTAGAGCTGTCACAGTGACCTAAGATCAAGTGTCTTAAAATAGCTTTCCCTGCTACTCATCTTCTCAGCAAAGGCTGGAAAGCTAGAGGACCTTGTAACTGCTATTATGTTTCTTGCCCATGGGCGCAGGCTGGTGTGGATCTGGCAAATGAGTTGAGTACAAATCTTTTGTTCTGCCTGATCTGTACCTCTAAAGAAGAAATGAATAGGCAGAATTTGTAAGCCACAAGTTCCTGGGACTTACTGCAACGTTATTAGAAATAATGATATCCAGCCTGATTACTATTTTATCCTCTGTCCAAACTATCAGCATTTTTGAAAGAGGCTTTCTCTTGGTTCTTGAGGCATTCTGTCAAGGACCATAAAGTTCATAACAACTCTTCTTTCTGTGGCTTCTTTTTCCAATTTATTTTGTACCCAGCCAACTAAATAGGCACGTTGTCTGGGTTACATTTAAGGCTTAGGAGATAACAGCATGAGACAAGTCAGGTGAACCTAGCCGTGTGTCGTGGTTTAGCCCCAGCTGGCAACTAAGCACCACGCAGCCGCTCGCTCACTCTCCCTCCCACAGTGGGACGGGGGAGAGAATTAGGAAAAACCTCGTGGGTTGAGATAAACACGGTTTAATAGGACAGAAAGAAAGAAGGGAACAATAATGATAATACCAACAAAGGAATGTATAAGAACAAGTGATGCCCAATACAGCAATTGCTCACCACCCGGCGATCGACAGCCCGTCCCCGAGCAGCGATTTCCGCCCCCCGGCCAACTCCAGTTTATGTACTGGGCATGACGTCGGATGGTAGGGAATATCTCTTTGGCCAGTCTGGGTCAGCTGTCCCGGCTGTGTCCCCTCCCAGCTCCCCGTGCACCCCCAGCCTGCTCGCTGGCAGGCCAGCGCAAGAAGCTGGACTGTCCTTGACGGCTCAGCAACAACCCAAAACATCAGCACATTATCAACAGTTCCTCATCCCAAATCCAAAACACAGTCTCACACTAGCTTCTGTGAAGAAAACCAGCTCTATCCTGGCTGAAACCAGGACACCATGGCATCAGGCTAGCTCAGTGGAATCAGCTCAACATTATCACAATAAGAACTATCTTATATAACCTTCAGGATTCAGAGACTTACTGATGGCTCCCCTCGTACTTGTCACACCTTTATGCAGTCTGCTTCTAGAAGTATGAGAATCTGCCTGTACTTTTTTAGGCAAGCTGAAGAAAGGAACTGCAAATGATAGTATTATTCTTTAACTAACATGCTGCATTATCCCATAAAATAGTATTTACATACCATAAAACAAGAATGTGGAACAAACCGCCAGCTCTGCAGCCTGGCAGAGACACGGAAGTGGAATAGCAGTAAGTTACTATCATGGTTGCTGATGGCATCAAAAAAGATGTGTGTCCACACAGGGAGGCCAGGGCTTTAGGATTTGGGTGTTGGTATTCCAAGTTTTGTATAGAAACTGAAATGAAACACAGTCTTTTCGCTGTCAATCTGAATGGGGCAGACAGTCTTGGAACATGTCTGACTCCATATGTATTTCTACTACATTTGGAATTACAGATATTAAAAGACTGAGGTATAGAAAAACTGCTATACTCAATAAAGTTACCAATATATAATGTACCAATATAAAAACACCAAGATACGAGATACAATATCTGTCAAAGATTTGATTTAACCTGTATTTCATACAGAATACTTGAGTGACAGGAAAACAAATGAAGACAAATTTAAATGTTTGTATCTCTCAACTTTTTGCAGAACCCAAATAACTATATATCATCATTATCTTCTGCTTTTTTCAGCCAGCAGACTTTACAGGAAAGCAAGCACTGAAGCAGATTAAAGAAAAGGGGCTCAAACGACGACTGGTATATCTCTCCTTGGAAACAGATAACGTCGATCCAGAGGGAAATGAAAGCGTGTGGCATAATGGCAAGGTAAGGACTATAGATCATGTTACAAGAAACTCATGTTAATTCTCCATGAACAGAATCTAACTGTGTTTCAATTGTGAACGCATTATTTTTGTTTTACTGTCACAGAACAATTTGAAGCTATGATAACCATTTTCTAATCTTCAAGCAGGAAGGAAAGACTAGCTAAGTATCTACAAAGAAAATGTGAAATATCATCAGGTTACAGAAACTGGAGTTGGAACAGACTAAAGTATTAACTCATCCATTCCCATGTCCTTCAAGTTCACCATTGTCCTAACAACAGTTTTGCTATTCACTTAAAAGAAATGGAACAACAGCAAAGTTTAGGCCTCCACACTTGAGCGCAGATAACGTGTTGAAACACTCACTAGCAGTTAAATTATTGTATATAACAAGCATATGCATGTGTATAGTGTTTGTTCTCATGAAAACGTAATTGAACACAATAGGAATAAACTCTTTTTTCAAGGAGCAAAAACTTCCCAGTTTAAGATGATGTCACCCACAGTAGAGATTATTATGAACTGCATGACACACTTGAAATTTGCTTGATGTCTGAAGTGTTTATACCAAAACTGGTAGATGAGATGTATAGTTGTTTGTTTTGTTTTTGTTTTTTTTAAGAAAACCTCACTGCATCTTGAAAATAAAGATAAATGTTTGTGGTTTTTTCCAGGTTATTGGCAACACCACATCTGGAAGTTTCAGTTACAGTGCTCAGCAGAGTCTGGCTTTTGCATATGTTCCCACAGAACTCAGCAAAGTTGGACAGAAATTGGAAGTTGAACTTCTAGGAAAAAATTATCCAGCAACCATTATACAAGAGCCACTGGTGCTGACTGAACCAACAAGAATGCGCCTTCAGAGAAAGGGTGAAAGTCCCAAAATATAAACACAGATGAGGATACATCAAACTGTGCAGTAGGAAATAGTTCTATTAATATGCATGAAATTAAGAGAAACAAACTACTCAGATTTGCTAATTACTAAACATAAGATCCTCATTGCTATACATCAGTGAGAAATTTGATGGTGTTACCTTCTTGCTTCCTTGTATGGGCTGTTCACATTAGAGATCTGAGCAGAGTTCATGAACCAGTCAGTATGCGTTCCCCCGTCTCAGTAGCACTTGTGAGCAGAACTGGCAGGGAATGAGTAGCTCCTTGATTCAGCTTGCTCCCAAATTGGCTGGCAGATCTGAATTAATGCAGAAGAGAAAGCTGCCCTTGGTTTTGGCCAGTAGCAAATTCTTCCTCCTCCTTGACAGTCACAGTTAAAGCAGCTTACCCTGGCTTCTGACAACATGACGTCGCAAACTTACCATTAAAATAATATACATCCCAGCAATGATTAAAAATAATAAACTCGGTATTAAAGGCAAACTGAACTGTTAACATTTTTTCCCAGTGTAACACCCTGGCAGAAATTCTCACAGATCAAAATCTAGTTCTTCTTAATGAAACAGTTATAGGAAGGCCATTCTTCATTATTTTGTATGAATCATCTGGTAGATTACATGTAATATTCTACAACACACAGGATGTTATTGCTCAATTTTGAACAGAACCTGAAGTACTGTGTCATGGATTTACTGTTCTAAATCTGAAGAGCGAGACTGAAACCAGAGAATTTCTGTTCTTCCTTTTCCTGTTAATTATAGATGGAACAGCAGTAAGAGCCATATGTTGTTACACAGAAATATTAACAATGAAAAAAATAAAATTGAATCCACAACAGAGGAGCTTCATTCAGTGTTAAATATTCAATAACCAAAATAAGCAGGATTCAGATAATGTAAATGATAGGAACACATTAAATTATTAAAACAGTCCTCTCAATTTCTTAATATGCTCAACAACTCTTTTGAATAAGAGCAATGTCACAATTTCCAACTTAAAAAGAGTAATGCTTCCCTTTAGGTTATAGATAAACCTTTTGGAAATACATATGAATATGAATAATGTCCAAAATGTACTTTCTCCAAAGCCATTGGTGCCTCTAAATCTTCAGCAAAGAAGCAAATGCATAAACAGAATATGCCAGGAGAAACACAATTTGAATAATGAACACTTACTCTTGCTGAAGTAAACTGATGTTACATTGTGGTGTTCTGAATATCTTTTATAAAGCAGGTCAAAAAAAAATATACAAGCTTTGGCAGGCTTGCATGTAGTACTATCTTGAGTGAAAAATTCATTCAGAAATTATTCTCTGTTAGGCTTTCGTAAGTGATTCATTTCTACTTTGCTGAACCAGAGATGTTACTTTTTGGAAAGATGACATGATTAGTAATAAGGTACTTAGCCACTATGTTTTCTTGAGCATTTAAGAAATCTAAAATACAACACAATGCTATATGGTTTTATTTAGACTATAGGGCAGAAGAGCAATTCTTAGGAATATAGTTTTGATATTCAGTATTTCCCAAGAACATGCAAATTCACTAGATACCTCATCCAGGAGTGTACAGTAACAGTTCTCCTGAGACAGGCTCTCACATATACTTTCTTAATAAGCTTCTCTCTGCCAAAACTCTATTTCAATGGTACCTCCCACATCCCAGTCTAAAAGTTAGAATCAGGGTTGTAACTCCTTTTCGGGCTTGGAAGAAAGAAGTGCTATTCATTATCATGCCATCCAGAGTGGTCTGACTATGCAGAAGGGGCAGGCTTTCTGCAACCTGCGCAAAAGGTAATGAATCACAGATGTAATTCCTACAGTCAAGTGAACTTAGAAACTAGACCCTCCATGGGCTTGTACTGCCTTTCCAGCTGTAACCTCCCAACCCCTAATTTCTCCTTGTAGCTGATGCAGACAGCTACCTGTCCTGTTTTACAGTATAGTAGTATACAGGCCCAAACACTGACTTCCTTGTGCACTTCTCATTGACAGCTGTTGTCATCAAGTCTCACCAAGATGGAGCCTTAGGCAGTTAATTTTGATTTAGTTTCAAGATTTAGGGAAGCTGACAAAAAGCATCGCATGCTGTTTCTGGGACAAAGCAATGCAAAATAAAGTTTCTTTCCTGCAGTCAACTTGTAAGACCAAAACAACTCCCTGTTCATCACTGGCCATATAGAAGACAAACGAAGTATCTGAGAGCTTGTTGCACTCTCTTACCTCTTAAGAATGGCTGTGCTTTCTGTTCAACAACGCATTCAGAAGCAAAGATACCTGAAGTTTTTTTAAGCAAGCATGGCTGAGTACTAGAAGCACTGTAGCTGTGATAGCCCCTGACAGGGCTTCCTAGTTGACCTAGCTTCTGTTTTACTGCTCTCATCACCCAAGTCAACTTACTGAGTATTTATTAGGATAGCTCAACATTGAAGCACTTTGCACAGTGTGGATAAACTAAACAGACAGGCCCAGTCTCTTAATACATGGCTCCATGACTGGTGTCACCACCACAATTTTGGGTTTTTTCAATAATGGGATGGCTTAAATGGCACCTGGCTTGCTGGCATCAGATGGGATTCACCTTTCTCAAAGTGGGAAGAGGGTCTTTGCTCACAAGCTCTTGGGGCTTATTGACAGAGCTTTAAACTAGACTGAAGGTAGGAGGGGGATAATATCAGGCTTACCCACAAGAAGCTGTGGGTTGGCACACCAAGATTAGACGGATGGGGGGTCTAGTGAGGGTCCTCAGCCTGTTGCACCAGAGAAAGACTTCAAAGGAACTAAGGGCTGTTCCTCTAAGAGGGTGACATGGCCAACAGCCCAGCTGAAGTGCCTCTACACCAATGCACGCAGCATGGGCAACAAACAGGAGGAGTTGGAAGCCACTGTGCTGCTAGAAAGGTACGAGCTGGTTGTTATCACTGAAACTTGGTGGGATGAATACTATGACTGGAGTGCGGCTATCGAACAGTCTACAGGCTGTTCAGAAGGGACAGACAAGGAAGGAGGGGCAGAGGCATTGCCCTCTACATCAAGAAATGGATAGAGTGTGAAGAGCTGTCTCTGAAGAATAGCCACAAGCAGGTTGAAAGCTTATGGGTAAGAATCAGTGACCGAGGCAACAAAGGGAACCTTGTGGTTGGTATCTAGTATAGGCCGCAGCTTCAAGGGGCATCTATTGATGAAGCCTTCTCACTCCAGCTACAGGAGGCATCGGACTTGCAAGCTCCCGTCCTGCTAGGGGACTTCAACCACCCCGACGTGCTGAAAAAGTAGCAGGGTGAGCTGTAGGCAACCCAGGAGACTCCTGGAGTGCATGGAGGATAACTTCCTGTGCCAGGTAGCAGACAGCCCTACCAGAGGGGGTGCCATACTGGACCTGTTGGACACCAACGCAAGTGAGCTAATTGGTGATGTCAAGATTGTAGGCAGCCTGGGCAGCACTGGTCAAGCACTGGTGGAGTTTACCGTCCTGAGGGATATAGGCTGGATGAAGAGTAAAGTCAGGACCCTGAATTTGAGGAAAGCAAACTTCCAGTTCTTCAGGGAGTTAGGCAACATGACGCCCTGGGAAACTGCACTCAGGGACAATGGAGCAGAACAGAGCTGGCAGATCTCTAAGGACACTTTCCAGAGAGCGCAAGGGCTCTCGATCCCCAGGTGTAAGAAATCAGGAAAGGAAGGTGAGAGACCAGCATGGCTGAGTGGAGACCTGCTGGTCAAACTAAAGGGCAAGAAGGAAATGCACAGGAGGGACAGGCATCCTGGGAAGAGTACAGGGACACTGCTCAGTTGTGTAGGGATGGGGTCAGGAAGACCAAGGCACAGCTAGAGCTGAACTCGGCAAGGGATGCAAAGAGTAATAAGAAGGGCTTCTACAGGTATGTCAGCCAGAAAGGGAAGGTCAAAGAAAGCATAACAACCCTGATGAGCAAGACTGGCAGACTGGTGACAAAGGATGAGGAGAAGGCTGCAGTACTCAACAGCTTCTTTGCCTCAGTCTACACCGGCAGTCTCTCTTCCCATACCTCTTGAGGGGATGGACTGCAAGATAGGGACTGCAGGAACAAAGTCCCTCCCACTGGAAGAGAAGATCAGGTTCGAGACCACCTGAGGAACCTGGACATGCACAGGTCTATGGGACCTGACAAGATGCATCGCAGAGTCCAGAGGGAACTGGCTGATGTAGTTGCCAAGCCACTCTCCATGGTATTTGAAAAGTCCTGGCAGTCAGGTGAAGTCCCTGCAGACTGGAACAAGGGAAACATCGCACCTTTTTTAAAAAGGGTAGCAAGGAGGACCCTGGGAACTACCGACCTGTCAGCCTCACCTCTGTGCCTGGGAAGATCATGGAACAGATCCTCCTAGAAGCTATGCTAAGGCACATGGAGGACAGGGAGGTGATTCAAGACAGCCAGCATGGCTTCACCAAGGGCAAGTCCTGCCCGACTAACCTAGTGACCTTCGAGGATGGAGTGACCGCAGCAGTGGACAAGGGAAGAGCTACTGATGTCATCTATCTGGACTTCTGCAAAGCCTTTGAAACAGTCCTCCACAACACGCTTCTCTCTACATTGGAGAGAGATAGATTTGCTGGGTGGACTGTTGGGTGGATGAGGAACTGGTTGGGTGGTTGCACCAAGTCAATGACTCAATGTCCAGATGGAAATAGGTGACGAACGGTGTCCCTCAGGGCTCTGTATTAGAACCAGTACTGTTTAATATGTTTCTCAAGAACATAGACAGTAGAATTGAGTGCACCCTCAGCAGGTTTGCAGATGATACCAAACTGAGTGGTGCAGTTGACACACCTGAGGGATGGGCTGCCATTCAGAGGGACCTGGACAAGCTTATGAAATGGGCCTCTGTGACTTCATGACCTTCAACAAGGCCAAGTGCAGGGACCTACAACTGGCTTGAGGCAAGCCTGGTATCAGTACAGGCTGGGGGATGAAGGGATCGAGAACAGCCCACCCAAGAAGTACTTGGGGGTACTGGGGAATGGAAAGCTGGACATGAGCTGGCAACGTGCGCTCGCAGCCCAGAAGGCCAACCCCATACTGGGCTGCATCCAAAGCAGCATGGCCAGCAGGTCAAGGGAGGGGATTCTGCCCCTCTACTCTACTCCGCTCTGCTGAGACCCCACCTGGAGTCCTGTGTCCAGCTCTGGAGCCTTCAGCACAGGAAAGACATAGACCTGTTGGAGCGGGGTCAGAGGAGGGCCACAAAAATGATGAGAGGGGTAGAACACCTCTGCTGTGAGGAAAGGCTGAGAGAGTTGGGGTTGTTCAGCCTGGAGAAGAGAAGACTCCGGGGAGACCTTCCTGCAGCCTTCCAGTTCTTAAAGGGAACTTCTAAGGAAGATGGGGACAGACTTTTTATCAGGGCCTGTTGCAATAGGACAAGTGGTAATGGTTTTAAACTAAAAGAGGGTAGACTGAGACTAGATAGAAGGAAGACATTTTCACAGTGATAGTGGTGAAACACTGGCAGAGGTTGCCCAGAGAGGTAATTGATGCCCCATCCCTGGAAACATTCAAGGTTGGTTTGGATATGGCTTGAGCAAGTTGTCTGATCTAGTTGAAGATCTCTGTGCCCATGGCAGGGGGCTTGGACTAGATGACCTTTAAAGGTCCCTTCCAACCCAAAGGTTCTATGATAAACTGTAACGGGATGAAGCTTTACAAATCATGTGCACAGAAAGGTTCACACATATAAGTCAATCTTTAAGTGTTATTAAAAAAAAAAGATAAACCTGAAGAAATGAGGAAGGGGGAGTGTTCAGCAGCTTTTGTAGTTTCCTGTCATTACTTCTCTTCATTACAGGTTGTGATATGGTGTTTCATAAACTTGTGGTGTCAAGATACAGCAAGAGGAAGTGAATAGGAGCAAGAATGTTTAAGTAGTACATCCATGTTTTAAGAGGACTTCTAACCAATGAAACAGAAATACCAGGGTAGAAGGACTGACAGGGAAGTCTTTTGAGTCTTCCTCAACCCCATTAGCTAGCAGAGGAGATACCGCTGTAATGAGGAGAATAAAAGGCCGTTGGTCATCAAGGAAACTTTCTGAAATACTCAAATTTCTGTTTGTGGAGAAATCAGGACATGTCAAAAGGCAGTTTTCTCAGACACATTATTTTGTCATTTTCCTTTATTCTTCCTCCACCTCCAGAGAGTTTTGGTACACCAGAGTAGATGCTACTATTGCCATTTGAATTTTTGTTCCAAATTGACACATGCTACGGCAAGAAGAGCTATGGTCATGCTTTGTGTGAAATGATAAATCAACATGGATACCATAATCTTGTGTGTCAGTCTAATGACTTCATTAATCATTGACCTCAAAACAGCATCCAAATTATTCAACCCCAAATTCAGAAAAAGTAGACTTTTTCTACTAAAATGTAGGGGACTGAACATAGACCATTTCCAGGATTTATTATTTTGATTCAGGAGAATACTCTCTGATACAAATAGTATTTTTTCATTGGGACTCCAAATCCCTCAACTAGTAATAAAAAAAAGCAAAACCCACAACAAAAAAACACTGAGAAAATGTGACACGCAGCAACATCTAGACTCTGACTATCCAGTACCTGCTCTGTATATTTCAGATGGTTCAGTTGAAACACTAAACTCTGGCAGCTCAGGCAACCAGATTATCCAATTCTGGTGGAGCAGGATAACCAGCAAATAACTCTTGATACTCCTCTGCAAAGGAATATGAGTTCAGCTGCACTGGAACACCATGATAGCTTTGGAAACATGTCAAACCAATAGCTATTATGAATTTTACTGCAAAATTTGTATCCAACATTTCTGATTTTACCAGCACTGTGTAGATTTTCAAAGCAATTCTTTTGAATGAACAAGAATGGTTTCCATGGGAATGTGCTAACATTTGAATGGAACTTTACCTATAATAAGAACATGGAAGAAGTTAGTAAAATACACAGTTCAGTGAGACAACTGTGACTGGTGATGGTGTCTAAACTAAAACCAAGATAAATCGTAACTTTTCAGCCTTTTGGACAGTATGAATCACACCTCAACAAAGAAAATGTAACTCATAGTCACGTATCAGCTTGTCAGCAATCATGGAACTTACTTCAGGGAAAACTGACTTTAGGACAGTGTTGTTGCTTCTTGTTCCAGTATCCGCTGTGGACCATAGCACATTCTTACTGTACGAAAAATATGGCATCACTCATTATTGCTGTTGTTTTCAAACCAGCAGGGAATGCCTTGGGATTTATAAAAGAATACCTGGAAAATTCATAGGCTTATCCACTAGACTTCATTCATAGCAGTAGGAATTTTATTTCTACAGAGACTTGTCACTCAAAAAGAAAGTAGACATTGGTCTAGTATACTCAATGTTTGGCTTTCATAGCAAGACATACAACTTTTAATGTCAATTTTATTTCACCTGTTACCAAATGGCTATATAAATTTGGGAATGCACATATGTACCATTCCAGCAAAATGTGAAACACATGCTTATTTGATCATTAACCAAAACTGAAATTTATATATATTCCATGGAGGAACGAAATCAATCAGATTTGACAACTATTTCTGTCCAAGAAATAGCTTAGATCACAAGTCTTAGATTTTACATCAAGTTTATAACTAAGGTAGTGGTTGTTTTCGATATTGCTTTAGATGATTACACAGTTTGAAGAAACAGCCCTGTTGACATAGCTGTTATTTCTGCTGCTGGGTTGCTTCACTTCCTTCCTACGCAGTAACAGTCACAAGCACCATCTTACAGCCAGACCTAGATCAAGACTCCTCGTTCATATGGACAAAACGAAGAGAAAAAAGCGCTGGGTCGCTCATGGTTTTGCAGAAGGGGCAGACAGGGGAGGGGGTGAGAGCAGCAGCTGATGATGGCAGGAGAGAGGCCATGCAGTTTTCTCCTACAGGAATAAGTGCTATCTTGCACAGCTCCTATCTTGCAGCAGCTTCAGTGACGGTGGCAACTTGCTTTTCCCAGGCTGTAGCACAGGCTGGCAAGCAGCGAGGCCATGGTCATTTTGCAGCTGCCCACTTTGCTTACGCATAGAATAAACTCTCTTGACAGTATTAAATCCGGATAAGCTGCCATGCTGTTGCATATGGAGACAGAAATAACAGTCCAGTTACTTGTACCAGAATAAACTGTGTCCTTTACTCAAACTGTTGTACCGACTGCCGTGGAAACAGGGCTGACTTGAAACACAAGCTTGCCATTAATTCCTGGGTTCCCCTAAGAAGGGCTCCGCGGCTTAAACTGGATGTTTCACGTAGGAGCTGAAGGAAGATAAATCCCAGCATCACTGAATTAGGTACTCTGCTAACACCGGCAACAACTTTGCAATCTCTTTTTGACTCATTTCATATACAAATCGGCCTAAAGCTACACCGCTTTCACCCGCAACGGGTGCGCCGGAGCCTCACTGTTCTTGTCGCTACACCGAGCTGCAGCACAGGGCTGCCGGAGGTGCCGGCCCCTGCCCCAGCCCCTGCCCCAGCGCCAGCCCCTTCCCCTTCCCTTTCCCCTGCCCCTGCTCCAACCCCTGCCCCTGCCCTTGCCCCAGCCCCTGCCCCAGTGCCAGCCCCTTCCCCTTCCCTTTCCACTGCCCCTGCTCCAACCCCTGCCCCCGCCCTTGCCTCAGCCCCTGCCCCAGCGTCAGCCTCTGCCGCTGCCCCTGCCCTTGCCCCCTTCCCAGCCCAGCCGTGCCGGTGCCCGAGGAGGGCCGCGCCCCACGCCGCCGCGGCCGCCAGTCCCGCCCGGAGGGAGGAGCCGGGCGCTGCCGCCGCCGTGGCCCGTCCGCGGGGCGGTGCCTGCGGCCCAGTTCCTGGTGGCGGGCATGGCGCGGCGGGCGGGCGTCCCGCCGGCGCTCTGCCTGCTCTTCTGCCTGCTGCGGCTGGCGGCGGCGCGGCCGCCCGCCCCGCACCTGGTGCTGGTGCTGGCCGACGACCTGGGCTGGGGCGACGTGGGCTGGCACGGCTCGGCCATCCGCACGCCGCGGCTGGACGCGCTGGGGGCGGGCGGCGTGCGGCTGGAGCGGTACTACACCCAGCCGCTCTGCACCCCCTCCCGCAGCCAGCTCCTCAGCGGCCGCTACCAGGTAGGGCGCGGGTGGCGGGGGACCCGCGGGCACGCTCGGCCCCGACATTGCTGCCCCAGCGTGGCGATGCCCGCGGGAGCGCCGCCGCGGCTCCCTCCGCCGCCCCGGCCCGCCCGGTAGCCGGCGGGGCCCGTTCTCTCCCGCTTGTCTCCGCGCGGTTTGGTTTGGCCGCCTTGCGTCGGGGCGCGCGGTGGGAGGAGGCTACCGTACGAAAACCGGTTGTGTTTGTACGCAGGCGAACTTATTTCACTTGCTTTCGGCTTGCTGGCTCGGGAATGAGCGAAACGTGAGCTCAGTGCAAGTCGTTCTGCTTCAGAAACGGCGAGGTGCGCTCTACGCTTCGGCTGCGTTAACAGGCATGGTAGCGTGACGTGAAAAATACCCCTGTGGCGGTCGTCTTCTGCTGCGCACGTCTGAACGGGGCAGGCAGGCTGTCAAGGCGCAGCCAGAAGCGGGCGGGCACGGTGTGTGTGCCCGGTGAGGCAGCTTGTTCCCTGGCGCAGCGCTTAAACGCGTCCTAACCTCTACGTTCTTCTTCGTGCGGTAACGCGGGGGTGGGCATGTGTGCACCCCTCGATGGAGCGCGCACAGACCGAGCCTTAGGCAGGGTGTCTAGCTGCGCCACAGCCCTCGGCATGATTTTTCCTCTTTTTTTCAGTCGCACAGGTGTAAGAATTGGACTTTATCATACTGCTGTACAACACCCCCCTTCCCCTTCTTTTTATTGCAACTTTGGCAAAAATGAGGCAGAGGGGACGGCACGGACAGAAAAGAAAAACTCACAAAGGGTTAAGACAATTTCAGACACTTCCCCTCTTTCTCCTGCACATGCATGTTAACCATACTGATTTGTCAAAGAAACTGTTCAGAATGAAAATAAACGTCGTCCTGTATTAGTGGATGTTCTCCCTTGTCGTTGCAGGAGGGTTGTTTCAGGTAATACTTTTTCCAGGCAACGTTTGTTCTGTTTCTAGAAACTCCAAGACTCAATAATAAAGAAGAGGAAGATGTAATTGGCTTTTTTCTTTTTAACCAATTCTTTAAATTGTTTTATGTAAATAACCTAAAACATTTTTTCACTTTGACCATTTCTAGAATACAGTTCATATTCTGAACGTGCTTGTTCAGGACGGGGTCAGCACAGTAAGGGGCAGTGCTGCATCTGATCTCTGAAGTGGAAATTGTTCATAGTTCAGTCCTGATTTAAATTCATCATACGCACCTGACTTGATAATTTAATCATGTTGACCTCGTTACAAATGAGTATAATAGTATTAGAAAATGGAAGTAATTTTTCTATAAAATTGAGGAGACATTGTGTGCAGGAAATAATTATGTAGCAAATACGTGGGATTTTGTTTTGTTTTACCCATTGGTATGATGAACAGTCACTCAGGGATTTGAAGAAGTAACCTAAATCTGGTCCTGTCTGGAGGTGGAGTTTTGATAGTCATCTTGCAGTCCATAAAGAAAGAAGAGCAAAGGTGTTGGTTTATGAACCATACAGATTTTTTTTTTAATCTATGAACTATATGATTTAAATCTTATGAACTATAGATTTTTTAAAAATTATTTTCCTCTCTTTGCTTTCTAGAGAGAGTGAAAATCATGACAATGCTTTGCCTGCTTGTGTCTTTCACTAAATTAATAATCTTTTTGTAGTACTGCATGTAAGAAAAATAAAATTTTTTTCCAGCTCCTGTTTCAGAGAAAATGAGTAACTAGTAGGCCTTTTGTGAGTCTGTGTACCCACTTGACTAAGATGAGGGCTAATTTGGTTTAAAAGTGAGTTCGAAGTGTTGCTAAAGCGATGCTTTAACAACTAATCATGCAGCTTGCTACACTGGAGTGCTTGGTGAAGTTACAAAGTCTGATGTCTTGTGCTCTAGGGGATCTTGGAGGTTTTGTGCTTTGACAGAGGAGGATTACTAGAAATATTTAGTAAATAAATAAGGTATTTACGCTTGTACGTGTATGTTCGCTGGCCTAAATTTAGGGTAGTGCATTTTTTTTTTTTCTGGAGGAGATAGGGGAGTTGACAAAAGTCAACTTAGAGTACACAGTAACTGAGGAGGTTTCTTGCATGAAGCAAAATGTAGCACTTGGAGTGTCATTACCAGTCATGTTTTTGTAAAGAGATACAAAATTCACCACTTGTTAAGATCTGAAACTTAGGTGGGACTATTAGAGGCCCGATCTATAGGCAGTGTCCAAATGCTTTTTTTATGGAAGTGCTCGTACTGACTTTAAGCATGCAAATAAATATGTTATGTGTGTATGTACATATAGAAGAGTAACGCAAAAAGCGCTCTCATAGCCTTTGTCACCTTTCCCTCCCGTGACTGTTCTCTGGTACAGGCAAAAGCTCGGTAGAGTCACCTGCCATGTGCCTTTTTGCCCGTTTCCATCCCATTTAAAATCTCTCACTCCATGTTTAGATGTTGTTCCTGGCCTTCAAAGAGACCGTAGTGGTAATTGTTACCTGTTAGATTTTTAGATGAAAATGCAAAAGGCTTTGTTGTTTGTTTGGTTGGGTTTTTTTATTGCACTAGGTTTATGCCTGGGAAGATCTTGTAGCCCCCTGCGGTGCTATGTCCTTGTCTTCTTTCGTACTCCCCTTGTCCCCTGCCATGGCTTCCTCATCTTCCTCGGTGCTACAATCGGTGAAGACGGGACGCCCTAAAACGAATGCTATCATCTGGTGTAGCTTTGCTTCTTTTTGCACCTGCTTGTAAAGTAACCTACAGGAACGCGTTGCTGTGTTGTAACTAATCTCGCATCCTTCGTTTCTCTGCTAGATCCACACAGGTTTACAACACCAGATAATCTGGCCGTGCCAGCCCAGCTGCGTGCCGCTGGATGAGAAACTCCTCCCAGAGCTGCTTCAAGAGGCGGGATACGTTACTCACATGGTGGGGAAGTGGCATTTAGGGATGTACCGGAAAGAATGCCTTCCAACCCGCAGAGGATTTCATACTTACTTCGGTAATGGTTAGATTTAACATGGGCAACAAATCTGATGTTAAAAATGGTGAGAAACTGCCTGATTCTTCTAAGAACAGCAGATATACTATTAGTGTATAAGTAAATCAATACCTGGGCATACATGTTTCCAAAGTATAACTGCTTAAAATAAGATAGTGCCTTAAATGCATGCCCAAGCCTTACAACTTATTGAAGAAAATACCATGATTATTGAGCGGTTCTAAAGAAAGTATTTCTCTCTTGTGATCTGCATTTAATTTGGTTCCATGATGGTCAGAAGATTCAAGGTGTAGTGATCAGTTTGATTTTGTAAGTGTCTTTAATCTGAACGTTTTGTGTTAGGTCAGAGAGCAGACATTGCTTGCTTTGCAAATAACGCTACACTTCTAAGAGCTGATATTTTTAAGGGAGAAACAGATGTCATACCACACATACCATGTTCATGCTTTGTGAATAGAGTAGCATTGGTTGTCCAGAGCCTGTGGCAAGGAACCTGGTGTGAGAGCCTCTATAAAACAGTATCAAAAAGGTCTGTTGCAGGAACTCACAAGTTTTGAAGTAAAATCCTCAGATTAAAAAAACAATGCCAAAATTAGATTGCCCAAGTGTGAGTGTCTTACAAAGCAACTTTCAGCTACACGTTGTTTATTCATCCTCTGACAAAGGCTTGTGTCCCAATATTGATTGGACTTCTACCAGTTTTGCACAAGCGCCGCAGATGCTATGTGAATCGGGCTGCCTGCAATACATGTCGTTCCGTGTGGTACTGAATGCAAAGTTGTCCATCTCCATTTCGTTGTTTTTAAGACACTTCAGTTGAGTGGAGAATTTTGAAACAGTTCATCTTCTCTAAAATAACTTTGCAAGCTGTTGATAGTACTGCTGCCCACTTCTACAGCTGAGAAAGTAAGATGCAGAGAAACTTAAGATGAAGTCCACGTTCCTCTTGTCTAACTTTAGGTACTTAAATGAAGAGCCCGGCCGTGCTACGTGCCCATTATAGGCAGTGGCGATCCAAACTTCAGGTGGAAAGAACTGTTCCCTTAGATTGTTTGTCTTTCTTGACTTTTCAGGGACCGTGGGGATGTGATTTCACAGCTGAATTGTTGTCAATAATATATATGGATTGTAGTAGAATGTCTTGTCGCTTAAACATATAGGCCTCCTCCAATCCCTTCACAGGCGCTTGGGATCTTCTTGATGACATGGATGTAGACAGGCTGGCGTTCCTCGTGGCATTTCACCCTGGGACCGAGCAGGCTCTTAATGCAGGGGCATTAGTACAGGCTGGCTCTGGGCATGGTTGTTGGATACCCAGCATGGTATTACTTTTTAGAGAATGTAGCAGCTTAATATCCTATAATGTTCATGTAATTTCAGTAGGTGTTGATTGCAATTAAGGGGCATTTGATTCTTCAGCAAAGTTGACGCTGTGTCTCGCCCACTGGGCACTCAAAATGGAAAAATGCGACTTGCGGCTCTGACTACACCGATACAGGTAGTCTGCCCACAAAATCTCTCCTTATGCTTTGAAACAAAACCATTTTTCCTCCTAAAAAAATGTATTAGAAGTTTATATTTTATTTAAAACAGAACTCAATTCTTTCTGTGTATACTTTTTTGCACAAGTAACTATACTTGAAGGTGCTGAATAAAAATTCAAGTGAATTCCTCCATTTTGCATTTTTGTCCCCCATTTTAGTTTGGTTTTGCAAAACTGAAGACTATATTTTTGCAGATTCATCTGTTTTTTCAGGGTATTGGGGAATAAATCTGAAATCTCATTTCCAAAGTAATAATTACTGAGATGCAAAAAAATTTTGAAGAAATTAATTTCTGGTCAATAGAAAGCAAAGACACACAATGCTTACCAGGATAGCCCTTGATGGGAGCAAATCTATACCTCTAGAATTTTTTGCATAGTTTCTTTTGGGCATCTTTAAATAATAGTGCCTTTTTTTCACCAGTTGGTGTCAGCAGTGGATCAGAAGTTGCTTTGCAGCTGACAAATGCTTCACACTTGCATGTTCTTGAATAAAGGAAAAAAAATCTGAACTTTCTAGTATAGAGAGAAGTTGTACTTGAAAATACAAATGTAGAAAATCATACCAGCTAAAAATCAGAGTAGTGTATGGGTAGGTCACTGCCTTTGATATCAGCACATTAGTTTAATGGTAACCTATTTGATATCGTTCGAATGTAAAGTCATCAAACTGCTTTCAAAATGTTGTGTTTTGAAATTACTACTTGCATTAGCAATAAAAAGTGTATGAAGTATTAAATATTGAGCTACTTAGAGCTGTCAGGGGATGCCACTACATAAGGTCTAATGCTGGATGAGTGCTTCAGCTCAAAACCACTAAAGTTTTGACATTTATTTTTGACTTCTTTTTCCCCTGATGGATCTGTTTATATGACATTATGTTGGCCTGCTTATTTGACATCTTTTCCGGTTCTAGGCTATCTTCTGGGGAGTGAGGATTATTATTCTCATGACCGTTGTGTCCTCATCAAAGCAAAGAACGTAACACGCTGCGCTCTGGACTTTCGAGACGGAGAAGAAGTTGCAACCGGGTTTAAAAACACGTATTCTACTAATTTATTCACAGAAAGAGCTATAGATCTTATAGCCAATCATAGAACTGAGAAGGTACAGCCAGCAGCTGTTACTTTGATAACTTTAGCGCTAAAGAATGTTTAAAAAAATGTTAATGAAATAGTAATGGAGAGACCTGCACTTGAGCTGTAATTTGTGCCTCTTCAGCAGGGTGTGTAGAGCTAAACATGAGAAGTAGCGCTGGTGAAACTTGCCTTGTCTCCTGTCAGAATCAGCTTTGGCTGCACAGCCATGACCTGCTACCCTTCTCCGTTTCTTTTTTAATAATACAAGTAATGAGTTTATAGAAATGATTTAGCATGTAGTTTGCTTTTCTAAAAGGAGAATGGAAGGTTCAATGGGAGAAGAAACTGTTAACAACTGTGTTATGAAGAAAAGGTACACGTGACGTTTTTCCACAGCTTCGCAGAAGTCCTTTGTCAAGGTTTTATTAGTTTATGTTTAGGGATTAGAAGAGAGAAGCGTAAAACAAATCAAAACACAGTGCCTCCAGCTGTTGATGAATTAGGGCTGCTTTTACTGCAGCAGCTTTTACATTTAGTACTTTATATTCAACTAATTTACATTCTATCCCTTCCACCCCAGCCCCTCTTTCTCTACCTCGCTTTTCAGTCTGTCCATGAACCTCTTGAGGTCCCTGAAGAATACATGAAACCATATTCTTCCATTAAAGATGTAAAGAGGCGCCATTATGCAGGCATGGTGACTCTTATGGATGAAGCTGTAGGAAATCTTACTGATGCTCTGAAAAGATATGGTCTTTGGGACAACACAGTTCTTATTTTCTCTACTGGTAAGTTCATTTAAATATTCTTTTGGTAATAACTTTGATACGGTGTCTAACAAGCTGGCTGCAGAGACATCTGGCCCCTCTGTCCTTCCTCCATATGTTTACTATGTACTACAACACAATACAGAAGAGTGATGAAAGTGAATCAGGACTTTATAGCAGGAGCAGTTTCTCTCCCCGCTCTTAGGTCTTTCTCAAGCATGATGAAAACAACTCTGAAGAAGCAACTGTGCAAGTAAGGGATACTCCTATTGGAGTAAAAACAGCATTGTAAAAACTGTGGAGTGCAGTGAAGTTGGAGGCATCTTACTTGCCACTGCAGTTACTGAGTATCTGTCAGAATTGAGAGCAATCTACCAAATTGATTTGTCCTGAGCTAGAGGTAGCTGTCTGATCAGTCTCTAAATTGCCACGTGTCGCATGAAGCACAAACAGCCAGACAGCACGCAGTTTGAAGCCAAAACTCTTTCTTTCCCTTTACTTCCATGTAACATGAAATTTTTGTCTTGCTTGAAATGTTTCACTGGCACTTTACTCCCATGAAGCAAAGGTCTTTTAATAAAAAACGCGTAATATGGGATGGTACAGTGTAGGCTGCCAAATTGCAGTTTTTGTATGTACTAGCACACGATCTGGTTTCTAGATTATTAGGGTAATGCAAATAATACATTACAAAGCAGCGTCCTTTGTTTCCAAATTAGGAATGAAACAGAACCTTTTTGAAATACAGCTGCTTGGCTGAGCATCAGGAACATAGTTGTTCTTGTTTGGTTGGGAGTGGGAAGTGGCCTTTCAATGCTTACAGTTGCTCTTTTGCCCAGGCTTTACATATCAGGGCTGTCAAAATGGCAAATTAATTTTCTGTGAACACTTTAAAAGGCAACAACAACGACAACAACAACCCAACAAAAAAACAAACCCCAAGGTTTGATGAAAATGCGGTGATGTGTTTTGAGTTTAGCAGCTGCATCCTATAGCACTTGGAATCTTGGAATTTCATTTTGAGTCCAAACCTGTTTGCCTTATGGTGTTACATTTGTGTCCAGGTTTTGGCTCTAACAGAATTCGATAACTTTTCTATGCCTGTTTCTGTTTGTGATGTTTTCATATTTAGAACTGAAAGTAAGCAAAGCCATATGGAAAATGATACCAATATTTATTCCATATGGAAAAAATCCATTCTTTGCTGATGGGGTCCTGGTAGAGTTATTTCAGTAATGTTTGTTCAGTACATGTGGAATAAAACTAAAGACATCTGAGTTGGAAATACAGGGTATGACTGAATTAAAAATACAAATTTCTTTTTTTGTTTATAAAACATTTTTTTCCAAACAATGCCAGTATGCCTTGCTTTTAACAGTAGTTATCTTGCAATCAGTTACAGGTACATTTCAACAAGAGTCAAACAGTCAGGAGAATCCAGTGTCTGCCCTATCTAATGGGACTTATCTTGAGTTAACTGATATTTTAAACTTCTGTGAGTGGAACCTAATATGATTGAAATGCAGGAAAATTGGGCCTAGATCAAGCAGGCCAGGGGGCAATGATTTGGTTTTTTTTCGGTGTTCTCTTTTCACTTCAAACAGCTATTCTTTACAGGCATAAAACATTGCACGCATTGAAGACCCAGTTTCCAAAAAAACAAATGTTGAAACCATTAAGCATAAAAAAAAAAGGACGACAAAAAAAGGGCAAAAACCCAAAGCATGAAATCTATTCATCTTTTATATATTTTATTTATCGTTTTCGCATATGCTGTGTTTTAAAACGGACATTAGAACATGGTTGGAAAGAAACACAAGAGGGTCTGCAGTTGAACATCTTGCGCTATGTGAGATCTCTCTGCACAGGTTTCAAGTCCTTGGTAACTGGGAGTCTCAGTGTCCACTGGTAGCTACAACACGGGTACGATACTACCTTCAGCAGTTGAGGGCATGCCTGCTTGAAGGAGCTGTGCCCCCTCTCCCTGACCCAAGTGCTCTCCTGGGACTGGGAGACCCTCCTCTTGCTCGGTACAGCAGGAGAGACACATTTTCCTCTATGATTAGGAATTCTCTCCAAGAAAGTTTTTCCCGTGTTGTGAGGTTAAGAATCAATTTAAGGATTTAAATGAAGACTGCAAGGGAGAACTTAGGGGAGGATAAAGTGCATCCATAATCTTAATGAGCAGTATCTATGTGTCTCCTCAGCATAGCAGCTAAAAACACAGGATCATAAAAGCACTCTGTTTTCTTATAAAGTTGTGTGGTTTGGTAATAGTAGTGTTGGAAACCTGTAGCGGAAAAAGAAGCAAAGACCCTACTTTTATGGTAGATTTTACCAGATTCATTACTATTCCCTGTTTAGTTTCAGCCAAAGTTCATACTGGGATGTTTGCATCTCTCACTGCTTCAAAATCTGCGCCCCCCCCAAATTACAAGTGGTCCTCTGCTATTGTGTCCTATAGTAAGTAGCACTGCAACAAACATACAGTCTTTGTGGGTGAAAAGCTGGACATGAGCCAGCAACGGGCGCTCGCAGCCCAGGAGGCCAACAACATCCTGGGCTGCGTCCAAAGCAGTGTGGCCAGCAGGTCGAGGGAGGGGATTCTGCCCCTCTACTCCGCTCTGCTGAGACCCCACCTGGAGTCCTGTGTCCAGCTCTGGAGCCCTCAGCACAGGGAAGACATGGACCTGTTGGAGTGGGTCCAGAGGAGACCACAGAAACGATCAGAGGGATGGAGCACCTCTCCCGTGAGGACAGGCTGAGAGAGCTGGGGTTGTTCAGCCTGGAGAAGAGAAGGCTCCGGGGAGATCTTCTTGCAGCCTTCCAGTACTTAAAGGGGGCTTCTAAAGAAAGATGGGGACAGACTTTTTATCATGGCCTGTAGCAACAGGACAAGGGGTAATGGCTTTAAACTAAAAGAGGGCAGATTCAGACTAAATATAAGGAAGAAATGTTTTGTAATGAGGGTGGTGAAACACTGGCACAGGTTGCCCAGAGAGGTGATAGATGCCCCATCCCTGGAAACCTTTAAGGTCAGTTCATATGGGGCTCTGAGCAACCTGATGTAGTTGAAGATACCTGTGGGTTTGGAGGGGTAGATAGCAGGGGGGTTGGACTATATGACCTTTACAGGTCCCTTTCAACCCAAACTATTCTATGATTCCAGTTCACTGTGAAGCATTGACCCCAAAATTGGAGATCTCTTTTTATTTCACTGAGACACTCTAGAACATGATATAATCTTTGCTCTCATGGTAGATTTCTTCTTATTAAACTCTTTTCGTGATTCTTCCTATTTGTATATGTTATGGCTCAACCAGGACTGCCTTGAAAACAAGCCAGTTGGCAAATGGAAATACTGCACGTTTTAAAAGGGCCTTGTGAAATGTGTAGAAGAACTCCAGTTCCTCTTTAAAGTGTCCTGATGGAGACACTGGGCCAAAAATGAAGTAATTTGGTCATTAGCAAAGTCTGACTCAATTGGTATATCATGTAAATCAACAACTCTGGTATCTTTTTTAACAGACACATAAGCTATTTATACAGGTCAGTAAGAAAAAGAAAAAGATGAGCTAGCTCAATGGTATGTGGTGGTATATTTGTGTATGAAGGAGTAACTTGGAAAGCCTTGACTGGTGTGATGTGAAATAGAATTTGCTTTTATGGAGCACCTTTTATACTGCAGATACAGTAAGTCTTCACTAATGAGATCAGTGGTGAAAATGAAGTCATTGCCTCTTTAACTAAAACAGAGAAAAATGGATGCAGCACTGTCTTGGATACCCATGGACTTTTACCCACTTGAAATCAAAAAGGATGAGACATAGGGTTCTTTTTTCTTTTCAGGAAACATAAGACTATAACTACCAGCTTACCTGAAGAGGGCCTTGATTTAATATAAATAAAGGTCATAAAAAGCATTTGAGTGGTACAAATTCACCTCAGCGCTATTAACATTGGGTTAGAGTCCAAATCTTGCTTCAGATATAGACCTATGATTTGAGGTAAGATGCGGGGATTTGCTGTAAATACCATCTGTTTATAGTTTCTGCAACACATTACAAGTAATTTTGGTGGAACCTTGCCAACGTTAGAGCAAGGGAATCTGACCTCTAATTTCAGTTCTGTATTAAAGCTACTATCCTTTGCTTTGTTTAACTTTCAGCTTTTTAATATACTAAATAATTTTGGAGCTAAACTCCTTTCTGCTCTTTCTTCCAATATGTCTGTTAATTCTTAAATATGCATTAGCCCTGTAGTGTCTGGTAGTTGCCATAAGAGGGCTTTGAACAGTAAAATATGTTTATTTCCAGCTCCTACTTTGGTAGAAACCAGGTATCTGACTTTCACTGGATCCCTAAGGGCAGTTTTTTATCTTCTCCCTCATGTCTTTGTTCCTCAATGAAGTCCTGATCCTTCTCTTTTGCTGGTGAGGGATTTCAGAGAGACTTTTAATTGCGGATTGTCCAAGCCAGCCGAAGGACAGATTGGTTAGAGCAGTTATTCTTTCGCGGTGGTGTCAGAGGTGCTAATTCTGAAGGTTGTGTCTTCAGGTTTTTTTTAGTAAACCTGCTCAATTACAGATCTGAAGAACCTGCTTTAGCTGGTCTTGTCAGGAGGTTCTGAGAGGTTTGGTGCATTGCCAGCAAGGAAGATGCCTGGGCATCTCCTGCCTGAGCATCTGCTGCTTCCTGAGAGGAAATAAGCACAGGTGCCTTAGCTGCAGGCACCTTCAATCAAACTAGTTATTTGAGTCCGTGTATTCCCAAATATTACTTTTCTATTTCTTGATTATCTAAGCTTGTTATTACATTGTACTATATTGTACTATATTGTACAAATGTTGCAGCTGATCACTTGCATTGGTCAGAGTTGTTGCAAGTCAACGACAAATAGTGAAATGTGCATGTGGTTCGTGTTCTAGACTCCAGTGTTGGCATTTATTCTTTTTTTTTTTAGGCTTTTTCCACATTAAAGTATGGGCGGTAAGAATAAATTTAGAAATTAAAGCTCATGTTCTCTGCTATATGATGCAGATAATAGTAAAGAGACATGTAGACTGATTTGTAAGAATATATTATCAAAGGTGGAAATGTTATCTTAGGGTGGAAATTAATTTCAAAATGAGAACTGAGAAGATGTTGGTAATCAATACATTAATTATTTTTGTTCCCCTGTTTTAAAATCCTGTAAAAACCCAAAATGCTTTGTAGGAAATGTTCATTTATCTTCTCTTCCTTTTAGCATTAAACTCTCCCCATCCACTCTGCTTTTTCCATGCAAAACCTAACACTCCAAAACTGAGTTCCTGAATGGAGGGTGACCTTGTACCAGAGACACTCGCTTCTTTTTCCCTTTGTGTTTAAAAATTCCGACGTAGGTGGAATCTTGAATTTTTCTTCCTGTTTTTAGCAAATGCCAGTGCTTAAAGTGAAGTTCGCTTGTAAATGAAACTCAGAGTGAATTTTGCCCAGAGGCACAAGCTGGTCATTTTTGTGTAAAGGTTTGACTTAAGCATGCTAGTAGGTATCCCAGCACATTTTTTCTCAGACCGAGATTAATGCTGAAAACAACTCATTTGACATGTGAACAACATTTAATAATTTCCCACAGCTCTCAAAAGGTTGTCTTAAACTATGATTACTATTAAACTGTACTAGTTTGTTCTCCATAATAGTGTTTAAGAAGCCATTATTCTGTGTATCAGAATCTTCTACACCCAAATCAGTGGTCAGGTTCAGTGCTCTGCCACTGGGATGAGTTGAAAGTTGTCGTGACTATGTCCCGTTTAACTTTGCCTACTGCGGACATATGAACAGTTTGTCAGGTTATTCCCATTCTTTTTAAGTTAAAATTTCCCTCTGTGTTTCTCTTGTATTTCGTGATGGTGAATGCTAGCGTAGACCTGACGCAGCAGGGTCTGTAACTACTGAGACCTGTTTCATTACTGAGACTGCTTACAATGAAAGCAGTCGCCTGAAACTGTCTGCGCTAGAATTGCTCCTATCATGAAAGCCATACTGGGAGGGAAAAAGAAAAAAAAAAAAAAAGAAGAAGAATTCGGAAGGATGAAAAAGGACATTGTCCATGCAGCTTTTGTAGGGCTAAATTTGTAACTATTGGAATCTTGTGTATATCAACTGCATTTCTTTCCATGAGATCAATTTTTCTTTTTTTTTTTTTTTTCCCCGCCACTTTAGAAAAGTCAGGAGAATAAAGAGACAGTTCTGGTGAGCTGCAAAAAAACATAGAGGTTGATTTATCTGAGCACAACTCGGTAAAAGTTGCTCTGTAAATGCTCAGTAAAGTTGCTCAGCAAATGGTACTCTGATGCAGGAGAGGTATTATGTTCCCTTGATGGAAAATAAAAGCCCTATGGGTGTATTTAAAGCACAATAAGAATTACATTAGCAGAATTTTATAGTAGAAGGTGTAGTTTTTTGTTTCTATTGTCCCTCTAATGGAAAGGCTCTCAGTAGTTCTTCCATCACACACACAAAAAATCTGTATTAAGTCCTGAAAATATAATAATGCATCAGCACTCTGAAGACACTTTTTTGAGTGGCTTTGCTGCTGCTTATATTGAACCTTCAAGGTTACTCTTTCCACTGAGAGTATACAGCATCAGGCTGAAGTATAGAACAGATGTTTTTTCATTAACAGATCTTAAACAAATTATTTTGGTTTGTTTCATTGGAAATACATGTTTTGTGTTAGTCATCAGAGGGAACATGCTTGCATTTCTGTCACACTTGGCGGCATGATCGAAAAATGCAGCAACAAATGGATCTTTCAGATGCAATATGGGGAAGCAGGGAAGAACTCGAGTTCAAATTAAGGGCAAAGTTATTCTCTAATTCATGCTGCGAGTCTCTTATCCTCAGTGTAGATCTCTGCTGTGTATTCTGTACTCTTTCTTTTTCTTTTTTTTTTTTTAATGAAACCTCAATGGGAGTTCCGCCCTTGGAACACGTACAGAGTAAGCATTATTCATGCTGTGAAGATCAGAGGGGAGAAATTTTCCCCAAATGTGATCCTTTACCGCTATTATCGACAGAGCTCTCTGTTTAACTGTGAGTCACAACCATGAGCTTAAATCACACAAAGGAAGAGCTCTGAAGTCCTGTTCTGTGACCTAGACTTTCAGCAGGAATGTTGGAGGTCAAAAATGAGATGCATTTAACAGAGCTGTGCATTGAAGCTGTCTGGTGCTCGCTCATATTGCGTCTGGCACTAGTAAGTGCTATTAATTCCTTTTCATATGTATGAAATTGACATAGAAAATAAAAAAATATTAAAAAAAGAAGCAACAGCTAACTGCCTGCTTGTTTTGTTGGTGTTGGCAACTGATTGTAGTGTTACATCGAAACTTCTGTGTATGAGAATTACGTATGCAAACTTGTCTCTTGCTTATACCCATCACTTCATTTTTAAATAAGTACATGTTAAATAGTACGTAGTGGTATCATGTCCACTAAGTAACTGTGGGGGTTTTAAACTGTTGTGTCAGTGTTGCTTGTAGTTTCCTTTCTTTGCTTTTTATTACTATGAGATATTGACTGCCTCCATCATTTCAATAGTATTTAAAACAAAATCATACAAAGCTGGTTTTGAATTATGGAAAAGAGATGTTGACACTTGGTGTGAGCAAAACTGCTGGGGTTTAGTTTTTCTGTCCCCATCAGAAATAGGCAACAGCAAGAAAGATATAGGGATGTGGGTTTCCTCCCATCTTCTGTCTTTTGTTTTTCTTTGTCTGAGGTTGTTTGCATGTTGCATGTTATTCCTTTTATTTATTTTTAGTTGCAAACTTCAGAAATCTGGTTCGCAGAAATATCCTAGGTAGTGTGAGTCACTTCATTAACACGCTCTCTTTTCAACAGTGCCGAGACACTAACATTGGTAAATTGGCTTCTTAAACTCTAAGTTACATGTGAAATAATTTTGCCGTTAACTTTTAATATACTTTCCAGTTCTGCTTCAGTTGGATGGACCCTCACACTGACCTCCATATGGTTCTGATTAAGTATAAGAGCATGATTGCTCATAAAGTCCCAGCCCTTCAAAGGAGCACTAGATATATAACATGTAACAAATGTTTACAGAATTAACTGTGGCTGAACTGGATATGCCATCTTATTTCAGCCATCTTTTGCTATACTCATTACACCCATTGTTGTTTTGTTTTTTGTGGATTAAAGAAACCTATAAGGTCACTAATATTCAAGGTTGAATGGCATTTGATTTTTAAAATGTAATATTACAATATCAGAGAGCAAAATAAAAAACTCAGTGTTGGAAAACAAAGCCAGAATTACAGAAAGGAGAGAAAGAAATAACATCTTCTCTCATCCAGTTTAGTGGTTCATTCTGTTTTGGATCAGTGAGACAAAAGTTGTTCAAAATCTGTCCTCAATCCGTCATCCCCTGTAATCCATCCTCTGTTAAGGGAATTGTGTTGCCTGGCTGATGATGGCAC
Source organism: Phaethon aethereus (assembly GCF_964289735.1). Lineage (NCBI taxonomy): Eukaryota > Metazoa > Chordata > Aves > Phaethontiformes > Phaethontidae > Phaethon > Phaethon aethereus. Next base: position 27,572,251 of record NC_138577.1, read on the forward strand.
TGTGGTAGGATCACTTTAAATGCTGTGAGATTCAGCAATGTACTGGAAGGCTGCAGTAGGGTCTCCCCGGAGCCTTCTCTTCTCCAGGCTGAACAACTCCAACTCTCTCAGCCTGTCCTCACAGGAGAGGTGTTCCAGCCCTCTGATCATTTCGGTGGCCTCCTCTGGACCCACTCCAACAGGTCCATGTTTTCCCTGTGCTGAGGGCTCCAGAGCTGGATGCAGGACTCCAGGTGGGGTCTCAGCAGAGCGGAGTAGAGGGGCAGAATCCCCTCCCTCGACCTGCTGGCCACGCTGCTTTGCATGCAGCCCAGGATACGGTTGGCCTTCAGCTGTGGGTGCACAGTGCCATTTCACATCCTATTTTTAATCCACCAGTACCCCCAAGTCCCTTCTTGGCGGGGCCTGCCTCCATCCCCCATGTACTGATACTGGGGGTTGCCCCAACCCAGGTGCAGGTCCCTGCACTTGGCCTTGTTGAACCTCAGAAGGTTCACCTGGGCCAAATCCTCAAGATTATCAAGGTCCCTCTAGATAGTATCCCATCCCTCAGGCATGTCAAATGCACCACTGAGCTTGGTGTCATCTGCAAACTTGCTGAGGGTGCACTCAATCCCACTGTCTATGTCATTGATGAAGATATTTAACAGTACTGGACTCAATACGGACCCCTGAGGGACACCACTTGTCACCAGTCTCCATCTGGACACTGAGCCATTGACCACTCCCCTCTTTATGCAACCATCCAACCAATTCCTCATCCACCCAACAGTCCACCCAGCACATACATCTCTCTCCAATGTAGAGAGGAGGATGTTGTGGGGAACCATTTCAAAGGCTTTACAGAAGTCCAGATAGATGACATCGGTGGCTCTTCCCTTGTCCACTGATGTGATCACTCCATTCTAGAAGGTCACGAGTTTGGTCAGGCAGGACTTGCCCTTGGTGAAGCCATGCTGGCTGTTTCAAATCACCTCCTTGGCCTCAATGTGCCTTAGCATAGCTTCTAGGAGGATCTGTTCCATGATCTTCCCAGGCACAGAGGTGAGGCTGACAGGTCGGTAGTTCCCAGGGTCCTCCTTGCTACCCTTTTTAAAAAAGGTGCAATGTTTCCCTTGTTCCAGTCTGCAGGGACTTCACCTGACTGCCAGGACTTTTCAAATACCATGGAGAGTGGCTTGGCAACTACATCAGCCAGTTCCCTCTGGACGCTGCGATGCATCTTGTCAGGTCCCATAGACCTGTGCATGTCCAGGTTCCTCAGGTGGTCTCGAACCTGATCTTCTCTTCCAGTGGGAGGGACTTTGTTCCTGCAGTCCCCATCTTGCAGTCCATCCCCTCAAGAGGTGTGGGAAGAGAGACTGCCGGTGTAGACTGAGGCAAAGAAGCTGTTGAGTACTGCAGCCTTCTCCTCACCCTTTGTCACCAGTCTGCCAGTCTTGCTCATCAGGGTTGTTATGCTTTCTTTGACCTTCCCTTTCTGGCTGACATACCTGTAGAAGCCCTTCTTATTACTCTTTGCATCCCTTGCCGAGTTCAGCTCCAGCTGTGCCTTGGTCTTCCTGACCCCATCCCTACACAACTGAGCAGTGTCCCTGTGCTCTTCCCAGGATGCCTGTCCCTGCCTGTCCCTCCTGTGCATTTCCTTCTTGCCCTTTAGTTTGCCCAGCAGGTCTCGACTCAGCCATGCTGGCCTCTTGTCTTCTTCCTTTCCTGATTTCTTACACCTGGGGATCGAGAGCCCTTGCGCTCTCTGGAAAGTGTCCTTAGAGATCTGCCAGCTCTGTTCTGCTCCATTGTCCCTGAGGGCAGTTTCCCAGGGCGTCATGTTGCCTAACTCCCTGAAGAACTGGAAGTTTGCTTTCCTCAAATTCAGGGTCCTGACTTTACTCTTTGCCTGCCCCATATCCCTCAGGGCTGTGAAGATCATAAAAAGTGATCAAAATGGAAATACTTAGCTTTTTATAATTTTGTATTTCAGTATTTCTTTAATAATTGCTTGATAAAACACATGCAAATAGACTGAATTTTGAAATTTTATATACATAAATTTTACATTTCCTTTGTAACTGATTAATGTTGTTTGGAACAACACAGAAGTGTCTCTAACAAAACTTTCATATTTATTTAGAAACGTTGCTTCTCCAAGAGACTTACTTTGTCAATCATCGATAGCCCTTGCTTTTAGGAATCAGTATAGAAACATAGGGAAAATCTATCATTGATTCACTTGGGAAAGAAGCATGCATTATTATCTGGTCTGGGTTAAGAATTTGGAAGAAGCTGAAGGTGTTGTAAGATGGCCTTAGTCAAATAAGGAGTATCTGAAAAAGATTACTTGAATCCCTGATGAGATGTTCTGGATCTGTTTTTCTTCTCTGCCTTTTCATTTTTTCCATGCCTATATGTTCATATAACTATGGTTTGGTTAGTACATCTGTTTTGTGTATTTATGAATATTCCAGAATTAAAGTATGCTCCAAATAGCTATGTGAGCGAAGGCTAAACTCTACAGAAGAAACAGAGACCTTCTAAACTAAAAAAAAATAACTCTAAAATAGCTAAGGCTAGAAGATGGAAAGTGTCTGTCTTCAGAGCTAGTGACATTGAGCAGGGTGAGTTTGAAAGTAACTGCCTACATTAGTCGTGGATGTTAAGGTTTGGCCATGGGTGACTGTATCAGATCAGGTAAATATCTGATGTGAAATTGGCTTGGAGAGCTCTTACTGTGGTGTTCGTTGCAGGTTTTTTAGCTCTTCGCACTAGCGCTAGAACTAATTAGCTCATTTCCCCTCCTTTTGTAAGGATCTTTGTATTTTTCAGTTCCTTACACCTCAGGGTTAATCTTTCCTCTGCTTTCTCTATATGTTCCTACTAATTGTCTTTATCCCCTTTGTAAATCTCTGCATCTCTGGATACCTTCGTGTGCATCCTGTGACTGGAGTATGTCTCTTACTATACAGCATCTATCTTTACATTTCTCTTTAAGCAGGGAAAAACACCCCCACTTTTATCTGAACCTTAAGCACTGCTGCTGTGTGGAATGCTGCCGGTGCCTCCTCGTAGGTTTGACCTCTAAGTGCATTTTCTCAAGTTAAAATATACCTAGAGCTTTGTGTGTACATTGAAGTGAGCTGACCTGAATTCTGTATTAAGATTCCAGAGCTGCTCAAACTTGGTTGGGAAGAACCAGAAATCTGTGGCAGTAATTTCACTTATGTGTTAGAGTAAATCGCTCTAACCAACTATGTAGAAAAACAAATAATGCAGCAACTGTAGTGCATGTTTTTCATTATTAACTTCTTGTATCATATACAATCTACATATTTAGGCTAGTTATTACTGATTACTGCACGGAACTGCATGTATTGGAGCACTGCACTGCTTCTGATATCTTGCAAGAAAATACTTTATCAAGTTAACAATGAAATAGAGTATGTTGGTGCCTTATACCCAAACTTTAACAACAGTTTGAATAGTTACATCTCTTTAAGTCTGCTTTCAGTTTGCACTACAGCATTGTAACACATTTTTCAGTCAAATAAGCATTTGTAAAAAGTGGATCTTAAGAATGACATCCTATGCATGCTTTTCTGTCAAGTCTGAGTTTTTTCCATGGTATTCTTCCATTACTGTTTTCATGGAGGGAAAAAAAAAAGTATCTTCCGTTACTTTTCTCATGAAAATTGTACATAGTTGCAGTCGTGACTGCAAATTATATGAATTCATATCTGCCCGCTTAAATGTATCACACATTACACTGGCATCGAGCTGTATTCCAGTGATTTCAATGGATTGAAAAAGCAAAACCTTTGTTTAAAACAGTTTAATAATTACATTTTACTGACCACAAATGGTTCACATTGACTAGGAGATATTAACTGCTGCTGGCCAACAGTTACAGTTCATTAGAAAGTCAAAAGTAGCAGAAAGAATGCAAATGCAAAAAAAAAAAAAAAAAAAAAAAAGAAGGAAAAATGCATGCATCAGGAGGAAGAATAGCTGTGTAGATAGTGATGGTGATGGCTGGGACTAAGGTTTGGGGCTTTTCCTGCCCACAGATGCCTCTCCTCACAGATGATTGTTCCTGAGGTCTCTCAGCTGCATTCAGGGACTGCACGTGGCTTCCTCTGATTCTCTCCAAGTGACCTTGGGTAGCTTGAACATTTTTAATAGCTACAGCGGTTTCGGTTCATTAATCCAGATAATTTTGACAGAACTGTGTTAAGAGTAAGCACACGTGCAATTATACCAGCCTTTTTTAGGGACTGATGACCTCTTGTGCGATCTGAGAGCTTTTGATTAGCTTAACTCTTTAAATTAGTTTAGTCAGAGCCAAAAGAGCACATCTTGCTGCAGCCTAAGGCACATGAGGAGAGAGGCTTTGGGAAAACACGAACCTGAAGACTTTCATTAATTTAATGGGTCACTTATTCCATAATCCTGAGAGAGACTTGGAGTTGGATTTTTGAAGAATTAGTAACTCCTTTGCCAAAGTGGGAGTAGGGGGAGGTTGGAACTTCTGGACTCACATATACGGGACAGGTGGTGGTTACTCAGGAGAGCAGAAGTCCTTATGAGGAAGATAAAACTGCAGCTGTAATTGTGGAGATTGTGGGAGCTCACTACAACAAGATGCCACCATCCCCTCTTGTCTCACCTTTGCTTACAGTGACCCTGCCCATTTCACTGAAACAGTAGGTCTTTGGTAATGCCAGTTTGGACTGAGCAGGCTGAGGAAGGACCATGTGAGTGGTTTGGTCAATAATAAGACAGAGATGATAAATTCTGGTGGCATCAGTGATGACAAGCAATAGCGGACAGACTCCTTTTGCAAGCACAGGTTGAACCGTAAAGTGGATGCGTTTTATGGCTCTAATGTCACTACATTAGATAAGGAATTTGCAGAGAAAAGAAGGCAAGACATCTTCTGAAAATGTAAAGATTAACTTATTTCTGAAGTATGGGTGTACTAGGAAACACTTGGCCATCCCGGGCTGAAGCTCTGTTTATAGCGAAATACTGTCTTTGAGCAGAGAAATCTGTTAGTGCATCATGGTTTTTTCTGCTTCTTTCCCAATGTCAGGAATGGAACAGCAAACCAGTTAACCTGTAAAGGATAGAGTTTCCAGGGTAAACTTTCTAAGCAGTTATCATTAGGCACAAAAACATTGAAACCAAAATGCCCACCAGGAGCAAAATATGCAATTTGACTATTCCTTTGAAGTCTACAGTTGTTTCCGTTCTGCATATGAACAGCTCCCTTTTGAAATTGCTGAGTTACGTGTGTATATTCAAGGATTAAATGTGGCCTGTACAGCTAGATAGTTGCCAAGAGGAGAGATTTCACAACTTTAAGATTCAGGAAATACGATCAAAAGTGGCAGAAAGTTCAAGGATGATGATGTTGGAGAAAGGTTGGATCTTGCCAAGAGGAAATTGCTGGTGACCTTACTGAACTACCATGGTGTCTTGCAGGCGTATTGCAGAGATTCCAACACGGGAGCAATTAGAAGAGGGCATGTTTTGGCATGTAGCTGGGAAAAAAATAAATCACAAAGTTGGAATAAAATAATCATTATTAAATTAAAAATGTTGAGTTTAAGTGCTCCTTCTTGTCACTCACTTGAATGTAGTATTGATGTGACAAAATGAAGGAGGAGCAGAGGAATATTAGGCCCACTGTAAACACTAGGATTTTTTGTGTTTATTTCGAGAAAATAGATGCAGTTTTAGCCAGCTTAACATCCTTTTTGTTAAATTCAGCAATGTGTTATTCAGCCATTACCTGTCACCCAGCAAAAATGTGAAAGAAATAAATAACAAATAAAAAATGACTCTGAAATACTCAATCAGCAAGTATGTTCTCTGCCATTTCCCTGTCCTGAAAATATAACCTATTGCTGAAAAACAGATTTATGAAAACTGGTTAAAAATGCTGCTTAGATCATTAAAGAGAAATAAAATTATTTATGTAAACATCCATTTTTCCTCATTACCTGTGTTGGTATGTCACAATACCTTATCAGATAATCCCTTTCCTCCCTTGTAAGCTTGATTGCATTTAACAAAAGCTGAGGTAGCTTTTGAGAGAGGCTAGGACATTGCTGAATGTGCAAGACTGACGCATTTTCCGCCTTGTCCATGCATGCTGAATAAACTTATGTGTTTCATTTAATTGTCATCCCTAGGAGAATGAAACAGCCTACAGGAGACAGAATAGTTGCAACCGATCACAATTAACCTTCCCCCCTGCTCCCCCAGAAGTTTAAGACTAGTGCTATAAAGAGTATTATTTTCTTTACTCTTTTATCAGTGTATTTGGTTTAGGGAATTGTCATATGGAATTTCAGTTTTTGTGGTTTACGTGCTTGGTATAAGATTTAGCTTAGGGACAGATACTTCTTACTGAGGTGTGTGCTGCCCTTTGTTCAAATGTCCGGTGTGGTAAGTAATAACTAAGGAGTTTTGTTTCATTTTTATGTCTTCATGCCAGCAGACGTGTGTTTCATTCTGCTAGTGAACTGAGCCAATATATTCTGGGTATAGCTAGGGCCCCAAGTGATTAAAAACTCGAGTGACTCCTCTCAAACAAAAGTGATGTGAAAAACAGATGTAAATCTGTCCAATTGCCAGAATCAAGTCATAGTTTGCACTGTGTAAAGCCAGTGCATGTGCCTACACTTAAGAAGAAGGAAAAAAAAGACATCTGGCTCGTAGCAGATGAAATGTAAAAGGCATAGACGCACAGGAGGAGTTGGGCTATTGCTGGATGAGCAAGGCTCCTCTGAAACGTTCCTGACACTGAGAGGTGGCCCGGCCACTCCTGCTGTTAGGAGCAGACTTCTGAATGCCCTGCCTTGAGCTTTCTGCCGTTCCTGGGTTGGTGTTTCGACCCGGGGCTGTTTTCGCTGGCTGCGGGCGGTGTTGTTGGAAGATGCCCATATGCACTGCCTTCCTGTGCGCAGGCTCGGCTGGACCGTGCACAGCCCTCTTCTTCCTCCTCCGTTTTTCTCCCAACACCTTTCCCAGCTGTATCCTGATGTGCTAAACCACTTAAATTAACTCCAAATTGCCCTGTTTACTGTGTGCCAGAGAAGTGACAGAAAGCAACAGGAGCAGTCTCCCCTCAAGTAAACACCAAGGAAGAGGGGGTACAGATATTAGGATGGAAAATGTGAGTTCTGGGCACAACCCTGAGGCTTTAATGCCTGTATATTAGATCATTTGTCTCTGCTGTTTGCATGTAATTCTAAGTTTTGGCAGCTTCATATCCCTGGAAGTGGGTTTTTTGGGGTTTTTTTTGAAAGGGAAAAAAAAGGTGTTGGGTCAAAGTAGTCATTTCTTCCCTCCCCCTCAGAAGGCAAAACTGGAGAAAGGTGAAATAACAGTCCCCTGGGGTTGGCAGCCTTGCCTGCACACCCTGCACTGAAGTCGGGGACAGCTTGTCTTGTTCGCAACTCTGACCAGCAATAGAGCTAAAACTAGTTTTCTGCTGGCTCCTGTGCTCACATGTTGGAATTGGATCCCCTTTTCTTACCTTGCAGCGGTGGCCTAAAGTACAAAACCAGCAGGCCTGAGGTTAGGTATTTTCCATACATGTGGAAGTATGGATGCGTTAGTTTTGGCTGATAGCTGCTTATACAGGGAGTCCCTCAGCACAGTAACAGTGGCCTGACTTCCTGCTTTTTTCCTCCAAAAGCTGCTATAAATATGCCGCCTAATTAGATCCATAATGTTGTTTGGATAACAGCACTAGATTTGTTCTAAGACAGTCACGCTGCTTCCAGAAGCGGAGGAAGAAACCCAAATGTATTCAAAATAAACTTCCGAATGCTTTTACCGAATCAAAACACCTAGCAGTTGCCAGCTATTGGAGAGTCTCTGCACTTAGAAAATGTAACCCTTGAAAGTCAGTGCTCCCCAGCGTGCCCGCGATCATTCATCAGTCCTGTCCAGTCCTCCTTTTATTGAGCGTCTGCCTACCATATGGACATACCTCTTCTCTTCGGTGGGGAGAGAGGGGGGATGCTCTCGGAAACTGCACACTCTTCTGAGCGACATTTACGGCACTTACTTATTGTAAAGGAAAAGAGGGAGCGTATGGGAGGGACTCCGCTGGTACGTTTAGCAAGGAGAGACCGCCTTCCTTCCGCTCCCATCTCCACAAAGGAATTAATCTATTAATGAGAAGCAAGAAACTGGAACAAGTAACAGGCGTTACTATTGACCATATTTCCCCTTCAAACACTTTGTGCACATATTTCATGGAGATTACATGCAGTCGATGGCTTTAGTATGTCCGCAGCCTTTAGTTTCAGAAGCAGTAGGAGCTTAAAAAGTTCCTTTTTCTTATTATTCTGAAGATGCGTTAATTTATATTAATAAATTGGATAACATATTGGAATGCCAAAATCTGCATTATAAAATAAAACAGAGCTGGGTTGTTTTCTGCTCTGTACTCACTTTTAAAATACTGTGTGACTTTAGACAAGCCTTTCAAACAGAGCTTGGCATGGTTTACGTATCAGACAGATGTGCACTAGATCAGCTTACTGCAGGGGCCCATGAGGAGAAAGTTCAGGGTATGGAAGTTTTCTCTTGCAGTTTCAGAAAAATTAATCAGTTCAAAAAAGTAGGAGCTTAAGCACAGGTGAAAAACAGAATAAAAATCTGGGGCATGCCAATGTTGGATTTGAAAAGTTCTGTAGATACAGCGAGAGTATGGGGCAAGTATTTTGTAACAACTGTTTTCAGGAAAAAAGCTCTAGGTGTTTGTAGCCAGGAGCCAGAAATGTTAGTCTAGGTCTTTACAGACTCTAATGGTTGGTTAGTTATTAAGCACCAGTACATGATAAATGATTAGTGACTTGGGTTGTGATGTCTAATTGTATTTATATGATCCTAGATGCTTAAAGTTAAGTTTTCTTCTTACTTTGTCCTTGCAGATGCATTACTTCAAATGCTTTCTTTGTGCTGTGTTCTGAATAGGATAAAAAAGTGGTTGCATAGTCAAAGACTTTCTTGGCACACAGCACTTGATTTTTCTTTTTTTTTTTTTTGACTGATTCCTAGTTGTATACTTCCTTTAAATGTTGATTGATTATTTCTTGCTCTGTGGTTATATGAGTTATATACATACAGATCTGTTAAACTTTTGGATAGCTATTTTTAAAAATGAACCTAGGTATCCAAGGGAAGTTATGTATTTAAATTTTTTAACCTCATTATCATAAAATATTTTGCATGTTTATTTTTTTTTTGTGATACCAAGCAGTTTGTCTTTTGTTACTTATTGCTGAAATTTATTTATGCAGAATTTGTTGTGCTGAGACACAGAATGCAAAACATTCCAGAAATACTTACCCTGTTGGATTTCTGTGCTGAAAGAGTGTTTTTAGTTTTCTGTTAAGACTTATTTTTCTTACAGTAAATAATTAGTTACTGCTGTATTTTCCATAGTATTGTTGTAAATATTCTTGGATCAGTCTTTGTTCTACAAATGCCAAAAACAATTGTTAAACCTACCATGATAATTAGGATTACTAGGACACATACTTAGGATTACAGTTCTGCCATTGTAACTGAGGTTTATAATACGTATCACAAACTTAAAGTCTCTGGAGAGCAAGAATGTAAGGTTTAGAATAAATAGAAGTTCAGGACAGTTTATGCGAACCCTGAGTATTTTTATGAGGTATTCTTACTGTCTAAAACAATTTGCCCACTAAATGTAGTCAGCAAGGTTTTTTCTTTTTCTTCTTTTTTTTTTTTTTTTTTGTAAGGAGACTTATGAGTCATTCCTTATTTGGACTAAGAAAATACAAAGACTGAAAAGAAATATTGGAGTTAAAACTGCTTAATAACAGCACCAAATACAGTCCTGGATGAATTTGTGGAGAAATTCCAGGAATCTCTCTCCGAGGAACTTGTCTAGAACAATTTGCCAGGCACGTCAATGGAACAGCGGGGTGTAGCTCAGTTGTGGTCATAAGAAGACTGCAGCAACCTGAGTGGTCACAAGGGAAACAAAAAAAGGATGCTCTGTTTAAAAAAAAAAAAAAAAAGTTACTTTGCTATAGTACAATTGAAACAAAATCTAGCCTATTAGAAGAAAATAAGTAGCTATACAGCAAGGCAAACTGTTGCTTTTGAGTAATATACCAAAAATGCAAAATTATTTTCTGTATTATTAAAAATTTTTAACTTACCCACTTGCGTCCTACATAAGAGCTGGCAAAAAAACAGGGAGGGAAATCTTTAAAGTGAAGTCTCGTTTCTGGCCTATTTGCAGAGAAAATAGCACCTCTATTCTAGAACATTAGTGTAAGGCAACATGAGCAGAAGCTGCTAAGATAGTGTGTGCAGGTAGTAGAAGTTGCAGAAGGGAAGTCACGTGGGCCACTTGTCCACATGGTGAAGAAAGTTAGCATGTTGGTCATACTGTACTTAAATGTTTTTTGGAAACTCTTCTTACAGTGTTTTTCCCACCATCCAAAAAATAAAACACAAAGGTCTCTCTATAACTTTTAAAATAAGTTTTTCATTCCACTACATAGGCAATAATGATATTTGTGCCTACAACTGGGGGAGATGAAGCTTACTTTCTTAGAAAACTGGCCTTATGCAGGACTTGTTTCCACTTAATTTCTTCTCCCAACAATAACTTCCAAGCCAGTTGATCAATTTAAACTGAATTTGTCAGAGGTGTGAGCTCTGACGCATGAAATTTTGACAAATCTATTAATGCATTAATATTGCCCCCAAGTTCAGTAACCACTGTGGACTTGTCTTTGCAAGGAATGCGCACCGGTGAGAGATATGATCCTGGTAAGGACATTTGTCAGGGTTCATTCTTAAGTCAACACTTTTGCCTCTTTGGTTTTTTGGGTTTTTTTTTTTAATTTTCTGTTGTCTAATGAGTTATAAATCCCAAATGAAGCTTTTCCCGTAGCTGAGTATCTATTGCTGATGTGGGTTATCTCCGTAGTATGAAGCAGACTGTTGCTTCAGTTCCAGGGCAATTCAATGAAAAAGTGAGTTCATCTGAAGACTTCAATCCATACATGCTTCATTAGTTATTGCTGTCATAATTGTTTTATTGCTCACTCTTATTGTCCAATTGCCTTCAAAAAGGTTTAGTCATTAAACTGTTTACTAGTTACATACATCCCACATCACTGCATACATATACTGGCCTAGTCAGAATGTTTGGTAGCTGGCAACTCTTCAGAGAAGTGTTTGGAAGAAACAGAAGAGCCTCTCTGTTTACTTTTGTTTATTGATTCCTTGAAGAACTCCTGCAAAACATCTTTGACAGTTTACAAAGTGCAAATTTAACAAATCAGACTCTTTCTCATGTATATGACAATGAATATTAATGACAAAAGCAGATGTTTGTGAGAAAGAAACATTGGCCTTCATTTTTAAAGATATATTCAAGATGCACAAGCTTTACTTTGCTTTTATTTTGCTTATGTTGAAAGGTTCTTATTAAATTAAATTCCTCTTCATTACCTTCAACAAAAAACCCACAGTAGTTGGAAAGACTGTCACCTTCTGTTGTACAAAGATTTTTCAAAAAAAGATTATATTCTCTGATTTTCTGTGTGGGAAATGTGTCCTCTTTCCATCCAAAATCTTTTGGGAGGGACATACTACAGATTTTTATTTTAAAGTACCTTAATGTGAGGACAGCATTGTATGGACTTTAAGGTGGGCGAGAAAGTGATTAGATGTAAATAGCTGTATGAGAGTGAAAGAATGTAGAAACAGTCCTATAAGAAGTGATTTTTTTCTTGAAGGCATATTTAGGCAGTTGTTGGAGTTAGAAGAAAAATATTTTTTTTTCACATATTTTAATCAAAACAGAAGACAGAAATTCTCACTTCAAAATTTTATTTTTGCTATACCAATGTGTGGTATCTACTGAGGATCAGCTTTGCCAGTACTTTAAAACATATTCAAGGGGTTAGGGTACTGTGCATGGCTATTTTGAAGACAAATGGTATTTCATCTGGAAAGCTTTATATCAATCTATTTTATCAGGATGCATGTCCCACAGATACATTCATATGGAGAAACTAACATAAAATGTGGTGGTGTTTTGGGTTTGGAAGCACTGCCTTGGTTTTGCAGGGTGGGAGGGTAGACCTACTGATTTTGTTAGTATAAGTTCCAATGAAATTATTCAGTCTGGCACTTTTTTTTTTTTAAAAAACACGTTCAGATCCTACCAGATTCCTACTCCTTGGATACAGAAGGACAACACAGAATTAAAAGAGAATTATGCTAATCACATGAATCACGTAAATTGGCAGAGAATGATAATATTAGAGATGAGCCTGGGTTTTGTACCTAGGGACTCTTTTGACCAATTCCTGACCCTCAGAAGTATTTATTGCCCTTAAGAAACTGTTTGATCTGTGACTACGTGGTTCGCTCAGATAGAACCTTTGCAGGTTCCCTCCCCAGTGCTTACAGCTGCCAATGTGCTTCCGTTGCCCTTCAGGATTTTCGCTTTCCCTTCCATAGCAGGAATGACACCTCTTCCCAAATCAGTGCAGCATGTCGTTGGTGCTTATGATACAATTACTACATTATACAGATTTCTGCATAGCCAACAAGGCTGATGTTGATTCAAGGGTGCACAACTTTGATCGAAACTACCGTCTAAGGTAGCCAGGATGCTTCCCTTTCTCTCCTTCATTCTTTTGTTTTGCCATTTACCCAGCATAGGTCTTCTGTGCATTTTGTTGTTGGTGATGGTAATGCTATGACCTCTGTTTTGGCCCATACTTGTATTAGCGAGAATGTCTTTCCACAATGTTCTCTTTCAATGTCGCAAACTTCAGCTTGTAGAAGAAAATTCTGTCAGAATGGAAAAAAAGGTACCCCTTCCTTTAAAATAACACACCATGATGGGTGTGATAAAAACACTGTGAGAAAATAAAGGTAGCTATCAGAGCTATCAAAAAATATCAAACGCCTATCAAAGCAAGCCAAACCAAGCAAACCACAAAGCTTTTTAAAAATGGATGATGCTTCCATTTAAGAAAACAAACAAAACTGAATATATAGCTAGGTAACGCTTATGCCAAGTACCATAATTTCTAACTATAGCCTTAGTCTCTTCCCTTTCATCCTTTCTTTAGGGACAAGATCTGGTTTGTTTTATGATTTTTCTAATGCAGATAATACATTGTGGGTACTACTGAAGTCTAAATCATATAGATGTAATTACAAAAAAGTTTCTTACAGATAGGAAAAATATGCTCACTACATTTTCCAGACTATTTCACTATTATTTTTAATGAAAATCATATTTGATGTTTGTCTCCAGGAAAGAGATAATTGAAGTGTCATGCTTGGGGGAGGCTTGTGTTTTCAGCTGAAGTAGCAAGGCTGCAGCTTTAGTAATAAGAAATGTTATAAATCAGGGCCTCTAGTTGTAGGTACCTTGATTCCAAAAGCTTTGCTCTGGAGACTGTCTGCTGAGATTAGGTATTAGGATGAGTCATGGAGAGAAACAGTTGCAAAAATGGATGATAAATCATTCCGGAAATATTGCTTTGAAGTGGATTTAGAATTGTATATGAAGCCAGTGTAGAACATGAAGGAACAACGATCCTATTTGTCTCTCACCTAAGCGGATATTAAATGTGTGGTTTAAAGTACCAGGAGTTTCCATATGGGCTTTGCAGTTTGTTCCATATTAGAGATACTTTGCTAAAATAGCATGAGGAGTTATTAAAGAATAGTTTATAAGGGAGAATATAAGGGTGGCTGTACCTCCACAGATGAAAGATTCATCTAGCCAAGCGTCCCCTCGCTGCAGCACTGCCTGGCAGCACGTGACTAGGAAAGAGTATTGGGACTCACCGCTTGTGCCTTTCACCAAAAATTTTGTGGAAACATTCTAATGAATGGAAGTGGAAGTGGAGTGGAAACTGGTGGCTCGTGGCTTAGACGGGTTTACTCTTCGCTGGGTGAGGAACTGGCTGGATGGCCGAGCCCAGAGAGTTGTGGTGAACGGCGTTAAATCTGGCTGGCGGCCGGTCACAAGCGGTGTTCCCCAGGGCTCGGTTCTGGGGCTGGTCTTGTTTAATATCTTTATTAATGATCTGGATGAGGGGATGGAGTGCTCCCTCAGTAAGTTTGCAGATGACACCAAGTTGGGTGGGAGTGTTGATCTGCTGGAGGGTAGGAGGGCTCTGCAGAGGGATCTGGACAGGCTGGATCGATGGGCAGAGGCCAACTGTATGAGGTTTCATAAGACCAAGTGCAGGGTCCTGCACTTTGGCCACAACAACCCCATGCAACGCTACAGGCTTGGGGAGGAGTGGCTGGAGAGCAGCCCGGCGGAAAGGGACCTGGGGGTGCTGGTTGACAGCCGGCTGAACATGAGCCGGCAGTGTGCCCAGGTGGCCAAGAAGGCCAACAGCGTCCTGGCCTGTATCAGGAATAGTGTGGCCAGCAGGAGTAGGAAAGTGATCGTGCCCCTGTACTCGGCACTGGTGAGGCCGCACCTTGAATCCTGTGTTCAGTTTTGGGCCCCTCACTACAAGAAGGATGTTGAGGTGCTGGAGCGTGTCCAGAGAAGGGCAACAAAGCTGGTGAGGGGTCTGGAGCACAAGTCTTATGAGGAGCGGCTGAGGGAACTGGGGTTGTTCAGTCTGGAGAAGAGGAGGCTGAGAGGAGACCTTATCGCTCTCTACAACTACCTGAAAGGGGGTTGTGGCGACGAGGGTGTTGGTCTCTTCTCCCAAGTAACCAGCGATAGGACAAGAGGAAATGGCCTCAAGTTGCGCCAGGGGAGGTTTAGATTGGATATTAGGAAAAATTTCTTCACTGAGAGGGTGGTCAGGCATTGGAAGAGGCTGCCCAGGGAGGTGGTGGAGTCGCCATCTCTGGAAGTGTTCAAAAAACGTGTGGATGTGGTGCTTCAGGACATGGTTTAGGGGACATGATGGCGCTGGATTAATGGTTGGACTTGATGATCTTAAAGGTCCTTTCCAACCTAGTGATTCTGTGATTCTGTGATTCTGAAATCTTCAGCAGTTTGTGGCTGAAGAAATTCCTGAGACAGAGGCGATGTCTTTTCATGTAACCACTAGCAGGTTTTTTTTCATCTTTAACTTCCCCAGTGGCTTTCTGAACCCATGCAAGCTTTTGGCATCCGTCGTATCCATCCACAGCTGTATCTCAGGGGGAAGGTATCTGAACACAGAGAGCAGGTACCCATTTTGTCTCCTGCTCTCTAGACATGTCCTCGTAGGTAAGACTAACTAAAACTTCAGTTACAGTCCTGTGGTGGTTGTTCATACCTTTCTTTCTGCCATGTCTATACCTCAAGCAATCAGTGGGTTCTTGTTTATTCCCACCTCACCCCCTTTTTGTTATTTAGTGGTTAGCTTAATATGTCATCAATACAGACTGCATTATGATCTTTCATTATTATGTAACTTGCTTGTCTTTAACAAATTCCTGATATTTGAAGTCGTAAATAATATTTCAGACTGTACAGAAGTCATTATCTATAACTTTGAAAAATGCTGTCACTCATGTATAAGCTGCCAGTGACACATCAGCTCTGTTCTGCCTACCTAGAAAGGAAACAAACCTCAGTAATCAAAGCAAAAACCATCCTTTTCCCTTCTTCAGCACTTTTTTGGTAAGTCAGTCAAGAAATGAAGCAGAAAGGGTCTCTTGTATGTAAATTCTTCAGGGAGAAGGAAACAGTAATTTTCTAGCAATGTCAAAATAAGAAGTCAAAATGAGTGGGATGAAGCTTGTTTCATATGTTGATTTTTTCATTTACTTATCAGATGAGCTAGAAAACCAAGATTTTTTTTCTTTTTTTTTTTTAACTTAGTGTACTATCTCTGGATGCTGATATCACACACGAGTTTTTACAGATATTGTTAGACAGACTCCTTGTCTCAGGGAATTTATTGTAAAATGAAACTGGCACAATATGAACATCGTCAACTCAACTACAGAAAGTAAAGAAAAAATAAGTGTAATAAAGATTTGACTGTAACACAGGACATGCATACTTTTCTCTCTTTATTCCTCAAAAAGACAATCTACTTCTATAAGTGCCTTGCTACTTCGTCCCTGGTAGTCTCATGTGCTAGTATTAAACTCATATGGACAGTAAATAGCTTGTGATATGAAGAAGATATTTAACATACTTAAGGTTTGATCCTACCGTATGTCTAAAACTCTGTATGTCCAAACTGTGATCTGATACAGTGTAGATATCTTTTAGTCTAAGGCCACCAAAGGTTAAAAGCTACTGAAAGTTCTGTCGCATGAGTATCCCTGACAGGAATTCCTGTTTACACTTAGTAGAAGGAATTGTCGAAACAGATTTTTTTTTTTTTTTTTTTTTTTGTAACAGGCAATTGTTTAAATTCTCAGATCTTAGTGCTCAACATTGTTGTGTGAGGAATATTGGTAGCTAGTATTTGGTTGCCTGCCTTTCATACTGAACACAATAAAGCTTTTTATTTATTTATTTTCAACCCAAGACTGCTGGACATAGAAGCAGCCCTACTGCTAGAAGCTAGTTGCGCCACAGAACACTTCATGCTTTTCAAAAGTGCTTCATTTAGCTTAGGCTTTCACCTTTTAAAGTCTTCACAGAGACATTCACTAGTTTATTTCTTAGCAGAACAAAAAGAGTTTTCTGTGTGCAGTAGAAAGATGTTCACACTTGGGGTTTGCGTTGATCCCCAATGAATGAAACAAAAGGAGATCAGTTTGTTTTGTTGTGGTTACAGTAAAGTTCTTCCATAAGGTGTTGGACATGTACTTCTTGTTTCTTCCCTCAAATTCCCATTTTTTAATCAGCAAACACAACATAAACATGTCAAATTACAGTGAATGTCAGTTCAACAACTACTATTTGAAATAATTCTAACCTCATTAAAATGCACAAAAATTATGCTTAAAAGAATTGCCATCAATGACTTTTCTAAGATCATTATACTAGGTTTGAACAACTGTACAGCAGTACTAAAAGTAATTTCAAAGAATCATTAATTCTCTTAACTTCCGGAATCTGGGTTTTATTCTAAGTGTGGAAGCTTGGTCAGATAGAGTTAAAAAAGAGTTACATGAGCTATCTCTAATTCATGTAGGTATTTCTGAGTTACTGTAGTCACAGTTCAACCTTTTCTGTAACCATAACCAAGGGCAATGAAGCTGGTGAGGGATCTGGAGCACAAGTCTTATGGGGAGCGGCCGAGGGAACTGGAGTTGTTCAGTCTGGAGAAGAGGAGGCTGAGGGGAGACCTCATCGCTCTCTACAACTACCTGAAAGGGGGTTGTGGTGAGGTGGGTGTTGGTCTCTACTCCCAAGTAACCAGTGATAGGACGAGAGGAAATGGCCTCAAGTTGCACCAGGGGAGGTTTACATTGGATAATAGGAAAAATTTCTTTGCTGAGAGGGTGGTCAAGCATTGGAAGAGGCTGCCCAGGGAGGTGGTGGAGTCACCATCTCTGGAAGTGTTCAAAAAAACGTGTAGACGTGGCACTTCAGGACATGGTTTAGTGGGCATGGTGGTGTTGGGTTGATGGTTGGACTTGATGATCTTAAAGGTCTTTTACAACCTTAATGATTCTGTAATTCTGTGTGATTCATATTATATGTTGTTCTCACCAAACACAATAAATTCAGTGTATTTCTGAATCACTTGAACTATTTTAACTAGTTTAAACTCATTTTGTTAGGGCTTTGTTTTTCAGCCTAAGAAACTGTCTGTTTTGTGTGACATTACAAATCCATGTGGCTGCCTCAAAATCTAGGAAAAAAATTGTTCTAAACTAGGAGTATGGGTGTTGTTCTGACACTGGCATAACAGTTTCTGCTTTAAGTATAACTTATACTGCTTTGGAAAACAGTGTATTCTGAGTACTAGTGATGGCATCGATAGGAAGTCTTCTTGTGGTCTTTAAAGTAGTTGGAACTAAATTTTTGAAGTCTTGATCCTGGAAGCTTTGGATGTCTAATGATATTTAGAATCAATGTCAGAGGTTGCGCTTAACAAAGTCTTTCTAAGTCATTGGCTTGTAGTATGGTATTATTTCTGCCTAGCAATAACTTTTCATTGTAGTAATTTGTAAGACTCTGGCAAGGATTAAATTACATTTGTGACATTCTCTGAACATGTGGCACATTGTATGAACACTTCACAGCACTATGCAAGTACTTGCATGACATGCCTATACTGTGGAAATATTTTTTCAAATGGATAAATAACTGTTGTGGGGAGGATTGTTCTGTTTCTTTGTTACAAATAATTGCTTTTAATTACTTGTTTTCCAGATAATGGAGGACAGACTTTGGCAGGTGGGAATAACTGGCCACTGAGAGGAAGAAAATGGACCCTCTGGGAAGGAGGAGTGAGAGGAGTAGGCTTTGTTGCAAGTCCTTTACTGAAACAAAAAGGTGTAGAAAATCATGAACTCATCCATATCTCTGACTGGCTGCCAACGCTGGTGCACCTTGCTGGAGGACAAACCAATGGTACTAAGCCTTTGGATGGCTTTGATGTTTGGAAAGCTATCAGGTAACTTGCATGTCAAATCACCGGGTCAGCATTCTGGTATGAGAAGAATTTAATCAGCCCAGAGAACAGAGCTGGAACCGGGAGGGGAATATTACATGTTCATTTCCCTAAATAAAGGGAAGATGTAAGTGTAGTTAACTTTGCTATCTATGAGAGAATTATCCAGGTTGCAAATTAATCCTGTTCACAGGGGCAAAACCATACAGCTTTAACTTGGTATGTTGAATTTAGCAGTGTGGACACAGCAATGCACAAACATGGAACACTTTTTCAAAAAGCTCTGTTTTCCAGAAGTACATTAACTGATTTTTCACAGCACAGAGTACAAGTTAGTAAATTTTGTTGGGTGTCTCTGCAGTATTTGTCTGGAATTGAACGTGTGGGAAATTTAGGGAGACGTTAAACTCACTGAGCACGGATTCCGCTTCGATGGTGTGTTAGCTCCGTGCTGGACCTTGTCAGGCTAGCTCCAAGTGTGACCATTTGAATAAGGCCACATCATGCCTGTCCAGTGCCTCAGGAAGCCTGTGAACTTGAATACAAAAGTAGACCTGACTTGGTTCCTGAGAGGTCGTGATGTTGTGGCTGATTTAAGCAAGCTGAAGCACTCAGGAGTGCAGTGCAAACATGCTTAGATGGCTGGAAAAACGAGGCAGCTTAGCTCCAGCTGGGTTGGCACTGGGACAAAGCGAATGACTTTTACTGGGCCCTCTTTGACTCTGTGCATCCTGTCATGCTGTCTGGATTAACTGGGGTATCCCAAACCCCTTTAGTTCAGGTAATGGGGAGTCTGCTGTGCAATAAAAGAAAAATTAGTAAAGTCCCATACATTTTTCCTCTGGAAAAGAGTAATAAAAGTGGTATCACAAATGCTGAATGCTGGGGGCTCTGGGCACATCTGAGTATTTGCTTATTACTGGTGTGTTGGGCTCAGCAGTGTAGGATAGAATGTAAAAGAATAAATGAGATGTGCGTTAACTGGTAAAGGTGATTTTTTCACTGGAACAAACTATCAGAAGAAACTCTGGTGTTGCTCCTTTGTGGTGTCTTCAGGCAAGACTTATATTCAGCCAGTCCTTCATCTTTCAAAGGTTTTCTTTTATCCTAATGTTCTTTTATACATGGATTACAAAGTTCTTAAAACCCGAGTTTCTGCAGAATTTTAAACTTCTGTGACCAACCCTTAGTTTTGCAAAAATTGCATAGTGACATTGGCTTAAATTCCTTTGTTTCTCCCTCTTCTGTGCTGCATATAATGTATTCATTGATGGGGCTAAATCCTATTGTCTATGTTCTTAGAAATTATATTTATTTTAGTTGATCTTTGAATACAGTTTTAATTTGCATAAAATCATTTAGGACAGAAAGTTTAATACTGCTAAAGTAGAATAAAAGGATGAGCAATGCTATTTCCTATATGCTGTTCCTCTGAGAATTTTTGTTTTGTTTCTTTTGATACTCTTTGTTAGGTCTTATAGCAGCCAAACAATATAATATTAGGTGTGTTACAACCTTTTCTCCCCTTCTGAGGGTTCCCACCCCAGCTTGCAGGAGAAACGTAGCTATTTTTCTGGAATGTTCTACATAGTGCATTATGATAGACACTGATTTATTTTTTTGTCTTAGTATCCTAGACTGTAAGTTACAGGAGTTCGTTCCTAAACAAGCGTGAGCAGCGAGTGTTTGGGTTAGGGGTTGAGATGAGAAATTGAGAGTTAGAGCAGGCAGAGTTGAACCCATCTACCCATCTCTGGTTAGCCCTACGTAGACCTTGAAGTAAAAAAATACCCACCAAAACAAACAAAAAACAAAAAAACCACCAAGCCCCCCCGCAAACCCCATATCTTGAGTTCAGAACCGTTTTGTTTGTACGTTTAGTAGGATTGCCTGTTTTGAAACTGCTAAGCTTCATTTCTTTTTTAGTGCTGCCCCTGTTTCTGAGGAGGTATGGGGTAGTTTTCTGTACTAGCTGGACTTTGCAGAGAGCTCATGGCCTTGTGCCCAGGTGTACTGTCTGGCTCTCTTCCAGGTAGAACAAGATAAGGATGTGTATAATTGAGGCCAGGGACCATTAACTGCCAGGAAGGAATGGAGACTCCTGTCCAGCCAGAGACAGTAAAATGTTTTACATGCTGATGTTACTGTGGGAAAACTTAGCATCAGCAAGATCCTGGGGTGCTACTAAACCATAGACCTTTCCTTCAGCTACCAGCAGAATTCCTGCCTAATTCAGGTTCAGTTTCAACCAGGTGTTCCTTGTCATGGACTGATCTTCTCAGATCAGGTTACTTCAGCAGGAAAATTATATGTGGGGAAAGATAGGTACAGCTTTGCATCCCCTGCAGTCTCCTGGCACTTGAATCATATCTCTTCGTGGAGGAACTGAATGCAATGTTTACTGGAACTACTAGGAAACAGGTGACCTCCAATATTTTCAATATTGTCAAGTGGAGGGCCTCTGTCCAGAGGGGAGAAAAAAGTCAGGTTTTGTGAACTGTTAGGCTGCTCTTTGGCTGACCTCGCAGCCAAAATGTCAAATTTCACATGATCTTCCCATGAAATCAGGAGAAATGAGTGTATTAAATTTCATGATCATAACTCAAAAGGTCACTTGAATATTGGATAGCAAACAATGAAGGCACAGTGCCCTTTTGGTGACTTCTGATGGAAAGTTCAAATACGTTGCTCATAATGAGTGAAATTAAATTTTGCTAAGATTCTACCTCATTGGAAAAAAAGTAAATTAATAGCCAATCACTGTGTTACATCTGTATTTTGTTCAGCCCAGTTTAATACAAGTAGCTGCATATGCTTCTTGTGGGCTTGTTGTTGGAGTTCTTTTGTGGACTATAATCCTAAGCCTACTGTTTCATATGTGTGTAATTAGAGGGGAAAAGGTTATAAATTTGGAACCTTGATTTAGATATTCAAAAGAGTACTTGAAACAATGAAGGTACTCCCAGAAGTCACAAAAATATTGGATCCATTCCAGTATCTGTCTGATCTCTGTTGAAAAACCGTCAGTTTTCAAAGGATGTGTTCTTAATATCATATTTGTGTAATAAATAGAAATAATATAATTCTGAAAATAACTAAATATAACTATATAAATCCTAATATAGATCATTTTATAAAATATTGAAATTACATATACATGTTGAAATCTTAAATAGAAATTCTGAAAACCTAAATAGAAATTCTGATATCCTAGACCAAAATGAACTTTCTGTAATGATTTTAAGACTATTGGTAGTCCAAATTAGGAATTGCATTAACATGACACTGACTGGATGAATATTAAGTTCTTGTAGTAAATAGAAGTGCTGAAGGACACATGTGTGAACCACTGTTGATTTCATGCCTCCTCTATTTAATTTTGACGTGAAGAACCAGAAGAAAGTTAACGGTTAGGAGCAAATGGCATGAAAAGATAAATTTCAGGAGCACATGTTTCTTGTGGACAAAAATATCTTCTTTTGCATTCTTTTTAGCTAGCTATACTTTAAGTTTCTTTCATACAATGCATGAAACTGAGGAAGTACAATGCTCTTGTTCTCATTGTTTGAACTCCTTTTCTTAGGTAAAAATTTGCGTGCTACTTAAAAGCTCTTCAATAGGGACTTTGAACTCAAAAGCTTGTCTGCTTTTCCCAATTTGATCTGCTGACCTAGTAGTGTAGGAAATACTGTTGCAATACTGTATCAATGAGAGACTTAATAGAAGAGGAATGTGATTTTATTTAAAATAGAAGCTGAAATAAAGCAGGTTTTACTCTCACTCTCACAGTCTGACGCTCTCACTCACCAAAAGGTGGGTGTTCTAAGAAGTCTGCCCAGCATCCAGGCACCAGGGCAGGGGTTTTCAAGCCCTGGTGCCATCTGGCAGCCAGGCACCACGATGCTTGTGATCAGATGTTAGGCCCAGGATCTGCTGAGACTGTGCAGAAGTCCAGGGACGCCAGTTAGGAAGTCCTTCTAACATCTTCAATGTTCTTCTTAGGTTGGTGACCATGCACAGGTTCTGGTTATGCCTTTTTGTACCCTTTTGGTGTTGCTTCTCTGTACTGTCCCACATCTGAGAGTCACCAGGTGACATCACTGTTTTGTCTCCCCATGTCTCTGTCCTGTGAAACTGGCCTAGATGTGTTGGGGTCCTGCTGACCTAATGTGGGTGTCATTAACACAGGCTGTTATGAGACCTCTTTCCCTGCCTGTGCGTTTGTGCTGTTGTCTCCACATGCAGGTCTTCCCAGTCTTTGTTCACGACAATCTTGACCTTTTCTACAGTAAAAGATAGTAGGCCACCACAAAAGCTTTTCCATCCAAAATTTTATTGCAGTGTACCTTCAGACCAGTTGTTCCTAAACTTCATTTTCCTCCAAGTACCTTTGGAATTAGATTTAACTTCCCCTTTAATGTTTCCAGCTTCTTTTTGAAAATAACTTACGATAGTAGCATTGTACCAACCCATCTTTGGCTATCCATCAGACCACTGCAATCTCAGGTATAAGCCTTCTACATAAATCATAGTAGACTGCACTTTTCTAACACCTCAGATTACCACAGGTAAAACTACAACATTGCTGGAACCTCTAACACCATGTACATATTGGAGATTACATCTAAAAATATAGGGTAATATCATTAATTTATTTTACAAAAATAGTAACTGAGAATACCAAGAAAAAATAATGGAGAATTCATGTTTAATTAAAATTAAACACTAAAATGCAACCAGTCAAGGTGTCTAAACCATACTGCATGTTTCTGAGCAAGTATCTCAAAAGGCATTTGCATTTCTAAGAAACATCTGTTCTCCAGATGCTTGCTACTCTATTGAAACAGAGACACGAGGCAAAATAATTTTACTTATGTATAAATTTTCCCAATGTTGATACATTGTTTTGATATATTTTTGTTTTCAGTACTGAATATCTAGGTTGTCTGTGCTCAGAAAAAAGATTTTGTTTTGCATTAGCAGGAAAATGGACAACCAAACCGTACAGTACATGAAGCAGTATGATAGGAACTGAGAGATTCAGGATAAAATGCAGTAAAATACTAATATTTCTTCAAAGCTTGTTAGCAAGCATATGTTTTCAAGTTTTACTCATAGATTTTGCAGGGCAAGTTTCCGTTTTATATTTGTGTAATGTTGGAAATACCAGAATTGACTACATGAGTAAATGAAGCAAGATAACTTGAATTCTTGTGTATCAAATGGTTACATTAATTTTAGGAATTAAACAGCTGTTTGAAAAAAACTTTTCATTGTTGTGGTATAAATTAAGGCTGAAGAAAGAGTGATATAAAGCCGAGAGTAATGTTTATCTCCAGCATATCTGAAATATAACCATTTTAGGAAAGCGTGTACAGATATAACCCAGAGAAATACAATATATGGCAAGGTTATAAAGGCTCAGATTTTGTGGAGTGACACCGAGGATGTTTTTGTGCAAGATAAACATATTTACCCTGAAAATCCTTGGATTCCTTCCCAAGGACACCTTCTGCATATTTAACAACATCAACAAAAAAAGTGAAAGATTGCATGCGGATGTTTGTTCACGTTCCTAAGGAGTAATAGATGTTTCTGTATGTTTTAAAAAATTTGCAAAGCAGAAAACAGAGCAATGTTGCCAGCACAGACTCGCTGATTCTCATACCAGCTCTGAAGTTAGTTTGTATGTTTTCATCAAGATGTTCTTACATAGAGGACTTTTTTGGAAAACAATACCTTGTAGCTGCTTAATTAAATAGTCAATCACACATGGTAGAATAATAACCACGCAAAAGAAGTCATTCTTATTTTTAGGGAGAGGAGTAATATATTAGAATATTGGAGTCTAAAAATAAAGACTCTAAAATTAGAGCATTGTAAGATATGGTTGCACTGGATGTTACTAAAATACAAAGGCAGGATTCCCCAGGGAATCTTACTGCTTTCTCATTCTAGCTCTGTTGGCTAGACTATGTTCCTGATACAACATGTCCTTGGCAGAACATCCGCCATGGTCAATCTGTTGTTGAGGTTGTGTCTTTTGAGGGAACTAAGGTCAGCGTGGAGCTCCATCAGTGGGGAGGGGGACAGAGTGTAGGCACAGAGAAAGGGAGCTCCGTTGCAGGTGTAAATTCTCTACTTGCTGTCCCCAGGACATTGCTTCTGTCTTCCTGATGTCCTTTTCTCTCAGCCAGCCGCTTTCTTCGACGTACAGTGTGATCTTCTTTTCTCTGGCTATTGTTTTATGAATGATTTATGCTGTTTTGTGTGCAACAGAATTACTGGATTAACACCCAAACTGAACAAGCAGTTCAGTGCCGGCTGATAGTGCTACAGCACTTAATACAGTAAAGCCATAAGCTTCAGGGACTATATCTCGTGATTATGTATAAATCACATTTCCAAGTTACGAATACCAATATTCTACCCCAGAAAAAAATGGATTCAATAAAAATGACAACTGCAGCATGAAAATCTTACATGAGTGCTGGTGTAATCTTTACATTTTGTGTTCCAACTGCTGCGCAATAACATTTGTAGCCATGTTTAGTGTACAATGTCCACCCTCTAGTTTAAAAGCCCTAAAGGAAATGATATGATGGTAATACTAGTCTGCCTGAACAGCATGAACATGCTTGGTTCTGGCTTTCTCCTAACGTGGTACTACATGAATATTGGATGTATAAGCAGGAGAAACACATAGGAGTAAGTTACTTCTTCCTTCTATATTTGACCCTGGTGGAAGATCTAGGTTACTTAGCATAATTCTAGTGTTTGCTTTGTTTTAAAAGGATACTGAAAAATCTAGATACAGCTCAGAAACTGAAAAATAAGGATATGCCCCCTCCAAGCAGTTACTGCAGAGTCATTCACATGCTGCAAATTTGCATCCTAGTTTAACTTGTGCTAACTGGTTCATCATACCGTTACCTATGAACAGATGGCAAAAGGGACACTCGACCACAGCTGTAGGTGGAGCGTCTAAGAGTCTACTAAATCTAAGATAAAATTTGGTTAATAAGGCAAGGCATTCCTTAGTTAAGAGTGTGACTACTATAGATATGAGTCTGTGTGTGTGAGTTAATCTTTCACACACATTTTGTTAAAAACATTTTTGTGGCAGTTTTTATACACTGAATTACTAACACTGTTGGTTAATTATTGTACTTCCTTGGTACTACTCCAAGGCTGCATTATCTGAATACATTTAATCTTTCATCCAATCCTCCTTGTTAATTTTGTACTTATGCAAAACATGTAGCATCCAGAAACAGTTTTAGAAATATAATGGAACAATATTTGTTTTAGTTAGTTGTTATTGAAAATTTTAAATTAGAGGAAAATATTGTTTAATTATATATTTTATATATTAAAATAACAGCCATTTTTGAGGGTTCCACTAAGTTTTATATTATCTGATTTTCTTATTCCTAATGTCAAATGGTTTAGGGGCCCTGGCTGAATTTTTGAGTCTTACAATGAAGCTCCTTAACAAAAAGAAAACAATTTAAGTTATTTGTAAGTTTCTAA
Source organism: Phaethon aethereus (assembly GCF_964289735.1). Lineage (NCBI taxonomy): Eukaryota > Metazoa > Chordata > Aves > Phaethontiformes > Phaethontidae > Phaethon > Phaethon aethereus. Next base: position 27,598,359 of record NC_138577.1, read on the forward strand.
AAAGATGTGTTTAGGTTCACTGTCAAATAATAAAATATTGTTGTGTTGTGATGTAGCCAAGGTTCTTTCTAATTACGTCTTCCTACTCATGTTGCCCTTTATAAGGAGTAAATTTCTTTTACTGAGTTTTTTAGGACTGGGATTTACTTAATTTAGAAGAGTTATGGGTAAGTTCAGACGCTCATTCCACACCATCCCTATGTAGTGAATGGCTAGAAAGAGGGATGATTTTTTTTTCCACAAGAAGGTTCAGAGTATCTAAGTAATCCTTGTGACCTCAATTACAAATTGAAGATGTGTTTTTTTTCTGAGGGGTAGACAATGCCTCTGGTCTTTTTTTGAGACACTCAGCCAAAATACTTTCAGCACTCATTCAGGTATGCAGAGATCATAGCAAGTGCCATGCCAGCTGAACCTGCAAAATTTGATTTTTAAAATTGATTATTGTAAACCCCTGCTTTGGTAGGGCCAATTCTGTATTTTGTAAACTTGTCAATAATCTCACTAAACATCAGTGAAGTCAGGGAAGACTGATAGGGGCAAAAGCTGTTGCTACTAGGCTGGAAAAGAGCATTCAGATTAAAGTTCACAGAATCACAGAATAATTAAGGTTGGAAAAGACCTTTAAGATCATCAATTCCAACTGTCAACCCAACACCACCATGCCCACTAAACCATGTCCTGAAGTGCCACGTCTACATGTTTTTTGAACACTTCCAGAGATGGTGACTCCACCACCTCCCTGGGCAGCCTCTTCCAATGTTTGACCACTCTCTCAGTAAAGACATTTTCCCTAATATCTAATCTAAACCTCCCCTGGCGCAACTTGAGGCCATTTCCTCTCGTTCTGTCACTAGTTACTTGGGAGTAGAGACCAACACCCACCTCACCACAACCCCCTCTCAGGTAATTGTAGAGCTGATAGCAATTAGTTTATGGTTGTAAGTTCATTCTGTACGAGGATGACAAAAAGCCTTAAAATAAAACATGCAGAATCCTAATGACCTGTAGAAGGAAATTAACATTTCCTTTTGAAATCTCTCCTAGTGAAGGAAGACCTTCCCCCAGAGTGGAGCTGCTGCATAACATAGACCCCATGTTTGTGGATGACTTCCCATGTGAGTATGCTACTGATTGTTCAAGAGTTATTAAACATACAGTTTATCTTCTGAACACTCCTTCTTTTCCTTAAGTGAAGTATTTCCTGCTAGGCGAAACAAAATAGAGTAGGTTACCTTCTGCTTTTAAGTAAATAGCTTAAAAATACAGAGACATCATCCCCCAGGTGCTGTAAGTACTTACTGAATCATGACCAACACGCACTTCTTAATTGAGAGAGCTCTGAAGCTCCGCTGAGTAATGAATAAAATACTCTGCGACATGGAAATGTTGAGGTGCAGCCATGTGCGTGAGGTGCATAGGGAGGCACACTGCTAAAAAAATCCTACCAAATGCTGTCTTCAGTGCTCTGGGTTGGCTGGTAGCTCCCAATGAACTGCTCACCCTAGCATGTCTTGATACATCTGTATAGTATGACCTTGCAAATGGAAAACTTGAGTTTCTGAGAAGCTGAGAAGTTCCAAGCCTTGCGATTGCTTTTGTTCCATAGTCACATGGGTTGGATCTTTAATGCCATAATCACATGAGCTGGAGCTTAAGCCAATTCTATGGCTCTTTAAGCACTGTCTGTTTTATGATTCAACTTTATTAGTTTGCTAAGGACTACAGACTTTTCATGATTTTTTTCATGCAGAACAGTGGAACAGGTCCTTTCCAGTGTTTTTATAGCATTTCTGCATTTCATTAAATGAAGAAGTAAATCCAGGCAGAGGAAAAGTAGCAGAGTGGGGACAGTTATATTTTTTCCTGCAAGATACCCGTCATGCTGTAGTAACCTGGGTGGAAAGGGGTATGGTGAACTTCTGCAATGCACATCTGGTTCTGTGATGTTTTCCTCAGAAGGAGGAACATTGTGCCTATCTAGTGCTTGCTGGACAGCACTGCCTGCAGACAATTCCTACATACTGATGGAATTAAGGTGTAGCAATTTCCCTTCAAAGGATGCTCAGTGCATCACAGCATTCCTGTACAACGTTATGCCCTGATGTGGCATTCTCAGGAATACTTTGGAGACCACCTTTTCCTTGTGGGAACTACTGTGATTGAGCTCAGCAGAGGTGTTTGAGTAGACAAATTCCTGGTGTAAGTAGAAGGGGAACGAGCAGAGGAGGTTTTCAGAAGCCTAAGCTCAGGAAATACTTCCCTGTATTGTTTCCGTGATGGCATCATACTCTGATGGTACTTCACTGTTTGCTACACATAGCGTGTCCTTACTTTTTGCGTGCGTTGCATGAGATGTGGGCATGGAGTGGGGTAGGTGGGCAGAAGCTGTAGAAGCTGTATAATTTTGACAAGTTACTTTTTGCCACCTGTTTTACTTTCCCACTTAATAGAACTTTTGTTCTGGAACAGGGAGACCTGACTTCCAAATTAGCATATGTTACATTTTTCCTAGTTTTGATTTGATGATACCATTCTTAAAGGATTTGAGAGTAAGTAATTGCATTTCTGATAGGTTTGACAAGATGTATCACTGTCGTACATGACAAAATATACATTAAGCTGTACTTTTTCAGATCACTGTTCTTTTAATTAACATACTGTTTGTAATGCAACAGAGCATGTTAATTTATAGTCCACTGTTGGGGACACAAAATCCAGCTTTCTTTCTACTTTATCTGTTGTCATAACATGCTTAATTTCTTATAAGTTAACCGGAAGTTGGAATGGTTTTGTGCTTTGCAGGATGACTCATTGTATTATTTATGAATCTGTTTTTGACCCAGATGGTGAAATTATGTTTTGTCATATAAGGATTAAAATTTCTATTTAGCAATCTGAGTTGTTAAGAGGAACTGTATAGATATGGATATATGTGTAACTTAGCTGATTTCTACTTCATGTCTGTTTTTCATTTGTGGAAACTGAGTATAATTGAATTAGAATGTAAAATAATGAATGGAAGATACAGACTAGCCAGATCTTTGGGTTTGCAGAGCATGATGGAAGAGCTAAGAGGAAATTAAGTCTCAAGATACTGTTAAACACAATCAAAAAAATTTTCAGGATGTTGTGAATAATAAGGCAAGTTCTGATCATAATATTATTAAGGATGACACTGTACTATTGTCGTTGTGCACACGTTCGGCATTAAGTTATTGTTGTACTTGCATTCGGTGCAGGTTCCTGAACTCTTGAGTGCTTTTGCATATAATTTATACATTCATATAATTATAGTTAATTATATGAATTATAATAATAATTATATACATTGCATATAATTTATACATTCTTTCAGCATAATATTTTTCTTTAATGGATGCATTTATCTTCATCTCGCTCTGAATAAACTGATGCTATATATTTTTAGTAGCATGAATGATGTGATGTCTCATGTAATTAATTGATTTCTTTTGACTGAAATAGGAAAACTGAGCTTTGTTTTGTTCAGATTTTTTACACCAAAATAAGCATTCCTTCAGGGAAGTATTTGTGCAAAAGACATAATTAATTTAGTGTCAACTCAACTGTTACTGCCAAATATTCAACAGAATGTTAAGTTAAAGGTAGGACATGCTATCTTGATTACAGAGCTAACTATATCTTTGCCGCTGTGGTCTGTTAGAACTGCCCTTGACCTGCATGTTTACCACTCATGGAGCACCATCATACAAATTTTCAAGTTCTCAGACTGAGCAGTGATGTCTAACCTCTAGGCATCAGCCAGGGTTATTCAGCAGATCTCATGAATCTACTGATCAGCACCTACTTACCCTTTTTCAGGAGCTCATGTCCAGTGGTAAATCGAATAGCCCTACAGTAGCCTTGTATCAAAGTAAGTACTGTGCTTCTCTCCTCTTGTTAATACGAAACAGCGGAAGAGGGAAAACACTGTAAACTAGTTTGTCTGCAGTTCCATTTCACAAAAAATGGTGACAGGTCTCATTTCACTGACTCTTTCAAGTGGTATTCGTCTCTCTCAGAGGGCAGACTTTCTTCATTCAAATACAAACCTTTCCAGTGGTCTGAAACGTATTGCAGTGCTTTTGACTGTAATTCCTCATTTGTCATCTTCAGTGCTAATGAAGGGGTTCCTGTCCCTCACCGCAGACTTTGCCTGCAGCCTCAGTCTGACCTGTGGCAGACCAGTGGAGTGGTTGGGGTTAAAAACAATCTTTTCTCTCAGTGAACTGATCTGGTTTGCAATGCAGACCTACAATTGTGGTGGTGTAACGGGGGAGGTGGTGGAGTGAAAAACTAGGGTGGGATCTCCAAAAATTAGGATGAGGAGGGGAGTGAGTTGCAGTCTTTGTAGCGAAGACAGTCTGGTGGTGAGCTATGTCCAAGATGGCCAGCCTGTCCTCTTCCTTTCTCCCATGCTTTCCTCCTTCCCTTGAGTTGGATCTGGAAAATCACATGGTGACAAGCTGAGTCTTCTGCCAGATCAGCCTTCAGACTATCCTGGGTGGCGGAGGGAAAGAGGAGGAAAGTTTTCTACCACATCAGCCAGCTGAATCAACTTGCCCTGTAGCTGTATGACTGGAACCCACAAGGGAGTGTGTGATTGGTGGCAGATGGAGGGACTGGCCGCAGGACCAGCAACTAGATCAGCTCAGGCCACCAAGGAACCTCAGCCAGTGGCAGCAGTTTCATGGAGTTTAAGCTACTGTAGGTCACTGCTGCTACCAAAGAGGAAATCCTGCCTTCCCCAGCACCTCACACCTCTCTCATGGGTCACCAAAACCACTCACAGAGCCAGGCTATGAACCAGGTCAGGGTATTGGTTCAACTTTTGATAACTCTTTTTGGGTTTTTTTTGGATGTATCTTGGATATGTAGCCAAGCACTCATTTTGGCACAAAAGATAGGACTAGAAGGAATTTCAGGGGACAGGTGAGACTGATTCTATTGGGTCTGAAATTAAAACCTGAAGCTTCTGTTTCATAAAACGTGATGATGTGATCCATCAGGTTTCTGCTGGGGATGTGCTTTTCTTCCTCCCCTCCCCATTCACAGACACACACTCCTGATGCTTATTTTGCATCCATTCTGGCACTCCTTGGATACATCCGTGGACTGACCCAACTTGCTAGCCTGGTTTTCCTCTGTTAGGTAGGTTGAAACTGCTCATTGAAGGGACTGATGGATGCCAGAGGCAGCGCAAGGCGGGGGCGAGGAGGACTGTGCGGCTGGAAGTGGGGAGGCAGAGGTAGAGCCAACCCTCCTAGCGTTGTCTGGCTGCTCCTGGAGCCAGAGCCCCAGGGCGAAGGAGTGGGCAACCACACCTGCTGGTTGGACCTTCCTGCGTGAAACCAGTCTGGTGAGGTCTGCAGATGGAGCTGGACCCAGGCTCCTCAGAGGTGGCTGCTCCTCTCCCTCCTTGCTGAAAGTCATCACTTTTGTGTTTCTGGTTGTTTCTTCATCACCCTGTTGGTTATTTTCAAAAGTGATGGATGTATGTCTTAGTCGCTGTGTCTCAGTGTAGATTTGTAGTTATTAGAGAGTTTGCGATTATGTAAAAGCAGGAAATTGGTGTGAAAGATTACTGTCTTCCAGGTTTGGGTCTGAAACATTAACGTTTTCTGTTAGTTACAAGAGTTTGGTAGTAAAACGGGAAAATTAAAAACAGAAAGCTCAAACTATGTTGAAAAAGGGTATAATTTTCTCTGAAATGTAAAGGCTAAGAAAGCACAAATAAAATGCATAAAGTAATTTAAAAGTTGCATAGAGCAAAAATCTGATTTACTGGTGTTGAAAGGAGAAAAAACAAAATTGTTTTGCCCCATTTTTGCAACTTTGTCTTAAAAAAAAAAGCCAAGTTGTTGATGGTTTGGCATCTGTGTGGGTGACGTCAGCTCTTCCATTGTGAAAGATCTGCTTTCTTTTAGACAGTCTTATGGCATTTCATCAAGTTTTGGTGATTCAGCTGAATTAAAACCCAACTGGATTTAAGTCTAAATTCCCCTAACTGCTAAACCAAACATATTTTTGACCACACAGTCATTGCTAGATGGCCTGTCTTGAAGCAGTATTGAAACTTTATATCCCACAGAAGGCAATTTTATTTTGAGAAACAGGAGTAAATGACATGGTGAAAGGAAATGCACCCTTTAATTCAGAGTTGTTAATCAGAATCTGTCAGAGCACACTATTACTTTTTAATCTGACTTGCTAAATTTATTAATTAATATAGTGATTTTCACAAAATCTTGTAGACGGCACATGTAGCATCACTTTCTCTTCAAAAAGAATTTGAATTTCTTTAAATTAGAAAGTTGTGTTCAAAATAAATATGTTGTTGGGTGGGGCTGTTTTAGGCTGAAAAAACTTTTACCTTCATTTAAAATTCCAGACTTAACCATAAACTAAAACTTCAAAGGCATAATAAAATTGTAGGCTACTAATTGTAGTCAATTTATTTTGAAGATATCTATTCATAGACTCAGACATCCAAGACAGAGAACTTGTAAAAACATTTTGTGATTTCTCCCCAGACTTTCATTTGCCTTGAGCAAAATTAATCAAACTTTACGTTACTCTCCTTGACATTTCAAAAAAGGCATTACCTCATATATTGTGCTATTAATTGCCAAAATAAATGATTGCTTATAAGGGGCTAGGTCTGCTATATGCAGAATGAACATATGATATATTACAATAGAGAAACCACTTCAGTTCTGGGACTGATGTATCATTCATGGGCATTAAAATTGCATTACAATGGCTGTAACATTATATATTATATCCATACATATACCAGAATGATTCATCTTGATTAAGGAATAGACACTCTAGGCTCCTTTAGGCCCCATTTATTTCTTATTTTGCCCAGGTGAAACATGATTCTTGAGACTTTGCAGGCCGGAAGTTATTTCTTCCCCAATTTTATTACTGATGATCTAGCTGGTATAGAATTATTTAGAAAAAAAAAAAAAGGGTGAAACCCCCCCCCTGGTAATGGAGTTGTTCTGTAGCAGCAAAAGATGTAGGTGTGCATGCATTATTGTGCTGTGTGGGCTTCGAATGGGATAAATATACTCCATGTCTGTGCCAGGCTAAGACCTGGAATCCACTCTTGGAGTCAAATTTTGCAGAAAAGTGACCAGTAAGTTGGCTCACAGCTGGAATGGCAAAATCGTCAAGAAAAAGACCAATGTGTTTTTTGCTTCTCTGAATTTCCATTTCGCTGCAAAATTATACATCCGCAAGCTGACCACCTGGACTCTGTCATATTTCATTACAAGAAAATCACAAATTGCAATGACCCCCTGTGAATTTATCAGGCAGGCGTTGCCAGCGAGTGACCCTGGAGCCGCGTGTGGCCCTCAACCACTTCACACGGTGCTTTTCATGCTGGTCTGGCAGTTTTGGGCAGAGCTCAGCTCCACTCCCTCGTGGGAGGCTGCCGTTCCAGCCCGCTCTGCTGCCATTCACGTTGGAGATAAGCGGTGTTTTTATTTTGCCTGTCAGCTATATGAAGTTTCTGGGGTATAGCTCCTGCTGCCAGGGAGTTTGGCCCGTGGTTATACGTTGCTTTGGCTCTTAGTCCACTCGCATCTCAGTGTGAACCATCCATCACGGCAGTATTCGATACCAAGTGTGTGGGGATTGCACATGTGGTGAGCCTCAGAAATACTAATCCCTACGTTTCCTTTGGGATATAGATAATCTCTTTTAGAGTTATAAACGCTAAGTCACATATTAAAGTGTCTAATGCTGTATCATGACTGGAATTCAGGAATCCCTTGGTACTTGCTGCTTTTTTATGCTTCATTATATCCTGTACCTATTTGAATATAAGGCTAACATTTTATATTTTTATGCAGGTCTTGACATAAATGTTAGATTACATTTTTCAATTGAAATATCTCTGAGATGGAAACCTGGAAGGCTTTAGTTGTGCACAGAATGTTAGAGTCAGGTTATGCACTGCTCAGTTCTCTTTGCCTTGGACACTGCTACCTTAGAGTGGTGAAGGTGGGGTTTTGGTGTTTCACACATAAGGCCAGCTCAACATGAACTTTGATGTCTTCAATAATTCATAAATACTATTCTGTTCAGTTCAAATCTGTTTCCTGGAAAAAATAAGATTTTTAATTTTTTTTTTCTTATTTTTCCATCAAAAGTGAAAGTTGAGCATTTCTTTTTAACTGTCTCTCGTTTTGTGATGTTGACCTTGTAGGCTGTATTAATAAGTTTGCTCTTATTTAGAATAATTTTAATTTTTTCATTCTGTAATTGTGTAAGAATGTAATAATCTGGGTAAATGCTTTGCCCTGTTGATGTTCACAGGGATTTTTTGCTGCCGTGAGTAATTCTGGATGTTACTCAATTGTTTGTATGGTGTATTTTTTCGTAAAGGTATAATGTGTTGTAAAAATCAAGGTGAATACTTTGAAACAAGATCGAGAGTATTTTTGTATGCTTACTCTTGTTGAAATTAAGTTAGGAAGAGTATGCATTTTGAAAGGTAAGAGACTGAGCATGATATTCTAGTATAAATCTTTCCTTTAGTCAAACATTACTATGAGAAAACTGAAATTAGAAGAGATAATAGTGGATCTATATGTTCACAGCATTCAACTAAGTAAATTAAGATAGGTGAGCTTCGCTGTGTGAGTTTGTCTGTGGCACAGCCCTATGCCTTGTCAGCACAATGGTAGGAGGTTATAGTGTCTCAAGGCTCATCTATTTCCTATTTCTAAGATCAGTATTCTATTCATTCTTCCAAGGTTAAGGTCATGGCTATTCCTCAAACGTTTTTATTTTAATAAAGTAACAGAAAGAGTCAGAGTTTTGTAGAAAACTCATTATTGCCATAAAGCAGCAAAAGGTCACAAAATGTCTTTCCTCAGTGAAGTAGCAAAAAAACTTATTTCTTCAGTAATTCATTGTCATCGTATAGGTTGGAAGAGCCCTTGACATTTCCCTAGTTTCCTTCTTGAAGTAAAATAATTGCTCTATACATCACAGTTAAAGAAAGAGAAATCAGTTAAAAATACATATATGCAACGGCCTTGTTAGTCCACCGCGACATCTGCATTTCAAAGTGACTGTAGCAGGCTGATCCTTCCTTCTGGCACATTTTCATGGACTCTCACATTAATTAAGGCATCACACCTACAAACACACGTGCAACTTCAAAAATGTACCTTATGAGTGAGGATGAGCAAAAACAAAGGTTACACAGATGTAACTGAAATTGAAGTATCATCACTTTCAAAGGGCTACTGACTACAGAGCTGTCATTCAGAAATACTGAATATTCTATTTATTTTATTCATTATAAGCATGAAGGAAAAACTGTTGTCTTTAAAAGACTGAGAAGAAAAGCAAAAATGAATTAACTTTATCTGTGTGAGGAGGTAAAAGTGTAGATGGAAGAAGGTGCATTGTGTGACTTTGAGCCTTTTCAAAAAATACGCAACATTTTCTCTCTGGTAGGGAGAAGAGTTATCTGTCATCGGTAGTACAGACCATCAATAACAGCAGCTGTCTAAAACACTGCTGTAGGCCTAGAAATAACGTGAAGCACTTGTTCTGCTCTCATATTGATGGTGTTTTGTTGTTATTGTGAAGAGGGAAAATGCTACTTAATTAGAAAATGCTATTTGAAGCTACCTTGTAACTTTTAGCTTTTATTTCTATGAGATTTTTTGGCTTTCGTGCTTCATAAGAAGACAAAATTCTAAGAAGCACTAAATAACCTACTGATTATAGGTTTATTAACGTACAAAAACCAATGTCTATGCAAAAACAGTCTGTTCACAAACAAGGTACTCTTAGATATACTTTCCTTAAAATGGTCTAAATAATCTGCTTCGGCTCAGAAGCTTCAACAATAGATGTTGCTCATCTATTAAAGCCAGACACTGAAACTTTGATATTTAATGTTTCCCATAGTAGAAGAATTTTTTTTTCATATTTTCCTGTAGATTTTCTCTCTGAAAGACTAAATTTGCCATAGATGTGCATTAGCTACAAATCTAATAGAACAAGTGTTGATCAAGACTTTAAAATATATGTATTTTCTGAGACATGCAGTAAGATCTAAATTTTGCCTTTACTGTGGACAATAGTGACAGTGAGTGTTATGATAAGTATCCATAAAATTCCAGTGATGAAAGTAGGAGCTAATTCAGAGAAAATACATTGAAGTTGCTTCACATCATATATCCCAAGAAAGAATAGGCTAGGCATTTAGAGCATTATCCATTATAATCAGGAAGCTTTAAAAATTTCCTGCTTTTCATGGAAGATATTTCTAATGTCATCTAGACAGTTCATTGACTGAGATTTTCTGAAGATCAGCAGTTATCCATGAAGAGCTTAAGACAATTTGTAGAGGATTGAACCAATCCTGGTGTCATTGGCACTTTTAGGCAGGACTGATGATACCCCAGCTGACTGTCTTGTGTGCACTGGATCCCAGAGCTGAACTGGTTGCAGGAGGGACATGAGTTGCGGTCATGCCAAGATAACAATATGCACTTTGCCAGAGCAACTGGGCGAATTTCTTAAAAATCCTCCTGGAGTTTGCTTTGTCTTGTCCATTTCTTGATGAAAACTAAGCAACAGGCTGCTACAGAATCAAGTCTAGCAGAAGGTAGTTTTTGTCATGGAGTTTCCATTGTGTGAAATGCTAAAAATGAATTTCCAGTACAGCACTGTCTACAAAGTTTCTAATGCATCTATGTGAAACAGAGTGCAAAATTTTGTTTATGGGCAAGTGATAGTTTTGCCTGGAGAATCCTCATCTACATGCATCTAAGACTTTTTATGCTTCTGTAGCCATAGGGGGGAGAAATATTCCCTCTTCCCCTCTGATTTCTTTTATAAATATATGGAGAACAGCCATGTGTTTCCATACTGTTGCCAAACAAATGAGGCATTTAAAAAGATTTTATGCTTATAAATTGAAGATATATAAGGTCTAAGTATGTCTCCTAATTGTAAAAATATTAACTATGCCTTTTGTTCTTTTGCTATTTTATTTCTCAATAAAATTTTCTTTGAAACTGTAGTCTTACTCTTATCTTGCAGGTGAATAGTTGAATAATCTGACTGGTTTAAGGTTTTAGGGACTGTATAAGTTGTATTACTATGTTAGAGACAGTCATGATTTTCAGAGTTTGAAAGAGACTTGATTTAATAATCAACAATAGAAATAAAAAATGTAGTACTTCTGCTGCTCTCAGTGCTATAACCACTGTGGTGTATTGTATACATTAAAAACTTGAGCCATGCTCAATATATTATTTCCTGTTATTTAGGAGAATGTTAATCTCCTGTTAAAGTATGCTGGTGCTTAATCCAAAAACATAAAGCAAAAAATTTAAATATAATGGAAATCTAGTGTAATTTCTGACCCAGTCCATAGATTCATACTACTTGTATTACATGTACAGCTGAACAACGAGAAGACTACAGCTTTCCAACTGCTAAAATGGTCTTCACTAGAAATGGTGTATGCTGAAAGATATCTGTATGTTCTTATGTTCCCACATTAACTTTCCTGCCACCTTCTGTCTGTTCTCCCCAGATCCAGGTACTTCCAAATCGAAAGATAGCGAAGGAGATCTGGGTATTTTTGTTCACGTACCATTCTGTTCTTTATGGTGTAATATAGGGTCCCTAATTTAGATGTATTTGTAGACTGCCTGCAAATGAAACTGTAGACCAGACTGCCTGCAAATCAAAACCACCCTGTGCCTACAGAATATTTTGCATCTATGGATGCTAGAAAAACACATACATCATTGAATTAAAGTTTAGAAGATAGTAAAAAGTTAAGAATCTGTTCCAAATGTTCCACCAAATTTGCTTTCTTATAGAAATTCAAAATTTTACATACAGTTGGTTTTTTTTTACTGCAAAGTTTTGATATGAGTGGAAATTGAAATTACCCAAACCCATCCAGATATCCCATCACCAAGTTAAAGGCTTATTTTCTCTGTTGTCATTCAAAATATTTGTATGTATTGTATCATGTGAAATGGAAAATAGGGAGAAGACCTCCATCCTGGAGTTACATACAGTCTGTTGGGGAGAACTCTCTTCTGAAAGACGGGAGATCACGATTCAAAACCCTTTGCAACAATCGGTAACTCAGGCCATGAATTTGGGTCTCTGAAGCCCAGAAACATGTCTCCAGTGTTTGGATAGATTTTTTGGAAGGGGGAGAAAACCTCTCATTTTGTCAGGTACATCTTTGTGTGAATTTAACCCTTAGTTTCCAGTTTAAATTTCTTTTTATTAAAAATGTAGGGAAGTTAAACATTTAATTAGTCTGAGCCTTTTCTTTATTTCCTGTTTAGGGAAAATTAAGTTCATCATCAAATTGGCATCTGTTTCTAATTACTTTAGTGGACAAACAATAACTTACATAGCATGCAGTTGCCTGTGGCTTTCGGTGTGAACTGAGAATTTCCTCCTTTGAGGAGGAAACTATTGGACAGTTGGAAAAAATGCTGTTGGAGGAAAGTTCAGAAGATGTGGTTGTGGGAAGCAGCGCTGACCACAAAGAAAAGTTACAGGGTGGCTTCCTGAGTTTTACTGCAGTGAAGTTATGGTTCATTTCTCAACTTTGTGTTTCTTTTTCTGGCTGCATGCTCCTATAAAGAATCAAGTGTTTGGATGCCTGTTACCTGAATTCTGCCTTCCTTCTGCTGTTTCAGGGAAGATAAATGATAGGTTTAAGTAAAGAGTTTCTATATCTTCTGAGCTTAGTGACATGGATTTTGCAGCAGGGAAATTTACTCTGGAATTTGGATTTCTCTGCTCATCCATAAGCCTCAATTTTTGGTAACATTCATGGGATTGTGTGCTGCTACTGATTTTTTAATTATTATTTTCGTAAGAATTTTCTTCTGAGAATTGATAAATTGTGTATTGCTGTATGTGTATTTTGTTTTGATTTCAGAATCACTTTAATTTGGGGATAATTTGGGGGGGTGGTTAAAAGGTATGAGTTGTTGCCAGAAGTAACTTTTGTGAACACAGATGTGCAAGCCTTTCATATAAAGGTGTCATGGAAAACACACTGTGTCTACTGAACTGTGTGGATAAAGGGGAATTTAACTTAATTTTTCTCATTAAGAGAATTTGGTAGGGTGTAAATTCCTTGTTTGTTGCTACTGATGCTTAACCAGTCTGAATCATAGGCCACTGGAATTAATGGAAAGTTTCCCATTAGTTTCAATGTGGTTTTTTTCAAGTCCAAACAGACCTCCCACTGTTCCAGAGTCAAGCATTAGTGAGGGACAGTGAGCCTGCCAATCATGCAGGTTTTGTGTGTATGCATGTGGTGAGATTTCTAGGAGGTTGAAGACTGCTTTCATGAGGGTAATATTTATGTGGAGCTCCATAATATTTAAGAAAGTCTGTGATTTTTTTCCCTGATTTATATTAGAACAGAAGCTGTGATGTGCAAAACCTTTGATTTATTTTAATGGAAGCAGTAGGGGAATGATACCATTACCATTTTTCTGATATGATATAGAAGCTGGTGAATATAATAGCGATCCCTTGAATGATTAAAATTTTATGCTGATTTTAAAGACAGTAATGAACGTACTAGAAAATACTCTCTCTCTCTTTGGGTTTCATATATAAGTGGTTTTTGGTTTGCCAGCCCCAGACTTCTGTCTGGGGATCTCCTCTGTGGTTTTTATAGACTACTAATCAGATCACAAGAGTCAGAGCGGCATACGCATCACCTTACTATGTAAATAAAGCTGGTTATTATTTGTTGCTCTTAAGATCTATTGGAAGTAGCCTGTGTGGTTTTTACCCAGTGTTTGGTTCAACTATTAGGCAGAATTCTACTCCACGACACGCAGTGTTGTTCACGCCTCTCTAGTAAAAATGTTTTTACAAAGTAAAGAAACTTTTTTTGAATCACTCATAATGTTTAATCTCAGTGTAATTAATGTAATTAATGTATAATCTCAGTGAAATATTAAATATTAATAATATAATAATATTTAAAAAGAAAACCAACGAACATCTAATTTATCCCCTTGAGACTTGTCATTGCCAGGTGACACTACCTTTTGCAAGCCCGTCTTCCTGGAGTGACAGTCTTCAGTGAGTTGACAGTCTGTATGCACAAGATTGAATTCTGTTAAATGCGGTGTGTTTTTGTGGACATATGCGTAAGTGTCACTCCATTCCCTAAAACTGAGAAAGGACCTTACTGCAAGCACTAGTTCATGCAGTTTCTTGTCTTCTGGCTATGTGATGAAGCCTTGTTGTGGCTGCATTCCTTGCTCCGAGTGCGTAACTGACCGAATCCTGTGATGTCACACCTCTTGTCACACCTCTAGCTCTCTATGTGTTTCTCTAGCTTCTCTTAGCAGAGGTATGTCTGAAAACATGAGCGCTCACAATGGTTCTTCTGAGAGTCTTTGCAAACAAGCAGGACTTTATTACAATGCTGTGCTAGTGACAATTGTTGCTTACGTGGTGCCTACTGACAAAATGAAATCTCTTTCATCACACAGGGGTAAGAACAGGGGACCAGCAGCTCAGAGAGGGGTTTTAACTGTTCTGACAGCCACGAGCTGAGACGCTACTAAAAGATTTTACAAAGCGATATAACAACATGGAGGTGTTCCCCAAAACATGTTTGGTGACTGAAAAAAAAGGCATGTAATTGAATTTGAGGATGTAGCCAAGATTATATTTGTTCAGAGAATGTAGTCTAGTCGAGTTGGAACATGGCCATTACTGGCAAAAGCACATGATGAATTTCCTAGGTAAATAATTTTATATCTCATCCAGTGTTTCAGCCTGTTTGAGTTTTTCTCACTGTAGGTAGGTGCTGTGTAGTAGTGCCCTTCAGCATTGTAGATGATGTCTAGACAGGTCAGGTAGAGACTGTAGTCGCATTGAGTACACCAACAACTACCAATATGATGTGGTTTCACTCGAGATACTTCATGAGGTCTCAGCTAGTAAGCACTCAAACTATTTGGCCTGTGTGTTACATTGATATGTTGCCCATCAGTTAAAACAATAAGGATTTGCTTATTTGATTGCATTTGGCTCAACATCACACAAGATGGGAAGAACCTTCCTTTGGTCACGCAGGGCATGGAAGCAGCCTGGTCCCTAGACTTCCCCAGAATATATGAATTTCATTAAGAAGAATGTACACCTAGCAGAGGATTTTAATTTGTGAGGGATTGCAGATGTCACCCAATTTTGTAATTGGTTTCTGAACCTTTTCAGTGGAACTGTATTCTTTCTGAGATGGGAAGACCAGAATTACAGTTTTCTAGTTGCATAGGGCTTTTTGCTTTGTTCACGAGTCCTTTTCTAATAATTCCTTGCATTGAGTTTTCTTTATGACCAGTGCTGACATAATTCTGAAAAAGTGTCAGCTCAGTCTGTCATGATCCCAAGGTTTCATTCTTGGACAACAATGGGTGACACGCAGGCCATCACTTTATACGTGAATTTAGGATTGTTATTTCACATATGCATCACTTTACCTGTGATGTTATCTATGTTAAATACCATAGTCTTTTTTAATGCCCACTCACCGAGTCTCATGAGGCCCTTCTGTCATTCTTTACAGTCAGCTTTAAATAATTTAGCATCTTTGACAGACTTTGTAATCTCACTGTTCAGTCCCCTTTCCAGGTCATTTGGAATATGTTCAACAATATGGGTCCCAGTACAAATTCCTTTAGGAATCCAATGGTGGCCTTCCAGTGTGAAATCAAAACTTTTTTTGTTTCCCACTTTACTAGACACTTTTCTATCCACATGAAGATCTTTCCCATTGTCCCATGGTGGCTTCATTTCTTGGCCTAGATGGCCATACGGTATGATAAGTAAACTTTCATTCTATGTGAATCCTGTCATTTATTATTTAAATAATGGAGTGGAGTAACCAAATAAATGATAGGGGAAGTTGCTTGGCCAGACAAACTTTCTACTGAAATAGAAGTCTTGAGAACTGGAGACGTAATTTTTAGTTACTAAGAGAATACCTAGGGAATCCCTTTGTGTGGTGTACGTTGTAAACTGCAAAGTATCATACTATATGCAGACATCCAGGTAGTGTAATACGTACACACAATGTGGTGCAGGAAATGTTGGAGATATTCCTTCTTTGTCTGAAAAATCTTAAATGTACTTTACACCTGCAAAGCAGTGGCACCTGTTCATTATTTATTTTCAGATATGTTGCTAATTTACACTGGACAGAGTGCGAGCTATCTAAAATCTTAATCCATCCTGGTTTTTGTGGCTTCTCTTGATGCATGCTTTTCACTCTTTTCCATGAAACGTGTTGCAGTTAAGCTTGGAGCTTTTTATTATTGTATTTCCCTGTCATTTGGCTGAATCTGCTGTTACATTATGTTATCATAGGTTTGTTTATAGACAATGCAGTTGTTTTTCACTTTTTCCTTTGGGAAATACACTGCAAAAGTAGGTAAAGTATAACACCCTTGTTTTGCAGATGAAGAAACAAACGTAGACGCTTCATTTGCTTCTGTTGTCCATAAAGAGCACTGATTATACGTAGCTGCTTATAAATGAACAATTTTGTTACTGTGTAGGATATTGGAAAATTGTAGAGGAATAGTCAATCTGACTCTCACTTAGGCTGTTTAGATTAACTTTCTGGGCAGGGCTCTGTCTCCCAAATAAATTAACATTCTTTTGTCTTTCTCCAACATTGCTCTCCAGGACCCAACATTACCTCCCTGCACACTAGTATTGTAGACCACAGTATACAGAAATATAGCATGCTTCAAGCAATATTGGTTTTGACCCTTTAAATTTTGTGGTCTGGACTTCGCTAAATGGCATGTTAGGGAGAACTGTGTGCTTTTTGATCTCTTACCAACCAAGAAAACTTCTTCTCAACATGGATCATTTTCATCATCTTTAATCATAGACTGAAGGCAGAATATTTTATTTTTAGATGTACTGTCTATTTATATCTCCACATTCTAAGCTTCTACCAATTGCTTGTGTTGGTCTCATTGAAAGAAAGAAGAAGGAGAGCTAGAGGAATGAGAACAATAATTCATCTATGGTTATTAGATCTGTGCAAATATCATATATATAGATGTAGAATACATATTCCCCTATATATTCCCTTTTTTAAATATCAGCTGAAAACGTGCAGTTTATCTTCTTCCTTCCTATAATTAAAAATTAGATTGTGAAGGCTAAATGAATATACTCTTAAATAAATTTATTACATTTAATGAAATATTTCCACAAATTTATCTTTCAGAATGAGCTAAAGAAGTGAAGCCTTTCTTTAAAAAAAAAGTTCAGACTGTACCTTTTTTTTTTGTTTAACCTTGCAAATTTACACAATATAGGTGTTGACTGTCCTTAACTCTTTTTTTTTACAAATTACAGTTACATGGTACTTGAAATATTTGCCTTGCAAAGTAGAAAGCAAAAGATTGAAACAAATCATAAGAAATATTTACAAAGATAATGGCAGATCTGAATTTTCCAGCGTACCTACCAAGTACTGTATTGCAGTGGCTTTTTATTGTTGTCTTTGCTACTTTTTGATTTTGCTTGCATTAGGAAAACTTTTTTTTTATTTTTAGTATTTGCTTTTCATTGACTATTAAATATTTCAGAGAATATCAGTGAAACCTGTCAGGAACATCAGAAGACTTAGAAAAATAAACAAGTTGGATTTGTATGTACAGGAGGAGGAGTGGAAAGCTTCTGGTAAGAGATCTAAAGCCCTAAAATGTAGTAAAACTGGATCAACCCTTCTTTTTTTTATTGCCATGTAACATTGCAGGCATCAAAGGGTGACAAAGTTATTTTGGTGTATAGCAGTAATAAAAGGATTTAAAAGGTTTTGAGTTACACAGAAATTAAGTGGATTTTCAGACATTTCTGTCTTTTTCATGGTGGTCAGATAAATTAGTATTTTATTTTAGATAAGTTTCTGATAGGTAACTAGGATTGTATGAGCCAAGGAATAGATGATCGATTCTCAAGCATACATTGATCACCAGGGAAGAAATGTGAAGGAATGTTTCTTCTTATTTTCCACCCGCAGAAATCATTGCCCAGTTCGATAGATGAACTAATGAGTTAAGCAGAAGGCTATTGTAAGTGTGTGCAAAAATAGACAGGAAGACAGTTTTTCCTCTGAAAGAGCTACCCACCTAGTCTAAATGATGTATTGAATCGGGAGTACACATGGGATGCTTAATGAGGTCAGAAGAGCTTTTTTTGAAAGGCTAGGAGGAGAAAAACAGGGCTAAGCA
Organism: Phaethon aethereus; assembly: GCF_964289735.1. NCBI lineage: Eukaryota > Metazoa > Chordata > Aves > Phaethontiformes > Phaethontidae > Phaethon > Phaethon aethereus. The sequence goes on from NC_138577.1 coordinate 27,616,688, forward strand.
CATTGCATCACTTTTTATGATCTTCCTTATGCTTAGAAAGTGAAGTGAAAGAACAGATTGCTGGGCAAAGTAAGGAGTTTTGGGTTATCTTTTCTGTTTTACTTTGAATCATCAGTTATTAGTTACTTCTTGGGACACACTGCTGGATTGAATGTACCGAATAACTTCTTCAGTATCGCAAAACCTGTCACCTTGCAACATTTCTGTAAACTGTGGGGGCTGTTTTTTAAATCTGAAAATGTATGAGCGAAGCAGGAAATTGTGTAGGCATCAGATTCTGTTCTCTATCGCAGTAGTATAAATCTGGTGTGAATCCATTATTTCAATTACTTTACACTTGATTTACACTCTGGTATGAGTGAAAAACAAGCCTTAAGCAAATAACTGACTTGTGTGCACTGATAAATCAGTGCATTGGAAGCCATTACTAATACAAATTAATATTCTGATTTCTTTATGCTATCTCCCCTTTTAAGAATAACACTGAAAGTCAACTGGAGGCCTGTACTAGAAATGACTCATGGTGTTCGTGTATTTCTAAAACTACAGTTAAACCTGAATCTGAATCATATACACTTGCCTTTTGTGAAAGTTTCGACCCTTTCAGTTTAGTCCATAGAGAAATTACTAAAATAAAAGGGGTTGCATAAATCTGCTTGGACATATTGCTTTCTTTTGTAAAGAAAATATTTGGCTTTTCCTGAATTGAAATTAATTTGGTAACATGTCTTGTGTATGATCAGGCCAAAAATCTGTCTAGCTCATTATTCTATTTCCGAGAGTAGCAGTTGTGTACGAAGGAATGCATGAGGGCAAGCACGTAAATATACTTCCCTTGCATGCTCCCCGCTCCGCAACCTGTGGCTAATGGAGCTTCTGATATTTAGGTTGTGATTTTATATTTAAGAATCCTTGACGGATTTTTCTTCCACTTTGTGAACCTTTCTGTCACTCAACCTTTGCAATTTTCTGGCATCTGCAACATACTGTGGAAAGGAATTCCACTCCTGAGTTGGGTTGGTGGTAAGGAACTGTATCGTATTGGTTATTTTGAATGTGCTGCTTCATAATTTGTTTGATACCCCCTATTTGGAAAGACACGTTCCTTATTCAGCCTGGCATGGCCACACAATTTTATAGATGTCTGTCCTGTCCCTCATCAGTTATTCATCTTTGAGGATGAAGAGTTCTGTTTGTTTAGTCATTCTTTACACAGAAGCTGTTCCATAGCTTTAATCTTGCTTGTCACATCTCTTGAACCTCTTCTGGTTTTTCTGTACCTGATTTCTACCATGGGGACCAAAGCCGCACAGTATCCCGTGTTATGCACAGCAGCGGCATAGTGTCCCATTCTTTGCCATTTCTAATACTGTTTTTTCCTTTTTTTGACTGACGCTGGACATTATCTGGTTGTTGTAAGTTCACAAACTCTTCCCTAAATAGCAATAGCTTGTTCAGAGCACTTTCATTTGTGTATGCAGAGTTAGGGTTGGCTTTTTTCCCCCCATATTCATTACTTTCCCTTTTGTTGCACTTATGCTTGTGTATTAGCAAGGCTTAATGCAGTGAAAGTTTTTTCAATTTTTAGACAAATCCCACATATTCTCTGGTCATCATTCAGGATGTTATTTTAGATATTTACCCAGCAGTAATTTTTTCAATATCCTCCATGAAGAGGATGCTATGGGATATTGAAATTATCAACTTGGCAATTATTTTTGCAAATGCAGCTAACATTTCTGGCTGATGCTTTCTGAGCATTTTGCATAGATTTTCAGAATTGATGACATCTGCCTTCTGAAAAATCAGGTCTCTTGAAGATACTAATTAGCTATTGAAAATTATTTAGGCCTTTACATCCTAATTTGGAATATATATCTGTTTATAGAGACAATGTATGATAATGGAAATAAAAGGACTATGCTGAAGTCTTCATAAGGGGCAAAAGATCAGGCTTTTAAAGTATTTAGAACATAAACTACTTTTGTGGGTAGTGGGAGTTGGCCGCCGCAATTCCTTTTAAAATCTGATCCTGAAACTGGTTTCCAGACTCTTAAGACTAAGGATGGTCTTGAAATATGATATATACTCCAAAGTCACTTAAAAGGCAACATTTTCTGAAGGACCTGTCTTTTCTATAGAGATATAAAAGCTATTTCAATACTTCTTGGTGACCTACAACTTCAAACAAAACGCTAAAATATTTAGCTCAATTTGTCATAGCATTAAATATTTAAAAATAAATATTGGAATGAAATTTCACTGCTTTCTTAAGTAATAAAAGTTGTATCATTTCCCAAGAGAGTACTTAAAAAGAAATACAGCAGCTGGTGAGGCTCCGAAGTTGGGCTTCAGGAAACAGTGGCTTCTGTTTGAGAATAAGAAAATTCGTGGCAAAAGCTGTGGGTTTCTTTTTTTTTTTTAAGGTGAAACAAAAGCTTTAGTTATTTCATTAGCCTGTGATCACACTGGTGATCAAATGGCAGAAAAACAAAATGTCTAGCCCCTTTGCACAAGCAAAAACATCACATTTTTATTATATAAGTTTATAAGAGTATGCAGGCATGTGAAGGCAGACTTGATTAGACAGATCGAGAAAGACATCTGTCCTCTGACTGCTGAATTAGTCTGTGGAGCCACTGCTAACGCCTGGTCACCACCACTGGAAAAAAAAGAAGAAAAAACCCCCAACAATCTAGAACAGATGCAGAGAAAAACTGCTTAAATGCTATGGGGAATGAATGTTTTATCTTGCACAGGAAACAAAAATAATATGACTATGCTTTAGTCTGCCAAACTGGAAAAGGGATCCCTGTAAAATTCGGATGGTGGGGGAGAAGACTGCCCAGGCATTTTGCATTTCACTTGCACTAGCAGAAGCTGAAAAATGAAGACAGAGGTAGAAACTTAACAGCTGGGCTGAAAAGAAGGAGAAAGTCAGGTAGATGCAGGGGGAGGAATATCCTAGCTTGAGGTGAAAGTCATATGATGGGAAGAAGAGAACTCGTATCAAGTGATATTTTTATTTATTTTAGTTCTGTATCTGGTGCTTGTATAATGTAATGAACTCAAGCTCTGCAAATATCCTATGTAGACAGAATTCAAACAAGCATCAGTCTGTTTTCCATGGCTGGTATGTCTGATAAAAGTTGACCTGTACTGCCTGGGAAGCCATGCACTTGCCTGAATAATAGACAGTACATTTCTTCAGCACAAGACAAGTGCTTGCAATGGGTCAGTTAACACGGCTGACAGGCCTCTGTTTATAATAGTTCAGCGTGAGGGAATTTATCTTTTTCTCTTCAACAGATTTTGCTGAAAAACAGTATCCCACCAAAAACCTTCAACTCAAGCTCTGGAAAAAGCATTTCTTAGTTTACAAGTTTGATTTTGTTAAATAGACCAAATAACTGTTTTTTAAAATTATTTTATGTTCTGGAATCTTATTTTGAAGTCTTATGTATGGCATTTTAAGGATATTTTGCAAAGTATATCTAAAAATACAATCTTTCATACTGTTTATTTGAAGTATTTTAAATAATTTATCTTGTGTAATACTATGGCTTCATATACTGTAGCTCAGCAGTCAGAGGCATATTCTCAATGCTAAACCTTAACATCAGAAAAGCAGACCCTCATAATGTTTTCTTTAGACCAAGCCCTATTGTTGTAATTTTGAGAAGTAATGTTTAAAAAACATGATTGTGTTTTTTGATCTGCTGAATGTCTTTCATTATGCTCTTTAAGAAAGTAAATGGCAAAGATGAGTATTCCTAGTAGCAAACAGAATAGCAGAATAATACATAACATAATGATGTTGGAAAGTAAGCAATATTAATCTTTAAACTGTTCCATATCTGCTACGGACTTCACATTGCTGTGTATGGATTTATCTTCCAGAAGAGATTTTTCTGGAAGATAAATCCATACACAGAAGAGATTCTTCTGGAGGTATTTATGAAGTTTTCCTTGTTTTTATAGGGGTTTGGGTTTTTTTACCATCAGCTTCAGTGCTTCATGATCTAAGACGAGCTGAGTCTTCCCTATCTGTGTATGTGTATTCTAAACAAGCAGTCCCCTTTTATAGCCTTATTTAGCTTGGAACATTATAGAAGTCTGATATAAACAGGGAACTTGGGCATGCCCAAACAGTGCTTAATAAAGAAAAACTGATCCAAAATGTGAAGCCCAGTAATAAAATAGAAACTTAGCAGGACCTTCACAAAAAAAACAAGAAGTAGCATCCCAGTGTTTCCTTTCCAAACTTTCTGTTGCTCTCTTTGATCAGATATATATTTGCTCCACTGTGACATACAGAATTTACTGTTTTTAGAAACTGCTAGTACTGCTTCTAGTATTGGATCTCACGTGATCATTGTACATCTCATGAATTCTGTTTTTCATTTCAATGGCAAAAATCTGTCAGCTGAGTCCTTCAAATTCCCTAAACTGATCGAAATTCACCTCTTGAAAGATGATAGAAAGTCAACATTGGTTTCTCTCCACCTCCTGATGTCTTGTTTCTAGTCTGATTATAGAGTTGCCTTCTGGTAGTCTTTTGGTAAACAGGAATCAGCCAATAAAGTTAATATAAACCTCTTAGACTTTATTTCTTAAAGTCTTAACTTGTTTATGAAAGCTGATATGCAAGATAGTTTGGATGCTCCTGGAGTGTCTCTCTGACTGCCTCCTGGTTTCGGTAAAGAACTGGTCTCCCGATCATCCCTGCTGTATTGTGTGCACGTTAATTTTTTTCTGAGGTCCTCTCCTGTAAGGAACTTCATGTTTCCTTTTGAGAGGGAATTTGCACATAGTTGACACTTGAGAGTTTCTGCGGTATCTGGATATGGGGCCATGTCATACGCAACTCCCTCTACCAAAGATAGCATGAAGACATGCTTCACACTGTGTCATGCCACAGAAGTACCTTGCTGTCCAGCTGTGGATCTGTGTGAACGTAACCAGCTCAGTCCACAGAGGGTCGGGTCTCTGTGTGTGGGTGCAAGTTAGGACCTTGTACTTGCTCCCTGAAGTGATCTGAGAGAATTAATAGTAGTAGCGCTGATTCAGGAGATCTTTCAATCCTATGTTCCTAACTGGCAAAAGATGCAGGCACTTGTATGAGCAAATTTAACAGTTACAATCATGACCATTATTGATATAGGAATGTGAGATACACATATGATATCTGTAAACAAAATTAGTCCAGTTATCCACACTCAGGTGTGCCACTGGTAAGTTTTTGGGGTGCAGTTCAAGTTCTAAGAGTTAAATATATCCATGAATCATAGCACAGATCTTTGCACTTATATACATAAAATATTTTATCCAATACATAAAAATAAATGGATGATACTGCTTTGTTTTCCAACAGAATTCTAAAAATTACTTCATGCATACGCAATGTACCTAACTTAGTTTACTATTTCATTAAGGTCTTGGTATTGACAACAGGACATCTTTACCACAGAGCAATTCTTTTCCATGGGATGATACACTTTTCAATGTATCTATGCACGCAGCAATCCGACGTGGAAAATGGAAGTTACTAACTGGATATCCAGGTAATTAAGTAACCCCTTTTTGTACAGTGTATCATATTGCCCACCTGCCCCAAACACGGTTTAATGTATGTTCATTTATTTTAGTTATTCTGCTAACTTCTCAGGTTTTTGATCACATGCAAACTCTAGAAGGGGCACTTCTAAAATCCAAACATCATATTCTTTCATTTTGCAAATATTTTGTATACAAATTACTTTCACAGTAGTGGAAAAATAATCACAGAATCATAGCATATCTCAAGATGGAAGGGACCCATAAAGATCATCAAATCCAAGAAGACGGTCCATAAAATTACATGATATGAAATTAAGTGAAGTTTGAATTCCAATGGTACAGCTTTTTTGTATAAATAGGACACTTGTATAGGTATCCCTGGACTAGAGAGACTTTGGTGCTTGGCTAGAATTAAGGAATGCAGCAGCAGTCACAGGCCAATGGCTTGTCATGGGACCTAGTGGATTCCTCGATTACAGTAAAACTCTACATCTACATGCTGCTGCGCCGTATCTGAGAATTAACCCTTGGTCTGTTCCTGTTTCTGTAGGCTGCAGTCATTGGTTCCCTCCACCATCTTTGTTCAATGAGTCAATGATTCAATCATCTGATCCACCAACAAAGAGACTTTGGCTGTTTGATATTGTTCATGATCCTGAAGAGAAAAATGATTTATCTGAAAAATATCCTCATGTGGTAAAAAAACTGCTCTCACGGCTTCAGTATTACTATAAACGTTCAGTGCCTGTGTTCTACCCTGATGAGGATCCCCACTGTGATCCAGCAGCAACTGGGGCTTGGGGTCCTTGGGCATAGTGCACAGCACTGCATCCTGCAAAACATCCCTGTAGCAGAGACTAATTTATGGACTTGGGGTCCTAGTCACATATTTCTTACCTTGTTTATTAAACTATTGCTAATTGTGAGCTCATTCCTTGAGTAATTCATTAAGAGTATTTCTTACTCTTAAAATATGTTGGGGATCTTATTTCAATCTTTTCCCACTCTCTCCTTACCAACAATTGTATATGAAATGTTTGTAAAATTACAAATCTGTTGTTTGAATGTTCTTTATCCAGCATATGATTTTAATGCAGAAGGTAAAACGTTGCCTCTCTCCTTGAAAGAGATTACTTTTCTTAAAAAGCTGCAATGAATCATGGCAGCACAGACATCCGGAATGGATCCATCTTGTAGAATAAACCAATTTTTAATTTCATGTTTATCCAGAGGACAAACTCTATTGGAAGCTGTTACATATCTGTAAAGAATAGACAAAAAATACAACAGTTGACATAATTTTGGCCTTTAACATACACTTCTGTCCAGAAAAGGGAACAGATGGAAATCTCCCAGAGTAAAAAAACCCCAAACAGAATCACAGAATCACAGAATCACTAGGTTGGAAAGGACCTTCAAGATCATCAAGTCCAACCATTAATCCAGCGCCATCATGTCCCCTAAACCATGTCCTGCAGCGCCACATCCACACGTTTTTTGAACACTTCCAGAGATGGCGACTCCACCACCTCCCTGGGCAGCCTCTTCCAATGCTTGACCACCCTCTCGGTGAAGGAATTTTTCCTAATATCCAATCTAATCCTCCTCGGCGCAACTTGAGGCCATTTCCTCTTGTCCTATCGCTGGTTACTTGGGAGAAGAGACCAACACCCTCGTCGCCACAACCCCCTTTCAGGTAGTTGTAGAGAGCGATAAGGTCTCCCCTCAGCCTCCTCTTCTCCAGACTGAACAACCCCAGTTCCCTCAGCCGCTCCTCATAAGACTTGTGCTCCAAACCCCTCACCAGCTTTGTTGCCCTTCTCTGGACACGCTCCAGCACCTCAGCATCCTTCTGGTAGTGAGGGGCCCAAAACTGAACACAGTATTCAAGGTGTGGCCTCACCAGTGCCGAGTACAGGGGCACGATCCCTTCCCTACTCCTGCTGGCCACACTATTCCTGATACAGGCCAGGACGCTGTTGGCCTTCTTGGCCACCTGGGCACACTGCTGGCTCATGTTCAGCCGGCTGTCAACCAGCACCCCCAGGTCCCTTTCCACCGGGCAGCTCTCCAGCCACTCCTCCCCAAGCCTGTAGTATTGCATGGGGTTGTTGTGGTCGAAGTGCAGGACCCAGCACTTGGCCTTATTAAACCTCATACAGTTGACCTCTGCCCATCGATCCAGCCTGTCCAGATCCCTCTGCAGAGCCCTCCTACCCTCCAGCAGATCAACACTCCCACCCAGCTTGGTGTCATCTGCAAACTTACTGAGGGAGCACTCCATCCCCTCATGCAGGTCATCAATAAAGATATTGAATAAGACCGTCCCCAGAACCGAGCCCTGGGGAACACCGCATGTGGCCGGCCGCCGGCCGAATTTAACACAACTCTCTGGGCTCGGCCGTCCAGCCAGTTCCTCACCCAACGAAGAGTACACCCATTCAAGCCACAAGCTGCCGGTTTCTCCAGGAGAATGCTGTGGGAGACACTGTCAAAGGCTTTACTAAAGTCCAGGTAGACAACATCCACAGCCTTTCCCTCATCCACTAGGTGGGTCACCTGGTCATAGAAGGAGATCAGGTTGGTCAAGCAGGATCTGCCTTTCATGAACCCATGCTGGCTGGGCCTGATCCCTTGGTTGTCCTGCAGATGCCCTGTGAGCACTCTCAAGACCAACCGTTCCATGATCTTCCCTGGTACGGAGGTCTTCCGGCCTTTCTTGTAGATGGGCGTCACATTGGCAAGCCTCCAGTCTTCTGGGACCTCCCCTGTTAACCAGGACTGCTGATAAATGATGGAGAGTGGCTTCGCAAGCTCCTCCGCCAGCTCTCTCAGAACTCTCGGATGGATCCCATCAGGTCCCATATACTTGTGGGTGTCCAGGTGGTTTAACATGTCCTTAACTGCTTCCTCCTGGATTATGGGTGGGTTATTGTGCTCTCCATCCCCATCTTCCAGCTCACGGGGCTGAATGCCCTGCAGATACCTGGACTGGCTATTAAAGACTGAGGCAAAGAAGGCATTAAGTACCTCAGCCTTGTCCTCTCCTCCTTGGAGACAATGTTCCCCGCCATATCCAGTAAGGGATGGAGATTCTCCTTTGCTCTCTTTTTGTTGTTAATATATTTGTAGAAGCATTTTTTATTATCCTTTACAACTGTGGCCAGACTGAGCTCTAGCTGGGCTTTTGCCTTTCTAATTTTGTCCCTGCTTGACCTAACGAGATCCTTGTACTCTTCGTGAGTTGTCTGCCCCTTCTTCCAGAGGTGATAAACTCTTCTCTTTTCCCTGAGTCCCAGCAAAATCTCCCTGTTCAGCCAGGCTGGTCGTCTTCCCTGCCAGCTCTTCTTAAGGCACATGGGGACCGTACCTCCCAGAATACAGCAAAATCCCTAATATCTGTTCACTGTTAATGTATCAAACTGGACTAGAGAGTGGTGGTCAGCAGGGCTGTCAGGCAGAGGGATCTTGACAGGCTGAAGAAATAGCTGAACAAAGACTTCATGAAGTTCAATAAAGGCAGAGTCCAGCACTTGGTGTGGAATAGCCCCATGCAGGAGTACATGCTGGGCCCTGACCAGATAGAAAGCATTTTTGTGAGGACAAAAATCTAGGCATCCCGCTGAACAGTAGGTAGAACAAGAGTTGCCATGTGCTCTCTGTTGATGAAGACCAACGACATGTTGATCCATATAAACAAGAATGTAGCCAGCACATTAGGAGAAGGCTTTATGCCCCTCTGTTCAGCACTGGAGCATAGCGTCACATAGCTCATCACATTTGGGCTTCCCTGTACAACAAAAGTATTGACAAAGTGGAGTGCCATGGAGATGATCACAGGAAGGAGAGCAAACAAGGGGAGGCTAAAGAAATGGGTTAGTTTATGCTGGAGAAGAAAAGACAAAGGGGAAATTGTTATCTTCAGCTACCTAACATGAAGGTATAGAGACAATCAAGCCAGACTCTTCTCAGAGGTACATGAAGATCAGAAGCACACAGGGAACACACGGACTTCCAATTCAATATAAGAAAAGAAAGAAAAAAAAAAATTACAGCATGAGGTTAGTCAAATATGGGAACTGCGAGGCTACCTGAAGTTGGATCTAATTTGAAGTTGGCCCTGCTTTGATGGTAGTGGTGAGGAATGACCAGGTGACCTCCAAAGCGCCTCTTCTACATGAATTAGTCAATGATTGTATGATGAGCAAACCCTTACTCTTACTGCCTGCCTATGTGGTGAGTATCCTTTCTTCCCAGATTTTGTTTCTTTATTATCACAGTAGAGACTGTTTGCATACTGAAGTGGGCTCTGAGCCATGAAGAAACCAGGCCAAGCAACATTTCTCAGTTACTCATCAAATTGATGCAAGATCAATCCACCAGCTCTCTCAATGTCTCAAACCTCTGGAATCTGGCCAGAGTTCTGGTACTGCTTCTCATTGTCCTTAGCCAAGTTCTCAGGCTGCAGAGCTCTAGCTGTTATCCTCTCCAGAAAGCAGGGATCTAATTGCCTATTTTCAGAGTCCAGGATGAACTCCTCTAAATTGCACTAAAATTTTGCACACCTTTTCCCAGTTTTCCCTCAGGACACTTGTGCTAATTGTTAGCAAACAGATTTGTAAGGAGGCAGACTTGACAGAATCGTGCATTTTTTAAAAAGAAAGATAAAGCATGGGAAAGATAAAACTTAAGAAAACTGAAAATGCATATAAAAAAGAACAGAAATTCCTGCTTTCTGATACAGCTGATTCTCCATTACACTGTCTTAAATCTAGCTTGTCTTTTCCACCTTTGATGTTTTCCTACAAGTAGAAGCAAAACCAAAACTCTCCAGAAGCCTGTTCAACTGTTTGTTTTTTTCCAAAGAGCCTCATGTTTCTCTCTTTCCTTTGTCACTTCTATGCCTTTATTTCAGTATTTTTTCTATTCTATTTCATTCACTGTCCTTCAGCCTTGAAGATGATTAAAGAAGAAAAATAGTTCAGGAGGAAAAATTTCTCCTGTAGAGGGCAAATGTATATTCTCTGTGGTTTGTTTGGATATGTTTTGGAACCCTGCTTCAGACCGAGGTTCAATATCCTCCTCCGTTCATCCATTAGTGACTGAAAGCACTGAGGCTTGCAGCGGGATATGACCCCGGCAAGCATATGTGATAAGCTCTTCAGGTTTTCCCACACCTTCTAAACTATTGCCCAGAGCCTCAGAGGTTTAAATTCTATGTATTTAGTTGCCTTCAGTGATTTTTTTTTCTCTTCCATGAGTTTGCACAACCTTTCCATTGGGGTCCTTGTACATGGTGCACAGCCTTGCAATACCTTGTAAACTATTGGTATTCACAAAATCACACATTTCCACAGCTTAACTAGACACTGTGTGAAGAATCATCTGCTTATTTATGATCTGCTTCTGGGTAATTTATATTTTCACTGGTAAAATACATATGCTGTGACAAAAACTCTTAATATACTACATTTATCAACTTTTGTATTAAGCAATATCTTTAAACTATGAAAAAGAATTTATATGTTCTGCAAAGGTAGTCTCCAAACATACCTGATCGTATCTCCCTCCATTTCATAACAGACATTTAAGCTTTTCTTCCTATCACGTGTGACTGTCCACCAAGTCCTGCTCAGATTTTAGCTAACACACAGCTCATGCTAAGGCCTGCTGAATCCTGGCAGTAGTGCCATTAGGTCAAGGCAAGAGCAGCAAGTAGGCAGGACATGATGGACAGAAGGGCTAAAGGTCGTTATGCAGCCATTATCAGGTGCAGCTTGCTGTCTCCTGCAGCCATGATCCTTGCATATTGATGGCCTGAATCCATTAACTTATGGAAATGGTATAGACCAAACTTCCAAGCTGGAGGTGTAAATACATCAGTTTACTCAAAAGTCTTCTCAAGCAGATCCAACAGCAGCTGAACTGCTGAGGTTTCCATGCTTGCCGGTGTGATACAGGGGATGCCGGCACTGTGACGGAGGAGGAAGGATGAGCACTCTCATCATCGGCTAGGTAAGTATTTTGCTCATAGATGCATGAGTTATGACTTAATAATTTGACAACTTGTTAGTTAGAAACCTCATGAATTAAGGGATAGATTAGTGAACTCAGGTATTAGACCAGTCTGTACAAACGGGATTGAGCCCTTGTTCGACGTGTGCTTGTGTTTTCTTTCCTAATGACCTCATTAAAACAATTTACAGAGTATGTTGTCCTGTAAATTTGAGAGATCCAAACAGACTATGACAATTGTGGCTTCACAGCACAGCAGCGTTTCACTTTTGAGCTTTTGAAGATTCTCTATAACTGAGGCTCAGGCTCTGTTATTTGCTGACCCCAGCAAGGGATGGAAAACGTAAGCAATAAAACCTTTTTATAAGCTATGGCATCACCTGGACAAAGCTTCCTTCAGTAGCTCTAAAAGAACCGTTATTGTAGTTCCATTTCCTCACCATTGCAGTTTGTTTACTTCATACCAATACAATGATTTATGCTAGTTTATAACTTATATGTTTAGTACTGCAACTTTAAGTTTCATATCGTAATTTTCAGTGGCATACAGTTAGTAACATGGTTTGGAATATGGGATTCTGAAAGAATAAGGTGTCAAAGCACCTTGTGCAACTTTTAGTTACGATTTCTGTATGTTTTGCATTAATGATACAGGTTGGCTTTCAAATGCCTTTTTGAAATTGTCATTTAACCCCAGTTGGCAACTAAGCACCACGCAGCCGCTCGCTCCCTGACTGCCCCTCAGAGGGATGGGGGAGAGAATCGCAAGAGTAGAAGTGATAACCCTTGTGGGTTCAGATAAAGACAATTGAATAAATAAAGCAAAAGGTGCACACGCAAGCAAAGCAAAACAAGGACTTCATTCACTGCTTCCCATGGGCAGGCAGGTGTTCAGCCACCTCCAGGAAAGCAGGGCTGCACCACGTGAAACAGCTGCTTGGGAAGACGAATGGCATCACACTGAATGACCTCCTCTTCCTTCTTCTTCCCCCAGCTCTATATACTGAGCATCATGTCATATGGTATGGAATATACCTGGTCAGCTGGGGTCAGCTGTCCCAGCTGTGTTCCCTCCCAACACTTGCACCCCAGCCTGCCTGCTGGTGGGGTGGTGTGAGAAGCAGAAAAGGCCTTGACCTTGTGTAAGCGCTGCTCAGCAATAGCGAAAACTTCCCTGAATTACCAACACTGTTTTCTGCACAAATCCAAAACATAGCCCCATTCTAGCTACTATGAAGAAAATTATCTCTATCCCAGCCAAAACCAGCAGAGAAATAAATCATCCAAGTATCTATCAGAGTTTCCATCTGTTTAGTGTTCTACTCCTCATTTGCTCAGAATGTGTTGGTTAATTTATGCTTGCAATCAAAATGCAGATGGAGAAGTTGACAGCCATTCCCTAGTATATAAGGCAAGTAGACCCAATGAATTTACATTATTCTCACTCTTGAAAAATTCGGCTGGTTTTTCCATAGTGCATATTTATTTAGCACTCTGTCTGCAGGCAGACATGTAAGTCTAGAAAGCTAACTGTTCTCAGTCAATACCCACCTATAACATTTTAGTTTATAACAGCAGGTACAGGATGTGGTTGCCATAATAACAAGGGACTGGACTTGGGGGCAGGGGGAATTTCTGCCCTACATTCATGTGTTTCATTCAGCATTCAGGACTCATATTACACAAGGAAAGATTTTGGCTTACCCACAGAAGTGGGAACTTTTGTTAATCATATTTTTAATACAGGTACTGTTCTTTCTATGCTGATATCCAATTTCATGGAAAAGAAAGAAACATCAGCTAATTTATAAAAGCTCAAGTAATTAATGTGTTTGAGTATCCCATCAATGTCAGCTCCTTGGCTAAAGTTAGAAAAGATTAAAAAACTTCTAATTTTAATTTCAGAGGTAGGCAGAGCTTTTATATGTTCTCTTTTCTCTATATCCTGAAATCTGCATTTTAATATCTTTCTGATATTCTAGTTCATATAATTCATCAACCAAGAAGATAGCGTGACATGTCACTGTCTTCTATAGGTATTAAATTCACCTTCTATTTCCTCTTGTTATATTTTAAAATCCAAGGATTCATTATTTTCTCAGCTACAGTACACACAATTTTTATTTTATTTCCTAATTATCTTCCATGGGTGGTCCTTCATAAAATATTTTAATTGAACTGGGTTAGGGAAAAAAAACATCTGGCTGACACATTTAGGCTGGCATCTGCAAAGAGTTGTATACTGTTCAGTTGTTTCAAATTGGGAAGTACAGAATTCTTTATATGTTTTGTGGTTACTTGAGTAACATTGAAAAATGCAAGCATTTTGAACTCTCTAAATAAAACTTCATTTCATCCCTTTCCAAGTTAAGATTCATCCTTAATCTAAAAAACATATGAGCATTATAAATTCAAAAGTCTACATTCTTATAATGTAGAAATTATTTAATCTTTGGAAAAGTAACAGAGTTTAGGAAGAATGTTCACACTGGCTACTCACTTTGCGTTGGTTATTTACAAAAAGATGCACACAAACAATGAACAGACAATTTTATAAGCAAAACAGAACATCTGGACCTGTTCTTGAGCCAAAGGCCCTGTATTGAGCCTGAAAATAATTTGTCCAACTCTCCTAACATTGATAAATGGGGCTTGGATGAAACTCTGAGTTTAATCCTCCTCAGAGTCTCTGGACAGAGGAACCCAGAGTTTAAACCCTTGTGGTCTGTGTGGATTTGAAGCTCCACTAGCACTCCTTGTTGGCATCTGGGAATTTGCCTCGCGTCTTACTTTCTGACAAAGTGGTTTAATGGTAGTAAAGCTGCTATATGGATATTCCCAAAGCTCTACCATGTTTTCTTTAAGAAGCTGTAAACAAGCTTGAGGTGGCACAGAGAATCTCGTTAGACGTATACCACCCTCTTGCAGACTTACCGAAGAGTCATGATGGAAGGGGTGATAGTGACGGAGCCACTGATGCAGCATGTGTGATGGAATCTGGCACATCAGGGCATACAGTCTATTTTTGTAGTCATGTTTGTAATCCTGGGGCCTGGGAAACCCAAATGAGAAATAGGCAAGTGAATCACAAAACAGGGAATGCAAGCAGTCTAAATGAAAGAAAACTTGACACACACACACGCAAAAGTCAAGCAATACATGGTAATCCAGAATCTAACCATAGATGTGGGCTGTGCTCAGCCTAGGAACATGAAACCATTTACAGCAGTTGTCAAGGGAGAATTCCTTTTCCTGCCTACGTGCTCCTTTGGCAGCTCACTGCAGGACCCGCTCCATCTGGACCCCGAGGCTGTGCCTCTCATAATTTTAACCTTATCTCTGACGTGGTGGAGGGGTCAGTGGACCCATTCTATATCCCAGCCCTTCCCTTGGCAGCCCCTTTGCAGCCTTACCCTAAGTGGACCCATAGGTTTCATGTCTCTCTGGCTATAAATAAGCTGAGGTTTATAATGGGAAAGTAGCTTTTGCTAAGAGAAGAATCTCCCCTGGCCCCACAATTCTAAGCTTGAAGGGGTTTTTAAGCAATTCTTTGGCCAGCAGTTTTCCAACTGAATGTTTTAACTCTTTCAGCTTACTGTCTTTGTCAGCTGCAGGCAAACAGTGGACTTTATTTGGTTTCAGTTGGGTTCTTATATGGGAATATCATGCTTAAATATATGGTGTAGAGAGTTCCCTGGGGTCCCAGGCTGCTTTGAACATTCTGGTTACAGTGCTCTCACATGTCGTCTTCTTCTGGTGCTGTACAGTGCGTGCATGAGCTCATCTACACCGAGTAGAACTGCTGCAAGGAACAGTAAAAACGTTTTGGCACAGAGCAGGCGGTGTGAGTCAGCCATCCAACCATGGACGGGTTCAGTGACAGCCCTTGTGATCATTGCGTAACGCAGAGGCAAGGAGGATGATGCATTAAGTTCTCATTGCGTTACTGTTCCCTGCTGAGAGTGTTATTTTTGCAGGGTGGAGTGGAGAGATATTGGAAAGGTTGGTGATATATCTGCTGCCAAGTTTCAAAAAAGTGACTACTGGCTGCCATCATCAAAGCAACTACCGGATGTTGATCTCCTAATTCTGGCTAAACTCAATAGCAAAAAAGGCAGCTATATTTTGTCTGGAGGACTATAGTTAGAAAAATGTACAGTCAGAATTGCTAGATTTGGATCTAAGGAATGCAGTGCTTATTTGGATGAGTCTTCAAAAGCCACAACAAGGTACTACACCAAAGCCACAGTTCTGGGCTGCCAGATTCTGACATTCAGGACAGTGATAAAAATAAGAGCTCTGTCTTGCTTGGTGCTGTGCATTCTTGTGATTTCTTCAGGCAAACAAGGAGTTAGAATGCAGTGAATACACGTACAAAGTAAGCTGTGTTCAGTATTCAGCAATGCTTGTTGAGTAGTTTTGGGCATAGAGCCCATGGTAATGAATGGAAAACTTTGATCAGGACATCTGTGGCCTGTCCAAATCATTTCATGGGACCCACAGTTCTGCCAGGAACATCACTCAATGGCCCTGTTAACCAGGGGTGTTGGAGCCTTTCTTCATTGTGTATGTTCTCCCAATGCACTTGTGAAGTAGGAGTCATCATTTTTTATTGGATAGAGAGGTCTGAAATGGCTTATTCAAGGACATCTGAGCCCTTAAGTTACCCTTACATTTATCCTGCCTCACTGGGAAAAAAATGTTTTAACAGGTCTCTCTGGATGAGAGAACACTGTGGGAGGATGAACATTGACAGCATTAAGCTAGAAGCCTGACTTTATTTCTAGCAGATATAGATCTCAGTTCCAGCTTGTCTCTACTTAACTCACTATTACAAATATCTTTTTTTTTTCTATAGGTTACAGTCATGGCAGTTCTGTGAATCCAAACTTGATGTTGCTTACCAGTGCAGGGTTATCCATTAAAAGTCAATTTCTGGAGGATCATCATTCTTTCCACTCTGCCTTGTATATTAGTGGTAAGAGTAGCCTTTTTTAAAGTCTGTGAAAATCACAACTGCCATCCCAAGAAGGATGAAAATACCGCTGCCTTGTAGGTGGCCCTTACAGATGTACTCTGTAATTCTTTAATTCTTGTCCCATTTGCTTTGTTTTCAAATACCCTGTTTTACAAGTCATACTTGACTGATAAAGCACTGTCTGAAATAATCCCACGGTGGCTATTAGTCTGGTCTGGTCACATCCCTCTACCCCAGCAGTGACATGTTGTAGAAACAAAGTCGTTCTCCTGCCTTTTCAGTTCTGTTTTGCCTTTACTCTCTAATGAAGAGAGCATGGTCATGGTATATTAAACAACTGGATAAGAGCAACATATACATTACCATTATTCTGCTTCTAGCTAAACCTCTGAGACTAATATAGTGGAAAAGCTTGGTTAAGAATTTACTGATAGCTTTCTTTTGCCATTAATTCAGCCTAAAGAAATCCAGAACAGCTGAAATGGCACAGCCTTTGGCTGAGCAAAAAATAGGCACATTTATAACATCAAAGCAAACTTATGAAAATATCCCAGCTGGATTTTGAAAAATGTAGGAGGGAATAGAGCAGAACAATTGCATTTCTGTTTATATTTGCCCTAGAAAGTAGCCCACTCTGAAGAAACATTTACAGAACTGAATGATTGAAAGATTGTCTCTTAGAGGCAGCAGGTGTAAGGTGTCTGAAATTTCTTTGAGTTATAATTGCTTGTTAACAATAGGATTTTTTGGTAATTATTTCTGCTCACAGTACACAGGGTTTTAATGTACATTGCTTTAGATGGAGAATTTTTTAGAATTCACCCTTTTTCTGTATTTACTTTATAATAAAGAAAATGCCATGGTACAGTAAAGAAAAATAGCTACAAACAAAATTTTTTAAAATTATTATTCCTGCTCTAGAAAAAGGAGAGCATTTTCTTACAAAAAGGAAGATTTTCTATGCAAATGTTTAGTCTATTTATAGCAATAAATAAAATTGTAAGAAGCCATCTTTCTGGCTGTGAAGACTGAGTGTAGTGTTAAGAGCCAAGTCTTAATTATTAACCTGCAAATATTATTGAGGGGTTTTGTACTATTCAATGAATTATGCATTTTATGCTTAACTTGTGACATAAAATACAGAGGACACAGTCCAAAACCCAAATCCAAACAAAGCAAGCTTCTACTTTACCTAAGTTTGTTGTACTTCTCTATTTCACATTTTGGTTCTCTAAACACCAAGGTGAAATTACTCGGTGCATTAGCATCTATATTTTCTGAAGCAGCGATGATGCTGAGACCCTGCTGTAACAACTTTGTTTAACAGCTGTTTTTCTCATGTCCTATAGAAATGTATTTGTAAGCATCACAAGCTGCTAGCAAAAGCTGACTTTTTAATAGCAGCCACTATCCATCCTTTTACTTAATGTGATTTACTGACATTTGTTTGATGACATGACCAAATAAAGTAATGGCCTCTTTTTATATGTAAGTGGTGGTTTTATCCATAGTTTATTTTCATCGTTCTTTGCATAAATGTACTGTTGATGTACATTAGAATAAAAGAAAATATTTTAGGAACACTTGGTGAAATCACTTGAATTTAATCTTAAACGTTAACCGGGGCATAAGTGACTATAATACACTGATAATCATCAAAAATCTAGATATAGCAGAGATCTGGCATCATTTACCTCCACAACTCCCAACCCAAAAAGTGCACACAGTTGCAGCAGGCTTCAAGTGTGTTTCCTTCCACTGCTGTCTCAGAAGCTGACTGCTGTATAGATCCTTCTGTATTGTCAAAGTCAGCGTAATTCTGCTCAAACCTGTAGCTTCAAGTAAATGCAGTGTACCTAGAAGATCTTTGCCCATGAGCTGCACTCAGAAGATTCTGAATTTAATTAGTGATTAATGTCTGTGTCTTAGTTGCCCATATGAAAAGGAGAGGAGAGGATATTGTGAGAAATTGAGACTGGGCTGTGCCAAAACCAGTGTCTTTTGTAAAGACTTTGTTCAGGATATTGGTCACTCAACCTGAGTGGAGTTATGGTTCCAGCTTGTTTTAAGAACCGGCCCAGCCCAGCCGTAGAGCCAAAATAAGTATTCCCATTCATAATGTAAACTGGAGTCATGTGCTCAGTTCAGGGAAAACCTTGATTCTTCTTCACTGATGAAGTTATATTTGTTATGGAATCGTGGGCTTATTTTGAGCAGTAATCTTGAAGTGTGATGTGCCAACATCTGTTATCCTATGTCACTGTGGGATGACAAGAAACTTACTCTCTCAGTTAATAACTTGAATTTTAAAATCTATACATGCTACAAACACTTTGTTCTTATTTAATGTTATTTTAGGTTTTTTCCATTGTGTGTTTATATTGAAATAAATGTTAGCTAGATATGACTCCAAAGAAAGCTGTCAAATATACATTTATTCATAGAACTTCAGTGTCAAAACAAACATGCTAGTATAAGTAACTATCATTAATAAATTTACTGTCTTGAAAATATTATAATCTCCATTTCTTTATCCTTTCTTCTGCTCAAAAACCTGGAAATGAAAGAAATTTTTTCCTAAAAATAAAATGATAGCTATAAAGCCTAGAAAGAAAAGATATGTTTAAGATAGAATTTTCTTTTGGTAGACCCATAATAAAGCCTATACAGACAGACAGTCCAGTAAATCTGTTAGGTTTCTATAGTTCCAAAACAGTCTCATATTTAACTGTACGTTACTGCTTAGAAATCAAGTTCCAAAAAGCCATAACAGTGGCTACTGTTCTTTCCCTTAGGGTCCAAACAAGGAAATCCAATGTTTTCGGGTCAGCAGTAGGAATTCCACTTTGTAATCTGACACTCTTCATTCCTCTCCTCTCAAAAGCAGTAAACCAAAAAGTTAAAGACAGAACAGATTCTCAAATCGTGTAGCATTTGCAAATCCTCACACACCTTTAATGATTTGTTGGTATGTACAGGCTGAAAGCTTCATGACCTGGCCTTTCTCTTGTCAGTTCCTGCTCTCATCACGTCATCTAGTTGTGCACTTCTCACTCAGAATTCGTGCTTTTGTGTTTCTCTAATTTCAGCCCCATTGTTCCAAACTCTTGAGGAATAATAAGAGTCATAGAAGAGCCAAGATCTTCATAATGGGGTGCTGATATAGCTCTGCTGTAGCCAGCTGAGCTATGCTAGTTAATACCAATACGTACTATGCAGTTGTTAGAAAAATATGGTTCCTTTTTTCTATTTTTTTATTTCTGGTCTCTAGCAAGTACATGGCAGTGGTATGCTTCTGCATATTTATGTAGTGGTAACAATTGGATCTTTTCATGCTCAGAGCGAGTAACTCAACTCTGTAGTCAGTCTGTAATTTCGTTCTGACAGGCTCATTACTTCTCTGCTGATGATACGGTGATGGTTAAATCTAGCTATATAATTGAAAAACAGACAACTTTTTTTTTGAGCACAGTATGTCTATCCCAGCACACTTCTGTCCTAACAGCACATAACCCTACTCGTCTGATGACCACTAGTTGTAGAACATGGTTGTAACACACTGGGTAGAGCAAGCACACTGCTATACAGTTTTCCTTGCTGCTATAATTTCTGTTTATTTGTTTTTCTGTGATGCTGTAAATGATGAATATGTATTTTTACAAGGGTCATTGCAAAGTCTAAGTCTAATTTCTTCGTTTGGACTGAGAGAGTTACACATTGCTTTGGCTGCTTGTTCTTATTTAGGATTTGTTCATGCTGGTGTCAGCATGTCCTCTGACTTCATTGGAAGACCTCAGTGCTATTTGAAAAAAAATCAGATTATTTGCAATGAAAAACTTATCAAGCATGACATGACCCGCAAACTCAGTTGGAACTGTATAACCTTCCATAAGATTTGTTTGTAGTGTGAACAAATGTGGCAGTATTAGGAAATCTCTGGTTGCAGTTGTCTGTACTTTCAATATATGTGCTTGACTTTATCTGTAGATGGTGAAATTATGCATTCTTAAAATACCAATTTCTGGAACATTTCTTAAAACTGTGATATTTGCTGGACTTGCCTAAGAAGTTCTGAGAAGTCCACTCCTGCAGCTAGTGCAAATTTCTTGGGAAATCACAGCAAGGTTTTGGTGAATTCTTCCACCTTGAGTTTCAGTACATCCCTGGAGTTGACACCTTTGGTACATGACATTTAGCTCAGATTCATGCTGTTGTGGCTTAATCCCAGTTGGCAACTAAGCACCACGCAGCCGCTCGCTCCCTGACTGCCCCTCAGAGGGAGGAGAATCGCAAGAGTAGAAGTGATAACCCTTGTGGGTTCAGATAAAGACAATTGAATAAATAAAGCAAAAGGTGCACACGCAAGCAAAGCAAAACAAGGACTTCATTCACTGCTTCCCATGGGCAGGCAGGTGTTCAGCCACCTCCAGGAAAGCAGGGCTGCACCACGTGAAACAGCTGCTTGGGAAGACGAATGGCATCACACTGAATGACCTCCTCTTCCTTCTTCTTCCCCCAGCTCTATATGCTGAGCATCATGTCATATGGTATGGACTGAGGGAACTGGGGTTGTTTAGTCTGGAGAAGAGGAGGCTGAGGGGAGACCTTATCGCTCTCTACAACTACCTGAAAGGGGGTTGTGGCGACGAGGGTGTTGGTCTCTTCTCCCAAGTAACTAGTGATAGGACAAGAGGAAATGGCCTCAAGTTGCGCCAGGGGAGGTTTAGATTGGATATTAGGAAAAATTTCTTCACTGAGAGGGTGGTCAGGCATTGGAACAGGCTGCCCAGGGAGGTGGTGGAGTCGCCATCTCTGGAAGTGTTCAAAAAACGTGTGGATGTGGCGCTTCAGGACATGGTTTAGGGGACATGGTGGTTCTGGATTAATGGTTGGACTTGATGATCTTGAAGGTCCTTTCCAACCTAGTGATTCTGTGATTCTGTGATTCTGTGAATATACCTGGTCAGCTGGGGTCAGCTGTCCCAGCTGTGTTCCCTCCCAACAGTTGCACCCCAGCCTGCCTGCTGGTGGGGTGGTGTGAGAAGCAGAAAAGGCCTTGACCTTGTGTAAGCGCTGCTCAGCAATAGCGAAAACTTCCCTGAATTACCAACACTGTTTTCTGCACAAATCCAAAACATAGCCCCATTCTAGCTACTATGGAGAAAACTAACCCTATCTCAGCCAAAACCAGCACACATACCCGAACAACAACAGAAACTATTCAGTAAATTAGAAAAACAAAAACCTGCACATTTCTGTATGTTTAATACAAGGATGTTGCAACAGAAAATTCCAGCATAATGACTTTCTGCTCATAGGAAATGATATGGGTATTGTTCATTGTCACTCTTTAATGGTGAATGTTATACAGCTGGAATTTATTCAGTGCCTGTAAAGCAGAGACAGATTTTAGAAGAGAATGCATTGGCAATTAATACACCCTATTCTTAATATGTCCACCGCCTTAGACTCTGCACCACCTTCTGAAATCAGCTGCTGGGAGTAAGTAACACTGGCACTAGCACAGGGAAGTGCAGTCTCAGGCTCTGCACTCTGCTAATTAACGAGCCCAAGACTCATGGTTAACGGTTATTAATGTCCCTTTATATTTTGCTGGTTTCTTCTTTGTGGTAAAAGATCACATAAAGCTAAAGTACTTTCAAGTAACTATCAATATTAGTTGATAATTTTTGATTAAAAAATTTTTTAGAATTTATTTCTAAATTTGTTACCGACAAGTTAAGAATCAAATGCTTGTCAGAGTGTGTCATTTAACTGAATCAGATGAACATAACTGCACTTAACTGTTGTAACTGCTTCTTTTTCCCACACTGTTGTTTTATTTTTTTTTAACTTCAAAGTCTCCAAATTCCTCCCGATTGATGCACTGATATTTTAACAATGTCTTTGTTGTGTACTGCAATCAGACAAGTGCTAATGCCCTTGAGGAATCTGGCAAGGCTGTGGGAATCTTCCAGCCATAATTATATCTCTATCGCAAATGTGATGATATTGTCAACTTCAGCTGAGTTGACAAAATGTGCTGTTGGTGTTGAGGGTGGATTATATCAACTTTCTCCATTGACTCACAAGTCTTAGGGTCATTCGTTTATGCATTCTTCACTGTCTCTGGTAGGGGCTTTTTCTTTTTTGGTACTGTTCTGGAAGCTTAGACATATAAATGCCTGCTGTATTTAAACAAAGACTGTAATCAGAAAAACTAAAAGGAAAAGCCAACAGGAAATCCTAATTACATAGTTAAAATTAAGTTACTAGGGAAAAAAAGGATGGTGAATTATAATCAGTGAAACTGAATTTTAATGGGTGTACTAATGAGTAACAAGGACAACTCATTTTTATTCATTTGAACATTAAGAGAAAAATAAAGCAATATAAAGATGCTGAATGTAGTTCCACTTACTGTACAACCATGTGGCCCCAAGTATTTGGTTTACTTATTCAATTGTTTACAAGTTATTTTATCTGAATATTTTTTCTTTAATAGTCTCTAAGTACAGAATAATTCCATTGTAAAATAATTTTGGGAGCAACAGACATTGCAGCTGATTCATTAAATGCCTAAACGTATAACCTCCTCATATTTATTCATTTTTTGGATCTCTGCCTCAAGGCATGATTATCATTTGTTCAAATTCTGACAGGGGCCACCCATTTCTCTGGTAATCTTAACAGGGTTTTCCCAAGTATAGGGAAAAAATCTTGATTTTTATTCTTCTGAGTTACTCAACAATTCTACTTTCTGTGTGCTTATGGAAGAAAAATGGAAGATACCTGTCATTGAAAAGATCTAGAAGACCTATGACTTGCAAAATTTTTATTCACTGGATTTTATTTTTTATGACCAGACTGTGAAGAAATAAATTGTGTTTGTTGTTTGGTTGTTCTTTGCTTTTTTTTTTTAAGAGGGAGTGGTTAATTTATTTTGGTTATGATAGCACTAATGGAGGTCAGGGCCATTATGGTTTTTTAATTAATTCGAAAGACGAGAGAAGAAAAGGACCATTATTTGTTTTACTGTGCATACTACATCTGGGCTCCCTGAAGTCCACTTGGCCTACAATCAGTTTTGGAAAGACCATCATTTGGCTCCGAGTCAGATGTTTCCATTGAAATCAGATAGCCAAAACCACAAGAATCTAACTTGTTAGAAATGATATCTGTTCCAAAAATGTGAATCCACAAGACTGGCAAACACACAGTAAGTAGATGACGTACATAAAAGCTTCTGCTGTACCCTTAGTTTAGGGTTTCGTTAATTTTTCTGTTGTTACATCATTGGGAAACCATCTGCACTTTGCCATAAAACATGCATTTTCTTTGTTTGCCGTTCCAAATCCAGAATATATATTCTGTGTATTAACAGTGGCTTAATTAGAAAATCCTAGTTTTCACTGTGTAGTACTTGGTCTGAAACTGCTGCATGGAATCATGTCTTCATGACCTTGCACCACCTCCCGTCTTCCCACAGCGCTCAGAACAACCACGTATACTGAGCGCATCCCTCCCGTGCTGTGAATTCCCAGACAAAACATAATGCTTCCCTTTATTGGAGCAAAGAGGTCTAGTTCTTCTCAGTTTATTAAATCATATTTAGAATTTTCTTCATTGGAATTTCTCCCAGGGCCCTCTCAGAGATTCATAACCAAATGCAACTCCCAGGACAGGTCATCAAGAGAATTAGTTTTGATGTTAAGGTAAGACGTTTGCCTACGTGTCATTCAGTGACTTTGCAAATGTGCCTACCACTTGCTTGTGTAACCATCCCCCAAATGCTAAAAAAGAAAAGGCTGGAAAAAACCTCTTCAGAGAAATAGTAGTAGCTGAAAGTTGTCATTTTGATAAAACTAACTCACCTAGAAAAAACATGTATTTTAAAGGTTTCAGTGGGATAATTAGCTATATTTATTACTGTGTGGTGACCAGCACAGTATTATGTTGTGAACTACACCTGATGTACTGTATAATTGTTCAATTTGGCTATGATGCCAAGGCCTAAGATATAGGGAATAGCTAGGTAAGATCATTATACAATGAAACTGCAATTTCTATTAATTTGGCTTTGCATGTCAGAATTTTCTTTATTCACTACAGCTCTTTACAGATGCTTTGGTACATGCGGGAAGAGCATGCACTGATGACTATGCAACCTACTTTTGGTCAATATGCCCCTTATTTTCCTCTGTCGTTAGTTTCTTCCTTTCTCTTTCCTCTTATCAGCCCCATAATTATAATTGTTAATAACATTTCCTTTTAACCAGCTGTGGTATTTTAATTCTAATTTTTTATTTATTTTTCCATATTATTCTCAATAAATACAGTGTCCTTACAATATCAGTACCATCTGCAGCTGAATGGAAATACTGGGTTTCCAACCTATTATCTAGATTTCATCTCATCTGTTCAAATAATGAAAGCATGAATTCCTAGTACTAATAGTGTTCCTTTAATGTTATCTCCAGCTAAGTGTTTTCATTCATGTTTTAATATAAATTGCTCATCACTTCTTGAAAAGCTAATTTAATTCTTATAGAAATGAAAAACACAAAAAAGCAATGTAAAGTTTTCTACTTACACACAAAATAGTTAAAGATGCAGCATGACTTGCCAACACTCACTTAGCAGCATGTGAGAGAATCTCTGAGAAATAAACAGCTGTTTTAGGGCCTGTAAGTGGGGATCTGAGAGATCTTTAATTAACTGTCTATAACAAGGATAGCTGTTGCAGAAAAAAGTTTTATGCTGCAGTCAGAATGGACCATAAAATGGGAATAAGATTATTTGGTTATTTCACAGAGACAATGCAGTTGACTCACCAGAAGACGGGGTTAGCACTGAACATACACAAATTCAAACAAATAGGCTAGAAGAGAAATTCACATCCCTTGTAGTAAGATGGTGCTGTAGTATTTACAGTGTAGACAATTTTACGGTCTGTGAGGAAAACCCAACCTTTTTCCATGAGAGCCATCAACCTACTTTGAGACAAGGAATCAAATAGTGAGGTTTTATAAAGTGGCAAGGAGGAGCCTGAGTTAAAGATCCCAACAGATCTCCCATGCTAACATACACAGATGTGCACCCGAAGGGTAAATAAGTAATAAAGAGAAAGGAAGTGTTACAAAAATGAGTATTTTAAAGGAAAGTCCATGGTAGTGAGAAATATTTATTTTAGCATGGAACTGGATCCCTTAGAAAGTTTAGTAGCCTGTTGTCCAGAATCCTCAACCTCTAGACCAGCAAAAGCTCCTATTTATGCCTCATCCATTTATATTGAGGCTGATTTTCACATTCTTTTCAAGTTGATATAGAGATACCATATCAAACAACGTGATGGATTAAGCTTCCAGTCAATATCTGGAGAAAGACAATGCTCTCTACAGGGAAATGCCATAAATCCTAATTATCAGGCTCCTTTATCAGTGTTTTCTCAGTCATTAAACTTATTTTTGAAGTTGTTTTAGCCAGCATTCTGGTCAGCACAATACTTTAATGCTAAAACCCAGTAAGCTAAATTACATGGAATTTAAAATCAAAACATTCAATGAACTTTTTGTGGCTTAATAATAAATACAAGCTATTATTGAGTTGAAATACAAAGCTAGAGTTTTACTTTATAGAAATGCCATTTTTAATGAAAAGGCACACAATATTTTCAAAGAAGCTTAATGCAGCACTATCCTATGTGAAGACAAACACTTTAATGTGTTATATAAAAAATACGAGTTTATTGCATCCACTTGGCTTTACCTTATTATAAAAAAAAAAAAAAGAATTCCACTACTTTGTCATTAACAGCTTCAGGTACCAGAAAATGTAAAATTGCTGACACAAATTTTGGGTTTTTTTCCTAGACCTCTGTTAGAGCTCTCTGAACAATTTCTGAGGTTATACGTTTTCTTCAAAATAATGTAAAATTAACAGGTTTGCTAATTTTAAGCAAATGGTTGCTCACTCCTCCAAGTTTATTCAGTATATGCTCCTTGAAAGTGTCTAATGTTTAGGCTAACTGTCTTAGATTTAGTGTTGTATGCTGCGCTGCACAGTGAAATTTCATTTTCAAAAGCTTTTGAATCGTTAAAGTGTCAATCTTAAACATCTTTGTATGTCTTACTTTTTTTTTTTCTGTTAAAATTCAGAACACATGGTCATGTCCCAAGGAAGCTAATATTGTAATGCTCTGTAGTCTGCCCAGTTACAAGGAAATTGTAACTGTTAGGACTTAATTGTGTTTCATGATTGACAGCGAAAAGCCTCCTGGTGTGAGTCGGTGCTAGAGTCAATAAACAGGCCATATAAAAAATACAGGATTCAAGTTTAAAAGGCATTTTCCCGATTAGATTACAAATCTTTTCTTTAGGCAGGATCCACGTTCTTCCAAGTTGGATAGACTTATTTGATCCTCCACATTAAAAGATCGTCCCCAAATTAATGTCAGTAGGTAGTATGCACATCTTTTGTTCTTTGGGAAAGACATGCTGTTGTGTGCCCCGGGTTGCCTAGGACATCTGAATGTCTTTAATCTGACACATGTCAGATTAGTAGTCTAGTGAGGCTGTAAACATGAACATGATGTAGCCCCACAGGACGTGAAGGATGCATTAATGCTCTTGCAGGCTTTTTTTTGAGACAGTTGCTCTAACCTGCAATGTTATTATTTTCAGTTCATATTTGATGGGTGTTGCAGGTGTTTTACAGCTAAAACTGTCTTAAGGGTATTTTTTAAATTATATATTACATGCTAACTGCCTTCTGGAAGAATGAAATACATTCTCTTAATGAAGATGGCTTGTACAATATGTCCTCCGAAGGTTAATTTTCTGAATCTTTAGTGTATTGGAATAGTTTGTGGCAAGGTCAAGCAGATGGAAAAAAGTGTTACTTCTCAGGAACCTCAAATTTAAACATAGAACAACTCTCTCTGCATTTTTTTGTTTATTTTCAGAGTTCTGGTTTAACCAAAACATCTAGTGTCTGCAAAAACACTAGAGTGCATGCTTTCCAATTTGGCTTTACAGTCAATAAGGTTCAAATCAGAAAGTAAATGCTTCTGAGGGAGAGACAAGGATCGAGGTGAAAGTGTGATTCAAGACAGTACGGCTAACCATATCCATGTAAATGAGAATTCCATCCTTCTTTTACACAGTCTGGAAATACAAAGCTGATAGATTGACCCTCTTATGTAATTTCATTTTGGAGATGGATGTGATCATTTCATATTACCTATATTCAGAAGTAGGGAGGGTTCCAGTACCTTTGTGATAAGATCAGAAAAGGAAAATAGGGTGAAACTAGATCCACGTGAGACAAGAAAGGGAAAGAATTTAAAAAACATCCTGAAGTACTGCATTACAGATGGCTGACAAGTAAGGAAGATGAGGATAGACCACCAATTCAGACTTCTGGGCTGGAAGGCATCCTTGTATCTTCTGTAAGAACATTTTTATTAGAGTGCAAGGTGCGGAAATGCAATAGTCTACAGGACAAACAAACATCATCATTTTTCCCTCCTTTTCCATCCTGGCAATGCCATGGTCAGTGTGTACCATCCTGAGCATCCAGATAAGCATAAAATATGCTAGGAATCCAATTCCCATCCTTGAATGTGAGGAATGTGTAGAAATTAACTCAAAAGCAGCACAAACTGCCAGTGGGAGTAGTCCATGTCTGTAACTGCTCTGATTTTTGCTGCTCTGGGTCTCACTGACACTCCACAGGGAGCTTAGAAAGCCTTAGCATAACCATGGTTGAGTTGTTCCCTAGGCAGGCTTGCTCGCTGGGATGCCCATTTAAGTTCTGAAAAATGTTTCAAGCAGTTATACTAGAACTGGCTTTATGGAGTAAGAAGCCTGTTTCACTGCATTTCTTTGGACAGTTTGGGTGAATCTTCGCAATTCTTAAGAAATTTCTTCAATATTAAATTGCTTTGAAAAACATGGCAGTGCTATAATCTTTGAGATTTTCCTATCTCTAATGATGAATGAAAAATATTAAATAATTTTGAGGTATATAATTCCTAGAAATAGCACTCGACTATTTCCTTTTATAATTTGTAATGCAGCCAGTAGAACTGTAGGATATTTTGGACAAAGTCCTAGAAAATGCCTCATTTGTGATAAATAAGCTAGTAGTTGAAGAATATATCGGCATTGCTTTTTTCAGCTGGGCATATGAGTTGATAGAGTAATTTCAAATATTATATGCATAGCATCCTGCTCAAGGTCATTAAATCATTTGACTGTATATGTTTTCTCTTAGCACTCCTTAGGACATGAAAAGAGGTTTTAAGACATTAGAAGAGAAATAGATTAGCACAGCTGGATATTAATGTGGGAATCTCAATAGATGAATGTCATATTTAAAGCCTGGCCTCTTTAATTATTTATACCTAATGGATGTCTTGGTTTGTTCAGTAGAAAGGATACTGCTAATTTAAATTCCCATGAATTACTGCCTCAAAGTGCACTTAAAAATATTCTGTGTCCTAGAGCCCCAAATTATGGGAAAGGAGATAAAACAGCTGTCACTGCTGTTGTGTCAGGCAGCATTTATTTGGCTAGACAGCTTTTTTTCATACTACTTACAATAATATGTGTTTCAAAAATACAGATTAGACACAGTGATAAATCTGGATCCCTTCAGTGAGCCCGATTGTCTGCATTCAATTACAGCCTTCTTAAAATAAAGTGGTGGATTCCTGCCTGTACCACACTGGCTGAGTCCCAAATTAGTTTAACAATTACTGTCCCCAAAACACCAAGCTTGGTTCAGAGTTGGAATGTGAGACCTCAGAATACTCAACCAGGGTCAATAGATTTCTCCTGACACATACCAAAGCCCTTCGTCTTTTCTCCTGTTACCTTCTTTTTAAAGGTCTCAGTCTATGAGACACTCTGTTTTAACTGACCCTATTTCTTCAATTTGTTTTTATTTTGATGAATGCATGTTGCTGCCTTGCATTGGTCTGCATGTCTGGAAGAGTGTTTTCTTCACCACTTTCCCATGGAAGCTCTAAGCAGCTCTGTCCTTTGTCCCCTTTACTTGTTCCTAGTACGAAAATAACCTGCACGCTATCAAACTAACCTTCCTGAGTCACCCTAGACTTCTTTCTCCTGTAGAGACAAAATCTCGAGATATCTCTCTGGATATTTTGGAATTAAACCATCAATCCAAATTCAGCATGGTTAAAGACAGCTCCCAGCCTTTCCTTCCAAACCTTCCTCCCATTTTCTTTCTCGCTGCAGACAACATCTACACGCTTTCTGCCACTCAGCACTGATCTCTCCCTAGGTCCTCACATGCAGGTGGTCTAGATATTGTACATCGATTCTGTAAATAATAACTTTGAGATAGTGTGTTTTCTGTCTATGCATTGCTAAAACTCACATAAACTTTATTTTAGGTCTGAACTATAAAATTCCTTTTCACTGAACTTGATAGACTCAATGCTGCTATCCACTCAGGATGCTGCTGCACCCTTTATTATTATCTACAACATAAGTTGCTAATTTTGAATGTCCTCTTCAGCTTCAGCACATCCTCTTCTCAACTCTCATTTGCTATGAAAGTGTCCACTATATAACAAACAATCTGTGATGATTGATTTGGGGCTTTTTCTTTTCTTTAAATTATAGTTTTGCCAAAAATGCTGATCAGTAGTTGTTATTTTTATTTAGTTCTCAGCATCCTTCTAGGCATTGGGATTTTTGTCTGGTTTGCTTAGTGTATGATGTTTCTGACCAGTTCACCCTCATTGCATTCTGTGTTTATAGTACAGTGTGAGTATGATCCATGACCAAGGTTCCTACAAGCTACGGTAAAACAAGTTGTAACAGATGGGTTTCCCCGTTCTTCAAATGTCTTTGTTTTTTTTTTTTTTTTGTCCCTACTGTACAGGGATCAGATTCTTTTCTATGCTGGTTGACACTAGAGGAATGAATGACTGAAAAATTAAATGTCATAACTAAGTGCTTACAGGAACAGAAGTTTCTGAAGCTGTAAACAAAACCAAGCATTACATGAGAAAGATACATTTTCTTGGAGATCAGCTGATGTTTTATATCTTACTTTTCTTTGGCGTAGAAGAACAAACAAACCACAATAAAATAACACCCATGCCCTCACTCTATTCCCTCTGACTCTTCCAGATTTGAGTCCTCTCTTTTGTATATTTTCCACCATTTTCTGTCTCCTTAACTCCATTTTCACTGGAGTTCTTAGGACAAGTTCCAATTTTAGCATTGTTTTTCCAACATTACTTTTCTCCAGTAAAATTTTTTCCTGGGTGTTTCTATAGTCAGATCACTCATTTCAACAGAATATTGACATTTATTCCAATCTTCCACAGTGAGAAGGTTTTGGAGCGGCAGCAACTTAAAGAAACCCCAGGAGAGTAAATACAATCAGGAAACAAATTTAATATTAATACATCTGAAACTTATACAGTTTAGATTGATTTGCTTATTAGTCTAACTACTTCTAATTGCAGTATGTGTACATGATAGACTCTTTGTTCATTTTTAGCTTTTTGTAGGCACAAAATACAGATACAGACATTTTTGTATCTTCTCCAATATTTTTAATAGTTTCCAGTGACTATTCACAGGCTAAGAAAGAGCTTCATTTTGAGCCAAATAGTGTGTGTTCTGCTTTCCAACCTATATGTTACTTGCTAGTTATTTGGATGTCGTAGCCTCTTTTGTTGTACTTTCTGCTATCCTGTTTTGTCTGCTCTGTCTATATTTTATTCTTATAACCTTCAGAGAATGGTTTTTGGGCCATATCCAAGGCTGTATTTGTTCAGGTGAACTTCAGGAAATTTCAGGGTAAAATAATCCTTCATTCTAGCAGTCCGTGGAGAATTTAAATAGATCAATCAAAATAATGTCAGGTATTACTATCTGGGGTTACAAGTAAACCAATGTTTAGGGAGGAAAACTGTCTAAACAAATGAATGCCTACTAAGTTAATACTTGGGAAGATCTATGAGCAAGATGAAAAACCATTATATCATCTTTTCCATCTCATATATTACTTAATCCAAAGTGTGCTTGTTTGACATCTCCGTTTCCTGTTTGGATAACGTGTATGTGCTAAGTTCTGGTGATGAGTTATTTGTTTGTGCAGTTGGTTTCAGATAATCAAAATAAAAATGTTTAGAGCTGCACATCAAAGCCAATATCGTAATTAATTAGCATTAAAACCTCGCTACTTCAATAGAAGGAAATACCAAGTTCCTCACACCAATTCCAAATAAAGAAGCACTTCAAATTAAGAAAATGATCTGCTGTACTTAGATCTGTCTGGGTCCCAATCCCTGGGCTTCAGGGCCAAATCAGGGGATTTCAGAGTGCTCCTTCCTACCTCCTAGTAAAAACTGCCTGCTCGTGACTGTTTTATAACCCCCAGAGTCACGCAGCCCCACAACCTGACACACTGAGCTTGCCGCACAGGTTTCTGCGTCCGGGGCAGTATGGTAAAAAGTAGCTATAACAATCTGTGCTGAGAACCAGACAGCACCCGATGGGGTCGGACTACCCAACAGCCCAAATTAAAATGTTCTAAGCCATGGTTGCCCTTTGTATTACATGCAGTAATGTGAGTCTGTAATCAGTTTCTTAATAACTTTACCGTAGTGTTCTGTGGGTTATAATTTTCTTATTACCCAGTGCCATCATTCCCATTAGTAATTACTTTATCCAATGGCTAAGCCTGCACACAAGCGCTGATAGCAGGACTGTGTAGGTGTTCCTGCATAACTGTTCCTGCTGTGTATTTTTAAATAGCAAAAAATTTTTAAACACTTAATGGAGAAGGAAGAACAGGCTGCTGCTGCCACTGGATCCACTATCACAGCAACCATCACAACACCACTCTTTGTCCCATCTGCTAATTGCAATGAGACTTATATGGGATCTGGACACACGTGGATATCTCTCTTTACAAGCAAACTTCATAAATGTACAGCAGGGATGTATTAGTAATTTTCTCCTTTCATTCTAGGTAAGCTTTATGAAATCAATAGGTACTTCACTTTATTTTTTTAGCAGTTAATAGATGATTGGTGAGAAAATGGATCTTTGCTATTCTTGGAATATTTGCAATCCAGGTTTTATACTTTCTGGTTTCATGTTATTGATGGGCTCCCATGGTTCTAACACATCTTTTTGAAATGGCATGGGGCATTCATCTATTTCAGAAAACACTGATCTGAAAGTAGCAGAGCCAGCTAGTACAGACATGAGCTCAAAGTGCCCTCAAAAGCTGTAATGCAGAAGGTCTCATAGCTTTTTGAAAATTAATCCTATTACATTAATTTTGTATTATCAAGTAACATTGTGACTGCTCTGTTTGTGTGAAGTCTCTAGGGTTAAAATATTCTTTAGAGAGATGTTTATTTTTGGACAGGCCTATTGAGTTGTCTGCTATTGTATGTTAAAGTAGCTGCTCTCAGGGGTCACAGAGAGTTCAGCTTTACAAAGGCACCCTTATTTTGTAGCAAAATGAATTTTCAGAGTCTTTAATGGGAACAAACAAAAATGTCTCTAATAAAACTTTTTTAGAATGTTTCATTTGATGACTTGTCCAGAAAGAAAGAGGAAAAGTAATATAAGGATACAAGTTTGGACAATAATCAGACATAAAAGCATATGCTCTATTTTCAGTAAGTGCAGATAGCTGTGTATGTTTTTAATGTTCCTCCCACAGGAACATAATTCTTGTTTTTTTGTGCTTGTTTCTTCTTCCTAAACCTACATACTTAGGAAAACATTAACTGACTTTTGGTTTTCTGAGCAGCAGACACTAATTAAAAGGGCACAGATCCAGCAACTGGACCCAGGCAGGTGGAGTCTGCCCTTGCAGAGTTGAAGACTTTGAGTCCCAAGCAGGCAGCAGGGCCAGCCTGCATTGATCCCTCTGTATCATCAGACCAAAGGAGTAATTCAGACCAAAACCATAGCTTCAAGTAAATTCAGTGTTCATGAAAGAAAAAAAGAACCCTTTCCTTTTTCCCGGGAGGAGGATAGCTTTAGCTGTGGCAAATTAAGTTTTGCACTGGTGTAGCGCTTCATTCATGCCTCTGAGATACCCAGAGTGATTTATGTTACTGACCCACTTAGTGGCTGGCTTTATCTATTGCAACAGCCAGTTGCAATTTAGCAAGTGAAGCTGACGAGAAGAGCTGTATGAAGTTATACACCTGTCATCCCCTTGCACCGGTCAGCGTATTACATGAGGGCACAACAGCAGGGAATAGCAGAGATGTGCGGAGACATGCCTGAGCCTAAACCATAATTTTCTCTGCAGATGCTTTAAATGGGTATTGCTGCTAGCAGACACGTATGTGCTTAGTGTTAGATGTCTCAAGACACTTTAGAAAATACAAAGTCCTTGAAACCCCCCTGGGTCATCAGAGTGCTGCTTTAAAGCTGGAAGAGTGTTAACTGGGATTTTAAAGAGAGACTGGTGGGAAATCGTTTGTTCTGAGGGGAAAAGGTTTGAAAACAGAAGCTTTGCAGACCGTTTTTGTGACATTTTCTTGCAATGTAAATTGTGTAAGTATTGATTGCATTTTTTTTTTCAGAAGGTCTAATCTAAGAGCAATGTTCGGCAATGGGGGGAGTTGGTGTTTCCCGTTCCCGCTTGCCATTCAATGCACCCTCCACGACTAGGTCCAACGGGGCAGATGAACTGTGATGGGAAGTGCGATGGTCAATACCGGGCCCTGCAGCCGGCAGCCGGCAGCCGCCAGCTCTTAGCCGCGTCCGTTGGAAGAGGCAGATGAAGGATCGTCGGTGATTAAAACCGCCAGGGTGGCGGGTCAGCGTTTATGTGGACTGTTTCCAGAGGCTCTCCCCTTCAGCCAGCCCGCCGGGACTGGGACGGCGGGAACACGGTGCCGCCCGTGGCCCAGGTGCCCACCCCGCCGCGGCGGCCGGCGTGCCCTCTCAGCCCTCGCTCGCCTCCCGCCCGGCCCTGCTCCGGGCGCGCCCCCGCCGGGCACGGGCACCCCGTGGCGGCGGGCGGTGTGAGAGCGGGGGACGTCAGTGTGAGGGGGCCGGTCCTGGGCAGGGCCGGGCGGCCGCGTCCCGTCCCTCCCCGCCCCTCGCCGCGGCTCTCTCCCTCCCTCCGGCTGGGGGCGGCCGGGTCGGCGCTCGCCGGGATCCCATTCCTCCTCCCTCGGTGCATGGTGGCAGCGGGAGCGGGGGAGGGCGAGCCCGGCGGGGCGCGGGCCGGAGGCGGCGGGAGCGGAGCGCCAGCGCGGAGGAGCCGGCACTGCCCGGCGGAGGTGAGGCGGCGCCGGCGCTGAAGCTGTGAGGGGGAGGGACGGAGGAGGGCCGGGGGCCGCTGGGCAAGACTCCATTCATTGCCCGTGCGCCGGTCGGGCTGCAGCTCCGCTCGGGACGGGACTGCGGCCGCAGGACGGGCCGGGAAGCCGCCGCGGAGGTAACGGCAGGGACGGGGCTGCGGCGCCGGCGAGAGCCGCCCGGCGCCCGCGGGGGAAGCGGCGGGGCAGGAGAGCACCCGCTCGCCCTTTACCCGCGGGGCGGCGAGGAACCCGGGCGCGACCCCAGCGGGCGGCGGGCGCTCGGAGGCGCCGGGCTGCCTCCCCTCCCTCCGTCCCTCCCTCCGTCCCTCTCTGCAGCGCGGAGGTGCTGCCGAGCAGCCCGCCCCGGCGGGACGCGGCGCCCGGCGGCGGTGGGAGGGGGAGCCCCGCGCACACGTACGCAGCACCGAGCGTCGCGGTCGCCGTCGGGGTGGCGGTCGCCGCGAGGACGACGGCGGGGGGCTCCCGCCGTCCCTCCTGTTCCGCTTCTGCGGGAAGCGCCGTAAGGAGCGGGGCGGGGACGGGGGGGCCCGAGGCGGGCGGAACAGCGGGGGAGCCGCCTGCCGGGTGGGTCCCACGGCGGCTTCGTGCGGGACAGGGGAGCGTGCTGAGGAGTGGGAGCGGGAGCCGGGCAGCCCCCGGCCGGGCCTGCACCCACCGGCCGCGGCACCTGCGGCCTCTCCCGGGGAGGGCGGGAGCCGCTCATCTCCTCGGCGAGCTGCCTGGCGAGCGAGGGTGCGGAGCTCACCTTGGCGCCTTCCCACCTCCGAGGTGTTCGCCCTTCCCCTCGCCTTTCTGGCCTCAGTTTTGAGGGCCGGGGAGGGAGGGTATTTTGTTTCTTAGGGTTCTTCAGGAAAGGGCAAGACGTAGATGGCCCAAGTTTCAAGTGAAGGTTTGTTGGTAGTTTTGGCGTCGCTGCAAAGGAACTCGGTAACACACCGCTGAGGTTGCATCCCATAATTCAGAAGTTGCGGGTGCGTTGGAGCACTGTCAAGTAAAACACCACGGGCTGGCAGTGCTGTGTCTGGACAAGTGCGTGCGCTGCCAGTACCTGGTGGCAGAGCAGCTGGGTTGCTCCATCGCAGTAAGTTTACACCAAGCCAGAAGTAAGCAGACGAGACAACAGCATGAGTGTGCGTCCTGATGAGAGATGTGTTATTAGGAATAACTGAAAACAACTAAAAAGCTCCAGCTGAGCTCATCTAGAAGAAAATATTATACATGTTAATTAGAAGGTTTGGCTTTCTTAAGGAAGCACTCCCAGGCACCGTTATGGATACCCTCATGAAAATGTCAGCTTGATCCCAGTCCTGCAGTGGGTTCTGGCTGCGCAAGCTCACACCTGCCAGGAGCCCTGTTGTTTTCAGGGGGTTTGCTTTGGTCACAGGCTGTGCACAGAGTGACTTCTTAGAAAGTGTCAGTGACACTAAAATCAATGTTCCAATTTATTTTTCTGAATAAAATGTGCTACAAAAATATAATACTAGTTAGTCTCTGGCACTTTCTTGAGTATTCTCTCCATGTACACCCGTTGCTAGATGCAGGATATAGACAGACTGTCAGTCAGCTCTGTTAGGGCAGTTGTTAGCCAGAGGGTTTTATCTTGGACATAGTTTTATGGAACCATTCCTTGATTTTCATTGCATATGCTAGTTGCAGCCACTCCAGCTTTAATCACATCACCGTTTTTCACAAGTTTTCCCTGTCTGGGTCATGGAGTGGGTTTAATCAGTATGTAGGAAATTGCCCACTTTATCTTTTTTTAGTTAATCATCTGTTTTTATTAAGCATTCTGGGAAATGCTTGCGTGATGATGTACCCACATGTCAGGCAAGTAACAGTAGTGTGTCATTTGCTTTTAAGAGTATAAATCAGTGGGACTGGATGCAGCATTTCCGTAGAAGAATGTTATAGTCTTTTTTTTAACCTATGTAATCAAGGCATATTCCTCCACATCTTCGAAGTCAGTTTTTATTGTGCTGGGCTGGTAAGTTTGGATCAAGAATACTGCCAGCAAAGACTGAAAGGAAGCCAGTAATTGCCATGATCCCTCTTCATGTTCTAGCTTGTATCTGTGAAAATTGCTTGTGGTGTTCTATAATACAGCAGGACAATGATATATTAAGTGCTATATGTTATTGTGTCAGCAGAATCTGTTTGGGCTGCAGGTGACCGTAGAGCTGGCATCAGGCAAGAAACCCAGTGCTTTGTTTTGTGCACGGTGTAGACATTATTGTTTAAATAATAATTACATGAAAAGGAGGATTGATTATTTTTCTGAGTGATGTGAAGAACACAATTATTATTCATCAAAATTTTTATTTCCAGAAGCTTCTCCTTTGTTAGACATTCAGTACCAGTAGGAGGCCTTCCTGGTAAAAGAGAAACGGTGTTTGCAACACGGGGACGTGTTGAACATGGGGTGCTAGCTGATCTAAGATTCCTGGTTATCCACGGCCGGCAACAACCAGTTTCTAGGAATTTCACCTTCAGCATCTTAAAGCCAACTCGTTACAAGAGCAAAAGGAAGAAGTCTCTTCACGGAGAAATAGCCCCCACCGAAGTGGCTGGGCTTCCCCGTCACCATGCAACAACAGTCCCAGAGCTGCATGGTGAAGCTCGGAGTGGGGGTGAGGATGGCTGCTCCGCTGTCCCTAACTGTCCTCGCTTCCTACGCGCACGTGTGTGTTCATGCACCGGCACGAGCACACACGCCTCCTCTTGTTGGCTGACCCTTGGCACCATCCAGCCTGTGGGGAGGAGAGCAAAGATCAACTTCTGAACTGCTGGTGGCTTTTGAGAGAGAAGCTGTTTTGTGTCCCCATTCCTTCCTTCCCCATGAACAGGGGCTTTCTGTGTCTTCCTATTTGCTGCTTTCTTCTCTGTTTTCGGTGCCTCCCTTCCCCTACAACAGTTTCCATGTCCCTGCTTTCTGCCTAGGGATAAATCATTTGGGGTGTCAATATTTTGAACTCATTTGGGAACAAGGGCAGAGGTGATGAGCGGCTGGAAGGTGTTACTGGGCTCTCAGAGCCCTTTCTTTGATGCAGAGACAATTGCTGATGTGATTGTAGCTGACAAGTCTGTTAAAATGACGCCAAAGACTTTTGCTTAGATTATTTCTTCCTTCTGGTTTTCCAGCTTTCACAAAAATTGACAGGATTCTCCTGGGTCGTGGTGCCTAAAGTCTGCCCTGGAAATATGGAAGTAACAGGGTGTGTTCTTCCAAAATCATCATTCTACATACAGATGATCTGGAATTAAGCTGAATGTAGGGGCTTTGTAAAGCCCAGGTGAAAAAACTAGTGTTGTTATCACTTGTCTTTTAAAACTGCTGGGGAGATATGGTCAGGTACTCTAAAAGCTGTGTAAATGACAGTTCTATTGTTTCATTTTTAAACAGTCTTCTAAATCAAGCAAATCGTTTCAGTGATTTTCATGTTATATTATTGAAAGTAGTTAATGCATTTCGGAAAATATTTTACTGCTGATCTAGATCTTAAATTTTTTAATTGCCTGTGTTTCTCCCTGTGTTTAGACTTTAGGAGGTCAGACATAAAGCACAGATAAGCATTTCAACACCAGTTAATCAGAGAGTAATCCATTTTCCCAGAAGTATTTTTCTAGAACACAATTTTATGGAAGGTAATTCCAAAGAAAACAAAATCTACAATGAAAAAAATAATTAAACTATAAATTAGCTGCAGAAGGAATCAGATGGTTGCAAATGTGTGTGATCTGTGTGAGTGGATCAGGAATATGTCTGAAATTCTGTACTTGGGGAATACATGCAGCAATTGGGCAATTATCTCTTCCATGACTGAACAGAAGTAAATCACAGCAGAAATGTAGAGACTGTTGTGCAGTTCACACAATCAATAAGATACAGTTTCCGATTCAGTATATGTAGTTTTTTTAAAAAAAAATCATCTGTTGCTAAAGATTAATTTCTCCTGTTTTCCTTGTCCTCTGGTCCTCGTAATTATACTATCTTTCTCAGCTTGAAGCTGTATAGTAAAGTTAGATGTAAGCTCTTCAAAGGAGAATCCAGCATGTTTAAGACATAGCTGCATGAGCAGAGTGCTGCATCAATATTTGTTCCTTAAATATTTCTCATTTATATTGGTTTAAATGTTGTTGGTTGGGGTTTTCTTTGAGGGTTTCTTTGAGGCGCATGGTGAAAGCATGGAAACTAAATGATAAACCGGGAAAATGAAATACTATAAGAAGAAGGAGAAAACATCTTGGAGGAAGTGTCATACTGTGTTGCAGCCAGTGAGAAGACTATAATAAATGAACGAAGACACACAAGGAAGTCTTACTTTAAGCTGATTTTCAGATCTTTTAGTTTTCACCTTCATATAGCTTCTAGTGCTCAGAACGGAGTAACAAAATTGCTGAAGCAGCTGTACAGCTTCCTTTGTGATTGGTGTCAATGCTCCGTTTCAAATTACTTTGTCTTAATACTCTCTGATTATCTTAAAGACTGTGGAAGTATTGTTAGATGCATGCTTTATACATGGTATCTAACATCTTACTGGTGAAAATGTCTTTGGTTTGAACTAACTTTAGAGTTCAGTGATTGACCTTCACGTTTGCTAACACCTGACACTGCATATGTTGTATGTATTCTCATGCATTGTTTATGACAATTCACCAATAACAGTATTAATGCTTTCACTCTGTCCCAGATGAATAACAGTAAGTTTTGTAGATAAAATCGTATGATGGGCTTTAATAGTACAACTGGTATTTATTTTGGAGTTTGACTGTAGGTTGGAGGCCTTTTCATCTTGCAGGAGTCTTTTTGATCCCAAGTACGTTCTTCTGTCACAATGCTTTAGAAAAAAGTCTTGTGAGTTTACTGGTAATACAAGTGGTCAACATGATAATTGTAGCAATTACAACCTGGGCCTGGTGTGAACGGAATGTTGCATTGGTTTATGAAAAGCCATACAGTTTTTAAACCAGCCTCATTCAAGCAGTGCAGCTGCTTAGGGTGGCTGAGACTTTGGGTAGCTGTAACAGAACTTTCTTCATTCAACTTCCAGGCATAATCCTTTAAACCTGATTGGAAAGAATCACCGGTGATGTGGGAGGGTAAATTCAGTCTCTGTATTTGATCTTCTGTTGAGATTGCAGATAGGGTGCCGGTTGGTGCCATCTGTGTTTATAGATTTTGCAATAGTATTCACTGGGAGATTATCTGAAAGCCAAATCAGTTTACATAGGTCAGTGAATTACAGCTTGCAAGGCTTATGTCTGGGATCATTGTAAACAGGTTTTTCAGAGTTTTCATTGAACTTTCATTTGTCAAAACCTGACCTCATCACTAAAGTACGTGGTGGTGCTAATGCACCAGTTTTATATGCTGGCAAAGGCATTTTAGAGAAGCTTTATTTTAATGGTTACATACTCTTGTTTTGTCTCTTAACTTGTGCGTATTGCTTTGATATGTCCTGCAAACAGTAATTTTGTGGAGGGAAAGCTGTAACAAAAAATATTTTCATATATAGGGGTGGTGTTTTTTTAAATCATATTGTGATACATACGCAGTGCTGTAAATACAGTTACTGTTCCTGCAGTAAAGTACCTGTAAAAGAGAAGGTGCTGCAGATAAGAGTGCAGTTTGTCAGATGTCTGGAGTTTACTGAAGCAAGATTTGTACAGAATTTCTCAAGAGAGTTCTTTGTGTGCAAAGAATGGCAGCGTTTTTCTGCACAACTATTTAGTACTGATGAATAGTATGTATACATGGTTATTGTGACAATTTTAGCACTTGTAACTCTTATTTCAGAAGAGACACTTGATAAAACCTGAGCAGAAATCATTCTGCACAGGCAAATCTGAGTAATTTAAAGTTTACGAGAAAATGTCAAATGTAAGTTCTAGTCTAAATATGGTAAGGTATTCTTTTATAGTTTTTACATGTTGAGATTAGTTTCACATATGTTAATGTATAATTCAGTCATATTTGTGCATTTGTTTCTGTGCTTTTAGGAAATTGTTTTAACTTACAAGTTCAACACTAAGTGGTGGGCCAAGTTTGGCATGATAATGAAATTACAGTTTTATGCTAAATAGAAAGTTGCATGCAATGTTATGTCTCCTCTCTGTCTCTGCATTGTTTTTTCTCAGGACAGTATTGCTCTGGTATGGCTTACCTTTCAAGAGTTAACAAAGATCTCATTTTTCTCTCTGTTTTAGGCTTTCTTTAAGCTACTAATAGACACAGTACATGGCAGCTGGCGTGCAAGATTTTCCACAGACCGCCCAGCTGATTGCTCTGCTGAGATGATAGATAATTTAGCAGAGGTATCCAGTTTGCAGAAATGTGCATAAGGTTTGTGTTGCGCATACATGTTTATTCAGTCATTAGTCATGATCATGACTGCATAAAATCAGTGTAATTACCTTCAACCAGTCTTTATATCTAAGTGACCCAGACCGCATTCCATGACAGCCCTGACAGCTTGAATTAGAGCTTGCCTTTTATCGCAGCCAAATTTGGAGTACAAAAATATCCAGCCTTTCCTGAGCTTGCTCAGTGCAAGAATGGGACATGTTAACATGAAAGAGTGAAAACCCAGTCTAAAACAGAACCTTAGGAATGTTCTAATTCACCGGCACTTGACCAGCCCATTACAGCAGAATTTACCTAGGTTTTCTGTTGGACACTGCATGCATAGCACAGTAGGTGTGCAATCTGTTGCTTTCAGGGTGCATCAGGAGTGTCACACATGCATGTATGCGCTGTGCTCTGCATAGTATGCATCTGCTTCCAAGTCACATTTAAAGAATATCTGGGGAAGGCCAGAGGATAGAAGTCCACGCTTTCAGCACAATTTCTCCAGCTCATGGCCGCCAGTCTTCCTTTCTTTCTACAGGCTTCTTGGAGTTGGACAGGGAAAGGGTCTGAATGAATAGTTTATGTGTGAGCAGGTTGTTTGTAACCTCATTTTTTCCAAGGCAGACCTGTAACACCCACCCACGCCTCTCCCCTTTTTTTTTTTGTTAAATCACCGAAAATAAGAAATTCTGCTTCAGGTCCCAAGGAAAAGGTCATAAAAAGACAGGACTGGAAGAGACCTTATGAAGTCATCTAGACTGTTCATCTGCCTCAGGTTAGGGTAATCTGTATCTGTCATCTGTGACTTGTTATAGTCAGTCTCCCTTTACAACATAATGCCATGAGAAAACTTTCTTTTTCTG
Source organism: Phaethon aethereus (assembly GCF_964289735.1). Lineage (NCBI taxonomy): Eukaryota > Metazoa > Chordata > Aves > Phaethontiformes > Phaethontidae > Phaethon > Phaethon aethereus. The sequence goes on from NC_138577.1 coordinate 27,658,798, forward strand.
TTAGTCAATTCACACCTTTCTTATTGCAGTTTAACACTATAACTGCTCATCCTGTATCTGTCTTGGACAACACAAATAATTGTTTTTTTCTTACAATGTGTTTTATTATGTTTCTTAACTATCATAGCCTTGTTCTTTAAGCTCAATGACCTCACAAGTGCTGTTTTCTGTACCCCAGTTATTTTTGTTGCTTTTCTTTGGATTATCTTCCATTACTTCACATCTGTTTTGTTCTGTCCAAGTTAAGAGTGATTTCCACTTGAGGTTTTAGTGATGTTGAATAAAATGGAATGGAATACACTTCATACTTACTGCCACAATGCATGTCTTTTTTGCAGCACTGCGATTCTTTAATGGTCAGGCAGTGATCCACCAGGTCCGCATACAAAGATGCATGTTCTAAGACATTGTCCTCACTGATCGTTTCAGAGCTGGTGATTTCCACCTAACTGTAGCATCTTGCACATGTTCTTACTGAAGATGACATTGATTTTTCAAACATTGGAACAGGCTGCCCAGGGAGGTGGTGGAGTCACCATCACTGGAAGTGTTAAAAAAACGTGTAGACGTGGCACTTCAGGACATGGTTTAGTGGACTTGGTGGTGTTGGGTTGATGGTTGGGCTTGATGATCTTAAAAGTCTTTTCCAACTTTGATGATTCTGTGGTTCTGTGAGTCTGTGAAAGAAAAATTCATCAGCCTCCTGGTAGTCCTGGGGAAAGCAATTCATGCCGATGCTAATGCTCAGGGGGAAACCTCCTTTCTCTTCAGGTCTTTCTGTTAATTTACAGGTGATGGAGGCAGAATTTTCCCAAGAAACTGTTGGTCTCCTTCCCTGTCTATTTTTGTGATATTAATACTAGTTCATTGGATAATCAAAGCCTGTTGAAACATGCACTTTCAGGGGTAGCAGCTGTTGTTAAAAAAGTACAAGTTGTGTGTGAAAGAGGAAAACAGAAGGGACAAACTCTGGCAGAATTAAATGTCCGTAAGAAGGCAGAATTTGAGGAATAAAAAAGAATTTGAGGAATAAGTTGCAGAGCAGGAAGTCTGCTACAGGCCCAATAGATTATTGGGGAATAAAAAGAATGTTCAGGGAAGGTCAGGCCATAGTAGAAAGACTAACTGCATATTTTGCTTTTTCTGTTCAGTGCAGGGACAATCTGAGGTGTGTAACACCATACAAAGAAGACTTAAGTTAGTGAGGAGAAGAAACAACTGGGGATGCGATGATGGTTTTATAAAATCATGAACAGCATGGTGAGGGTGATAGGGATCAGTTGTTCGTTGTCTCTCCCAGTACAAGAACTAATGAGCATGGAGGTGAAACTAGCAGGTGTTGGGTTTGGAACAGCAAAAGGAGGAGTTTTGTTTCATGCATTTATCATTAAGTTGTGTAACTCCACAGGATGTGGTGGATACTGAGAGTTTATACTGATTCAAAGGGAGACTGGACAAAATGAGTGGAAGAAAAAGTCTGTAGGGGATTATTAAATACATAAGCATGACCTCTGGGTTTGAAAAGTCCCTGAGCTGCAAATTATTGGAGACTGGAGAGTATTTGGGGAAAGTATGACTAAACGCTTACACTATTCTTATCCTCTTCCTCAGACATCTGCTTTTGGCTGCTCTTGGAAACGGGGATACTGGGTAGAAAATTTGACCTGGCATAATTTTAGATTTGTCTTTTTAAATTGTAAAAACTCAAGACACATTTTTCTGTGAGTTAACAGCTCAGGGTAGCATCTGGAAATCTTGTTCTTTGTAGACCAAAAGCCTCCTACTCATTTTCCTTATAATTTAAGACAGAAGTAGGTTTTTAACAAAACACAAAAATTACCATGAACATTTGTCTGACTCCTGCCAGTTGGCGTCAACTACAAATTATGTTTCATTTCAGTCATGCTGAACTGCCAGATGAGATAATACGTATTGTCTCATTTAGGCAATCTAAGCAGCTATGTCTGTAATCCTAACTTGGTTTTTCTGATTTATTTTCTCCTACACATGTGTGAAATTGTATTTAATATGGAAGTTTTTTGTTTCTCTGCCCTTCTCCCTTCTACTGTAGATACATTTTAACTGCTGACATGAACACAAAGTATGTGAGATTCCCTGCAGAGTTAGAGAAAAGACTGGAAGCTTGTAGATCTCTGATGGGGACAGAGCAGTGTAGAGGGGGGAGGATGCTGGGTTACTTATTATTCTGCAGGCACTGATTTACTGTATTGATTTAAAATGTTGATCCAATGGTACACCTTCAGGGCACTCGCCAGGAGATCAAAACCCTAGAACCACACGATGTAAACATCTTGGGGAAACATACCTCGTCAGCCCAAATTTTAATGTTAACCTTGTACTGGTAGGTTTTCTGCTCTGTCAGATATTGTTCCTCTCGCTACGACTCTGACAATGCCAGACCAGGTATCGTTCAGCCTCCTTCAGCTGGCGCGAAGGCAGCATGAATGCAGCATCCTGCCCGCTGGCAAACTTGACAGAAATGTGATTGTGTCTGCACCTGCTCAGGGGTGAATTTGTATTGCGTGGTGGTCATACCAGATGGTAATATACCAGATGGTAATGTACCAGATGGTAATCTGGCATCAGTGAAGACACAGCCATGTGTTGCACACGCATTCTTTACTTTTCTGTCGTGTATTAATACATTTAACACACTTTTTCTGGGTTTTCCGAAGTGGGTCTGGGGTTTAAATTAACCTTTTCGCTCCAGAGTGTGTCTGTAGGCTTCTTCATGTCTTGCCACCTAAATGTTTCCTCGGTTCTTGTAATACCAAACAATTTTATCCTCTTTTTCTCTGTGGTTTGAGGCATAGGGGAAAGTAACTTTGCCTGGAGGTGGAAAGCCTGTGCAGCGACTATACTGCCATAGAGGGTTGTTTTGGGGTTTTTTTGTACCAGGTATTAGACTGTTTCGTGTTACTGACGGTTGAGTTCCCCAGTTATCCTGTGCTGCTGCATTGGAGGCTGGGTTAAAGAGGGAAGAATCATGCAGGTATTGGGAGGTTTCTTCCTGAGCCTTTGTAGTCTCTTCCCATGTCTGCTGCTGAAGTTGATCACACTGAAACTCTGTACAGTTTACTTCACATACCGAAGTGGGCTTTACTGAGTATGTGGCTTTGGAGGTGAGGAAGGAAAGGCAACATCTGGGTTTGTGTGGGTGAGACTATTGAAGTGTGTTGTAAATAACTGTGAGTGCTGTTTTGTTATTGCTGGGATGTTTGTATGTAGTAGTTACTTTGATCTCTGTGCACCGTGTGAACGTTAATTGATGTCACTACAGCAGAGTTGTTTTGTGACTACCTTAAGAATAAACTGTAGGAAGACCCAGAAGTATTCTCATGTTCAAATATCATCATCTGATACCTGCAAATATTTGAACTGGTGGTGTATTTGCATGTAGCAAATACAGTTCTCTTCTCTGAAGGTTTATTAAAGCTGTGCCAAATTCAATTAGTCATAGTCAACAGCATCACAGCTGAGTATTTCAGAATTGGTAAGGGAAGATAAGTTTTCTGTTTAGAGAGGAAAGTCCCCCAGTTTTTCTCTTAGACTGAAACACCTCTCCTGTATGGACAGGGGAAGGTTCGGCCATGTTGTTAACTGATTGTACGGAGCAGTATGTCAGGTAACGTGAAGCTACTGTTTAGATATCTAACAATCTGCCTTTTAGCTGAAGAATAGTGCAAGGTTCTTTGCCAGACAATCAGGTAATACATGCGAGGGGCTCATACTTTAGATACAATCTGTGAAAACAGTCCAAAGAAAATATTTTTAATGGTTTTTCTCCATTTAGCCTTTTGCTATTTGAGTTATACTGCAAAAGAAAGAAAAGAAAAACGGCCTCGTGTCAAGCTATCAATCGATCCATCGACTGATCATTGACCTCAGACATAGTACCTACAGTAGTGATTCTTCTTCTCAGTTTCTAAGTAACCAGTTCATACTTTTTAGGAGAAAACTGTTAAACACTCTTTTTGGAGATTACATTATGGAAAGGAGATCATTAATTAAATGATAATCTAAAGAAGTCTTTACTACTTTCCTAAGGACTTTACTAAGTCCTTTCCTCCAGCAATAATCATGGTTAAAATTTTGAGTGTGGTTATAACAACAGTAAGATATATCTGTCAAAGTTGTCAGACACTATTTTATTCTTTGTTCTATGTTATACAATTCCTAAAGATAGCAGAAATTGTCTCAAATACACAAGAAGTTCTACCATTGTCATAACAGATAATTTAATAACCAATTAACAAATCTTCCATTTGAAGTTTTTAATTCTGAATCCTTATATATGGCCATAGAGTTCTCTGCCAAGGTACAGCCTGTATTTGTAGGCATTGATTTTTATTGCTTCTCTTTCCATTCATGCTTACTCTTGCGGCTAAGTAGAATATATCATTTTGTTGAGTACAATTGGATTTTTTTTCAGTGAGGATGAAGAGTTCAGATTTGCATCAAACAAGCCAGGTAATTTGGAAAACAAATATATCTCTTTCCCACGTACTTTCCTTTACTGGAAAGACTGAACAGAGACAAAGACTGATCAAAATCAGTGCTGTCATTACTCACTTGTGTTTTTCTGTCCCTGATAACGTGAAAGGTTATTTATAAGCACTGGTTAATTAAAATCCAGTGCATCAGACCTGTGTCTGTCATCTGGGCTGAGGCATCATTCATCAGCTGAGGGGGGCAGTATGTGTGTAGCCATCTTTGCAAACACACGTAATATACTCCACATTATCTCTAAAATCCTCAGGCCTTATGGCCCGTTTCAGGAAGACGTTGGTCTGATAAATGAAGATGGGCAATTACAGCCCCATTGAGTAGCGTATTGAAGCCGTTTGCAATCTAGAGGGAAGCAAAATTATCTGATACTTAGTTTTTTGAACTGACTTAGACCATTAGGTGCCCCTCCTCGTTCAAATTCTCAAAAATATAAAGCTTATTTCCCCTTTCTTTTTTAGAAAAGCAGTGTTTTGTTTTTAGCATTAGTTTCCTGTGGTTTCCTGCAAAGCCTCAGAAGTTCAAAACTTCGTTATGTATCTCCCAATTCAGAGAGCAAGCAGGTATGGTCAAGTGTTTGTTTTTTCTAAAGGAACTGTAATTGATAAAAAATTGCTAAAAACGTTACATGCAATAGTAACAAATAAACACTAGCTTCATATTCACAGACATCTAGAAGGGTCCTATGCGCAGGGCATTTTTTTCATAAAGAGAGGAGCAGGCAGAAGGTCTAAATGACGGTGCAAGGGTGGACACAAGGGCTCAACAGATGGACTCCAAAATCTGGGCTCCTCCAGACAAAACGCGTAGCGCTCTTCTTTCTCCCCAAAAGCTTTCTGTGAGCTTCCTTGCTCGGGGCAGGGAGCGCTCTGTTGTTTTTGGATTGCCAAGCACATCTCGATTTCGCTTGTGGGAAGCAAACAGCATACCTCTTAATCTGTGTTTATCTCATTAGCAGATGATAGAAATAGTCTGTCTGCTGTCCTTGCAGTGAAACTAGTGGCCTGTTTAAAAATATGTCCACCTACTGGTTCTGTCTGCTGTTCACAACTGGCAACTTCCTCAAGTCTCTTTGCTTACGCTACCATTCTGCTTTTCCATGATCCTGGATGTCCTCGTAGCTCTGGATTTAACTAGTGCAAATTAAATGTTTTTTTGTTTTGTTTTGTTTTAACATGTGCATGCTGTTACTCCATTAATGGTTGAGTAATGTAGTTATAGTCTTTTTTATGAACCAATAGAGGAATGAAAGTTGCTGCTCAGCATTGTCCTTGGTGGGTGGAGGCTGATCCTCATTTTAAGCTTTGAATTTGTCTTTTTTCTGTGCATACTTTATTTTAGGGTTTTTTTGTGTGTATGTTGTCATCATCTGACTGAGATAAAGATTTAAAGGGGAAAATTACTATATATGGGTGTAGTCAGCCTAAACCTGTCTATGCAGCAAAAGCTTGATTTTTTTTTTTCTTTGATTTTTTTTTTTTTCTTCTTTTCTGTCAAGTTAACATGCTCTCTCAGTGGAATAAATGATTTGGTATTTGGTCCCTCCTCCTGGATTATGGCTCTGCTAAGAGCCAAGTTTTTTAATGGCTCCTATTTAATCTGTCTTGTTTTGAAGATAAGGGTACATTTGGTTTTTAAAAAGGGCAGACAGTCTCTACCTGTCAGCCAGCTGGCGGAAAAGCAACTGTTGAATGAAAAATTTCATATTCCTTCTCATGTAACTTAATGTGATCAGGAAGCAGTTGGTTTTCCCTTTCCCTTTGTGTGGAGTTTTCAATGTTTGTACCCACTTCTGTGGTTGCTCACTGTGGCTCTGCAGGTCTTCAAGCTTTTGCATCTGGAAGCTTAAAAAAAATAAGTGAAGCAGTCAACGGAATACTTTGGCTAAAAATGAATTTGTTTCTCCTGTTGCCTTGGAATTATTTGGGGGTGCAAACCTGTGCAGAGGCCTATAGGTATTCCTGCATCCTCAAATGCCACTGGGGTAGCCGGTGTTCAGTCTGGCAATGGCAGGAGTTCTTGCGGTGCTGGTAACCATTTGGTGAACGTCTCTTTCTACTTCTGTAGCCGTATATAAGCGATCTGAGCATTGCCCTGAGTGGGTTGGTTGCTTCATCATTGCTACGTGTGACTTTCTGGAGGGAGTGTGTGGTCCAAGAGACCTCACAGATTTCCTGGACGTGGCCCACACTGTAGTTGTGTCTGTTACTTATTATATCCTTTCAGAAACAGAAGATAAACTAGCTTCCCTAATGATTTTGGTTTTTTCATATGCTTAAATGAGTTTCTGCCTTTAGAGGGAACTTATTTTGGCTCCTTTTCACTTATTTGTCTGTGTACAAATGCTTTTGCTTAGCTCAGCTGGAAGATTCACCACCTACATGTTGGTTTGTTCCAGCACAAGGTAGATAGTTATTTTAATATGTGAACAGTTAAATTTTTAAACATACGCATTGTCTGGAAAATACTATAAAAGCAAGTGGTTGTGTGTTGCAGTTTTGTGATATTTAATACTCATAATAATGTGATTGCTTGTTATGTAGTTAACTTTTGAGATACATCTTGAGTCTTATGTGTACACGCAGTCTTAATTTTGTCTGGTTGGACATGTGAAAAAAGTATTATTTGACCTTAGTTTACATGATTTCATAAATAATTTTTTAGAACTCACAGTTTGATCTTGTGCAGATCTAATATATAATTTCTCAGGATAGGAATCTGTTAAGAAAATATCAGCAGAGATAAACATCGTAGTATATAATTCAGCATCACGCCTCCAAAATTAAATATCAGCAGAAAAAACACATGAGTTTTATCTTGAAAAATGTTATTTAATACTATACAGCTATTAATTAAAATTAATAGCTTTTAAATTAAAAAGCAGATGTGTCTGAGAAACCTCAAAACTGTTAATATTTAAAGAAATGGTAAAATACATAAGATCTGAGCTTGAGATAGTAATGAAAAAAGGTCCGTTCTGGTTGCCTGCAAAATATTCTATGGACCAAGAAAGCGGGGCAAGAAAAAGGGTTTCTTCCCTGTTTTGTAACACGCCTCTCTGTCCTGGAGTACTTTTACAGTTTGGTTGACGTGCAGGCAGTTTAAGGTACCTGTTATGAAAAGATGTTGACAGAATCAAAGGAATTAAGAAGGAGGTGTCAAAAGGACCAAAGGGTTGTTGGGATGCTTTATGAGGAAAACAAACCTACTCTTAATGGCTTTGTTAAACGGTGGTGAAACGAGGTCAAAAAAGCAAGGTCATAATAGGATGAAATGAAGAAAATGTGGGCTGTGTGTCGGTGTTACTTTGTGTATTGAGATAATTTTCTCTGGAACTGTTTCCCATCAAATACCAAAAAATTGCATTAGTCAGATATGATAAAATTAAATAGGATGCTTTGTTCAGAAGGCCATGCTGTAACAAGCAGTCTTGCATTGACCTAGACTGAGCAGACTGTCTGTTCCCTATCTCCAGTTTCTAGGAACAGTTTCTGAGGTTTTTTTTGTTCTGTTTTCAAACGAACTTTAGCTTCATTTGTGCTAAAGTTCGCTAGTTCTTGAACTTGTGTTAGAAGTTGTAATGGAAATATTTATTGAATATTGACCTTAATATACAGAACCTGGAGGGTCACCGAAATACTTAGATGTGTGCGTTTGTAGTTAACCCTTTCTCTCTTCATCTCTGGGAAGCTTTTCCATTTCATGCATTTAAATGGGCATGTTTTCCATTATTTTTCCCCTTTTATGATTTTGTTTTTAGTTTTCTGTAATAATGTGGTTGTGTGTATTGTTCCCATCTCCTCTGTTTTGAGACCCATCAGTTGGAAGTAGAGAGAGGGCACTGAGCTGGATGAATTGCGAACTGTGTCCTGCCCCCATATCCCTCACTTGTGAGGACTCCACCGTCCCAGCAGGCAGCAGGACTGGGTACTTGTCCACTGCAGATGCGTGGACGTGTGACCAGAGAACATGTGCCAATCATGAAGCCGGAGATCACGCTATACCTGCTGTGTTAACAGGGATTTATATGTTTTGATTGTATCAGTGTATATACATGTAGTTACTTACAACTGAATATTTGAGAAGCTCTGTGTCTTGCAGTGACTGAAAGGGTGGATGCTCCATTTCATTGAATGTCCGCCAGTCATAGCCATGCAATTCCTTTCCCTTAGATCAAGCTCATTTCAAGTCACTATTATCTTAAAAGCATGGACAAATACTGGGGACTTGTATATTTTGGGTAGGGATGGTACAGCTGGTGGAAAAGTCCCCAGTCTTTCATGTGTGATGATGTGAAGAGGTGGTGTGTAAAACCTTCCACTGGAAAATTCAAATGTAACCAACAGACAATGAACTACATCGAACAAAACAAGCAAATAATGACCTTTGCTTTAAAAAATGGGGAAATGTTAATGCAGATTTTTTTTAACAGGAGGAACAGCTGAGCTATTTCCATTCCCTTTCAAAAACCTTGTAAGCAAACCCTGCATGAATTAGTAAGTACTGCTCACAATGTACTTTTCAGATAGCTCAGGGGCCATGGTCATACATTCTTCTGGTGTTTCCTGAAGAGGTGGGGTGTGGCACACTGCCAGGAAGTGTGGTTTATTAAATTAATTATCTATGGTAAATGCAAATTTTGAAGTTATGAGGCACTTGCATACTTCACAATTTTCGACAGTTTTCTGTGATTCTGTCTGCTTTTATTTTTAGTTTGTGCACTTACAGCTGATACTTTAAAAAACTAAATGTTACCAAAAAATGAACAGAATTAGTTCCTAAAGGCAAAGTTAGCTTATCCCTTTCTACAGTTATTTTTTCATTGCATTGTTGGTGACTTATGCTTTTTAAATGCATGAATGGTTTGAGTTGGTTGACTTTTAAAGAAGCAACCAAATGCTCAACCGTCTGTATTCTGGCATGGCTGCTATTCAGAAAAAGTGTTTCTAAGAAACCTCAGTATTCTGAAACATAACTGAGGGATGTTGCTGTGTGAATAGTAAAACATGTACAGTATCAGTTGGTCATTCATTCGTAGCTAGGGAATTTTTTTTTAACATGATCACTTAAAACAATTTCTGTTTGGTTTTATTCTAAAACAGGCTCAAATAGTATTTTTTGTTTTCCTCCTATAAACAGATGAAGATGCAAAATTAGATTTGAAATTGGAGTTCCCTTTGGTTTAACAGGAACAGTGCAGCAGAAGTTTGAGCCATCTTAGCTGGGTGGTGTCAGTTTCTAGATAAAATTTCAAGTATTGATTTTTGTATTGCAAACATGCTGGTTAAAGGGAGCCTGTCTGTCTTGTTTCAGCTGAAATGAAGATACTTGCTTCAAAAGACTGCATGTTCACTTCAGGACCTTGAATTATTTTATTCCCTGCTCCTGGCAGTTCCTCAGAGCTTGTATTTTTTATTCTTTTAGTCAATTAATAAAGCTTACATTGAGCATTTGAGAAAGAAATGAGTGCAGATAATAGTGAAATGAGAGAGATGTTATTTACTTTAAAAAAAAATCGTTGCTGTTATCAAGGAAGCACTCACTGACTGATGTGCTGTATACGCTAATGTATTTTCCATGTGCTGTTCATGTGTGTGGTGTACCTCCATGTACTCTAGGAACATGGTCCCGTTTTGTGGCACTTTTGGTTAGCTTTTGACATCCAGGTCTCAGTCTCCCATACCTGATGGAGAACTCTTGAAATTTTATTCTTTTTCCACCCTGAAATACAAATGTGCCTTTGGGAATGTGATTGGTGAGCAAGAAATTGTTGTGCTTACATTTGTACTTCTTGAGGATACATCACAGTGGTGTTACCCTTTTTTTAAATGACTTTGATAGAAGTCTGACTTTGATAGAAGAAGAAAGTTCTGAGACTGCATGTCAGCAGGTTTGGAGAGGGGGTTACAGTACAGGGAGGTGGTTATGTGGTACCAAATAAACAGGGCACAAAAGCCTCCAAACATTTAATGGCTGCTTCCATACTGAAGCTGGGAGTCGTGTTGCATATGTTGTATCAGCTTTTAATCTCAGAATGGCCAAGGGAAAAACTAACGCTCATCTTTTGTCTGTTGCTTTAAACCATTTTTGCAGAGCTGCCCTGTCTTTCAACTTTAGAGGTTTGTGAAGGAAACCGCTGGACACAGCTTAGGAAGTGTTCAATTTTGCTCAGAAGAGGCTGGAATTGATCAGATTGACCTAGTTGAGGTCAGGCTTTCTGAGTACTTGGTGAATAGGAATTTTTCTCTGTAAAACTGGGTTGGAAAATAAATTTTCAATCACTTACAGAAGCCTAATTCCATTTATTTATTTATTTAATATATCACTGAAGACATGAATGCCAATTCTCAAAACGTGGCAGGGCTAGATAACAGTTACACCACAAGTTGTTGATGATGTTCTTTCAGGTGCCTTCAGGAGAACTGTAGTTGTTAGTGTGACAGGACACAGTTTCCATTTGGGGGGTTAAAAAACAAAAAAGGAACCAGAGGATGTTAAATAATGCTACGAGCATTGTATCTACTTCTCTTTCTCTTCAGGAGTGATTACTGATTAATGTTGCCTGGAGCTTCTCTTTTTAAGGTGGTTATGCAGCGTTGAGTTCATGTTGATGAGAGTTTGGTGTCTTTTTAAAGTTGTCTCAGAAGCTGACTGGCATGTAAGGGATGTAATCTTCCATTCCTTTGTAAAGGAATGCTTTACTAACTTTAATGCTTGCTAACTTTATGGGAAAATAGCAGCATCAATTATAACAGGAACTGATGCCGGAAATTTTAATAACTAGGAATAGCTAGAGACAGCCTTTAGCTATATATTTGTATTTCAAGTTTATATAAATCTGTTGATCTAAAATGAAAGAAAATTACTTTTCTTAAAGTGTTGAAAGACAGACTACCCATTTGGCAGTGATAGCATTGCAGTGCCAGCAGAGATCAGACTGAAGTTTATGGAGGTATTATGCAGCATAAGAGGAAATGAATTGAAATATATGGTTTCCACCCATCAAGATTATACATGATATATATACTTAGGATCACATAGATGAGAAGAAATTAGTTCTGCATGTGCAGAGCTGGAAATCTAATTAAAAACCCCAACCCAGCATAGCTGATGTAGTCATTCTTAGAGCCCTTTTTCAGCAGCAACTGCCCCATGCCTGTTTTCAGTTGTCATAAAATTCTGCAGGATCATCCAGGCACTTTCTTTGTGAATTATTTGAGAGCACAGAATTGCCAGAGGGCCTCTGCATCCCAAGATTTGGTCTCCAGCTGTTGAATGCAGCTATACAGTTGATTTCTAGTTTTTAGAGATTCGCAGAGTATCTCTTTGCCCACCATGACATGCAACTTGGAACGCTTCCTAGTGCCAAGCATTAAACCCTGGATGTCTGTTCATTTCAAGGACACAGTGTATCTGTATTAGGTTTCAAATACACAAAAATAACAGTTTGATTTTTACACTTACCCTTTGTGCTTTAATTTATTAGGGTGGGATAATAATGTGTGTTCTTAGAATTTAGTCTCCCCCTATTTCACCTCAGGTGTCTTCAGCCTTTGGACACGGACAAGGAGCCACCTACAAATCTTGTTTCAAACAAGCCAAGACTCTGTCCCGTGGGTGTGATTGTGCTGATCACTGTGTTCAGGGCTGTTGAGTTTATTTATTCTATGAGGAGCAGCATTACAGTTGGTGCATTACTTGATAGAAATTGTGTAACTGTAAATGAGAGCGCAAAACCAGCAAGGATTTTATTAGATAGTGTTGTTCAGTATTTGGAAGAGACACTGTAGCTCTTTTCACAGGTTTATAACAAAGCAGATTCCAGTCCAGTATCGCCAACTGTTAAACAGCATCCTTTAAAATAACCAGGGCCAAAGAAAATGCATGCAGAAAATTTGGAAAAACTGAGCAGTGAGTTCTCTCTCTGTTAATGCTATTTACATCCCCATCCTCATCGACTGTCTCCCCAATTTTTAATTTTTTTTTTTTTACTTCTGGAGAAGTTTCAGAAACTAGAATATGACATAAGTGTTTTGTCTCTAGTTTATTAGATTACATGTGATGACTTAATGTTGTACAACACAGACTTGTGGGCTGGATCTGGGTTTTGTTATATGCTGCTGGGGAGGAGAGGTTAGGAAGACAGCTGGATGTACTAATGGGCAGGTGGACTGTGCTGTCAGCCCTGGACAGTCGGATTGCTGTTGCTGCCACACGGACGTGAGAGCAGATTGATGGTGGTGGCACCAGAAGTGGTCACCAGCTCCCATTGCCAGCAGTTTCGGCCTGACCCTCTGCATCAGGTTGTGGTAGGCAGCAGTATTTTGCTCCTCAGGCAGTGGGTGCTATTAGAAAACTTCAGTCTGCCTCCTCCAGGGAAAAGATGCTGGCTGGGCTGGGTGGAAATGCTGGAAAAGCCAGGCTTTAAGGTAGGACATTGTGCTTCCTACGATGGGATTAAATTAATAGGCAATGGAAGAAACGTATAAAACTAATATCTGCTGGTATGGGTTTGTGGAAAATGTATGTGAGAAAATTAACTTGATAATGTTTTTACATGAAGTGACAAGATCAGTTGATGGGTAAAGATGTAGTAGGCTTAGGTGAAGTATTTAACCTCTCAACACCCATTTTTGTTCATGAAGTAGCACAAAGGCAGCCTCGAAGAATCGGCTTTGACCTGGCTAAGTGGCAGGTGCCTAACGTAACTGTAAATATGGAGTTGTGGTTGTTTAGCTGTGTTTGCTGATAAGCTGCTGGCTCTTCACTGATCTTTTATTGGTGACATAAAACATAAATCGTATTACCCCTACCAGCCTCTGAAGCGTCACAAAACCAGAGCTTGGAAGGCCTGAAAGGACCCCTGTGGTCAGGCAGTCTGGCTTCCTGGGCCATGGAGGCATTAGGACACTTCTGAATTAATTCTGGTTTGAGCTGCAGCATAAAAAGAACACTCCATGTGAATTTAAAAATCACCAGTGATAGAAAAATCAGTCCTTTCCCTGCCAATTACATACAGCAATTAGTGGAATGACAAATAACAGAAAGAGGCAGTGATGTGGAGAGGTTGGTAAGCCGAGTCTGGTTGATGGCAATTCTGAAGTCAAAGTCATCCTGATAGGAAACACGAATAACTCCCACGGGCATGTACTGTGTGAAATGTGGCAACTCTTCCGAATAGAGGATCGCAGATAATTAGCTCAGCATGAGTTTTCAATGTAGCAGTATGCCCAGAAAGGACTAGTGCAATTCCTGGGTATTAAAAATGAGGTGCTTTGCCTAGGAGTAGAGGTTATATCATGTATTTGGTAGCGGTACAACTGCTACTGGAATACCCTGCTAATGTCCATGAATCAAAGATGACGTCTGTGACCAGGGAAGAGCCAGAGATATCTGTAGAGGACTAAGGACTATGTATGCCCTATAGTGTATTTATTTGGTTTAGAGTGTCAGTAAGAAAGTTACGGGCAATTCTAGAATCGAGATAAACTTTATCTCGAATCAAGGTAACTTTTTTCCCACTGAAAAATAAGCTGTAATTCAACACTGAATTATTTCAGGGAAGTCATATGGCTTGAGTTACATAGCAGTTCTTCCTTTCTAGCTCCATAAGGTATGACTCTGTTTCATAGAATCACAGAATAGTTGGGTTGGAAGTGACCTTTAAAGGTCATCTAGTCCAACCCTGTTGCAATGAGCAGGGACATCTTCAACTAGATCAGGTTGCTCGGAGCCCTGTCCAACCTGACCCTGAAGGCTTCCAGGGGTGGGTCATCCAAAACCTCTCTGGGCAACCTGTGCCAGGGTTTCACCACCTTCATGGTGATAAATGTCTTCCTTCTATCTAGTCTAAATCTACCCTTTTTTACTTTAAATCCATTACGCCTTGTCCTATCGCTAAAAAGTCTCGCCCCAGCTTTCTTAGAAGCCCCCTTTAAATAGTGAAAGGCTGCAAGAAGGTCTCCCCGGAGCCTTTTCTTCTTCAGGCTGAACAACCCCAAGTCTCTCAGCCTGTCCCCATAGGAGAGGTGTTCCATCCCTCTGATGATTTTCATGGCCCTCCTCTGGACCCACTCCAACAGGTCCATGTCTTTCCTGTGCTGAGGGCTCCAGAGCTGGATGCAGGACTACAGGTGGGGTCTCACCAGAGCGGAGTAAAGGGGAGAATCCCCTCCCTTGACCTGCTGGCCACACTGCTTTGAATGCAGCCCAGGATACAGTTGGCCTTCAGCTGTGAGTGTACACTGGTGCCTCATGTCCAGCTTTTCATCCACCAGTACCCCCAAGTCCTTCTTGGCAGGGCTGCTCTCGATCCCTTCATCCCCCAGCCTGAACTGATACTGGGGGTTGCCCTGACCGAGGTGCAGGACCCTTCACTTGCTGGTCAGAAGATTAGCTAAATTTCTAGCTGTGTGTATTTGCATAAAGACCATCTGACAAAACCGTGGCTTTCATATGTCAGATTCTGTGTTCCCTACAGTACTCATGAAGATTGAAGTTCCTTAAGGTGTTGCATTTTGAGAACTCTAGAAAAAGTCCCAACCAAAAAAAAGAAAAAAGTTAGTGGTGATTGAAATTGGTTGAGCCTCAGCACAGCTTTCAGGTCAGTGGAGATCACTAGTGCATCTCTGGGTGTGCTTTCTACCCTAGTAAACTTGTTTTGAGGTAGTCCTTCCTGCAGCGCACTCACGTACACATCAGTGCAATATTACTACATTTAACTGGGCAGATGGACCCCACTAGTGCTTACTTTGGCAGCAGCCTGTGGCCTACAGTTTTTCCCCTCTCACAAGCTTGAACAGTTTTTTGGAGACTTCTCTTGTATGAAATGATACATTCTTGAAGAGAGGAATGTAATTGAGAACGTCTGTAAATCCAGACAATTTCTCTAGATACAATACTCTTCAATAATAAACTGTGGCAGCTGAAGAACTGCTTTATTTATACCTGCCATGTCTTATTTCCAGGCTGAAACACCAACATGTGTATTTGATTTCTTTAAAAAAGGGTGTCTTCCCAGCTGCAATACATGACTTCTTCAGGCCAAAAGGAAAGATACCTTCTTTGGAGCTTTTGTCATTGTCATTCCGTTGTATGTCTATTATCGGTGCTGGTTCTGCCCTGATCTCATTAGCTGAGTGTTGCCATGTCACCAAGGTTCTATTTGATTTTGAGGTCTTTTCTTTCCAGCATGACTTCTTCTGTTCCACAAAAAACCCAAAACAAAACACCCAACCCAAAAAAGCAATTAAAATTCTTGTCTTTTTTTTTGCCCTTCCCTGCAAAATTAGCTTTGTTTGAGATCCCTTACGGTATAGTAAAATAAAAACAAACCTTGATCTGATGTAGTGCTTTGAATAAAATCCTGTGTACTGAGTTATGCTGTGAAATAAAGCCTTCACAATGTATTGATTTAAATATAAACTTCGAGACACATCTGGATACTTAGCTTAAAAAATAGATAGTACAATGCTTTATTAGCTGATGTAACTGATTTCAGATGTTAAAAAAGCGAATGAAAAACATGCCTGAGCAATGTAGACTTCCTATTATTTTGCAAAAACAGTAGTTTGAAAATAGAGTAAAAATACAAAATAAAGTCAAAATGCTAGAAATATCAAGCAAGGTCTGGTTTTAGTTCATGTTATGATTTTTCAGTCTGAGTGTGCAATGGCTTTTACCTAACAAGGAAAGGAGTGAATAATCAGTTGTTTCTAGCAATTAACTGATCAGCCTGTAGGGTGATAATTAAAATGAGTCATGCATGTAAAAGGAAACTGAATCTTTCTCTCACTTGACTCATTTTTCTTCCATAAATTTGTTTTCCAAATGGCTTGCTTTAAAATTCTGCCAGAAATTGATATATTAAGTCACTGGTATATTAAGTCATAAAAATGCTGGGTACAACTTCAAAGCAACTCCTTGTACAAATTCCATCTAGAGCTGAAAAATTCAGCACCTGATTCACGTTACCTGAGCTTAGCGCCTGCAATGTTTGTAGAGTCAGTAGAGAGAACTGAAGATTTCCAGGGGAATGGTGAGGTTTGCAGAATTAGCTCATGGGGAGTGTTGCTTGTCTCCTGCCTACCTTTGGAGTGGAGTACCTGGCTGGTGGGTGCTGGTCATCTCTACCAACATGGGATCCTCTCCTGAGGACATGTAGATAAAAGATCTGTGCCCTGTTCTGTGGTCCCACAGCATATTGGTTAAAGTGGTAGTGCCGTCACCACCCTTTGCCTGCCAGTTGGGGTGCTTGCACTGAAAATGGATGACCTGTGTTCACATCTCTGCAGGCTGGGGGACCCATCTGCAGTTGCCACTTCAGAGTGGTGTGTCCTCACCACCAGGATACAGAATTGTCTGAGGGAGAGGAGGTGGAGGATTTTCTCCTCTTACTGAAGCTGACCCACTCGTGTTGGGAGGAAGAGAGCCAGGAGGAAGGAGAATATGATTGAGGGAACCTGATTCTGTGCATCTTTTTAGCTGGTACCTGCAGTCGGGAGTGGTGTCTGTAGTTGGGAGTGGGGAGTTATCATTTCTGGTCCCGAAGCTTAGGAGCGTGACTGGTTTTAGGTGACTTCTTAAATATATCAACAATACAGAAAGTCCAAAGACTCTGGGGAGTGTAAAGCATGGCATCCATCTCATGTTTTAATCAGAATTCGGGCTTGTTATCTGCAACTGGTGATGAAGGCAGGTGTTGGGCTTCTGGTACAGTTCTGTGTGTGAAGGGCACCCATGTTTTGGCACTGGTGAAAGAAACTCTCCAACCCAACAAAAAGCCGGCTGCTGAGCTGTCAGTACTGTGGGGCAGGCAGGCAGGCTGGCTGCTGCCCCGTTGTCTCATTAGACTTGTATTTCAGAAGCTAACTTCCTCCCAATTCTAATTTTAGGTGCCAGCATAAGCAACTTGATGTTAACTTTATACACCTAATTACTAGCTGTGTTTGAAAATTTCAATCACAGTATCAGCAGAAAAAGGGAATTACATGGTATTTGCTAATATATTTTGGAAGCATGTGATGTGATGTATCCTTTGTTTATCACCAAGAGACGTTCCTCATATTCAAGGCTTGATTATTTCCAAGGAGCTGAAAACCAATGGCTCCAGTAAAAATCAGTGGAAGATGTAGTGCTCACTGTGCGTGACTGCTTTTTGTCATAGATCAAAGGGAGGTAATCTTGGTTTTCTTAAACACACTAGGATTAAAGGTATTTTCTAACATATCTTTTGGTGCTTCCTTAAGAATGTTTACTTAGCGCTGTGCTAAAATATGTTAGTTTTTCCAAAGACATTATCTGAAATGGATTTTTTAAAAAAAAAGGATTTGTTTTCTAAAATTGGTATAATCCTTTACTGAGGAAATATAAGAAAAGACTCTGCTCTCTGCTAGTTGAGAAAATGAGATTTATCCAGCAATTTACTTCAAATGTTTTACCAGGTAAATTTTTCAGAGATTTTCTTTCTACTTTTTATCCCCCTCTTTTTTCTTTTGTTAAGTAAGATTGTAAAGACTTTAATTGAGAAAATTGGTTTAAATTAGTTTTTCAGATCATAAAGAATCAGAAATAGCATTCAAATGACCAGGTTCCTAGTTATAATTAAAGTAAACCTTAAAAAAATGTTACTTCATGTGTAAATGTTGCCATTTGCTAGTGGCTATTACATATACTTCCACATCAAAGGAAATGGGCTGCAAATAATTTTTGTAAGGCTAATTGGTTATACTTTCTGCAGACTGAAAATGTTAATGTTTAAACACATGGAATCAAGGGGTTAACTTCTCTTTAAGTGATTATTCAGACTGGTTAAATATTTTGCCAATTAAGAAACAATAGACTTTATCTCACCCTCTAGAGCGGGGTGGGGATTGTTAGAGCTTGATCATTTATAAGCTACACTTGATGTAAGGGGCTAATGTTTATTGACTGAACTCTTGGGTTTAAGAGAACTCTTTCTGAAATACAACGGGATCTAATTTTTTATTTCATGTTGTTGCCAGAGAAGTATTGTGGAGGGTTTTGTGTGTGAGTTTTTTCCCCCAAAACATCGAAAATAGTTTAAGTTACTGATGCAGGTAACTAAAGGTCTATGGAGCTTTGCTTGCTAGAGATGCAGATGGCAGATGCATTGACACGGAAATACATATGTATTGAAAGTATATTAATTTGATTTAAAAACAGCTATTTTGTGTATGGGTTTAAAATCTGGAATATCTTGAAGACTGTTTTGGATTTATCCTGCACTTACTGCGAACTGAGCTTCACTGTATTTAGTGTGTAAGTAGTATACTGGCCACATGAGGATTAATTAAAACTATGGCCCTGTCAGATTTTTTCTGCAACACCTGGAATAGGAGTTTGACATGGAGAGGAGAGCTAGAAAGAAAAGGATCAGGTTAATTTGGCATCTGATCAGGAAAAGGAGCGTGGGTTTTTTGGTCTTTTGTAAGGAGGTTTCTTTTTCCTGCTTGTATCCAGGAAAAAGAAACATTTTTCTGGGAAGGTAAGTCTTGCTGTGGTTGGGTAGCAGCAAAGAAGTGGGGCTCTGCTAAAGGCATACAGAATGTCCTTTTCTTGAGCATTTCTTCCCTTTTATTTGGGATGTTGGTCATCTCAAAGGAACATAACTGAAGAATGCCTTCTGACCTAGTGAACCAAAACGCTGCACCGTTTCCAACAGGATCCAGTTCAGGCAGGTTTTGGGAAGCTTGATGTGGTCAACAGAGTGCCACTGAGCTGCTCCTTGGTGAGCTGGGGCCAGGGGTTCGCTCACAGCATGTGTGTTGCTGGACTGAATGCTGTTACTCTACTTACAACGCTTTTGTAATATATGCCTGTTTTTCTGTGCAGTATGACTTCATACATTTCTGTTACTCCCAGAATTACAGGAATCTTTGTGTCTTTATCTCATCTGTTAGATGAACCATTGTATTTGTAATACCAAGTTGCGGTAAATTTGTGATAACTAGGTGCTGTTCTTGAAAGCTTGGAAAATCCTTATAAAAGGGTGGTTTGTTTGGGTTGGTTGTATTTTTTTATTATTTTTTTTTTAATCTCTGCCTTCTTAAGAGAGGAGCTTGCCAATTCTCTTGCTTGCAAAGGATTCAAATGAAATCTTATCTGAAAAAAGATTTCTTTGTCTAGATTGGGACAGGAGGTTCCTCCAGTGTCACAATTTACTTTGTTATCACTTACAAGGATAAAGGTCTGTTTTCCATAATGGCCAGCTCTTGATGTTTGTTATCAGGAGAAAATTTAGCTTCAGAGGGTACCCACCCTTACAGGGGTGAAGCTTGGGTATCAAGTTTATCCTGACATAATTTTGATACTCCTCTTTAGGTAGGAGTATTCAGATGTAATGAGGCAAATCATTTTTTGTTTGCTTTTTTGGTCATTTGACCATTGAAGAGTGCTGCTGATGTTCAGAACAGTGGTAAATGGGCAGATTTTTTAAAATGCTGTCTCTCTAGATTTAAAAATCGCACAACAGAAGTGCTTTATCACTTGAGGCATACTTCAAGAGATCAGATATGTTTTCAGATATGGTCAGATAAATTAGCTTGTTAACCGGTGGATAAGTTTAGGCCATTGAAATTCCTGTTTGTTAATTAAGCTTGTAATTCTAAACCACTGTTTAAAATACATGTAGTATTCTAGGAGATCCTGGATGCTTGCATAATGGAAATGAAAGATGCAGGTTTGTGTTTTGATGTAACATTAAGTACCCTAAAAAAGGTAGGTCAGTAATTAGCAGTTACCATCCTGTACTTTAAACTTGGTTTTCTCAAACAATGAAGGTAAGTGGCAAGCATTAGGTATGGTTCCGTGGAAGTATCATATTTTCTAACTAAACTGAAATGTGCATTTATCCTCGGATAATTTTATGCACATATTTGTAAACTACATCCATTTGTTGGCTACTGCACAAAATACTGTGACTATGTCTGTCTTAAAATATTTAGGACACATAATGCTAGCATGTCCTCGTTACTTTATCTACAGATGTTTTATTTTAATGAAATAGTGTGCTACAAGCTTAACCATGTTTGTGTTACTCAAGAAGAAAATGGTTTTGTTTATGTTACACTGTTCTACCCTTCAATCAGTTAAAACAAACAAGCAAGCTAATAACATTTTTAGGTAGGTCTCGCCTAAATGAAAGAGTTTCTGTTTATCTTCTGCCACGGCTGCAGAAAGCCTTAGCATGAGCAATTACCAAGGCCGAGTATTTGTTCACTACTGCAGTCCTAATCGAAAGCAGAGATGTCTGGAGTCATCTGAAAAAAACTAATGTGTGGGCCTGACTCCTGTCAAATGATCCAAGAAAAAATATTACAGATGGAGCAAATTAGAGGTGTTCCGAGATCCATCGGTGAAGCAACCTTTCCCAGTGGTACCTGAAGAGGGCAGTCTTGAGAGCAGCCCAGTGTCTAGGTCCCCCAGAAGTGAATGAGGGGGGACTACTCTTCCCCTCTCCCAAGCTAGCTCAAGAGAAAAAGTATCCAGGCTTT
Source organism: Phaethon aethereus (assembly GCF_964289735.1). NCBI lineage: Eukaryota > Metazoa > Chordata > Aves > Phaethontiformes > Phaethontidae > Phaethon > Phaethon aethereus. The sequence continues at coordinate 27,679,839 of NC_138577.1, forward strand.
TAAATGTAGTGTCTTGTTAGGAGGCTCCGTCAGATGCTGGCGTAAGGGAGGGAAGGAGACGGGGCTGAGTGGCCAGGCGCGGGGCAGTGGGAAGGGAGGGCAGGAGGGGAAGGCCTCTGTCAAGTTCCGCTTTGAGTGACAAGAAACCTTCAGACCGGTTCGGCTGCTCCTGAAACCGCAGCCTTGGGGTTAGATGCAAGCCTCTTTTCTTCTACCAGATGCTTTCCTTTTGGGTGCAAAAGGGGCTACTCATCATTTTGATCAAAGGAGGTCAGTGGATACAGGAGACTGTAAGATGTATGAGAGTTTTAAGAACAGACCTCAGCCTTGGCTGCCTGTAAAGGCCATGACATGACTGATAGGAAACCAGCCTTGCTCCACTTCAGATCAAAGCTTTGCAATCTGCTCCCCATCTTATTTCTACTTCCAGATAATTGGGGACAAGCACAGCAGGACACTGTCTGTCTGACACATCTAAATAAATTCTTAATGCGGAGATTCTTCTTCAAAGCATTCTCCCTTTACCCTCCCCAGCAGATGGAAGGAAGCCATTTTGTTTTCACAACTTCTGTCGTTTCCATTTGATTCTCCCCTGAGTATCTCTTTTTCCAGGGTTACAGTAGCAGTAATGTTAGTTTTGGAAAGAGGAAAATGAGCTGGTCTGTTCCTGGAAATCCAAGTAGTGCTTTATGCAACAAGGAGAGCCGTGGTGCTGTGGCCCCTGTACATAACACTCCGGATTGAGGAGTGACTGGGAGACGTGGCACTGGCCGCGCTAAGATGAGCATGTCCAGGTACAAGGGTATGCCCTAGAAAAGCATTAACGGAAGACACAGTTGTTGGCAGTGAGGAGTAAGTGATATCACAGAAACAAAGCATAGCTCCTCTTGAGACCTAGCAAAATACTTGCTGACTTGCAGAGACATAGTCAGTGGTTGAGTTACTTACCCGGTGACTATGGATTTCTCCCTTCCATGTCCTCATGTGCTGTGGGGATTACCCACTTCTGCATCTGTTGGTGGTGGAAGCAACTTCTGTTTGAAGGGATCTTCCTGAGTCTGTTCAGGGAAAGGGCATTTGAGGGTCTGCTCCGTTCACCTGCCGCTCACCGAGGCGTCACACTGCTTCTGTCTACACGACTAGCAGGCGTGCACTGGTGAGTACGTCAATATTTGTTATGGAAAATGCAGTCGTTTCTGACCTGCAGGGTGATTCCCCTGTGCCAGGGGAATCAAAGTTTCCTGTGGCTATGTGAACTGTCCGCACACTTCTTGCGTTTAGACAAAGGAAGACAGACCAGCGCGGGTGCGATGGTGCCGGCAGGCAGAGCGACTCTCGCAGCTGGCTCAGAGTAGGTAGTGCATCGCGAGTCCTGCCAGTGAGTTTGTGTTCAGTCTGTCTGCATCTGGAAACTGCTAATGATAATCCTATTCTGCCAGCCAGTGCGTGAGGACATAGTGGGAACTGGTGGGGTGTTTTTTCTCCTTTTTTTTTTTTTTTTAAACGCTGTATTTGGATAAGATTTTTAAATTTTTACTCATCATTTCAGTAGTTACCTGTAATGGAACAAAAGATAGGACTGAGAGAGTGGCCCTGACACTGTTTTTATACATTTCTGGCTGGAGAAATGGCATTTCTGTTGCTCTTTGGTTTGTTTAACAAAACAGGAGGCTTTGCAAATGCACCTTGGCAGAGGGAGTTTCCTGGTGAATAGCAGGCTTCCATCTGGGTTTGTGTGGATTTAAAAGGAGTGTTTGGCTGATGTGGTGCATTGCTGAGCTAGGCTCCAGAAAGACGTCAACAAGTGGTGTGCTGGTTTATGTAAAGTCCAGCAGTTAAATACCATGTTAAACACGTGAAGCATGACCTTAATGACTTTTTATGCGAGTTTTGGGCAAAAGTATGATGATATTATGGTGATGATATTAACACATGCAAGAAAAGTATTCTTTGCAAGGATCCCAACATTAAACGGTTCCTTAAGGTACAAATTTTATTCCAACCCTGCAGTTTATAGTTTGTGACTTCATTTCTCCCAATACCATATTAAAACGTCTTGCTGTATCTTGAGAACTATGGCATCTCCACTGGGAGATTTTATTTGAATTTGAGAACTTTCCTAGGAGAAATAAATGTTTCTAAATCATGAAACCATTCCTTGTAACTGTCATGACCATTCACTGTCTTGTATTAATTTGAAAACTGTTCCTCCTTCATTTTAATATCATTACTGAATCCTTTAGGAACTTTCTGCCCTGAACAGTTGTACAACTTAAGTAAGGATCTAGTTGTCTGTCAAGTGCTAGTTCAGTATTGTGCACTTTTCTTTTTCAGTCTTGGTCCTTATTTACTGCAGATGTTATCAGTATATAATTTCTGAGGGAGCCCAGGAGAGGGAGAAAAATGCAGAGGAAAAGAGCGGGCAAAGGAGGGGAATGCTTGTTTATAGTGTGCTGTGTGTCCACACCGGAAGACAGTTTTTCTGCTCTGGTTCCTGGAGGCACAGATCCCATTCTAATGGATCTGTGGACCTTGATGTACGGAAAAAAAAGCTGTAATGTTTACCCTAAACTTTATTTTCTTTAAAGGATAAGTTTGCATCAACTGAGTCAGTTTAGTTAATCTTGCTAAAAAGTGGAAATTGACCTTTTAGAGTTTGAATTTGTTACTAGGTAGAACATAGCCTGTTTTGCAGAATGAGAAATTAATTGAAGTATGCTTAAAATAATCTGCTATTCGGGAAAGCACCTATTACTGGAAAATACAGGGCTTACGTAGTATGATATGGCTTCACAAACAGCAGTGACATACAAGGAAAGTGACCAACTGTATTAACGGATTTGGATAAAAGTGAAAAGCAGGTATTTCAGATGTAATTTTCCTTTGTGGCAGGTTTAACTCTTCTGTTGTTTAATGGTGAGGAATTTGATTCACTGTTACCTTTTGAGTTTTCCAGCTGCACTCTTATTCCTGCTCAATCTGTGCTATCTGTGGCTTCAGGCTATTCCAGGCTTCAGCACAGATGAGAAAGCAAACAACCCCTGCCATCCAAAACCAAACTAATACAAAGCCCCTCTGAAAGAGTTTTCCTTGCCTTTTTTCCCCCTGCTGTGACATACATGCTCTGTCTTGGGATTTGAGATATTCTTTATTCAAGTTTTATATACTGTTCCTACCCAGTAAACTTTAAACGACTAAGAGTTAAAGCATGATTAATTGCCTTTGCTAGTTAGGTGGGACTGAACTACATCTTTGCGGGATGTCAAAAGAAAATGAGTTTGCTTTATAGTTTCAAAAAAGGGAATGATTTTGTTAAGGAGAACTTTACATCCAGTGCCTGGAAGATGTCCAGAAATATTTGAGAGGCACTGATAAATTTTTGAAGCAAAACCTTGGAATTCAAATGTTGTATAAAGCATACTTTCTACCAGTAACATACATATACTTGCATTCTGTCTTTCTCTTTTGAGCATTTTATTCTTGCTCCTTCACAAGCCTCTTTTATTTTCTTTCCTTTCCTGGACCATCACCATTCTCTGTCGTTGTGGTCCTTGAAAAGAAGAAATGCAGATGATCACGTTCTTGAACATAACTGGTGAGGGTTTTACAGGGTAACGTGTCAGCCTTCATCTTGTAGAGTTATGTTATATTTGAGATTCTTTTGCTTGATTTGAGGTTTGCTAAGTTTTAAATACCAGCATTGACTTCTGAAGGTACTCCAAGGTGTATGTTTTCAGTATGCCCTCAGTTACTAGCAGTCAAGCTTATTTTAGAAGCTTATTCTCAATGGGGCAAACTTTATAGTAAGGCACAGGACACTGGCACTATCCTGTTGTTTAAAAAGAGCTGTTTGTTTACTTCTGGAAAATGTGGGAACCGTGAAGGAACCAATGTTGCAAATCTGCTGTAATCAAACCCCAGTGAGACTCATTGTAAGGAAAAAAACACCATCATATACTACTGAAACAAAAGTTTTACAGATGGGCCTGGTGAGATTATTTTTAGATTTATAAATGGGTTGAGTGTTATCAGTAATACTTTCTTTTACTTGAACTACCAATGCTTTGCCAATTTTTCTGCTTAGCCACTTAGAGATTAGATTAGGTTGTTTTACAAATAATTCTTTTTTTCTCTCTAGAACCTTTGTTTTCAAGATCTACAGATATGAAATAAATAATTTTAAAAAATCAAAGTGGATTTTTTTCAACAGTAGAGAAGTAATGCAATATGCTGTCTGTTAAACAGATTTTTGGAGAAGATCATTGGAGGCTGCTGAGCCTAGCTCTAGAAAATCATTATACAAATACAAGCACAGTCTTTGTCAAGCTTTATGGATCACCTACTTTTAAAATAGGCCCCAAGAGTAGAAAAATTGCAGATTAAAGAGTAGTGTACTCTATGCTTCTGTGTCTTGAGTTCCGTTGCTTCTGAAATCTGATTTTCCCAAAGCTCTGTAGAGATTACAAGCAGTAAACTGACTGTATTTTGGTTGCTATGAACAAATGAGGAATTTGAAAATACAGAAAGAAGAAAGCAGCAATTGATCCTGGTGTTACACAGGAACATCTGTCTGGAGTTTCAAAGGCAGCTAGCTGTCAGCTAAGGCAGATTTTCTGTCTGGCTGTGTAAGGATTGTGTGAGCTTGTTGTGTCTATATTGAAGCTGCTATTGTTCTCCTGCTGTGAAATGACAGATGGATGTGTCTATCCTGAGAGATCTGCGACTTTTGGCTGACTTGTACTTTCTGAATCCATGCATAATAGAGCTTGCTGTAGTCCTTAAAGAGGGAAGAAAAACAAAAATAAAAAAAACCACACAACACAAATTAAACATATGGTGCCAGGCTGTATTGCAAAATCACGAAAAGTATATTCCTTTCTTCTTTCTTAAGACAGATAGGTTATTTTTCTGAAGGGGAGCTATCAGCTTTTGATTTATTTTTGTAAGGAAGTAACATGTCCACAGCATATGTATGCATATAGTTTCCTCTGCCTTAGATAAAACAAGCTATAGTGCTATTCTAGACTATTCACATAGACAAGCAGTACTAAAACTTGGGATCCTGAAAAAATATAATGAAGGAGACTGAACTTATTGAGAGTTTGGGAGGGGAGTGTGTATAATTCAGAAATACATGTTTTGTTTTCTAGTGGCATGAATCAACATGTCATTAGAAACATAATATTTAGTTGTCTAATGACTTGAGTTTGCTTTACTTCAGATGCAGTATAAATGTACATTAATGTGGTTAATAAATACATTTTATGTATCTGAAAACAGGGTTTGTCTGGCAAATCTTATTAAAAACATGCAACTCCATTCAGCTTAGATAAATGCATTTTTGTCTTGAACTAAATGATAATAACATGAAAAAAAAAGGAAAAGGAATTGGCTCTAGTTTTGCAACATCTATAGAAAAGTACTACTGAATTAACTGGGATCACTGTTATGAAGTAAAACTAGACGCCAATGCTTCAGACACTGGCATTCTTGCTTCTGTGATGTTCCTCTGCAAGTTTGTGAATTGTTAAGGTCTGCTAAGGCAATCCTATGCACTGCTGTAATTGTTTTAACTGGGAACTATAAACCACCCTTCTAAACTGAAGGATCTGTTTAAACAAAGTGTTTATTTAAGTCCTGTACAAACAAATACATAATGAAGAGCTATATATTGTAGAAGGAGAAAACGTGGAATGGGCTGTGGGTTAAGGCATAATTTTTCTTTTCTGGGATGTTTTGTTGTCATGTGAGTAGTAGGTGCATATTTTCCAATTACTAGAAGGATGGCTGTTAATTTAGTTAACTATTTGGCTTGCCTTTCCTCGTGCTGTGCTTTAGACAGGTGTGTAACAGCTCGTCCCTGTGTTACTTTTAGTTCCGTACACAATAGTTGAAGGAACTGAATGAGGCAGTGTGACGTGTATCTGTTACATGGACACACAGCGGCATATGAGTGGAAGCAAGTCACTCCCGAGCAAAGGATCAGTCAGAGTGAGCAAGTCAGTGTCAGCCAGTCAGTACGTCTTTCTTTTTCTTAAACTAGTAAGAGACTGTCCAATCTAATTCCTTTAGTCGCCGTGTTCTGTGAAGTGATTTCTTCCTGCTAATACATAACTTTATAATCAAAAAGGATTTGTTCAATTCAGTGCAGTATATTTGACGTCCAGTACAGGTATTATAACCTTGATCCCATTCAGTAAAATTTTGATCCAAATCCCAATGGAAAGATTCCTGTCTAACTAAACTGATGATTGCCCATGTGGATCAAGAGTCCTTGCCAACTGTGTATCTGAATGACTCTAAGATATCATGGTAAGGGCATGGTTGATTTCATCCAAGTTTTTGTTGAATGATAAGGTATAGTTACTGCTGGCAAAAAACATGTCAAATTCTGAATTTAATTAAGGAAATGTGGACATTTATCAGGAGTAAGGGATAAGAAATGAGCTGATCCAGTCCTCCATCATCCATGTATGTTATTGTGGTTCTCTCTAGTAGGCTAGTATTCAGTTCAGTTCTTCTCTCTGGGTTTTCACTTACTAGAGCTCTAGCACTCTACTATCTGATGAGATACACCACTGTATTGCCAGCATACAAAAGATGTGAGGCCTCCTACTTGCTTGACTCCCATCTATGCATTGAACACAGCAAACTGAAATTGTGCAATAACTCTGCACAAGTAATATCACAGGCTCCAAGCTGATCAAGCTAAAAGAATAAGTATGGATATTTTACTGACAAATGGGTACTGGTAAAGGGAGTCACTCTACTGTTACACTTTCTGGGCTACAGGTAGGTTAGAAGCTACAGTTCATGTGTTAACCTAAGTCAGCATCTGTAGTAGCAGCTAGCATTGATGGAGAACGGAACCAGTGTGCATAAATGCTAGAAATTATCTGTGTTGAGTAAACTGGGGACATAGTTTTCGATTGCTGTCTCTTGCTCTTTATTTTCTTTCTCTTTAAAAAATTCCTTCGCTTTAACTTTTTGCTATTAAAAAAAAAAAAGAGAGAGAGAGGGAGAGAAGCACCTTTTGATGTGCCTTGAAGGCTAAATAGTTTAGTGTGACCAATATTTAAATTAGTGCCCATATGATAGGGTTGCTTCTGGCAGTACTGGCAGGCTGTGTTAACTTATTAGCGTGTAACAACATGTATTAGTGGAGTAATGTCTTTTTCATGTGCTGAATCCAGTGTTCAGCCTACCTTCTAGGTAACCTGACATTTCCATTTACTTCGAGGCAGGTACAGAAAGCAAGATTGCCACCTTGCTATTCTTGCTGCATTCTCTGTGTCCTGACAGGCTGTCAGCATGGCTTGTGTCTCTCCTGTCCCTGACAGGGCGAGCTGCCTCCCAGTTTCATGGAGAATTTCTTAACTACAGAGTGCCTTTTTAGGCACTCACGTTTTGGGAAAACTTGGCAGGAAAGAGGCAGTGCTGACTGCAATTGAGAGCTAACAGGGGATTTCCATTAGCACAGCATCCTCCTGCTATAGCAATAAGGAGTGTCTCAGACTGGAATGATGGAGACACCGGCTTCCTGCGCTTTCCCAGCAGTGCAGCTGAAGGCAATACTCAAGCAGGCCCCCGCTTACCAAATCTGGCCAGAGGGGTTTACTATGTTGTTCAGAAGTGTGTAGTTAAACATCTGTTGAACCAGTCTGTTTTATTGCCCCTCAACAGGCTTTTGAAGGTAAGCAGTAAAGTTAGTTGCTTAGGCTATGTTTTTTCCTACTATCTTTATTATTTTTCTTAAAACATTTGAACCACTGATATACCCTCAGGCAGCAAGCTAGTGAAATTATTTTATCTAGGTGCTCAGGAATCACCCTTAGTGTAAAGTCCACTTCTCATTCTTCTCTGCCCTCTCCAGAGACCTCAGCATACTATTTAAGCTCCTGTGTGATTAACTTGCTTTTTCACTGATTTTAATAGCTTACTGTGCTCAGGTAAGACTGGGAAGCTGCTAAACCGAAAAGTTGGAATTATCCTTCTCCTTTTTGTCAGGGACTACTTAGCCCAACTCTTCAGAGAGTCTTTGGGAGGACAGGAGGAGATTCTTCAGAGGACTGGGGAAAGGCAAATGTAAAACTACACTACCTACTTCTTTCTTTCTGTATATATATATATATATTTATTTTTTTTTTTTTAAAGGTGCTGGGGAAAATGAAGGGAATTGTAAGCCAGTCAATAAAACCTTAAAGAGGAAAGGAATTATAAGCCAGTCAATGAAACCTTAATCCCCACACATTTTTTTAACAAGTTATTAAACAGTTGCTTTATAAGCACCTCTGGGATAATAAAATTGATAAGCAACCAGTATAGATTTATCAAGATCAAGCTTTGTCAGACAATCTTAATTTCCATCCTTGGCAGTATAGCTAGCCTAGCAGATAAAAGATGAGTGGTAGATGGACTTGACTTTGTTATTTGTTTCATGCAGTGGCTGCGTGTGATATTCTTGACTCTGTCTCACACATCATTCATAGAAAATGGCTGGGGAAGTCCACATGAAATTGTTGTAAAGTGAACACACAAGTGGTTGAGAAAATGTCTCCAAGCATCATTAATGGCTCACTAACAACTGAGAGGGCATTTCAGATAAGTCCAGTGTATCTTGTATTTGTTTTTGTTCTGTGTTTTTGTTAGGCATTTGGCTAGTAGAATACAGAGAATGTATTCGTGGAGGGCAGCAAGTTGGGATGTTTCATTAGCATGTTGAAATTCAAGACGAGTCCAGAGTGATGATGGTAAATGACTTTCAAGCTGCAGATCTTGTGAATCCACTGGTTGCTTACAAGCAGTCATGAAGGGTAACTAACAAAAGCAAGCCTATTATCAGTGGGCCTAAATGCACTACACAGGGTCCTGTGCCTCCACTGGAGAATTTAAAGCGGTTCCCATGTGGGGAAAAAGTTGGTTGCAAAACAGTTGTTTTGACAATTTGGAGAGACGGTCTAAACACAGTGAATTGAAATTCCAAAAGGTGAGCACAACTTGCTATGCTTTGCATATGTGTTGAAAGAGGAATAAAAAAATAAAGTAGTCTAGCTAACAAAAAAGTGGGGTTTATATTCAATGGACAAATATTATCTGAGATGTATGAAGAAGGAGTGTCACATGTAAGGGGACATAGCTGTTATTCTCTGCTTAGCACTGATAAGATCTCAGGTAGAGGACTGTGTACAGCAGCTGTAATAAAGTGCTTTGATAATATGACCTGCAAGAAAATTTTTAAGGAATTGACTTTGTTTCACCTCATAGGAAAAAAGCAAGGGTTGTGGGAGAGGCATCTCATGACAAATGAAAATCTTTATATAAAGACAAGAGATACTGTCTTCCATTAGAAGAGGGCAGAAAAAAAGTGGTATGACTTGGGGTGGATAATAAGTTTCTGTGGCAGCTGCCTAATACCCTCTGTCTATTATGTGATTTAGCCCTCTACATATTCTCAATAATTCATTTGTGTACATAGTTGGGCACTGAAATAGGTGATGAAAGATGTGGAATAGCTTTTGAGATTAGAGGTTTCCAGAAACAGGTTAGACACAAAAAAGTCTCAAGGAGGATCTAACTATACTTGCTTGTATCTCAGAGTAGGAGTTAGGTAAGATGATCTTTTGAAGTGTCTTCAAGCTTCTCCTATAGTTTTACTAGTATAGGAATGACTTGAGTTAAGGGAAGCTTACTGGCTCTTGAAACAAGGTGTAGCTCCACAGGAATGAATGAGCATTCATGTGGAAAATCTTATGCCAGAGAGCAGTAGGGTGGTATATTTTTTCAGTGGACATGCTTGTGACTAGAACCAACAGGAAGATGCTAGTAATTGTGGGAGTAGAGTTAACTCTGTCTAAATAAGACAGAGGCACTCTCAGCCATTTAGACCAATCTTTTAAGTTTTGTTTCCCCTTAACTCTACTCAGTAACTAAGGTAGTTGGGCCAAAACTGTTGTCCTCTTGATTTTGTTTCAGTTTACTAGAAGCAACAGGTTCTTACATGTCACCTAAATGGGGGTCGGGGAATCTCAGTTGCTACAGGCATCCAAGTCATGCTAGTTTTCCAGGCTGAAGTATTATTGTCATTCCTGATGGCTATTGAGTATAGCAGCAAATAGAGAATAGAATTTGGGCAGCAAATTCTGTCCAAAAGAACCACATCCTATTTCTGGACAAACAGGTGATGACAAGATTAAATCTTGGGTCAGTTTGGTTTTTTTCCCCATAGAAAGGATATCAGATTTAATATCATCCTCATTTTTAGAAAAAGTTGTGAAAAAATCCTCTGTACCTAATTCTTCTTGCATTATCACTTATGCAGTAAGTACCATAACACTAAAAAACAATCAAACACCCAAAACAAGCCCCCAAACTACCCCTTCCTGTGTAGTTGGATTTGATTGGCCCGTTTACAGACTTCCAGATACATCTGAAGAGACTGTAGATCTTGACAGAAATTTAATAGTTAACCAAGAGGAAAGTAACATTTAAGACATGAAGGGAACAGAAATCTTGGCCTAAATGACTTCTCACTCCTTATACTGGGCAGGATCTGTGTACTGCGTTGGGGCATTCCTCAGATACAGGGTCCTCCTGTCCAGTCTTGATTTCCACTGAATTAGAACAGCTTTATAAAAGTGGACCAACATTTAACCTCTTTGTAGAATATAGCCTTGGCTTTTAAATCTGGTTCTACCTAATTTGTTTTCCTGTTTGAGAGTTGGCTGTGGATCGTGGCTTGTTTCCCAGTAGCGAGTGAAATCACACATATGAGAGAGGTAAAATAGTTTTTCTCATTTATAATTTTTGTTCCTCACAATAATTGTAAGTGACTCTGTCCAAATCTGTTGTTTCTTTCATTATATCGTGCCGTTTGCAGAAACGGTGATTAATGCTGTTTGTGAACTGGGAGGGGAGTAAGAGTCTAATGTCTCTGTACATTTTGTGCCTCTTGGTTTGTCTGCCTTCATCTGGTACTTGGCATGTCTTCCAGTATTCCATGAGAACAGAAGAATAGCCATGTTCTGGTCAGGCCAAGTGTCCATTTAGCTCCATATTCTTTCCAAAGGCAGCTAGTAAAGATGCTTGGGGAGAAAAATGTAAGAAATGCATGAAGTATATATAGTGATTCTTTCCCATGGTTAGGTCCCTTAATTAGTGGTTTAGGGGCCTCCTTAGCTAAAGGTTGCACCCAGACATTTGTGTTTTAAATAACCAGCAATGTGTCCAATGTCCTGCTGTAATGATTCCATAACTCAAGTCTATATTGTGAAGAAAAAGCATTTCCTCAGTTGCTACAAGCTACTATTTAGTGAGCTGCCCACTAGTTTTTGTTGTGAGAAATGGTTACTTGTTAACTTTGCCACACATCAGTCATTCTGCCAGCCTCCCTGCTCTTCTCAGTGGTAATTTTTCTTCTTTGCTGAAGACTTCCAGTCGTTTTGGTCTTGGAAGGTTTGACAGCGCTCTGATGGAACAGTCAATTTCACAACACTGTGAAAGCACCGCCATCCACTTGGCAGTTAGTGCACCGAATTTTCTTACTTTGCTACCAGTAAAACTGATTTAAGATTTCTTTAATTAACCAAAGTTCTGTGAAGACTGGTTAATGCTTATGTTCATATATTATGGGTTAGGTGACGTGTATAAGTTAAAAGAAGGACCCAGACTGTAGTTCTGAAAATGATGATAACTTCCACAAGTAGTATATTACTGAAGTTCTTCCCTTTGTGTGCTGTACATAATTATTAAGCTTTCTTACTCCAGCTACAGGAGGCATCACACTCACAGGCTGGAAAACTAGCACAGTGAGATGTAGGCAATCCAGGAGTCTCCTTGGAGTGCCTTGAGAATAATTTTGTAAGCCAGGTGATAGACAGCCCTACCAGAAGGGATGCGATACTGGACCTGTTGGTCACCAATGCATGTGAGCTAATTGGTGACACCAAGATTGGAGGCAGCCTGGGCTGCAGTGGTCATGCACTGGTGGCGTTCACAGTCCTGAGGGGTATGGGGCAGGCAAAGAGTAAAGTCAGGACCCTGAATTTGAGGAAAGCAAAATTCCAGCTTTTCAGGGAATTAGTCAATAGGACCCCCTGGGAAACTGCCCCTCAGGGACAAGGGAGCAAAACAGAGCTGGCAGATCACTAAGGACACTTTCCATAGAGTGTGAGAGCTTTTGATCCCAGGTGTAAGAAATCAGGAGAGGAGGGCAAGAGACCAGCATGGCTGAGTTGAGACCTACTGGGTGAACTATAGGGCAAGAACGAAATGCACAGGAAGTGGAAGCAGGGACAGGTATCCTGGGAAGAGTACAGGGATACTGCCTGGTTGGGTAGGGCTGGGGTCAGGAAGGCGAAGGCACAGCTGGAGCTGAACCTGCAAGGGATGCAAAGAATACTAAGAAGGTCTTCTACAGGTATGTCAGCCAGAAAAGGAAGGTCAAAGAAAGCGTACCCTGCTCTGATGAGGAAGACTGGCAGACTGGTAACAATGGATGAGGGGAAGGCTGAGGTACTCAACAACTTCTTTGCCTCAGTCTTCGCTGGCAGTCTCTCTTCCCACACCTCTCGAGTGGATAGGCTGCAAGATGGGGACTGCAGGAAAAAAGTCCCTCCCACTGGAAGTGAAGATCAGGTTCAAGACCACTTGAGGAACCTGAACATACATAAGTCTATGGGACCTGATGAGATGCATCCCGGAGTCCGGAGGGAATTGGCTGATGTAGTTGCCAAGCCACTCTCCATGATATTTGAAAAGTCCTGGCAGTCAGGTGAAGTCTCTGCAGACTGGAGAAAGGGAAACTTTGCACCCATTTTTAAAAAAGGTAGCAAGGAGGACCCTGGGAACTATTGACCTGTCAGCCTTACCTCTGTTCCTGGGAAGATCATGGAACAGATCCTCCTAGAAGCTATGCTAAGGCACATGGAGGACAGGGAGGTGATTCAAGACAGCCAGCATGGCTTCACCAAGGGCAAGTCCTGCCTGACCAACCTAGTGGCCTTATAGGATGAAGTGATCACATCAGTGGACAGTGGAGGAGCTATGGGTGACATCTATCTAGACTTCTGTAAAGCCTTTGATACAGTCCCCCGCAACATCTTCCTCTCTAAATTGGAGAGAGATGGATTTGATGGGTGGACTGTTGGGTGGATGAGGAATTGGTTGGATGGTCACATCCAGAGGGGAGTGGTCAGTGTTTCAATGTCCAGATGGAGATCGGTGACGAGCAGTGTCCCTCAGGGCTCTGTACTGGGACCAGTACTCTTTAATGTCTTTCTCAACAACATAGACAGTGGGATCAAGTGCACCCTCAGCAAGTTTGCAAGTGACACCAAGCTGAGTGGTGTGGTTGACACAGCTGAGGGATCGGATGCCATCCAGAGAGAGCTGGAGAAGCTTGAGGATTTGGCCCAGGGGAACCTCCTGAGGTTCAACAAGGCCAAGTGCAGGGTCCTGCATCTGGGTCAGGGCAACCCCTGGTATCAGTACAGGCTGGGGGATGAAGGGATCGAGAGCAGCCCTGCCAAGAAGGACTTGGGGGTACTGGTGGATGAAAGCTGGACATGAGCCAACAATGTGCACTCACAGCCCACAAGACCAACTGTATCCTGGGCCGCATCAAAAGCAACGTGGCCAGCAGGTCAAGGGAGGGGATTCTGCCCCTCTGCTCCCTTCTGGTGAGACCCAACCTGGAGTGTGGTGTCCAGCTCTGGAGCCCACAGCACAGGAAAGACATAGACCTGTTGGAGCGGGTCCAGAGGAGGGCCACCAAAATCATCAGAGGGATGGAACACCTCTTCTCTGAGGACAGGCTGAGAGAGTTGGGGTTGTTCAGCCTGGAGAAGAGAAGGCTCCGGGGAGACCTTATTACAGCCTGTTTAAAGGGGGCTTCTGAGACAGCTGGGGAGAGACTTTTTAGCAGGACCTGTAGTGATAGGACAAGGGGTAATGGTTTTAAAGTAAAAGAGGGTATTTAGACTAGATAGAAGGAAGAAATTTTTCACCATGAGGGTGGTGAAACACTGGCTTAGGTTGCCCAGAGAGGTTTTGGACAACCCACCCCTGGAAGCCTTCAGGGTCAGGTTGGACAGGGCTCTGAGCAACCTGATCTGGTTGAAGATGTCCCTGCTTATTGCACCTTTAAAGGTCTGTTCGAACCAAAACTATTCTGTGATTCTATGATTAATGGTGGTTACTGTTACTTGCTGAAAGATATTTCCACAGGCATTTTTGTTACTAAAGGCATTTGTAATAGCTCTGCTTTTATGATTCCTCCTTTTATATAAAAAAATAGAGAATAATGAAGGCAATCTTATTATAGCAACTTACTTTGTTTGAGAAACGTTTTGACTAACAGTTTGTAAAATTTTAATTAAATAGGAGCAAAATTACTTTAGAATTTACAATAACAAACACTTGGTTTTGTTTCCAAAGAAAATCATCCAATTACCTTAGTGTGAATTGGATCTGAACTGTCACCCAGTCTGCTGAGCCTGTAAGTGTATTCTCTCCAACTGCCTTGGCAGTCCAGGTCTGCCTTTGCCTGTCACCAAACCGTATGTGCCTGTCTGTGGTTTATCAAATACTCTGTTTACTCCCCTTTTGGCTACGCTGCACCTTTTATGGCCTTGCACAAATGAGTGAGGGTATAATTGCCATACAGTAGTGGAGAGGACAGTATGAGTATAGCGTTGTGGCAGGTTTGGGACATAGAGTAGCGCTATGCTGTGCAGAGGATTAGGGAGCAGTGAGTAGTGGGAGGGGCTGGGCATTGCAGCGCTGCTAAATCATAGAATCATAGAACAGTTTGGGTTGGAAGGGACCTTAAAGATCATCTAGTTCCAACCCCCCTGCCATGGCAGGGACACCTTCCACTAGACCAGGTTTCTCAGAGCCCCATCCAGTCAGGCCTTGAACACTCCCAGGGATGGGGCATCCAAAACCTCTTTGAGCAACCTATGCCAGTGTTCTACCACCCTCACTGTGAAAAATTTCTTCCTTATATCTAATCTAAATGTACCCTCTTTCAGTTTAAATCCTTTACCCCATTGTCCTATCACTACAAGCCCTTGTAAAAAGTCCCTCTCCAGCTTTCTTATAGGCCCCCTTTAAGTACTGGCAGGCTGCAATAAGGTCTTCCTGGAGCATGAGGTAGTGGGTGGTTGTAGGAAGTTCAGCGGAGGCTGGTGGGACATGGTCCGTGTGGCCTGGCAAAGAAAATATCCGAGTCCTGTTCAGTTGTTCATTCCTCTACTAGGAGGAAACCACATTATTCTATGGTATTACGGGGTTAGGAGCATGCATAGCACATAGCCCTTCCTGCCAGCAAGTGCCTTCTGCGCAGCCTTGTTACAAGGCGTTGCTCTCCACTGTTATGTTTCCTGGCTGGGATCTGTGGGTGCTTCTTTCTCTATGTAATTTTTTTTGTTCAGTCAGTTTTTTCAACCAGCAACAGAAAGGCAGACTTCTCAAAGCTAACAGAGAACATTTTTTGGTAAAATAGGTGGCCACTTGGAGGAGTGACTGTAAAATATCTTGTCAGAAGTCTTGATCAACTGTAAAGCACAAATCTGACAAAAATGAGCTTCATTAGAAGCAGAGCTTATGGAACTACTTGCTTTAATTACTTTTCCATAGCTGAGGAATTCTTTACCGTATAAGGGTTTATTTCAGATGCAAGTTTTCCATTAGCAGACAGACACTGTAAATTTTAATTAAAAAAATTCAAACTTCACTCCTGCAAAAGTCGATGACATATCTCTTTTTGTTTTGTGTGTTTTCCTCAAATACTGTGTTAGAAGCCTTACTGGTGAGAAGGATAGGATGGATGACTCCTCTGTCTTTACTGCTTGCTCAGTTGCATGGAGGATACCATGCATGTGCAGTTTGTAACGCTATGCTAGAAGTAGCAAGTATGTGCTGGACCATGTCATCATCTACTATGTGTTATATGGAGGTGCATACCTGGAAGAACTTGAACTGGGGAAAGGAAAGACTCTGCTGGAGAGCAGAATAAAGACCAGACTGGCAGGCAAAAGATGAGGCCAATATGTGGCCTGCTATGAAATACCAAACTTAAGGGAAGGTGTTTTATGGGTCTTTCCTCTGCACATTTGTCAATGTTATTTTGAGTTAGAGAAGTCAAAAGCAAACCACAGGTTTTGGCAGGTAGGCTAATGCTTTCTAGCCTAGTGATCATAAATGATGACTTAAAACATGTTTTTTAAAATAAATTGCTTGTACTATTATTTAATAACTCACACTATGTTTAAGTTAGATTATGACAATCCCTTGGCTCTTCTTTATTTTAAATTTCAAAATGTCCCTTTTCTTTAGAAACAGAATTCTGACTGCAAGGTTTATAAGCCAAATAGATCAAATTTAGCATAGTATTAAAACTGTATTTAAATATTTTTAGTATTTCAAAATTAAATTGTTCTATAATAGCTTAAAGTTATTACCATTGACACAAACAGGAGCAGTTGAATTAAACCACTGTTTAGCACTTTTAAAAAAATTATTTTTAGAATATATAATACTTTTGTTGTTGCTTTAGTGATTTTTTTTTCTTTTGTAGCCAAGTGATTTCATATTATAATTTTATATTTGCTTTGCTGTTTATAAATACCAGTCAAAGAGCATTGGTTTGGAGGGTTCTTTGTAGCCTTGTTTCTAGGCATTGTTCCAAAATACACAGCTAAAATGCATTATAGGTTTTGTTTAGAGTAGGTCTTTTAATGCAAAGGTCACCACTGAGTCTTTTTTTATGCAATTTTGCAAATACTTGATTCTTGTTCTTTCCTTCAAACTCAACATTACATTTTAGTGGCGGAGTGTGGCTGTTAAACATAAGTGTGATTGTCCTGCATACTGTGCTTTAGAGGATCAGAGAACTTCTCATTTTTTTCTGAACATGTGATGCTTTTGGGGAAGTCTGGTAATGAGAGAAGAGGACGCAAGAATTGTGTAGAAGGCTTAGAGAGATCATCTTGCTGCAATGAGTGTGAAGCAGAGAGCTTCCTTTGGACTATTTGGGTAAGGTTGTACCCTGATCTGCTCCTCTGTGCTCATGACTGAAGTTTATGACACATGGTAGATGCCTTTAGGCAGAGAATGAGCAGCCCGCTTTTTGTTAATTTGTAACGGAGAGACTGGTGGGAATGTTGTTCCATGCCCTGGAGAGCTTGTAGTGAATTTCTTCAGTGTTAAGCAAGCTAAAAATAATACTCTAGAAAATGTATGCTTTAGCCAAGCCGTTTGTTTTCTGAACATCCATTTGAACAGGGGTTAAAACTATGCTATGAAAGTAAAAAAAGTATCCTCCTTCCTTTTATTGTAATCTTGAAATTATTAAGCTGTTGAATACATTTAAGTAAAGATTTTAAATTGGTCAGTAATGTTTATATAGGAATGACTTGGGGAATTTGTCTATATGCAATTTAAAGATTCTGTTAGAAAACTTGTATGGTTTTGTAAGCTCTTTGTATCCTTGTAAATATTTTCACGTCCTCTTCCCAAATGTTGATTCCATAAGGGAACTGCGGTGGATGAGCTAGCCCATCTGTATGTGAATAGATGAGCTGCTGAATCCAGTGGCTCCCAGTAGGCAGAGCTAAGGCAGAATTGCCCACTGGATAAAAACAGTTTCCTTAGTTGCTGTTTGGAAGCATAAAGTTTCAAGAAATTTTAATTTCCACGGGAAAGGGAACAAAGATATATTCTGGCTGAATATAAGCCGGCAGTGTGCCCAGGTGGCCAAGGTGGCCAGCAAGCATCCTGGCCTGTGTCAGAACTAGTGTGGCCAGCAGGAGTAGGGAAGTGATTGTGCCCCTGTACTCAGCACTGGTGAGGCCGCACCTTGAATCCTGTGTTCAGTTTTGGGCCCCTCACTACAAGAAGGACATTGAGTTGCTGGAGCATGCCCAGAGAAGGGCAACAAAGCTGGTGAGGGGTCTGGAGAACAAGTCTTAAGTGGAGCAGCTGAGGGAACTGGGGGTGTTCAGCCTGGAGAAGAGGAGGCTGAGGGGAGACCTTATCACTCTCTACAACTACATGAAAGGGGGTTGTGGTGAGGTGGGTGTTGGTCTCTTCTCCCAAGTAACCAGCGATAGGACAAGAGGAAATGGGCTCATGTTGCACCAGGGGAGGTTTAGACTAGATAGTAGGAAAAATTTTTTTACTGAGGGAGTGGTCAAGCATTGGAAGAGGCTGCCCAGGGAGGTGGTGGAGTCACCATCACTGGAAGTGTTCAAAAAACGTGTGGGCGTGGCACTTCAGGACATCGTTTAGTGGGCATGGTGGTGTTAAGTTGATGGTTGGACTTAATGATCTTAAAGGTCTTTTCCAACCTTAACGATTCTGTGATTCTGTGAAAGATAAGAGCTATTGGTATAGTCCTTTAAAAAATGTGGTGGAATGGGTCATGGAGGGAGAATTGCCAGCACAGGGAGAGAGAACAACTGTTGGAAGGAGCAGTGATGTTGTGGCAGAGGGGCCAAACACAGCTGAAGAAGGCTGGTTGTAAGGCAAAAGGCCTTCCAAAAAGCAAGCAGTGATTTACAAGTGGGACATCTTGTCTATGCATTGATTTCTTGATCTGATCCCCAGGTACATTCAAGTATGGGGGGAACCAAAGACAGCAAGCTGTCTGCATGGGCTTTAATATTGCTGTGAAAACAGAATGTGTTTATATTAATTTTAAAGTAAATTTTTAAAATGTAGGTCTATATGTCTCTTCCTTGCTTCAGAAAGCAAAGATATTAAAATGCTGTATGAAGCTGCATAGGTGTGTTTCAACTGTTGTATCTCCTTGAGGATCAAGTGGTCCATGGCAAGGATGATCAGGGGAAGAAACCTCTCCACTATGAAGGTTTCACACTTCTTTTGCTCAGGAGGGAGGCCTGGACTGGAACCCTTTCCTGCAGATAAATGACTGCACTCTTTTTTTTTTTTTCTTTTTCTTTTTCTCCAAAGGGAGGGAAAAAAAAGAACTACTGGAGTATTAAGGTGCCCTTCTGCTCCTCGTCTGTGTGGTAATCAAATCATTACAGCACATGAAGGTGCGTTTCTGTCCTTGCTGCAAAGTGGTTCAAATTGTCCCACCTCTCCTGACCAAAGGAGCTGGAGCTGGTGGGTCACCAGCATGGGGCCACCCTCTCTGGTTCCAACAAAGCTGTGTCATTGCACAGCTGAGAATGCAGTCCTCTTTGTGCGGTGGGGAAATGGAGTTTGGCCCTGATGTCATTATTTAACTCATACCCCTGAAGGAGAAGAGTGTGGAGATCTCACCTCTGTTCCAGAGACTGTTCTTACGACCTCAAACAGCAATCAGTTGCAAACGTTTCTGTGGCTCTCATCTTGATTTGGTTTTTGTACTTGTATTCGCAAGAGGGGTGGGGGATGGGAAATAGCTGCAAGCAGACCTAGTATCATTAATTTAACCTGATGTGTGTGTGTCTCTGAAAGGGGATGCATTAGCTGCAAGTATTCTGTTTCTAAACTAGTTTTAGTTTGCTAGTCTAGTTCTTAGTGCAAAATGTACTTCTGAAGTTGCCGTGGTGGCCTATTGTGATTGGTTTTGGTGGCTGCGGTGTAGTTTGTGTGTCTGAATTCATGAAGAAAGAAAATGAAAATACTAGGTGTGAGGTTAACCTGCATAATCTGTAAAATGAACTATATGCACATTGAAACATCTCAGCCAGATGGATTTTTGTGGTGTGTAGGTCTGTGAATAGAGCTGCTGTCACTTACATGGATAAGGGTCTGGCAAACATAATTCCTTAACTTTTTTTGGGGGTAATACTCAGAAATAACAAGGATGCATTTATGAGAAAAGCTCTTCCTTTAAATTAAAATAGGAAACAAATCGAAATCCCATTAACATTGTGTTGAACCAGGAAAATACTCTTAATTTACAGATATCCTTTTGACTGAATACAGGAATGTGTTTGTTTTGTAAAAGGAGGTAGAATTATTGAACTTAAAAACTGTTTGGGGCAGTGTAAACATAATACTTACCCAAAACACTTAAGTGAAGGAAGTGTGCCCTTCATGTTTTTCCTTAGGAATTAATGCTTTGCTTTGAGTGGTAGTAATTCACACAGCCTATAAATACAAAAGTAATATAAACTGTAAAGCACTAAAGGTTTGGTGTTTTGTTTTTTTTTCTCCCTCTTTTAAGGAGTCTCTTTCATCTCTCTATTTCTTATAGCCTCATTAGGATGGAGCTGTATTCCATATGCAAAAGCACTAGTAGGAATTTCATGTTTTCTTACACTTGGGCAATAGCCTTAAATATCAGTTCCTATTGTTTGTTATTTATGTTAATGGTGTCTTTAAAGTCATATTTGATCTCTGCATAAATATGGCATAGAAAGTTGCCAAAGCTTTTTCTTCTGTTTGTGTACTTTGTTTTGTAGGAATATTGAAAACGTATTTTGGCCTCACAGCTTTCCTGCACAAATATCAAAGTCGGTTTGTTTTTCTGCTGAAAGCATTAAGAATAATTACCATCTTGTGCTGAGTTTTAGAACATGGACTTTTGTTTTATAATCTAGGCAAAAGTATTCCATTTGTTTTATACACACATTTGCAAAATGGGGAATTAGAGAGAAGGACTGTTTTTGCTCTTTACCTTTATGAGTAATTAAAGCATCTTCTCCTACCCTACTGTTTTTTTCCTTCTCATTTTAGTTTTTTTAATAATTTGTCTAAATACTAACTTAGGATGTTTCCACTTTAGATCATCTGTGCCACAAATTGAAAAATATTAGTCCAAAGTTAATGTTTAAAAGAAGTTTTGAACAAGGTTGTCCTTCTATACAGGCAGAAGAATGGGAGTCGCATCCCTAGCAGGCTAAGACAAGATTACTGAAGAAACAGAGGTTTTTCATAAAGCTAAAAGGAAAAAGGAAAAAAAAATTGCTGTCTGTGGCCAGACTGTTGGTGTGGAAGTGAGGAGTTGTTTGGCCACAGGCTCTTAGTACTGCAGCTTAGACTTTACCTGGCTGAAAGATACTTTTGTCTTCTCATCCAGCCGTTTCATTGCTATTGAGGAGCTCTTTGGCTCATCCATGTAGTATTGGATTGTCCAGGTGTGAAGATCCAGAATAGCTTCCAGGTTAAATGTGCTGTTCTGTGATTACAGAGGATACATTTTACCTTCATCTTCAAACAACGCCTGTTGGGCTGTTTTTTTTCACTCTTCAGTGGTTTCTTGTCTTGGCATTCAGTTCTTGGAATGTGAGCAGGCATTAAACAAAACTCTAAAAAGCTCTCAGTAACCAGGACTTTGCCAGTAAGACCCTGGTGCTGGAATAAAGTCTTTGACTAAAACAGGCAGAGCCAGCGTAGTAGAGTTCTTGAATGTTAATCATAATTGTTCAGTGGCAGGTAGTTAATAAGATTAGATAAGTTAAAGCTTTAAATGAACTAAAAGAAATACACTATTAAGAATTTTGACTGCAATGCTATGATGAACCTCAAAGTCATACTTACTGTAATGAAGAACCTACTTTTTGTAGCCTAACATTCACCGTTGGCTTTAAATAAATGTAAATTTTACATGTAATGTAAAAAACTCCACAGAGCTTCTGATTTTGAATATGCAGAAAGAGGTTTCCATTTTCCTTGTTTGATAACAGCAGCTGCCTCTGAATTTCATTCTTGATAGCTGATAATTGTAAGCAACACATTTTAACAAGCCAAATGTGATATGCATCTTAATATTGCTCAATAAAAACATTAACAAAAATACCAAGTGTGACTAAAGGCTATGTGAAACTAAGTCACTGACCTCACAGGTTCTGGTTGCTGGTCCATGTAATCCTTAATATTGTCAAAAGGAATGATTGAGGCAACCAAACTGACCAGGAAGAAGCTTCTCTGGTTAGGCTTTTAAAACCACATAGAAGTATTTTTTGGAGATTGGTTATAGTGTGACCATGGAAACATTATATATTATTTACAAAGAAAACTATGTTGATGATTAGAGAAAATGAAATAGCATTTAGTTAATTGATCTTTGATTCTAGTCATTAAAAAAATTTGTTTCAAGATCAAGGTGCTTTTGATGAACTCTGCAGGAAGCCATTATGTTAGACACAAAGGTTTGAGAGCCAAGCTTAGTAGCAGTGCATGCTGTCATCCAAACCTGCTTACCTTTTGTTAAAACCAAACTGTATAGGCTGTAGGAATAAAAAACCAAACAACCTCGTTGTACTCATATAGACTTCAAAGAGTATTTTTAAACTTGAGAGCATGCTTTACAGATAACTGTACATGTACTATGACATGTAACCTGATTCACATTAATGTCTGAGAGGAGTGTTACGAGTGCCTGGAATATACACCCAGAAAATAACAGTGTTTAATACTAGCTTCTGTGGCTCCTTTTTAGTGCAGTTAGTTTTTGAGTTAATCATTAAAGAATCTTTCATCAATGCACTTCAAGTATACTCTCCCTAAGGCCACTGTTAGCATGTGAATTATTTTTAACAAAAATATACAGTATTCACAAGACAAAGGACAGGTACTGTTAATCGACAAATTTTTTTAAAGTAGCATTTCTTTTAGATGACTTGCCACGTGTGGATGCACAATCCTGAACGGGCTTCGCTGGATGAACTTTTTTCACAGAAAACCGGAAAAAGTTGCAGAAACTTTAGTGTTTAGTGTATTGGTATCCTTGCTGGGCATGCAGTGATTGTGAAATAAACTATCCTGCCTATCACTTGTGAAAATACATACTTTCTGTTACTGGAAACTGTCTTCCTGTTACATGCAGGTCACATTTCCGATGTCCATCTTCATGATTATATGTAAACCAAGGTTTTGTTGTTTTCTGCTGTGCTTCTGGATTACTCCGTATAACCTGTTTCTTGCTTATGTCAAATATTTCTGCTGAATTTAAGACTGAAATTTACAAATACTGACTTCTGAGATACATTTTTGACCTTGATTCAGAATTTGGAAGATGAAAACAGATTTTAGCATCTTGACAGTGGATGCCCTGGGAATTAAAAGGATGTTTAAGGTTATTTAAGTCTTGATATTATTTAAGACTTTATATAGAAGAATAGCAGTTCTGTCTGATTTCTGGTGGCTAAAAAAAGCACTAGAGAAGTAAAAGAAATGCCTTTATTTAATCTTGTTTTTTACTCTTCTATTGCATCGTTTCATCCTTGATTATCTTTTTCTCTCGCTTTGAACAGTTACATAACTGGAAGAAAACACATTATAAACTTCAGATCTGTTTTAGAAAGGCTGGGATGAGGCATTTCAATTGAAATAAAATTCATATTTTGCACACTTGGATGCTTGGCTGATATGTTAATGGAAACCATTTTGAGTTTCAGGGAAACTGATGATGCCATTTTGCACAAGCAAGCAATTTGTAAAAGTCAGAGCAGTAGCAAGCACAAAATAGTCCATTCTCAAAAAGAATAACTAGCCTTGCTGATGCTTGTTTTACTGGATGGTATAATAAAAGTGGAAGTGGTGTTCAGCATTTGACAAATTCCTTGGTATATGTGGTAGAATAGGATTTCCTTGTGTGTTAAGTATGTGACGTTGTTTATTTATGAAAAGGGCAGTTGGTTCAGCTTTGCACATGAATGCAAATCCTTGGATCCGAATCTTCCTCTGATTTTTTTCCCCTAGTTATCCAGGGTATTGGTAGAGAGTAAGGTTAAGTTCCAAGCCACTGTCCTCCCTCCTGTAAAGTAAAAAAAAAAATCTCTTCTTTTTTCTAGGTTCCCCTTTTATTTTATTTCCTTAATTTGCTGTCTGTTGCTTGGTGTTCATCCCTCCTTATTTCATAGGAGGCATTAAATAGCTGCTGTGATATTTTATGAAGGGACTCTAACAGGGATTTCACAGAATCGTGAAGGTTGGAAAGGAGCTTTGAGATCAAGTCCAACCGTTAACCCAACGCCACCATGCCCACCATGTCCTGAAGCGCCACATCCACACGTTTTTTGAACACTTCCAGTGATGGTGACTCCACCACCTCCCTGGACAGCCTCTTCCAATGCTTGACCACCCTCTCGGTGAAAAAATTTTTCCTAATGTCTAGCCTAAACCTCCCCTGGCGCAACTGAAGGCCATTTCCTCTTGTCCTGTCACTAGTTACTTAGGAGAAGAGACCAACACTCACCTCACCACAGCCCCCTTTCAGGTAGTTGTAGAGAGCGATAAGGTCTCCCCTCAGCCTCCTCCAGGCTGAACAACCCCAGTTCCCTCAGCTGCTTCTCGTAAGACTTGTTCTCCAGACCCCTCACCAGCTTCGTTGCCCTTCTCTGGACACGCTCCAGCACCTCAATGTCCTTCTTGTAGTGAGGGGCCCAAAACTGAACACAGTATTCAAGGTGCGGCGTCACCAGTGCCAAGTACAGGGGCACGATCACTTCCCTACTCCTGCTGGCCACGCTATTGCTGATACAGGCCAGGATGCTGTTGGCCTCCTTGGCCACCTGGGCACACTGCTGGCACATGTTCAGCCAGCTGTCAACCACCCAGGTCCTTTTCCTCCGGGCAGCTCTCCAGCCACTCCTCCCCAAGCCCAAGCATGGGGTTGTTGTGACCAAAGTGCAGGACCCAGCACTTGGCCTTATTAAACCTCATACAGTTGACCTCTGCCCATTGATCCAGCCTGTCCAGATCCCTCTGCAGAGCCCTCCTACCCTCCAGCAGATCAACACTCCCACCCAACTTGGTGTCATCTGCAAACTTACTGAGGGAGCACTCGTTCCCTCATGCAGGTCATCAGTAAAGATACTGAACAAGACTGGCCCCAGAACCAAGCCCTGGGGAACACCACTTGTGACCGGCCGCCAGCTGGATTTAATGCCATTCACCACGACTCTCTGAGTTTGGCCATCCAGCCAGTTCCTCACCCAGTGAAGAGTAAACCTGTCTAAGCCATGAGCCACCAGTTTCTCTCGAGAATGCTGTGGGAGACAGTGTCAAAGGCTTTCCTGAAGTCCAGGTAGACAACATCCGCAGTCTTTCCCTCATCAACTGGGTGTGTCACCTGGTCATAGAAGGAGGTCAGGTTGGTCAAGCAGGACCTGCCTTTCATGAACCCATGCTGGCTGGGCCTGATCCCTTGGTTGTTCTTCGCATGCCCTGTGAGCAGTCTCAAGATGAACTGCTCCATGATCTTCCCCGGTACAGAGGTCAGGCTGACAGGCCTGTAGTTCCCGGGATCCTCCTTCTGGCCTTTCTTGTAGATGGGTGTCACACTGGCAAGCCTCCAGCCATCTGGGACCTCCCCTGTTAACCAAGACTGCTGATAAATGATGGAGAGTGGCTTGGCAAGCTCCTCTGCCAGCTCTCTTAGTACTCTTGGGTGGATCCCATCCGGCTCCATAGACTTGTGGGTGTCCGGGTGGCTTAACAGGTCCTTAACTGTTTCCTTCTGGATTATGAGGAGTTCATTGTGCTCTCCATCCTTGTCTTCCAGGATTGAAGACAACGGAATATATTCATATTCCATTGAATACCCTGCGGATACCTGGACTGGCTATTAAAGACTGAGGCAAAGGCAGCATTAAGCACCTCAGCCTTGTCCTCAACCTTGGAGACAGTGTTCCCCGCCATATCCAGTAAGGGATGGAGATTCTCCTTGCCTCTCTTTTTGTTGTTAATATATTTATAGAAGCATTTTTTGTTATCCGTTACAACTGTGGCCAGATTGAGCTCTAGCTGGGTTTTTGCCTTTCTAATTTTGTCTCTGCTTGACCTAACGAGATCCTTGTACTCTTCGTGAGTTGCCTGCCCTTTCTTCCAGAGGTGATAAACTCTCCTCTTTTCCCTGAGTCCCAGCAAAACCTCCCTAAAATCAATTTGGTAGCTGCATATTATGGTGCTCTTCCTCCCTCCCCCACTGCTGGAAACATGAGTGGATTAATCTAGTCCCAAATTGCTGTGCAGAAACCCTTTGCTCTTAAGTCAAAAAAGTCAGTGCAAGTCTGTGAATTGTTTTATGAAAATACTGGATTGAGTTTCAGGCTTCGAGTCCCTGCTGATACATTAAATTCTTCATGGTATTGGCAAGGAAGAAGCAGGGGACCTTTCTTTAGCTGGATAAACAGGAGAAGTGTCAACTCCAGATGCCTTGAGAGAGAGACTCCAGACAAGCTTTTAGTACAATAACATAAGGACAATGTGGAGAGACCCATGGGACTCCTATGTGTGTTGAATTTCATTTAGCCTCTTGGTCACATTACCAGAAAAAAAACGCATAGGAGTCTTTAAAGTATATATGTTTGTAGTCTTTTAGGGATAAATATGTCAGTGTTGCTTTTTTTTTTTTTTTTTTAAAATAAATGTCTATTTGCATGCTGTAGTGTTTTAGGAAATGGTACTGAAGCTAAAACACTTAGAAGTACCTCTCTGCTGGTGCTCATAGCACATGGAAGAAAAGTCAGGACTCTTCCTTGGGAAGATTTCCCAACATTTGAAGTAAGTGGACTCACATGAGACTGGCGCATAACTTGGCAGCATGGACACTCAACTTCAGTGCTGTCCTGGCATCAGCAGGGTTGGATGTGCAGGAGGGAATTTTGGTCTTTCACTTGATCTTTCTCTGCAGACAGTCAACAACTTGTCTCATCTTCCCTTACCAGCAGGGAGACTTCAGTGATTCTGTAAATGAAAGAATAATATTCGAAGTCATTATTGTTTACAGTTTGTTGATGAGTATGGTAATCATAACTGGCCTACTCCTTATCTATAAATAAGGATATTTGTTGTATTTTAATCCCTAGCTAAGAATATTGCATATCCTTTTAATGTTGCAGTGTCTTTAATTCAAATTTGATAGGAACATTTCTTCTAAAGCACAATGCTGCTTGATCACATGCTCTGCATTATAAATCTTCCCTTTGTGATATTCCTTAAGTTACATAATGAAATTGAAAAGATATAATTATCACACACAGTGGGTCTTTGTGCCTTCTGACTTCTGGAATTTATTGTCCCATGTATTTTAAATGGAAGTCCTAATTAAGTAATGTCAGATAGCAATTTTGCTGAGCAGAATACTTTTAGAACCCAATAGTGTCCTTGGCTGTAGAAGGCAGATTTTTTTTTCCTTATCTGTACAGTTTCTTTTTACATAAATTATAAGCATTCTATTATTTGAACTTGATTTCTTCTGCACTTCTTTTCCACTCTGAAGTGAAAAAGAAGAAACACTTTCTGGTTCTCATTCATGTTCTTCATCTGTTTCATCTGGTGTGATGCAGTGTTTCAGCACTGGCCATGTATGGGACTACCTGGGTTTAACCTGGTTTCCACTGTTGCAAGTACCAGTTGTCGGGGCGAAACAGAACAGAAAATAATGACTCTTCTTATTTTACAAATCAAGTGGTTTAGTTTGGTTTGGTGTGTGTGTGGGGGGGTTTCTTTGGGGTTTTTTTGGGGGGGGGGTGTTATTGTTGAACTTTTGTTGTCATCCATGTTTCTAGTCCTAGACTGTGGAGAAAAATTTGAAAACACCTCTTACAATGTGAGGTAATCACATATCTCTGGCATCCACTGTTTTAAGAAAACACCAAGTATTGGGAAGTTCACAGTAACATTGTAGGAGTTGGCAAAAGTATCTGCTTTCTTTGACTGAGTCATCAGTTTGGTGTGACTGAACTGAAATTTTGGCCTTTCCTTGACATGTCCTCATAGCTGACTAAGTGTTACTTTAAGCTCAGAATTAAGTAAACTAAACTAAACTAAAAAAAAAAAAAAAAAGTCTTTTTCACCTACCCTGAGCCCTCCCTGTGAATTTCTTTCTCAATCACTGTAGATAACATCACTTTTGCACTCATTATATGTATAGGTCAAGCAAAGGTCCACAATAATGTCATAAGGCTATAAATAAAATAGATAACCAGAGGTTCATTTAACCCAGTATCTGATAATAGCCAGTGCCCTAAAGTACAGAACAAATTTACACTGATGCTTTCATAGTCTCCACTGCTGTACATCTTGAGGACTTCCTGGGTCAAAGGAGGCAGTCGTTGCATTTAAGAGTTGCCAGTGGATCTTTCCTTCATTAACTTGTCCCACTATTTCTTGGGCAAATGTAGAATTTAGCATCCACAGCAAACTGTGACAGATGTCCTCAGCATAACTGTGTCTTGCATGGAAAAAATGCTTTCTTGAACCTTACATTCCCCAGTGTGCTTTGATGCTGTCAGCACTAGCATTAGCAAATACAGTGAAGAGTTGTTATCTATTCTTCCTTGCTGTGCTTATCAGCATTTTATGGAGATCAAAAGAGAATACGTCCTTTTTACTTAAAAGTGTGATGCATTCAGAAGATGCTGACTCTGATACTGTAATAGCTTGGAACGTTCTCTTGTAACTGCAGAGCTCCATGACAACACCATGTATTTTCTGTGTTTGTAGTTCTGCAGGATTTTGCCATTTCTGTGTAATTTTTAAAAGTTACCTGACAGGCCATAAAATGGATTTTGGCTCTCTGGGCAAACTACTGGGACATGAAATGATGACCTGTAAGAAGAAAAGCTGGATTTTGCTTTGCCTTTTTAGTTATAGTGGATGACTTATCAAACATTTATTAATGATTTCCATCTGAGAGCATCTTATTTTTTTATCTTACTTAGGAAAGAAACAAAAACATTCAGTAAAAAAGGCTTCTTAGATTCATGGTGTTTTCCCCTTGCACTTTGGGATACTATTACACATACTTGTGATTATCCACTCTGCAAACAATTGTCAGAAAAATTCAGCTGTTTTCCAAGTCCCACAGAAAAAACCGATGTGGAATTAAGTTTCAAACAATGTACTCTTAATCATTTACATGTGGACACGAAACAAACTGGAGTTCAGTGGGAACTGATTGGATGCTTTGTTAGTCAAGCGTGGAGTGGAGAATTTGCATTTTTCTTAGCCTTCATTCTCTGAACAGTCCTTTGAAAACAGTACTAGTAAATGAACAAGAAAAGGGTCTGTTTCAGATATTAACTCTAGAGATCTGAAACCTCAGGGGACCACCTGAATGGAGCTGGGATATATTATGTGTGTCAATATGAAAGAGAGATTGTGTATATACGTATAATTTTCTTTCTTTATTTGGGAGCTCTTTTGATGCTGTAAAGAATATTGGGAAGTAAAGTAGCTGCGTATCATCTGTATGCTTTCAAAAGCAATGATTTAAACCAGACAACTCTGCCTGTAAGAGATTTCAAGTCAATGTTCAATTGCTGGAATACCATAAGAAAGCAATTATGTCAGAAAACTTACTTATGTTGTGTTCTAAAGCTCAGCCTTCACTGGAAAAATCACTTAAAAAGATAGTCCATACAACTACTTCAGAAAGCTAGTTTGGGGGGAGAAAAAGTTAGTAGTTAGGGACTCTGGAACTTACAGTTTCAGACTTTACAGAATTACGATTTTGAATCAGTGCACTGGACAGTCTCCAAAACTTAAAGAATTGTTGGATTCTTGTTGTTGGAATTAATTTCTTCATAATTAATAAAATAGCTCATGGAAACAGGGCCATTGATAATTCTTCCCAGTGTGATTGCCCTCTCTGATATATGTATGGGTCTTGAAAAATAGTGCTTACTAGTAGGAATCTGCATTTTCGGTTGCTGCAGAATTGAAGCTGTCGTTAAAATGTGTTGCTTATATGTATCAGATTATTTTCAGTTATTTGATCCAATGTAGCCTGGAAATAATTTGCTTTTCTGAACCTGCAAAAAAGGGGGGAGGAAGAACCTAATAAATTTGTTGCTTCCTAAATTTTGACAAACCTGATTAAGCAGACAGGATTATGTCTTGTTTTGGGGGTTATAGTGGTTCCTTGGAAGCTTTTAAATCCCCTTAGAAGTGTTAAAGTTAGATTTATCATATTATGTTGAAGCATTAAGGGGGCTGTGAACTCAGCTGCAGATAGGTTTTCTCTGGAAAGTAGTAGAGTCAACCCTCAAACCTGAATTGAGGTATGAGATTAGTAGTGATGCCTTTTCCTGCCTTCCAAGGAGTAGGAATGGGAGTCCTCCGTCTCACTGCCTTGTTGGCTGTTTCTTAACTTCTCGCCTTGCACATTCAGCGTTATGTTTATTCTGGTATCAAGCAAATGGCCAATGCCAATTAAAATGTTCATTGCTAATAAAATAGCAAAATACAATGTTTTGAGGGATGGAGAGAAGAGAAGGAACTTTCAGAAATATTTGTTATGTTCCAGGAAGGTATTGTCTCTTAGCTTGACTGCTGGAGAGATCTGTGAAGTTTGTAACACAGTTTATGTATTCTTTAAAAAGTCTTTCATATGGATTTCCTGAGGCTGTTTTCCTTGTGCTCTGTGAAGTGACCAATTTCTTCCTTTTCTTTGTTTTTGGGAAGCTTTGCTTGACCTTAGTTTTTCTTGTTTTGTTTCAAAATAACTTTCTTTCATGGATATTACTTTGTTTATACACTTTGCAAAAGAAAAAAAGAGATAATAATATTCAAAATAAACATCCTTATACCCCCATGTCTTGTTTTTTAGCCTTTGTCTGGAATGACATAAATGGCTAAGTATTTAATGTTCTTTAACCATGACTTTATGAATGGAGTCACTGTAGATATCTTGTGCATGATCAAGACTTTTAATAAATGCAGTTGTCTACTGCCTTTAATAATCAAAATCATGGGATACAGCCAGTAGTTCTGTGTGTGGCTGGTAAAGCTCAGAGGAGAAACTGCATTTTTGATGTTTAATAATTTGAGAGTATTTTAAATGGATTTAGGATGTGTGTCCTGGTTTTAACAGTGAGTTCTGGGCTGGCTTTAAGCTACTAAATACATCTGTTCTGAGAGGTGATTGGAAGGTATGTTAACATACTCTAAAAAAAAGTACGGATCTTTGAATGAGAAGGGCCTTGTAAGGGAGTTTGTTCCTTTGCTATTGCAGGCAATCAGGTTGTATGCAATTCCTTTCATCGTGTCATCAGCCTGTGATGAAGGCTTCTTGCCTCTGCTTTTGTTTTTCAAAGGCTGTTGCAGAATTTTCCTCTTTCAGATGGTTTAGAAATCATCTCTTAACCAGCACCTTAAGTGTATTCACAGTCAATTCACAGTTCTTTTGTTCCTGCTGCAATGTTGGCTTTTAATTTAAATATTTCTTCTTTCTCCTTCCTAATTAGCTGCCTACAGTTACTGTCAGAAACAATTATACTTAATTTCTGTCACCATTTTGTTAGGCTAGAAAAGGCAAGACCTCATATCTTTTCTTAGCTCTCTTCCCTTGATCAGTATATATCTATTATTCCTTTAGTGTTCCTAATCCAACTTGGATGTCTTCCTCTGCCCCTTGCTGAAGGATAATAAGAATTCTTTGTGGTGTTCAAACTAAGACCTCACTGGAGTCTTCAGCAATTGGTAATCGTCTGTGCTGATGATAAATTTTTTACATATATTCTAAGATTACACTGGCATTCATCACCCCCGTATCTTGCTAGGGGTATTGCTGAACAGGCCCAAGATATTTATGAGATGCTTCTGAAGGTCTTTGTCTCTCAAAATGATATACGCATATTAAATAACCATTCTCTAGGAATTCAAGCTACCAGTAAACTATAAAACTGTGAATCTGGTGGAGAATGCCACTTGAATGGTGAGATTATTTTTTTTTTCTAATTCATTGCTTTAATTTAGAAAATCATTGTTTAATGAGGAAGTACAGTGTTTTTTTCAAAAGTTATAAAACGAGCCCAGGTTAAATGAACTGATTCATACCACTGTCTCTTTCTCAATGGGACACACGAGGAAGTCAAGGAATCTTCCTTTATTCCTGCTAATACAAGTTGAAGGAGAAGACATCAAAGAATTTAAAAAGTTTTTGCATCAAACTTAAAAGTTTGGGTCAGGTAAACACCCTCTCATGAATTTCAGTAAGGAATTTTAGGGTGTGATCTTACAATTACCATAAACTTTCTTGCACACTGAATACACACCTTTGCGAGTGTAAAGACAACAGCCAGTTTTACCCGCAGCTGAGAAAGAGAGACTAAAAAAAAGTTGGGTAGCCTTCTCTTCCTGCCCCCAGCCATTCCTATTTGAATTGAACCCTTTATGGATTATTCTGCAAGCCCATTATTTGAGACTGAAATTGCCCTATCACACTCCAGTTCATTCCTGCAAATACCTTTGTATAGGAAATGGTAAAGGTAACAATCAGTATGTCTTTTTAAAGAATTAATTTATAATAATCTTGAAAGGGGAAAGAAAAGCAGGAACTGAGATCCCTTTTTGCCCTCTGAATCAGGAGACCTTTTTAGATGCGATTCTCCTCTTTGCCTCCACATATAGGTGTACACACAATCTTCCACAATCTTCTTTTTGGTAATAAAAAGACTAGCAGAAATCTAGGGAAAATAAAATGTTATCACTAGGAGCGCATAACTTGTCAAGATGTTATATCTCAGTTTCACTGAGAAATGTATTTTGAAGAATAATGTAATAGAGTTTTTAGAGGAATTTAAAAAATAATTAGAATTTCTTACAAAGCATGTGCTGTGACAAGTCTTCAAAGAGGGTATTACCAGCTTCAGGGAAAGCTAAGCCCAGATACTGTATTTCTTGTATTACCAGGACATTTTTGGAAAAGAAGATTGTCTATCTAGCAGTGTTTAAGCAAATTGGCTCCAGAGAAGGCTTAAAATGACAAAATTAAAAAGGCAAAGGAAAGCTTCTTTGTGGTAAACAAAACCACAGTTAACATATTTCTTAGTTGCTGTTCAATTCCCACCATCCCTGGGTCTGGCTATTTCTTCCATCTGCAAACTGAGTGTAATTTTTAACTCTTACCAAGCAGTGGCTAGCTCATATCCCCTTCCTTGGGTCAGGATCAAAGGAGTGCCTCTTCATGGGTTTATAAGCTCCCATTGGAAAAGCAGGCTGGGTGGAGATGGTCAGGACTTTGAGACGTCTGTAGAAACTGCAGGATGTTCTCCAGAGTGGGAAAACTGGGCAGTTAAGACTTAAGTAAGGATTTTAATCTCTGTTAACATGATTTTACTGAAACACTCAAGAAAGGCACATGGAATGTTGCTCAGGGTCTCATCTTTATTTCATTTTTCTTTATGCTGGGTTTGGGGTTTGGTTTTTGTTTTTCACAAGACTGCAAGTCGGTTCTGAGACATGAGCTGGAGAAGAGCTGAAAATAAACAAGTTGATGTTCTCTAAGCAGTATTTTAGCTTTGAGTTAAGTGCATGAAGGCCTCTTGGTTGGATAATGTTCAGGTAGACTATTTTTGGTGGAAGAAACTTTGCTTTAAGGTGAAATTGAATGGCCTAAGCTCTAGATTTTGTCACCTAGCAAAATCATGACATGAACCATTGAAGTGTTTCATGATTAAAAAGCAGTTTTTCACTGGTGGAAGGTCACAGGTAGTACCTGTGGGTGCTTTAATTTGATAAGCTACATTTTATGGGTAATTTTTTTTTATTGCATCTATGAAGATGAAAACTGTGAGGAGAGCACGGAAATTAATCCAGTGTAGAATATATGCTTAAGGTAAACGATGTTGTTTTCCTGATATCATAGAGGAGTTCGAAATCGTATTTTGAGGACTTGAAAACAGCTTGTTTGTGTCTTGGTAAGTCAGTCCCTAGCTCCGTGTTTGGTTGCTTTGTTAGATATCTTATCTTAAATGTAAAGGAAGTTGAATGTTAAAACAAGCCTGCTTTTCTTTGGGGGGGAGGAAAGGATTGTGCTTAAGGCATTTTTTTAATTAGGTTGAAACCACAAAGCAACCAGGTTTCTAATTCAATTGTGGTGCAGGAGTACTGGAAAACGCAGGAATTTTATTAGGCAATGTGGACATTTTAATGACTGTTTCATTGATTTGTAATAGTCACAGCTTGCGTCACTAGGATGATACTCTGACTATAACTTTGGCCTGAGAAGCAAGTGTTGGACTGAAAACAAAAGAAACCGTGCAGCTGCTGGTTTAAGGGGGGAGAGTGTGTGTGTGTGTGTGTGTGTGTGAGATAACGTTCTTCTAGACTATCACGATGGTATAGCTCTGCAGCCTTCTGCAACAGGCTCCGGCCGTCTGCCGATTAAATAAAACAGTGCATTAATTGGTTACGCCTTAACGAAACTCCCCAGTTGCTATCTCCAGGCCTTCAGGAAAAGATAACTGAGCTGTCTCCCTTGGAGTCGAGCTGTTCCGCTTCTGCCAGCAGACAGCTTTACTTGCGACCTTAGCGTGCTGCAGGCCACAGTGTGTGGTAATCTGGGGGCAATAATTCGGATGCTAATAATACTCATCAGAAGTTGTTATTTATTAAACCAGCTGACATTTAGGAAGAAGAATAGCCTGAGCTTGCCAAGCGATTCTAGCTCATTGCTGAGGAGCGTGCTACTGGTTACAGCATTTAATTAGTGACGCAACATCAAGGCTGCTGGGGCACTAACGGGCCTCAGCCTCCCCTGGGCGCTGCCCACACTCCTGCCTGGGGGTCCAGGAGCCTGTTGCAGCCCAGCCTGGGGCCATCAGTCCGTGTTGGAGCTGTGTTATGGGTGTGCCTGTTCGTCCCAGCTGCTGCGGGCTTGCCTGGAGCCTTCCTTGGCCTGGTGACCGCTGGTCTGCCCATGGGACCTGTTTCTCTCACCATCCGTGCGCAGGCAGCAGGTAGCTGAGCAGCGCTGGCCCCAGGATGAAGCAGCTTTCCGAGTCACTTCTTGCCCAGTCCCTCTCCATGGCGGCCAAGCTGCAGCCACCTAGAGCAGCTTTATTGCCAAAAGGGAGCCAAGGGACATTTTTACTGACTGTGGATGTTCTTGCTGCAAAGAGATACTGCTGCAAAGCGGCTGTGTTTGGCTGCCTTGGGCTGGCAGAGGCGATGAGTTGTATGGAGCAAGACCAAAGCCCTGGCTGAGGTGGGAGGGTGATGTGCCTTTTTGCGTTACCGTCCCTGTGACACAGAGAAATGACTCAAGAAGCACGTTGTAAAGTGAACTTGTTAAGCGCTATTATGCCACCTTTAAAGTAAACAATTCATGTCCTTTTATCCTCGTGGGTAACACTGAAGAGAAGAACTCCCACTGATTTTAGTGAATGTGGGATTGGACTCCTGGCTGATGTTCAGTGTTACTAACTGCGAATAAAGTTTTATGCTTAGGTAAAATAAACCCCAGAAGACAAAACTAATTTTAGAGAATAACTTTACTCATAAAAAACTTGCATATCTTTTGCTTCAGTTAGTAATGACTGACTTATTAAAGAAAGGTAGTAATTTGATTCACTTATCACTCAAGTGCTTTTTGTATTGGGTAACAAGCTAAGAGGGATCTTTCATTCACAGTACAGGTCTCTTAATGCTTCTGTATTTATTCTGTTTAGTTTTGTGGGAATTGCTAGGATTATAAAAGTGTAATATTTGGTTTAAACATTTTAATGATGTGTAAAACTATGCTGTACTGCTTTCTTGGTTAAGGTGGTACAGTGGGAAAACATGCATTAAGAGCAGGGATCAGCAGTGTATTAGAAGTACATCTGGCTTTTATTAGGTGTAAACTTCAGGGCAGGTGCATTTGGGTGAAACATTTTTTGTACTGTAAAAAAATCAGAGTTTGTTTTGTTCTCATTGAAATAGCTTGCAAATTATGTTGGTCTATATGGTATGCTCTTTTGAACTTGCTTTAAATTACATACATATAGATATGTAGCATGAACATTTAGATTGAACAAATTAGGTAGATAATGCAAAAAGCAAAACTGGATTTTTTTTCTTTTGTAGGTTTGTGTGTAACAGAGAATAATCAGCCTGAGAAGAAATCTTAAAAAATCTATTTTATATCTTGAGCTGTTAGTTTCCTATGGTGTTTAGCACTGTAATGCATTTAGAGTTTGTTATTTTTTTAAAATAACCTGCTTCCAGTGTATTCCTAAAGAAAATATTTTTACACTACTTGTTTTGCTGTTATTTCTGAAGGTAGACTTAATGAGGCTTATGAAATACTACATTGTTTTTTTTAATTTTATACTATTCTGCATTGATAGCAAAAGACAAAGAACGATTGAATACATTATTCATAGTGACATAATTGGTCATACAAACTTTCCTGAAGCAAGTAAGTATTTCTTTGATTTGGATACTTGCTGTTATATAATATATGGAAGTACCACACAGGAGTATATTTGAAGAAAAAGCTACTTGAAAAGGATCTTTTAAGATACAGTGGATATATCTGTGTTCTTATTTAATTTTATTTTTGCTGGGTGGCCTAAGTATACCCAATTCCTGCTGTGTACAAAGCCAGTGTATGTTACTAAGCCAAATGTGTTCTCTTAACAGTGTCCAGCCCATTTACTTCTCCTGTTGGCTGTAAATAAAAAACTTTAAATCAATAGCGCTGCTTGGTATAGAGACTCTTGAGACTAAAACCTTTCTCCCTTGCAAATGAGAAGGGAACTAAAAATGAAGAATGTAATGTTTTCTTCTTTTTTTCGCGGGGTAGGGGGGAGGTGTTAGGGCGGGTGTGCGTTGATGCAGCCAAATTTACAGCTAGTTGAGTAGAAAGGAAGAAATGGATTTCATGTATTTTTGCCAGCTGTTGTAGAAATCCATCTGAGCTCTTCCAAAATTTGTAAGAAAGAACTCCTGCGAGAAGAAGTGAGAGCATACATGTGTTTTTCTCATTCTGATTTGTTTGGGAGGATTTGGGTTTCACTTTGGCCATCCATGGCATGAGGGAAGTGCACACTGCCTGTGTGGTGGTGGGGCAGCGGAAGGCATGTGGAGTTTCCTCTTGTTAACTTAGTCACAAATGTGGTGGCAAAAAAACAGCCTTTCTTTTTAATCTAATGCTCACTGTCCCCCTTTTTTTTCTTTTTTTTTGGTATTTCTCGTGTGTGGGTGAGGCAGATTATTGCTGTGCCTTTGGCAGGTGGATGGATCTGTGAGGGAAGGCTCTTCTATAGCCTCCTCAGTGGGCTGCTCCTGTCTTACCCTGCCCACACTGCTCCTGTTTCTTAGGGAGCCCAGACTTCAGGCAAGGAAATTTTCCTCAAAAGCACTACTTAGTTCCAATTGTCTATGCAGTCCGTCGTTTTCACATCCTTAAAATTGACTCTGCATTTTTGGGTGCTCGAGTCTAAAAGAAAACAATTTGGCCTCTTTTGTTCATTAAAGGTAGTCTCTGTCTCTACTAGCACTGTGTTTTCATTGGTGTGTTAACTGCTTTTGAGACAGAGAGAAAAGCTGGAATAATTACGGCTACTGAGTCCAGTCTGTTGTTTTTTTCTGGAGGAATACTCTATATGCCAGGAATTCAGAAGCAATTTTAAGCCCTGCTTGGCTTTCCAGTGCTCCCAGTACGTTTTCCTCTATCCTCAGCAGCATGCTTTTGGTCTGCACTGATTTTTCTGTTGTTAAACCATCTTCATTCACCAAGGCCAAATTCTCACTCTTTGTTAGAGTCTACTGACCTTCCAACTCACTTTTTTCTTTAATGTAAGGGGAGGTTCTTCATACATCCTGTCCTGATGTATGTATAAAAAAGCAGAATTCATTATTGTGGGAAATCCTGTATTTCAGCATCACTGAATCAACCTTACCTTACCTTTATCACCTTGTTTTATTACCTTTCGGTACTGGGGATCCAAAACTGGATGTCATATTGCAGAATTGTATTCCTGGAGTGCTGGCTAAAGGTGAATAATCGCTTATTAGCAGGAGCTTAGCCCTTAGATATACCTCAGGGTATTCTTGGCCTTCCTTGCTGCCTCATGTTCAGCCCACTGTCTGCCCAGACCCCCAGCTCCATTTTAGAGAACTGTGC
The DNA here is from genome assembly GCF_964289735.1 of Phaethon aethereus. Taxonomy (NCBI): domain Eukaryota; kingdom Metazoa; phylum Chordata; class Aves; order Phaethontiformes; family Phaethontidae; genus Phaethon; species Phaethon aethereus. The sequence goes on from NC_138577.1 coordinate 27,717,637, forward strand.
CCCAGGTAGTCGCTGCCCATCTCAGGTACAGGACTTCACGTTTGTCCTTGCAGAATTCCATGAAACACATGTATGTGGGGCGGCGGGAGGGGTTTGGAGGTGCATTTCATAAGTTTGTGGAATGAACATGCTATGTAGTTTACATTTTTATTCCAATGGTTTAGGAACTTTTGGGAGTTCTTTCTAAGTCATACCTGATTTTAAAATGTTGTTATAAATTGGAATAAAATATACAAATAATTTTAAATGTATTTTCAAATCTTGGCATACTTTATTAGTAAAATAGAGGAAGAGGAAAAAGATGCAATTTTGTGCACGCTTAGTGGTTTATGTGTTACTCCTTCCCATGTGCTTATTTTCCTTAGCTCCTTAGTGGTTGCAGTGATGTCTAGAATGCTGCATTTCTAGCAAAGCAGAAGTGTCCTGGTAGTGCAATGTTACTCATGTGCATACAATCTCTTACAAGTGGTGTTATACCGTTCCAGCCACCAATGCTAATCATAAATACATTTTTAATGTTTTGGGCTCTGTATCTTTCTTACATTTTATGTCAATTGTTTCTCTAGGTATTGCTTGGTGTCTGAAGTGGTTGACCAAGACCTAAGGACTTGGAACAGCGGTAAGCAAATGAAATTTAGATTATATTATGTCGCATTTTTACATGCTGTCTGACTCTGGTGTTTGACTGCTGTTTGAGGCATGAAAGATGTGCAGTAGGCTAGACCTTTTGAATATTTTCTTCTGAGCACATAGTTCTTGTTCAGAGCATTCATCTAACTTTTTTAAGCAGAAGTATTTTAAGAAGGCAAAGAGGAGGTAGTCTCAATGACGGCTTTTGATAAATGAAACCTCACCACCACCACCATCACGTTAACTTGGGAAATACTGAACTTAAAGCATTTCCAGCAGAATCATTTAATCTATGCCTGTTGAAATAGTAACATACAGTGACTCATTGTGTTAAATGAGTGATGCCTGAATCCAGACTTCTCAGAATCACACCAGTGTATACATTAAGCAATTATAAATCAGATACCATTCTAGAATACATGGAAACCTAAGGTAAGTTAATAAATGACTGCAAGCCGAGTTTTTTCTTTCTTTAAGCCCCCATCCTTATGTCTATGGTTCTTAACTCTCCCTCTGCAAACTGTTTTGTCCTTTGTAAAGATAGATCATTTTGTGTTCTCCTATGCCTACTCATTATTGATTCTTTGCATCCCATGTGCCAATTATGTACCTGTTGTGACTAGAGAATAATGCAGGAAGGATCTAAGGAAGAACTTTAAAAATGTCAAATAATTTTTAAAGTGAGTTTTGGTTAGTAATGCTCTTATAAATATATTATTCGTAATTCCCTGGCTGTAGGTGTAGGCTGGCAAAGAGAGCCTTACAAATGTGGAAATAAACTCACCAACTGTTAATTGTACTTAATAATAGTAATAGTAGCAGTAATAGTATTAATACTAATAGTGATAGTAATAATGCTACTACTACTTTCAAAAAGCAACTGCATTTTCTTGCCAAGAGATAGCAATTTGGAATAATGTAATATTTCTATTTCTCTCGTTTCCGTAGCAGCATCAGTTTATGTGAAATATTTTTTATTCATGAGGTCTTGTTTGATTTCAGTGCTGTTGGCAGCAAATGTCAGTTTTTAGCATCCATGCATTTGGTTGCATGTGCTGTTGACTTTGGTGACCAAGAACCAAACGCAATATAGTGAGAAACTCTTGCCTTGTTTTTATTGTCTTTTTGCTTTAATGACCTCTGAAGATTATGTTTCTATAGTTCTTACTTTCTAGAAATACCATTTAGTTAAAACTTTGAAGGCATTTATCAGTTTAGAATATTTACTTCCACGTAGTTCTGTATTTACTTTCTCCTTTCTGTTTCTGCTTGTACTCTACCACGAAAAGCAAGTAAGTGAATTTCAAGTGAATTTGTCAGTTAATTTTGGATAGTTCCTTTTTGCCTACTGTTTATCTACCCCTGTGCCCCCGTTCTCCACTCCCTCACAATTCTCAGGACCAAACTGTTGTATTCATGGTGTCCTCAGTGCACAAGTGGAATGAATTGATAGTTCCTGTGCACTTTCCATCCACCTTACTGCTCCTCCTTGCTAAGAATGAAATCTGTTCTTTCCTACTCCTGTAAGTGTTTGCTAGGGCATTCAAGAATCCTCAGAATTAAGTGGTATGCTTTCTGGTATTTATATTAGTTCATTTAGTACGCTACAATAAATGTTACAGGACCTTGCCCACTTTGAATGTATTCAGTTATCTAGCATATTTTTGGTAATGGTAAATACCAGAAACACCCAAACAACATTCAAGTTCCCATGGAAAAATCCATGCTTTGCCGTTGCCCTTAAGTGAGACTTAAGAGGAGCCACATTAATTTCAGGATCATGAAAAACTGTGTAAGAAGGAATTCAAACTACATAGAACCTCATCAACCAGTCTTGTCCTTGCTGAGATACCTACATCTATATGGATTTATGTAGATTATATTGACCTATGTGCCAGTGTGACACATGTATTCATGCTCTGCGTAAGTTAAAGTGTTCCACCACACAAGTGTGCCACTGCGTTGAAACAGATGTGTTAAGCCAGCAGGTACCACTTTAGTGCATGTCTTACCTGATCCCACAAAAAGGTGAAGTTGTTGTAGAGTTTCTTTACAAGTGTACAATGAACAGTTCTGGTCTGTGCCTCTTCATGTGTAGGATCTGATAATACCATATGCCTGGTGTTAGGAAGTCACTTGTACCAAACGTTCTGAAAATAAAAACTATCCTCTGTCAAGCTAAACCTACCTATTGTTCAAGGGAAGTTTAAAGAAAATATAGTCAGTGTTCTTAAAAGTACTTCTAAAACTTGCTTATGACTGCTGCTTCTTGGTGACTCAAGTATCTTTAAAAGTAGTCTCATAAACAGTTTAATAATGCATGTGAAGCAACTTCTGGTTTTTTACTGACATTTAATTGCATGACTTCAAACTGAAATAACTTCCTTTTTCATGGAGTGGTGATACTTGTTATTTTATGATTAATATGGTGGCTGTTCTGGTGGGATGATCTGATACGAGGCCCTGATCCACCAGAGAATCAGAAGATCTGTGTAAGGGCTATTGAAATACCACTAAAATGCTATTTATTTAGAAATTAAGGAGGTGTTTAAGAGTTTTGCTCAACAGGTATGTAAAAAGCTGAAGCACCAGCTTTTGATAAACTGGAATCTTGCTCATATTACAGATTATAGTGAGATACCATACCAAACTTTCACTGCAGTTGCTACGGCTGACAACTGAACTGTGTACTGCATGGTACTCTGTCTTGCACTGGTACAGTGTAGACAGTTTATATATCTTTTATCTAGCAACAAATACAGGTATTCATTCTTTAAAGTTTGATGCTCTTTAAGAAGTTGCTAGTTAGGAATTAAAGAGACTTCTTATTAATTTAAAATTGCTTCTTGGGTAGTGTGATGGATAATATGACCTATTTTATAGTAAAATAGGACCAGTGCCTTGGACCAGTTAAGAGCGGAGCCCTATAATGCTTAGCAACATAACAAAAACACTAGCACATGCACTAAGAACATGAAGGAGACTTAAACAATGACTTGAGCAACTGTCAACAGCAGTAGGTGGGAAGCAAATGTAGAGGATTAAGTGTAGTGGTGATGGTAAAATTGCATAGTTAATGAGATCAGCTCTGTGCAGATCTAATATGTTGAAAGAAAATTGAAATTGGAACTTTCCCATCATAACAAAATATGTAAAGAATATGCTTTCTCTCCAGATGTGCTATTGAGCACAGCAAAGGCCTAGCTGTCTGAGTTTTCTTCATAGGCATTGCATAAGTTGTCTTGGGGAAACATTTGAAAATAATTAAGCACTTAATTCCATCAAAATCTTCACTCATTTGCAATAAAATAATTAATAAAATTGTAACTGGAAGCAAGAAATAAACAACTGATTAAAGGATAAAGTTACCTTCTGATAAGCTCTTAATGAAATCTTTGGTATTTTTCTTACTCTTGCCTCTTCTTTTTCTCCCCAAGCTTTCAATTTAAGAGCATTCACATACTCCCTGACTTTTATGTATGCTCTTTTGTTGCAATATGAGTAGGATACACTCTTATAATGCCTTTCCTAGTAAACATGAAATATAGACTCTGAAAGTGTATTAGGCAGCAAAGCACCAGGTATTACATGTAAAATTAAAATATTAATCAGTAATTGACTGCTTAGTGCAGGGGTGCTAAACTCCTGCCAGGACCCACACATTACAGCTGACGGTGATGCACGCTCCAGTGAGATGCCTCAGCAAAGGTCAGATGCTGTGCTAGATGTTGGTGTTGGGCATCTCTGGAAGGCAGCAGGCGTTAATGTGGTTGGGGAATGTTAGCCTGGGGACTCTGGTAGTTGATAGGAGACTAGTCCCTGAAGATTTGGAGGTTTGATCCTCTCTTTTAGTAGCTGAAGTTTCACCAGCCACTTGCAAGTATTTTTGCCACAGGTTTATATATAGGTGCCATCCTTGGACCATAGACTTCCAGCATCCCAACTGATGTGACAACTATTCTTCTGTGTTCCATGAAAATAAATGTTTTGACCAGCCAGTCCAGTTACCTAGCTTTCCTGCATAAGGTTCTGGCTGGCACTGGAGGATGAGGATTGTGCATCTGGCCATAGGAACAACTGGGAGAAACCAAGGTGAAGGAAAGCCAGCAGAATGGCTTTCTGAAGGTCTTTCCTCATGTCATGATAACCTGCAGAGAAAGGGAAGCTGTAGTTTGCTCAAGGTGTTCTAGCTGTCATCTTATCTATGTGCTGAACCTTGTCTGCCTCATGACAGTGCTTTCTGATGAAGCCCTGACATACCTTAAGCCCAAAGTAGAAAAATTGGTCGTAGTTTTGAGGTGACTAAAAAGTCCCTGTGTGTTAATCCCATGTAGTTCACAGCAGAATATGGACAGGAAGTTGATTTTCAGGTTTTATTTTTGGTTTGGGATATATGATTTTGTTTATTTCAGTACAGTTTTGTACTATGTACATAACAGCACAGAGATAGGGTAGGTTTTTTACCCCTGGAAGCCAAAAATAGAGCTGTAGACAGTGTTTTACTTGGTTTTGTTAACAGCCAGAGTAAATAGGAAGTTATATATTTGTACTGCTTTTCCTCTGTGAGCAACCTCTTTTCTGTGTCTGTGCTTTGCCTCTTTTTTTTTTCCTTTTTAATATAATTTATCTTTGTTTACTGCTTTAGAGATCTTTAAGGTGGTTTTCAAGCACAAATCCAAAATTGCCCCCCACTTCCAGTTAATAGCAACAAAAATAGCAGTGGACATTTTGCACTTTCTTTCCTTTTGTCTATCATCAGAGGGGAGAGAGGATGAGTTTCTGAATCAGGAAAATACTAAGGTTTGGAGTTCTTTCCTTGGAAAGGCACTGAGAGCTTTCAGATGCTGTAAACCACATTGAACTGATAATTTGCTTTATAGAGCAACAAATACAATGGTTAATTTTATTTTTGTTATTTCTGGAACCTAGTGCAGTTCTTGACATGGAGATGCCATGCCGCAAGCAGTGAGTAAATAGCAATTGCAGCCACAGGAAGGAGTGTGGTGTAGCAGATAGAGCTGCCTGTCCTGACTCTTGCATTCGATTTCCGCCTCTGTTATTAATGTGCTAAGTGATATTAGGAAAGTTAATTAATTTCTTACTCTTTTTGTCCGTTTAGATTGCAAGGCCTTTTGTCCAGATATTGTGCCTCAGTTCATTTCACTGTGCCTTGGTGCCTGTGGAGTCTAGTATTACTATTTTTACTTGCAGAGTTTTTCTCATGCTATGATATTAACTGTCAGGACTCATTGTATGATATGGAATCCTGAAGACACTTGAATATTTATTCTGCAAGAAGAAAGCTAGTAATATTATTCAGAGCATGGTTTAATGTTGCATCTGGTCATGTGCAACTGCAGGCTGATGCCAAAAGGGGCAGTACCACTTCAGCCTGTTCTTCCCCTCTCTCTCATCAGCCACCAGCCCCAAGGCGAGTTCAAGGTAAGCAGCTGATTCAATAAAAAAACCTAACCACCTGGGAAGGAAAACTACATCAGATAACTACACTGGCCTGGCATGTCCTGTGGCTGAGAAATTACTAGAGGTAACACAAGGGACAAAGAGGGAATAAGCAGCTGGAAGTAGATGGGGAGAGTAGTACTGTTTTTTTCAGCAACAGGTAATAAATACACCAGATGAGACATAGCATGAAAACCTAGGCTTATTAAGAGCTGCATTTTACAACCAGATTTTGAACATAGCAGAAGAATGGCTTGCAATGAATGTGACAGCCCAGCTTCAGTTCTGGTGGTGTTAGTTGTTGCCATTACATATTCTTCACCGGGACTGTTTTTCTCTAGTATAGCTTTATAACTGTTTTTTCTGTAGTATTAATCATCTTCGTGATCCACATTACAATTTCAAGGCATATTTCTGATGTCTAAATATAACTTTGATTTTATTTAATTTTAATTTAAATTGAAGTCCACTTAATCTTGCAAATTGAGCTGACAGAAGTTGCTCTTGATGTGATATATTCTACAGACCTTGTATGCATAATTTCCCCTTTAAACTCTCTCAAGAAACTTCATTCTTCTTTGAAAATTACTTCTGTAATTGTAGTTGACTCTTTGAAGGGCATTTTTCACCCACTGGCCTTTATCTTAAAAATGTATACACCAAATGATACTGGTTTCTTTGGTCTTGCGTTCTTTATGAGTCTCATGTAACAAGATCTTGTGTGGAAGGACTTGTCTTCTCCTCTTTTCCTCTTTTCCTCCCCACTCTCCTTAAGTGTCCGTGAAATAAAGAGGAGCACCTGGGATGGAGGAAGAGAGAGGTGAAATGTTAAAATGATTTTGGAAAATGTAGTGACTGAGGAGCTTTTACACACAGCCCACACATGCTTGCAAGGACATGAATATTTCCTGTTGATTGCATTCATGGGTGAGGTCGCTGAGTAGATTCAGCTAAGCCAGGGGAACAGTTCAGCAGCTCAAAAAGCAAGCGTGCCTCTGAGAAAGCTGCAGCCCAATGGGGACCCCGGCCCTGAAGCTGTCTGTATGACTGACCTAGCCAGTGATGTTGCTGAAATTTCACATCTGTTATTTCTTACTGCCCACTTTTCTGGCAACAGCCAATCTTCATTTTTTCCATTATAGGCAGCTGCTGGAACTATAAAGAGCTTGAGCTCATTTTCAGATGTGCTAAATAGACTATGTTTTACCTTTCTTTTTCCCCCCCTTTCTTTCTACCACATAGTATAGCACGCTGACTTGTTTCAAAAGTTCAGGAACAGTGAGTTGCGCGCTCTAAGTGAGTCTGAAAATAAGCAGATGTGTTAGCCTGTGCATACAAATAATTTCTTAGTAACAGGGCCATCATAAAGTCTGGGAAAAGAGATGTTCTTAGAAAGATGCTGTCAATGAAAGAAGAAATCTGTATAGATTGAGAAGGACTGATTGTCAGAAATCACCAATATTATCGTTGAAACCTGCTTTCTGCCCTGGCTGTGATTAGAGTTATCTGAAGCAGGAAGTAGAGCAGTGCACTCAGCTCAGTGGTGGAGCCAAGTACTTCATGTCCAAGTAGAACTGAACTGCTTGAAAGAAATAGTTTCTTTTTCATTTCTTGAGGCTGACTTACCCTTTTTCTCTATGCCCCACAAAGGAATTCTTCTCTTATATCCTTCTGGCCCTCTCTAGCTTAAGCTATTGGAGCTGTTCGATTACTTTCCAAAGCTGTTAAAAGGCGGGAGGTACTAGGACCTCTAAGTAAGTTTGCAAGTAACCTGCTGATGGCTGTTCAAACCCGTGTGTCTAACTAAATACATATGTGAAGCATAAGAAAACAATATGTATTTTTTTCCCAATAATTTATGCAGGCAGACCATGGGAAAAGCATTCAGTGAGAGTTATGAACTGAGAACTGGGCTGCCTGGTGAGCAAGTGTTCCTAGCTGAACTTCTTACAAATACCAGGGAACCACCAAAATCCCTACTTCACTGATTTTTTTTTTTTTAAACTGCATGAGATCAATATGTGTGACTTATATATAGTCATAATCTGTGACACTCAAGTCCTGTGGTCTGATTGTGCTGCTGCAGTTCTGCGTAGGGGCAGTGCTTCCCTCAGCCCGGTAATCACAGCTCCCTACAAAGTAATGAAGAGGGACTTAGGCCAAAGAGTGAACAACAGTGAGAGAATATAATTGACTTTCAGTGCAATGGAATAAATGGGAGAAATGGATGGGAGGAGGTGTGGTAACATATCTGACCCAAAGGTGAATGTCATCCTATGCTATACATACCTCCTAAAATGCTTTAAGATGCCCATGAAAAATGTCTTCTTGTTCTGAAATTATGTTCTGAAATTAGTATCTTATTGTTCTGAAATATTAGAATGGTATTCTGGTGAAATATAGTTAATATTCCTGATAAAATTGGGTATTGCTGTAATTGAAAAAAAAATGTTATACCAAATGTAGGCTGATGATTGTTCTTTCCTTTTGCACTTTTTATATCACTTTTTATCTTTTTTTTTTCCCCCTAAAGCAAAATAGTTTTGTCTAGTCAGTAGAATGTTGCAATTGTCCTTTACTGGATCATTTTTAAATCCAGCTCTTAGACAAATAATACAGGAAGATAAATATTTTCATAAAGCTTCTTTTGGGGGTGAAATTTAATGCAGTAGAAAATGAAAAACTTTATAGTCTCTAAAGATTTGTAGGTTTTATTAAATGAGGAAAAAAATCCTTTCCTGCAGATAATTTTTTTTGGTGTGTATTGGAAAAGTTGAAGCTGAGAAGAACAAAAAAAAATACTATACTAGGGAGGTTGAAAACACCCCTTGAAATCCAACTAGTTTTCCAGATTGTGTTGAGCATATTTCTCTCTGGAAATTGGATACAGTTCATATCCCTTTCTGAAACTGTCAAATCCGTTAGGAGTATGATAATAAAGTACTCTTGCATGCACATATCGCAAGACAACATTATATTTAATGCAACTAAAGCATTTTCTAGGTTTGCCTCCCTGGCATTCTCACCAGTCCATCCTCTGATGGCTGGTTATCAAGCTGTTTTTCTTTGTTACTGAACTTTTTTGACTTTTTTTCTGTTTTCCTGGCAGCTGGAGGGACTCCTCCTCAGAGGTACTGCTAGTATAATAATGCTTGTGAAAATCGGGGAATTGCTGCGTAGTCTACACATGCAATATCTAAATGAATCAAAAGAGAACTGACCAAATGCCATGACTCTGTCTTCAAAGTCCTTATCCCATTTATTTTTACTTCTTTTAATCACCAGTCTGCATGTACAGTTCCTTCTTATTGAAGAAAATCGGTGACCAATAATAGCACACTTTAATTTGTGCTCAATTTCAGCAAATTACTTCAAAAATTCATCACTTCTGGTTTAGGGTGATACTCAACAACAGTGAGATGGGAATTGGAATTAGCAGTGCAAAATCATAATTTTTAACGTGTTTTGTGACAGTGAAAGATTGGTGTGTTGTTCTAGGTCTGAATGTAGCTTGTTTGCATTCAGGTCTGTCCTGTATTCTGACACTCTTGCAGTGCTCTGTGTTCACTGCTGTGCCTGCAGCAGCTCACCTGTCACTCTTATTAATGAACCACTGTGGATATATATACTGTGCCAGTGGGGAAGATGGTGTTCATGATGAATCAAGATCTTTCTCGGTTCTATTTTGTCTGCACTGTGGAAGAGTTCACTGTAGGCAGAGCAGAAATGAAAGTAAGGTAAATAAGTTAAACAAAAGCTCAGAGGAAACAGAGTAACTTCTTAAAGCATTGAAAGTACTAGAGATGATCAGCTTTATTAACCTGAAATGATGTGAAATGTCATTTCATGAGATGGTGGTCTAGCAAGGCTATAACTTAAAACCTATTTCTGAGCACAAAGGTGTGAATAGATCCTTAGTGCTGTTTTCAAATGTGCCTGCAGGAACAGCTTAGAATTTCCTATCTACAGAAAGCCTGTTGGGAGTCTTGGGTGTTTCCAGGTATCTGAGTTAGCCTTAAAGAAACCTGGTTACATTGGCACACTTTTAATAAATTTACCTGTTGGAGCATCAAATAGCTCTGTATACCATGACCAAACTTCTAATGCTGAGTTTGATACTGAATGATCATGAAGTGTAATTAAGATACATTTGAAGTGTTTTGCAGTCATCAGAGAAAAGAAATTATTTAACTGATGAATTCTTGGCTAATCTTATGGAATGTAGTAATAGGGGTTCGTAACTGTGATGGTCTAAGGAAACATCCAGAAAGAAAAAAAAAAAAAAAGAAGGTATTTCAGATACATTGGCCTTCTTCAGTGATACTCTGGAAAAGGGAAAAGCTTATGTATTCACTTACGAGTACCAAAGTCTCAACTTATCTGTTAGAAACATTTCTGTTTTAAAAGTTGACTTTGTGGATTTTCACAAAGGTTGGTGAACATTAAAGGAGTAGATTAAGAATGGATGAATAGGAAACAACACTGTTAAGAAAATAAAAGCCAGTGGCTAGGGAGTTCTTAAAGAAACAAAGATTGAAAACTATTAATTCCCTGGCTCCCTCAAGGTAAATAACACTTGTTCTTCCCACACCCTAAGATGTGAGCTAGCAAACTCTCAGTTGTCTAAGGGTGAGGCATGTAATCTGTTAGAGTATTGCAAGAACTTCTGATGAACTTCCAAGGGTCGTGGTGATGTCACCTCAGTACAGTGTTGTGCCCAGCTGCTTAGGTAGCATAATGCTGGGGTAGAAAAAATAGGAGAGACCACAGAGCAAAAATACTTTGAAAAGTGTTTCATTAAGTCATTTTAAAACTAGACTGTAGAAAGGATGAGAAATTAGCTGCATGAGACATTAATCTGGTGCACTGGAGGAAAACTGCAGGGCTTGCTTGCTTTCTCACCCTGTGAGATGTTCGGGCTTAGAGATCTACAAAACTTATGACAAAGTGTTAGTTACTGTCATTTGACTGGATGCTGATGATACAGAAGATACTACAGCTCCTGCTCTGCAAACCCGTATGCACATCACTTAGATGTATGAGAATTCCTTCTGAAGGTGAGAATCTCCTGTAAGTACACGGAGACATCCATAAGTGTCAGTGGAAATGGGACTGGGACTGATACTGGACTGGGTATCGCTTTGTTCCATTTTCACTTTTTCTTTTTGGGAAAAAAAAGTTACTTCTAATTTAAATCCACTGAAGTATTTTGCATATGTAAAGAAGCTGACTTTGCTCAGCTGTTGCAATACTTCCCTTTCTGTAAGAGTATTTTGAATCTGAACAGGGACTTTGATTCAATTTTTTCCCCTTCTTGATACTGGCTAACTGAAAATTGCCAACTTAGTAAAGTATCACACAAAAATTATATTTTTCATTTTGAATGAGTTATTCACTCCATATTTGCCATGATTGTAGTTGTACCTTCCTCCAGGATTGTTAAGTGTACTGTAATTTTAGAGAAATTTTGAAGACTTTGCCCCCTCCTTACGATTGCCGTTGTGACAGTGTCTGATGAGCGCTTTGAGCTTAGCCCAATTGCTGAGGCCATCAGCTTCATTTAAGGCTTGTTCTCACAGCTTAATAACTGGATTTTGGTGAGAGCCATTGAGTCAGATGCAGTCCATTTGTTCTGCTAACAGCCCAGCTTGTGGATATGTAAAATCCCCTTTCCCTGTTGCTCCTTACAACAACAGGTTTAATTGTTACAGGCTCATAGGAACCAATTAGATTAATAGATGTTAAAGGGAGCCAGTTTCAGGTCTTGGTGAGAAGTAGTAATTTGAGAAGACTTGTGTAAGGGCTTGCTGACATCTAGGTGATGAGTGTCTGGCCTTGAGGATGTGGGTGCCATGAAAATTGCATCACTTTTCTCCCCTGTTTGCTGAGGCCAGATGGGGATGTTCGTAAGAATAGCAACCAGAGCACAATCCTACCTATTTTAGCAAATAAAAGCATACTCTAGAAGCTCATTCTTGGTTTTATGTTTCCTTTACTGCATTCAGCTCCATGGAACTTAATTTCTGCTTGCTTGAATCTATCTGTGAGAATTTACTTTGAGCCCTTTTTTATTTTCCTTACTGAAATAGAAGTTAGTTAAAATCTGGAACATCATCAAAAATTGATGTGACAGAAACCTGTTAGTTCATCTGCTTAATCCAGTGCTGAAGCAGAATTACTTCCTGCTGGGTGTAGCCTGAGAGAAACCTTTAATACTTTCACTGTTGGAAATGAGGACAAGAGAAGCTTTTTTCCTTTTCTTGTTCCTCTACTGACTTCAACTGTTTTGGTCATTGCTGGAATAGCAGTATATGCTTCAGACAATGGTAAGGATTTACAGAGGCTTATGTGAACATCAAAAGCCAATTTTTTTTGTGGCAGTTGCTTTTCAAAAACTTAGTTTTGAGGTTATTCAGAGGAGCTGAATTGTAAAGTGTGTAAGTATGTTTGTACTGTGAGCACTTGCACGCTTTCCCTCTCACCTTCCTATTTAGATAATGTTTATTCTTACATGACCACTTGCATCTTGAATAGCATTTGAATAGTCTTGAAATCATACAACAGAGTAACAGTTTTCAACAACAGAGGCCCGGTCAATGTTGTTTTCTTAATGATACTATTCATTATATTTATTTGATTTATAAAGGAAAAGAAAGGCAGAAAATTTAGGTTCATCTATGTTCTTGCAGTTTTTTGACTTGTTCCAGCTGATTTGTGGGTGAAATGTCATACCATCGCTATTGTAAGCTGTCTGTTAAATAAATACTTGTTTTTCTCTGAAAGGAAAAAAACGAGACTCCTCTCATTAGTGAAAGTGCACAACAAAGAAGACTTGTTGGTATTCATGTATGTGGGTCTTACTGCACTGTCACTAAGAAATTATCATTAACAGATGAAAAGCACTTTTGTAACAGTCTCTTGTTTTTTGTGCAACAAAATCTGATCCTCAGTAGTCTGGCATGTGACCAAAGGTGTCACCTGTATGCTTCATATCTGGATGCATATATTTAAAAAGGTAAATTCCTTTCCCGCTAACCACAGTAATGAAATTGTAAAATGTAATTACGGGCACCACTGCTGAGGTTCCTAAATGTATGACTCAAGGAAAACACCATATATGACTCATGATAAAATCACAAGAGCTGGAAATCATCTGAGCTGCCTTAGTTTCGATTGGTATCGGCTATAGTTGCACATTTCTTTACAGGATCATGCTTGTAGATTCACCAAGCAGCATATTTTTGTGGTGTTATCCATGCTAATAAAAAGGGAATTAATATCACTGGGAACTGTTCAATGGTATTTTGATGATGGAACTTTGTTTTCTGTGCCCAGTGATGAAATTGTAAGTATTGATTTAAGTAATTATACCCATCCTTCACTAAGGGACAACATAATTTAACTTCATATGGGTTAAACATAAGATATTAAATAATGTGACAAAGATCTTTACAGTTTGATTTGTTGGAAGCTAGTGTATTGTAAAATACCATGTATTTAATAAAAGGACCACTTTCCAAAATAGGTCCATAAAACTGGGCTTTCGATATTCATATGATTATTTCTATTCTCATCCATGGGAAAGTCAGAATAGCAAACTCTTAGATGAAGAAAAAATTAGTCCATTTTCTACTTGAGTTTAATCTATAGATCAATTCCATATTCTTAGCTGTTTGTGTGTGTGTGTGTGTTAGTCCTGTTTCCTAACTGGCAAAGAGTGCAATGATGCAGTGTCTATTGTAAGGGTCCAGCAATTTCCAGCATGCCTAAATCAACAAGAATTATATGAAGTTATGTCTTTTGTCAGATTTTCCAACCAGGGTGGCCTAATCCACCCAGGTTTTTTAGTCATTTTTAAGATGTTGGCTGTGTTCAAACTTGGAATAATCAGCACAACTGTAAGAGTTGTTACATGATCCACCTGGATTTAATGCTTGAAGTGAGAAACAGCTGTGGCTTTTTCAAGAGCTATTCCTATGACGTTTGTGTGCATGCAGTTAAGTTTGAAAGAAGGAATGGTATTCTCCATATCTCTAGTAATGCTGGTGTACCTCTGTCTAGAGTCCACTGAGCATAGGTGAAAAACTCAGGTTGCCTTCAGTGCGCAGTGACTACACCCTTAATAATGGAGTTTATGTTGAAACACACCTCATCCTAAAAGGCTCTTCTAGAACTTCACAGAATTTGGCATGTTATTTGAAAAAGCCTGCAAAAAGGTTCTTAACTAGAACACTGTTAAGTAGGTTTATTTCTTTCACCTCATTATATTTGAGGCATTTTTTTCACCTCTAGAGTCTATAAATCACAGGGTTGAGAGAGGCCCAGAGAGAAATGTAATAAATATTAGTCACAGATGTTTTAGCCTTATTGGAGAAGAGGAGAGCAGAGATAGAAAACAGTAGATAAAACACTGGACCTTTTGTCATTTCCCTTATTTTTGGAACAAAAAATATCTGTGTTACCTAAGTGTATTGAGATGGAAAAATCTATTGAATTGTGAACTGCTCCAATTCTCCTGCTTTTTAATTTCTAAGTAGTTTGGGTAGCTTACAGCTTTATTTGTTCAAATTTTGTGATCTGGGGAAGAAGAAAAAGAGCTAATCAGGTTCAAATCTATGTCTAAAAGCCTTAACATTCTGATGTTTCTATGGCATAGTCTAGAACAAAGTCTGTTCAGTAAAACATTTATCATTTGATCTAAATTTATGATAATAGAATAGACATTTTTACCATGGAAAAGTTATTTAAACAGTGATGGAATGGAGTTGGTTTCATGTTTGCTGAAGTGTGAAGTACATACTGTAGTAAAGAACATATTATTTTAATTAAATGGATGCACAAGTCTTTGTGATCTTATTATTCTGATCATCTTTTGATAAAGGTCTAGACTGAGTTTTCCAGTTGCTAAAGCATTTTGCTGACTTGCACATGATGACTTACAGTTGCACAATAAGGGTTGATGGCAGCTATGCTGGTTAACATACTGTGGTTATAATTTTAACAAAATAAGAGGCATTGTCCCACATCATTATCACAATCTTTAGTTCTCTAATGTTAGCATTAGTGTTATCTAGTACTACTGTTAGCTACAGTTGGACAGCATTGCCTGTAAAAGGTAATTACATTACATTACATTACATTACATTACATTACATTACATTACATTACATTACATTACAAAAAGGTAATTACATTAAAATACATTTTAAAAGGTAAATTGAATTGTGCCCCTTTGTTCCAAGTGGGGAGCTCAGCTTTTGATGCAGAGCAATCCTCAGTAGGTGACTTGTCCTTTCTAAAGTACAAAAGGCTAAGGAGTAGTATGGTTTTTCAGAAAGAAAAAATAAAACCTTGGGACTCTAAATCACACAGACATTTTGGAAGTTGTGTGCAGCGTATTGAATACTGCTGAACCAAGAGCAGATTCCAGCCTTTTCTCTGCTGAGTGGAAAACCTTTCTGCGGCGGTATTGAGAGAAAATAATTCAGCATTGCTTAAGTTCTGCTGCTTTCCAGCCGTAGTAGGAATATCCTCTGGAGTTCACAGTGTTGTAGAAATATACATTATGTAGTGCAGTATTCTAGCACAGTATTTTGTTTACCCATAGCTGCCACCTTTGAAAGGCAGAGTTGCTTTATGCAATTCTTTGTTGTTCCGTTATAACCTGACATTTACATGTTACAAAAAATAATTAGTATTCAAACATTAATTTTAAGTCCAAGGGACAATATATAATTCTTTCTCTAAAAAGAGAGTTGTGATTTTAGTGAGAGATTTTAGTGAGAGCAACAACTTTTATTCTGTGGTGGTGTAGGACTCAAGAGGGGATAGTGAAGCGTGATCTTTCAGTTAAAAGATGTTCTTCCTGAAAGTGAGTGGTGGGTTTGTTGTTTTTTCTCATCCCAGGATTAATAAGAAAACAGTAGCTCTTGGCAGAGTCTGTTGCCTCAGATTTTAAGTCTCACTGCTATCCACCTCACATTTTAAAGATTACTTTTAGATCAAATGGAAGGAAAACAGAGAGGTGCTGAGCTGATGGGTAAGCTCCTATAGCAATGGTTTTAATGTTGGTCAATGGCAAGTAGATGACGCTTGTTTGGAAAAGGATATTGGGCCAAGACTGTTTTGAAATGTGCTTTCATCGAATCCTTTCTAACTTGCGTCAAGTATTCTCCAAAATAGTTTGCAGTTGTTTCAACTTGCCATTTACCAGCTGATGCTGCTTGATATCAAGCTGATGAAGGATCTTCCATGAACTTTCCTAAAACCTGAAACTCTGTAAAATCAGTATTTTTCATAGGTGTGTACTACAAACTTTGACAAGAATGGAATTGCAGATGCAGAGAAGAGTCAGATTTGTTTGCTCTCAAACAACCAACAGGGTTGGTTGGTAGGTAGGTGGTAGCAGGTAGCTGGTCCCATTTCAGCTGAAAGCCCTGGGTTGTTCCCTTGTTCACTGGTATTAGGTCAAGATCTTGGCAGTCTTGTCTGTGCCTGAAGTGATTATTCCTAACTCTTGTGATGCTGGCTCTTGGAGGAATGTTTGAATGATTTCTGTTTCCCACATGCACTATGGCTTTTAGCTGTAATGCACAGGGGGTTGTTTCGTTTTATCTTGTATATTTTTGGGTGTGGGTTTTGGTTTTTTTTTTCCCCAAAGCAGAATTCAAAATTTTTTTTCAGGAATAGCTGTCTGACAGACAAAAAGATATTGTATGCTAATGCTAAAAATCACTAGAAATACTTCCAAAAAGCCCTTCTTGCTATGTTGGTTAGAAAACTGGGTCATCTGTGTGCTTCATTACTGTGGCTTGATTTATATTGCCTAATTGCAGCTAGATTTCCGGGGCTTTAGAAATGTTCATTCCATTAGGAAAAGCAGTTAGTTCTTTGTTGAAAGAAGAAGAAAAATTTCTGGCAGGAGGCAAGGAAGGCTGTAAATACTGCCTGCATGGGACCTGTTTTGTGTGTGTTACATCTTCATAAAATTGTCACTGAAAAATAAATGTCTGTATGCATACTCAGAGGCCATTGTTGTGGGTTGCTGGCTGGAAGCAATTTGGGTCATTGAATAAAAGACAGCAATCACTGAAGCCAGGTTCCTCAATACAGTCTGTTTTGTTTGAATTATTTATTTTTTTTTAAATAATAGCGTGGCTGCATTCGTTCTTCAAGAGAAATGGGAAAATATTTGATGAATTTGATAAAAGGACTTGGCAGGGTTTCATTTTAAAATAAAACATGATTTGAAAGTTTGGATGTGTGAATCATATATCTTAGTTTCTTTTTTGTGTTCAAAGGACTTCTTTGGAAAATAAAGTAGATGCCTTTGCTCGAGAGCACTGTAGGATAAGATGGACAGAAAAATGTTGGTCAAGTCTACATTGGGGGGAATCTTAATTAAATTTTAGTGTGTTGAGTTCTGTGTCTCCTTTTGTGCTGTCAGACCTTATGAATAATTTCTCTGAGGTGATGGGCATTAATGTCAGACCAAGCCTTAGCTCCCTGTTTTGGCATGCTGGTAGCATATGAACGGAATGGCACTAGGAGGAGGCAGCGCAGCCCCAAGGCTTGACCACTGCTGGTGAGCATCAAGGGCTGTCTGGTACATGTAAGTGCTGATATGGGATCCTCTGCGACACTTTTATTGGGTATGCTGTTGTTGTGCATGTTTGTATTAGGGCAGCAAATCCATGGTGTTGTGTAGAATTCCCCTCTGGGTGTCAGAGGTTGCAGGGAAAAAATTGTGAGGAAAGAGAAATTTTTAGATCGTCTCACTTCTGTAAACTTCCTGGTTGTTTGTATTAATTTTGGAGGAGACATCTGGAAACCCTGGCTTCAAGAATGTTAAAACACAGCAGGCAGCTATTAGTAAATGTACAGAGGGGGACATCTGCGGCAACCATAGGGTGGCTTTCTGTGCCTCTCCTCGAGACCTAGCTTCTATGACAACTTCACTTACAAGCTGTCTGTTAAGACTTTGATGTTGAAGAGAAGAGAAGCAGATGTAAGATACGATCCTTCTGAGTTATTAGTAGGTATTACAAAGCAACAGAGATACAAGTGGCTCAGCAGCTGCTTCCAGTTAGCCATGACTTCTTGTGTAGCATGGTGGTGATGCTTTAATCCAGGAAGGGAAGAGTAAGGGTTACTCTTCCACTAATACAATATAAATATTTGTGCAGAAGAAAAACTATTGTGCAGAGCATTATTCTGTGAGATTGTATTTCCCAAACATAGAATCACAATGATTGTCTCTTTTTTAATTGAAAACTTGTTTTTGTAAAGTTAGGTGGTTACATCTTACATGTACATGAGTTATCTGCATGATCTTTTCCAGGCCATTAATATCTTTATATTTCATTATTTCATCTACTTGCGTGTTTTCTGTTTTCACCATGCTTTCTCCCATCTTCCGATAAAGCATAGCACATTTTCTCAATTTGTCTTGTTTTCCTCATCAGTTTGTCGTAATTTTCTTTTATTCTTCCAGTGCCAGCCAAACTGGAGACATTTGCCTCTTTTATCCATAGCTAAATATTATGGATCTCAACACTGAAGGGGAAGAGTGTAACTCAGCCAGGCTGAGTTACAGGGTGAGCTTCTGCAGTTCTTCCCACCTGAGAGCACTTGTGATGAATTTTGCAAAAGACTAGGTCAGCCAGCAGCAACAGATCTTTTGTTTGGAGGAAGAAGTACATGATTACAAAGAACCTTTGCTTAAAGATTGAAAAAGTTTATTGCAGATTTTCTAAAAATTAATGTAGGATCTTTTTGAGAGAGGAGACCTTGCAGTGGAAGTTGGTTTATTCCTAAGGATATGTTACAGAGATGTATTGATAGGCAGATAGGTTGAGTATTTGTATGACAAAGTGTTAAGAGCAACCACTGGCAAAACATAAACTACTTGTCTTGTCTCGCTACTGTTGTGGTTCAGTGGTCCATATTATAATTATGCTGGTAGACCAAGGTCAAATACACCCCTACAGAAGTGTATGATGACTTGTATAGTCTGTTTTTTATGTACCTGTGAACTGAGTCTGCATTCTTCTGCTTTATATATCTGTTAGTGTTCTCATACCAGCTATTGAGAGAGGCTATTTACAGTTTTGATGAACATGTCGAAGTTCTTCCTATTCTCAGAACTCAGTTCTTGGCTTTAAATGTGATTTTCAACAATTCGCAAAACAGCATAAGGAGAATTTAAATTAGCGTTGCATCCTTCCTACTTAAAAGAGAAATCTGACTTCAGGCATCAGCTTTTTGTGTAAGGAATTATCTTTGACTTGCCAAAAGATAGTCTTAAAAGATAGAAAGAGTTTTCCCTTGCTCTTAGGGTAATACCAACAATATTCAGAAATTAAGAGTCTGTATATTGCACTTTGTGGGGGAAAGGTGAGTGACAGGGGAGGGAGAGGTAAATAGAAGTATCTCTCTTTTTTTCTTTCCCAAATATTGTAACTCTACAGAAAGAAGCTATTTAGGCAGAAATTGAAAAGTATAGATTAAAATGGCAATGAAACAGAACAGGAAAATCAATTCAACCCACGTGTCTCATAGCTGAATACAACTTACTACGCTAGAGAAGAAATTTTATTCAAACTACTGTACATATTTTTCATATGTAACTTACTTTTGACTCTGATGTTCTAATAAAAGTATGCAAGCAGTGCAGTAACTCTTGACTGAATTGGGTAAATTTTCAATATTCTTTTAAAATTTGTTTCAAACGTATTTGTCAGCACTAGCTGATGGCTGCAGTCAAAGAATAATGCATTGTTTTCAGCTTTGTGAATGGTGTTTTTCAGAATGTGGGTGTTGGAAGCATTGAAATTCAACTGGCAAAGACTCTTCATAGCAAGAAGAGTTCTCTTAAAAGGGTTTTTTGTGGGGGTTTTTTGTTTTGGTTTTTTTTTTTTAAAATAGCCCACTATAATCTTTAATCCTGCAAAACAGAGATTCATTGCTATAGACACAAAACCCAGGCACATTTCTATGCTTATTATGTAAGTAAAGAGAATTAAAAAAGAAGCATATTCTTGCAGGCTGTTAGGTGAATAATGTTGGCATTACAAAAAGGAAAGCAAGGAAAGCTGTTGTACTTCTCCTGTTACTGCCAGAGGCCTCTGTTAAGGAGAATGAGGTGAATGGCTGAGAAAATATCCTAAATACACTGTGTAAAGCTTCACTTTCGTATAGGATCTTACTCTCTTTGGGCATGCTAACCTATTAACCTGGGACTTTTGGCATCAAATGGCAGCTTAACCCACCTCAGAGCACTTCCCGTATTGTCATATACTATGCACAAAGATCACTTCTTGCCAATTAGCTCTAGCCTGTACAAGCCCCTTTATTGCTTTCAAGTGGGGGTTTTTTGCAAATTTGATTCTTCAGCCTGTATTACATTGTGAAAGGTGCTCAAGGGCTGACTTCTGTCTTTTGCCTGGATGACTGAAACAGGATTTATTTTAGAGGACTTCTTAACATGTGGCTTAAGTAAGAGAATATTTCATTAATAATTGTGTATTTTTTCCATTTTGGCATTCTTTTTTAAATCTCCGTGGCTAAATCAGTGCTAAAAGCTTTTACAAAATCTGTCTGGCAGTATAATTTATGATTAGACCTGAGAGGTGAAGGCTAACTCAGCAGTGTATTTGACATAAACAAGCACTTAGAGTTGTGAGTTGCAAAGGCAACTTCTCTGGCACAGAGGCAATTTATGAAATTTTAAAAGCCAAGAGAAACTGAGACAATACAAAAAATATCAAAGGCTGGAATATTTCATGCTCTAACTTGTAATTTTAATTGTTTTGGGGCTGCTGTTGTTCTCACATGCCAAGTTAGCAGCAAAAGCAGCAGCCTTTCTTTTAGCTACATTTTGAGTTAATTTGACCATCTTTTGTTATGCCTCTAAATCCAACTTCCTGAAGAGAAATGCTTCCTTTTGGACTGTCTGAACCCTTCTAGGAACAGAAGCAACTTTTTTGTCTCAGCAACATGGTACAATAAGGGGATCAGACCCAAGTCCGCCTCAGATTTTTCTCTTTGAAATCTAAAAAATGGCTGAACGTGCTTCTCCCTATAACGTATTCTGGGAAGTGGGCTGAACAGGTTAAATCCTGCCTCTGCTGGAATTGAGAATAAACTCTTAACAAACATCTTTCAAGTCTACATTCAATATTGTTAGATTAGGGTTGAAACATATTTTGTCAGTAACAAATACATTCAGGTACCTCATGAAGAATAGGAATACAGCTGGTTGTCTGATGGTCTCAGGGAAAAAAGGGACTATATGGAACGTTCTGCTGAATTTCCATGTCCTTCCCTCTCTGACCTCCAACTTGTTTGTTGAAATACATTGTTGGGGAGTTAATTTCTTAGGATTTCAATATTTGAATCAACCTTCTGGGTGTCTGGCTTAGAATATGGTAGGCCTTCCAAACTATCCAGGAAATATTTTCATGGCAGCAAAATCTTGTCATGACAAAATGCGTGTGCTAATGGGTAATTAGTGCTGCAAGTAAATGAGAGTTGAGTCGAATAGGTCATTACATGAATTAGAACCATGTGACAAACACATCTGAACTCTGTATTTTGACCAGGTAGGCAATGAAATCTCTACTTTAGACTCTTGGACTGAAATAATTTTGCTTGTCCCTTTACTTCCATGTCTAACACTTTGACTAGACTTCATTTATTTCTTAACTCACATTAAAACAATGTTTTTTATGTTGAAAATAATTGGGAAACTGACTCCAGATATTTTACCAACAGATCAATGGGTAATAGGTTTGTTTCAAATAGATTTTTATTCTCTATTTCACAGCTGAGTCCATAAATAAACTTGCATAACCTGCAATTTAATCAAGCTTAATCTTTCCCCCAGCACCCACAGGAACTGCCAGTGATGCAAACATTTGGGAATTCTAATTGTATATGCAGTGTTACCTAAATCCTTTCATCTCTCTCAGTGAAATTCTTTCCTGTCTGTTATCTGAAAACCAAATTACTTCAGTTAGTATTAGCTCTTCCTGAAGGGAAAAAGGAAAAGGTGATTTATTTTTTTTAAATAAAAACTTACTTTTATTTCCTGGAAACTGAGTCTTGTTGCTTTCTTTACTGTATGCACTTACAGACATTTATAGATGTACTTTGTTTTTCTGTATGATATACACTTGCAACATTTATTAAATTCTTTAATTGCATATTTACTGCAGTTGGAATTTTCAGATGTAGGTGTTGACATTGATTCTTTAATGAGTCTTTAATGTCCTCTGATAGGACACATTTTGCACTTAGGATTAGTATACCCAACTCACATGACTGAGACAAAAGATATTTTCAGTTATGTATATAATAATAAAAACACTTGGCACTTGACAGTCTAGAAAGAGATGGAGATTCTCAACAAGTATATTTTACCTTCCAAGAGCCCAGAGAAGCCTCCAACAGAGGCCTGCTCTCATTAATCCCATGTCAGTTTTCAGTGTCTGATGTTCTGATTTCAAAAGTGGTCTGCCTCCGGAAAGCATGCTGCAATAAAATTGATGTCTTGAAGATAAGAACAGGCTGAAACAAAGTAGACTGCTGGAACTGGATGACTAAACCAACTGGAAGCTCATTCTTTGAGAGCTTGCTTGGACAGTCTGTGCATACTTAGGTTTTTTTAATGTGCACGTGTAGCTGCAATTTCTAACTGTTGAGCTCCCTTGAGGAAATGAGCTTTGAGACGGGACTTGGAGGATAGTCACGGTAGATGAGGTCAGGAAGAGGGTTTGGGCCAAAAAGGCCCTGAATGTAGTGCAAGAAGAATGTGATGCAAGAATCTTTTATTCTTGCTGCAGGCCGCTCAGTGTGTGGTGGGGTTTTTGTTGCTTTTCCTTTTACCCCCAGCGCACAAGTCTAATCTGTCAGCTGGTGTGATGAATGGTGTGAGTCTGTCGCTGGAGAGCAGTGTGGCAATCCATTCCCTGCTCCAGGACGCTTCGTGCTGCAGATATGTGATGCAGACCCAGCTCTGTCCAGGAGGATCAGGGAGCGGGGAGAGGCCACAGCCGGATCTGTTATGTCTGTGAAATAAGGACCAAACTGCAGGGAACGATTTGGGAAGCTAAGCTGTGCACGTCGTTCTGCACACTCCAGCATGGCTGGTAGCTTCGTGTTTACGATTAGCATCCTTGCACTGAGCCCAGGGCAATGGGGATTGTGCTCTCCACAAGGTCTCTGTGAAACTTTGGGGGTCTTTCCCAGCCACCAGAGTTCTCTGGGTGTCTTGGGGCTGGTGAGACCACGAGGCTTCTGAGGTGCCAGCACCAGGGTCACTGGCTCTGGTCACAGCCAGCCCCCCTGCTCATTGTCGGAGGTGGGCTGTTTTGTCTGGAGCCAGAGGCGCTGCTTCTCTGACCACCTCGCTGCTGTGATTTTCAGACACAAGCATTACCACTGGGAGCTGTATCACTGACCCCTTTTTTGAAATGAGTTTAAGCGTATATTTTTGCAAGAATTGTCAGGGTTTGAGGTTGGGGTGGGGTTGGCAGGCTGTTGTTTAGGAAGAAATCGGTAGACAGAAAACTCATCAAAACTTTGTCTGGAATGTAGTGTTTGAATATGAGTTCAGTTATAACATGGGTGAAGAAGGAAGAACTTCTTAATGAAAACAGAAGGATTGTTTTTCTACTTCTAATCTTGAAGTAGGTGGGGTCCCCACTGGGTACAATTGGACTGGTGTGACTGAACTACAGAAAAATAAGAGAGACTAAATAAAACTAGATTGTATTTAAACAGCATGGATATGAGATAAACAATAAAGCTGAGTTCTTTGTGGGCAATATACTGCACACCAGCCTGTGAGTCACTGAAACATTGCTGAAGTGAAATAATTTCAGAACATGACTCTGGAGTTGTGACTGTGAACAAAGAATTATCAATAGTTTTGTCATGTTTTCTGGAAGAAGCATCTGTTTCGTGGGGCCCTAATAGGTGGGGAGGTTTAAGCAATTGTGAAACATTGCTTGTCTATATACAGAGATAATGGCTTAGCTTTAGGTAAGCCAACAGCATTCTTGTTTCTAAAGCTTTGATATGTCACGCTGTAATTTTTGTAATAAATATCCTTCAACTTTTGATGCTGAAGGCCATTATCTGAAAAGAAGGGGGAGATCTAGCTCTCTTTCCCATGCACTCCCTGTTGTGTGGTCCTGCCACCTTCCTTCTGCCAGCTGGGGTGCTTCTCATCTTCACTAGGAGCCAGTTCAATTTGCTCACTGAGAAGATATCTGTGCAGTTGCTTCGTGGGTTTTCCTCCCTCCTCTTCTCTTCTGGGTTAACTTTTTGCTGGGCTGGTGGATTCAGTCACCCCATGGAGGGATCCAGCAGCCACCAGAATGGTCGAGGGAAGTGGAAGGAAAATGTAACTGGGAATGAGAAGAAAAACGTCAGGTTTATTCTCCAAGGAGGTCCTGGTAATCTAGCTCAGCTATAGCATCTACGTTCATTCTTCACGATGATGCATGTGGACATTTTGATGTAGCATTGCAGTTGCAGAATGAGGGAGCTTTAAGAATGCTGTCATTCAGAGTTTTAAAAGGTAAGGAGATGCTGCTTTTGAGGTTGCTTGTGCAAAATAAATTCTGAACACTTTAGGTGCTTTTTGCCTCTTACTGTTAACACCTAGTTGCTCTTCTTGGGTAAGCGTGATGCCCCCTAGACAGACCCTATCTGTTTCTTCGTCAGTGAGTCCTGTCTCCCTGATTCAGCCTCTCCATCTTCTTCCAGCTCACTTCATTCTTTCAGCCCACCCAGTCTCCAGCCATGGTGTGGTTGTTGTTATTGTTTGTGTGTGTCTGGTGGGTTGTTTTGGGGGTTTTTTTAAAGCTCTTTCACTGTTTCCTTCTAAAGCAACCCCCCAGCCTGGCCCTCTGCATAGCCCAGTCACTGTCAGGAAAGAGAAAAGCACGCCCTGTCTTGAGCTCTGATTCCAGCTCTGGTCTGTCATGGTGCACAGCTGATTGAAATCACATGTTGTCCCTCAGGGATGGTGACTCCGCTCTGCTGTTCTGGTCAGGACTCCAGCTTGAGAGAAAGGTATGCAAAATGAGGGTACAGTCTGTGGAGTCTGAACTGCTAGAAGAACTTAGGAGAGGCTTGCAACTACCAAATCAGGATAGATGTGCACCACTCAGTGTCACATACCAGCTGACGGAATAGAAGATTTATCCCCTATTACAAATCTTACTTCTCTATCAAGCTAACAGGCATTTGAAATCTGCCAGGAATGTCTTTCCTTCTTGAAGAAAAGGTCACCAGAAGCTTTTAATGCTGAAAAATGTAGCTTCATTTTCTAAAACATCTGAACCGTTTGGCTGAAAGTTGTGCAAGAAAATTCAGCCTCAGGCAGGCATCTGGTGTGGAACGTTTCAGCCCAAACTGCTGTTTTGGCAAAGCGGTAAGCAATGAAAATGTGTTTTAGGAGTGGAAAGTGTTGAACAATCTCTACAGTAAGGCAGAACTTTGATTTTGGTGGATAAAGGGAACCTGTGCTGGAGTTCTAGGCTGAACCGCAATAACTTTGGTTCCCCTTTCCTGTAAGGGGAAGCCCTTACCCAACATGAAATTCTCCAACAAACAACTGTGTCAGTTGAACTTTTTTCTAACACTTACATAGTTACTTTCTGCAGCCTTAGTTGTTACCAAATGAAATGTGGAGAAGCTCTGTTGCTAGCATAACTAAAACTCAGGAAGAATATCCTTGGGTTGTGATGGCATACAGAGCTTTTCTTGTGGATTCCCACAGCATGCTGCTAATGCCACCAAGAAGCCAAGCAGCAGATTGTGTTACGGGTTTCAGTTTTATTAGTAGTTCTGGACCGTTTTAAGCGTGTGCATCACCTGGGCTGGAAGTTACTGCAAAACCCCTTGGGTGTTTTGTGCCTGCTTCCCAGAGGAGGTGTTCTAGAAACACAGCAACTGCCCTGCACGTCCTGTTTTGATTTGGTTGATTTATTGTCCTGTAGTTTATAGACTGGCCATATGAAGGGCATGAATCTTGAGTTTGACTGATTGCACCATAAAAGAAAGCTCTTTTCACATCACCCTGAAATTCTTACCGTACTCCTCTCCAGTCATGCAAGCTTACCCCAGCCACAGCTGCTTTCGTAGCTCTTGCTGAAATTTGAAACTGGGAGAAAGGTAGAGAAAGTCTGTATACAGATTTTTAGTTAACCCCACACAGGATTTTTTTTTTGTTTCATTCTGTTTTCTTAAGGCTCTGTTCAGCAGTGCAGTCGTTTTTACAAGTACCCTAATTAGCTTGTGTTTCATATTTAAGGATAAAATTGTTTGTTGGATAAAACATCCATCTATTAAGGGTATATGCACTGTTTGTGAACCCTGTTTCTAGGAACCTAGTTGTATTACTTACCTCATTTAATGCCATATTATAGATCTACTCTTGCATGTGAATTAAGGCTCCTTGCATCTTCCCTCATATGTCACATTTTTAAGATCTCTGGCTATTCTTGTTGCTGTCCTCTGGGCTCTCTTGTCTGTATCTTTTGCTGAAGTGTAAAGCAAAAAGCTGCATGCATTGAAAGTGCATGCAATAATTTCCTTCTGTGTCCTGGTAAGATTACCAGCACGTCCTTGAGTCAGAAGTTTTTAGTTTTGCTTTTGTCACCTTGTCATGCTTTTGACTCCTACTCAGTTGCAACCCATTTTACAGTTGGATCGTTTTCTGTAGTACTGCTGTTCTTCACTCTGTATTTATACACTTGATTTCTCTTTCTTGCTACTTGTCCTCATTGAACGTTGTCTTTTTTGATTTCATGCTGGTTTATGTTGTACTTTCAAGAAATAACTGAGTAGCATTCTGTATTACTGTGTGTTACTGCTATGTTCAGATTCCTGGATGCTTCAATTATTTTTAAAAATAAAAACAAAACTTCATTCGTCACCTCCTCCTGACTGAGAAGGGGAGAATGGGACAGTTTTGAAGTAGGGCTCATTCTGGTCCCTTCCTTTCCCGCTCCTATTCCCCTGCCCTCCCCCCCACCCCTTCTTTTTTTCCTTTACCAGAAACATTCCAGATCTGTCTGTCTGCAATTTTCTGGACGTCTGAGGAAATACATACATTCTTCAGATGCAGCAAAAGATTATCTCCTTCTCATATACCATTTCTGTCTGAGAAAGCAGCAAAGCTGTTCAAAAAATGCATCAGTATTCTATTATTGTACTTTTCCTTTTCCTCATTTAATCTCATTGGTGTCAGTTAATTCATCGTCCTTGATAATGTACCAAGGCTTCAAGTTCATTGTGTTTATGATGTAATTGCTATAGGCAAGTCCAATTACTGACTTTTATTTCAATGAGATACCTGTTGAATTCCTCTACTGAAGATCATGTCTGCCTTACAGTGAGACGTCATAAGGGTTACCTTTGATTTAAACAGTTTTACCTTACTGTATTTTTTTTTATTGTCTTTTCAGATATGTCTGTTTCTTTGAAACGCAGTCTTGGAAAGCCTCTAATTGTACCTTCTGATAGCTGCTTGGTGGGCTTAGTGTAAACCACTGTCTCAGCTCACAATATTGTGACACAGCACGAGAATTTTTTTACATAGGTGGTCTTCTAGTGTTACATCATATATAGGCAATGTGAATATAATGTAAGCATTGGTTTTAGTTGTGAAGAGGAAAAACAAGCATCCCTGTTTTTTGGAGAGAGCTGGCGCTCCGCCTTGTATTCAAAACATTAAAGTCAGGATGTGACAGACACACAGTGATGCATTCACCCTCAACTAAGTTTCTCCATTGCCTGTTTTCTTTAAGAAGCTGTTTCCCAGTGATTTCATGATACATGTTTATTCTTCTGAACTTTTAAAAGGTCACTCATCATTTCAAGGGCTCTCTCAGATGATTAGTAATCAGTCTCTCACTTCCTGAATACCAGCCGATCTAAGTGAAAACATAGTAACTGAGTCAGTTTGTTGTTTTGTTTCTAAGATTACAATTGTAGGTGCGTGTTAATGCTCAAAAGAAGCTTGTATTCCTGTGATCAAATAGCAAGGCAAGCCTTATGGAAACAGTGAGTTCATAAACCGTTGGCGATGAAGTTGGAATTTTTAAATGATACTGAGCATTACTAAGTATATTCTATGAAATCTTTCTACTCAGGGAAAAGAGATCTATGCAAACATATTTACCATGTTAAAAGTTTTGCTGTAGTTGAGAAGTCTGATGTATCTACAGCCTTGATGTTGTGTATTAGTTTCGTCTGGGAACCGAATTCCAAGAATGTCACTAACCAGAGCAATTTGTGTCTTAATATTCTGGTGGGTACACAAAAGCATTTTACCAGCTGAAAGATCAGTGTCATAGTCTATTTCTTTTGTGCTTTAAGCCACAATTTTATTTTCACTAGGAGCTAGATAATATTATGCCTGACAAGTTACTGCAGAATATGTCTAGCAAATCTTTTCAGTATAAAACAAAAAAACCTACACACCCCCATCACCCCTCCCCAGTAAGCTCTGGCTGGATTTTCTTGTTGGAATCAAATGGGCTTGAGTTTCTTGCTTTCATGGCTGGGGGAGAAAAAGTGGGTGGGGTGTGTTCTCTATTTTCTCGCTGTCTGGTTTTTACAGTGCATCTGTTTGACAGCATGCATGGCAATCAGTATTGGAGTAACACTTACCTCCCTGAGATACTATGGTGGAGCATGACTTTGAATTAATTTAGATGTATGTGTAGTAGTATTGTTAGACTTAAAAATATGCTCTATGCTAATGCTGAATTTTATCAAGTTAAATATAAATGTTTTTAAAAATATATGGTCTTGATATGCTACCTTACTTAATCGGCTGAGTTTATAGTGTATTTTAAAAATCAGCATAGGTGCTTTTATGAAAGGTGCAGTAATGGAAGTATTGCAATATCCACTGTTTTTTACCATCGATGCAAATACGACTTAGGTCTACAAAGGCAGGGAGGGAAAAAAGGCAAATAGAGGTTTTCTGTGTTAATTGTTCCCATGCCTCATTTGTCTCACAAAGGCATTGCTTGTTCCAACATAAGTACAGTACCAACAAACTTAAATGAATGCTTTTTTCTCTGCTGTCTCAGAAAGCAGAAGAGAAAATGGACAAGTCATCCTTGTTTTTATCAGTATGGTTCTGCTAAACAATTATTTTTGAATGGTTTCAAAACCAAGCTTAGGATAATTCCTGCCTTCTAAACAATATTCATATTTGCTCATCATGATCATAAGGGCATGACTCTGCAGTGTGATGTAAAACTTCTGTGAATCCTAGCAGCTGTATTGAACTCTTGAATGCTTTGCTCCCTCAGTTAAGAGTTCCAGTGGTAGGCTACCCTTAGGAAACTGTTGTTTGGGGTTTGACAAAGAGGGATGTATCCAGTTTTAGCCTAACTCAAGTTGTCTTCAGCAATGTTCTTCTGTGCATGTCTTCCTATTATTTTCAGGAGACAAAATATACCTTAATTTGCAAGAAGGGATAACTGCCTGCTTGTCCCAAGACCCTTCTTGATGTTTTCCTCCCGAAGAAATAATAGTTTAAGCTTTGGAGTTTAACCTGTCATTCTAAAGGAACATGCTGTGGTAAGCTTAGATTTATTTCCATAATCTCATGTTCTTCGTGGGTTTAAGGGAATTGCTTACAAGAGTTCATTGGTGTCCTGTTTCTTGGTCTTAGTTGAAGCTGGGTTGATTCTCTTTTTCTTCCAGCACTACATTCTTCAATGTCAAAACGTTACTGCTATGTTTGATAAATTCCAATCTCGTGTATTAAACTCCTTTTTCCAAATTCCCCAAGAGTCTCCGAAGGTTAAGCCATCACTGACCATTCTTTTGCACACATGTCAATTATCTGCCATTCTTCTGCGGCTTCTTACAGAATTCAGTCTCACTTTTCCTAGGTCATCATTTAATGCTTTTATTATAAGACTTCTGGTTATGTCATTTTTTGTGCTGGTGAGTTGTATAAAGCACCTGCAGCTCAGAGGCACTTGGAGTGAGGACACCTTGTGTCAGACCTGCCCCAGGTGAGGCAGAGCTTATTTTTCTCCAGTGTTGTCAAGAAGCAGTGCTGCTGCTGGGTGGCCCTGCTGCGTTTCCTTCGAGAATGGCACAGGCTTTCTGAGTTGGCCTTCAAGCGGCTAAGCTCTTGGAGTATGAGCGAGTGCATCAGTCTCCACATAGGTGCAACTGAATGCCCATCATTCCTATTGTTCCTCCTCATATTTTAGCACACTCATTGCCTTTGAGTATAGTAGTAGTGCATTGACCTTTTCTTATGCATGCAGCTTTCCTGCACAGGTTATTGTAATAGCCTGTGTTTGCATTCCCATAGTGTGCTTAGTTCCACCACCACGTTCTTCTTCTCACCAGTTGATTCCTATTTCTTAATTTTCTTTTTAACCATATTTGCATAAAGACATGAATGTTTTACTGCTACTTTCCTTCCTCACCAATTTGCAACTGCTCCAGATTTATTTTTAGTATTTCACCTTATCTCTTCCTTGCATTTGCTTGTGGTTTAAGTACTTTCTTCTTATTGTTTCTTTTTATAGCTTCCTGTAAAAAAAGTCCTTAAACATAAATATGGGTTTGAAGACAAGGGAATGGATTGTTTTACTAGGTATAACTGTGACCAGCATGTTAGTTTTACATTTCAGACACACATGCCTAATCTAACCTTAACCTGTCATGTTTGTTTGGGTTTTTTTCTACAAACCAGCCAGCTTGCCAGGTACCTTTTTATACAATCTTATTATATAACAGCTCATAAAGAAATCAAAAGTTTTTCCACATTTGGGGAAAGGAGCTATATGCATTCATCTTCTTCTTGCAGGATATTTTATTGCAGTTTCAACTGCTTTTAAGCCCTCATGCGTACAAGACAGCATGTGGAATAACAAAGAGAATCGGGGCTGCGCACGTGCTGCAAGCAGTGTCTGGCTCCAGCATATGGCAGCTGAGTGCAATGTTGCTGTGCAGCTGTGTTGCTGCACAGTTCCTGCAATTTCTTATTTCAAATGCGGCTGTTGGGAGACAAGATATTGGGTATGTCCTAGGTAAACAGACTCTTCTCAAACTCTTCAAACTACTTTAGAGTTTTTCTGATAATTTTATGCTAACCCCCCTGAAGTGAATACTCATGTTCTTCTTTTGTAACTATGTATTTTGAAAAAGCATTCAAGAGTTCAGTACAGCTGCTAGGACTCATGGAAGTCTTAAATCACACTGCAGAGTCATGCCCTTATGGTCATGATGAGCAAATACGAAAATTGCTTAGAAGGCAGGAATTATCCTAAGCTTGGTTTTGAAACCATTCAAAAATAACTGTTTAGCAGAACCATAGTGAGAAAAACAAGGATGACTTGTCCGTGTAATATCTTCTGCCTTTTATATTCCCTTCCCTGAATAGGATAGCAGATTTTGATTGTAGTGAAAAAGGAACAAAAGTGGTTCTTTCCTTTCTTGGGAAGAACATGGGCAGTGAAAAAACATGAGTGTTCTTGTAGTCAGTGACACATACCTTGAGCACAACTGCTGTTCATCTCCTGCAGCAGTCTGTGTAGGTCTCTTCCAGTCCAGAGGAGATAAGCCTGTGAATTTTGGTAAAGGATCAGCCGTGCTTTCTAGTGCTTTATCCAGAGCTGCTCAGGCAGCATCTGAAAATACTGCTGCAGAAAGACTCAATACCAAAGCAGGCATCACCAGCAGTGCAGATGCCACCATCAATGAAACCAGTGGTGACAGCTCCACCAGCAGAGCCTGGTACATGGTAAGTTTTTCCAAATACGAAGGTGAGCGATCAAGGTGGATCTCTGCCCTACAAGGGCAGAACCAGTAAGGGCACAGGGCGTGAACTGTAGCTGGGAGAGTACAGCCTGCTGCTGAAGGGCTGCCACAGCACTGCCAACAGCTCTGATCTAGCTGCGCACATACGCCCAGAGGCTGGCTGGTATGTGCCCAGGAACATCTGCTTTAAGAGACTTTCATCTCTGTCTTCCAACAAAGCCCTCTTTCTAGAGCTACGGAAGAATCTAGATCTTACAACAGCAATTATATCATCTCAAGTCTCTTGGTATTTTCACAGCTTCAATTCAGATGAGGTCATTATCCAAATGATGAATCAGTCCAGTTAAATCTTTTGGCATGTTCTGGCTGTGCTGTAAATGGACCAGGCTCCATGAAAAAGCTTTGAGAGCTTCTACTCTCTTACTCCTGTGCCATCTGGACAGCTCAGAGAATGCACAGACAAAAGTGATTCCAGGAGCAAGGACTCAAGTGGTCAGGTAAAACAGGTAAACCTGTTTGTGTTTTGTTTTTAACTTGGAAAGCTCTCTTTTACCCTAGTGCAGAAAGTGTAGTGTACACCACCCAGTGTAATTTTGGAACTTATCCTATACAAAACACCAAACTGATCTGTCAACTCCTATTGTAAACAACAAATTAAAGTTTAAAAGAAAAACAATACCCCAAAAGAAATAAACCCTTACTTTTCTAAAGATGGCATTTACTGAACACAGATTAATTAATTTTATGTCCAATTTCATGTAGAATTGTATTCCCTGTTAAATAGATAAGAAAGGGGAGCCTGCTGTGCCATTTTGGCACAATAGGTGCCAAATTGATTGTCTCCTGCATGTGTTGCAGCCACAACTCATCCGACAGTGCTTGGACACTGGCAGGGTAGTGGATGTACATGCAAGCTGCTTTGCATCCATTTTGATTTATTCAGTGGATTGTTGAATTTGTAACATTTTTTTCTTTATTCTTTGAGATGATAATTTTTGAAATTCAACTTTTTATATAGGTATTTTTACTGGTTAATGCTAAATAAAATAAGAACTCTGCTGTCCCCTAATCTTCTCTCTGCTATAATGAAAAATTAGATAAATCTCCTGATTCAACTTCTATGCAAAAAGAATGGGAAGTAATTTTGTAAGGAGAGAACGTTTCCAAGATTTTTCTAATGTATTTTTACAAGATAAAACTTTAACTATGTCAAATAGCAAGATTTTATGTATTACCAGAGATCTGGAGCTTAGTAATGGCTAGCAGTCATTGGAAAGCATTTCAGTACATTAAACAATACTTAATTAAAAACAAAACAAAACTTGTTGGCAAATAAAACTAGATGCGGAGATTATAGCATTGGTCTTTTGGTCTCTATCTGCATGTTTTTGTCCTCTCCACATTTAGGTAATCTATTCTGGGTTTTTTCTTTCTTTTCTCTCCTTTGATGCTTTGGACCAATCTCATAACTTTATTACTCAACAGTTAGAGAACATGGGGCTAAGCATCTTGAAAAAGGGGAAAAAAAAAAACCCAGAGAAAATCCTGGTTTGCTTAGTATATTCCATTTTAGGCTCAAATGGTTTTGACTATTTGATTTCTTTATCTGAACTATTAATTCTATGGTCTTAACGTAATGAAATAGACGAAGACTGGTAGAAGACCATGTTTTGCCTACCTGAGACAGAGGTAAATGCGCAGCTACATGAACTAGGAAGTTTGTTCCAGAACATAACTGAGATATGCATTGAGTAAAATACTGTGAAAAGGCATATATGCAAGTGCTGGCACTGTGCACAGCTTGAGCTGTGATACTGAAAGACGTTTGTGGATTTTGAAAATGATCTTATATTTAAAGATTACCTATTAGATCCCGTTGAGATTGTGATGGATTGACCACATCAGTGGACAAAGGAAGAGCTATGCATGTCATCTGTCTGGACTTGTGTCAGGCCTTTGACACAGTCCCCCACAATATCCTTCTCTTTAAATTGGAGAGAGATGGATTTGATGGGTGACTGTTGGGTGGATGAGGAATTGGTTGGATGGTCACATCCAGAGGGGAGTGGTCAGTGTTTCAATGTCAAGGTGGAGACTGGTTACGAGCGGTGTCCCTCAGGGGTCCGTGTAGGGACCAGTACTCTTTAATATCTTCATCAATGACATTGACAGTGGGATCAAGTGCACCCTCAGCAAGTTTGCAGATGACACCAAGATGAGTGGTGTGGTAGACATACCCAAGGGGCAGGCTGCCATTCAGAGCGACCTGGACAAGCTCAAGAAGTGGGCCCGTGTGAACCTCATGAGGTTCCACAAGGCCAAGTGCAGGGTTCTGGACCTGGGTCAGGGCAACTCTTGGTATCAACAGAGGCTGGGGGATGACGGGATTGAGAGCAGCCCTGCTGAGAAGGACTTAGGGGTCCTGGTAGATGAAAAGCTGGACATGAGCCTGCAATGTGCGCTCGCAGCCGAGAAGGCCATCTTATCCTGGGCTGCATCCAAAGCAGCGTGGCCAGCAGGTCGAGGAAGGGGATTCTGCCCCTCTACTCCCCTCTGGTGAGACACCACCTGGAGTATTGTGTCCAACTCTGGAGCCCTCAGCACAGGAAAGACACGGACCTGTTGGAGCGGGTCCAGAGGAGGGTGACAAAAACGATCAGAGGGATGGAACACCTCTCCTGTGAGGACAGGCTGAGAGAGTTGGGGTTGTTCAGCCTGGAGAAGAGAAGGCTCCAGGGACACCTTATTGCAGCCTTCCAGCCCGTAAAGGGGGCTTCTAAGAAAGATGGGGACAGACTTTTTAGCAGGGCCTCTAGCAATAGGATGAGGGGTAATAGTTTTAAACTGTAAGAGGGTAGATTTTTTACTAGATATAAGGAAGAAATTTTTGACATTGAAGGTGGTGAAACGTTGGCTTAGGTTGCCCAGAGAGGTGGTAGATGTCCCATCCCTCGAAACTTTCAAGGTCAGGTTGGACGGGGCTCTGAGCAACCTGATCTACTTGAAGGTGTCCTTGCTTATTGCAGGGGGCTTGGGCTAGATGACCTATAAAGGTCCCTTCCAACCCAAAGATTCTATGATTCCTGAGATAAGATTCTGAGTAAAATTCTGATGTTTAAATAAATATCTGGTCTGCATGACTATATTTTCTTTCCGTTTTATAATTGCTGTTAAAGATTTATTCAGATCTGCTTAATTTTGTCCCTGATGAAATGAGTTAATTTTCTAGGAGAGCATTTATTAGGAAACGGAAGATAAAATTTATAATTTGCAACCATGTGTTTTAAAGAACCAATTAATGCTAATAATTGCCATTATCAATTTACAACATGCAGTGCGCTGTCTAGAATAATTTTGAAACGGCGAGTTGCAAGATGGACAGTAAACAAAACTGTTTCTTGAACTGTGTATGTACACTGTACTTTTATGAACTTCTATATCTATATAGAGCTTGAAATGCAACAAGGGGATCTAACAGGTAATCTTATATTTAAAGATCATTTTCAGAATCCAATTAAATGCTTGAAACTTACAGAGCAGACAGACTTTCTTAAAGCTGGTAGTATGCAGGGGGTGTTTCTTAGATGTCTATCTAAGCATTGGGAGATCTTCAGATACGCAGGTTTGATTTTGATTTATTTGAGTTTTCTGGGCAAAGACATAATCAAGAACTTTCCATCTTTTAGCAACGGTACAATCAGATGCTATGTTTACACAAGTTTGTGGACTGCACTTGCTTTCAAAGGGTGAATGTCAGTGAACCTTAAAAAGAAAACTTACCAACCCAACAGCTAAAAGGCTGTCCATCCTGAAGTAAGTCCACCTGCTATAACCTTATGGGAGCTGTTGAATATCTGCTATTGTCCTATAGCTTTGGTCTCTTCAATAAGGTATGGATGTGGGCAGAATCATCCCCCATAGGTGTTATGACTGACGTTATGTTCTTCTCTGAAGTGCAAGTAGAGAAGGCTAGTCGTAGAGGTAAGTTTGTTTCTTTGCAGGTGAATTTATATTTCCTGATACAGTGGACAAGCTGTTGTGGCATGTTGCTGTGGAAATGATCTATTTCAACACGGAATACTGTAGGAAAAAAGTACAGTTTAGTAACAAAACTGTTTCTTAGTGACCACAAAAATCAAAGTTTCTGTTGGAGATGATCATTTCATTTGGTATCATTTGTCTGTGGTCACACTTTGTTGATAAGGAGGAGTACCTTTGCAGGCAGCATGTCAGGGCTGGAGATTCAAAGCAGCTGAGGTTTGTGTTTGAAGGATGACAAGAAAAGTGCTTGGCACAATGCATCACTGAGGAGTATGTCAACCCCACAGAGTTTTTGGGTTTGTAATGGCAGCATTCAGGCTCGGTTCCCAGTGTTGCTACAGACTTTGTTAGATGACTGAGGAACATCTTATCTGGAAAACTGGAATGGTTAATAATGCCTTCCTTTTTTCATTTTTCCTATATATCTAGATGGCAGGAAGGTGTAGCAGTACCTTACCTATATGCATATCCCCACACAGGTCCATCTTTAGTTTGCTCCATTAAGTGTTGCTGTGATACAAACTGCAGGATGTCAGTGGCAGAGAGGTAACAGCATTTTCAGAGAAAGGTGCAGATGGTTTTTCCTTCTAGCCCTTTTCAGCTTTTAAAAATTTTTATTAGTTATTCATTTTCACAGTCATATATATTTTAAGGACAGAAAAGGACTGTTATCAATGCCTAGTTTAGCAAGTCAAAATGCATAAAACAAACCAGAATTTTGTGCATGGCTGAGCTTGTAGAAGTATGTCCAGTTTTAGCTTTAGAATTGAATCCAGTTGCTAAAATAAATATCTTTTTCTGCTTATTTCTTGCTTAAAATGGGGTTTCCAGAATTTGAATTATTAGTCCAGATTTTTCTGAGCCCTTTGCAGTGAACTTCCATTTTAAAGTTGAGATACCAACTGAACATAGCATTCCTATAATTATTAGTTAATGAAATATGCAGTATCAGAAACATCTCACTTCAGTTCTTCTCTCTTGGTTAAATGGTTAGCCATTAACAACAGTTATAGCTCACATTCAGTAGATGTTTGCAGAAATATCGTATGTCTGTCTGTGTTTCTCATTGCCTCTTTCCAGACTAGATAAGAGAATTTTCATGCACTTTTTTCAAGTTTACTATTGTAATATCTGTGGTGCCCAGATATTTCGGATGTCTACATGGCTTTCCAGTGTGGAAACATCGCAGCTGTGATCCATCACGACCCTTTTCAGTTACCTTGAGTCACTACTGGTTCTCCTCAGCTCCAGTACAATGAAGTCAGTGTTTGCTCAATAAAGGTGTTCCTGTCATGTACCCAAGTTTGTATGCGTTACTGTGCTGAACTGCTCATCTGCAGTGATTCTTTTTGAAGGATGTTTCACTTTCAGTTTGTATTAAGAGGAACATAAACGAATACCTACATTTTGAAACATGTTAAGTTCTCCATCTCATCTGTCACTGGTATTATAGTGGGGTAGTTTGCTTGAGCTGTATGGCCTGGATCCAAAGTGCATCCAGTTCTGCCGAAAGTGTGTCCTTTCTGCACTGTGGGATCGTTATGCCTCATGAAGCTGGGGAACAGTCGATACCTGTGAGATGATTTGCTAACTGGTGGCTTTCTGGAGGGACTGACGTAAGAGATTGTTGACAGGCGTATGCAACAGCATAAACACCTCTGTGTCCTTCCTGCTTGCAAAGGGCAGCCCTCAGGTCTACAGCCTTAGGTCTTGTCTCATCAGAAGAATGACCCACCCTGGGCTGTTCAGGCAGGCTGGAGATCTATAATCTTTGTGGTTGCTCTGCTAACACAGCTGCAACTGTGAAAGGAGATAGGGCAACGGTTTCCTTTTGAGAATTAACTGAAGCAGTGTTTCCTTCTTACAAGGAGCCAAGGCTGCTTGCAGGGTCTGATTTGCCTTAAAGGCAAATGAGGGCCCCAATATAGTGTCCCTTTGTTGGCCTCGTTTCAACAGGCACCTCCAATAAGTGCCTTTTTCTTAAGCTTGTTTGTCCAGGACAGCTTCTCTTCCTTTCAGTTTCAGAGACTGTTCTTTCCTAAACAGTCCTCACATCTTTGATCTGCTGTGTCTGACAGGCTTTTCCTGTCTTAGTATTGTCTTTTTAGTAAGCAATTCTCCAGAGTTTGCTGAGAAGTGGCATAACTGAGTCATTCTTTCCTTTCCTGACTGTTTTTCTCACCAGCCTCGTATTAAACAATAACCAATATATTAGTATAATAAATATCTTAATACAATATACATAAATTATTAAGAGCAGTTCCAAATCTGTCACGATGAACTCATGGGATTGAACTGCTTTTTACAACAAGCACAGTTTCCAAGTTTTTTTGGGCTGATGCTCTAGCTCATGCACACAGTATTAACTATTTAAACAGCCAAAGCCTAGCTTCCTTTTAAGGTAAAAATCCTTGGTATAAAAATAGCAAGGATTTGTTTGCTACCAAATATTAGTAGTGCTTTCCTTCCGACTTCCCATTTTCCTTCTAATCATGCTTTCTCCCCTGCCAAAGTCTTTCAGAAGCTGTAGTTAAGAGTTGTTGCGAGAAGTAATTGCAACATAATGAATATTTGAGTCTGCTTGACAGATGTGATATTGTAGGTAACCAAGAAAGGGGGCTTCAGATGAGATTCTTGAAGATTGAGACTTTAGTGAGCTAGTGAAAAATCAAAGTAGGAAAGGAAACTCACGATTCCGCTCCCAGTTGGTAAATTCCTAAGCAGTTAGGCTGTCACTAATTGAGCCAAGATTGCTTCCTTAGTGATGATTTTTGATGTGATGTGTAATTTTCTCTTGAGATAGCAACAATAGAAACACTACGCTTTAGCTTTTCTTAGCCTTGTAGGCTTTAATAAATTTCGGAATTGCAAAAGATCTTGAGTAAGTTTTCAAAACACAACGTAATAGCTGTAGGTTTAAGGAATTTTGTAAGTCAATAAATACAGAGCAATGGAACAAATCTCCTGCTTGAGAATTTGCGGTTCAGAGGAGATGCTGGAAATCCAAGTTAGCTTGATCTCCTCTTGGTGGAGGGGGCAATAAGCAAAGTTTTGTCTGGATGAGGGAAGAGGGAAATGAATCCTGTGTTTAAACCTCCCCTGCAGTTGGTCTGAAAGTTTGGAAACTCTTGTTCTTCTAGTGATTTTTCAGTGATGTATTGGCCCCATTAAAGTCAGTGGGAGTTTTGCCACAGCTTTTAATGAGGTCAGAAGGAGAACAGTACTTTTCAACTGCTTTTTTTTTAAAGTTGGAAATAAGTTTTATATTAGTTTCTTTTACAGTGATGTATTCTAGAAATGAATCCACCTTTAATTAGATGGCATTTTCCATAGCACAATAGGAAGAAGCCTACTTGGAAGATGGGATGGAATAACCATGTCATGCAGCCTCAAGAGAACAACAGTTACTGTCCGCATTTTTTTGGTTGTTTATTTATTTATTTTTTACCTGTTGGTGTAATGCCCAAAAGAATTTGGGCATTTGGGCACATGAGGGATAGTTCTTTTACATCTACAAGCTCTGCCTTTGGTAGGAAAAGGCTGAAGTAAACAGGGCATAATTCAAATGAAAGGACGGGAAATAGGGATTTGATTAGGATACTTCAATGAGTTTTAACTATTTTGCAAAGCATTTAAGTCATATTTCACATCTTACATTGTGCCAACAGGACAAAGACATGGTGCATTTTAAGTCTACATTGCTTCTATTACCAGTGAAATGCATCCATCTATGAACAGAGTATGGCATGTTTTCAACAGCCTGTCACAATAATGCACTCGTTAATACGCCTGTGCAGGTTTATAACAGTTAAATATTTATGAGATATGCAAATGTTGCTCTCCTTTAATTCACAAGTGATGACTAATCAAAGCTTTGCTTTCTGTTCTTCGAGTAAAAAGCTCTGCTCTGGAATGTTGTTCTAGAAGGCAATAATTTGATGAAAATATGAAGGTGGATGAAGGGGGAGGGAATCCTTTGCTTATACTCTGATGTTCGTCTGAAGCTGTGCAACCACTTCAGCTTTAAAGCACCTTCTCCTCTTTTGTTATCTGATCCTGAAGATTTTTTATAACTTTGCAATGTGTTGCATTTAAAAAACAAAACAAAGACACACTGAAGTATCCAGGTGTCCTTCCTTCTTCTTGGACCAGGTGCTTCCCGTGGTGAGTATGCACTGCTTATGAGAAACCAGTGCTAGCAGAGCTCCTTGCGGTCTGCAGAGAAAGCGTACTCCAAATCTTTTGGGACAACTTGTCCTCCCTTAAGTACTAATCTTTGTCCCTGTTCTCTTGTGACAGGGGAATGTCATGAACATACCTTTTATAGGTGACTTGCAAATGTAAGAAGAGTGTGGGGGTAGAAATGCAGAGGTGCACTTTTAGCAATGTGGGTTGGTGTTCATGGTGGTATGTCCTGAGAAATGCTGCTTGGTGTCTGGTCCACTACTTTGAACACTAAGTGGAAGTGGGCAGGAGCCTGCCCTCTCTTCCTGCGCAGCAGCTCCTGGAAGAATGCACCTCCTGTGAGGGGACCAAGTGGGAGAAGTTTATTTATCACTCACCCAGAAAATGAATAATCTCTAATGCTGTACCCACATTGTTTAAGTGTTGTCCCTCCTGCTCCATGGTTTGGTGGCTGCCCCACTTTGCCAGGTGACTAGCTTGCTTGTCCAGCAACACCTAATGATGGAAGTTGCATAAAGTGGGAGCTCATGTCAACCTGGGTGGGGGGTCAGCTTGAGGTAATTTTGAGTCTTAGTGTGTAAGCCTCCTTCTGTTTGTTTTTAATAGTGAGTCTGCAAACATCAACGTAAATAGGCATCACTTCCACTCTCATATTTCAAACCATTTTCACAGTGTTTATAACTGCTAATGAACAATGTTTCAGAGAAAGCAGAACTCAGACGTCCAAGATTTGCATGTTTTGGGTTATGAGATGCTCAAGCTTGTGTATTGTAAACAAGGTTTAGAAACTTCTCCGTGTGCTTGTGCTTTGGATTGTAGCAACTGTTAGAAGAAAATGTCTAATTGTGCCTGGATTTGCTTTATAAATTGGGACCGTTTCAGCAGTCTGTGTGGCCTTCCATTCAGCTGTTTGTTTAAGCCAAGCCAAAAGCCACTTATCTAAAGATGATTTATTCTCACTCTTGAGCTGACAGAACCAGGCTGGGAAGGGCAAAAGCTGAATTGTAGGGTTTAGTCTAAGCCCCCACCTTTGGTCAAAACCATAAGGGCAGCATTAAAGACTGGCTGTAACATTGTCCTGGAAGGTACTTGTGGGTCTCTTGTATGTGGCTTGTAGGACACCTTTTTAGAATAAGCAGCTGTGGTATGTGATTGACTCAGATTTGAACTTTGCAGCTGCTCCTTCCTATCTGCCTGCTATGCCAAAGCAAAACCCCGCAGCTCAACATCTCTAAAATTAAAACCTTAATTCAATATTACAATTTGGATCAGCTTCTGGCTTTCTGGTTTTGGCAATGTAAGGAAAATGGAGGCAAGTGTGTTTTTTTTTTCTAGTCCAGAAAAATAGATGTTATTTATTTACTTAGCATATAGCAATGTTATGTAGTAAAAGGCAACAGCTGAATATTCTTAGCTAGAGATGTGAAAGTATAACTTGAGGCAGAGTATCTGGCTGTCAAAATTGTGTCTAAAGAGGAAGAAAGTTTTTGTGATATTTTAAGATGGTTTGTTTTCTTAGATTAAAAGAACCAAAAGATTTTGCATTCAAGAACTCAGTTTTATCTTCTGTGGATACTGTGAGGCACTGACGCTCTCACTGACATCTTTTCCCTGTGTTAGACTTCACTTAATGCAGAGCCTAACCATCAGCATGGTTCAGGGAGCAGAGTAAATGATGCTGAAGGTGTACTTTTGACCCGTCTAAGAGCTGTGCTGTCCAGCCGAGGAATGGTGGGCTGTGTGATGGGGTGGGATGGCGCTACTGAGACCCTTGTGCTGGGGAGCTGCCGTGGTGTGCAGCTGATGCGGGTGCTTGCTGGGTGGGACTGTTTTCCTCCTGGGGCACCTGCCTGCCCAGCGCAGACAGCTGCCTTCCTTGCCTGTACAATTAAATGCAATAGTAAAAATAGGAGGAGGCCCAAATGACTAACAGATGAACCTAAAAAAAAAAAGGCAGTCTGCTTCCTCAATGAGAATTACTTTGAATGAGTTAAAACCAAGGGGGTTAAAGAACCATTGTATATTTTGAATTTTGGCTGTCAAAGCAAATATTTTGACAGAAGTGGATATTGAGTGGCATGCTGTGAAGCACACACAGTTCTGTCATGGAAAAAAACTTGTCAAGGGGTGGGAAACTGAGAGGGTGGATAAACAGCCAGTTTTCAGCCTCACAAGGGCCTAGCTTGAGTTTCTGTCAAGCAAAAATGGAAGAAAAGTGGTGAACAGAGTGCTGGAGGGAAGCTTCATGAAGTGCAGTTATTTAGCACAGTCTGTAGCTGGAAAGGTTTCGATGTATGGCAGAAACGTGCTGTTGGACCTGCATGAGAATTAGTTAATGTTCATTTGGAAATTCAAGGTGGCATGTGTTGGAAGGAAGAGTTTAACCACACAAGTGTGACTGAACTGTAGCTAATGGCCAGTGCTTCATCTGCAATCTCTCTCTGCTAAGTCTCGCGAAGAAGAAATGCCCCTGCCGCTCCTCTGGTCTATGTGTGGTCCTACTTTATATGTTTCTGTCTATCTGCTCACGAAGAGGTGCTGTCGGTGAATGGTGTTCCCATTCAAGGACACCACTAGTGCTAGAATAAGTTTATGCAGAAGCTCTCCCATGAATAATGTTATGTTGCTCTGGAGATACATTCTGTATCAGAATAAAATACTCATTACCTGGGAAAAGCTGCATTGTGCAGGTTTCTTTGGAAAGCAGAGCATGTTCTGTTGAACTGTAGTTACGGTGACATTTATCAACTTTTAGGTGCTGTGAAGTTTCGCTGCATTGCAAAACAGGAAGTATACATCCCATGTGACACGACCTCCACATCATCTTTAGACCAGGCTGTTTTGCTTATGTGGTGACTTTTCTGGAGATAGGGTGTTTCAAAATATTACTGCAATTTATTCTTGCACTTACATTTCAAATTGAAAAGAACTCCATGGTTTTGTCTTTTCCTTCTCATTCTAATAGGGCATCCCGTGTTTGTTATCAGTGCCATGTTTTATGGCTGCCAGGGTTCATGTGGAATTTCCACTTTCTTAAGTAAATATGAACTTTGTTCTCATCTGTGTTCAATAAACAGTATTTTATTATGTTCAGCAGGTACAGAGTAAGCAGGTACAGCTATGATGGGTATTCAACCCCTATGTCCTTTGCACCTCAATTAAAATCCGGGAATTACAAAGACAAGTTCACATGGGTTCAGTGCTTGCACAGAAATACAGATTTTAGAGCTTTTTGGAACTTCTCTTAAAAAATAACGACATTTTCCATTAAATTCTCTTTAATCATGCCGATGACATCAGAAGAATGTAGGCTTGTAGTGGACTTTTCCTACATTCCAGTTATTATTTGAAGTGGAAATACTGAGAGAATTAACTTTTTTTTGGCAGGCTGACACTTCATGTCTCTGTTATTAAAAAGGGTGTATTCGAGTCATCAGTATGTCAGGTTACTTGAAAACTTCATGCTTTACCCCCAAAAATGGAAAATGAACTGAACTGTTATCTCAGTGTGGCTCAAAGCACAACAAAATATGTTTTGCCTTTTTTTAAGGCAATGCTGTCACATTGAACTAGGGGAGACAAAATTCAGTTGTTGGCACAGCAACTTAAGTCTGTGTCTGCTGGTGCCAGAGGATTCTGTAGATCTAGATGAAGAAGAAGAGTAATGTGGATAAAATCTTGGGGATGATTAACTATGACTAGTAAGAAGGGAGCAGAAATTGCTGGATGAAATTCTGAATGTGTTAAAGTCATGGGTGTATGTTTCATTTTGCATTGAGTCGGACTAGAATGCGACCACTGGGCTTGAAACTCCTAAGAAGTTAAATACCAACCCTATGACTCTTTGACAAAGCTTTAAAAAATTGAGACACCAATGGTGATGTCTGTTCTTCTGGCATTTGCTGACCTCTTCGTGTTTGGCAGCGGTGAGGTCCAGATCTGGTTCTTGATTCTTTTGCCTCTAGTCAAGTGTCGGTATTTTGTTTTTTGTGAGGAAAATTTGGAAGAGCTGCGTTCTCATCAGGGAGTGGGTAACGTGAGGGCATTTCCTGCTCCCCTCTTTGCTTTCAAGCGACATGGTTTCAGTTCAA
This sequence comes from Phaethon aethereus, assembly GCF_964289735.1. NCBI lineage: Eukaryota > Metazoa > Chordata > Aves > Phaethontiformes > Phaethontidae > Phaethon > Phaethon aethereus. The sequence continues at coordinate 27,761,862 of NC_138577.1, forward strand.
GTGCAGAGGCGTGTGTGATGACCTGTTTGTTATGTTAAGGCCAGTCATTTGGATACGGTTTGGAAGTATAGCGATCTCCAATTGCCTTTTGTACTAAGATAAGTGTAACTCTGGGAATATCATCGGCTACTGTTGAAAGGCAGCATAAATGCTCGGGGAAAGCCCTGGGGAACATTTTGCTGCGGTCCAAGCATGGAGAAGGCCTGTGGAAGGGGAGGGATTGAGAGGACTTTGGGAAGCTCAAGGCTGACTGGCGACCCCTCTCACTAGGTCCCTTGGCCACTTGGCAGCAGCTGGGACGTTTTTCCACAGATTTCTATTTGCAGTGGTATAAGTGACCCAGAGGCTGCCAGTGTCAGCATTAGTTCAAGATGAGGTGTGTGCAGGCACATCGCTTTTCTGAAACACTGGTGTAAAGCCAGATGCAGAACCCAGGGAAGCACTGCTTCTGCAAACTCAGGCTTCAAAGGGATGGGCTAGTGTCACCGCATCATGGGGCAGGCTGTCCCCAGCTGCAATCCTGTTCACCTTCTCTTGAGGCCAGCATTGGGTCAGCTGCAGTCAGGAGGAGCACAGAAGGTTGGAAGGAGGTTCTCTCATTGCTCCTTGCACCCAGCTGCCCATGGCAGGCGGAGCTGTGCCAAGCTTCCTTCCTGAAAGCATGCTGCTGCCTCCCCAAACTGAAGGCAGGAGCCACACGTCTGTAAAACTGCTTAAACGTGTACTAACGTTTTGCTGGGTAACTGCCAGCAACCATAGTAATTTCGACCGGCGGAGGATGACCGGGGCGTGATGGTAGCTGTGGGTGGTACTGCTGGTTGTTACTGAGACCTTTGCTTGCAAAGCGCTTGACAAGCGCTCGCCATGGGATGGGGCAGGGCAGCTACCATAAGTACAGCTGGGCAGCAGGAGGTGAATCACTCCCCTGGGACGAACCAGGGAGGTTTCCAGAAGGGTCTGTTTGACAGGCCCTTCTTAGAGCTTTTCCGTGTTGATGTGGATCTGCATGAGATCTTTGCTCGTTGCGGGGGTGGAAAGTAAGACTTTTTTCTCGCTGCTGATGTGTTGTCTCTTTTTTCTGGTAGGTGTGTGATGTCAAACAGTGGGCAGTCCTTGCGGCCTCCCCCACCAGCCTGCAGCGTCATGTGCCAGTATGAATATTAAGAAGGAGAAGCGTACTTCAGAGCTCAGCATCCCAGAAAGAGAAAGGAGGAACTGAACGGAGAGAACAAATGACTGCACTGCTTGTAAAACTTGGGGCTGTTTTTCTCCTGAAAAATTTTGCCTTGGCCATTGTGAGAGAGCTGAAAGAACAGGCAGAGCAGCCACAGTGATTTTCTTAGGGGCCTTTTTTGCTTTCATAATTTAATTTTTTTTACCCTCCTGCCTGGATTTTAAGACTGTCAGCTGCACTGATCACAAGCACTGGACATCAATATGTGTCATGTCATTGTAACATGTCGGTCGATGCTATGGACTCTCCTGAGTATTGTGGTGGCTTTTGCAGAGCTCATTGCTTTCATGAGTGCAGACTGGCTGATTGGCAAAGCGAAGCCTTCAAGTGCTGAGGATGTGGACAACAGAACAGGGGGGTCGCAGGAGCCTTACCATCCGACGCTGGGCATCTATGGGCGCTGCACCAGAATCTCCCATATGCAGCTTTCTAGACGAGACACGCTTTGTGGTCCTTACGCCGAAAACTTCAGTGAGATTGCCAGTGGGTTCTGGCAGGCAACCGCTATTTTTCTAGCCATGGGAATCATGATTCTCTGTGCCGTGGCATTTGTGTCTGTCTTTACTATGTGTGTGCAGAGTATTATGAAGAAAAGCATTTTTAATGTCTGTGGGCTGCTACAAGGGATTGCAGGTACGTGTACTTTGAGAGCAACTAAAGATTTTAATTTTGGGGCCATTCAGCTGAAGAAACATAGCAGTTCTGTCCTGTCTACAAACAGACTGCCTTAGGCAGACCCGAAGTGGTTCTATATGCTGCTGTTTATTGAAACACAACTGAAATTTACAGTTACACAGCATGTAATACATTGACATTGGCAGCGGGATTGCAGCCTGGTGTGTGCCAAAATGAACTGACCAGTGTTGCTTTTGTTTGCTGTTCTGTTTTTTCCCTCTGTTTGAATTTCTTTCAGTAACAAAAACTTCTCTCTTTTGTTACCAGCAGAGAGCCAAGTTAATACTCGTGTTAAGGCAGTCTCTCTCCCTCTTGCTGATTTAGTAATGTTTTCATGGACCAAAGGCAGTTCTGTCAGTGTCTCTGAGACTTAATGACTGTAGTGAGAGCAAGTACCACTCCAGGGATAAGAACAGCCTGCAGTCACACACCTGGTTCTCCAGGGTTTCATGATAAGCAGCCTCCTTCAAGGCTGTGAGCTTGACAAGAGGTACCTTATGATAAAACCCATCGTTTAGCCCAGTGAGCTTATCTTTTCGCTGTCTAAAGTATCATCTGTGGTTTGTCTCAAAAGATTAATTAGTTATAGAGATTTGGTATTTCTGCTTAAACCCATGGATTTCACAGAGTAAAACTGTTACATACTGTTTGTAAACCAACACTGGGCAGCCCTAGTTAGAGAAGTATTTGGCTTTCTGTACTCACCAGCGAGCTGTGAGGAGAACCTCTCCCTTATGCAGGATTTTGTCTTTTTTGCTATATGCGTGTGGTCGTCTGGAGGAGGAGAGTGATCTTCTGCCCTACCTCTGGCAGCACTCAGAGACCTGTTAGGAGGGAGGAAGTGAGTGGAGCCACCTCCTCTGTCCCTCTTGGTGGTGATCTTAAGCAGATGTTTTCAATTCATACAATGGTTTTGTTACAACAAAAATTAGGAGGCTTAACTTGTTTGTTCGAAATGTGAATCCAGCTTCTCCCCTTCAGCTCCACTGAGGTGGCCAAACACAGCTGCAGCAGTTGTACCTAGACAGGAGGTAAACAGTAGGTCTTCAAACTTTTATGAAGTTGTTTAGTTTCATGTACTTAGTTGAGGCCTAAATTAATCTTGGCCTAAATTAATCTTAGTCTAAATTTGGTGCCTGCTGCAGCCCTCCAGAGCCAGAGGTATGCCTGGCTTGGGAAGCACTAGCGTGGTGGCTGTCACCATCCTCCATGCAACTTTGGTATAAAAGCATACTGCTTATTTCACATCACCCACAATGTAAGGTTTGTGTTTCTGGGGTAGAATTAGATCTCGAAGTTGGCTCAAGATGCTTCTGTTCAGATCATGGCATACAATTAGCAGATGAATGTCCTTTAGATAAAAATTATGGGTTTTGCTGTAGTCACAGAATTTGCCAGAACCATTGCGACAAGGAAGCAGCTCTCCAGTGCAGATTAAGCTGGGAGAAGGTTTTAGCTCCTTGCTTTCTTAACTGTACTTCAGAAATAATTTATGAAACCTCTTTTTCAAGAGATGACATTACTCTTTTTCTCTTGGAGGGCTATTTGTATGGGATAGATTGGTTAGCAGCACAAGACTTGGGTCTATTGAAAAGATAACTTTACTTACAGCTCTGATACCATCTCAGAATATCTAGTCTAACATCAAGATTATCAGGAACTAGGTTCTTGTATCTTAGAATACTGTTCTGGAGACCATGTATTTGTGAGAAAACATGTGTAAAGACAGTTTTATGTTTTATTATCAAACCAGCTGTACCTCTAAAGGGATTTGTGGCCTCAAGAACTGAACAGTGCAGCAGACAAAGCATTTCTTATGTGTTAGGGGATACATCAGTCCTTTTTTGGAACTGTACTGAGGAGAGAAGCACTTACCTTCTTATAATTCATGTAAGTGACACAGCATGAAACCAAGTAATAGAAAGGTCACGTTACTGAAACCGTTGCTATGAGAAGTATGCCTGCCAGTATTTGCAGCCAGGCATCTTGTGGCTAGCAACTCGTTTTCTCAAGATTAATTTTATTGGGTCCACTGCTGCTTTTATGCCAGTAGCATTACAGCATCTGCTTACTTACTGAAATTATTTTCCTTAGACATTTTAGAAAGGAACTTTTATTTCGTTCTGTTTTTTCTTACTTGTAACAGCTGTTAATTTCAACTTTCTCAGTTCCTGAGTTTTGCAAGAGGGACAGTTGTCAGCATGGTTAATCCATTCAGGGCTTATGATAGCTAGACTAATGCTCTGACCAGAGAACAAGATACAACCCTGCCTTAATCATCTTAAGTGTAAGGTCATTCTTTCAAATGTGAACAATTATGTTTTATAATAATTGTAGGAGAAGAATTCACAAAATTATTTTGTTTATCAGCCTATATCAGTCCAATATTTGCAAGTACGTCAAACATCTCATTTTCAAAGATGGGGTGCACCCACAGTACAGTAATCTAGAGGAACTCAGGATCTCACAGACTTAATCTCATTTAAAATCACTGTATCTTTGTAGTGGAGATTTAGTATAATTAAAAACATACAGCAAGTTAATTTATTCCTGGAATTCATCATGAAAAAATTACATCAGACACCGGATACATCTTTTCAGTCTAGCAACAGTGGTTGTGACCTGGATGATGCCTATGGTGAAATTACAGAACACAAAGCCGCATCTCTTATGGCCCATGGACAAATGTGCCAACTCTCATTTAAGTCAACGAGAAGAAGCCATACAAATATCTGGTCCATAGTGGCGGGGGTGGGGGAGTGTCAGAAAGTTAGAAATACAAAGCTATAAAGGAAGACAGTAGGGCTCCTGTAATTCCTTTGTTACAGAGCAAGACCTTATACCACTTATTTTCAGACTGCAGTGCCTTTGATTCTGGAGCTGTAGAAACAGTAGTCAGTGGCCCTGGTTTTAGAGTTGTTTGAGGATCGTTTCATCTGGAAAAGCATCTTTTCTCTGCAATAGAGAGTACAAAGAATGGAGCCATGTAATTAAATAGATAATTACTACCCAGCAGCAAGAAGGCCAGGCAGACTTTCATTTGAATGTCTTTTTGGGGAAAGTATTCTATTTTTACAATCTGTGAATCACTTGAAATACAAAGGCTAAAAGAGGCAGAATGCTATTATACAGTAGCTGATAAGAACCAATTCAAAGTAAATTTTCACAGTAAGCATCTCATTATAGGAAGTAAATAATTGGTATCCCTACTGACATATCTTGGTATGCATAGTTGCATATATGTGCTTACAAGCGTTATTTGGGCTTGGGTACTTCACTTTGGTGCTAAGTAATCTAAGTATAACCTATCCTTAAATGAGGGTAGGGGGAAGCTTATGACAGAGTCTAGAACAGGTCCAACTTTCGTCTGTGACACAGTTTCCTTTGTGAAGTTTGTCATCAACAACTTTTCTTGGCTTTTTTCTTTTTAACCTCTAAGTGCACAGCTGGGCAGATCTGGCCTCTGGCATCATGGCTGGGTAGACACAGCTCCTTCCCCACAGCTGAAGGCTGCCTAACAAGCAGGTGAGCCACAACTCACCAGCAACATCCTGACTGCATGCCAGGAGGTGGAAGCTTAATTAGCAGCACATACATTATCTCAACCATGAAACTTGAGCAGGCCTTTGTGGTTCTTTGTGGGGAGCTACACCATCATGTGCCTGGGAAGGTTTGGGGAGAGCAGAGGGGAAAGGCTGCTGGCATGTCAGGAAAGTGTCTGGGTTTGGGAGTTCAGTTTTTGTTACTCCTGCTTTGCTATGCTGGAGCAGGGCTGCATTACCAGGCAGCTTTACTGAAAGGAGATAAAACAGCTCCTCTTCTCTAAAGTCTTCCCAGAGTGCTGATGGCTTCATCTGGAAGGCCTCGTGTGGGTCAACCCCTTCTCACCACTTCTGTATTCACGGTCCACTGTCTCCTAGCTCAAATAGGGCTAGGAGACTAAACAGGCTTCGGACAGAAGCATGGGAAAAAAAAAACATGTAAAATTGGGCTCATAGAATCTTTGGGTTGAAAGGGACCTTTTAATGTCATCTAGTCAACCCCCCTGCAATGAGAAGGGACATCTTCAACTAGATCAGATTGCTCAGAGCCCCGTCCAACCTGACCTGGCGGTATGGGGCATCTATTACCTCTCTGGGCAACCTGGCACACTGTTTCACCACCCTGAATGTCAAAAAAGTCTTCCTTTATATAGTCAAAATATACCCTCTTCTGGTTTAAAACCATTACCCTTTGTCCTACCGCAACAGGCCCTGCTAAAAAGTCTCTCCCCAGCTTTCTTAGAAGACCCCTTTAAATAGTGAAAGGCTGCAGTAAGGTATCCCCGGAGCCTCCTCTTCTCCAGGCTGCACAACCCAAACATTCTCAGCCTTTCTTCATAGGAGAGATGTTCCACCCCTCTGATCATTTTGGTGGGCCTCCTCTGGACCCACTCCAACAGGTCCATGTCTTTCCTGTGCTGAGGGCTCCAGAGCTGGATGCAGGACTCCAGGTGAGGTCTCACAAGAGTGGAATAGAGGGGCAGAATCCCTTTCCTCGACCTGCTGGGCACTTTTCTTTTGGTGCAGCCTAGAGTACAGTTGGCCTCCTGGTTTGTGAGTGCCCATTGCTGGCTCATGTCCAGCTCTTCATCCACCAATACCCCCAAACCCTTCTGGGCAGGGCTGCTCTCAATCATTTCATCCCCCAGCCTGTACTGATACCAGAGGTTGTCCCAAAACAGATGCAGGACCCTGCACTTGGCCTTGTTGAACCTCATGAGGTTCACACAGGCCCACTTCTTGAGTTTGTCCAGGTCCTTCTGGATGGCATCCTGTCCCTCAGGTGTGTCAACCACACCACTCAGCTTGGTGTCACCTGCAAAATTCCTGAGAGTGCACTCGATCCCACTGTCAATGTCATTGATGAAGATATTAAACAGTACTGGTCCCTTTATGGAACCCTGAGGGACACGGCTCATCATGATCTCCATCTGGACCTTGAGTCATTGACCACTCCCCTCTGGATGTGACCATCCAACCAATTCTTCATCCACCCAACAGTCCACCCATCAAATCCGTCTCTCTCCAATTTAGAGAGAAGGATGTTGTTGGGAACCATGTCAAAGGCCTTACCAAAGTCCAGATAAATGACATGCATAGCTCTTTCCTTGTCCATTGATGTGGTCACACCATTGTAGAAGGCCACTAGGTTGGTCAGGCAGGACTTGCCCTTGGTGAAGCTGTGCTAACTGTCTGGAATCACCTCCCTGTCCTCCATGTGCCTTAGCATAGCTTCTAGGAGGATCTGTTCAATTGTCTTCCCAGGCACCCACGTCTTCCTTTCAACCCTTTTTAAAAAAGGCTGCAATGTTTCCTTTTTCCCAGCCTGCAGGGACTTCACCTGACCGCCAGGACTTTTCAAGTATCAGGGAGGGTGGCTTGGAACTATATCTGCCAACTCCCTCAGGACTCTGGGATGCATCTCGTCAGGTCCTATGGACTTAGGTATGTTCAGGTTCCTCAGGTGGTCTTGAACCTGATCTTCTCTTATAGTGGGAGGGACTTTGTTCCCCAGTTCCCATCTTGCAGTCCATCCCCTTGAGGGGTGTGGGAAGAGAGACTGCCAGTGAAAACTGAGGCAAAGAAGTCACTGAGTACCTCAGCCTTCTCCTCATCCCTTGTTACCAGTCTGCCAGTCCTGCTCATCAGGGTGGTTATGCTTTCTTTGATCTTCCTTTTCTGGCTGACATACCTGTAGAAGACCTTTGCATCTCTTGCAAGTTCAGCTCCAGCTGTGCCTTGGCCTTCCTGACCCCAGCCCTACACAACTGGGCAGTGTCCCTGTACTCTTCCCAGGATGCCTGTCCCTGCTTCCACTGCCTGTGCATTTCCTTCTTGCCCTTTAGTTCACCCAGCCTGGTCTCCACTCAGCCATGCTTGTGGCTATTCTTCAGAGACAGCTCTTCACACTCTATCCATTTCTTGATGTGGATGTAGGCTTCTGCCTTTCATTCCTTGCCTGTCCCTTCTGAACAGCCTGTAGCCATCGATCGCCACACTCCAGTCATGAGACTTGTGCCACCGAGTTTCGGTAATGGCAACCAGGTCATAGCTTTCTAGCAGCACAGTTGCTGTTTGTTGCCCATGCTGCGTGCATTGGTGTAGAGGCACTTCAGCTGGGCTATCGGCCATGTTACCCTCTTAAAGGAACAGCCCTTCATTCCTTTGAGGTCTTTCTCTGGTGCAGCAGGCTGGGGGGCCTCGCTAGAACTTCATCCCTCTAACCTTGGCATGTCAACCCACAGCTTCTCGTGGGTAAGCCTTATATTATCCCTCTCCCACTTCAAATTTAGTTTAAAGCCCTGTCAATAAGCCCCATGAGCTTGTGATCAAAGAACCTCTTCCCCTGATGAGAAAGGTGAATCCCATCTCATATCAGCAAGCCAGGTGCCATGTAGGCCATCCCGTTATTGGAAAAAAACGGAATTGTGGTTGTGACACCAGTCACGGAGCCAAGTATTAACAGACTGTGCCCATCTGTTCATCCTTATGTTGCTGCCTGCAACTGGAAGGAGGGAGGAAAAAAATAACCTGTGCTCCAGGTTCCCTTAACCAGCCGTTGCAACACCCTGAAGTCTCTTTTGATTGCACTTAGACTATGAGTTGCAGCTTCATCACCACCGACATCGAAAAGCAGTAGTGGGTAACAGTCCAAGGGCCACACCAGGCTAGGGAGGTTCCTAGTGATGTCCTTAACCCGGGCCCCAGGGAGGCAGCAGACTGCCCTAAGAGAAGGGTCTGTCTGGTTGCCTCAGCCAGGAGACCAGCTGCGTCCCAGCCACATACCAAGGGGTGTCTCTGGATTGCTCAAGTGAGTGCATGGCTGCATTTTGCTGTTGTGTGGCTTAGCAGGCTGGGCCGCTGGCAGTTACGCCTTTAACAGATACAAGTCCGGTCAGAAAAAGCCGAGGTTTGTGTCTTCAAACACTGGGACCATTAGGTTCCCCCAGCCACTTTGTCAGAATCTGTCTGCTTGGGCCCAGATGCTGTAGGTTTGGGCCTCCCTCACCCCAGCAGCTTCTCCTCCAGCATTGCTGAGGGATTACTCACCATCTTCCTTTCCAGGGTTTTACTTCAGTATTTTCCTCTCATCACCCAGTGCTGAGGTTTTCTTAACATTTCACCCTACTCCATTCCTGCCCAGCATTTCCACTTGTACCCCTGCTTTGTTCTGGGAGGCTGGTTTTTTCCCCTGATCCTTGTCCTGCTCAGCCCCAAGCAGTGAAGTCTCTTCCACAGTGCTTTCTCTTTTCAGGTATCTCAGAAGGTCTCCTGTGTTCATTATTCTGTCCTTCCCATGATTTCTTATTTTTTCCCTTTTATTATTGTTCATGACTTCTCCTATTTCCTGCTGTGGTATCTTGAGGGGGTTCATCGGAAACTGCTGCAGTACCTGGGCAATGGTCCAGTTCCAGGAGTGCAGCTTTACCCTCAAATGCAAGGAACTGCTTCACAATTTTCCAAAATGAAGAGGTGAAACTCAGTTTGAAGCCTGTATCTTTGCTGCTGGAAGAGTTTGTTTCACATCTCTTGCAGTAAGAAGTAGTTCAGCATGGTGTACTTAACTGGTCGTCATTTCCATTTGGGAGGCTGGCTGAGTAGGAAGATGGCCTGGGCAGAATGTGATGGGAACCACCTGAAGGGGAAGAGGATCTGGAGCTACTTGTGGGTGTGTTGAAGTAGGATCTGGCTATGCAGGGTGGGCTTGTGATGTGTGGGGCTGTGTGGCTGCACACTCCTTGCTGCTGGAAGGTATGGAGGCCACTGGGAGTTGCAGAGGAGGAAGCTGAGGAGGAAGCAAGAGGGCAGCCAGGACTTAGAGAGGGGAGAAAACACAGAAGGAGCAGCAAACGGCTGTGGGGGAAACATGAGGCTGCTAGAGCTCTTTGATGCTCAGAGCATGATGCCAAAGGTTATGATAGTTGCAGAGTAGTTTAGGATATTTGGTTGTAGGCAGCAGCATGCTGTAAAAAAAAATTATTTTGTCTGAGAAAAGGCTAAGCTGGCGAGCAAGGAAGAAAGCACCTTGTGAGCTCAGGTTGCTGCCTGTGGGCAGTGGAAGCTGTTGCTCAGCCGGGAAGCCCATGTAGTAGGAGAGCAGGCTGAGAGTGCTTTTGCCCTTGAAGGCAAGGAAGCTTCTTGTTTGTCTTTCTAAAATGCAGAGCATGCATTTTTAAAAGAGCATATTTCCTCTTGGATTCAGCTCAGAGTTTTTCTTTTCTGATGCCAGAATTCTGAATTCTTGGGGTGGGAAGAAAGAAAAAAAGACAAGGGGGGTGGATTTCTAATGGAAATCCTGATGGTCTGAACTGCTTTTGCTGTCTGCTTCCTGTAACCTATATGGCCAAATGCCAGCACAGCATCTAATACACACTTGGCCGCTGAAAGTTCAGGCGGAGGGGGCTGCTGTGTTGGAATATGCCAGGGAAGGAAAATTGAATTCAAGTGCTAAATTGCTATTGAGCCTGAGGGACAGTATTAGTAACTTCAAAGAAATACAGTGAAGATTTCAGTGTTTTGTTAGATTTGGTGGTCGGCTCATTTCCTGCACTACCAAGGTGGGCATGTGGGAACCAGTAGACACCCAGCATAAATAGAAGAGGAAAATAAACAAAAAATTCAGGTTTTCAGTGATCAAGTTTGGCAGCTGATTTTCTCAGCAAGCATAAACCTCTTCCATCAAACAGTGCTCAGTGTGAGACTCTCATGCTACCCACTGAGAAATGTTTTACTGTGGCACATGTGCATGCCGAGGTCCCTTGCCTCAACTGGCATAGGTGAGACATCAGGAACTTCTTTACAGCCCTGCCCTGGTGATATGGGGTAAGAGAGCTCTGGCTGACTCCTGGGAGGCCAGGGGGATAGCATGAGCGTAGCAGGGCTCCCTTTCCATCAGATTTTTGCTTCCAGGCCTCAGAAGCAAGACTGATGCTGCTTGTTTGTGCATAGGATACCAATGCTAGGAGAATATTTAAACTCAACAAATTGTGTGTTTTCACTCAAACGCAAGAAAAAAATGAAAGTGTCTCTTTCAAGATGGGGGGCTAGCTTATGCTTGGCTCTTGTCTTCAGGGTGCCTGGAGTGGTGGTGGAGGAAATCAGTGGTTTTGAGTTCTGCTTCTTTCCCCAACCCAGATGACCTGCACTCTGCTGCTGTACAACCCATGAAGCCACCTGAAGTTCTCCCCTTCCTGCATCCCCCTTTACCTTTTCCTTCTTGCTGAGCCTTAGTTCCTCTGCACCTCCTCCCCGCTCCACACCCCTGAGGTCTTGTTTGTACTGGGGGATCAGTATTGAGGAAACGCTCTTTTACTTCCTTGCTTAAGCCGAGGCAGGTTGTTGCTTCGGGCTCCCTTACAGAGCTGTGGTCAGGAGGTGGTGGTTTTCATTCCCTTTCTGCTGATGCAGCACAAGCAATGGATGGTTTGGAGGGCATGGTGCTCACTGGTCGGACGGCAGTGGAAAAGGTTATGGTGAGTGGTGTGAAATGTACTGGGTCTTCTCCCCTGCTTCTTTCATGGGTGGAAAAATTGACATGGCCTGGTATTTCCTTCCCTGACTCAGGAACTTCCTGAATTTACCATCCACAACTGAGTTTCTCATTCAGCAGCTTCAAGCCTTTTACTAGGCTGTCCTAGATTAAAAACACTAAATGCTTCATTGGCTTTTAAGCTAAAATGCGAGAGGTGACCAGCCTTCGCGGCTGAGTCTGTGCAGTGGCCCTATGAGTGGAGACGTCTTTGGTCACCTCTGCATTGCTGAAAACTTGTAAACATTTGGCTTTTCCCCTACAAGGTGCTTTATCTTGACTTAATTTCAGGGTTAGCGTCTGGCACACGGGAGCCCCCATAGTGTGGTGACATAACTCCACATGGCTGACGGCCAGCAAAGAGTCAGTGGTGTCATTTCAGGGCTTGGGACCGATCTTAATTTAAATCTCCGCATTCCCTTCCCTCCCAGCTGATGGGGACTCTCACCACATATATAAAAATTATTAAAAGCTAATGGGGAATTTGCCCTCTCCTCTCGTAAAAACAGGAGTCTGAAGGCTCACACCTTGTTACAGAGATGTCCAAGCAGTTAGAGCATGGCTATATAAAAAAAAACCAAACCCCGAATCCCCTATACGATGTCATTCTGCCAAAGCAACCCATGTCAAGCTGATAAACTGACTTATTTTTCGCTTTTTCCGTGGGTAGCAAAATATACTTAATAGTTGAGTCTCCCAGTAGTATTCCTGCATTCCTGTCCCTGTTTCCGCACCTCAACATCAGTAATGTCATCCGAAGTTTACATATGTTTGCACATATGTTTAGTTATGAATGAGCATCTTTGATTTGCTTAATAAATGGGAAAAGATGCGTGAGTAAATGGTATAGTTAATTTACTGTTGAAAAGATTAGGGGTCTTACCCTCTTCCTTGGCTTGGGGAAGACACTGGTTAGGTAATTGCTTACCCTTGTATGACCTTGAGACAAATTGAAAGGGGTGAAAAAAAAAAAAATCTCTGCAGGTTTTGAGCCATCACCTGGTTTTAAACAATTCATTCTCCTGCCTCAGCTTCGGGTACCGCATGTACACTGAAACCTGCGTAGGGCTGCAGTCCTCTGCGGTGACTGTGGCTACTGTAGCCAGTGCTTGGCACTACCCTCCTCCTTAGCCAGGGTGGAGTGCCGAGACCACCACGTTAGATGGCCTGAGCCCACCTTGTTAGCTTTCATCTGGTTAAAATGGCATTACTGAATCATTTTGCAGGGCTGAAGGTGTCTCTTACACAGCTGCCGAGCAGGAAGGAGGCCGTCACTTCGGTTGTCCTGTCGCTGGATGAAGCAGTGGAAAGCATGCAATGGCGGCCTGGTAGTGTTCCTGCTGGGCCGGGGTTTGTCAGGGAATGTTTGCGTATGTGGAAGCCTCCTTGGTTTAGAGCTAGCGTAGTACATTTGTACAAATATTTAACACCTGAAATTGTTCAGGTATTCAGGTGGCATATTGACACATTTGGAAATACAAGGAATAAAGGCAGGGTTGTTTTGCCTGGCTGGTGCAATGCCCTGAGGCTGAGCGTTCCTCTCCTGTGGTTGCGCAGAGGATGCGGGTGATCAGGATCACTGCCACTGAGGAAGCGACCCACCCGCGCTACCTACGTGGTGTCGTGCAAGGCTAATCCCTCCACACCTTTACCCTTCTTCTCTTCCTCTCTTAAAATGCTGTTGCTCGGTTGTGCTGCTCCCTGGGACCCTGTTGCAGTGCCACCTCATTGATCACAGCTGCTTAATTTCCTGTTTCTTCAGCAGCATTTAAAAGCTTTTTTGCTATTTTGCTAGGAAATGAGAAGATAGTTTCAGGCTTTGCAATGGAAATTGGCTTTGTTAGTATATGCTGTTGTTTAATATGGCACAACAGCAGCTGCACAGGAGACTGTCAAAACTAAATAGCATGCCTTCACTTAGCTAAACAAGCATCTGCCTAAGCCCTGTCTCGAGGGTTGCTTCCAAGGATGGAATGAAAAAGCTTTTACTCAGCTCTGACCCCAGCGCATAATGTGACGTGCAAATGCTCATCGATAGACAGGTCTGTTGATTTTCCACGATGTTCACCTGGCAGCACTACTGCCATGTATAAAAACCAGGAGGAGCAATTCCTGGCTGCAGTTCCAGGCCCTTAAAAGGGGAAAAGTTCCTGGTGCGCAGATACAAAAAGGATTCTCCTATAGAAAAAGCATTCCTGAACTGTTTTTAGAAGCATTGTTGCAAAGCAGTGCAGTCTGCTGTATTTATACTGATGTTTCACATGATGCTTTGCTTTGGTGTTTTAGGAAAAAGAAGTTGCTTATAAATCATTTGAATATAGAAGGGCTGGTGTTTAATAAGTTGTCTGTGTTGTCATCAGGAAATATATTTTAGTCTAATAATCCAAATAAAATCTAAATCTGACCTACGTTCTGTATTTCTTAAGGCTTCTTTTTGAAAGCAGGTAATTGGGGTTTGATAATAAAATGTTATGTGGGCAAACTGCCTTCAGTGAAAACTGGGAAAATGTTCTTTGCTGACAGACTTATACCAAAGAGTTTTAGATTAGGTCTCTGGATAAAAAAGTAATTTAAATAGTTTTCTGTTGTCATTCCTAGGCATCTGGCAGCATTGTGTAGCATTTTTTCAGACCTCTGCTTTAAGGAATCCTAAGAGAAAAGGTAACAGAGCTGGCAACAAAAAGGAAAATGTAATTATGAAAAATTGTCATACTGATTTAAAGAAGCAGGATAGGGCTAACTGAGAAATAGGAACAAGAATATACGTACAGCAGAAGCTGCACTTCCAGCAGTACAGCTGTGCTCAGAGCAGGGGTTAAATCTAGAACAGAGCAAGCCTGATCTCTGTGAGCCTGTAGAGAGGCACAGTGGGAAACAGCCTATAATGTTTTCAAAATGAATTTGTTCCTCCCAGCAGGGGGAACAAACAGCAGTAATTCCACAGGTAGATTGCCTGTGAATTAAAACTCTAATTTACTGTATGTCAGCATGAAGAACTGAAAGGGTTCATTGCAAAAATCTTTTCTTCAGACAGAGCACTCGATTTTCGTTCTCTGTTCTTTCTCTTGAAGATTGGCTTCTCTTCAAAGACACTGGGACAAGAGCAAAACCTGATTTATTAAGAAAAAGAAATCTCTGTCATTAATATTTATTGTCCTCCTGCCAGATACATCTCAAGGCAAACTGTCAACAGGAGATAATTGTTGCTTTATCAGATTATGCTGACAAGAAATTATAAAACACAAAACTGAGCTTTGTACTTCTTTGGCTAAGAAAAACTTAAGTGCTTTAATCTTAATTTACAGCATTAAATGGCTGAGAAAGCCGCACAACACAGATTAAACACAGAAGTAATATTTGAATGAGTCAAGTGTAAGACTAACTGAATCAAATTCAAGAAACCTGAGAATTATAATAGTTAATCAATCCAGAGAGCAACTTTTATACACAAATCTATAGACTATACTAGGAGCTGGTCTTGTGTTCCTGTGTTTTGAGTGTGAGTGCCTGGGATAGGGTGCTTGGCTCCCCGCTCCGGCCCCTTGCAAGCTCCAAGGCCGCGTTTCGTTCACTGGCGAGATACGTCGCTGCTGGCTCCGTGCAGCCCATCCAGCGCCCTCCTCCGCCTTCCCCATGGGGACTCTTCAGAAAACAAAACCACACGCTCGCATGCTGTTTTGTGCTCTCCACAAGTGACTGAAAGCCCAGTTTCCTTCCTTTCACATTTTTCTTAAGACCATCTTGTTGCAGCAGCTGTAAAAGAAAAACTTGGTAACCAGCAGGCTATGGATTTGATGCAGCTATTGCCGGTGTGCCGTTTGGGGTTCTCTCACTGGCGTCTTGCCCTCCATCTCTGTGCATCCTCTCTGAAAAGCTGATTGTCAGCTATTGGAGGCAGAAACTGTGAGCAGAGCTGCCAGGCTGTGTGGTAATGCAAATAAATAACCAAAAGGAGAGAGCTGCAGGCAGGCGAGCCCCAGGGACTGGGGCTACATATAGGCAGTTAGGCATAAACTTCTATCAAAGGAGCAGAGAGATGCAAGGGCCCTGTGGACACTGGTATGAGAAATCAGTGCTGAGAATTTACCACGCTTTTTTCCCCCTGTGGATTGTCTGGCCACAGACCGGCCTGTAAAGTGGTTTTTGCTCAACTGCAGCTGCTTGCACATGTGTTAGATGTAGATCAAGGCTATGCTGTTAGCTGTAGAAACAGCCCTCTGGCTTTTTCGTATTGCATAAAACGGTTGTGCAGTGCTCCTTAGGTCAAAGGTGGAAGAGCACAGAGACTGCCGAGGTATTCGTATTGCATTTAACCATTTCACCTATTTAAAAGCAGATCATGACTTTCCAAGCAGCATCACAACTTCTCCTGCCCTTGCTACCCCTGCTATAGCTTACCTTGTTCTTTCCAACCAGGCATTTTTCCTTCCCTTCCTTCTGCATCCATGTTCCCAGGAGCAGAGAGGTGGTTCTTCTTATGGGGTCTCTGGAAGCTGCTGATCTGGTTACAGGTAGTTGGGCAATTAAGTGCTTTGGATTGCTGGCTTCTGCTTTAGCCTGTGGTTTTCTCTGTTGGTGGTGGTAAAGCATCTTCTGTCTATTTTGCTTAAGCTGCAGGAGTCATTGAGATGGGTTCTGTAGCCTGTGACCATCTCTTTTGTTGTTGCAGGGAAGGAGGAGGGAAAGTTCCTCATGATCTTTTTACTCGAGCACCCCTTTACGGGCAGGTTGGGAGAGTCAGGAAGGTATCTGTGCACCCTGCGCAGCTCAGCCCTTGCTGTGGGTACTGGAGCTCTCATCTGAATACATGATACAGTGCCTCTCCACTGGCTGTTAGTCAGCATGAATTCCAACGAGTGCCATTTCTGTTGTGGTATGTTGAATTGGCTAACTGAATCGTCTTTATTCACTTTTCCTAGCAAGTAGGAGAGAGGTATTAATGAAATGAGAAATGGTGATAAATATTAGTGATAGTGAGAAGAGATGTGTCCTGAGAAGCTTTGTGTCAGCGCTCAAATGGAGTAGTAGAAGGTAGGTTCAGTAATGAAAACGTTACTTTTTTTTCCCTTTTATTATGCTAGGCCAGTACAGGATTCACAAAGTTAGCCATCTGAAGGAAACAGCCAGGTGAGACTGACCATATTCAAGTCTGTAGTTAAGACTTTTCTCCAAATTTTGTTTTCATCTGTGAGAAAACAGCTGTAGTTTATCAAACTATGAGCTGTAGTCAATATTTCTCCAGGAATTTTCTGTACTCAAAAAAAACCACCTTAATTCAGTCAAGTTCTGATGACTACACTTGACAGCAGTGCTGCAGCCTTTTGTGGGGCTGAGTTTTGGGTAACAGCTTTTCAGCTTGGGTCGTAGGTGCCATGAACCATGAACAAGCTTTCAGGAGGTGTTCAGTGCTCTAGTTTTGGTAAAAAGATACGGATGTACCTTCTTAGTCCTGTTTGTGACTCAGCCATTAGTTGGGCTTGCTGTTAAACACAGGCTCTCTACGTTTGTGAGTGTTTGAGTGGTAAACTTCCTTGTTGGCAGCAGCTACATTGGCATTTCAGATCTAGTTTCTTAATTCGTCAACAGTGATTTTTAACTATTAAATGCCTTGTGATCATTCAAGAAAATGGCAACTGGCCCATACCAGTGTACAGCCAGAAAAATAGTGTGGTCATGCCGGTTACACAGAACAGGAAACTAGTGATGAATAAGAGGAGAAGGAACTGCTGGTGTTTAGTCTGAAATGGCTGCAGGGCTCAGCAGGACAAAAGCACAGCTTATCCAGGTCTGTCCAAGATAAAGCAATACTTAATACTTAATGTAGTTTGGCCAATCAGCCAGAAAACGCTGCATAAAATTTGTCATTGATTCTTAAATGTAAGCAGTGATGAAATCCCTTCACAGAAAATGGGTATCACTCGCTAACGGATTTTGCCGCTCCAAAGAATAATGACATTTAGTTCATTCATGCCCATGGTGTTGTGTCATCATTAGAAAAATGCTGGAGGAGGGACTTTCTTTTGTGAAATGTCTGGCATTTGTAGACATTAATTTTAGACAGTTGGATGATGGTTTTTGCATTTTGTGTATATTAACTGCTTACTAGCTAGGACCCAGCTTTTCTTTCTCAGTGAGGAGGTTTTCTTGCATCTGACTGAATTTCTTTAAACAAACAATTAAGGAAACCTAATGTACTGCAGAATAGGCTAGTCTAACTCAATTGAAGAAGATGCAAACAAGTCTTTACAGCTGTCTTTGGTAATCTCTTAGTATAGGGAAGAAAAGAGGACTGTTTTCTATTTTATTACTTGGTAGAAATTTTGGGATTAGATGAAATCTAATGGATGAACCAGCACCATACATAAAAAGCATAACTTTCAGCCCCCTTCTGGATGGTGACAGCACCTTTACCAGCTTTTTGTCAAGGTGCCAGGTTGAATAAAGGGCTTTACAGTGCAGGACAAATAAATCAGTAATATGTATGGGATCTGGAATATTAATTTTCTGGATAAACTGGTTGTGTTTGAGCAAAAACTGATTTTCATAATTCTTCCTGTTCTTCTGAGTAAAATCTTAAAGAAAACAGAAAGCAAATTTTGATACCTATGAGCTGTCCTGATGTTTAGTTCCTTCCTACATACCTTGTAGGAGGGAGATCTGTTTTGAACTCACTGTGACTTTCTAAGCAGGGACTGTATGAGAGGATGGTAGTCAGTACCATAATCAGGCATTTTGATTAAATCTCTCACCTTTGTGCAAAGACATATCATCTGTGCAGGAGCTCTAACAGGACTTTCAATTTCCTTAACGAAGCCCTTCACCGCTTAGATAGACTGGTCCTCACAGGAGAGAAAACTTACGAATATGAGAGAAAATCAGATGGGCAAAACATCTAGTCTGAGCTTATTACTTCCAGCCTGAGGCACAGCAGGGTGTTTGGGCAGTTTAGCAAGATGGGGAGTTGAGGCTCTTGCTCCTGCATCACTAGAAATGTGCTTTCCTTCTGCAGCAGTCCATCACCTATGTAGAGGATCCCAGTGTTATCTGTGCAGTGGCTGTGGATACTTCGATCCATTTGGGGCTGACTGCAGAATCCCTTAATGAACTGGCTGTATTATTTTTCTACTACGTGCTAATGTGGCCAAATAAGCAGATGCAGTATGAGATTTTTTTTTCCCCAGGCAAGAAACTCAATGTAAGAAAAATTAGAGGAAAAAGGAAAAAATGTTCATGATGAATGACTAAACAAAGCTGAATGCAGGCTAGCTGAACACAAACTCGAAAGTGGGCGCAAACATTTCTAAGTATTTGAGAAATGCAAGTATAAACAGTAGGTAGAGATGCTTAAATGTTCTGCAAGCTCATACCTAGCAATAGTGTGTGGAAACACAGGCTGTAGAAGGAATACAGAGATTAAAATTAGGGACTAGGCCATTATCGTATGAAATAAGCCTTTCACAAGAAAAAGCACAGGATAGCTCCAAGTTTAGGTAAAATACTGCATGGTGTATACTAGGCAACAATCAGCAACAGAGGGACGGATGAGGAAGAGTCTTCTCCTCATCCTGGTACTTAGGAGTGAGTAGTGACCACCACAACCGTTACTACATGTGTTGCATTTGATGTTAAACTGGTAGTTTATTAAACTTCTGTCTTTCTGTTTTTATTTCTAGGCCTCTTCCTTATCTTAGGCTTGATACTTTACCCTGCAGGTTGGGGATGCCAGAAGGCAATAAGCTATTGTGGACATTATGCTTCTGCTTACAAACTAGGAGACTGCTCCTTGGGCTGGGCTTTCTACACAGCTATTGGTGGCACTATTCTGACGTTCATCTGTGCAGTCTTCTCGGCACAAGCTGAAATAGCCACATCCAGTGACAAAGTACAAGAAGAAATAGAAGAAGGAAAAAACCTTATCTGCCTCCTTTAACTCCAGTGGGGAAAAATACCAACGCCTGGATCTTAATCTGCTTTCCATTGACTGGACAAGCAGATCCGCTTACCTGTTTGTACAATTTGTGTGATTGAGCCCCATGCATTCCAGCCCCGAACTACTGAAATGGTCTTTCTTCCTTGCTGGGCAATAAGGATCAGATAAAGGATCCCAAAAAAAACAGAATGTAAAATACTTGGGGATTTTTTTTTTTTAAGTTTCATTCTGTGATCAGGACACATTGTTAATCTGACTGGGGAGGTGAGGAATCGTGTATATAATGTTGTTGTTGTAACTAACTGACAAATTCTGGTTGATCAGACTGCCTTACCCACCTTGGTCACTTTGAAGAATTTGAATTTAAAATAATAAAAGCCAGCACGTGTTATTTTTTTTCTTATGCAGAAGAGAAGCCTATGTTGATTAGGCTTTGTTTCCAAGGGCTCCCCTCACCTGTGAATATTTCACCACCACCTGGTTTGGTACCATACTTTTCATTGAGGTGCTTTTTGATACTGAACTTCCTTAAAGTACAGTGCCTTCTCAGATAGTACGTGTATGTTGGTGAGAGCAAAGTTGACATGACGCAGTTTACATCAGTCTTTAAGCATTTAAAAAGTTGAGTCCCTGCCAGGTTTCTTTGTCTTGAAACTTACAGTGCAAGGTATGTGCAACTTGTTACTTAGTAGGTAAATGATCTTCTTTCCATTGACTGGACGGAGAAGCTGTTATTACACTGGCTTTCACCCGATTCTGATAAAATTGTTTGAAATAACCAGCATTAGAAATATCTCTACAGCCTTATTAAAACTCCTGTATGACAACTCCCCACAGCACAGCTGGGCATTATCTTGTGAATGCCAACAGCATGGCCTGGGCTGTAGCCTCTCCTACAAATGCAGACTGCGTGTTGGACTTCAACAGTGTTATTCTTTCTCTTGCCAGTGAAACCTCATTCCTACTCTACAGATCAGTCGTGACCCAGAGCCACATGAGCCCTTAAGAAATTTACATTTTTCAGGAAGTCTTGCCAAATTCTACATGGCTGGGAAGATCTTTCCCCCCCCTTTTTTTTTAAACCGCATGTAGTATGGACACTTTTCCAACTACATCAGCAGAAATAAAACAGACCTTGCCACAAATGACATTCTTTTCTCAAAGGCATTTGGTTGTATTACTGTGGTGTTGCATCACTTACTAGAACTACTTCTGAAAACAAATTTCAAAGGTATTGTAAAAAACAAAGGAATGATGCAACTGTGCCAAAGGAGCATTGGGGAGAATTAATCTGATGATTATTCTAAGGAAATAGTAAGTGAATTTTAGATTCCTCTTCTTACTTCTTGGTCATTTAACATCATCCAATGACAGTTGCTCTCCATCACTTCACTGTGTAATATGGAGCAGAGAGTCTTGTTTATGCCTGATCAGTCCATTGAAGTGTGCCGTTAGTTATTTATAGGTATTAAAAAATCATTATTACTGTACAGGTAGATAGCTAATTTCAATGCACTGCTCAAGTCATACACAATACAAGAGCTGTTCAGCAGTCACAACCCTAAGCCCAGGGCCAGCCTCGAGCATGGGTGAACACTAGCAGTCCCAGTGCTGGAGCACCCCTCCGGTGCTTTCTGTGCAGCGTGGACACCATCTCGGCACAGCCCATCTACGGAGCAAACCAGGCCCAGCTCCCAGCCTGCATGTGTCCGTGCCCAGTACACCTTCAAGCCACATGCCAGATGCATAGGGAGGTGATCTCCAAGCCACTGTGTAAAAAACAAGGTCAGCTTCTGCCAATATGTAAAAAGGGTTTTTAAATCTACCCTCTTCTTGCATTCACCTGCTCCTGCAATCCATATCAACTGTATTATAGTTTAAAACGGGTAATTCACTTTGCTTTTAAATATTTAATTTAAAAAAACTCAACCTGTCCCCATTCTTCTGATGTTCCTCCTGAGCCCCCTGCTGGAGTCTGTGCCACAGAGGCTGGGGCACCAGCTCAGCTCTGCTCGAGGGCTCTGCAAGTGGAAAAGCGGAGCTAGGAAGAATGAGAGTAGCAAAGAAATCAGCAAAAACTTACTTACGAAATAGATTTATAGGTTTTAGCTTTTATTAGGTGGGTAGCAATCCAATGTCTATGTCATCACTGCCAACAGATCTTGACACTATATTAGGTGACAAATGCTGCTTTGGCTTGAGCACTTGATGAGTCAGAATAAGGTATGTACCTCCAAAAGGTACAGAGGGGATATACTATGGCTTAGCACTAAACAGTGACCAACCTTCATTTACATTACTAGCTGACCTCTGCTGTGATCTACAGAGCGCTTAAAAAATGTTAATAGTGTGGTTTTTAAGTACAAAGGAGCTATTTTCAATGGCATGTTTTGCTTTTGTTTGCATTTGTAACCAAGAAGAACCAGCTTTTCTGCTTGTTGCTGGTCTACTATCAACTTGCTCTGCAAGAACATGATCAACTAAACTTGCAAGAATATCCATGTTCATCACATAGTACAGCTAGAAGACAGGCTGGGAAGAAATACAGAAAAAAACCTACCAGAATTTCATTCCTCAGGGTTCTGTTTTTCTAGCAAGTGATGAGATGGTATATATTGCAGATTTCTTTTCTGGATGAGGTTTTCAGGTGTAGTGTGCACTCATGAAATTTGATAGCTGTTTTAAAAGTTGTTCCTGCAGTTCACCTGAGCTGTAGCTTTCAAAGATATTCGGGGGAAAAAAAAAAAAGAAAAAAGAAAAAATCAGCCTAAAGCTAATTTAATTAATTTCATGAGGGGACTGCAGAGTGTAACTGCTTCTTAATGTACTTGCACTGCATAGCATCTAGAAAAATTTGCTGTGGATTCTTTAAAACCTGTGTGCCAATTAGTTCAGTTTAACTTTGTTTTTGTGGTATTGAAGAATTCTTCAAACATCTGTGGTTTGATCAACTTCGTAAACTTATATTCTGTAAAGTGCCATAGACTTTTTTTTTTTAAATTGTAGCATATTTAAGAATATATATATATATATATATACACAAACTTGTGTGAGATGTGCAATACCAGGAATGGGTTTTGTTGTGTTGGGGTTTTTTTCCCCCCTTAGTTTTTGCTTTTAAAGACGACATTTGAAAAGGGACTTCCCAGGGAAGAAGTGGCTGGAGTTTTGGTGGTGTGGACAAACTAATGCATAGAGTAATCCATTAGAATCACTGATTTTGAAGACGAATACAACAGTAGTAACAGCAGCTTAAAGATTTAACAAAAATCTCTTCTAGATTGATTTTAAATACTCAGATCTATACAATACAGATGATTCAGATGTGAAGCTGTGTCCTGGCAATCTGTATCTCTGTCAATATATAATCTAAAAGCTGAAAAGCCTCAGCAAGGTTTCTTAATGTGCTTTATTTATAACGTGGCACTGCAAAAAACATTGCTACTGAGCTATTTCTGGGTTGTCTGTATCACTGTCGTATCCATTTTAAATAAAGTTCCCTGGATTCTGAGGGTTTTTTTCTGCCACATCATTTCCATTTTGCATTGTCATCCCACATCAGAGTATCTCACATCCTAGTGGTAAACAGAGAGGAGCTCACTCCTTCCTTGAAAGTGGCGGGCACTGGTGCCTACTTCAAGGAAAGGACACAGCCCGACAAAAGCAGAGCATGGCAGCAACATACACACCACAGCCGCTTTGTATAGGAAGAGCGGCTGTGGCAATCCAGCTAGAGTAGACTTTGAGCCATGGTTTATTTGTGGTACTGTTTTTCTGTTCTTGAGTCACCACTATGTACATTTGTTAGCATGAACGATGTACCTAATGTGTTATTTTTTATCTAAATTTCAATTAAAATGTGAGTTTTCAAACTTTTAAGAGGAGTCTGACTACCTTAATTCAAACATACTGGATAAGTTGAGCCACAGCAAGGTAGCTTTAGTTGTAGCTTTGATAGTATTTAAGATGCCAGCCCACTGATGTTAGTGTTTCAGATTTCCACCTGACTGCAACAATTATTACCACTTACTGATCAAAAAATATGTGATCTGAAATTGTAGCTGTGCGTTATACAGTACTGTTGCATTAAAGAGACTTTCTAACTGAATATATGTCTGACAAATGTTTTTCATTTTGCAACTAAAGCACTGTAGTTCCTTTTTCACAAAAAGGGGTAGCAAAGGTTATAAAACAAATATTGCTTAATCACACAGAGTTTTTAAATGGTGTTTGCCACACTGTGTATTACCTTTCACCTGTGACTTGACAAGCACTTGAGAGAGGTTACATATTGTTTTCTAAGCACGTTTATGGCAGAACTAGGAGTAAGGCTTTTAGTAGTTTAAAGTCAGGATGTCACTTTTGTCTCATAGTTGCTGTGGTCCATTTCTATTTAATTTACATATAATTAATGGCATTTAGTTTAATTACACTTCTAATAGTTTCTAAACTTCCAAGCAGTAGCTTTTGGTTAAAACTTGGCACATTTAGAAATCTACAGTCCAGAAGAAGTTAGGGAATAGGTGCCACTCAATGCATCACCACATTAGCCATCTTTATGTATTTCAAAGCAGGGATACAGCAGTTACTCAACAGATACAAAACATTGCCAAAAGAAATTACAAAGTACTGATTTGTATAGCTGCAAGTATTACCTTCCTTTTTCAAAAAGGTTAATGGAGTCGGCAATAGGGAAGGCAGAGTTCAATTCTCATAGTTGTGTGAATTATTGCAGATTTCTGTGTTCTAGTAACTTCCTCCTCAAGATCCAGCTACATTTAGAATGGTGATGTGATGAGAAAGTGAATGTATATTATTAATATCAGAGGGACAGGAAGATAAAGATGATGTCTGGCTCCTGTGATTCACTGAAACCTTGTTTTCAAATAGATGGCTTTTATTCAATTTGTGGTATCTTCATATAAGGGAAATTCTGAGAGCGTAGGAGTCAGTATCTCTAACCAGCTTTAGGTATTATTCAGATGGGTTAGTAATTTGGTCTAGCTGAGAAAGGTAAAAGAAAAAATAATTCCACATTTAATCACGTTATTCTGACCACTTCTAACCGCTCTCTTACCTTGGACACAAAGTATCACTCCACTGCCTAATCCACCCTGTCCAGGTTTTTTTCTCTAAAACATCAGAAATACATGCATTGCAGAGACAACAGCCCTGCAAAACAGCAACACATGCTTTGGCATGCGTGCAATGACTACAGCTCAGACGATGGATGGTTGTTTAATCAGGCTATAAACATTGTAAAATCTACTTGCAGCATTGTCAGCTGAAAGAGCAGCAGAGCAGCTGATGCCGCAGAGGCATCAGTGCTCACAGGCAGCTGTTTTTTAAAACAGCCTGGGCTCCAGCCAGTATATTCTGCCCAGCTCTAGTCACAGACATGTGCAGAGAAGAAGAGTTGAGTAAACTGGTCACAAGTAACTAACTGGACTCTAAACCAGGCTGCAATTTCCTCGCCTGCAGTAGCCCCGTTCCAAGCACACGGCCACTTGTGTGCTCCCATCAACACTTTTTTTCCCCACTCTGTAGTGCGTGACATGGTATCTATCTAGTTTAATCCTAGCAGAAAGTTAAACTAGTAATCTGCTGTTGAGGGAAGAAATCTGCACCACTTCTGTCAGTCTTCAGTCTTCCTGATTTTTCTACTGATGAGAATAAAAGCTACTTGCAGACATAAAAGGGTTTTTTTGTAGGGAAGAAAAAAGTACAAAGTAATCCTTACATGTTTTAATGTAACTGAGTGAAATCTAACACACGTTTGTTTTAATTAGCTGATCCACTGTGATGAGATGATCTCATGATGAGAATGCTCTTGGTGCATGCCTTTTCCTTTACAGAAATATCTTTCCGGAAGTATCACCGAGTACTTTTAATCACAGTTCTCTTCCCTGTGCTGTTTTCTGTGTGTGTGCACGCCTTCCCAACTTCCTGCTTACAACTTCTTGAGGAAAACTAGCCCCAGCAAACCAGACGAATTACCTCCCCACAACAGCACTTAAATTGTGTAATAGTTCTAACCACAAAATTAATGACCGGATCATGCTGCACAACTGTGCTTATCATTTACAAAAAGGTACAAAAACTGTTCCTTTAGTCTGCTGCCACTGCCATCCTAGACCTGTAAATTACAGAGAAACAGATTACGTTGACAGAGAAATTCGCTACTAAATGATGCATGCATGCACACTTGTCTTCAAAAACTCATGTCTGCAATCTCCCAAAATAATCCTGGCTGTACAGGAACAGAGCACTGTTCTGTGCATCGTGCATTTGCAAACATAACTATGTCACAGTGGTCTAGATGAAGTCATTTTGCCCAAAGAAAACCCAGTTAACAAATTCAGTACTAGACAGCAGGTGTTCAAGGTGATACTATATTAAAAAAAAAAAAAAAGACTGTGATAGTGGCTAAAAAAAAACAGAGCAGTGATGCAAAAATGTCAATTCATAGGCAGAGAGTCGGAAAATAAACACCACCAAAGCAATGCTGTTTTCAGCAACTTCATTTTACTTTCAACAGTGGTTTACGATTCACTTAATACCTGTAGAATTTCGTTCAGTAATGACAGAACATGTCTCAATTTTAACCCTCAGAGTTTACAGCACAAGAAAGTAGGCTGCAAGTGTTTAAGGATTTTCTTCGTAAAAGTTGAGTAGACTAATTCTCAATACCCTAATGTGTTGTTTTGATAGTGGACATTTTGTTTCCTCATTTCAGCAGAATTACAGCATTTATATACAGAATTATAAAAACCAAGTGAGACTTTTACACAGATCATCCGCCCTGCATGTTATCCTGACCATTAGAAGAATGAACCCTATATGGGTCAAAACTATACAGCGCAAACAGCCAGGAAAAAGGTCTTTTTTTATTCTATGACACTGTGTTAATACAATAAATATACAAAACTTCTGAACTACTTCAGACATGCAACAGAGGGACAGAAGAAGTGCATTTGTACAGAACCATGACATTCACCAGGATGGCAGAGCATTGTTAGTAATTTACAAAATATACAAACATCCCTCAGATAAATAAAACCAACTCCTAAATTACAGATCAATGACTACTGATGTTCCAGTGCTTAAACTTCATACTTTATACTCAATTTGCCACAATACTACAAAATAACAACTTAAGTGGGTGCCATACTCTGATTAATTAATAAAAGACTGTAAAATCTAGTTTTCATTAGGTACAAAATATTTTCACAAATATCATCCTTCTTTTGTCAAAGCTAAACTCAAACTTCTCCCTCCCTTTTGGGCTGCAAAGTGTCAGAGATTCCTGGTTTAAACAATTCACATGTAACTGAATCTTGAATTTCACTTAGGAGGTTTTGTAGGAATCTGTACCTTCAACCCATGACATTAAAAATCAATGCTCCCCATACATAGACCATTAAATATGTTTTCTCAAAGAACCTTTAAACCTTTTGGGGGAAAAGAAAATCTACCTGCCAAGTTCAGGTTTTGTTTCTAATGTTTTTTCCATAATATATTCTAATAATGTATGTTTTTATGCAATCTTCAACTTAAGTTAAATTGTAAGGATGATGTCCCTGGGACTCCTATACAAGAGAATTGCTTAAATTCAGATTTAAAAGTAATCCATAGTAGAGTTCCTAGATACAACCCTCAAGTTAAATTTAAAAGATTATGAAAAGAAAAATCTTGATATGCAGCTGCTAGAAGGATGATGCCTGATCTCAACAGAAAATGATGGCTTTTTTCTGGAAAGCTTTTAATAACATTCCACACAAATTTAAGTTCAATGCTAGCATGTCCCCTAGTTTTAGGGCCTCTATTACAGCACATTTAAATTGCTTTCAATTTCATGATGCAGAGAACATTTAGAAGCAAGTATATTCATTAATACGAACTTCAGCATAGGTGAAACTATGACACGTACCCAAATTCAAGTTGGATTTAAGGAAATTATCGAAAGAAAGGAGACTAATAGGGACTTCATGTCAACAGTACAATACAGATCCCGGGATCAACTAGGGGTTTTATTTTTTTGTAATGCTCTTCCGTTATGAATACAGTGTCGTGAAGAAGAATCTGTGGAAGTCAGTCCACATTCAGAGGAACATGGAGGGGCCTCAGAATTTTATGTTCTCTTACTAAAGGTGATTCACCTTGAGAGCTGCAGTCATTTCAGTTAGAGTGTCTACTTACACAGGTTGTGGGATATGCTCCTTCCTGTTTTCATTTTCTAGTTTGAAAAAACAGCCCAAGATTGTGCATAAGACTCATGAGGCAATCCAAGAACATAAATAGACTTCAAAGGAGAGAAACGTGACGTTATACTAAGACCTGATTATCCTCTAGAATATTATGATGGTAGGTACCACCATGGATTGTTCAGTTCCACAGCACCAGTTTAACCTCTTAGGCCTCCAGTTCAGAGACTGAAAATTTAACTTTGTTAAAGATGAAGATTTCTCACTTTCCCAACTCAAAATAGTTTAAAAGCGTATTTTCCCCCAGCTTAAATCACATCACAGAGATGGCTGAGTTAACATTAAAATGAATTCAAGTATCTGTTAAATGCCATTGTTTAAAAAGCTTGGTTTCAGACAATATTGCTGATAGAAAATTAAATACTGTATATTTAGGTTTTTGGACAAGCAGTAAACAGAGTGACTGATGAGGCTAGAAATTTAGTACCAATGCTAAACACAAATCTATGCAAAAAAAAAGAAAAAAAAACCCCACCCAAAAATCCCAAATACAAGAAAAATACCACTGCACGTAGAAGAGGGAAGGGGGGCAAGAAACTAGTGTTCTAAAAGTCAATCAAAAATTTCTTTTCCAGCAAAATTATCACCCCAAGACATGAATACTGAAATTAAAAATAGCAAATATAGAATCATTTAGGTCTGTGATTGAAACCATCAGTTAACTCCTTAAACTGTACACTGCATTAAACATTCTATTTTAGAGAATGTTTATACACCATGGTCATTTCTCACAGGTAGAGAATGCTCCATGAAAATAGATACAAACGCACGCTATAGTTATAAAGTGGCACAGGTAAATTCTGGACCAAAACATGATTTAAACAAGATCAGATGACAGTATTCATGCAAACTTACAGGTTTATATCAAAAGACTTATCCTAAAAAAAAACTCAAGAAAAGAATTTATAATATCCACCTTACTTGTATTTGTCCTCCAGCAGCTGCTGAAATTGCAAAAGCAGTAGCCAAACCTAACTTTCTACATCTCTCTGTCTATCCCACTTCTTATAGTAGAAATAGGGAAAACAGTTCTTATGAAGAAAAATAACTGATTGAAAGTGCTTTCCAGAAGTTAAAAAAAAAATACCAGAGCGAACCACTAAAAAGCCTTCCAAATTTTCAATGTATTTATTTGATCATATACCACAATTCATTCTCAGGCCAATTGTCAAAATTATTTGCCCTCCGTAAAATATGGAAAGCTTTATATTCTAGGATACAACATCTTAAAGAAGGGCAAACAATGGTTATCTTTTTTAAAATAAATAAATTTATAATAAAGTAAACCCAACATTTCCCATTTTACCCATGCACAGCTGCAGAAGAGACAAACATGCTGTGTGAATTTTGATCTAGGCTTTTAGGGAATATAAGAAGTGACTGGAAAATAAAGTACAGTCGAAGAGAACCACAATGACTTTTTATGTTTCCCTACATTCGGTTACCCTTGAATGCGTTTTGAGCTGCACTGGTTGCTGCTGTCGATGCGGCGTTGGCTGCTGCAGTTTGTACCGTTTTGTTGGACATCACTCCTGTTGCAAACTCCTGCTGTGCCTTCTCAAAACTAGCACCAGTTGTGCGGTAGAGACCATGCACCTAGGGAGGTGGAAAAACAGTGAAAAAACAGTGCTGAGCCTTCCATTTCTTGGTAGACTAATAGCAAAGTCTCAAAAACAAAGCAGAGCTGTGTGGTGGGGAAATCTAGTTTGCTCATGTGTTTGGGAGGATCCAGAAATGAGTAAAGGGACTTTCTTCCACAAATCCTACAACTTTTGATTGCCCTGCTGCATGCAGTTTGACTGCACGAATACCTGTAATTTTTTTGCAAGTTCAGAGGGGCCTCCTAAGTCTTTACTAAAATGTGTGTGGTATCTACTGTCTAAAGTAACGTATTTAAATACACATAGCATAGCTTGCAAAAGTGTCTTCTGTCTCAATTTGTATACGACTTGTCATACTCACTGAAAGAGTTAGTAAGCGTGCATGTTAAAAAAAAAGCAGGAAACAAACCCCAAAAAGTAGTTTTGAACCCACTGTATCAATAACATTTTGGTGAACTTTTTTCTACACCAATTTTTAGAAACATTTTAATTGCTCTGATTGATACAGTTACAAGAGCAAGCTAAGCTATGACTGAATATTAAAAAGTACAAAATATCCTAAGAATGCAGATATGTATCTGCTAAACTAGCGTCATGACCAACAGCTCTGCATAATAAGCAGGGGTATTAAACAGTATGACTTAGAAACACTCTAAACAATATGGTGTACAATCTCTAGTACAACAAACAACTAAATCCTGAGTAACTTCCAATTGCCTGAGTATTGAAATTAATATTCTATTTCTGACTCATATTGTCAAGTCACAATAAAGTTGTCAAATGATACTGCAAAGACATTTTCATTCAAATGTAGCATGAAAATCAATGTTGCGACTTTTTTTTTCTTTCTTATAAATGTGACTACTTCTTATCCATAAAGATACACCAGGTCACATTTGAGTATGCAGGTTTTTAAAATGAATCCAGATGCATGCAGTAGGAAGAGTGCAAAAAAAATGCACCACCATGCATTTTTCTTGCTTGTTTCTTTCTCCTGTACCTGAGTATTTATGCAGAAAACATATGAGGAGGAGGGACATCTCCAGGCAATGATTAAATTTTCTAGCTTACTGTAAATGGGCTAGAAAAGTTTGGGTATGTGAAAAGTTTTAAGCATAACTGTAACTGAGGCTGAATTATTAGAATTGCAGCATATCATCATCATAATTCTCAGTTACATTTTTATCTAAACATCATCAAAAACTTACTATCACATTAGGATCTAAACTTAGGTCTTCTGGATGGAAATTCATGAAATGGAACCAAGGGAAAAAAGCATCTATCTTTGAGCTTTCATGCTATGCAATCATTAAGTGACAACAAAATATTAAAATAACAGAATCAGAAAAATAAAAATCCTTTTTTGAGATGCCAGGCATCTCCCTTTTCTATTGATTTTACTGGGAACGATTTTGGTAAGAGTTGAAACTTGGTAATCATTTGAATCACACTTCACTCAGCCTGATGAATTACCACAGATTTGAAAATTACAATCAGAGTGTCCATTCACCTACCCTTTCATTGTGGGCTTACCTCCCAATTTTTCTTACTCAGAGTTATCCTTCCCCATTTTAGTTTGCAGAAAATAAGTGCACTGTAGAAAGCATTTCGTAGTTCCACAAGGGTATAAGCAAAAAAGTACAGTTGTTAATAGGTAAGGCACACCCCCAAGAATGTAATTTAATCCCCATTACTTTGTCAGACAGCACCTCTCAAGCAGAAAAGCAAAATCCAGATCCAACATAGGAAACAGAAGAGGGGAATAATATGTAACTCACCTTTTTAAACATAACTAATGAGATAACAGCAGATGCTGTAAAAAGTGCAGCTATGATTATCATCATAATGCCAACAGGGATACTTTTATTAAGACCAGTAAGAGATGAAATCCACCCACTGAAGGAAAAAGAAAGGATAAACTTTTACTAGTGCAGCACATGAACCATTCAACCACAGGTATCCACATTGAGGGAAGCTTTATAAACTCCTGGTTCTGATCAGCTTTGAATATTTCTGAAGTAATGGAAATTTTACATAAGTGTGTTTTGGTTCTATAATAAGCTTTTAGAGCTTAGTTTCCATTTTCCCCAATGCATGCAGTGAAACTATACAAAAAACTGTAGTAAATATGGTTATCCTCGAGCAGAATTGTAAAGGAATTAGAGAGATGCTCATCAACTTCTTGGTTTTCTTTTGTCATACTGTCATTTTCGACTGATTTCAGACTACATGATTTTGTGGAAGACAAAATGTCCCTAAAAAGATAGCTTTTAACTTCTTTACATATAAAACAAAAGTATACCACACATGCAGCTTCTATGACTTATTTAATTGTATCCACATAGTGATGCTTTCTCAGTTGAGGTTAATATGATAATTTTTTGAAGTAGATAGCATCAGATTAACTAATAGGAAAGATTGCTATATCAGTATCTACTTCAAACATTTCCCCATTCTTCAAAATTGAAACACCAACAGGAAAATACAGTATCAAACTTGAAACCACAAACAGCAGGTTCCCTTAAGAAAAATAAAACATTAAGTTGGAAAAGATCCTTCCATAGAAAAAACCCCAAAAATTTCTGTAAAGCCAAACAATCTCAAACTTTCCTTTACCTGTTTCAAATTGCTTTGATATCCCCTATGTCCAGCTGGACTCTACCATAAAACTCCAAAGTCCAAACTGTAATTAGCATTTGCTGATTATCTGGCTACTTTTCATACCCCTTCCCCAGCTATCCTTAAAAATCACACTCCACATACTTGGGAGAGTTGGCCCCTTACAACATTTTTTTATTTTATTACTGTCAATCCATATACCTATGAAAAAGCAAAATAGCGGATTCAAGAGCAAAAATAATAAAAGAGGATCCTTCCTTGTACTACAGTTCTAAATCAATGCTGTTTTGTCTGCCTTACGTATGTTTGGAGGTTAGCAGCAAAAAGCACTGATACAGAGAAGGGTCACCACCTAGCTACAGTACTGCCAGTCACAGCCCTCCATGCTATCAGCTGGCTACTACAACCACGCTTTCAGTTAATTCAAGTTTCTTGATTTTTTTCCCAACGACAGTGACTGATTCCCAATAGCTTTTCCATGTAAAATCTAAATATTAGACCTTGAAGACTCAAATAAAGGGTGATATACATAAAAGCTTCATGTAAAAAGCTTATATACTTACAAGCATCAAAAAGAAACATCAACTACTACAGAATAAGGAGCTGACTTGGACAAACCTTTGTCCAAGTTATATTATTTGAGCTTTTTATTTGAGTTTATTACTTGAGCTTTTCAGAGAATGTCAAAGATATACCACTATATTCACCTGAACACATTGACTCATTCTTCAAATTTTAGCCATAATTTTTCTTAGTAAGTAGTAGCTAAATTAATAGAATTAGACATAGCTAATGATACAAAATAACATGCAAACAGTATAGTATTAAGTCTAAATTATTTTAATTTTCTCTAAGTTTTGCTTATGTCTATCTTAAATATAGAGCAAATAATGTCTCTTCCAAAATAGAGGAGGTAATGTATAAAAGAATAGTTCAAAGTGGTTTACATCAAAGGATAAAATTTTGACCAGCCTAATAACAGAAGTACCTCACACTCTTGGGATATGTTTCGCCAACTTTTCCTAGTTCACTCCAAAAACGCTTTTTCTGAGTGCTCAATGTAACAATTCCAGTGAACACAAGATTTTTTTTTGTTTAAAAACACAGACTACATTGCAGTTGCTATTATCAAATATGAGTGTTTGTCTTACAGACAGCACAACGCTACAGCAAACAGAATACTCACCAGTTTCCCCATCTTTGAAATCCTGCAGCTTGAAGTACATGTACAGCAAACTGACAGATATATACAAAGAAGAACACAAAGAACCTGAATGAACTGTCACTCCTGAAAGAGGGGGGAAAAAAGATTAAAGCAGCCAGGAAATTAATGACTTTTTGCAAATACTGTAGTATCAGTCTAAAAGTTTCTTCTGCATTAACTTGAGGAAAAGTGCTTTCATTTATTGATAGTGACTTGAAGTATCAGTAATTCTGTAGTTTTGTAGAGTTTATTTAAAAAAGCTGCTTCTTCTTTAATACAGTATTTTTAACATCTGCACCTGTAGCAGAGGTGAGAATAGCAGCAAGGTACTCATCCTTAGTGTTCTGTTCAGCACACAGCAGGGCCTCTAAGACTAAACACAGAAGTTTTGCTACAATGCATGAAGAACAGAATTCTGCTCCACTTTCAGATTGAAGCTCACACTGCTGGCAGGATGGGAAGAAAATATTTTACTTATAAAAGGAAATAAAATCTAACATGGAATTACTGAAACAGTGCAGATAATAGTACTGAAGCAGCTGCTGCTTAAAAGCAAAATATACAAAGTAGGTTTGCTGTTTAAATTACTAAAATACCAGCCTGACAAAGACTGAAAGTAAAAAAATCCACACAAATATGAATGTACAGGCAAAATCTCAACAAAGACCTCAACTTATTACTATCAAAACTAATGATCATATGATATGCTTGCTACCAGAGTTTTACAGAAAGTAGAAATCAATTTGTTAGGTCACAGAACCAGATTTTGCTATTAATAGCTCTTCCTGCAGAAAAGAGTTTGCTAATTTCCACTTATTCAACCAGTTGAGTTCAGTAACTATTTTATTTTCAGCAGAGCAACAGAACAAATGTCAAGTAAACAAGTAATAGTTTTCCTTCTCAATATATAAACAATCAATATTCACTAATAAAAGCTATGGATTTACTAGATAGAAAATGCAAGTTAAACTGTATGATTCCTCAAAGATGTGTGTGTACAGCAGTACCTCCATTAGCAAAAAGAAACATCTCATTTATTCAAAAGGTTACACTTAACTGCAATTTCTGGACATCAATCTTTCTCTACAAGAATTAGTGCATTTTAAGTGACAATATCCTGAATCACTTCAATGTAAAAAAAAAAAAAAAAAAAAAAAATCCCAAGAAATACTATAAGAGTACAGGATTTAGAATCTCTACATCTGATTTTCACCCAAAAAAAGTTTGATTTTGCATGCAAGCCAACCATGCTATTCTTAAACACAAAGCTACCACATCTCACACTTGTGAAGTCTGCAAAGATTGCTAAAGGCTAGGAAAAATACTAGAGTTTGATTACTATATATCTGCTCTACTCATTCGTAAGAATCTCACTGTACTTCAATTACAGACACTGTAGGTCACTTAACAATGTAAGTTTAAGTGTAGTTTTATGAAGTTCATTCAGGAAGCCAAAAATTTAAGACACTCTTTATTAATCTACTCAAATTCTTGGCGTGAAGGGTTAGAGATTTAATGAGAAATGAGCCCAATACAAAGTTAAATATTCTCTACAAATATTTTGTCAATGGTAGAAGCTATAAATACTTTAAAGTATTCCATGATATTCCTAACTGTTGCCATCTATGTTTCAAATACAACTGAATTAATGGCAGACATACTACTTTTGGCTAATGAAAGCATATTAAAGGATTATCATCATGATAATCAAGAATATTCAGGAATGTTAATGCATTTCAACAAGTTTTAAAATATTCTAAGTCAAGTTGAAGTTGTTACCTGAAAGCTCCATAAAGTGGTCTGTACCAGCAGACAAAAGAACAAGGGGTAAAAAGCAAGAACCAGAGAATACTCAATCCAAAATCAACCCCTCGCGTAGCATCAACGTAAAACCAGGCCAAACATCCAAAGATATTAAGAAACAGTGTCACTGTATGAACTGTAGAAGCAAAAGCAAAATAGTCTTAATTAGGATATGTTTATGCAATAAATTATTACAACTGTTAAAGTAATACCCAAACTGAGCATTCTGAAACAAAACACCAGCATGCTGACAATAAAGCAATACCCTCATCAATAAGCTGAGTTTTATAGAGTTTTCTAACTTTCAGGTAAACCCTGTATTCACAGGTGAAAGTACTGAACATGAAAATTCAAATATTATGAGATGCATGGTGAAGGAAAAAATCCTGTCAAAAATAAAACATTTCCAAACTTAAAGTTATTAAAAAAGAGGTTTCCACAGCTGTAATAATTGGTACTTTTCTACAGTAATAACTGGATAGAGATATTTAACAGACTACTGAATATGTTTGGAGAGAAAGCTTATAAATTATATCAAATGCATCATAAATTCAGCACTGTACATATTCTAATTTGAAAATAAAAATTTCCAAAAAAATCTTTCAATAAAAAGTTCATCTTCCATGTAATGAAAAAAAACAAACCTACCAAGCAGAAATGTTTCTCACCGGAAGAAGATCTGCAAGACACTTTCCTAGCTGCTTTAAAATGTATTGCATATTCAAATATTTCTTATAACATTGGTCTTAAACATCTGCCTTTTTTGGTTCTCCTCAATAGGAGATAGGATAGCTCAATACTATCATTTTCTCATTGGCAGACCTTGTTACAGGTTAACTATTGAATTTCTACTAAAGAAAATGCATTATGACTTCA
The DNA here is from genome assembly GCF_964289735.1 of Phaethon aethereus. NCBI lineage: Eukaryota > Metazoa > Chordata > Aves > Phaethontiformes > Phaethontidae > Phaethon > Phaethon aethereus. Next base: position 27,797,638 of record NC_138577.1, read on the forward strand.
CAGTTTATTTCAAATATATTTAATTCTTAGAACAGAAAAATATAGAGCAGTATTAAGAAACATTACAACTACTACCTTCATGCTGTCTGGCACAGAAGTTAGTTCTGCCAAACTTACAAGATGAACATGAATTTCTGTCTTTGTTCAGCAATAACTAGTGATTCAGGAGTGATTTTGCTATCTCAGAGGACAGTTTCTATCCTTGTGGACCTGGATAAAGCAGAGTATTTATAACTGAGCATGCAAAAGCTGCTCCTTGCAGCAATGATTTTTTATATAAGTTCAGAGAAACATTTTAGTCATTCTACTGGAAGGTAAGGTTAACAGAAGAACTGGCAAGATAATAAAGATTCTGAAAAAAAAAAGAAGACTCCTCCAGCTCTTTGCTGCCCTCTTGACCAGTACCTAAATAAGCCCTCAATCAACATAGTGAGAAAAAAATATTAAAGCAAAATGCCCACATCATTGCATAAAAGCCCAATGAAACTCAAAACATTTCTCTTAGACAAATCATATTTTCCTCTAAGAGTCACCAGAAACAGAAAACTTTGTACTTTTAAATAAAAAGCATTTAATACGTTTACATATCTTAGCACTGTTCCAAGAGTTCAGCAAAGCAACTCATTTCAGAATTTGTTTGCATATGCCCCATAAAGCACAACAAAGGATACAAATCCAAATTCCTGCCTGCCTTTGATAAATATGAGAAAGTATACTAAGGGATATTATTTCTTTTTCTAGTCAATACTGGAAAACAGGGAGACCCCCTAGATTACTAGAAACATCCACATTCTGGTGGAGTTTGAACTTTCCAAAATTACTACTTTTTTTGTAATTGCAATTAAAGTAACAGGACAAGTTGTAAAAGAACACCATCAGTGCAAAAAAGGGTTGAAACATCACAATGACTACTGATACATATTAGCACAATAAAACCAGCAACACAAGGGTCTACTTCACTACTGTCACAGAGAACTGCAGCTGTAAAAAGCAAGTATTAGCAAGCTATATATGAAGACATGGGACTTCACTGAAAATTCTCCCTTTGCTCCATTCGTCTTTCTCTCTGCCTGCTGCAAGCTACAGGAAGTCATTGGTTCTTTGAGCTAACACCTTCACTGAGTGACCTATATAAGCACACACTTGCCTCTTCAAATTAAACCATGATACAAGTTATTAGAAGGTAATGACCACCTGGGGACTGAAATGACCTAAGGCTTTGCCAGAAGTCTGCAACATGCAATGTCTATATGACAGTAACTTCACAGCTATACCAATACAGTACTCAGAGTGAAGTAATCTAAGAAAGTCTCCTAGTTTATCTCTGGAAGCAGTTAAGGGTAAAAAAATAAAAAAAGGAATTCATGCCAGAACGAGAGTGAACAATGGGGAACTACATTAGTTTAATAAATAATCAGACTCAACTTCATTTTTATTATAGTAAACTTTCTTGTAACAGAAGAATCCTACTTAGGTATATATTCCCTGTCTTAATTAACAACACTTCATCATCCATTAATGTTTGAAAGTGAATTGTAGATAAAGACTACAAGTTGCACCAATGCTATTTGGCATCGACATTATTGAGACTATTATTTTGCAGTCCCATTTGGGACTGTATGAAAACAGATTTCTGTAATAATTTTAATTTCAGTAATGTTTTATGGATGGTATTCTCAAATACTCACTAGGACACATGACAAAAGAATGTGCTTCCTCCCAGCAACCAGCTGGACTGTCACCCTGTGATGGACTACCTCAAGGGGAATAGGATGCCTGAAAAACAGTTGCCTAAAAAATGGAGGGTTTTGAAGCCATAAGGCAACTGACAAGTCAGGACAAAGCTGATGAAGTCTGATGACACACAACCTTGAAGCACAGAGTGGCTTCAAATACAGTTTAGGCTTTTGTTCCTTGTCTGTTCTGCTCTTTTTGGAGAGGGGGTGGGTAAGATGTGCAAACATACCGTACAAAACAGAAATATTTTCCATAGGAAAAAATATATTCTAAACCAGGTTTATATCAGCACATAACATAAGCACACACTATCAAAAATGTGAAGGTGTACACACTACATCAGGACTTCAGCTAAAATACTGAACATAGTCCACGTTGTAAAATTCTTGATGCTTTACACTAAAAAAACCATAATAATAGTGAGTGGATGAAGCAGCGAATCTGTAAGACAGCAACCAAACAATCAGACCTCTAGAAAACATAATCTACAAAGAAAGGCTGAGTAAACTATGCTAATTTAGCCAAAGGGAGATGACTAATGGGAATAAATGCATTCTCCTTAACAACAGTGAAAGAACAAACACAGGAAGGGAGAGTTAAATTATACACTTGGAAACATCTTCTAATTATAAAAGAGAGCAACACATTAGAACAGGCTTGGAGGGAGTTTATCAGCTGTTTATCCATGGAGGTTCTCAGTAACAGGCAGAACAAACACAGGCTGATATACGCACTATTGATTGTAACCTCAGACAGAAGGACGGATGAGATGAAACTCTCCTAAACAGAAAAAATACCATAAAACTTGGCACTTTAGGGTATTATTTCTCTACCAGAATCTACAGTTTAAGTCACTGGTCTTTGAAAACCTTTAGAAGTCTTGTTCATAGAAAATGGAAACATTCACAACCTATATAAAGTAACAAACCCAAATGCCTGAGATTAAGCAGCTCTTTGGTTTGTAACTTTAAGAAATATTCTCTGAAAAATCAATACTGCTCATGTCATACATGCTATCAGCCTGTGGAGAATTTAGCTGGAAAACACAAGCTTTTGAGCCAAAAATATTTTGGTGTTAGATACAGGTCAAGAGATATGGGACATTTCACTAGCAACAGCATAGAAAGATTTAAAAAGTAGCGCTCAGTGCTAAAGAGCAAGGAAAACTGTCATTCTATCTGCAAGCCACTAAACCAGCAATGGTCACAAAACCAAGATAGAATACAAAAGTCCACTGGCAGCTGACAGAAGCCATTGCTCATTATTGCTGTAGTTCACAAAAACATGGGAGTACTCAGTCAGTAAAAAAAGGGAAAAAAGTAAAAGTTTCACCCCAGGAAGAAGCCAAAAAAGTATGTGCAAATACAAAACCACATCAAGGAATCAAGAAACTCTGATAGAAATAGACTGACTATTTCTGATTCTATCTGACTTCTGATAGAAATAGAGAAAAAGTGGATGAATTCACGGAACAGAGATACAGACAGACTTGTTTTCTCATGATATAAAGAGCATATAGATCTGAAACAGGTAAAAAGTTTCCTCAGATACATAAAAACCAAGAATAAGGATATAAATATTGCTACTAACCATGGAACACACAGAAAAGCGCAACAGAAAAAGTTTGTTCTTGGGTCTGCTAAAAAGGAAGAGGAAAACTAACCTACTTTAAAAAGTGCTGAGCACGTAGTACTGGATGTGATTATGTTCACAGAAATGCTAGGCCTTACAAGACCTAGGAAGTTCTGGAAGAGGAAATAAAATGTAGGATAGAACAGCAAGCAGCAGCAGGCTGGTTTGCTATGGCAAAAAATGCCTCCACTGAGGAAACACAGTCACTCTAATGAAAAATGAGACAAAACATACGATCCTGGGAAAGAAGAGTCACAAGGATTGATTCAACAGCCAGTCCTAAGGCACATAGTTCTGTAATCAATCTTTTTTTATCCAGAACGAAATAATTTTGTTTTTCTTTTCTTTTATTATGTCCTTTTTCTCCCTTCCTGAGTAATTGCTAAATCAAAGAGCTGAAGAAGGAAAAGAGCGAGAGGACGCCGCACCTTGAATCCTGTGTTCAGTTTTGGGCCCCTCACTACAAGAAGGACGTTGAGATGCTCAAGCATGTTCAGAGGAGGGCAACAAAGCTGGTGAGGGGCCTGGAGCACAAGTCTTACGAGGAGCGGCTGAGGGAACTGGGGTTGTTCAGTCTGGAGAAGAGGAGGCTGAGGGGAAGCCTCATTGTTCTCTACAACTACCTGAAAGGGGGTTGTGGTGAGGTGGGTGTTGGTCTCTACTCCCAAGTAACTAGTGATAGGACGAGAGGAAATGGCTTTCAGTTGCACCAGGGGAGGTTTAAACTGGGTATTAGGAAAAATTTCTTTATGGAGACAGTGGTCAAGCATTGGAACAGGCTACCCAGGGAGGCAGTGAAGTCACCATCACTGGAAGTGTTCAAAAAATGTGTAGACGCGGCTCTTCAGGACATGGTTTAGTGGGCATGGTGGTGTTGGGTTGACGGTTGGATGTGATGATCTTAAAGGTCTTTTCCAACCTTAATGATTCTGTGATTCTGTGTGTTTCTGTGACTTAGTTAAATTCTCGTTCTTCCTACAAGAAAATCTGTCATCAATACAAAAGCACAACTCCTCTTTGTTTTGAAATACTGTAACATTGCTGCTTCCTTTATTGCCATAAGAAGGAAAAAGAAAAAATAGCATTAATACTCCAATTCTCACTGCGCAGTTTCACCTTGTGTTTGAAACATACGGCACTTTCAGAACTCAGTCCTGAAAATGGCCAGAAGTAGTAACTATCCTAAATTTTTGATTATTTGATCTTAAATTTCATGTAAGTCTTAAATGTCTGGCCAATTTATGAGAGTGAGTAGTCACACATTTGACAGATGATTTAGTTGCTTATTTGAAGATTAATGACCCAGCAATGAATATAGAAAGCTGTGGATAATGATGAAGTGGAATTCATTTGATTCAATGCTGACTGCTCATTTTATGTGTTTCAATTATGTGAATAAGATTAGCAGATGAACAGGTAAAATTATGAATATTTGCTAACTAAATCTGAAGCCCTGAAAATAAATACAGAAAAGGTTTGAAATTCACATTCCATTGGTAAGGTATCAAATCTTTGGAACTTCCTCAGTCTCAGAGTAATCGTCAGGCTCTCATCGCTCTGGACAAGGCAGAAGAAACAAATGTCATGGCATTTATACATATGGTTCATCCAGCATTCCTCTGGTCAAAACACAGTACCTGAAAGAGGGCAGAATTAGCCCCAGAAAGATGGTGTGGAGCACTCCTGGTGTACAAAGCATAGTTTTAACATGGACTGATTCTTCAGCTCATTTACTTTACACTATTTTTTTTAAATAGACCAAAATGATATTAAGTCTCCAGTATAGACTAAAAACTACATTAAACTATATAAAACTACATATATTAAAGCAAATGGGTATTATACCTCTTAAACTCACAAGTCTATTACATTGATTGTGAATTATCTCTCTCAATATATAGGCTGCTTTTAAAAGCAGTAAAGTTATTTCTAAGTTAATAAATGGTTAAAGCTCATTTTACACCAACAGATATACTTAAACCAGAAAACTGCAATATACTAGAACGATACTGCCTTAGGATAATCCTTCTCCTTTTTTTCTGTGGAAGTTTCTGTGAAAATTTTCAACATTTTTAAAACTTAAGATAACAAAAAGATTTCACTTCAATATTTGACTTCCAGATTTAAAACAATTTCTTATTATATATGTTGCAAAAGCTGAAGTAGCAGGTATGTTTGAATAGGCAGTTTGGTTTTTTTCTTTTACAAAAAATACTTACACATCCACAAATAGTACATTATCTTTACTGTCTTCTGGAATTCTACAGGAATGTCTACAGAAAAGTCCTGGTAGAAACAAGGACCTACTGGAAAATTCTCAGGAAGAGGTGGCCAGTTATTTTTTCTACCTGCAAACAGAAAAAAAAAGAGCTTTATAATAAGGTTCTAATCTCTGCATACTAGAAAGACATATTCATTTGACTTTGCAAATTTTTTTATGCACAAGTTTCACAAGCATTTGGATAACTTGGGCTACTAAAACCCAGGAGTTTTATCTGCAATGCTTGCACAATACCGAAAATAAGTTTCAGAAATAAAATACAATAAAATGCAGACAGATCACGGAAAGTAGAATATTTTATCTATGTAAATGACTAAGCAGGCATCTGACAGTTGCTATAAAGTAATGAGAAAAGAGAATTCTTGACAAAGGCAAATTCTTGACAAATTTCTTTTAAATTAACATTTCCCTAAAGTCCCGCCATATTCACATACTTTGTTGAACACAAAGACCGGGGACTGAAAAGCATTCTTCATTTTCAGAATCCTGGTATTTTTAACACCAGGCTATCTCTAACACTTTGAACTAGCTCCTAATACAGTTTACAGTCAAAGCACTACCTAAAAGCCGATAAGCCTCAGGAAAGGAAGCTCTTGAAATGGTCTAAACTACTTTTTTGTTGCAATAATATGCCTACAGCTTCACTGTGTTTTGATATGGTTGTGTGACAGAGTGAGGACACCACAAGGGACACAGTATCAGACACCTGGACTTCCTGTATGCTGATCTGCTCCCAAGCTAGACTACACATTCTGCCAAACACAAGTCATACCAACCACAGACTCAGAGATTCAACTGAGATAGTAACTGCAACCATAGCATTTCAAATTTTGGATGCAAGAGATACATTAATCACCATGTTCCAAAAGTGTAGCTGAACTACAGACTAACCTAAAGGCACTGTTCTTTGAAATTCTGACAAAGTTTTGCTTGCAATTTCTAATCTCAACCATATCTTTACTAGCAGTTCATCTAATAAGAATAGAAAACTTGCAAAATAAGTTTACATTTTATATATTTGTAAGTTTATATTTATATAATTATATATTTTAATAACTATGTAACCTATTATGTAGTTTATGTATTTATATATTTATAAATAATACAAATACTTGCATTATTTTGTATTTGTTTCCACACTCAGACAAGATAAAGCTGTCAGTTCTGCCCAAACAGGTCCAAAGCACTGAGAATCTGTTAAGTTTTCTCCTCTTCTACTGAAATTGTTACCAAGCCTTTCAGAACAGGGGACTGGCAAAGGTATCATACAGAAGGTAATCAAGTAATATCGCCATCCATATTAAAAACTACTTTGGGATTTCTTATGTGAAAAATATCTGATAATATTTCAGACCTTCATTCTACAGTATATGGTTATTTCTCTCAGGACTGATGGTTTCAAGAGAGAGATGGAAAAATTCAGCTATCTCATAATAAATCACGTTATTATTTAAGAATTGTATTTCATGTGCTTTCCTGCTGCTGTGGTACAGGTTTCAAAATTTTCAATTAAGACTGAAAGCCAGCTTGGTGAGACGGTTTGAGATGAAAACCCAAGCAGTCTTTTTCTAAACACGCTTTGGATACTCATAGTCCAAGACTGTATCTTGATAAGCAACGAGCTAGCTCAGAGTTATTTCATTCAACACAAGTTAACCACCACAAGGCTTATTAACATAAATTCAATGGCACGTCTACACTGTGAATGCAGACACCTCCAAACTATCTTCATGAAAGCACAGAAAGGGATTTTCAGGCATGCCCAAATGAACTAGCTGAAATAGGACGCAGCACACTTTAATTAGCTCAAATGCAATGCTGCACAGGACCTGAGCAGAGAAGACCAAAGGCATCAAGCTGAGCTGACCTACCAGATTGAAGATCTTTGCACTATAATCAATGGCATATGAGGACAGTGTCCTAGATGTGCAGCCAGCATCTTAAATTGAATGCAAATAGCTGGAGTATTGCAAAAGACCCTGTCCTCCAATCAAGACAACTCTACAATGTTTCCAAAGGAGTTCAAATGAGTGTGCAAAAAAAAAAATCAAAAGGAAAAGACTATTAATCTCCTCAGTCACAATATGCAGTTCCTGATTTGCAGCATCTTTTACAGTCATTTGGTAAAACCTAGTATCTTCTTCAAAGCTTTAAGATCTCTCTCTCCTCTCTGTTCAGCCTTCCTAAAGAATCCTTTAGCTTCTTCATGGATTCTTCAATCACTTTGATGTGAACCATTGCAACCTAATAACAAATACTTATTTTAGAAATATGCTGAAACATGCATGGGGTATGGGAGTTGTGTTCCCTATGATATAGATGAACAAAACTGTCCCTAAACCCTGGAAGGGAAAAGTAATCAATTCAGACCATCAATATAAATTCGTGAAATTAGATGAAGGGCAATACATAGAGAAGGAAATGAAAAAAACAACTAAAAAAGTCATTACCTAGGAGAAGAGGTACAGAGATTTAATAGAGAGATTGATAAAAATGGTTTAATGAAGGGACAGTATCACCATGATTCTTTTCCTTACAAGAAGAATAGCAATTCCCCATTACCAGATCCTACCAAATGACTGGCATATGACTGCTCTCTACAGCTTCGTAAGGAGGGGAAGTGGAAAGGGAGATGCTAGTCTCTTCTCCTGGGTATCCAGTGATAAGACACATGGGAATGGTTCAGAGCTGTGCCTGGGGAGGTTCAGACTGGACATGAGGAAACATTTCTTTACCAAGAGGGTGTTCTGTTCAAACACTGTTCTGTTCAAAACACTGTTCAGTGTTTGACCACCTCTCCCTTCGCAAAGAGGTGGTCAATGCCTGGAGCCTGTCAGTGTTTACGGGGCACATGGACAATGCCCTTAAAAACATGCTTTAACGTTTGATCAGCCCTGAAGTGGCCAGGCAGTTGGACTAGATCATCGTTGTGGCTCCCTTCCAACCAAAAATATTTCTATTCTATTCTATTAAATTCCCTGAGAATTTAAATTATTAAGCAATTATGCAATCTAGAATTGTACCACTGCCTATTAAAAAAAAAACAAAACAGCACATGTGGAAATAAAACAGTCAGAATTCTGGATCGAAGTTAAAAGACTCCACAAAGTTAACTTTGCACACAGTGTTTTGTGTTTTGTTTTGGCGTTTTTCCTAACTTCAGTCTGAAGTTCTTCCTTTTGAAGAGGAATATTCCCATAGATCTATTTCTAGCAAAGTATCTTCAGTTAAGAGGATGTAAATCCTGTCATTTGTGAAATGGCTGTACAAAAACTAAAGGTTTTGCACAGCACACTTAGAGTTTGTGGCAAAATGAGATACCGATCTTGACTGTGGGTTCCAAAGTGTCATACGAAAAATTAATAAAAGATTAATAATAGAATAGATCTTTCTGCTATTTGCATAAAACATTATGTGTGTAACATACTAAAGGTAAGACAGTGTTTCAAAACAGGAAAGTTCTCCTACAGCTATAAATATTGACAGAAGTAGTATCAAAGAGATGTCACTTATGAAATTACTTTTACTACTTCTCAATATCCTCAATTTCTACTCAACAGTATTATTTAGATATTAACCTAGAATAAAAATAGCTGACAGCAGACAGTAACACGTAACAGAGGCCACATTTAAAATATTTACACTGAAAATCTGCATAGGTCAGACCAGTTTTTATTCCCTTTACACATTGTCTCAAGGGAGATAAACCATCTTTTCCTGAAGAGATTATAAAACACCCTCCTTGATCTGTCTCACAATGTCACTGTAAAACTAGAAGTTTCTAAAAAAGAAGTTAAATTTCTGCAATTTAAATAAGTATTTTTTTCATGCATACCCCCCTGCTGATTGAGACTCTGCATTTCCCTTTCTCTGCGATCTAGTTCAGCTGCTTTTCTTTCCAGTTCTTCTTGACGCTTTAGCAGTTCTGCCTGGGCCAAGGCATGCTCCTGAACAAAATAAGCATCGTTAGATATTGGTGAAAAATATGAACACAAAATAAATATTCCAAGTCTGTTTTCTATAATTAAGCATCTGCAGTTATGGATGAAGACTGACCTAAAATTGCATGAATTCATGCATTAACCAATGCAGTGTTAATTTTCATAAATCATTAGGAAAGCAATGCTTATTTATAAAAGACATTATGCCAGAAGTGTATTTAATCAATTATAATTAAAAGGAACCTAGTGCCTGAAAGTTATAGACAAACCTTTGCAATTTGTGTGTAAGCAGGTGGTTCTTCTGTTGGTTTCATTATTGCTGGTTGGGTACTGGGTACATTAGGCATTTTCACATTTCCTGGAGGAGGCTAAGAAAACAAGAGACAATTATAGGGAAATAGTTTCCTATTCTAATAAACATCTTTTCTTTAACTCTGTAAGAACCAATCTGGTTGTTTTCAAGAAAGTGTTACTGATAAACTGAAAATCTGATATGCTGCCTGCAATATTTATAACCTTTAGAAAAAGAAGTTAACTATATTCTGCGGTGCATTGTCCTGATTATTTGGTTTTACACTGCACTATTTACCATAAACACACATGGAATGTTAGGGATCAGTAGAAAATAAACAGAATTTTTATTTTGTTCAGACATGAATATGAATAAGGACAGCTACTGTTTAAAGAGAACTCCAGGATGTAACAGTGACCTATTCATATTCTGAAACATGATGCCATTTATTAGTAATGTCTTCCAGAGCTTTGTACTTAATAAAGGCTTATATCACCTGGCTAACTAGAGAAGCAATGCACCATATTCAATTTTCCAACTCAAGACCCATAATCTATTGCTTAACTATTCCACCAGTATGCAACGTAGTATCTAGTTTCAAGTACAACTGGCAATTCATTCACTTGGTCACTACCTATAAGAATAAAGCTTACAAGTAGCTTTTAGTAGCTCAGTTTTTTCTTTTTTCTTTATTTTTTTTTAAATCCTCTCCTCCTTATTCCCATTTCTCATCTTCTCTAACTTTCTCCACATCTATCATACACAATGTTAACAAATAGTTATCAAACCAAGAAAAAACTACTGCCTAGATAGAAGTTAACTGAACTTTGCCAAAGCAGATCAGTGTAGCACTACTATGCTGTTGTTACTAAATTTGCTTTGGGTGAAACTACAATTCTTTCTTTATGTAGAGCCTGCAACATGAAAGACTTCCCTGTTCTTGTAAGACAGAGAACCACTTGTTCCTAGTAAGACTGACATCAAGAACAAAAATACGTGAGAAGTGTGGTGTTTTCAATACAAAAGCACCTTAAAACAAAGCAGCAATCAACTAAATAACACTAATTTGGCAAATTACGATTTGGTCCAGATTATCTGCATCTTTTCTAACCATCTTTTGAAATACACAAACGCAATACACTGAGGAGAAAACCTGCCTGAGTAAACTCCACCTCTGTGTGTGATATTGCAATATATCTCAGCATCATCAGCTGATTCTGGCATTTCAAGATTATTTTTCCATCTTATACATCAGCTCCTAAAAGAATACTGAGATATCAGAAAGGTCTCATTTCTCAGAAATGCTTGGTGATTTAAGCTTTTCATCCCCAGAAAGATTACTCAGTGCTGTAGCATGAAGACAAATGAAGGCCAAGTGACAGGTCCTGCACTTCAGTTGCAACAACCCCATGTAGTGCTACAGGCTTGGGGAAGAGTGGCTGGAGAGCGGCCCGGTGGAAAAGGACCTGGGGGTGTTCATTGACAGCCAGCTGAACATGAGCCAGCAGTGTGCCGAGGTGGCCAAGAAGGCCAACAGCATCCTGGCCTGTATCAGAAATAGTGTGGCCAGCAGGAGTAGGGAAGTGATCGTGCCCCTGTACTCGGCGCTGCTGAGGCCGCACCTCGAATCCTGTGTTCAGTTTTGGGCCCCTCACTGCAAAAAGGGCATGGAGTTGCTGGAGCGTGTCCAGAGAAGGGCAACGAATGTGGTGAGGGGTCTGGAGCACAAGTCTTATGAGGAGCGGCTGAGGGAACTGGGGTTATTTAGTCTGGAGGAGGCTGAGGGGAGACCTCATCGCACTCTACAACTACCTGAAAGGGGGTTGTGGTGAGGTGGGTGTCGGCCTCTTCTCCCAGGCAACAAGCCATAGGACAAGAGGAAATGACCTCAAGTTGTGCCAGAAGGGGTTTAGATTGGACAGTAGGAAAAATTTCTTCACTGCAAGGGTTATAAAGCATTGGAATAAGCTGCCCAGGGAAGCAGTTGAGTCACCATCCCATCACCATGGTGTAGATGTGGTGCTTAGAGACATGGTTTAGTGGTGGATTGGGCAATGTTAGGTAAACAGTTGGACTCGATGATCTTAAAGATCTTTTCCAATATATGTGATTCTGTGATTCTGCGAAGCTAGTTAAAGATGGTTAATACTGCTATTCCTTATGCTGAAGTGTTCTGTAATAAGGAAAAAATGCCTATATGAGCTCCTACAAAAACTAGACAACCATCAAGAGTCTTGTGATCTTCTGCTTCAAACATAAGATACAAAACTTGTACCAGAGTAATGAAATGCTACTGAACAAAAACTCTTATGCATTATGCATTATAGGCCAGAGCAATGCTACAAAAGCAAAAAAAGTCTCATTATTGTAGCTGTGTGGCTAAAGTAACAACAGCTTTGAAAGCATAACTGATAAGGAGCTGGTTCCTAGACTAATGAGCAAGACTGTTCACAATCTCCAGCAAGGTCTCCAGTAGCCTGCCCATAATACTGTAAAGAGTAATAGTAACAGTAATATTACCTGTAATAGTGTAAAAAGTGGATTGTCAGACTAGAAAATATTTTAACAATGAATTTAAAATATTTATCCTTGAAAGTTGCTTTGTCCAAACAGCCTGCAGTGCTGCTAATGGCTGGAACATGCATACATGCTTATGAATAAAGGAACCAACCAGAAAGCTCACTAGAGCTACATAATTAAGATGTTAGCCAACAGCATACCATTAATATAAGGTACTAATTATTTACAAGGTTCTTCTGATTCAGATTTCTACGTTGTTTAGGTTCCACTACATGCTAGCTCACCATCTATATGGTGTTAGACTTGCTGTCTACTGTGCACATAATGACAATTGTGTAAAAGACCCAGTGCCTAGGGAAAAGCCTGTGCTCCCTGGAAGAAATGAGACTACACCAGGTATTTGTAGCAGGGGCTGTGCATCCTGGAATCCTGGAAAGTCAAGAAGGACTGGGGGACAGAAGCTGTTAAGGGATGTTACAAAGCCTACCACTTCCAGCAGAAGCTGAGACGTGGGGACACCTCCTTTCCAATTTCTGAAGCCCAGTTCAGCACACCCTGAGACCCTCTGAAGGCTCTTCATGACAGGCTGATGGAGATAGCTATTGCTCTCCTGTTTCCAGGTTCAGCTAGTAGCAAGCTGAGTGCATATCCTAGGGATGCACAGAAATAAACACCCCCCAACACACACCAAGGACACTAGGATGGCCAGCTACACATGCTGCCACAGGCAGGACACTGCCTTTAACAACACCCCCACATAACACTATCAGAACTACACAGAACATAGGTACACAGAGTCATAGCCCATTCCTCCTCTCCAGCTGATCAGCACTGAAGTTCACTATTGAGAACACATGCCTCACTCCAGATTTACAAGCAGAGCCCTCAGATTATCAGTGGGCCCTCAACCTGTCTGATATGCCTGCCTGGGTCTGGAGCTCTCTTACCTGGTATACAGGTTTCCTCCTGTTTGCTATTTAGCCCAGCTTGACATTCACTAGAAGATTCATGAACTTGTGTCACAAGCAACCTCCACTTCTACAGCTCCCTCAAACACCACCACAGACTCTCAGGTTGCTATATACCCAAGCTCAGACTTAACTCACTTTTTGCTCAGACTTTGAGTCTTCCCAGAGAGAGGTTTTCCTCCTATTTTCCAGCTAGTCCAGCTTGAAGTTTTGCTAGTGAATTACACATACACACGGAGGAAAACACACTAGTCCCTTCAGTTGCTGGCACCTCAAACACATAGGCCCTATGACCCATGATCTTGCCAGCTGCTGACACCCAGATGTTCAGTTGCTGACACCACAGACATATGGACCACTACTACTTGGGGTCTGACCATGTTGCTGGCACCTAAGTCTCTCACTTTATTGTCTCCAGTTGCTGGCATCTAGACTTTGCAGCACTCACAGATGCGGTAGAGAGTGAAATGTCATAGAAAGACAGTTAAAAAAGGATTTAACAATAACTGCAGTGATTAGGCACATGGTTGTTGGTCAAGTGTACTGACTAGTAGCAACTTAAATGCAACCAGCCCCTTCTAATCGATCCTCTTCTCTAGTCTCCTCCTTGCTCCTCCCCAGTCTCCAATTACTTTACATCTTTGACTATTCCCCTAAATATTCCTTAATAAATTTTGCAAAATTCCACAGGCTCCCCTCAACTATCCATAATATTCATGCTTATCTTGTTTCTTCCTTCTTATCAGTTAAAAAGCCCAAGCTGACCCTCTTCAAAGCCCATAAATTAGTGGCTGAACAGTTCTGGTCTTCCATTTCATCTCTGTTATCACTTACCTATCAGGTTTGTGTTTCTGCCTTTGTTTATTGCTTTCCCTTTTACTTACCAATCCCTTTAAACTGAAAGCATCTATAAACATAATCAAAGAGTTGCTCTGACATTTTACATAACCTTACAGTAACCAGTATGACTGACTTGATTATTTGGACTATAATGGAGGTTTGCAAGTGAAAGGCTACCATGACTTTTACAAGGATGGTGTATGTGATTAACAATCACATATACCTTTGGACACTCCATAATAATATGACTGGGATTATGACCTTCCTTCAGGCCTTAGACCCTCAAAAACCATACAGCTGTTATCACTGTCGTAACATGAAGGAGGACACTCCAGGCTTACTATTTCAAGCACTGCACTGCAAGGAAACAGCTGCTCTGAGTCTCTTGTCATTAGATCTGTGTGCTACAGTCAGCCCATTACTTAATGCAGGAATGACACAGCAGTCGACGGAACTTCCACGTCTGTTCAAAGGTTAAAGCAGTTAGCAGTAGAGGTCTGCTAAAAAAACAAAATAAACCCTAAACAAACAAAAATCCCAATCAAGTAACAACAAAAAAATTATAATTAGTAGACTTTTCCCTACCCCACTCCCCTCTACCTTCCCAGTAAATAACTTGTACCTTCTGGCCTCTTAATTTCTTGAATCTTTTTAGGAGCTTTTTCTATAGTGAGTGTGACAGCTGTCACTCTTCCTTCCTCTGGTATGAAGTCAGCTGAGGTACATTCCCGTTCATGCTTTAGCAATTTTCCATCTTTGTTTTCTTAACACTCAGCTGACTACCTATTTCCAGCAAGTTATCACTTCTCTAAAGCCTATTCTATTGAGAATTTAAATTTAAGACACTTCTCCTGTAAAGAAACAACTCATTTAGCTTTCTCTGACATCATTATCTTCTATTAGTACTCTTACAACCTGAAAGATGGCAGAAGCTTCCTGCTTCCAGGAAAGAAAGTTTCCCAAGTTGTTCTACAGTTTTTCCTCAGAGCTTTGAGCTTGCCTTACAGTTTCACACTTAGTTTGGCAGAGTTTAAGCTCTTAAGTTTTCTTTGAGAATAGTTTCCACTTTTCTAAAGGCTGTCTTACCCCAGTAGCACATTTGACAAAGCAGCAAAAAGCCAGCGTGGTTAGTCTCTTTTTACGGTGCATCTAAAGCAGCTATTTTTGAGCAACAGTAAGTATGTCTACACCATTCATGAATGTTATTGTGTGTTTAATATCACTTATGAGTGATTTATGATTCATTATCATCAACAATTAACTGAATATTAATTATCACAATAAGTGATTGACTTGATGTAATTAGTGCATGATGTAGAAAAAGTAGAGAAAAAAGCTTGTAAGAGTCTCAGAGGTAGTAAAGAAAGGTAAGAAAAAAATTACGTATCTGTTTCAGCATCCGCTGTTAATTTTTGCTACATATCACTGCTCCTATCATTTTTGCTAGGTTGATATATTATTAAGACTATAATCCCAGCAAAAGTTGCATTCCAGCCACTGTATTCACAAGATACAGCCAGCTGCTGACATATAGCATTTCTTTATCAAGTACAGAAAAAATCATGCCTGTTTTTGTATACTACTGTGTTTCCATAATTATTTATTTTAGTTTCATAATGTGTGCACAGGGGAACAAAGTGTCAGGGCCCAAATCTACCTCAAATGGTGGAAGTTCCATATTGCTTTAATGTGTTTATATTTCCAGGTTATTGTTCAAAGATGACAATTCAATGCACAACAGGCACAGATATTTTAAATCATCTTCTATAGATGAAAAACCAATGAAGAAAGCATTGTAATCATAGAATATCTCCAGTTGGGAAGGACCCATCAGGGTCCCCATCGAGTACAACTCCCTGCTCCTCATAGGACTACCTAAAACTAAACCATATGACTAAGAGCATCGTCCAGACACTCCTTGAACACTGACAGGCTTCCCAGGAAGCCTGTTCGAGTGATCAACCACCATCTCAGTGAAGACCCTTTTCCTGAAGTCCAATCTGAGCTTACCCTGATGCAGCTTCATTCCATTTCCTTGTGTCTTATCTCTGGTGACCGGAGAGAAGAGATCAGCACCTCGCCCAGTTTGTACATATAACCAGGATTAGACCTGTCCCAGCTGGAAATTCCAGCACTTGCTCTTGTTAATTTCACACGGATGGTGATTGCCTAGCTCTCTGGTCTCTCTGGAAGGCCTCTCTACCTTCAAGGGAGCCCACAGCTCCTCCTAATTTAGTATCTTCAGCAAACGTACTTAATGTGTATTCGACTCCTGCATCCAGATCATCTATAAAAATATTAAAGAGCACTGGCCCTAAAATCAAACCCTGGGGAAGCCCACTGGGGACTGGCCACCAGCCTGATGTAACCCTGTTTGCCATACCTCTTTGAACCCCAACCATCAGCCAGTTGCTCACCCAGCGTATTACAGACTTTTCTAGCTCTGTGCTGGGCATTCTGTCCAGCAGGATACTGTGAGGGACAGTACCAAAAGCTTTGCTAAAATCCAAACCCACCACATCTACTGGCTTTCCTTGGTCAACTAGATGGGTGACTATTGTGGTTCAGCTCAGTAGGTAGTCAAAACAACCACACAGCTGTTCACTCACCACCCTCCCCCCACAGCAGGGCAGAGGAAAGAATCAGAACTCATGAGTTGAAATAAAGACAGTGTATTTCTGTCTTTATTTCAGGACAGGACAGGAAAAAAAAGAAGATAATAATCATGACAAAAGAATGTACAAAACAAGTGGTGCACAGCACAATTGCTCACCAACCGCTGACTGATGCCCACCTGAACCACCATGCCTCCCTGGCCAACTCCCCCAGTTTATATACTCTGCGTGACGTCATATGGTACAGACTATCCCTTTGGCCAGTTTGGGGCATCTGTCCTGGCTGTGCCCCCTCTCAACTTCCCGTGCACCCCCAGCCTTCTCGCTGTCAGGCCAGCGTGAGAAGCTGAATGCTCTTTTGACTGCTTAGCAACAACTGAAAACATCAGTGTGTCATCAACATTATTTTCATCCCAAATCCAAAACACAACACTATACCAGCTATGAGGAAGAAAATTAACTCTATTCCAGCCAAAATCAGGACAGAGACCTTGTCGTAAAAGGAAATTAAGTTAGTTAAGCAGGACTTTCCCCTCATGAATGCGTGCTGGCTATGACTAATCACAGCATTGTCCCTCAGGTGTTTTTCAGTAAGTCTCAGAACAACCTTCTCCATAATTTTACAAGGTACTGAAGTAAGACTGACAGGCCTGTAATTACCAGGGCCTGCCTTCATGCTCTTGAAAATGGGGACAACATTTGCCAGCTTCCAGGCAACTGGTACCTTTCCAGAGTCCCAAGAACACTGAAAAATAATGAAGAGGTCTCACAATAACACTGGCCAGCTGTCTGACTACCCTGGGCTGAACCCCATCAGGTGTGCACCCAGCTGGAGCAGCAAGTCTCAAACAACTTCACTGACCAATGTTATCTCTGATCCTCCCTTTGCTGTTAACACATTAAGAAAATCCCTTTCTGTTGTCCTTCACAGTGCTAGCCAGCTTGAACTCTAATCAAGCTTTGGCCACACAAATTTCCTCCCCACACTGGTTAATAGCATCTCTGTAGTTCTCCGGTGTTGCTTGTCCTTGCTTCCAATGTCCACACACTTTCCTTTTCTGTCTAAGTTCTAGAAGAAGATCTCTATTCAGCCAAGCCAGCCTTCTGCCGCGCCTGCTTGACTTCTGACACTTTGGAATTGCCTGCTCCTGTGCTCTTAAGAGATGGCTCTTAAAAAGCGACCAGCATGCAAACATTTTAAGTGCAGGTTGCACTAAGTCTTCCTATCAAACTGAAGTACTCATTTTTATAACTCTAATCAAAGCTGAGAAGCAAAAAAAGCCCCCTAGCTGCTTAACATGAAACAAACAGAAGCATCCAGCTGGCTTAGAAAATCATTCAGCTACAAAAAAAACCCCACCAAAAAAATGCAAAACATAGCTGTACCATTTGGGATTTTCCTAGAAGCAAGAAGTACTGAAGTTAAATCAGAAAAGGTACATCTTCAAGCTGTAGCATTGTGCAGGAGATCTGGAGAACTGCATGGACCTAAATATAAGTTCAGCTGACATACAAGTTTATCTATTATTGGACTGACGTACGTAGTAAGGAAAGGGTATAGGAACAAAAAAGAAACTAAAATGTTATTCATGCTAACATTGCCAGACACTCAATGTCCTCTTTTGTCTTATAAATATATTTTCTAGTATTCATCAATCACTGGAAAACAAGTTCAATAAAAATGCATACAAGCCAAACAAACAAGAACCAGGGAGAACAGAAGTTATGCATGCTAAGCCTTAATGCAAACAAAGTATTCAAAATATGTGTTGCTTCATACATGCAGTTAAAACATAAATAATAAAAGTCAAAGAAATAATAATTTATTGGCTTAGTAGGCAAAACAGTAAGGCAGACAGTTCTTTGTACAGTTATTAAAAAGGCAATACAAAGCACAACTCTAGAAGTTAATGTCTCACATCAATTTCCAAACACAGAGCAAGCACAGGTTTGCTCTAATTGCCATCTCTGAAGTTAGCTCAATTAATAATTAAGCTAACTTCATTTAAAAAAAGCTGCAAAACAATTCCAGTAAAAATAATTATTGGAACGTTAGCTAGCATACAGTAGGTTCCTTACATTCTGAAATGGAGATGTATTTACAAGCTGTTGTATTGAAAAATTCTCTGAAAATGGCCTAAGTGCTACTGTACAAGATGTATGAAATCTAAAATTGCAGGCATTCTGGAAAGCAATAGCTCAGATTCAGGTTTTTAAAAGGTTGGCAAGGGACATGCATTTGAAACAGGCAAAAATTGTACATAGTAAATGTAAATCTTATTGAGGAAATACTATTACCAAGCAGTCAGATTAGAGCTAGTTATAGGAGCAGTTAATTTGCTATTTAGGACCAAAAGCAAACATCCACTTGCTAAAGTCACCTCAAATGTTTTATCAGCACAGAAGATGCAGCTGGGAGAGTTATTGACACTTGGTCCATAATTATCAAAATCCTGCAGATGTCAAACTAGGTAACTGCAGGAACTAGTTTTGAGAAGTAATGGACATTTCATAAAGGCACTGAAATCCCTAACTATTAAGTAAGCAGAAGAGGAATTCCCATCTGTTAGTGTACTTTTGTCTATGTTATTATTTTGATTTTTATTGACATAGGATTTCTAGGAATAAAAATTGCTGAGGCATCTTTGAAGGAAACCAGTGAATCTGGTACTTGCCAGTAACTCCTTTAACTTTGATGAGGAAAAAAAAAGAGAAAAAAACTTGATCCATGTTTTTTACCCGAGCAAAACATCACAGACATCCTGTAAAAATTCTTCAATTTCCTAATTTCATACTTGCTGGACCGAAGTCAGTCTTACTTGCATATCAGGATAAAGCTGTAGAATTCTGCCACAATTAATACATAATTTACTAAGTATAAGAAATGAAACAGATCTATCTTGACTGTTATGGATCAGTATACACATCAGGTTGTTGGGAAAAGATGATGCTGCTTTTATTACACAGCATGTTACTTGTTGGAACACGGCCAACTAATTAGATATTGTGGGTGGGGAATCACTGTAAGAACTGCCAAACACTGGAGCAGGTTGCCCAGTGAGGTCACAGGATCTCCATTCTTGCATATATTCAGAACTCCCCAAGACAAGATGCTGAGCAATGTGACTTAGTGACCAACTTTGAATAGAGGGGATTGAAAAAGCTGACCTCCGGACGTCCCTTGCATCCTATGACTTGGCACTTACTTTGTTATACGTGTCTGTCCATGTGCTGTTGGCTGCCTGTCCAAGTGCTATTGATGGCTTAGGGATTTGGGTATGGAAGAGAGATACCTAACTGACTTGCAGCCTGCTTAGGATTAATGAGACAGTCACAACAATACACATGGTCAGAACTTCTGTCTTTTTAAGGGTGTAACTCTAATTATTCAGACTTGTATTGTGAGGGCTGCAGTCAGCCATCACTGAATAATAGCGTATCACATCATGATATACCACCCACATGTGGACAGGGGAACTAAGTGGACTGTTTTTACAGAGATTTTACTTCACAGATACATACTTGGACCCTCCCTGACACATTACGCTAAGGTACTTATATCTTGAAATTCAACCAACACCACTCTACATTTTGTTCCTACCCCAAATGGTACTTCTGGGATAGATCTTTTTATTTCATGCCTTGCTCTCAAATCTGCGCTGGGGGAAGAAGCAAATTATTATGACCTCACTTCAAGAGCAGATGTTGGCTGGAGATAAATGGTCAAAAGTAGTTCTCTCTTGAATAGACTTCCCCATGTGGGTGAAGTAATTTATTTACTGGGGGTGGAGGAAAGACTTCCAAAAGAAGCCAGGTGTTGATGATCAATCTGGTTTCCTATAAACAATTCACTGTATCTGGATGCAAGACAGGAGGAGGGGAGCAGCCCAGGAATTTACTGAAAAAAGGTCCATTAAAATATGTCTCTTAAAAACAAACCAAAAAACCACAACCCAATGATTTTTTCCAAATTTTTAATGCAACAATTTGATAGAGATTGCTATATGCATTATTGTGTCTATACATGTTATACACAGAGTGCTCAGAGCAGTTCAACATGCGTTAGCAAAACTTGTGAAAGCAGGAATAGATTAACAGCTTTCTTCAACAGCAGTTTCATTACATGATGAAGCAAGAATACTAATTGTCTAATCTCATCTGTTCCTTGTTGATTCCAGAAACATGACAAAAGACACAAAGTCTTCTCCATGGTGGCTGTAAGGGCTGGAGACAAAACTGTTGAAGATGCAGGCAATGATATTTAATCTGAAATGTGTACCACTCAATGAAAACTTTGTTTGGTTTAACAACCAAAAATAAGACAGGCTTTGAAATTTGGTAAGAAGCAAAAAAACACCCCCAAACTTCCTGATTTCTCATGTTAGATATCAAGGTGGTGACATTTGAGACCTAAAATCTCCTATGCCTGTTCCCCTTCCTCATTATCTCTTACATGTTATCTTCCCACCAAATTCCCCACTGAATATAAGTTGACTGAGAAAAGGCGGATGCACTGAAATACTTAAAAAAAAAAAAAAAAAAGGAATATTGAGAAAAAGTAGGATTTCCTTCTTTTTCTGTCCTACCCCAATAACCAAGAGAGAACTGATAGGAAGCATCTCCCTTGGCAAAGGGAGAACTCAACTGAGCTCAGATAACAAATGTCAGTATTCAGAGTTTGAAGTCACTTTCACACAGAAGAAACGTTCTTGTCTGGATTTGCAATGGAGAAATATTTTTGCAGTCCAGCTTGCTTTAACTTGAACTTGGATGGAAGGGGGAAAGAAGGTTAATGGTGTGCTAATGCTATAGACTGGAAGATACCATCTTACATGACCACTAGAAATTTTGATTTCTAATTGAAGCACACCATTCTCAGCTTCCTTAAAAACTACAACTACCCATTGTTACTCATAGTGAAACAAACATCATTTTAAGTCTTACAGACCAGTGATTCTCAAACTAAAGAGCACAGAAATCTCCAGGATATATTTTACTACCACCATCTAGTATCCTTTCTGCTCACTAGCATCATTATAGTTTTTGAATGTTAGAAGTGGGATTACCTGCACAAAACTGTTCAAGATGACCCAGCTTCACAACAAAGGTAGAACAAGAAACAGCAGCAAATCAAAGCCCCCAGAAACTATTTAAATGTTTTTGCTCTGAGCAGCACAAAAAATGCAGAGTAATTTCTATTTATCCCTACCCCAACGGACATTGTAAGCCTCCAAGCCTAAAATTCACAGACCCTGCTTCCACCTCTGTTCATACAATCCTTAAAGGCATTCACTTCCACTCTCTTCCCTTACTCCTGTAACATACGTTTATTTGTACACATACAGTATGCCATTCTCTTGCATACAAAGCTGGTAGGAAAAGAGAGGTGAGCACATGGAATTGGGAGCATATCCTCAGGTACCTAAGCACATATATGCAAATGCATATAATTACAGAATAAATACTTACATATTCAGCATCCACAAGATACAGAGAGAGGAAGGGGAGTATCACCTAGAGGTTGATTATTACTGCACTCTTACCTGCATATATACTTTATTCTTTCAGTCTTGCTTTCTGCGAGAAAACCTGTGAGTTCTTTTCCTCTACAGAAAGAGCGCTACTCATTCAATAGACAATTTTTATGAATTTGGTAGCATCCCATAGATTATTAATTGAATCACAGTGCACGAGTACAGCACATACTCAGTAGATCTGAACACTGACTTAAAGATTTCCTCCATCCTCCCAATTTTTCTATATGAGTGACATCTGTAATAAGCAATTAGAATTCTTTATACATGCACAGCTAACTGTCCAATGCCAGATAACCTTAGCCATATACTTCAGTTTTCCTTTTCCCACAGAACTGCATGTTAAAATAAGTACATAAATAAAAAAAGTCAGAGTAGCTCTAGATTTTTTTTAAACAAGACCTACTGTCTTTATAACTTATGGTCAATACAAAGCAATTTTGAAACTCTTCAAGCTTCACAAAGATAATCAATCATAATTATTGATATTGTGAGTTAGAAGAAAAAAAATTTTGGAGACTTATTTATTATCATTGCTAGTTGTAAATATTCTGCCTTAACAGAATAACAGCTGATCCAAGGTATATTCAAAAACAGGCTTCTTCCAGTCTATCATTTTACACTGTATGAAACCTTACTGCTGCATTGCTGTCCCAGTTTTGGCTGGGATAGAGTTAATTTTCTTCCCAGTACCTGGTACAGTGCTGTTTTGGGGGATTTAGGATGAGAATCATGTTGATAACACACGGATCTTTTAGTTGTTGCCAAGCAGTGCTTAGACTAAGTCACGGACTTTTCAGCTTCTCATACTACCCTGCCAGCAAAGAGGCTGGGGGTGCACAAGACACTGGGAGAGGACACAGCCAGGACAGCTGATCCAAACTGACCAAAGGGATATTCCATACCATATGACATCATGCCCAGTAATAAAACTAGGGCAAGTTGGCCAGGCAGAGGGGGCAAGGGGCAGCAGACACAGCTCAGGGATTCACTGGGCATCAGTCAGTGGGTGGTGAGCAATTGCATTCTGCATCACTTGCTTTGTATATTCTTTTATCATTATTATTATTTTCCCTTCCTTTTCGGTCCTATTAAATTGTCTTTATCTCAACCCCAGAGTTTTACCTTTTTTTTCCTGATTCTCCCCCCCATCCCACGGCAGGGGAGTGAAAGAACTGCTGTGTGGTGTTTCACTGCCTGCCAGGTTAAACCACAACAATTGTAAAGACTCAAATACCAACACTCCCTATCAGCACTACCAGATTTGCCATATGAAATAAGCCTACATTTCAAAAATACAGTATTTGAATGTTTATAAATTATATTGACAGACAGTAATCATCATACATTTTGCTAATCTTGCACAAGATCTTTACTATCAGAAGTAACCACTGAAGAATGCTGTTACAGTATGAATTTACTACCCCATTCCTTGTATTTTCCTCCCCATGGATGAAAATAAGCACAAGGTAAATTAAAGCTATAGATTAGAGGCAAAAAACTACTGTGTTTCTTGGACATAGATTATTCCTTTTACTACTGCACAATTATTCATAGCCTGTGGACTGTTACTTAAATGCAATGTTATTCTGAGCAGCACTTTCATTAAGTGAAATGGAAATCAAAAGCAAGACACTGGAGAAGTGCACCACACAAGCTTTAAACCAAGTGAAATTCAGAAAGCATAAGGACAGACTACCAGAAGTCCAACTGAACAGGGGAAAAACTCAGTTCTGTTTTGGCCCCCTTTCAGAAAGTCACTCTTCCTTGTCAGCTCACTTAAGTCAACCCACCCACTGAATCCTCCAAATACTTTATGGGACTATCTATTCTTACACATCTTCCATTACCTCTAGCTAGTCCATCACATTTTTTGCAACATCAGTCCCAAACTCTGAAAACAATACCTCATCAGTCTGACCTAAAAAGATTAACAGCATGATTAAGAAACAAACATGCTTACAGTTCTTGAATCAGAGAAAGGATTGTACTCATCTAGGCCTGGAGGAACATTTCTTGTCACTTGTGTAACAGAAGGATCCTAGAAGAGAAAACAGTTCTGTAAATGTATGCACGTACATATAAGCAACAAGTCAACACTTACATAAAACTCATGCTTTTGTTTCAATCTAAAAAAAGGTTTGTTTTCACTAAAAAAGCCTGTAAACATCCACCTCTTTGTCTCCAAAACTACATCATTCCATTATGAGCTTCTCATAAACCCAGATTAACGTAGTCTAAAAGACACTCCATCTGTCATACATTTGATTTCTAAGGAAAAAAGTTCTCAATAGAGAAGGGAAGAAAATTGTATTCTGCTGTGTTGACCACTAGACTCCACAACTATACACCCAAAAGCACAACAGAGGAAAAGAGCTTTCTGTAAATCTTGGTTTTCCGTACCCAGGAGTACCCCCAACACCTTCAGGAATGGGAGAAAGATTTCAGAAAAATGAAGCTGAGGAAACAGTGTCCCATAATGCCAAAAGCACCTCTGGTTCAGCTTCTACCTGAACTGGTAAAATTAAGGAAAAAAGCGTAATTTTTTTCCTCCAATGAACTATATAGTAAAAAAGACTGCTTTATGTTTAGCTTGAGAAGTTGATTTCAGGAATGAAATATTTATATGCTAGAGACAGGCAGGCTTGGTTCTGCAGAAGAGTTGTCCGCTACCATAGACTACACTAACTTCATATGAAGAAAAACCGTACTTATTCCATGTGATGCCTGCTTCAAATCCTGTGCCTTAATTTAAGGTTTTTGCATCTTCAGAACATAGGAAGGCTTTCTTGAAAATTAATAAATCTACTTATTCAATATGGTTAGTTACATTTATATTTACATAAATGCACAAAACAAGTCTACAATATTTTATATGTACATCAAATATACAAAATAGCTGTATATATACTACTTATTTATAACCGTTATGTATAGTTATACGCATTTTATAATTTCAAGAATCTGGTTCAACATTAGAAAACAAACTGTAGTTGATAAAGACTGGGAAAAAGATAAGTATTTACAGTCATATACATTTACATTCATATTTCCTTTAAAGGCAGCTACATTTAAAACCTGTACGCAAAATATTTGCCTGATTTTTAAAACAAATACAGTAAGTGACTTAATCTACACTTAATATACAAGCTACTGAATATAAAAACTAGATTCTTAGAATCAGCATCTACTACAGCATTAGCTTAGTCTTGACAGCAGTATTTCATCTACAAATGCAGGAACAGTACTTAGTAGATACAGGCAACTTATTTAGATCTAGAAAAAAAAACAGGGCAGACTATCAACTCTAAAATCCTGAAGGATACAGCAAATGAGAACAAGCCTGTTTTTTCCATTAGCTATAGTCACAAATTTATTAATATGAGGCAATTAAGAAAATTTTACTATAAAAAAAGTTTAAGACAATAAAATAATTGCTTTAAAAAAGTATATGTTGCATATTTTAATCAAATTAATGTGCATAAGCATAGATAAAAACTACCCTTCTGGTCACATAAACTGCTATCACTTTTGGCTAAACGATACATTTACTGCAAAGCAGTATTTTAATGGTGACTGAACAAAAATCACCCTTTCTATAAGTGCATACATGTGATTCAAAATCAGCTTTCCTACATTTGACTTATATCATAATCAGTGATTTCAATGAAACCACCCTGGTGACAGCGAACCCCCAAAGTTTGCAATATTTCTTAGTTACTATCCTAGACTTGAATGCACTGTTCCAACTAAAATCTCATCAGGTCTTGCATAAACTGATGCACTAATTCATTGTAACATGTTCTTTCATTAAATGACTGGCACAAAATATTGTGCAGACAAACAACAAAAACAAGGGAAAGTGTGTGTAGGGGGTGAATGTTGTTGTCAAAATACCTGTCATTTGAAACATTGAATAAAAAGATCATAAAAAATAGGGGAAGAATTAAATCTGACATTTTAATTAGGCATTAGCTTACTAGACTTGAAAGTACAAGATCAAAAAAGATGAACTTAAAGCAAAGTTAATACAAATAAGGAAATTTCATAATTCAATATACAGGATGGTAGAAAGTTGTATATAGCTGAAACTTTTACCTTACTGTGGTGGGTACACCCTAGCCAGCAGCTAAGTTCCCACCTAGTTCCTTGCTCACTGCCCTCCCCAGTGGTATGGGAGTGAGAATCACAAGGGCTACAGCAAGTAAAGCTTGTGAGTGCTGAGAAAAAGACAGTTTAGTAAGTGGGTAGGAGAGGTAGGGAAAAAAAAAAAGCGTAAGAAAAACCCAGAAGTGATGGAAAGGCAGTCACACACCACCTCCCACCAGCAGACAATGCCCAGACAGCTTCTCAGCAATGGTTACCTTGGAACAGCCCCACCACCACAAACAGCACTCCCAGTGTTATTGCTGAGCGTGATGCTATACAGCATGGAATATCTCTTTGGTCAGCTGGGGTCAGCTGTCCTGCTTATGTGCCCTCCCAGCCTCCTGCCCAACCCCAGACTACTCCGAGGGGGAAGCAGAGTGCGAAATAGAGAAGGCCTTGATGCCGTGCAAGCGCTGTTCAGTGCTGTAACATTGTGCCTTACCAGAACTTATTTTGGTCACAAATATGAAACACAGCACCATAGAGACTGCTGTGAAAAAAATTAACTCGATCCTAGCCAGACCCAGTACACTTATTCTAGCCTTGACATGTTAGTGTGAATTAGCAGAGAATAAAATACTCTTTTTTTTTCATGCTTTCAGTATGGTACCCCTTCCACAAATGCTCCCATATCATTCCCTCTTCTACACATAAAAATGTTCAAAGTATAGACACATATAAAACTAGTGATAGCTGCCCATCAGCCACATAATTAAACAGTATGTCTACATTATTAAAATTCAAATAGCACTTAGTATTTTAAGTTAAATTAGCTGCTTAAAAGTATATTTCAACACTACATTTCAACTTTTGTGTATGAAGAGTGCAGTACTAACAAAATAACTCAGCCCAACTGTGCCTGTGAAGGACATTAAATGCAATTATTTTAATAACTAGACTATTAGACTCATGAGACACCCACTGAACAGCAGCAGATTTCCAAAAAGCAAGAAAGAGAAGTCAAGTCAAATTCAGAAGAGCCACCTATATTTAGAAATACAATATGCAAACAATCATAAATATCTGATAAAAGAAAGTCTTTTTTCTCCAAGTGTTTTAGAGAAGACCGGGGGAAAAAGTTTCTCAGATCTCTTCACACAGCTATTGTCACATTCTAACACTGACAAACAACAGGAAACATATGCTGAGCCAAACAAGCTTACTACATCAAAAGTCTTAGTACTAGAAATAAGTTGTATGCTTAAATACACAGTGAATTGAACAAGAAGCCCTTCACCAGACATCCATTCTCCTTTTGATTTAACAATTGCTATACTTCTGCCAAATATTGCTATTGTTTGCAAAAGTAGCAGCAGCTCTGAAAAAAACTGAATGACTCAGGACATCCAGTATCAGCTCTATTTAAGAAAAGTTTCATTATGTAGTTAAAAAAAAAAAAAAAATAATTGTACTGAATATACATACTGAACCCCACCACGGCAAATAGCATTCAAATCCTACACTCAGAAAATCTTAATTACACAGTCTGGACTTCAACAGACGTTCATAGCCTCATCTCTTCCACAAGCAGAAAGACTCGAGGAGAAGTAAACTAGAGATCACAGGAAAAGAAGAGTAATCTCACTGTTGAAGGAGGCAAGTACTAGCCTGGAAAGTCGTATCTCTCCTGTACTCATTCACTGTGATCTTCTCTAATGCTAGAACTACCCTCAGTATGGAAAGAAACAAACTTTTCATAGTCTGGGTGCTCAGCTGTAGGCTGCTAGGCTTCAAGTTGTTCTGAATACCTACAGTGCATCGAACAACTCATGCTAACAGGAGCTGCTCTTTGTATTTCAAAACACTACTTACAGTATTTCTGAAAAGACTAGACCTGACAACTCAGGGAATACAAAGAATTACTTTGAATCATTTACCTTACACTCACTGCATCTCATTCTAAAAACAGAGCAAATGCCAACTCATCAAAATATACTGAGAAAAACTGTGAAGCATGCATAGTCCCTGCTGCAGAGTAATAAAACATTGAATTTAAAAGTTAATCAGGCATTGAATAATGAACACAAACAATAAACAGGTAAGCTCTAAGCCTTCTACGACAGCGTTACAGCATTGGTGGATAACAGAAGAGCAACTGATGTCATCTACCTGGACTTGTGCAAAACATCTGACACTGTCCCACACAACATTCTTGTCTCTGGAGAGACATGGATTTGACAGATGGACCGCTCAGTGGTAAGGAATTGGCTGGATGGTTGCACTCGAAAGGTTGAAGTCAATGGCTCGATGCCCACACGCAGACCAGTGATGAGTGGCTTTCCTCAGGGGTCCATATTGGGACCAGCACTGTTTAACATCTTTGTTAGCGACATGGACAGTAGCATCGAGTGCACCCTCAGCAAGTTTGCCAACAACACCAAGCCATGTGGTGCGGTCTACATGCTGAAGGGAAGGGATGCCATCCAGAGGGGCCTTGACAGGCTTGAGAGGTGGGCCTGTGCGAACCTCACAAAGTTGAACAAGGCCAAGTGCAAGATCTTCCACATGGCTCAGGGCAATCCCAAGCACAAATATAAGCTGGGGGATGAAGGGATTGAAAGCAGCCTTGAGGAGAAGGACTTTGGGATGCTGGTTGACAAGAAGCTCAACATGACCCAGCAATGTGTGCAAGTGTATCCTGGGCTGCATCAAAAGAAGTGTGGCCAGCAGGTCAAGGGAGGGGATTCTGCCCCTCTACTCTGCTCTGGTGAGACCCCACCTGGAGTACTGCATCCAGCTCTGGGGCCTCCAACATAAGAAGGACATGGACCTGTTGGATTGGGTCCAGAGGAGGGCCACAAAAATAATCAGAGGGCTGGAGCACCTCTCCTATGAAGACAGGCTGAGACAGTTGGAATTCTTCAGCATGGAGAAGAGAAGGCTATGGGCAGACCTTATAGCAACCTTCCAGTACCTGAAGGGGGCCTACAAGAAAGATGCAGAGGGACTTTTTACAAGGGCATGTGG
Organism: Phaethon aethereus; assembly: GCF_964289735.1. Taxonomy (NCBI): domain Eukaryota; kingdom Metazoa; phylum Chordata; class Aves; order Phaethontiformes; family Phaethontidae; genus Phaethon; species Phaethon aethereus. Next base: position 27,827,114 of record NC_138577.1, read on the forward strand.
TGATAGGGAAAGGGGTCATGGCTTTAAACTGAAAGAGGGCAGATTTAGATTAGATATAAGGAAGAAATTCTTCACTGTGATGGTGGTGAGGCACTAGCACAGGTTGCCCAGAAAAGTTGTGGATGCCTCATCCCTGGAAATGTTCAAGGCCAGGCTGGATGGGGCTTTGAGCAATCTGGTCTAGTGGAAGGTGTCCCTGCCCATGGCAGGAGGGTTAGAACTAGATCATCTCTAAGGTCCCTTCCAACCCAAACCATTCTGTGATTCTGTGATTTCAAGTTAAGCTCTCATTAATTTTCACAACTTATTCTCTATACCACTTCATATTAGCATCTTCTAAACGTAACATTCTCCAGTAAGAATTCATCCTGAGTTTTTGTTTGTTTGGTTTTAGTATTAACAGTTGTACTTCCTGCTCTTTGTTGAGTACTTCCCTAGGATCACACCACTGGCTCAGAAAATTAAGCATAAACGCAACAAAAAAATGCCTGAAACTATGTTTATTAGTCTGAGTTCTTTGATGTCTGGATCAAAAAGTGCCCATTCCACCTTTCATAAACGAGTTCTGAAGAACGATGAAAGATATTCCTGTTTCAGCAGAAACTCTCCATATGATATACTTTGCTTTCAGTATGTCCTCACGAGCATTTTAGGGGAGAGATTTCTCACAACGCTTAGCTTTTGAGAACTAAATTGGAAGGGGAAAAAAAGGTATTTGGCCAGCAATGGATATCAAAGCTTTTTTCCTCCTGTGTTCACTGTTGGATTTCAGGTCTTAAATTAGGACCTGACACTTGGAAAAGAAGATAGCCTGCACATGAAGGATATAGTTTTTCAGTCCCATAACACTCTACATTCAGCCAGATTAAGCGTCTGAAATTGCAATTTGCACATGTTCAGTAAATATTTGTAAATCAAACAGCTAAACTCCCCAAAGACTTCCTCCCTGTTCATGCCACAGCAAGCTGCACACAGAAAAGTTAAGTTTCAAGAAGCTACTAATGTTTTGATGCAGTGTCAAACACGGCTGGTTCTTCATACTTTCTTTCTTCATCATCCCAGGCCCAAGAACAAGTAAAGGTACAAAAACTTGACAAATAGCAACTAAACTGAGATTTCATGTTTCACTATCCTAATAGTACATTAGCAGTATAAACAGTTTACATTTAAGAGTATAAAGGAAGCCTTAATGTATTGCACCTACAATAATATATTTTAACCTATGATTAAAAACCGCTTACTACATGAAAGAATTGTCCTCAAAGGTTAGATACGTAACACCTTGAGGAATTAATGACTTAAAGGCAAAATAAAGACTATTTCTGTACTTGTAATAATAGAAAAAAATCTGAGTAACCACTATGACAGTTCTCCCACAATTTCAAGTTCAGCATCTCATTCACTGATCAGCCATTTCCCACTCCCCTCACAGTATGGTATTAAAAAGATTTTCACTCTAGCACTGCCAGAACACAATTATTAAATACGATAGCACAAAAGTAGCCAACTGGAGTTTCTTACACTTGGCTCTCAAGCAAGTGCCCGTTATATGCCACGTTATGTCACAGAAGCAAAGCTATGAAGGGTTGTGAGCTACTGAGCAAGGCAAATTCCCCACCTTTGAAATCAAAAAGAACTTCAGAGGCTCACAAGGACAAATTTGTCCTAAAGCTTGCAGCAACCCCATCTTGGAATGGAGTATTGGATACAAAGCATCACCTCCATCTCGTAACTATTCTCAAATCTTTCTCCTTCCTCAGCTCTGAAATGTGTGTTCTGTTCCTCTTTGTAATGTTAAATCTTGATATATAGTGCAATAATGCTACTAATGCAATTTGTGTTAACACTTTGGTGAAAATCTGGAAAAAACTCAGCTACAACTGATGCTGAGTATCCATAAAAACACTTAGCAGTTTTAATAGATTACAGTGCAGTTATAGCACTGATGAAGTGTACTCTTGAAATCTAACTACCATGTAGGACAGCTAAAAGACACTGCCAACACCATTATGTTCAGCATTAAATTATGCAAGATTTAGGGGAATTTATTTTGAAGTTATGAAGGAAAACCAGGTAATAAAGTCAGAAAAATATTTATATTTTATGTCCTTTACTAATTTCAAACAGACAACTTAATTGGGTGTACTTTATAGTCATATAAAAGAATTAAAACTCAGTTATACACACAGGCATACAATAAAACTTTTGAATTCTAAAGCACAAACACTGCAGAATAATTAAGTAAATAATGTCAAGTAATTAGGGTCCTGATCCTTAAAAAATAATTAAGACTTCTCTTTCTTCCTCTACGTTTCTATCACTTCAGCTTCACTTGAGCAATGAAGGTGTAAACTGTATAGATTCTGCTGCCACACAAGGTAGCAGTCATCTGCACTATTAGCTTCAAGCATTAAACCTCCAGCTTATACTTCCTGCCAAACCAGACAGAAGATTAATTTCTGTTCATGTGAGTCAGATTAAGTGTAATATCCACTTGTAACTGGAATTAACTCAGTAGTAAATTAAAGATCTAACATATACTTAACACTAGTGACTCAAATAATCATGGGACCTCAGTGGGAAAAATTCAGGTGCCTAACACTATTTTTAGGTATCTTAGAACACCTCAGATAGCCACACAAGAATGGCAGTCATGACAGAACAACAGAAGATCCATGTGTTTTTGAAGCAACAACTTGAAGTTAACCACAGTTTGGATACCTAATCCCACCCAAAGAAACTACTCACATAGTTAATATTGCATGTATTTGAGGGTTTCCATGACTGTGTCCTTCCACACTAAAACTGAAAAAGACATAAGCCATTCTGTTTAAATCCTGATCCATATCACATAGTGGTTTGGCTTTTACCTGACGGTCACCATTCACATTTAAACAGAAATATATCTTAGCTTTCAGTCCTGCCATAATTTCTGTAGTATCAAATACCTGCACATGCTCAGATCTCTAAACACATCAGATGAACTGACCCAAGAGAATTCATCACAGAACTCAGTTTTTAAAGTCCTGATTCCACAGTCACTCGTAAGTAACCATTTCATGTTTGGATGACTGTAACAGCCAGCCCTCAAACCTTTTACAGTCTGTCAGCCAAGCCACAAAGGCCTGTGAAATTCATAGCTCTACTTAAAAAAAGAAGAATTTCTTCTCTTATTAGTAGTATCATTCACTTAGAAAAGAAAAGGAAAAAAACAAAACCACAGACCCAACACATTTTTATTGTAGATTAATTGAATTGTTTCAGAGTAAATGAAGCTTACAGTGGATTTTGAGAAGACTGCTGTTTCAGAACCTTTGTATCTGTACCACCTCCCAAGACAGAAGACTAAAACTATCCCCTATCCTATGACATTAAAAAAAAAAAAGCAGCACAAGGAGAGTTACATTAGAAATTTCCCTTTGTCATATAAAATTTATTTCATGCTGGTTTAATCTATTCAAGAATAAACTGCCAGGGCCTTGAGGATGCCCAAACCCCTCCTAGATGGCCAGAGCTGCCTTATCATTATGGATTTGCCTGGGCATCATGGGACTGTTAGCTGACCGTGGTTACTTTCACAGGATCTCATCCAAATCCTGATTTGACTTTTTAACTTGGGCTCAGACCTGCCTCCTCTCTATGCACTTGTTTAGCACTCTAGACTCTTGGCTGCACGCAGTTACCATCACCAGATCTGTTCTGCTCACCCAACACTGTTTGGGTGCTGCAGGACTGCACTGTTGGCCAGTGAGAACTTTACCAAGCACTTCTTAGTGAAAGAGATTAAATAGCTTTCATTATTAGCCTGCTTTAATTTATGATACTTCAGGTCACATCAAATGTGTATTTCTTGACAAGGGACTACACCAAATTATAGCAGGATTATCACATCTTCATTTGTATGGTACATGGATGCATTTTCTTCTGCACAACTTTAAAGTGATCAAAAGCTTTTTAATGTTAGAATGTTACTTATCTGTTTGTTTCATTATCTCTTGCCTTTCAAACCAAAACATCTCTTGGTTTTGTTGGTACAGCATCCAGCGGACAGATATTTACAGAGGAATACTACAACTTCAAAAGCATATCAGCATTTGGGTTCAGTTCAAGTTTGTTGAATAAAGAAGAAACAAAGCAGAGGTTAAGTAGCCATTGTCTCAAAATCAACAATGTTATATGATCAATCCAAGTAAGCTAATACTTGAAACAAGAAATACTGTTTTACAAACTAAATTTCATTACTTCCAATAGATACCAAAACAGAAACATAATCTAATTTTAGATTTGCAAAATAATTAAATACACAAAATACTGAGCAAACTAGATGTTTCTGCTTTACCTTTACCTTCCCAGAGAACATATTTATTTGATTAAACATAAAGGAAGAATCTCTGCTGAAATCTTTTCATTAAAAGGCATGGCAACATGCTCATGTGATGCAACACCCCCTGCTCTGCCATACTTTGTCATTTCACAAATGTGTCAATTCACAAATGAAGTGCCTTCAAAAGTACGGAACACAACTAATCACATCATACAAAAGATTACCAAGCAGAGAAAAATAAAAATATGAGTACATTTGAATAAGGTGTTCAGATAACATGACTTAGGTTGTCAGGATCCATCTGAAAATACTGGTTATATGTGTGAAGTATTTTAAAACACATAGTCAGAAAAAACTTAAATGCAGACAGGCATTAATACCCTCTAATTTCAAAGCTGTTATGCCAACAACATGACAATCAAGGTTTTGCTTATTATACAAGGCCTTCTGCCCTTCAAGTTAAATGTGTGGATGAGTAAAGGTATGCACGATTATCTTTTGTGGCCAGTGGAATGTGACAGAAGTTAGCCAAGACTGAAGGAAGTGAAAAAAGCCTCTGAAAAAGGAACAGTATACAGCTTTCCTAAACCAACTTCTGCAAATAAAAGAAGTCCAGAATTGTGTTTAACAGTGAGCTGCAAGTTACAGAGAAGTTGTTACACAGGCCTTTTATCATGATGCATTGCAGATGAGGAGAGCATGGATTCTGCCTGACAGCTACAACAGAAATCCTTCCCTTAAGAGAAATTGGAATAAATTATTGCACTTTAAGCAATGTCTTCAAACTGTAAGTATGGCTGAAGTAGGTCCCTAGCTGAGGTCTCAAAACACTACATAGGACAAGCAACCTGGGCTGATGAGCAATGCAGGGGCAACGATACTGCTTCCAATAGCCCTAACCACTCTGGGTATCTATACAGAACAAGTTTTGCTAGATGTTTTCATAACTATTACTGAAAGCGAGGAGAAGCATCACATATTTTTGTTGCTGAAGACACATTCTAGAACAATGACACTTTTTCAATGCTTGGTGCCAAAAGGTATTTAAAAGAACAGTGCACACTGCCATTGGTGCCAGTCCAAACTATTGTTGGCGGCAACCTCAACATCAGGACTGCTGTTCATCTGTAAGGTCTCTGCACTGTGTACAACATCAAGTAAAAACAGTGTCTAGCCTAAGGAATACTATCAACTAAATTTTATGAACATAAAAACCAAGTAATGATTCAGGCAGACTCCAATGAGTAAATGTCAGTAATGCTATACTTCCAGAAGCTCCCTGCACACAAGTATGCTTGAAATGTGACAGCTCAATTTTTAAAAGGCTTAATTATTCCATCTGACATCCTAAACTCACTGTCATATACTATGTGTGTGCTTTAAAGTGTCAGCATGAAATAAAGTGAAGCAAAAAAAAAGTTTGTTAAGATTATTAAAGTAAGTAGCTCAAGTAACTAGTTGAATTGGATTCAAATAACAAAGAAAGCAAAGATAAGGAGGGGAAGTGTCCAAGGAGGTCAGGTCATTTTGACAGCTGAAACCAGAACAGTTCGTGAAGAAACAATTATCAGCTGTATGACAAGTTAATAGTGCAAAAACTAAAAGCTTTAGAATACATTACAACACAGCATTTTGAGATGCAGAGTAGAACTTATACCTAGCCATCAAGTACCTTGCATGCTTCAGAAATAACCTAAAGAAGCAAGTAAGTTTGATGGGGGCTGGGAGGAGGCTAGAGAGGAAAAGGGAGGTAAATTCACTAAGCTTAACTATCTGGGTCAGTCAAACAAAACAAAAAAAGACTATAGTAGCAGTTACACAAAGTTACGGCCGAAATCAAGAAACCTTATTTTTCCCCGCTTTCAAAATAATGCACCTGAAACGCGATTTATGTTATTTTGGCCACAGAAGGGAACACGGAAACCTGAACTTGTGAAACGGCTGTGCCCGTTTCTAGGGCTTCCAAAACCGCTCCTCATCCTACGAGCCCCTCAGAGCGGTCATGCCCCAAGCCTCGTGGCGGGCAGCCCCCTCCGGCGCGGCCAGCCAGCGGCCCCCGGCCCGCCAGCCCCGCCGAGGCCAGCGCTAGCAGCGCTGGCCCTTCCCACCTCCCGTGGCCGGTAGCCGCCCCCACGCACGCAGCGGGAGAAGGGCCGGGGCCCCTCCCCGGGATGGCCGCGGCTCGGCGCAGCCCGCTCTCCCCCCGCCGCGATACCCAGGAAGGCTCACCACAGCCCGCTTCCCGCCGCCAGCCTCACCTTGAAGGGGTTGTTGAGGTCCGGGTCGGCGAAGGGGTTGCTGTCGAAGTCCGACATGGCGGGGGCGGGCAGGCGCTGCGATCACCCAGTGGGCAGCTCTTGCCCTGCGGCGCCCCCGACACTGACCGGCTCGCGGGCTGCGTCCCCCACCCCCCGCTGTCACCAGCCGCTGCGGCCCGGGCCCGAGCCCGCCCCCTCCGCCACCCACCAGCCACGGAGCGCCGACCTCCCAAAATGGCCGCCCCGGAAGTGAGGTTACGGGGCGGGACGGCCCGGGAAGAGATGGGGGGCGCCATTCTACGGGCGGGGAGGAGGTAGGGCGGGAGCGAGGGTTGGAAGAGGCCATTCCTGGGGCGGGGACGGAGGAGGCCGTTAAGAGCCCGAGCCCGGGGCGGCTGGGAGTTGGAGAGCTGCTGGGGTGATGAAGTTGGCCGTCCGTCTCCCTCGCCGTCCCACCTGGGCTTGATTGGGAGGGGGCGGGCCTCTATTCCACCACCCTCGCTCGTCAGCGCCAGCCGGGAGCCGTGGGGGAAGGAGGCCCGGCGCAGCAGCTGGAAAGGGTTTGCGGGCGTTGCCAACGGCCATGGCGGCGGTGGGGTGCCTCCCCTCAGAGAGCGGTGCTCGGCCGGGCGGCTCCGAGACGCCGGCTCGGCCAGCGTAGCCCTCATTTGGTAGCGGTGTTTCGGGGGTAGTCGGTACCGTGCGGACGGTACCCAAAGGGAGAAAGTGCGTGGCTTCTCCGCCACACTTGCCCTCTTGCAGAGAGGGTCGGGACAGCCCGTCTCCTCTGGAAAGCGAAATGCACGTGCAGAGGTAACAAGAAACCCTTCAAATTTGAGGCTTATTTGGTAAAACACAAATTGGCTCTCTTGTTGCCTTCTCCTGCTGGCATGATAAATAGCTTGCGAAGCGTATGGCTTCTCAGAGGTCTTGCACAAAGGCTCAACAAGGACTGTAGAGAGGGTATGGCTTTGAACCACGGTCACAAAATCCTGCTTCCATGGGTGGACGCATTAAAAGGGCTTCTTGGAATTGTTCAACCATTTTTAACTTTTTGAAAGGCTTTTCAAGTACTTCCTCAGAAATACTGACACTGCAGCTTGAAGAACCCGATCCAAATTATTTAAATAAATATAAGCAGCTCTTTGAAGTACTGAAGAACCTTTGGTTCAGAGCTATGGTGGAAGCCTGAAGTCCCATATACTTGATATGAAACCGTCTGTGTTGATGCAACACTTTTAAAACCAGTGAATCCTGAATTTCTTTACATGCTTTCTAAAGAAATGATTAAAACTTTCATTTAAATGCAAAAAAAAAAAAAAGGGAGTTTTGAGGCAGGTCAGATTAAAAGAATTTGTTGTAAGACCCATTTAACTTTTTGGTATTCAAATGTGATTTTTCTTTCCCATGTAATAATCATAGACTAACTGTGGGGCACACTATGCAGGGTTTTTTAAAGGCTGACTCAGAATGTTAACACTTGTATGTATTTTAATGACTCTACATATATCATTACCCTGATCCCGATGAGGATGGAAGTCATTACAATGGTGGTGGTCCATCAACAAGTCACGAAAAATCCTATGTGTACATGAGAATTGATTTTGCATGGATGAGTAAAGAAAGCAATAATTGCTTCAAGGCTTGCTCTAATTTATGCAGAAGTTTCTTAATTATTTGTGAAGGACTATCAGATATAAGATGGTATGCAAATCATAAAAGCATAGCTTCTAAAGAAAACACTTTCAACTTTTTTGTTGCTATGAAGTGTAAAATACTTCATGCTTCAAAAAACACAAAGGCAGCTGTTGTACGATCACAAAAGTACATTACAGTATTAGTCACAATCATTCATATAGCTCACTTATGGTGATAGCAAATTAAATTATGTTGTTTTCCAATATTTGCCCATGGCTCAATATACCATAGCTCAATGATATGTGTTCATACTGCAAAAGCTGTGTGCACTGGCAACTGTATATTTTATCCTCTTTCAGCTGAACATAAATGAATGAAGGTTTGGCTGAAAAGAATCTCTCTTCCTGTGTAGTTTCTGGTGCTTCAAATCATGGCCATTGCAATATTTCTCTGATAATAATTTGTGCACTGTTAACGGGCAATAGTCTATCATCTCATGTGAGTTTCAAGGCAACAGTGAAACTGCATTAGGATGTTTTTTGAAAGGATAAGTATTTTACAATTAAATGATAGAACTTTGATAGTGCATCTTTGCTTGCTACTAAAAGTGTTTAACTTTGGGAGATACCAACTGACTGCCAGCTAATAGAAAATGAGAATTAATTTATGCTTCCAACTAATTGAATAGTTTGTACTATACATAAAAAACATGGGCGATATAAATGGTCATCCTTTGGTGCTGAGGGTTGACAGTGTAAATTACTTTCCTCATCTTCCAAAGGAGCTTCAGAATTAGGAGAGACACATGATTAGCCAAGAATGTCCCCCCTCAACAAGTGCTCCCTACACTGTGCTTTAGAAATAGTAGAATCTAATTTTTTTGTAAGAATTAGCTACTTGCAATTAACAGTTTCTAGTCCTGGTACAAGATATTACTTGAAATATGTTGGAAAGATTGTAACTTAGGAGACAAGGAAGAAAAGTGTGGCATTTCAGTATAATACTTGAAGGTCATAAGAATCTTTTGCTTCAATTTAAAAGAGCAATGTGTGGAGAAGTTAGGAGAAAGGGCAGAACTCTAAAAATCTGCTACCTGCGGACTCCTATTTAACCTCTCTTGCATACAATCAATGAAGCCCTGATTCCACAAGATAATAAATCCAGTTTTAGTGTGCTGATTGCTGAATCAAAATCTCTGTGTTTCCATCATGCAAGGTGTTGAGCTAATATAAACTAGTTTTTAATATTCTGAAGAGGTAGCATTAGTGTATTTGTGCAAGTGGGGCAGCTTTGCCAGTTCTACTGTCAGAAGGTGCACTTGCACCCTTTTCTGAGTAGAACCAGCTCAGCTGGCTTACAGGAGGCCGTGCGTGACCAAGCCAAACCTCTGGGGTCACCTAACAAGTGCAACAGTGAATACTCACAGGCTGGTGAGTGTCTTGCCCTTTTTATGAGTGCCCTGACTACTTTCTGAAGCCCCACACTTAGATTTTCCCATTGTGTTCCTGAACTGTAGCAGGATATTTGGAATTCTTCTCTGTGGACAGCTCACCTCTTCAGAGGTAGGAGAAGGATTCCTAGGACAATAGTTGAATTGCAGCAGGGAGCGGGTAACTGATGCATAGCCAGGTTATGGTCATTTTGCCAAGGTCAGTCCAGTACTGCCAGTGATCTTGTGCCCTGCATGCCCGTGCTCTGTCCCACTCTCTTGCTGTGACTGACCTTGGCCTGTATGCTCTACCCCAGACCCACACTGATGTAAGGACATGTGTGTCCAGCAGCTGTTCCTCATACCCCTCAGGGGAATCAGAACTGAACTTCAGTTCACAGCAGAGAACCAACATCTCATATTTGCTACTTGGAGTAACCAGTTTCACTAATGTCCAGGTGCTCTAAGGGCATGCTGTGCCATAACAAAATTGGGTCATTCTTGGCTTGAGCAAAGAATCATTTTTGCTGACCTAGAATGACATGGCTCAATGTCATGTCATTCAAAACGAAGGTTAGATCTGAAAAGTAAAAGCTGTCGCCAGTGGAGCCATTACTTTCTGCTGCTCTTCATATTCCTCTCTAGTCCTATCCTGCTCCATCTGTTCTGGGACTCTACAAAGAGTAGATAGTCAGCAAGCCGTCCTTTCCTCTTCTGCTTTTCCCTGTGGACCAGCTGCTGGTCTTCAAGGAGTAGAGCCCTTCTCCCATGACAGGGGATGCCTGTATTTTAGGATCTTGCAGGCATAGCATTGGCTATCACCAGCAAAGTGCCTTAATTTTTCTTCCCAGTCATACTTGTCTGCCTGTTTCCCATCCCACAGGCAGCAAAGGTAGGCATAAGCACACTTACGGAGCTCAGCAATCATTACCACTTGCCAAGACAGCAGGATGTAATCATATAAGAAGTGTAATTCCTTCTGGAAGAAGACTTATGTATCCATCTAGCTGGGGACAGTAGCAATTTTCCCCCTCTTGTCTAAAGCATTGCAACACCTGTGGATGAAGACACACTCTGCCACAAACACTGCCTTTAAGAGGATGGCTAACCAGCTGTGGGAGTGATGAATAGTAAGCTACAGTCATGAGGGAAGATACAGTAAAGTGAACACATGCTATTTGGGAGTGGAGAGAGCATTCCAGGCAGCTATGGAGCTATGCCAAGCAGCACCAGCAGCGTGTGCTGCATGCATATGTTCCTGTACCAACTCAAGAGTGGGAAGAAGAGCCAAAGCTAAGGCAGGTGATAAAAAAGCTACTTCAGGTAGTGAGCACACCTCAGTCTCACTTGTGTCCTCCTCCCACTGTATTATCTCTTGGTATGTTACAGTGCAGATGCCTGACTTCTGCAGCCCTTTTCGTACACCTCCTCAACCTCTTCTCATATATGTACCCCTCAAGAAGAGGTACACTGGTGGACTTCAGTAGGAATAGTCTATACAGTAACAGGACTTGTGCTATGATCACATCCAGCCAATGATTCTGGCAAATAACATTTCAGTGTGTCTCTCATCCATTCCAATTTAAAACTGTACATAAATAGTTGAATATAAATAGTTGTCTGCATTTTGATTGTTTTACATTTTGCATTGTCTTTTAATCACTCATATTTTCTTCACTGACTGATTATTAAGTTGTAATTATTAAGCGATTAAATTCCAATTATAAAGCAAGTTAATTGCTGGAAAACAATTCAGAGAGGAATCTGTATATGCATAAGGAGTGAGTCAAATGTCAGGAGTTCTGTTCTGCAACAAATAAGACAAGGAAAAAAGATTAAGAACAAAAGGTTTTGGGAATGATGGTTTCTTGGTTTCAATTCAACTATACACAGTTTTGCAGAACAAATGTGGGATTTTGCATAAAAGAGCTCAGGGTGCATCCTTCACAGTTTGACTCTCCAGATTCTGATGCGCAGATGCACATAGTTACTAACCTTTACACAAAGACCAACAATATCTTAAGAATTGTTACGCTTGGGGCAGCCTGGCCTGGTGTCGTTCTATCTCTGCGTGTACCTATTCTCCCTGTATGTGACCATTAGTGGACAAGAAGGCTCATACCTGGTACAGAGGGTCCCAATACAGCTGCACCAGGCGAGGATCCATGTGTCTGCTGCTGCAGTCACTGCTTGGTTGAAAGCAAAAATTGTGTATCGCTTTTGCAGTGCTGAATGGTGTCCTGGCAGTGAAGCAGTGCTTTAAGGGCAGTTGTTTCTGGCCAGCAACATAGGGAAAGTCTGATCCTATGAACAGAAGGCCAGCTCTTCCAAAGATGCCAGTCCACAGGGAGCCCCACAGTGAAACAGGATGGACAAGTGAACAGCTGCATACGCAGCAGTCAGAGCATCAGGCTTCTCACCATCCAAAAACCTCTACCATTAGCTCTTGCTAAGTGAACGGTGCTTTTGGAAAAGTGCCCTTGTGTCTGAACTGACTCAAACCAGTACTCCAAGGTAATATGACAATGGACAACCACAAATATGGAACCACAGCTTTAGGCAGCGAGGGAGATTTAAGGCAGTCACCTACAGTCTGAAGCTAAATCTTGGAGATAAAAAAAGATAATTCCAAGATTAAATCTAAGTATCAGATGGTGAAATTAGTCTTGCAGATTACCACACTGCTGGGGAAATACAGGGTAAAGATATTCTGAAGGCTGCAATAGCAGACATGAAGTGAAGCTGACAGGATGACTATTGGTATGATTTAAACATTAAATAGGAAAGGTACGGTGTTGAAGGAAAAGAAGGCAGATTTTGGTTTAATTTGGATAGGCATGTTTCTTATGTGCTGATGTCTGCTTTTTATATAAAGAAGAAGGAGTGATTCCCAGAAATGTCAGCAACTGGAAGGAGCAGAGGTCATAGTAAACCGTAAGTTAGGTAACCAGATATCCCAGTTTGGGTACGACTGTCTTCTTTAAATGGTATGCAGGATTTTCTCTGTTCTTCTCTGCTCGAACTTTATTCCTGAGAGTTTTGTTAGGGTAATGACAGAACCAGACACAGTGACTACTATACATGTAGTAGTCATATGACCTAAAGCAGAGGATGTATGTTCTATTATATGGCATCCCTTTATGAAATAATCCACAGGAAAAACAGCTTTCAGGAATCTTTGCAAACTTTCCTTCTGTGAACAAAACCAACAAAAAATCAGGTGGTGGTCTATTGCTGACAGCATGTATGATATGGAGTTTGTGTTCTCCTTTTGAGGAGTTTATGCTCTCATGGGTGTTGTATGTAGAGTTCAGGAGAGCACATCCATTTAAGGGCTGAGTTTTGAAAAATCTTTGGGATCTTACTTGCATACTTAAAAAGGTATGCAGGAAAGGGGTGGGGACTGGAAAAGTGGGGATGGCTGCAGAAAAGAACTCTGGAAGTTTCTGACAGCTACTCATGCACATAGCTGTAGAGACACCATAGTTTGAAATGACAGATATTTATGGCACAAGGGTTGATATTAAAAAAAAACTTTCAATTTTTTAATAAATAACTCCTTCTTTTGAATTTCCCCTTTGACATTCATAAGACGTTATTAATCAGATCCTTAAAAGGAAAAACATTTTGTCAGAACTAAAAAAACCCACCCACTCATTATTTGAGAGGCTTATTTTCAGAAGGGGAAAATTATGGCTATGAAAAATGATTTTTCAGAGGAGATTTCAGCATGCAGATTAGGCTTCCTCTGAAGAAGAAGAAACATAAATGTTTGTTAAAGTTGTGCCTCTTCGGATTTAAAGTCAATTAGAAAAGAAGGATACTTTGTCTTAAAAGTGCAGTAATTGCTCTTTTTTTCCTAATAACAGTAGCTTAGTGCATGCTTTCAAGACAAAAAGTATTGTTTCTTTAAACCACTAGAGATCTCTGGAGGAAAGGATTTCAACATTGATTATTCCATTTTTTACTGATTCCTTATTAGGACGGATTTATTTTTTAAAAGGGGAATAAAAGAAGAGAAAGCAGGCATATCACTAAATCTAACTGCTGGAAAGTAGTACAAAAAGGGAACCAGATAAACCATTTTGTTGTGACCCCTGATCTGCTGTTTGCAAAAGTGTTGTAATTTCAATCTTTAAAATGTTAACAGTTACCAAAAGTTAGTTCATTCAATGATTGAATCAAGCCTCACTGGAAACATATCAAAGGTGGTGGAAAAAACATATATCTTGCTGTCTTTGAAAAACACTCTGGATCTCTGAAGCACTGCATAAAAGGGAAGCAAAACTGCACTATTGCCTCAAAAGCTTAAAGTTATTCAGGAATAATATGCTAAGAAAGTCTTCAAATCATAAGCAAGAAATTTTTTATTAGGGTCATATCCCCTTATCCCCCATTTAAAAAAGGTAACTGCTTTTGCTATAGTTTCAAAAGTAACTATTCGAATGAAATTGCAGAATCAACCAAGAATGTCCCTTAATATCCATTGCGACCTATTGCCTTCCATGACCACATAGCCTTCTATGTGGTTGATAAGATAATTAAAAATTACATCACAAAATAGTTTCATATACTGATAAACTTTAACCTTATCTAAAAATGAATAGCTAAGGAAATCCAGGACTTAATAAAAATGCTTTGCCTTAGAGGCAGTGATGCCAACTCTGAACTGCTAATAGTAAGCATGCTAAAGTCAAATCAATATTCTCTTTGAAATACCTGAATACAAGCGTGCAGAAAGTTCTATAGGCTGATTGAAAAATCAAAGCTCAGAATAACTTAGAAGTTGTAAATGTCAAATCATCATTTCAGTAAACAGAGATCTGAAGTGTTGGCGAGAAAACATGGAGGTCCCTCGTGAAAGAGTTTGGCCACTGACAAAGTTAATGTTTTGCCAAGTGTATTCTTGTTTCAGTCTTTCATAAGCATTGCAGATGAAGTAGAGAATGTTGTTAACATTTATGTGGAATAAAGAGTGATGGATAGAGTACATACTTAGTGCAGTTCTATTAAACTGAGTTGCCAAACCATTTCAAATATATTATGGTATCATTATTACTGTGTGGTAGAACTGTAGTGCATGTGGAGTGCTCTGCTCCAGCCAAATATTTTGTGCTTATCGAAAGAAAAAAATGTAGAGGTATTTGTGTACCATTAGAATGCTGTGAATCAATGCAAATAAAATTTTCCCCTTAGAAAATTTGATATGTCCTTTTGTAAAGACTAATTGATTCATGAATCTGTCATAGAATCTTGAAACCTCTCCAGATACTGGAAGTGCTAGAGGGCAGCACATAACCAGGTATTATAAAGTGCTAGATACTACCCTTTGATAAGTCTCATGGGCATTTTTAGAAGAAATTAAGAATTATTTTTTCATCTGCTAGTGTACTATCAATATTCTAGACTATCAATATCTACAGACTACCAGCATGGTTTAAGTACTCTAAGTGGCCAGCAAAAGATGGGATAATAAACTACTATTTTAGTTCTCAAAGCACATTTGCCATGAAAACCCTAACCTCTTCTCCATTTTTTCAATGTTAGCATTTGATAGGTGTGTCTGGTTTCATAGATGAGGTGCTACTTTCACTAAGATCAATTAAAAAAGGTCACCAGAAGGTATATCATCCGATCGGTGTAAAGAAGCTCACTTTCAAACATGGTACCACCTTGTTAAGCAAACTCAGTGATTGTATTACTGCATAGTGCTTGCTAAGCATTGATGAAGCTTGTTATTTTAATGATGGACGTTCTGGTTTTGATACTTAAATGACAATTACTGTTGCTTTGCATCATCCTTCTTCCACCCCAGCCAGGGCCCTACATGCTGCCTGAGCACTGGGACCCCTCTGGAGCGGAACAACTAGCTGTCCCTGTCCCCAGCCCCACTGACAAAAGTCAGGGGTAGGTCAGCAGCTGATCAGCCTAGAGACCCCATTGCCTAGCCCAGGCTTCCAGCACTATCCCACCTGGCCTGGCATCTTTGCCTCCAGCATAAGCTATTGGCATCATGCTGGCAGTGCAGCTAGATCTTGGATGGTCTTTTGGAATTTACAGACTTTGAATTTTGTCTTTTAAAAGCATAGCCTTGAAATAATACATTACAAAAAAATTGCCATTGCCTTTGCATGTTTCAGATTTATGTATGAAATTTCATAAGGTATCTAGCTTTATAAGCTTGCTTTCTAAGAGCAAGCGTATCATGACCACCCCCAGAGAAAGAAAAGATGGGTTACAGTTGTAGGCGACTCCCTTCTGAGAGGAACAGAGGGTCCAATATGCCAGAGAGACCCTTCTCTTAGGGCAGTCTGCTGCCTCCCTGGGGCCCAGGTTAAGGACATCACTAGGAACCTCCCTAGCCTGGTGCAGCCCTTGGACTGTTACCCACTACTGCTCTTCAGTGTGGGTGGCGATGAGGCTGCAACTTGTAGTCCAAGCGTGATCAAAAGAGACTTCAGGGCCTTTGGACGGTTGCTAAGGGAACCTGGAGCACAGGTGGTTTTTTCCTCTGTCATTCCAGTCGTGGGCAGCGACACTGGAAGAAACAGACAGGCCCAGTCTATTCGTGCATTGCTCCATGACTGGTGTCACTGCCACAGTTTTGGGTTTTTTGATAGTGGGATGGCCTACACGGCACCAGTCTTGCTGGCATCAGATGGGATTCACCTTTCTCAAAGGGGGAAGTGCGTCTTTGCTTGCAAGATCACGGGGCTTATTGACAGGGCTTTAAACTAGACTCAAAGCAGGACAGGGATAATATCAGGCTTACCCACAAGATGTGAGATGACATGCCAAGGATAGAGGGATAGGGGGGCTAGAAAGGGCCCTCAACCTGTTGCTCTAAGATCTGCTGGCTACACTGCAGCACACTGAAGTCTTATGGAGAATAGCCAGGGGCTCCTGATGTAATAGGAGCCAACAGGGAAACACCAGCAAAAGACCTCAAAGGAACGAAGGGCTGTTCCTCTAAGAGGGTAACATGGCTGATAGCCCAGCTGAAGTGCCTCTACACTAATGCACGCAGCATGGGCAACAAACAGGAGGAGTTGGAAGCCACCGTGCTGCTAGAAAGCTATGACCTGGTTGCCATCACTGAAATTTGGTAGTACAAATCCCATGACTGGATGGTGGCTATCAGTGGCTACAGGTTGTTCAGAAGGGACAGGCAAGGAATGAAAGGCAGAAGCCTACATCTACATCAAGAAATGGATAGAGTGTGAAGAGCTGTCTCTGAAGAATAGCCACAAGCAGGTCAAAAGCTTATGGGTAAGAATCATTGACCAAGGCAACAAAGGGAACCTTGTGGTTGGTGCCTACTACAGGCTGCCTGATGAAGGGGAGTCTATTGATGAATCCTCCTTACTCCAGCTACAGGAGGCATCACACTCGCAGGCTCTCGTCCTGCTGGGGTACTTCAACCACCCTGACATCTGCTGGAAAAGTAGCAGAGCAAGCTGCAGGCAATCCAGGAGACCCCTGGAGTGCATGGCGGGTAACTTCCTGTGCCAGGCAATAGACAGCCCTGCCAGAGGGGATGCCATACTGGACCTGTTGGTTACCAACACGTATGAGCTAATTGATGACACCAAGACTGGAGGCAGCCTGTGCTGCATTGGTCATGCACTGGTGGAGTTTGCAGCCCTGAGGGATATGGGGCAGGCAAAGAGTAAAGTCAGGACCCTGAATTTGAGGAAAGCAAACTTCCAGCTCTTCAGGGGGTTAGTCAATAGGACCCCGTGGCAAACTGCCCTCAAGGACAAGGGAACAGAACAGAGCTGGCAGATCACTAAGGACACTTTCCATAGAGTGTGAGAGCTCTTGATCCCAGGTGTAAGAAATCAGGAAAGGAAAGCAAGAGACCAGCATGGCTGAGTGGAGACCTGCTGGGTGAACTAAAGGGCAAGAAGGAAATGCACAGGCAGTGGAAGCAGGGACAGGTATCCTGGGATGAGTACAGGGATGCTGCCTGGTTGTGTAGGGATGGGGTCAAGAAGGCCAAGGTGCAGCTGGAGCTGAACTTGCAAGGGATGCAAAGAGTAATAAGAAGGGCTTCTACAGGTATGTCAGCCAGAAGGAGAAGGTCAGAGAAAGCAAACCTCCCCCCTGCCCTGATGAAGAAGACTGCCTTAGTTTTCACTGGCAGTTTCTCTTCCCACACCTCTTGAGTGGATGGACTGCAAGGCGGGAACTGTTCCCCACAACATCCTTCTCTCTTAAATTGGAGAGAGATTAATTTGATGGGTGGACTGTTGGGTGGATCAGGAATTGGTTGGATGGTCACATGCAGAGGGGAGTGGTTAACAGCTAAATGTCCAGATGGAGATCGGTGACGAGTGGTGTCCCTCAGGGTTCCATATTGGGACCAGTACTCTGTAATGTCTTCATCAATGACACAGTGGGATCGAGTGCATCCTCAGCAAGTTTGCTGGCAGCACCAAGCTGAGTGGTGCTATCGACACACCTTAGGGATGGGTTGCCATCCAGAGGGACCTGGACAAGCTCAAGGAATGGGCCCGGGTGAACCTCATGAGGTTTAATAAGGCCAAGTGCAGGGTCCTGCACCTGGGTCAGGGCAACCCCTGGTATCAGTACAGGCTAGGGGATGAAGGGATTGAAAGCAGCCCTGCTGAGAAGGACTTGGGGCTAGTGGTGGATGAAAAGCTGAACATGAGCTGGCAATGTGCGGTCACAGCCCACAAGGCCAACTGTATCCTGGGCTGCATCCAAAGCAGCATGGCCAGCAGGTCAAGGGAGGGGATTCTGCCCCTCTACTCGACTCTTGTGAGACCCCACCTGGAGTCCTGCATCCAGCTCTGGAGACCTCAGCACAGGAAAGCCGTGGACCTGTTGGAGAGGGTCCAGAGGAGGATGACAAAAATGACCAGAGGAATGGAATACCTCTTCTATGAGGACAGGCTGAGAGATTTGGGGTTCAGGGTTCTGCAGCATTCAGCCTGGAGCAGAATGCTCTGGGGAGACCTTATTGCAGCCTTTCAATGCTTAAAGGGGGCTTCTAAGAAAGATGGGGACAGACTTTTTAGCGGGGCCTGTAGTGATAGGACAAGGAGTAATTGTTTTAAGCTAAAGTGTAGTTTTAGACTAGATTTTTATCTAGAAAAATTTTTCACAGTGAGGGTGGTGAACCACTGGCACAGGTTGCCCAGAGAGTTGGTAGATTCCCCAACCCTGGAAACGTTCAAGGTCATGTTGGGTGGGGCTCTGAGCAACCTGTTCTAATTGAAGATGTCCCTGCCCATTGCAGGGGGCTTGGACTAGACACCGTTCAAAGGTCCCTTCCAACCCAAAGACTCTATGATTCTATGATTTTTTATAAAGGACTTCTTTTAAAAATTCCTATCACAGATAGTTATCTTTCAATACATCTATTATAAATATAATGTTACTTAAGGTGGTATGCCATGAATAAGTACTTCCCCTTGTTTCAAGACGTGTGCAGTTTTTAATTTGAGTCTGAGTGATGAAAACATCTCTCCTCTCCCTCCTCTGTAAATATGTATGTGTATGTATATGTTATTTTTATATTGGCTTGTTATATTTATATTTATATTGGATAATTCCATATTGCCCAAAGTGCCATATAGTGCCACTCATGCTTTTGAATTCCAGAGACTGTCTCATGCATGCTGGAATTTTTATACTGAAGGTTTTGGGCTGAGCTACATTACAGGATCGAGGTCACCAAGTTCTATTCTATCGGTGTTTCTGAAGAAGCATTTCCTGCAGGAATTCTGTGGCAGCACTGCCCTGGTTTGTCCTGCCACAGCATTTTCAGTTGTTCCACTCTGCATATTAACTTACAGTTTAACTTCTAGTAGTTGTTTAATTATTTTTGTATAGTTCTTTAAGATTCTCCTGTGGATTAAGGAAGATTCAGGGAAAAGAGATACTAAGGTCCAACTATTCATTTTAAGCCCTGGAATTCACCAGATGGTTTCACCGGTAATAATATTTTCACATTTACATCACAGTAAGTAATTGCCATTACATATTTCATTGAAACAGGTCCTCTTTCTTTGAAACATTAGTGCCAAAATACCCAATTTTATTATCTATATATTTTAGAAGTCATTTGTCATCCTCTACTCTTCTAAGCCACAACGCTGTATCTGTGGTTTACAGTATCTTAATTCATATCCTCATTGCTGAAAAAAAGCTTTATTTCTTATAATCCTTCTCACCTTTATTATATATAGTATGAAGAATATAAAGTCATAATCATGTAATGAAATCTTAATTTCTGCTTCCGATAAGTAAATTCCTCCAGCTTCTTCTGTGTCCCCACTCATTGTCCTAAATGGCTCTATAATTAAAACAAGTGGTAAGTATGGTAAGAAATGCCCCAGTCTTTTTCTTCTGTATAATGTTATTGTTTCTGGTTCTTGCTACTGTTTTCTAAACCACCGAAGAGGCATTACTTTAAGTTCATTTCTGAAAGTGTTCCCCAAAACAGCTTTCTTTTATATTCTGAATAAAAAAGGATATGCTGTCAATTTCAAGTACTTTTCCTTTTTCTTAGTTAAAGTAATAGGTCTCTCCGATAGTAGTTCCAGAATTCTTTCTCTCATGTAAATATTTTTCTTGCATACGGGCCTTCTTTCTTTTCTAAAGCTAGTTTACTTTTAGTAAACATTAGTTATGATCATTTTTTTATCTGAATGTCAACATTTTGATGAAAATGTTTCTTTAAAATATTCCTTAAAGGAAAAATGCTTACAGATTGTTGTATCTAAGAAATCTTCACCTGATTTGTTTATCAAAGCTGTGGTTGTCTTATGGAAGAAGCCTACTAAGGATGTCATTGCATTTCAAGACCAGAGTCCATATATTTACGTACATTAAAAGACAGTATCTAAAGATGTAGCCATCCGATTTGAGGATACTTCTGTGGTTTTTAATTATGAGATTCGTCTATTTCTTTTCTGTTATTGGATCCTCTATTCCCTCTCTTTTATTACATATCAAAACAGGCATTTCCAGGCTCTGAAGTATGCTGGCTTCCAGACCTCTAGTCTCTGCAGGGATATATTTGAAAAATACCATTAAACTATGTTAATTCCTGTGTATCTTGGGGCGGGAGCTTAAGGCTTGGCAAATGGTAAGAGGTCAGGGAAGGTCTGGCTCGTGCACATACTAAAATGTTTGAATATTGAACATATTTGAATGCTGGTCAGAAGTTTGGTACATTGTGACACTTTAAGTGAATTGCAGTTAAAATACAAATATATTCTAAAGGTCACCTATTAGTATATTAATAGTGTCACTAAAATTATTAGGCAGAAAATGTCAGTTTCATCTGTAAATTTTTGGGATATGCCTCATTTGAAATTATCTCATATTAGAAATAAAAAATCCACTTTATCACTTCAAGATTCTTTGTTCTTCATGTAGCTGTGTGGTTTGCATTGTATAAAACGATATTGCTTTTCCAGCCATTTATTGATTTAAGTGAAATTTTAGACTTGCAGAGTATACAAAGTACTTATTTTGTAGTAGGATGTTTTTATGAAACCTAACCACATTAGTTTGTTATTTTGTGTGCAACAAGCAAGTTGGGAATGAAGTGAGATTTGTTTGTCTAATGTTTGGCAAGAAAGCAGTATAATGTGCTGGTTTGGCATATTTGGAACATAAAGAGTAAAACAAATTTTAAAGCTATTAGTGTTAAAAAGTAATTCTCTTCATGTTAGTCTCTTAGATGAATCTCAGTTTTGTTAGAGGATCATTAGCTTCTGAGAGGGGACTGGCAGAAAGACAGGAATTCTGCATTAAATATTTCCTAAGGAATTGCCGTTATTCAGTCACAGTGTGTGTGTGTGCATTAATATCCCTTAAAAATATCACGTTCCTCCAAGTTTCAAGGAACAGGTGTATAGGTGAGAGACCATATTAGTGCCCCAAATGAGGGAAAACTTGCAGCATTAACTAAACTACATCATTAGGCAATGGAAAATTTATAAAGGGAGGATTATGAATGCCTCCGATTGTAGAGGAAGCTTTGGAGTTCATTTTTCTTTAAACGACTTGAAATCTATTGCTAATGTCAAAGCCAAAGGAAAGCTGGCTGCAGTGAGTTCTTCTAGTTCTGCAGTTAAGATAATGTGGTATCGGCTCTTTGTCTAACTCGGCATCCCATGTATTTCAACGCGAACACACCTAACAGAACTACAGAGAAGACACACAGCCTTCCCTGCACTTCATTCCCCTCCTGGCCGGTATCTTCCTGGTGTCACCCTCCTACTAGTCTTCTGCAGCCCTTGCAGTAGCTACCACCTGCGTGTTTCTGTACAACAGGAGGAGGATGCCCTGAACACCAAGGCTACTTTCCACACAGAAGCACAACCCAGCAGCGAACACTGGCCGAAGCATCCATTCCACTGCAGCTTCAGTCCTACCTACTTCTGTGTTTAGACATCTCCTGAGTGATACGAGCTTGACGTAGAAGGAGCAGCCAAGGCACGTATGAGGCCGTGTATGGAAGCTCCTGTGTCCTGTTAGTATTCTGTGAATCCTTATGTCTCTCATTACACCCGGTGATATTCTTACTGGTATTATTATTTATCCTGTAGAATTTACATTCTTCCTAAATGCCAGGAAAGCACTGTACTTTTTCCCTTTTTTTAAGAATATTGGACTTTAGGGTAAATATTCTGGATTGTCCAAATGGATCCTAAAGCCAGGACAGGTGAAACTGTTGAGGAGTGGCATTTGCAACAGCTTAGAGGTAAATGGGGTAAGAATGTGTGGCTAAAACAGAATTATTATTTCAAAATTCCAGTGATGAAGAACTAGATAATTTATAGTTCTGCGTGTGACCTGTGCATTTCCCTTCTGATTTCAAATATAGCTGTATGTCATGAACTCAGTTGAATATATATTAAGATGTAATATATATAATGTACAATGTATAGTGTATAAAATATATCAAATTATTTATCACACCAAAGCATTAATATTATATAATATTACTACACAACATTATTATTGTTATATTCTATACAACATTAAAACATTTTATAATAAAAATACACATTATTAGTAGTATTTAAAATATAATGTGTAATATATAATATCAATATAGAAATCTCTTGCAAGAGTTTTAAAATGAAAAACAACAGAAGTAAACAATAGTTTAAATCTCATATTATGTATATTTATATATCATGCCAATTTTCAAAGTTTACAAAGTATAATCATACTATTTCCAGTCCAAGCAATAAGAGCTGTTTGGTCAATGCCTGATGCAAGCTAGAAAACATTCTGAAAGAGTTTTAAAATGCATTTACACAACACTGTACAGCAAGAGAAAATCTCTTTATGGTGTCCTAAATGCCTATTTTCATTCCTTTTTCTAAGTTGAAACCAAGTATCATATATTGGAAATATTAAAGCTGTTAGGCACTAAACTGGAAAAAAACCAAAACAACACAGAAAGCTTTGCTTTAATTTATTAAATGCAGTGTATGTAATTGCTTGTATCAGCCAATCTGGTTGTCACATCCATCATATTGGTCAACAGAAATAACATGCCACTGCATTAATACATCAGATGTGGAACAACTGAAAGATAGCACTTTCATATACTTTCCTGTTCTGTAAGAGCATCCAGTAAGTACTGCCTGATAGAGCAAGCATTTAAGAGAGGAATTACGTTGCAGGTACAGATGATGTATATACTGAATACCTGTGAATTTGAAAGGCTTTTCTGCTCAGCTGACAAACCTTTGGCCTCCCATGCTGGAAATACGGTGTCTAACTTCCCCTCTTCCTGGGATGTTACTCAGCAAGTTTATTTGTAAAGGAAGGCACGTTAGTACTTTCTAGAAGACTTAAAAACTATGAAGTGGACAAATCATTAGAGATCACCATCAGAAATTATGCTAGAGCTCATGGCTTTCACTATTGTACTTCTGTTCCATAACTATGGGCATGTTACAGTCTTTGTTGGTGCTGACCAGTAAGAACTCCGAGTCTGGGTAATTATACAACAAAGATGATCTTATGAAGAGGTGAGTTGGTGAGTGGAGAAGAAGTCTCTATAGATTTCTCAGCCTGACTTCTCACCAGGTTGATTCTCAGAAGTAAGCTGTGGCTCCCACAAGGCTTGCTTTGGACAATTTTCCTATCTTCAGAATATTTTTAAATATTGACAGAATATTCTAAAGTGTTCGCAAAAAGAGGTCAAACCAATGCTGGTTAATAAGAAACCCACCTTCTAAGCCTAATGAGCAAGACAATGTTAACTGGAAAAGAGTTCTGACTAGCTGTTTAAGTCTAAGAGCAAACACGTTTCAAAATAGCCAACTGAGAAAGTTACTAACACTGTGCTAATTTGAATGGGTAGTTATCAATAAATAAAAGGACATAGTTAAACCAAATTCTCAAAGATGCCATAAAATACTGAGAAGAGAGAAAGAATTACTGATACTTTCTCCACTGTATCAGGTGATGCCTTGTGTAAGTGAAACTATATGTTGCCTGTAACTTACTCTTAAGTTGTTATTTTTGAAGCAGAAATTACTATATAGAGTACTTACTTCATGCTCTGATTAATAAAGCCTTTTTCCTACTTGCCAGGGAGGAAGAAAGGCACTCAATATGATAATAATAAAAAGCCAATTCATGTAGAAATGGACAGATGAGAGAAAAGGGAAAAAGTCATTGGTTTAAAGGACCTCTTTTCTGAGGAACACACATAACTTTGTGAAGAATAAACATCTATTTCAGTTATTATACAGCTCATTCCACAACCTCTGGCATGCTTTAGAGGTCAGACCTGTGTAAACAAAACACACTTTGTCTTCAGTGACAGACTGGAATAATTGAACTTGACTTTTTAACAATTTCCTTTAATACTGCACTAAAATTGTGCAACATGAATCTATGTATTCAGCAACATTTCCTCCAGACTTCTTGAAAAAAGATGGGAAGCTACAACTTCTGAAACTGATGGATCAAATGAAAGAAAGATTAAGATACCAAATATTCATAAGTGAAAATGAAAATAATCCAACCCTAAGTGATTAAAGCTGAACGACACACTTTACACTTAAATGAAACATCCTTTATTTGTATGAATACTCAACTAAGACAGAAGAACTACTGAAATGATGAAAAGGTTCTCACACAAATAAAGTATGACAAGTCAGGCCCTTAGTCTGAACCTTCAGCCATTTAGGAGGAGAAGGGAAATCACAATGCAGATCACTTTTCCATATTTTAAGGTGGACTGGGCAACAAAATACATTAAAATCTAATGTAAAACCACAATGTGACTCATGAGTAAATAAACATCATTTATTGTTTATCCACTCTTTGAAGGTGGAGAAAACAAAGTTTTTCAATGCAAAATCTTAATCAATTAAATGAAAAAACATATCATATCAGTAGTCATTATATTTTAAATATTACTAAGTATTACTAAATAATTCTTAGCATTACTAAAAGAATATTTTAAGAGAATAAATTCACTACGGAATTTAAAAGGCTAATGTTATACATGAAGAATAAACTTTGAATTAAATTATTTTACAAACTCTAACATTGAAAGAAAATGTATAAATGCAAAACGCAGTTGAAACAACTTGTTTAAACATCAGTGGTCTTTTTTGTTTCATCCAAGTTATTACACCATTGTGATATATCTTGAGAACCAAGGAAGCAAAACAGATGAACACATTAATGTAAAAGACAGTTGACTGGGTTGAATTAAATTTCAAGAAAAAAATAAACATACAAATTTTTTAATGTATTAAGATAAAAAAAAAATTTAATTGTCCCGTTCTACCTGCTCGAACAGAGAAGATTCTGTACAAAGAATCTCAAGATTACTAGGAAAACAAACTTAGTGTCCCTTTATTAAACTAGGAAAAGTCAACTTTTGGATTGTATCCCCATCTATGTTAGTGCAGAATAACTTCTGACAGTAACAGAATTTGTGAGGCTGCCTCCTTATATTGATCTTTTGATATAATGGACATAAAAGTAGAAAAGAAGAGTTTCAATTTTGTATTACCATCCAAATATTGCAGAGATGTGGGTACATGTTGCATTTAGCTTCTATTGCTAATTGGTAGTGAAAGCCTTTCGAATCATTATATTGTATTATTGGTATTTTGGGGGCTACTAAAAACATGACATTAAAAAGAAATGCATGAGAGTGCATTAGAGGAATTGTCTCTCTCCTCAGTTTCTTTGGTCTGTGTTTTTAAGGCTTTGGGTGGATTAGGTGTTGTTTTAATACAGGTTTGTGGCGGTCCATTTCTCCCCCTGCCCCCGTCCTTGCTTGATAAGCCTTGGCCTTGGAGCAGAGAGTTTGGCGGTCAAGGGCCCCTTGACTGTACCAAGCATTTTTGCATAGATGGGAATAACTCATCCCCAGGCAGCCTTGTAATATATCTTATCTACCTGTGACTCGAGTGGACCAGTACCAGCGTCACTGGGATGTTGAATTCTAGCAATTACCAACAAATGATTTGTGGCAAGGGTGGACATTTACTGATGCCTAAAGTCAATCATCTTGCAATCCTATAAGTAGTCGTCCCAAGTCAAAACGTTTGAGCTCTTCCGGGCCACAGCAGGCTGCAACTAGCAACTACCTCTTGGAGTCCGTGAACCCTCAAGTTCGCGATCAACTCAGAAGCTCGTCTGATCACCTGTTAAGTGATGCAAAGAATTCGTTGTGAGTATTTGACTGGATTTGAGGGGTGTGTTTAAAGGTACCTTTGTACATACCTGTCTGTTTTCCCTATATCTCTTTATGTGTCTCATCTTAGCATGTTGCTATGATTTAATACTATGATTTATCTCAGTATCATTAATCTTAGTAAGTTTTAGGCTAATTATGTTACTAAATTTTATATGATTTGATATTGTGATTTATCTCAATAGTGTTAGTGAATTTGATTGCTGTTATTTTAAAGTTACACCAAGCACTACACCAGAATCCCCAATACCCTATTCCTTTAGCCATAAACTGTTGACCAAGTCTGGGACTAGGAGTGGATTCAGCTGCACCTAGACTCCTCTCTGAGAAGGAGTTTATAAAGCAAAGGAGTCCACTGTGAACCTCATGACTCAACAGGAGGGCATTCCTTTACTTTCATTACCTAACCTTAGCCATAAACTGTTGACCAAGTCTGGGACTAAGGGTGGACTTCGGTCCACTCTGAACCTTGTGACTCAGCAGGAGGGTCTCCCTCATTTTCTTTCCCTTTCCACATCCTTAGACATAAACCATTGACCAAGTCTGGGACTAGGGGTGGATTTCAGTCCACTCTGAACCTGGTCTCCCCTACTTTCACTCATCAATATACATGTAAGCCACATTAACCTGATTCAATCCACAAGCAAATCATTCCAATCTAGTTGTAACTTGCTGTGTCTCTGTATAACTTTTTCATGTTAAGTAAGTGACAGAGTGAACCTTGCCATCGAATTCTCTTAAATCGTACCCTTTTACAAATTTATATTAAAATCATTCTTTGGTGGTGATTCTTTAAGCGTCCCAACCACTCATTCATGAAAAAGTTTAATAATCAAGATCTGTATTACGGCAGTCTGTTATTTACTTTATTATTTAATTCCTCTCTATGCTCCAGAACAAAAGCTTGCCTTAAAGACAATCAGATTTAAATAACAGCAACAGAGAGATTTTAATATCTATTCTAATTTTATATCTTGCAGGTAACACTTTAATTACATTTTAAAGCTTTTCTGTTGCAACCATGAGAAACTAAAAATTTAAAGTTGATTTTCCCATGTGCCCATTTTCATCTAGCGGTTGAGGTTATTGTAGTTCATATTAAATCCTAATTTCTGTTGCTTCATATCACTTCTTCAACTAAATAATTGTTCAATTTAGAAAAGAAATTCTATGCTACTTTGTATCACTTATATACTTATAACAACAAAAATACAAATCAGGTGGCTCCAAACATGTTGACAAATGAAAGATATAGCATCCAATACTAATTACAATAAATGGCTAAACTGAAAATTACTAACGTAAGTATCTCATCACTCATTTTGACTTGCCTGTCTTGTTTAGATGGAGATGTCTCACAGCTTTGCTGTAATATAACTTTAATAACATCTCTATTAAGTAGATGCCTGTTGAACAGACAAGCATTACTTAAATAATGACACTTCAGTAGTGAATTAACTTTCTCCTGTGCAATTAAGTAGCCATTCATTACATTCATCAGCTTACTAAATTGTCTTTCAGTATCTTCATTATTACTTATTAGCCACCCACATTAATTGCTCAGGCAGATCATACAGTGACTCCTTTCCAGGGCTAGGGTTGAGTCCTTTACATACGGTACGTATATATGATACCAGAGAGGAGGGAGAGGATAGTGATAACTACTCAAAAATCCCAGGATAGGTATCTTTTAGTGTTATGAAGGATATAGGTATTAACTTGGCTGGTAGAGTATTAAAATGTTAGGCTATTATACTGGTGTTCTGTATACACAACTGCCTTACTCACTTTGCATGTAGGTCTACATGTTCCCTTCAGATTTAAGTTACATTCAGATTAATTTTATTTTGCAGTGTTTGTTTTAGGATGCAGAACAGGGACAATAGGACAAAAAGTGTATCATGGTTTCTTCAAATTCTTCTATGTCACTTAGTATAAGTGTGTGTTTTCTAAAACGTGACAATCACAAAATGACAATTGTTAAAGGTCAGGTATAATCATGAGTTCATTGATTTAGATCTCCCATGTAACATGGGCCATAAAGCTTTATATGGTTAATCTAGGCTTGAGCCAAACAAGTGGAGTCTGCTGAAAGAAATAAACATTTGGTCCTCATCTGAATATGCTTTTTTGTTCCAATGACGAACCACTTTAATTTTTATCAATAAGTAGCTTATTTTGTATTTTATGGCTTTAGTTTCAAATCATTGCTATTGTGTTTGTCTTGGATGACTTCCTTCTTTGTTAACTTCTATTTTGCCCCTATGAGATACAAGTATGTACTAATAAAGTCATCTTTCATCTTTCTTTTAATAAACCAGTCAAATTGAACTGATAAAGTTATAAGTTTCTATAAGGCTTTCTTTCTTTTCCAAGTTGTGAAAAAGGTTTTTTTGGTCTTTTTCATACCCTTTCCAGTTAATCAGTATTTTTTTATAATGATAGCAGAACTACATTATAGTCCTGTAACTACTACTACTTTCTTGGAACATAGCCTAAAGGTCCACAGAACTTACCATTTTCATGCTAGTTATATAACAAATTATTTGCCTTCTCTGTCTCTGTTTTCCTTTGCTCATGGGACTAGAATGCTTTCCAGTAAATTTACCTGCCTTTCTTCTTGTTTTCAAGGTTCCTGAAGTCTACAATGACTTGCGTATTCTAACAGGTCTTCAGGTCAAATACATACCATGAGGAGAAACTTGCCTTACAGCTCCAAAACCTTGCCCAGTTTTTAATTTCTTCTTGGATGGGATTCATTTGACTAAATGAACCTGTCTTTTACAATGTATCCCTCCACATCTGATCTACTTATCGAAGACACTGTTTGTAGCTAATAGGAAGAAAGAAATCGAAATCGAAATCGGAATAGAGTGTGATACATCTGACCAAGCATAGGTGTCTACTTTAGAATGAAATTCTTTGATCTCCAGTAACAAATCCTATTCCTTATATTTCTGTTCCATCTTAAGTGTCATTGATACCTTTGCCATTCTTCCTGATAAGAAATAATTGCTGATGATTACTAGGCTTTTTCTAGAACACTTTACAGATCTTCTGGGGTAACAATGGAAATCTGCAAATCTGCCTTAAAATTAAGAATAATATCTGTTTTAAATTTTTGTGTCCTTTTGCTGGTGCTGAGGTTTTTTCCAAAACCACTTAAACAAAAATTACTGCTGTCTCAGGGATAGATTTTCTTTTTAATATTTTGTTATTTGGTAGCTGTCTCATTTGCTGCAAAACTGTTTCCAAAAGCATCATCATTTGGCACACACTTCTGTGCATTGAGCATCTTTCTGCAGGGTATTTTAAAATTAGGTAGTATCTTTCCAAATGTTTAGCCAGGCTGAGCAAAGAATAGCTGTTTGTTTAGTCCCTTGCTATTCAAATACAAATATGAAAAATATGTTCATATACTCTTATCAGTGAAAGCATTCATGCATTTTTGATTTCTGAATTATATAGTGGCTACTGTTTTTCAGGATTTACAATAGGGAGATACTAAGGGTGGTGAAAGTAGCAATATTCTCCTTGTTAAATAGAAATACATTTTTCCAAAGCTAGCTTCCATTCCTAAAGAGATCAGTAATTGTTATTACATGCATTTATATGAAGCAAATTACTACAGTATGTCTGGTAATTTTAAGATAAGTTAAAACAAGAAACAAAGAAACAATTTGGCAGAGAATTTGCACAATCGAGTTCACAGAATCATTAAGGTTGGAAAAAACTTCTAAGATCATCAAGTCCAACCATCAACCCAACACAACCACGCCCACTAAACCATGTCGTGAAGTGCCACATCCACACGATTTTTGAACACTTCCAGTGATGGTGACTCCACAGCCTCCCTGGACAGCCTGTTCCAATATTTGATCACTCTCTCAGTGAAGAAATTTTTCCTAATATCCAATCTAAACCTCCCCTGGTGCAACTTGAGGCCATTTCCTCTCATCCTGTTGCTAGTTACTTGGGAGAAGAAACCAAAACTCACCTCGCCACAACCCCTTTTCAGGTAGTTGTAGAGAGCAATGAGGTCTCCTCTCAGCCTCCTCTTCTGCAGACTAAACAACCCCAGTTCTCTCAGCCGCTCCTCATAAGTCTTGTGCTCCAGACCCCTCACCAGCTTTGTTGCCCTTCTCTCAACCTGCTCCAGTAACTCCATTTCCTTCTTGTAGTGAGGGGCCCAAAACTGAACACAGGATTCAAGGTGCGGCCTCCCCAGTGCTGATTACAGGGGCACGGTCACTTCCCTACTCCTGCTGGCCACACTAGTTCTGATACAGACCAGGATGCTGTTGGCCTTCTTGGCCACCTGGGCACACTGCCGGCTCATGTTCAGCCGGCTGTCAACCAGCACCCCCAGGTCCCTTTCCGCCGGGCTGCTCTCCAGCCACTCCTCCCCAAGCCTGTAGCGTTGCATGGGGTTGTTGTGGCCAAAGTGCAGGACCCTGCACTTGGCCGTGTTAAACCTCATACAGTTGACCTCAGCCCATCCATCCAGCCTGTCCAGATCCCTCTGCAGAACCTACCCTTATTTCCTTCCCTTAATTATTCAGTTAAGTAAGAAAAGCAAAATAACCTCATATTTCTCCTTTTAGGCAACAGCTTAAATGGGATCCTGCCACTTATTGAACCATGTATAATTAGTTGTAAAAGCTTGGACAATAGGATTTAGCTTTCACCTCTTTTTAAGTAGGACAAAATTATGCTTACGCACAATTTGTCAGAAGTGAATTGCAGAAGGGTGGTCCTGGAAGAGCAGAAATGAGCTTCATCCTCCAAGAAACACATCTGAGAATTTTAGATTAGTGCAAGTTAAACAGTAGGATGGAAGAGACAGGGAAATTTAAATATGTGTCACATGGGCCTCTTAAGTTCTTGCAAAATATAACCAGCTCCTTGAATTTCACATTTTGTGACAACAAAGAGCGCAATGTTAATTTCAGTGATTTGTTTGGAGGCCGTGTTTTAAAATTAATAGCCAAAACTTCTGAGTGCTTTTTACTCTCCCAGATAAAGCTGCTAAAATAGTTTAGCTAGCTTATTCCACACTTTCATAATCTAGGTCCTGGCATAATCTAAATTTTTGCTATTAACTGAGAGAAGAGGTCTCTTTTCACTGCAGGTTGATTAGTTCTAGCCTCAATTTAGTTACCATTTTAATATAAAAATAGATGTCTGGTAATCTATAAGAAATTTCTGGAAACTGAGTTCTGCACAGAATTACCAACACTATTAGCAGTTGGGGTTGTTACCAAAAATCTTCACAAGCCCCATTTTGACAACGGTTTGATTTTCCCTGTGCAAAATGGCATAAATTATTTATTGATATTTTTCCCGTATCCAAGTATTCATCAGCTTTCCTCAAATGAAAGTTGCAGTTTCATTAATTCTTTCCAGTTCTATATAAAAAGCCTTGTGCACTTTCCAGTTGGATCTGATAAGCACAAACCAGGGGGTTTTCAGGCTGTCTGCCTCTCAGTGAAGTAGACCATGCCGTTACTAGTACTTCCCTTGGAAATCTCAGAGGAAAGTATGAAATCCAAATAAAGATGTTTATATCCAGATGTATTTATGAGGCATGAGTAACATGAATAATGTTGCTTATTCTATGCTGTCCACATAGGCTTCTTTAAGAAAACTGGAAATACTATGACAAGGTAGCCCTAAACTATGCTTAGTAGTATATGCACAGGGAACACATGATTGCTAAATCTAGCAAATAAAGATAGAAAAATGGATGCTAAAGCTGAATTACATAAATTCATGTTCAAATACACTGAATTTTAAGAAGAGTAATCAGATTCTGTGTCAAATTAATACATCATTTGTCAATACAGTGAGGATACCCTGTTCTCCTAAGTGGTAGTCGCAGTACAGAATACTTTTCATCTGAAATAGGAGTCAATGCATATTCTATGACTTGGTCTATGAAGGGGATCAGATGAGGAAACATGAGTTCATTCTACAAATGTCTAAATTGTGTATGTGGTACTCAGGCCATGCTGGTATGACTAGGTTGTTGAACAATGACTGGGATACCTATAAGATAATTACTTTGGAAGGGAGGAAGGACAATAGCTTAAATGGAGCCACCAATGAAAAAAAAAACCAATCCAACAAAACCAAAGATTTACAGCTCAGCTCAATTAAACTAAAGAGTAGGTAGAAGGCCACATTAAATCTCCATTTCATGATAAAAAGACTAATGGGGGCCATATAAGTAATTATTTTAATTAAACATCTGAGTCTACATGATGCTAAAATAGTAATATATATAAGGAATTACTGGTTTATTAAGTTTTCACAGCTGTCTACATAGTCACTGGAGAGCTACTGTTAGCAGTACTCCACTATTAGTGTATATTTTCACTGCTAATATCCTGTTTTAAACCCTCACTTAATGAGATTAAATTTCTGAAAAATATGAAGAATATAGTTTAAAAGTAAGTTCGTGAAACTAGTAGTTGGAATTGTTTCTCAAGGTTAGCACTGTTCTGTAATATTTCTCAGTGTCCAATGTCTGAACTAAGTTCTGCAGTGTTAGCTTTTTTCCATACATTGTTGTTCTAAATCATTAAAAACTGTAAAGTGCATAGTATTAAATATCACACACCTTACCTTAAGGTAGCAGATGTTGAGTTTGAAGTAGCTATCAAAATTCATCATCCCATTATTTCCCACTGGTTCTGCAAGCTTCATTTACCTTCTTGTCTGATACATTTTGGGTACCCAAAGAAGAAACCCAGTCCAGCCCAGAAGCCCAAACTTGCCTGGTTTTGTGACCTCATTGTGCTTCAGTGTCCTGGTGCAACTCCATCTTTGTCATTTGTTGCGTTAAGTGTATTGCAATTTTTTGCTTCACAAAAGCTAATCACACATCATAGGCAAGCTTGTATATGCAAAAGCTAGTTATATGTTCATAAGCCACAGTTTATGTATTGCTCTATGTACTACTGTATTATGGCATAACTCAGCCTTCCCTTAGGCTGCTCTTGCTCCACGTAGTAAAGACACAGGATGCCAGCTGTGCTCTGAACCTTGTTACTAAGAATATATCAAGTGGGTCAGTCAGGATGCAAAGCCAAAAAAAGGAACCACTGCAAAACCACTGTTTTGTGGTAGCTGACCTGTGCTCAGAGAAGCAGCCTGCGACCTGAAATACGTTTCGCTGTAGCACTGCAGATTCGCTGCTTCTGGCTTATTGCTCCCTGGGTGACAGGGTAGGTATGTCCCACGGTCTCTCTGCATGAAACAGCCATTTTTGGTAGATTTAAAGATTCACTTAAAGTCACATTCAGCTCCTGCAGGCTGGACTGGTTTTGCTTAGTATGGTGTCTTTACCTACCAAGTGTGTAATTAGTGGTGACAGAAGTTTCTAGAAACACCCCAAGGCAACCAGTGATAATGCTTTACTGTGTAAATCTGTCTCATTCTGTTTTTTCTACTTAAATTCCTGAATTATTAACATTGCATTAATAGAATCTATTTGGATCTTTCCATGTTAAGGGTTTCTCCTAAGAAAGAAGTGAATTTGGAAGTATAACACTGCATTAACTGGGGTTTTCTTCTGTTAGCATTCCACAACTGATTTAATATTTATGAGAAAATGTGATTCTTTTACATGGAAAGTGCTATATGTGTGTGAAGAAAGTTATTAAATTAACATAACCTAAATACCTAGTGTCATAATGTGTATAGTGAAAATTTTCAAGTAAAAAACCCTGAACTCATGCTATCTTTCCCATGCAGAATTTGCACTTTCATTACATGCTGTTTTCATTTACTGATGTGAAATAGTAGGATAAAATCTCAGAGATTGCTGAGTGTAGTGTCAAATACGTTACTTCAAATCAGTTCTTCACTTTCAACTATAAAAACCTGAACACCCATTGCAATACAGTGAATGGCTTATACACGGAATGGTACAAGGACCAACAAAAGGCTAATTTTATTTTGTTTGGTGTTTTGCAGTCTGCAAGACCTGTTACAGGTCATCTGCTGTGGCAGGGATTATGTACTTGCAGCATCAAACCTGTGAGCAAAATTGAACTGACATGATTCAGTACGAAGACACCTGAAGAAAGTGAGTATAGTGGATACAGGAATCTGCACTGGTCAATTTTCACAGTGAGCACAGATCATCACAAAATAACTGTATAAGCTGACACTCTAAATACTGGAAGGCTCCATCACAGAAAAGTTAGGTTCATCACATAAATGAAACAGAACAAAGGAACTTATCCATAGGATTTTGGAAAATTAATGGCAAGTAATTACTTAAAATTTCAGACTCCTTTGAAGTAAATATTATTCTCCATACCATAATTTTCTTCCTGACCACACAAGTATAACCTTCAGATAACATGCAGAAATGGCGATTTGAAAAAACGTGAAGTCTGCCATTGACTGCAGTTCCTGCAAAAGCTTTCCAGGCCACAACTTATGATAAAATAAGTTCCCCTTCTGAAACTTTTATTCATGCAAGCAATCCTCACTCACATAAATAACTACATTAAAGTTAATAAAATTGCTAATGAACATACACTCAAAGCCAGACCCCATGATATGGGTTATCTCAGATGATAAAAAGAGGTGTAGAATGAAAAAGATTAGTTTTTACATTGGATACTGTGAGTCTGTGTAACACACAGGTCTGTGAAGAGTTATGTTTAAAGCCTACACTGCTGCCTTTTAAAAAATCAAAAATCAGTTTTAGATAACTGTTAGAAGATTGAAATACAGATAATATTTTATGATAGAATCATAGAATCATTAAGGTTGGAAAAGACTTCTAAGATCGTCAAGTCCATAAGTCAGTGACAATACTCTCAGCAACCTCTGAGATTTTATCCTACTATTTCACATCAGTACATGAAGACAGTATGTAATGTAAGTGCAAATTCTGCATGGGAAAGATAGCATGAGTTCAGTTTTTTTTACTTGAAAATCTATAATTTCATGGTTGCTAAGCCCAAGATGTCCTCCCACCACCACATCTCCCACCAGTCCTTCTCTGGAAACAACAGGTCAAGTGAGGCTCCTCCCCTGGTGGGCTCACTTACCAACTGTGTCAGGGAGTTACCCTCCACACACTCCAGGAACCTTCTAGACTGTTTCCTCTCTGCCGTGTTATACTTCCAGCAGACATCCAGTAAGTTAAACTTCCCTACAAGAACAAGGGCCACTGATTGCGAGACTTCTGCTAGCTACTGGTAGAATGCTTCATCTGCCTCTTTGTCCTTGTTGGGTGGTCTATAACAGACTCCCAGCAGGATATCTGCCTTGTTGGCCTTCCACCCCATCCTTAGCCATAAGCACTCGACCTTGTCATCAGAGTCTTTGAGCTCCATACAATGAAAACACTCCATAACATACAGAGCCACCCCACCGCCTCTCCTTCTGTGCCAATCCCTTCTGAAGAGCTTAGAGCCATCCATTGCAGCACTCCAGTCATGAGTCATCCCACCATGTTTCTGTGATGGTGACTAAGTCATAGCTGTCCCGCTACACAACGGCTTCCAGCTCCTCCTGTTTGCTGCCCATGCTGCGTGCATTGGTGTAGAGGCACTTGAGCTGGGATCAAAAAAACCAGAATTCCACCAATGGCACCAATCTCTGAGCCACGTGTTAACCAGGTGTGTTTTCCTGTTCCTTTCAGTGTTCCTCCCTGCCACTGAAGGGATTGAGGAAAACACTCCTGTGCTCCTGATCTTTCAACCAATCACCCCAGTGCCCTGAAGCTCCTTTTGATCACTTTTGGACTTCCCTCCGCAACATTATATTTTGAACATAATCATCTGACTTAGGTCCCTATGTAAAGCAATGCTCATGTTTGCATTTATATATAAAGATCTTTCATAGTCCGCTTTTAAAAAATCATCACTGATAATCCCTCTTCTACATGGCAGTTAACCACGGAATGTGTGTGTGTCCCTATGGAAAATAAATAGACGTAATGTGTCATTTTTTCTTCATGATATTTAGGAATGGAAAAATTCTCAGAATATTAACAATTCAAATATTTTAATAGACTCAAGCTTTTCTTCCCTATGACTTCCTACTAAAAAAAAATTACACATAATGTAAACATAACACTGTTTACAACTTAATAGTGTCTGAGGCTACAGCTAATCTTGGCTTTTAATCATTAATTGCTTAGCTTGCAGAGAGCAAGAAATAACTCACAAAGCAATCCCAAACTACAAAGAAAATAATCAGATTCAGTGCAGGTCAGGTGAACGCCAGTGATGATGATGACTCCATCTCCCACAAGATCAGCTTCATTGAATATACTCTGGTCTCATAAGTGCATGTAAGTGCATATAATGCACAAGAAAGACATAGCCCTGTTGCAGTGGGTCCAGAGGAGGGCCACAAAAATGATCACAGGGATGAAACACCTCTTCTATGAGGACAGGCTGAGAGAGTTGGGGTTGTTCAGCCTGGAGAAGAGAAGGCTCCAGGGAGACCTTATTGCGGCCTTTCAGTCCTTAAATGGGGCTTCTAAGAAAGATGGGGAGAGACTTTTTATCAGGGCCTGTAGCAATAGGATGAGGGGTAATGGCTTTAAACTGAAAGAGGGCAGATTTACATTAGAAATAAAGAAGAGATTTTTCACAATGAGGGTGGTGAAACACTGGCAGAGGTTGCCCAGAGAAGTTGTGGATGCCCAATCCCTGGAAGTGTTCAAGGCCAGGTTGGGGCTTTGAGCAACCTGATCTAGTTGAAGATGACCCTGCCCATGGCAGGGGGGTTGGAACTAGATGATCTTTAAGGTCCCTTCTGACTCAAACCATTCTATGATTCTATTCTATGATAATAATATTTTGTCTGGAGAACAAAATATTAACAAGACACTGCATTGCCTCTGAAGTCCAATTATAAATAACCCACAGTAGTTCCTTATTCATGGCTTAATTGGTTAATGGTTAATGGTTAACCACGGTTAATTCATGGCTACCCCTGTTCTCCACAGAACATCTTTACAATTAATCTCAGTTTTTGTAGATGTATTCCTACATAAGACATAGAAGAGGAAACAAACAATTCCTTATCATTGCTTACCTTGGAGTGTAACAGGGAGTTGTTCAGTAATTTTGAGTGTTTGCTGGAAATTTCATGTGAAAACATCTACCTCTTGTGCCCAAAGTTGGAACTGCGACAGACAAGGCTAATTTTCATTAACTAATATAGACTAAAACTGAATATATATTTTTTCCCTCTGCCACCTAATAGAGCTCTTTATATTGTAAAGAGAATGTGGATCTATGGACAGTCCTTTTCTGTCTATGGATTTACAAATAAGGGCGCAGAGAGGGCTGGGTCTCCCACAGGACGAGGCCAGGCCAGGAAATCTGTCCATATAAAAGAAGCTTCAAAAGCACTGATTTCTAATGCAACTAAGTTAGATGCCAAAGCTAAATTTACTTCAAAAATCTCAAAGTAACTTGAGTGAAAAAAAAAAGTGCCTGATGAATATAAATTTTTATTTTGCTGCTTGGAGTTTTACAATTTTAATTTACTTTATATGGGTAGAAATGAATAAACAATATAAAAATCTTTAGAGAATTGGATTTGGTGTCTTTAACCTACGTGTTGTTGAGAGAATGGAAAGGTTTTCTATTATGTATTCCTCCAACACTTCTAAAACTGTGTTTTCTAGGTAATTTTATCTCTGAGTTCCCATTTTCTGTTCCATGCAGCTTTTGCACTACTTTTCCCCTTACTGCCATAGATGAGATTTTCATGTACTACTTCCACGTCACAATCTCAACTACAAGAATGTAAGAAAGGCCATATTGGGTCAAAACAGGAGGTCATCTCTTAGTCTCCTTTCTCCAAAGGAGAGTAAGAGTAGGGCAAAAATATTTTTGAGAGCTCCCCCAGATTTTCTCCGTGTTTGGCATCAAATTTTCTCTGCATTTCTGTCATATGGGAAGTTGAGTGCCACTCAGAGAGACTAAAAAAAGAGCAAACGATGTACAGGAACAAATTAAGATCAGTATTGAGAAAAGTCCAAAGTACGGGAGAAAGGATGTCCTTAGGTAGACAAACTATTCAGTTCCTATGTAGCTTAAAGCTTAAACCTATTGCTGTTTCAGGAAGCGTGAAAGTTCATATCTGTTTAGAAGTGTTTTGCTGCTGTACTCTGTTGCACTGTTTGTAACTGCCTACCCCTTAAAATGAGAGTGCCTGAATTTAGACACTTTAATTCATTAGCAAGGGCTTGGGTAAAAGTAGCATTCTTTTAGAGGTACTAAATGTGCTTAAATTAATTTTTGCTGAAAAAGATGTAAGTCCTCATCTTTTTTGAAAATCAAGCACTTAAGCAACTAGATGGGTAAAATGCAGATAAGAGGCAGAAAGTTGTCAGCCATCAGAAGCAAGTGTGAATGGGAACCTGAGGGAATATAGAAAGAGGACTTCTAGGGCCCCAGATTTGCTGAAAATGTGACTTGGGAAGTGTGCAGAAAGAAACTGCTATTTGGTCTTTCTTTTTTTTCAAGGAATAGGACATTGTATACAAAGCTGCATCAAAGAAATGCTTTTCTCAAAGCAGAATGAAGGCTATTTGGTGTCAAGGGTGAAAACTCTGGTCTTTTCATCTTCCCTGGTTCCCCCAAGCCCACATCTGAGTGAATATATGCATGGGTGGGGTAGTGCTCTTCAACTCTCAGTGTTATCTTCCGCCCCAGAGGGAAAGCCTAATACACAAAGCTTTGCTGAAGAGAATCAGATGCAGACCACCCTGGACATCGCATAGGTGTGGTATTCCCTGTTGTCCCAACTGCATTCCTCATCCCACTCCCATACTCCCACTATCCATACTAGTGTGCCAGGTTCATCTATGCTGCATGCTCAGTTTTGCAGTATCAGAATAGATCATAGAATCATAGAACAGTTTGGGTTGGAAGGTACTTTAAAGATCATCTAGTTCCAACCCCCCTGCCATGGGCAGGGACATCTTCAACCAGATCAGGTTGCTCAGAGCCCCATCCAACCTGGCTTTGAATAATTCCAGGGATGAGGCAACCACAACTTCCCTGGGCAACCTGTGCTAGTGTTTCACCACCCTTATAGTGAAGAATTTCTTTCTTATATTTAATGTAAGTCTACCCTCTTTCAGTTTAAAGCCATGACCCCTCATCCTATCACTTCATGTCCTCGTAAGAAGTCCTTCTCCAGCTTTCTTGTAAGACCCTTTCAGGTACTGGAAGCCTTCTCTTCTCCAGGCTGAAGAACTCCAACTCTTTCAGCCTGTCTTCATAGAAGTGTTCCATCCCTGTGATCATTTTTGTGGACCTCCTCTGGACCTGCTCTAACAGGTCCATGTCTTTCCTGTGCTGAGCGCTCCAGAGCTGGACGCAGGACTCCAGGTGGGGTCTCACCAGAGCAGAGTAGAGGGGCAGAATCCCCTCCCTTGACCTGCTGGCCACCCTTCTTTTCATGCAGTCCAGGATACAGTTGGCTTTCTGGGCTGCAAGCATACATTGCCAGGTCATGTTGAGCTTCTCGTCAACCAACACCCCCAAGTCCTTCTCAGGGCTCTTCTCAATACATTCCCTGCCCAGCCTGTATTTGTGCTTGGGACTGCCCCGACTCAGGTGCAGGACCCTGCACTTGGTCTTGTTGAACTTCATGAGGTTCACACAGGCCCATCTCTCAAGCCTGTCAAGGT
Organism: Phaethon aethereus; assembly: GCF_964289735.1. NCBI lineage: Eukaryota > Metazoa > Chordata > Aves > Phaethontiformes > Phaethontidae > Phaethon > Phaethon aethereus. Next base: position 27,867,176 of record NC_138577.1, read on the forward strand.
TCCTCTGGATGGCATCCCTTCCCTCGAGCATGTCAACTGCACCACCCAGCCTGGTTGCTGAGGGTGCACTTGATCCCACTCTCCATGTCACCAACAAAGCCTTGGTCCCAGTACCGACCCCTGAGGAGCACCACTCATCACTGGTCTGCACTTGGACATTGACTGCATTGACCGCAACTCTTTGAGTGTGACCATCTAGCCAATTCCATCAAGCACCACGTGGTCCATCTGTCAAATCCATGTCTCTCCAATTTAGAGACAAGGATGTCATGTGGGACAGTGTCAGATGCTTTGCACAAGTTCAGGTAGGTGACGTCAGTTGCTCTTCGCTTATCTTCCAATGCTGTAACCCCATCATAGAAGGCCACCAAATTTGTTGGGCACAATTTGCCCTTAGTGAAGCCATGTTGGCTATCACCAATCACCTTCTTATTTTCCATGTGCCTTCGCATAGTTTCCAGGAGGATCTGCTCTGTAATGTTGCCGGGCACAGATGTGAAACTTACTCGCCTGTAGTTCCCTGGGTCTTCCTTTTTTCCTTTTTAAAAATGAGGGTTACATTTCCCCTTTCCGAATCAGTGGGAACTTCAGTGGACTGCCAGAGCTTCTCAAATATGATGGAGACTGGCTAAGCAACTTCCTCTGCCAGTTCCCTCAGGACCTGTGGATGCATCTCATCAGGTCCCATGGATGTATCTCATCAGGTCCCATGGACTTGTGCACCTTCAGGTTCCTTAGATGGTCTCGAACCTGATCTTTTCCTACAGTGGGTGGTTCTTCATTCCCCCAGACCTTGCCTTTGGCTTATGCAACTTGAGTGGTGTGGCTTGAGCACCTGCCAGTGAAGATGGAGGCAAAAAAGTCAAGTACCTCATCCTTCTCCATATCTCAGGTATCCAGATCTCCCATTTCCTGCTAGAGCGGGCCCACATTTTGCCTAGTCTTCCATTTATCACCACTATACCTATAGAAGCTTTTCTTGTTGCCCTTGATGTTCCTGGCCAGATTTAATTCTACCAGGGCTTTAGCTTTCCTAACCTGATCCCTGGCTGCTCAGGTGATTTCTCTGTGTTTCTCCCAGGCTACCTGTCCTTGCTTCCACCCTCTGTAGGCTTCCTTTTTGGGTTTGAGTTTGTCCAGGAGCTCCTTGTCCATCCTGGCATTTTTGCCTGACTTCTTTGTTGGGATTCATCACTCCTGAGCTTGGAGGGGGTGATGCTTGAATATTAACCAGCTTTCTTAGGCCCCTCTTCCCTCCAGGTCTTTATCCCATGGTACTCTACCAAGCAGACCCCTGAAGAGGCCAAAGTCTGCTCTCCTGAAATCCAGGGTAGTGAGATCGCTGTGTGCCCTCCTCACTGCCCTAAGGATCTTGAACTCCAACATTTCATGGTCACTGCAGCCAAGGCTGCCCTTGAGTGTCACATTCCTCACCAGCCCCTTTTTGTTGGTGAGAACAAGGTCCAGCATAGCACTTCTCTTCATTGGCTCCTCTATCACTTGGAGAAGGAAGTTATCACCAACACATTCCAGGAAACTCCTGGATTGCTTATGCCCTGCTGTGCTGTCCCTCCAACAGATACTGAGGTGATTGAAGTTCCCCATGAGGACCAAGGCTGGTGAATGTGAGGCTGCTCGTATCTATCTATAGAGTGCCTCATCCTCTTGGACACTCCTTTTGAACGTCCCTGTAGAGCTGTTCCTTTTGTACAACACTGGGCATTACTTTGATTTTGTTTATTCCATCAATTTCTTCTTTTAATAAAGAAAGCATGAAAAGCCTTGATTTTTGGGTAGTGTTGTGGTTTAACCTATCAAGTAGCTAAAACAACCACACAGCTCTTCACACACAGCCACCCAGCAAGATGGGGGAGAGAAAAAAGTTAGAACTTGTGAGAACAGAGAACAGTTATAACTTGTGAGAACTTGACAGACAGGAAGTTTAATAAGACAGAAAGATAATAATAACAACAACACCAATAATAAAGTGATGCACAGCACAGTTGCATACCACCCACTGACCAATGCCCAGTTAGTTCCTGAACTGTGGTGCCTCCCTGGCCAACTGCCCTGGTTTGTAGAGTCGGCATGACGTTGTGTGGTATGGACTACCCCTTTGGCCAGCTTGGGTCAGCTGTCCTGGCTGTGTCCCCTCCCAGCTTCCTGTGCACCTCTCACCTTCTTGCTGGCAGGCCAGCATGAGAAGCTGAACAGTCGTTGACTGCTTAGCAACAACTAAAAACATATAGTATGTTATCAACATTATTTTAATCCCAAAGCCAAAACACAGCATTATACCAGCTATGAGGAAGAAAATTAACTCTATCCCAGCCAAAACCAGGACAGGTAGCAACTCAGACCAGTTACAACCAATTATCTTTCCCTGATGAACAACCAGTAAAAAGGGGTAATGGAAATGCAGCTGCTTTCTTTTACTAGCATTTAATTACCCAGTAACTAATGATAAAAATAAGGAAGATATGCAGACATCAAAGGCCATAGAAGCAGAATTTTCTGATAAGAATGGTGTCAGAAGGTTTTTATGACATTTTATGGCAAATCTTTAAACACTTTATCAAGGTTTGCAAGGAAGAACATTATGTCTAGGACCTCTGCCCTTCTTAGCTGCCAGCTGCTTGTCTGATGCTTGAGCAATACTCCTATCTCCAAAGATACTCTTTCCTTTCCAATGAACTTTTGTAAGGAGGCTTTTCTCTTTTGAGTTCAGTTATGAAACACAGAGGTATAGAAGGCAAAATAGGATTTTGCCTCTTCATCATCATCATCTTATTTCATATTTCTTTCATAGGAAAATGAATGACTAAAGTAGCTTGGAATGTAGAAACAAAAACCTGGATTGTAGTTTACTGCTACAGAGAAAAAAGAATTTCTTTGTAAGTCATATTGGCTGTTCTGACTGAAGCAAGTAGAAGGAGCAAACTGCTTTGTGGAGCACTGGATCTAATAACTGTGCAGCACTTACAGCGTTACTGTTGAAGGACTAGACAACAAGCAAGCTGGAACTTGGTGTCCCTGAGAGCAGAACAGATGGGTCATCCTAGATATAACATCTCAAGTACAGATCTCAAGTAAAGACAGCCATAATAGCCCTATAAAAATGTAGCATTTTTAAAGACTGATCACAGTGGTTTGGCAGGAGTGAACACAAATTGTCTTTCACAACTTCAAAGGCAGAAATGGCAAACAAGACCTGAGGGGATAATAAGACCAAAACCAAAGGATGTTTTGGTTTTTCTCTGAAATAAAACAGGAAATCTCGCTAATGTTTCAGTTTTTGTAATCAGAATGGGACATGTAGCCTGACTTGCCTCATACGTGGCATTCTTAAACTACAGATAGGGTAGACGTGTGTTCCCACTTCTTGGAAGAGGAAACAGAAACAGAAAGGTAGCATGACTTTAATTCCCATTCTACTAGACTACAAGTCCTTGGTAGAAGTTAAATCATGTCATTAGATAATATATGTGCTAATTTCTTTCATTATTCTTATTATTTCTTTCATACTGTATTGAAATTCCTAGTTACAGTATATGGGCTGTTGGTGCTCCACAAGGCACTTCTGAGTGGTTTGTACAAAATGGGCTTATCACTTGCAGCTTCTCCTTTTTCAGCTGCTGAACTGTGTTGTAAGACAGCAGGATATCCACACATTTACGTAGCTGCAATACAAATAGTGAACTGAATTATATCACGTAAGAACAGTTGCACCTGAAAAGATCCATCTAGCCCCTATACTTATATTTTAAGTATGACTAGTCCCAGATTCTTATGGAAGAGTATCAGAACAAGGAGAGTATGTAGCGGTACTTCTCTGTAATAAACTTCTGATGAGAATGGTGTCAGGAAAACTCAGGAGCTTCCTGAGCCTGAGATGTTATCTTAGTATTAATAACCTTTCCTTCCATGAATTTGTCATCTTGTTCTTTGAACTAATGAAAAACTTTTGCCATCAACAATATCCCATGGCAACTATTAAAATACACATGTCAGTTGTGCTGTAGGAAAAAAAAATCCCTTTATTTCAGACCTACAATCTACCAGGTTCATTTGATGCCACCTAGCAGATGAGAAAATGAATCATGTTTTCTGTGTGATTCATGACTTTATAGATCTCTATATTAAAACAGATACATCTCTATCAAATATCTCTTTTCTAGAGAGTTCAAGTCTATTTAGTATTTTTTTTCATATGTAATTCATTCTTTATCTCGATCTCTCCGTATCATTTCAAGTTTTGTTAAGTACATCATGAGATGTACTGATCAGGACTGACTACAAATATTCTGTATTTAAATACAGTCTACATTACAAAAAGGGGTTGTGAATTCAAATGCAAAATAGCTTTAACAATAGTAGTTTATAAATATACACTATATTTCCTTTATTTTAGTCTTTAAAATAATAAATGAGAGAAATCTACTTTTCTTCACATAACTTTTCAGAAGGTTCCTTCTTAAAAGTGTGAAAAAATGATGTATTTTACAGTGATTCAGTAGCACTGAATAAGTGGAATGGAGTGCCTAATGAGTAAAAATAATAAATATCAGAGACACAGTCTAATATTTTCACAAAAATTTTAATGTAAAATTATTTTAATTTTTTAAAATATAAATTCATAATTCAATTTGTAATGTAATTACATCACCATACTTTTAAATATGTTACATTTTAATATTAAAGTAATTTAATATAATTATAAATTTAATTTTAATTTATTATAAAACTTATAAAAATAAATTTATTTTAAAAGGAGAATATTCACATACATTCTCTTTACTTTGGATTCCCTACATTTTTTTTAAGAAACAAGACATAGGTCTTGTGTGAGAGAGAACACTTAATTATAGGAAAAAACCTTCAGATTTAATTAACTAAATAAGTGAGCTAGCTTTAGAATCACAGTTGTAGGGTGCTGAGAAACCCTTAACTCATTCCAAGACAAGCCAGAGATATTGTTCAACAAGAACACGTTTCCACAGCCTTTGGAGTTCCAGGTTAGGAATGGTCACTATTTAGACATGACTGCAAGGAGAGTCTCTGACAAAAACAAGCTGGGGCTTTTTTTCCTTGTCGGAAATTATCTTCTGTGTATCCAGTGTTATTTCCAAGACAAATCTTTCAACTTCCTCATTCTTAATCTGCCAGGAAAATAATTATTGGCCTTTTCACCCCTTTCATATACAAGTGCACTTAAGTGTAGCAATTGCTTACAGACCTGATTCTCAGCCACTTCATTATGTTCTTTCCAGAAACCATTTATAAATGACCATACATTAAAAAAATCCTGTAGGATAAGTAATGTAAGTGTGTCACCCTTAGGAAAATGTGAGCAGTAACCATTTCTTGGCATCATGCCTTTGTTACTCTTCCAGTAGAAGTTTCTCCTATGTTTCTCCCCCAAATCCTATTACATTCTGGTGAAGAATTTAATGTTCTGTGATTACTACCATAAGAAAGAGACATCGTGTTTTTCTGAGCCTTCATTTCTCATTTTTGCTCATTCTCATTTCTAAAAAGAACTTTCTCCTTTTCTCTATTATTTAATTCCAGGCTCCACTTTATATCTTATTTTTACATTATGGGTCTGTTTCTGTTACAGTCTCATTAGTTTGTGTCCTCAAATTGCACAAAAATGCTAGGGAAGATGTTAAATCTCCTTGGACAAGGATTTTTGTTGTATGCTCTTTTCTCACCCCAAGGGACAGGATGCATGCTGAATGCTCAGCAGTAGGAAGGTAGTACATTTGCAGGACATTGTGCTCCAGCTAAAGTGGAAAGCATTTGGATGCTATGCTTTGAGCCCATGCCAAGGAAGTCACAATGTGCTTACATCTAGCCTTCTCCCTGCTTATGGACCAGTTGCTTAAAATTGCCTAATTTATCTTTTCATTGTTGTACGTATTGTAATTGCTGTTTACTCTGCAGTAAACTGAATTCAAAACTCAAGAACTGAGTAGAGGTTTTCCAGGACAGATGTATATTTCTGTACGCTGACTGAAAGGTACAGACACACTCTGAGAAGGTTTAGTCACCCTGCCATTCTTTCTATGAATATTCGTCCCTTTATTTCTGCCAAACAACTCGCAGCACCAGTAGAAAGCAAACATAAACACAAACGTGTATTATCTGTTCCAGTAGAGTCTGAAGGTAGAACATGGAGGATGGGCAGGTACACAAGGAGCATGAAGGTTGAAGTCATTAGTAAGTGCAGCTTGATTTTCTTTTAAAACTCAGGACCCCGTAAGACAGTTGGACTATTTCCAACTGTCAAGGCATGTATTTCAAAGGCAGCCTAACGCAGTCTAGTGGAGTTTCTAGAAAATGGCTAGGAGACAGCACAGTGAAAAAGAGATGTTATAATAAACATGAACCATGTACATGTACCTCCACCTTTAATCCAAACTAGCTTAAAAAAATCTTTAAATAAATGTGTCATCTTACAAACTTTAATTAGCAAACTGTGAAGTACTAACAAAGGCCAGAAGACCTCTGTTTTAGTCTGTCAACCTAAGCAAATCCCTGAAGAAGTCTGGAGTTGACCTCAACCCAGTAACCTTATCCAGGCAGATTCGTTACAGTACCAATTGTTCACATAGGCACAAGGTTTTAAAAAGTTATTTAAGCTGCATACCTTAAAACAGTTAACTATGATGTTCTAACTTAGCTAGATCCTGTGCTTGTTAGACTAAGAAAAGCATAAGATAAGTTGGCAAACCCATGCCTATTGTTGATATGCCAATAGATCTAGGGGGAAAACTAGAATTAGCATGAACAAGGTAGATCAAGAGCCAATCTATAACTTGCGACTGCGTTAGAAAGGTAGCTGTGGCTAGCTGGGGTATTTGAGACAACCCACCACACCCTGAATTTCTTCTCCTAGTTAAGATAAATCTTCTGAGATACAAGAAACTTTTTTTGTTCTATAGGAGTATGTCTTTTTTTTTAAATTAGGATACAGTGCAGTAAATATTTGAACATTGTTCTGAACATTTTTCAATCAGTACTTGGGTTCTATGAGTATTACGTATGACTGGAAATTTGTTGCAAGTTAATTTAGGTTTCCTACTTTGATATGGTATTTTATGGTATGATATTTAAATATCTAGGAAGATTAAATAATGAAGAACTAACAAATAATCTTTTCAATTATACTCAAAGTTTTGAAGACTAATTCACCTTGGATCCTACATGGATTTGAATTATTAAACACACCAGATATGATATCAGAACAAGAGTATAAGAGTACTTATTCCATTGGTTTTATTTGTATTTGGAGGTTTTTGCATTTCTGTAACAGTATTTAATATAATTTTAATCCTTTTAATTCCAAGATATTCTTTATCTAGAAGTAAAATCTAATTTTATATATACATGAATGTTCTAATTCTAATATTAGTAATACCTATTTTGCATGTTTATGCTTGAAGAAATTACAATATAATTGAAGAATTGTTTTATTTTTCAAACATTTTCTCTTTTGCATTCTACATTTTTGCTTTTTGCTTTCTACTTTTCCTATTCATCAGGTTAAGCATTCTACAAGCAGCTGACAGAAGTCTTACAATCGCTAGTCCTTGTTCTTGTAGGGGACTTCAACTTACCAGACATCTGCTGGAAGTATAACACAGCAGAGAGGAAACAGTCTAGAAGGTTCCTGGACTGTGTAGAAGATAACTCCCTGACACAGCTGGTAAGTGACCCCTCCAGGGGAGGTGCCCCACTTGACTTGCTGTTTATGAATACAGAAGGACTGGTGGGAGATGTGGTGGTCAGAGGCCGTCTTGGGCTTAGCGACAATGACATGACAGAATTTTTGATTCTTGGTGAAGTAAGGAGAGGGGTCAGCAAAACCACTACCATGGACTTCCAGAGGGCAGACTTCAGTCTGTTCAGATCACTGGTAGAGTCCCTCAGGAGATGGTCCTGAAGGGCAAAAGGGTCCAGGAAGGCTGGACATTCTTCAAGAAGGAAGTCTTAAAGGCATAGGAGCAGGCAGTCCCCATGTGCCACAAGATGAGCTCACGGGGAAGACAACCAGCCTGGCTGAACGGAGAACTTTTGCTGGGACTCAGGGGAAAAAAGAAGAGTTTATCACCTTTGGAAGAAGGGGCAGGCAACTCACAAAGAGTACAGGGTTCTCATTAGGTCATGCAAAGAGAAAATTAGAAAGGCAAAAGCCAAGCTAGAACTCAATCTGGCCACTGTCGTAAGACGTAAAAAAAATGTTTTTACAAATATATTAACAACAAAAAGAGAGCCAAGGAGAATCTCCATACTTTGTTGGAGGGGAGTGGGGGAATATCGTCATGAAGGATGAGGAAAAGGCTGAGGTACTTAATGCATTCTTTGCCTCAGTCTTTAATAGCCAGATTAAGTATCCTCAGGGTATTCAGCCCCCTGAGCTGGAAGACAGGGATGGAGAGCAGAATAAACTCCCCATAATCCAGGAGGAAGCAGTTAACAACCTGCTATGCCACCTGGGTACCCACAAGTCTATGGGCTGGATCCACCCGAGAGTACTGAGGGAGCTGATGGAGGAGCTTGCCAAGCCAGTCTCCATCATTTATCAACAGTCCTGGTTAACAGGGGAGGTCCCAGTCAGCTGGAGGCTTGCCAGTGTGACACCCATCTACAAAGAAGGGCTGGAAGGAGGATCCCGGGAACTACAGGCCTGTCAGCCTGAACCTCGGTACTGGGGAGGTTTATAGAGAGGTTCATCTTGAGGTCTCTCGCAAGTCATGTACAGGACAACCAAGGGATGAGGCCCAGCCAGCATGGTTTCATAAAGGCAGGTCCTGCTTGACCAACCTGACCTCCTTCTATGACCAGGCAACCCGCCTAGTGGATGAGGGAAAGGCTGTGGATGTTGTCTACCTGGACTTTAGTAAAGCCTTTGACACTGTCCCCCACAGCATTCTCCTGGAGAAACTGGCAGCTTGTGGCTTACACAGGTTTACTCTTCACTGGGTAAAGAACTGGCTGGATGGCCAAATCCAAAGAGTTGTGGTGAATGGAGTTAAATTCAGTTGGTGGCAAGTCACAAGTGGTGTTCCCCAGGGCTCAGTTTGGGGCCGGTCTTATTCAATATCTTTATCAATGATCTGGATGAGGGGATTGAACGCTCCCTCAGTGAGTCTGCAGATGACACCAAGTTGGGTGGGAGTATTGACATGCTCAAGGGCAGGAAGGTTCTGCAGAGGGATCTGGACAGGCTGGATCGAAGGGCTGAGGCCAGTTGTATGAGGTTTAACATGGCCAAGTGCCGGGTCCTGCACTTGGGTCACAACAAGCCCATGCAACGCTACAGGCTTGGGGAGGAGTAGCTGGAGAGCTGCCCGGCAGAAAAGGACCTGGGAGTGCTGGTTGACAGTCTGCTGCACATGAGCCGGCAGTGTGCCAGGTGGACAAGAAGGCCAACAGCATCCTGGCCTGTATCAGAACTAGTGTGGCCAGCAGGAGTAAGGAAGTGATTGTCACTTTTTGCTTGATACTGATGAGACTGAACCTCGAATGCTGTGTTCAGTTTTGGGCCCCTCACTACAAGAAAGACTTTGAGTTCCTGGAGTAGGTCCAGAGAAGAGCAACAAAGCTGGAGAACAAATCTGATGAGGAGCGGCTAGGGGAACTGGGGTGGTTTAGTTTGGAGAAGAGGAGGCTGAGGGGAGACCTCATTGCTCCCTACAACTACTTGAAAGGGGGTTGTAGTGAGGTGGGTGTTGGTCTCTTCTCCCAAGTAACTAGCAATAGGACAAGAGGAAATGGCCTCAAGTTGCACCAGGGGAGGTTTAGACCGGATATTAGGAAAAACTTCTTCACTGAGAGAGTGGTCAAACATTGGAACAGGCTGCTCAGGGTGGTGGCGGAATCACCATTACTAGAAGCATTCAAAAAACGTTTGGACGTGGCACTTCAGGACATGGTTTAGTGGGCATGATGGTGTTGGGTTGATGGTTGGACTCAGTGATCTTAAAGATCTTTTCCAACCTCAATGATTCTGTGAGTCTGTCATCATTTAACCAAAATCTTCATAACCTTTTTGAAGTAATATTAATTGATGAAGCCAGAGGACACATATTGTGTAATTTTAGAGAATATAGGAGAGCTGTAGGAACAAAAGAGAATTTGGAGTCTCCTGGTTTTAACAGTGCCTATGTGAGCAAATCCTGTAGGTAATATGGTAGACAGTTTGCTAAGAAGGAAGGGAGAACAAGTACTTTTGAACGAACTCTGGTTTGCTTTTATTACAGTCTGAAATCTAGATTCAAGTGGAGAGAGGCAGATCAAAGCTTTTTTCAGACCCATTCCTTTTCACATTTACATAAGAGTTTTCCTGAACTACTCAGGAATACCCTCAGCTGAATTTATGCCTCAGACCAAAAACCTGTTATTCCAGGTTAAGGAATGATTTCTCAGTGCTTAAAGTAACTGGTTATACATCAGATTTCTAAATCATTACTGAATGAAAAATCTTAATATTCAGAAGTTTGTGGTGTATAATTACTTATCTTTCATCAATGACATTTACTAAACAAAGTTTAAGTCAAAACTCTTACATATTTGTGTAGCATCTCCAATACCAGCACATTTTAGGTATATCAGAAACTACCAGCAATATAGAAAATATGAGCAAAGCATTTCATAGTCATGACATTTCTGTTATACGAGCTTGAATTCCATTAAAAATTAATTTCTTTAGCAGTGCATCTCCTTTTTCATGACAAATAGCATATTAATAACCTGAGCCACAAGAGGGCACCAAATAAGCATACGGCAGCCCAGCTCAGGTTTTGTTTGTTTTTAAAAAAAAAAACCAAAACACAGAATGGACAAAAAACATTGCAAAATATCTTCTGTAAATGCCTCAGAAGGCTGAGAAAAGTTAATGTTTGTTTGAAATACAAAATTACACTTTGTTGAATCACATTAATTTTTTTTTCCTTAAGTTCATATGTGTATACAACATGAGTTTTGATGAAAATATGTATGTATTTATCCATATAAATCCATCCTCCCTCTACAGAATCTTGGAAGTTATTGCTCAGTGCAATTAATTTTTAAAATCTCTGTCCCTACATCACATATTATTGTATAGTTGTTTACATCTATGAATTGAAGAGTAAGAGACTATGCAGTTTACCAGATACTATAGAAATAGCAGTTGTTAAGGTGGTATGAATCATGTAGGTGAAATGGTTCCGGAAAGAAACATGGTTAAGTGGAAAACTGAGAAGCAAAAGCCTTCTGTGCACCCTGTTTTAAGCCCTGTCTGTTAGTTTTCTTGCTGCACAAAAACTTGAAATATAGAATACCGTAGCCAGTGAATATAAGTGGAGAATTTATATTTGGTAGTATTTTGTGTTTCATAATTCAGTAATTTTGACATAATTTTGTACAGGTATAAAATCAATGTGCAAATACATTATCACTGTATGGTGATTTTGAAGAGTTAATAGAGCCAGGAAAAAGCTATGCATTGAACAGTTGTGGCACATTTCAGGCTAAAGCTAGATAGCAAGAACTGATAGCAGAAGCTTACAGCTAGCCTTCCTGATAGGACTGTTTAATGATACTTAATAAATCTTCATAAAATATTTGCTTTCTGTTCTCAGTTTCAAAGCTCTCCCAAGCTCTGCTTCACTGTTATCTGCTCCTCTTCTCATATCACAGTCCCATGATCATGCTCCTCAATGGCCCATTTGTCTGCTTTTCCCCAAGTTTGTACTCCCACAAATTTCTCTGAAATACTCTACAAGTCTACTGTTCTCTTTTTCTTAGTCCTTCATCTAAGATTACTTTTTAAGTGATATACATAATGATAAAAGAATTAGTTTGTACTTAAGATGTTTCTCGTTGCTAATGATAAATACTTATTTTATGTATTTATACAAAGAAGCAAGGAGTTTAAACCTCTTGCTTCAGAGAGTGGGCAGGTAGTCTTAAACTAGAATAGATCTACCTGACAAACTATGGACTTGGCCTAGTATAAGTTACTGTCCTGGTTTCAGCTGGGATATTGTTGATTTTATTCCTAGTAGCTGGTATAGTGCTGTGTTCCTTCCTACACTGTATGTGCCTTATACACAAATAAAAGAGCCAGGTGCTTCTTCATGTAAACATAACCATGTTTGATACCAAATTTCAAGTGCTCTCACTGTTAGATTTTGAAATTAATCCATGTTTTGAAAAACAAAGAGAGACAATTCCTAAGGACTGCTGATAGGAATTCTCAGATCTCTCTCTTAAATATTTACGAGGTAAGTAAGTGTCCATTTTTTACTAGTTTGGACCCAATTCTCCAGCAGTCTGTTGTGGTTTTTGATCTGTTAAAACTCAGGATGTAGGATGCTGTCAGACTTGGTATGATTGAGAGGAGTCCAGCACAAGTCACATTATTGGAAGAGTCTCAACAGTTACTGTGACCTTTTATATCATATAATTATATCAATTGCATAAATTATAATGAGATACTTCCATACACAGGGAAAGAAAATGGGGATGGCTGTTGCTGTAAACAATGCAAAGGGCAGGACAAAAATGGAAGTCTAAAGAACCAACAGGTAAAATGGCGGTGGTCAAGAATACTCATGCTGGGACTTCTACGCTCAAAGCCATGACTTTCAAGAGACAGTGCTACAAAGAAGAAAGCTGTGAGAGGTCATAAAACAAAAAGAAAATGCTGGCATCCATAGAGGGCAACTATTAAGGACAGCTGCCTGTCCTGCACTCTTAATAAATCCTGTATTGGCAAGTCCTTTTGTCAAGTTTATTTTCTTGGTAATGACTTAGTTTCAATCAGAAATGTGCAAGTTGCTGAAAGACAAGTGAGTCAAAAAGCTGCTTCAGAAAAATATTACGACAATACAATATTCCCCCCTATTTTTTTTTTTCTGCAAGATAAAAAGTATTGATTGTTAACAGTAACCTTTTGTAAATGAGTTCAGTTCTCAAGATGAAAAGGTTGGACTCCACTAATGTAAGTTATGTCAGATGGATAGAGGAGCATTTTAATGAACACAGATTATTCCTCAGACACTGGTGGGAGGAGGGAATGATGCACATAGGAAAATAAGATTGTGAAAAGAAATCAGGAGAAACTTTCCTCAGACAACTTCTAATTATCCTTTTACATTTTATGGCCTCCCATATGTAAAACTGCTGCTGTTAGTCTAAGCTACTCCACTACTACTGCGAGTGTGGAGGTTGGCATGAGGTACCAGTGTTTACTGCAAAACGAGTAAATTTGTAATACGGATTACTAGAAACAACAAACGAGCAGATGTTATAGGCCATAGTTTGTATTTTAAACAGCTGCACAGCAGAGGGCTGGAAGGCAAAGCTTGCCTCCCAAGCAGCGTGCATATCTCTAGCTCAGGGCGAGCCAGACCCCGGGGCTCCTGTCGCAGCCTGGCCGCTGCCCCTGGACGCTGACATGGGGCATGGAGCCACAGCTTCTCCCAGAGCTACCCCGGAGGGACGCCGACCGAGGCTGGGCTCCCCGGGGCCGGGCTCCGCGGGGCCCGCTCGTCCGGTTGCGCGGCCTGCGCGGACTCCGGATGGCAGCTGAGGGAAAAGGTAAGAGGTGAGGCTGGAAACAGCAGCAGTCCGGAGGCGGCGGGGAGGCAACTGCCTGCCTCCTGCGGGCCCCACGGCTGCCCTCGCCTCGAGGCCGGGCGGTAGAGCCCGCTGCGCTGCGACACCGGCCCGGGCCCCGCCATGGGCGGGACGGCAAGCGGCAACGTCCGGGCCATGCCGGCTCCTCGCGCCCCTCTCGCGTCACCGCCGGGCCGCGTTGCCGTAGCAACAGCAGCACGTCGGGACAGGGCGAGTTCCGCTCCGACCGGTTGCCCCGCCTCCCGCCGCGTGACCTGCCCGCCCCGCCGTGCTGGCGCGTGCCCGCTGCTTCCGGGGGGAGGGCTCGGGTGTGCCGTGCCGGTAACTTTGGCGGAGCGGACGGGGAGCAGCGGCGGCATGTCTGGTAACGGGCTCAGCTACAGCGAGCAGGGGGGAGAGGTGGCGCCCGAGCCGGCCCAGGAGGCGGCGCCCACCACGACCCCTTCGGCTCCCGCGGCCTTCGGGCTCTTCAGCAGCGACACCAAGAAGTAAGGGGGCCGGCCGGGCCGGACCAGGCGGCGGCGGCGGCCTGTCCCGTCCCGCGGTGGCCCGTCCCTCGGGGGCCGGGCAGGCCCCGCTCGGGGTTGTTGGGCGGGTGAGCCGTGACCGATTCCGAGGGCGTTGGGGCGGTGCTGGATTGACGGGACCCTGCCTTTCGGCCGCGGGGCCGGGCGGCGGGGGAGGAGTGCGGCCTCGGAGCTTCTCCTGGGCAGGGGCAGCCCCGGGGGACCGTGGCGGGGAAGCGGTGCCTCGCTTGCCCGCCTTTACCCCCTCGTGACTCCGTGGAAAAGTTCGTTGGCTTGCCTTTAAGGTGTTCATAGCGGAATGGGTTATCGGTAAAGTTTTTTTTGTCGGTCTGTTTGAAAACTTGTTTGTCGTTTTTTCTCTGATAGCTATCCGCACTGGCGTTAGTTTAATTTTGCCTTCAAATGTGTGTTGTTTTTTTTAAAGTGCTTAGAAGTGTTTGTGGGAGTTGTAGTTGAACATGGCGAGGTGGCCAGCTTGAAGTGGTTGTTAACAGTGTTGTGTCTTGATCAGAAGTGTAAATGAGGAAATGCAAGAGGGAAAAAAAACTCAGACAAAGTGCACTGGCATACAAAGCCTTCAGCTCCTTAAAGGAAAAGTGAATTGGAGAGGAAAAAAATGTGTCTAACTGGAAGGATCAAGAGGTTTGCTAAGCTGGAATTGTATCCTACAACAAATTGGAAATCTATTCTGAGAGCAACCAATAAAAAGCACCATAAACTAAGGTCTCATGTACATTAGAAAAATCAATCACTTCTTCAGTTTGATTGTTCTGCACAAAGAGAACATCCATGCTCTAGAAACCTCTACTGATTTGTTTATTGTTGTGCCACACCAAAGTAAATCACAGCAATGTGAAGCTGCTGTAACTCTGAGGCTTAGCTCTGTGAGACAGCATCTCACAGACCTCCACAGTTTGCCAGACAAGTCACACTTCTCTTCCCCTGCTATTTCACTAAATACTTTGCTTTTTCATTCTGTTCCAGTTAAAATTTTTTGCTGCTCTAGCATGGATGCCCCTCTGCTGACTTGTGTGTTGTACCCGATGTACAAATGTTGTTCGCACCCTTCTATTGAAACAACTTTGCACTTTATTTCTTAACCACTGTTTTGCTGCTTCTTTTTCACAGAGCGGGGTACCCCAATCATTGGTCATGACCATAATTCTCTACATAACTCATTTAATCCTAGACTTCAAACTGTTTTGCAGGTGAAGGATAGCTCTCTCTGGTTTGTGAGATGCAGAAGCTGAAGTGACTAATTCTGCCTGAGGCCGCTGAATGGTCGGGGGGAAATGTAGCTCTGGGGTCCTGAGATGTTTTGTACACATGTATATATATGATTGTCTTTCAGTATGAAAGAACCAGAATAGCTTGTGATATGTATGCATGCCGTATTAATTAAGTGTTCTTCCAGGCTTGCTCTTAACACTTACAGGAAGAGCGAGAAGATCCAACCTCTAAAGGAAGGGCTTGAGAGGAGAGCAGGCATTGATCTCTGTGGTCTTTTGTAGCTGACAAATAAGTTCCTGTTGAGATTGGAAGTTATCCATGATTCAAACCTGTGTGGGTAAGCTCTGAGTATGGAATGGATAGTTAAGGAACAGACAGTGTGCAGTGAAGATTATGAAATTTGTGTAGTGTTTAAAAAGCCACTGGACTACAAGTGAGGGTTATTGTCAGAAAAGCAGACTGCATTGCAGTCTGGAAATTGCAGTAGTCATCTATGAAGCATATAGCATGTATGTCATACAGTCCACACTGGTAGTAGCCCAAAAATTCCTTATTGAGAAGCAAACAAAATTTCTTTTCCTTAGAGCTGAAATGGAAATCTTCTTAGAACAGGGACAGTAGCCCAGCTGAAGGACATCATATCTTTTGGTGGTTTGTTTTTTTGTTTTTTAAACTGGGCAGACCTGATCGCTCCCTACTGGGCATACAGAGAAGTGCAAAATGTGTCTCTGCATCTTGCATATTGAAGTGTGGGGATAGTGGGGTATTCCACTGGTGAAAATAGAATTACTGCTAATGGCTTTTCAGAGTTTGTTTGCTGATCTCACTTGATTGTCACTCAACACTGCTGAATGTGATCTTAGATATGCTTATGTCCCATATCCTTGTGGTGTTTCAGTGCTTGGCAAACTTTTTTTGTTGCTGAAGAAGGGGGAGTCTTCCTTAGACCTACTGATGATACAAGAAGTACTCCTTCTCAGCAGAGGTGCAGATATATAATAACATGGCCCAGAGTGTTGCTGCGGTAACTGTTGGACCAGAGGCCTGCACTTGCCTGTTGTCAGTTAATCTGAACAATTTAATGTGGTTAAAGTATAAATATAAAGATATTCTTGTAAACACTTTCTTTAAAAAAGCCCAGACTCTTTTCTTTATGTTGTCTGTCTTCTGTTTGTCATGAAGAGGAAGTAAGCCAAAATGCTTCTGAAATAAACAAACTATTTACTATAGGATAGACTGTCTGCAATCTTGCAGCATTTGTTATATAGAACAGCCTATGACAAGTTGTACACAGGCACCAAGGAGTATCAGCAGACTTAAATCTGAAGTCTAAAGTTGACCTAATATAAATTATTTGTCCTAACTGTTTCGTTTCTAACTTTTCAGTAGAAATACTCAGTACTGAAGTACTTACGTAAAAGTTATGAGCATCTCTTGGTGTCAAAAGCCCATGTGCCGTATTCTTCTGCTAAAGCTGCCTTTTTTACCTTTAGCGATTCTATGATTTCTTCATTATCTTTCAATTACAAATAGAATCTTCCATTAGGTTAATGAATGTAGTATTTTCTCGACATGTTAGTGTTGTGGTTTGGTTGAGACACATGCTATAAGTATTGAAAATATCTCAGTGCCTTGAAACTTCTGTTGTGGTGACATCTTAAACCTGAGTAAGTGGAAAATTTGACTGTTGAAAGACCAATAAAGATGAAATAACCATTGAAATAAGCAGTTATCTTAATATAAACAAGGTGCAACAGGCTGCATGCACTGTATGCAAATAGTATGTTTCTCATTAATTAATATATTGTATGTATGCAATGCAGTGGAAAAAAAAAATAGAGATTGTAAAAATACAACTTTGGTCATCTTACTACCAGGTAACTGTGAAGATGCTCAGGACAAAAGAAGTGAGGGAAGGAGGAGGTTTTTCTAAACTCTATTACATAAACTGTTATTGAGTACAACATGTACATAAGAAACTTTTCTTACTGTTTTTGACTAAACTGAAACTGTTGTTGAATAAGATTTCACAATAAATATACGAACATGGGCCTATCTCTTTCGGTGAGTATTGAATCCTGACTGAAGAGGCAAATATAACTTGCCTATTTGGTATGTATTGCTTTTAAAAAACCTTTTGATTAGTTAGATGACTTCAGATACATCAGAGGTGTATGTTGTGTTCAGAGGATGGAAACTTTTGTGTTCATTCTGTTAAATATCTCAATAACTGAATAGTTAAAAGTTCTTCTATGCCTGAGATGAGTCAGTCTAAACCTTCTTGTGTGGAATGGGCCCCACTGCATGGCCGGAGATGCCTGTTGCTCTCCTTGTCCTCTCCCTCTTCCACGCCTGTCACATGAGCTGACCTGTATGGTATTCCCTTATTCCTTTATACAACTTGCATACTTAACATTTTAAGAATTTATTCATGTGTCCAGGTAGGTGCTCTGACACTTGTCTGTGAACTGGTTATGTTCCAGGCATAGGTCGCTCTGGGTGTTCCAGATATACGTCATTCACATGCCCAGCATCTTTGAAAAAGAAGTAAAAGGGTCAGGTTGTGGGCCACCAGAATAATGAAAATGGTCTGCAGACAAGCCTTTACCCATAACAGGAGTTTTCAGGAGAAAATCGGTAAGATTCAAGGGGTTATGTAAATCTTAGGGACAAACTGAATCCAGCCTGTGGACCTCAAGCTATTTCTCCACTGTTTAGATTGATGGAACCCATGAAATAAGCACTGCCTACTTGGAAGACTGTCAAAATTATCTGTATAGTGTGGAGAGATACCTAAGATAGGATAGATACTAACCTAAGTTAATAGCATATTTTTATAGTTACACTATATACATTATGTGCTCTATGTGGAGGGCTGAAAAGTCTAACCACCTTCCAACTTTTAAGAAAGCCTGGATAGATAATTAGTAACACAGAATCCATGTTAATTGCATACATTAGGGTGCAGCCATTACTGCCAGCAGTTACTGCAGGTGAACAGAGGATTTTCATCTCTATTAACTGCATTTTAAACAAAAATTACCTGCAAGTAATAATAAAATATAATAATGTTTGGTTGTTGGAAATGATACAATTTCAACAATAAAACTAGCTATTGCTATATCTAAACGAAATGTAAAAACTTACAGGTGAACCACATGAGTAACGTCAGTAGATATCAATTGATAAGTACAGTATTGAAGCAGATGGCAAAATTTATAACATGCATTTTCAGCTTTACTGATTTGCATCTTTAAACTGTATTCCTGCCAAGCAAAATACATTTGTAATTTATTAGACTTTTCCTGCAGATCTGGCTTATGCATTCTGTTGAGCTATTCATCAGAAAACTCGGCAGGGCTGCAAACCTTTTTTTTTTTTTTGCTGAGATTTGCAAGCCTGTTTTTCAGAGAGCTGATCTAAGGTGGCGATTTCATTAAGATGCTCATTCCCCAAGTCTCCGTGCAGAAGACTTTTCCAAATTCATCAGAGCTAAAAACTTGCTTTCAACAGCTGCCAGAGATGTTCTTGGAGTCTTAAATTGATCTAGTTTTGCCTTGGCATATCCTGTTCAACCAGTCATGGAAAGCGTGTACATAGACTGCCATTTGTAAAATTCTTGGAGGAGGCTCCAGCCCTAATATTCAAACTTGGTGCATCCACTAGCTCATTGGCACAACTACTTTCTTTCCCCATCTGTTATAATGGAGCTATGCCCACTAATGTGGTGATATGCCAGTTTAGGTAGGATGTACAAGACAGCAAAGATGAAAGGTTTGGATGAACTGATGACTCTTCAAGATAAAATCTGAACCCTGTAGTTAGTACCAGGACAGGAACTAAATGCAGTATATGAACATGGGCGTACTACTGCAGAGCACTTCGCTGGCTGAAATTGGTCAAATCTGATGAGAAGTGACACACAGTG
This sequence comes from Phaethon aethereus, assembly GCF_964289735.1. Lineage (NCBI taxonomy): Eukaryota > Metazoa > Chordata > Aves > Phaethontiformes > Phaethontidae > Phaethon > Phaethon aethereus. The sequence continues at coordinate 27,886,493 of NC_138577.1, forward strand.
AATATATTCTTATTGCCATGCACTTGGCATGTGTGAGGGTGCCAGCAATGAACTGTTGATTTACTGTTAGTCTTTGTAATGTAGTATTTAAAATTTTTGAGGCTTTTTTATTTCTTCAGAAAGGCAAGTTTTCTAGTTTAAGGTCTTCACTGTGGTTTCTGCTTACTTCTTATGTTCGTATATTTGCCTTGGATGCTTGCTATGATCTGCATCCTGAAAGGCATTAAAAATATATTTCATAACACTGCTATAAAACAAGGCTGATACTTGCAATAAATTCCAGTTTTTCTTAGTTCTGCTTTTCTGAAGACTATCCTTGTCTATGCCACCCTGCGGTAGTTTTCTTACTTTGAGAAAACCAGGATTCTTTTGACATATAAAGACTTTTTTTTTTTTTTGCATCCTGCTAGAAGATGAACAGCATTGTAAGGGTCCTTAACAGTATTTCTGAGACATTGTGGGCGTATATGTAAATATACTAACACTGTTATAGGTTCTGGCAGTGACAGCACCACCTTTGTGATGGTATCTTTAAAAGAAGCCTTTTCCCACCATTTTCAGGAAAGCTAGAAATACTTACTGCTTCTCCCTCTCCTATAATCCCTTCACAACTATTAAATGCTGCAAAGTGATTTGCAAATGTCTGCAAATTCTGGTCACTGGCCTCAAGACAGCCTGTAAATTGACACAGCCACTTAAGTGGCAGCACCACCTCAAATGCCACTTTTTCAGCCTTCAGGAAACTGATCTCTGCCACCAAGGAAGATTTTTCTCTTGCAGAAGTTTCCCTGCAGCTTCGGAGGTGTGGGTACTATCAGAAGAGGTCATATGCAGTGGGGTTGCAAGACTGGTGCTTCTCAAACTTTCAGGCAACATTTCTTGTTGCTGGGTGAAGTAGTGTCTATAACTACTCTGACAACAGATAATTGTAGATTAAATCACCGTCCTCTCTAGAAAGGGTTTCAAAATGCTTTGTCATACTAGCTGCCATCTGGTTAGAGCTTCTGAAAATGTAGGTTGTTTACAGATCTACATCGATGGTGGGGGTAGTGGCAACTTACATGTACTGAGTTGCTCAAACATTTTTCAGGTACTGTAGTTTCACGACAGGGAACTGGGAAGATGCTCTATTCAGTTTTAACTTTACGCTTTTCTATACGTTTCCTCACTGAGAAGGGTGAGACTGTACCTAATGGCAAGTGTTTTGAGAAACTAGTGGCAAAGCAATCATTAAATCAGTTAAATTATGTTGCTGGTCAGACTATAACCAGTTGTCTTGTTCTCTGTGGCTCAGCCTTACAGGACACTACAGTTATCCTGGTTTTTCTCACATCTCTGCTGTCTATCATTTAAAACTATTAAGTTTGCTTTTTGGGTAGTATGTTTGCTTTTCAGATTGAAAAATTAGGGGTGGGTGAAAAGTAAATAGATTATTTGTTATCTCAGTTTCTTTTTAAACCACAGTACGGCTACACTCATAGCCAAATGATTTAAGTCTCCCTTGAAATAATAGCTGAATTTTATGTTGGTGGTGTTGATTGGCAATAAATATAAGCAGTGTTATAATGGCAGAGGATGGCAATACTTAATAGCACCACAAGATGTCATTCAGACAGTTTATGGTATAGAATGAAACACAGTGAAACTTGGATTTCTTAATTTCCTGCAAGATGAAGACTCCAAATCAACAGCAAAATAAACTCAAATTGCAGCATGTATTTACTGCTGTTTTAGCTTCCGTGTTATACGGCTCTAAAATCAATTTACAGTTCTTCTTTAAGTGTTAAATTCAAACTTGTTTAGCATTTACACAATAGCCTGAGCTAGAATAAGCCAATTTATTTTAAGGATTTTGCAGTGCTAGTAAAATGATAAAAGCTGATTTTAAAAAAAACCAACAACTTTATTTTTTAATTTTGTGGGGGAACATGGGATCTTCTGTAGAACTTCATTACTACTCAGGTGCCAAGACAAAAGATTAACCTGCTCTGTCAGTGTGGGTTTTGTGCTTCAAAGCTGGTAACATTCACGGTATTTCAAACTTCATGTTGGAAGGTTTTGCTGTGCTGCAGGCTAAAAAAAGTAAAAATCTTAGTATGCTGTGGTTAAAAGTATGTCATCCAGACTGAAGTAGAGGCTTTGAGCACAAGAACAATGCAGCTGGTACCATGTAACTGAAAGTATGCAGTGGATGGAGAACTTAAAACAAGAAATTAATTATTAAAAGTCTGTTGAATGGGACTTTTGTAACTTTTGTTCTTGTTCTATAACAGGTAGTTCCATAATATCAGAACTGGTAAAGCTTGCTTCCTCCCTGCAGTGGATTTCTTTGCCACTTCCTATATCTTATCTTGCAGTAACACAGTGCTGTCTTTGTATATAAAGATCCTCTGTCTCACCACGAGTTTATATGTTTAAAATCCTTTCCCCTTTCTTAGAGATGTTTAAAACTGTACCCAGGTTTTGGGGCCTACAGATGGCATGGGAAATAATAATTAAATTCTTATTTCATAAAACAGCAGGCTTATAAACTTCCAGGAGTAAAGATTTTATAGCTAAAGAATTATTGTTGCATTGCCAGCTGAGCTTCAGTTGCAGTTTTGATGCTGATCAAACTTTTGTTTTTTACAAAGAAAGCCTTATGGTTAGTGGATGACTTCTTTGTGTAACTGGGTGCATTAGAACCGTAGCAAATGCTGAAAATTTGAGTTTCATATTAGAGTGTTGCTAAAAAGGATATGAGTTATAATAAATGTATATCTTCCCAAGATGGAGTAAGTATTCTCTGAATAACAGTTGTTCAGAATACGTAGGTGCAGTAGCAAATAATGTGCCACAGGTTATGGATTAGTATTTTCGTGCAGTTAAAGCTTTGTGATAGTTCCTACGAGAAGACAAAGTAACTCAGAGAGAGGCCCAGATTTATCGCTGGCATAGCTGGTTTAAACCTCAGTAACATACAGTTGTGCCCACCCTCTTTTGTTTTCTGTAAAAATGGGTAACGTTGCTCAACGGAAACTGAAATCCTAGTCTTAATCTGAGCAAGATGCCAATTTTAGTGACCAAGTGTGTGCTAACAAGAGTATAGCATATTCACAGTTGTTCTTTAGTTACTGTTTGCTGTAATCAGTATGGAGAGTAATGGTCAGGGTCCTTTCTGGCTTAAGACTCCAGGCTGTTTAAATACTTTGGCAGTATATTCTCTTAACTGTGAAGGTCTATTTTTTTTGTTTTTTGGGGTTTTGTTTTTTTGTGTTTTTTTTTTGTTTTTTGTTTTGTTTTGGGGGGGTGGGTGTTTTGGGTTTTTGGGGTTGTTTTCTCTATTTTGGCGTGTTGGGCTGGGGTTTCTGTAAGGTTTGGTTTTTTTCTTTTTAATGAAAGGGAGCATGAAAGAGAATGAGAACTAGAAAAATATAGCTGGTGTTTTTTGTTTACTTTCTTACAGTAACATCTATAAGATTAATCCTAACCGGTAGGCCTATCATAGGTCCTATCATATCCATACCCCTGTTGTATGTGAAATGGTGCAAAGGCAAATGAAGAGGCGTGTGCTTTGAGGTAGAAAGGCACAAGTAGTGTCTATCTTAAAGGCTGCAATCACAAAATACAAAAACATAGAAGAATGTTAGAAATAGTCTTCCTCTGCTTAACATTTGACCAGTGATTTAACGAGAATGTGTTATTCTGGATGTGTTTTGTGGTGTCCATCATGTTGTGTCATCGTAGATCTGTCGTGTGATGTGTGCTATGAGAGAAAGTTAGATGATGAATTTGCACTCCCTTAGCTTTCAGATTCTTGTCTTGAGGAATACAGGCCTGTGTCGGTAAAGATTGTAAAGGAAGTTGAGTACTGATTCCTTAATATATTAATGATTGGCTCATTGCCTTTTCTGGTAGGCGCTATGCAAATAATAAAAATTGTATTACATAGCCTGTTCATGTTGTATATGGATGTAATATTTCTAATTAATAGTCCATACCAGTGCTTTAAACTGGCAACTTTTTAGGACAATGGGGTTGTATTATATAGAGATTAAGACACTAGACTAAAACTCAGGAACTTGGGGAAATCTTGTTGCATTCTTAGATATGGCAGCGGGCAAACAGGTGGAAGTGTTTTTGTTTTTTTTTTTCTCTTTCCCTCTCAGAAAGTCATTTCACCTTTTCTTCTCAGGGACAATATATTTACTGTTGCGATGGTGTTTTTTGTACCTACTGTTGTGGGATCATTACTGTCCTGCTTTATATAGCTACATATCATTCGTAAACTATCAGATTAGGCTTCTTTAAACCTGGTTTTGCTGCTGAAGTAATAAAGCTTATATTTCAGTCATCTGTAATAAGTATCTAACTCTGTAAGGCTAGAATTACTCTCAAAGTTTTAGTGGGGAGAGGCAAAGGTACTGATGCAGCTGGAGGGTTGCTTGCATTTTCCTGAGCTCCTGGCAGGTGGACATAAGTGATAAAGAAATTATTTGTCTAACATTGTGTACTGAAGAACTGTCACTTCAGAATAACTAATGAGTATAGAAACATGAACAGCAGTGTGAGGCTTGCATTTATGCTTTCTGTTTTGAGGCATTTTACTTAAGGATTGAAATTCCCTTAAGTCATCTTAATGCTCAGAAGATGAAAATATTTTTGTACTGTACAATAAACTATATTATGAAAGACTGGAATGCATTTGCCTTTCCCATTGTTCATTTAGGCTGCTGATAAGAGTTGTTTTTGGAGGGAAATGACCTTTGAAATCTGCATAGGATATTTGTTTCTAGAAGTTAAAACAGTAAGGGAGTGGGTATCCTGTCACTTAAAAAGATTTTCTTTTTCTGAGTAGACCTCAGTCTCAGCAGGCAAGCTTGGTTGAGTGCAGTGGTTGGTCTTTTTTTTTTTTTTTAAATACTGTACTTAAAGGAATGGAACAAAATTCGACAATTCTGGGTAAAATAATTGAGGTTTCTTGCACTGTTAAATCTGCTCTTAAAGGGCAAAACTTTGAGGTTACACTGAAACCATATCTAACTGTAGAAGAAAAAAGGCTTGCTTCTGCTGATCCATCTGAATATATGGAGCAGTATTTTACTCTGTAAGTATCTAATGTTTGCTAATCCCAGATTATAATTTGCTAGACAAGATTTAAAAAAATACATCAGTTCATGTAGCAATTAATTTCCAAATGGATTCATGAAGAACTTGCGGGTTTTTTCTATTTTTCTTTTTTTCCCCTCACTGCTGTTCTGTTAGCAAAGCAAGGCTGGCTGTAAGCAGGTCTTCATGACTTAATTTCTCTGTTTTATATCTTCCCTGTTAACATTTCAGAATGTTCTAATTTGAACGTATGATTGAGTATTTTCTATAAGCAGTTAGACGTACTTTCATCATTAAACACTTCCTTCTTCTGTCTTCACACCTTTTGCCTTTTTTCTCTGTATTTGTTACACTGGTAACTCATAATCCTCCTGTGATTATTGCCTGCTTTTATCATTCCCAACTTCCTGGAGGTAGTTTTCAGCATGTACTTGAGCCTTGTGCTTTGTAACTTCCTCCATTTTTGCTACTTGATCCTCAAGTTCAAGTTATTATTTCCACATTTTGTACTTTCTCACTTGCAATTGTTGTTGATATATTCTTATTTTTTATGTTAACTTTTTTGTTAATTTTTTTATTAGGTAAACATATTCCCAGGTTTGAATCTTAAGCAGCATGCAAGACTTTTTGATTCTTCAGTTTTTTTGAAAAGTAGTTGCTTTGTTGGTTTTGCCAAGGAACCAAATCATCCTCCTACCAATTATATGAGAACTATGTGATCATAATTTAGTAATATTATCCTGTGCTTTAGCTTTTACTAATGTCTTTATCTCAATTTGTGCATGATTATGTGAAATGAGAGTAGGAAACTGGAAGCAGGTGCATGTGACTAGAAGCAATTTTATGAATCAAGTCTAGTCTTATGCTATGTAACTTTGGTGACCGTGTTGTATAGATTCTTTCACAAGCTAAGATTTAAAGGTAAGGATTAAGATTTAAGCAGGAGGAATTAGAAGAATGAAACTTCTGATGCAGTGGGAGCAAAGTCTCAGGCAGGGTGATTCAAGCTGATAGTAAAGAACTGAGACTTACTTGGTATCCTGTGAGGAATAGGTGGACAGAAATGGTCATCAAAATAAGCTATCTCTGGCCAAGAATGGTGGGAATAGAGAGCTGCCAAGAGTTAAATCAAGCTAGCCTACCTAAAAAGTTAATCACAAACGGAACTACACTGAGAGATTGAGAGGTAAAAAAGTCAAATTATTAAAGGTATTTTAGGTACAACCCTAAGCCAACAAATATTTGATTTCTGATATCAAAAATAAGAATACAGAGCTGAGGGAAAAATATGGAGTGGTTAAAAGCAGTGTGAGGATATAGGGGTGAACATAAGCATGCTTGAAGTGAAATCAGAAAACCAGAGAGCTTAATGCAGAGGGAGGTGTGCCTTTATCCCAGGGATTTGGGAGGAGAGTGATAGGAAAAGGTCTGTGAAATCACAGCATTAGTTATTTTTAACAGAGCTGTCTATTTGGGGTGGTGTTACAAGAAGGTAGTACACAGGATGTTACCACTTGCCATGGAGAAGGCAGCCAACTATAGACGTATTCAACAGATGTCAACAGTATGCAAAACTATAGAACAAAGTTGAATAGGAAGTGTAATTTAAACAACCGAAGCAAACAAATAGATGTAGCAATAGAAGACTGACCATGTAGTCCTTTGAACACTTCCAGGAGTAACTAAAAACAGTAAAAACCTTGGAGTGTGATGCAGACAAAAATAGTGATATTTGGGAAATGGTGCCGAAGCAGACGAGGAAATCAAATGCTTCTACTTTTTTTCTTTTAAATGTAATACTTAAGATGTCAAGTGAAGCCAATATTTGCAACAGACCATCTGTATTAGGTTGCTCTACCATTTTATGAAACACTTGGTTTTGAAAAAGCAGTTAGGCTTCAGTTGGAAGTTGCATGTAGGTATCTGCATCCTGAATTTTGGGTGTTCTGGATTATTAGGAAAAATATTGTTTGGTTTTTTTCCCCCCATCTGGTTGTGGTTCTTAATTTTGTGATGTATACTGAAGTGTGTGGGCAGTGTGTATTTCTTGGGGGGGCATAGAATGGGTGCAGTACTGGGTCTGAAAATACGAGGAAAATCTTCACTATTAGAATGACTGTCTTGCAAGTAGCAAAAATGCTATTTAAAGGTTTGTGAAGGAACGGGTGACAACATTTTGTCTCATTGCAACTAATTCTGGCTCTGGCTTAAACCTCTTTTTCCTCCCCATCTGAAATTCTAAGGGCATTGATAAATCAGAATATATCTAGGTTTCACATTCACTTTTGAAATCTTGTCTGGATTTCTGTGTTGCCCTTCACTGTGTGAAAGCTCATAGGGTTTGTAAACTTGCAATGTTTTCAGAGTTCTCTGGAATATTGCAAATGTCTCTTCTTGAGCCATTGTTTGCTTTGTATTTTTTAGTACTCGAGCAATCTAGGCATTACAAAAGGCTCTCTCTTCAAAGAATCTTTTTTGTTAACTTTCAGAGTCTATAAATGCAGTTAGACTGTGATCTCTTTGCATCTAAAAAGGCAAGCAGGGTGAGGTTTCTTATTAGTGACGGCTAATAGGAAGCTGTATCTGTGAGAGAACATCCTTATTGACTTAATATTTTTCATGTGAAAATTTTATTTTAGCTGTAAAAAGTGCTTGGATGCTGTATGCTATCTTCGTCTTACAGCGTGTAGAATAGATGTACTACAGATCTGAGGCTTTTAATCCTGAGGATAGGTGATAGCAATTCATAATCCAGAAAGGCAGGTGAAAACATTTGGTTATATGCTTGATTCTCTTGTTGAAATTCAGACCATACTGAAGTCTGCTATTGGGCTTTTCAGTGATTTATATAAGCTGATACCATAGTTTAGCACAAACATGTCAACCTCAGGCTATTACATCTGGCCCTCACTGGAGAGAGAGGAGCTAATGAGTGGTCAGTGCAAACTGAGCTCTGCTCTTGCCTCAGGACTTCAACCTTCCAGCCAAGGTTCAGCTAACAGCAGATTAGCTTGCATTATTGTTGGAATCTCATAGCTTGTTTTACTAAACACTTCATTATACTAGGCCAGCATGTTAACAAATACAATTTAAAAGTGGTCAAGAAGGAGCAATACTTCACCTTAAGTTGCTGAATTGATGCAAGAATATAAAAATGGTGTTCTGGTTTTATTTTTGCTTTTTCTAATTGATGCTTTACTATGTTTCTACCATAGAAATGAAGACCTAAAACAAATGTTGGAAAGCAGTAAAGATTCTGCAAAGCTGGATGCTATGAAAAGGATTGTTGGGGTATGTGATTTTTTAGTATTATTTTTATTTGTTAGGGTATCTGGTTTATTATTATTATTTCTGTTTCTTGAATGTGAATACTGTTTTTGCTTTACAGATCCTGTACCAAATCAGCATTTGAGTCTCTAAATATTTAAAAGCTACTGTGAAGTCCTTATTTTGGAATTATGTGTAGAAATTGCTATATCAAAATACATGCAGTCATATACTTTAAAAATATTTATGTAAGAGTGCCAATATGCCTGTAAATAACTAATTTCAGTATGGGGCTGAGATCTTAAATAGGGAATAGTTCCTTCAGAGATGTTTCAATTGCTGTTTTAATTCAGCGGACAGGAAACAACAGAAATTTGCAGGAGTAATGACAGATTGTGTTTACTATTTTTACTTTTTTCAATTGTATAAGGATTTGGGTTTTTTTAACTGAGCATGTTGCCTATATATTTGATGAAGTATTTCAGGTGAACTGTGTACCCACGGAGGTGATTAAATAATGTTTAACATCATTGTGTGTTTAAACCCTATAAACTAAACACCATAAACTCGATAAAGTCCCTTTATTTCTTCTTAAAAGTGTTAGAAAAATTTGCTATGGAAAGCTGTTCAGAGTCCACTTGACTCTTTTTTGGGGACTTCTGCATTTGCTGCCTCTCACTGTTCCTTCAGTCTCCTCTGAATGTGCTGTTTTGTTTTGCTTGTTTTTTCCATGGGTTAATCCTATCCAAACATACTGCAGTGAGTAGGAACAGATTGTATCATGCAATGGTGTTCTGACTTTAGATCTTGTGATTTCCCCTTCATTATTCGCTAGTGATGAAGATTTGACTCAAGCTGGTTGTCTTCTGCATTTGCCTTTGATCCTAGTCCTGCCAGACATCAGTTACCTATTAGATCTGGGTAACCTATCAAGTACTATTTCATAACATCTTTCTCTTGTTCTGTTTTGGTGAAAGGTTTCTTGGTTCATCTTGTCCAGCATGATGTGGGATTGCTCAGGGTTTGACCAGTGAGAGTCTGGTGTACAAGATGCTGTTGCAAGAAATCATGGCCTTTAGAAATGCCATGGTTTCAAACCTCTATAGTAACTTACATTCTTCTGCTTCCCTCAGAAAATATTATTTCTTCCGGCTGTTACTGTGAGCAGGAGGGTTGGGGAGAGTTGCCTTGTTGCTCCCTTGGTTTTCTTTTTCAAAAAGGTGGCCAGATCTTTATCTGTATTTGGAAGCTGTTGCCACTGAATGTATGTGTATGTATGTGTATGGGGGAAATAGAAACTGTTAAATTGGGTCAGCTTTAAATTTTAAATCAAAACTTTACTAAATTTTTTTTTCTTTTCATTTTTTTCCTACAAACAATGCTGTCATAAACGAGTGTGCGATGAGCAAATGCATTCATTATAAATACCGGCTGCTGCTACATATTCAAAGCAGTTCTTAACAACTGTTTCTTTAGTTTCATGGAAGTGTATGATACCATGAAGCTGGAGGTGTGTGGTTAGTACTGATAGCTGTGGTCCTGGATGGTCTTAGGCTGACATGACCAGGCTCAAGAGCTTTTCAGCAAGGGAAGGCAGAACTGAATTGAGCACATTCTTCTGCTCCCCGATTTCCCAATTGCAGATTTTTGTCCTTTTGTAAGTTCCCAGTACTTGGTTTCTGTCCCTGTTCTAGGCAGCGCACAATGCTGGAAGAGTGCTGCTTTCTCAGATGGTAGCAGGCAACTTCTGCTTCTTGTGCTCAGCTGCTGATTCTTCTTTTAAAGCAGAAAGAGCCTTCTAGTTCATAAGGTTGACCACATATGAGTTGCTTGAATTACAGGATCCTCTGTTTTCAGTCTTCTCCATATTTTCAAGGTATTTGCTATTATCCTGTGTTTAAACTGTGTTTCCTAACAGACACCTGGTACCAGCCTCTGGTTTACATAACAAACTGGAGCAATGAGCTTTACAGGCCAGGACTGAGAGCTTGCACAATTAGCATAAGGCTTGGTAGCAGTGGTGGTAATGTTCTTGCTGGGCACAAACATGCTTGTGTGTTGTCAGTTATGTGCTTACATTTGGGGTTCTTGGGGATGAGGTGTGTTTTCCAGAGTTGAAAGACTTCTGCTAGCCTTATTATTAGAGGAAAAAGGAACTCTGTTGTCAGAGTATTGTTTAATGTGTCTCGCGGGAATCCTCATTTCCACTAATCTTAGATAGGAGAAAAAGCCGTGCATACCAATAGTTTTCTTACTCTTTTAGTAGACTTCAAGAGGCTAAGCCTTCATTTGTCTGTACAGCTGTGATGGAAAAGTATCAGGAGAACACCGGTTATGGCTCCTTTTGCTGCTTCTTCTCCTTAAAGGTGGTTTGCAAACTTTCTCTGGGGGAGGAGATTCATTACCAATAAAAACAAATCTGTCTTGCAGAGAGTGGCTTTTAACAACATAACTTCAAGCATAGGAGTAGTCCAGATATTTCCATTCCCCCTCTTACATTAAGATGTCTAAGCCTACTTATGCTGAATACAGACTCAGTATGTGTGACTTTAATGATCAATGATGTCTTTTTTTTTTTCAGTCGGTGTGTTATTTTTTATGTTTCATTCTTGCATGCATGCCATAAAATAATTGCAATCTTTGGAAGATTACGAGCAACCCTGCTGATTTAGAAATAAATTTGAAGTGTATACAAAACCAACTTTATTCTGCTGTATGTATGAAAACACAATAAGTGATACTTCTTTTAAAACGTACACTGATACTACAACCACCAAGATATTCTTGTTACGTGTCTGTGCGTGTGTCTCATGAAGAACAAAGGTTTAGTAGACCCTGACATTACATAGCACTTATTCTAGAATGATGTTTCTGCCTGTGCAGGAACTCCAGGTATATAAGACAACACAACTAGAGAATGTCTAGGCACAGCAACAAAAATGACATGATAGACCTTAGTCTTGGAAAGAACCATTATGTTCTTTTCAGGTTAATGATCCATGGGCTAAGGAGGATTTACGCTAATCATTATGACTTAATGAGTCAAAATACACTCTTTTAAAAGACCCTAAATACATATTTACATGGTACGCTGGAGCTATTATGGTTGATCAGTTAAATAATGCAAGTAATACATAGAGTCATAGTGTTACAGCCTGTCAGGGAAGTCTAAGGATCATCCCTGTTTTTGAATAAAATAACTTCTGTGGCATCAAGAGGAGGTGATAATATTTTGTTCTCTGATACTTCTCTGCAGCGCATCTTGCTACTAAGTTCTACTTGACTCTGGTCATTCTGAATCTGGCATTTATTACAAAGATGCCCCAGTCCTGACAGCAGTGGTTTAATTCAGATTCTTAGGTAAAGCCCCTTGAAACCCATAAAATGTGCTTGCTGCTTACTTGGTCGCTTCCTGTGCTTTAGTACAGCTGCAAGAAATAGTTTATGATGTTGCTTAAATTGAAATGTCATGCTAGACAGCTGCTCTTAAACCCTCTTGAAAGGCCTACTCAGTAATATCTTGAACCACAACTACCTTCTTTCTTCTCCTAGTGTCTTTCTTTTAACCTTCTCCAACTATACAGTTTGTCAAGGTACTGCCTGATTTTGTGTTTTCTTGCTTTTGTTGCATGACATGCTAATTGTTTATGCCCTTAATGTGTTTTATCAATGAAATATACAAACATATCTGTGAGTTAAGAATATGAAGTTTAATCAGCTGTATAAGGTTGAGTAATGGTGGGAGTGTAAGATGGTTATGAACAGCCGTAACTGCAGTTGCAAAACTCATGTTCCTGTGTTGGATCCCTACATAATTGCTTGTCTTAGTGAGCCCTTGTGCTTTCTGACTAGCTTGATATTTGACTGCCTGCATCCTGCCCTTGACCATAGCTGGGTGTGCTCTTGAGTCTGTATTCAGCAGCATTGTAACTTCATATAATATGGTTATGAAATTTCAGGGTTTGCAGCTTGGACATGAAGTACTGGCAGACATTCTACTGGAATTAGCTCTAACAAATAAGAGAGTTGTGCAGCTGTAGTGTATATTGAAATATTTTATTCCTTCTAATGTATTTGGTTTCTTATAACTTCCTCCTTTCAAATTTCAGCTTTGAAGTACAGATCTGGAATAAATGTCTTGTTCATTTGTTTGTAAAAAAACAAACAAACAAAACAAAACCCACTATAATACATTATATTATTACATTACTAAGATTTGTCTTTTTTTTTTCTTTTTTTTTTCTTTCCCCTCCTAGATGATTGCAAAGGGAAAAAATGCTTCTGAGCTGTTTCCTGCTGTTGTGAAGAATGTTGCCAGTAAAAATATTGAGGTATTCCTACAGATCATTAAACATACTGTTATGGAAGATCAGTTTATGAAAATTTTATCTAATTGTATCCAACTTCAACGTAAACCATAAAATCTCTAGTATTTTTTTAATAGAATTTCTTGGGGTTTAATTTCAATGACAGCATTATGGTAATAGATTAATGTGTAAACAAAGGAAACTTACTGGGTGATTTGGAGAGAGAAATAATATCTACTTTCATTTAAATTGATTGATTAGGGAAAGTTTGTGGAACTGTGTGGTGGCAATTCTGAGAAAAGGTACTATAGGTAATTGGAGGTGTCCTTCTTGTGAATGTTCAGTACCAATTGTGCTACATTGTATTTGAAAATCTATTGCAGATCAAGGCTGAGAGGTAAGGGCTGGGTAAAATAGGTTTCAGTGTTCTAATCGTGTAGTGTATTTATAAAAGGAGTGTCTCAGCATTAGGATTGCAGAATGAGATCACTTCAACTCAGATAAACATGTCTTTGTATGAATTTGTCGTTGGACAAAATGTGATGTTACTAATGATGTGTGTTTAAAATAATTTTTTCCACAATACTTAAATGTTTGTTCTTTTGATAATTTAATTTAGAGAATTTGTTTAATGATTTATTAATGTGAATGCCTGTGATTCCAGATAATTACAGAAAATTAGCTTTCAAATCTCAGAATGAGATTTGAAATTCAAATCTGAGATTCAAATCTCAGAATGTGTGCACACACAACTGGACCTGGCCAGAAGTGCCCTGGTCCTCTACTAGCTAACCCTCTGTGGTAATGCCCTTAGAGAGATGCATGCAAACAGGTGGTTCTTGCCTCTAGAGACCCACAGACCATTTGGTTTCTCTGGCAGCTGGATAAGGCTCCCCTGTTCTATGCCATAGCCAGCTCCTCCTGTGGTCTCACCCTTAGATGCCCACACCCTTATCTACCTCCTTCCCAGGCCACTTCACCTACTTGCCAGCTAGTGCAGCTTGATCCACTGGTATACCTGCACCCATTCTAGTCACTGGCACTGCAGACACATGCGCTTGTGCTTGGTTTCACATACTGCCGGCTCTTCAGTTGCTGACACTTGTTCTCATGGGTCTTCTGGTGTGTGGTCCCAGCCCAAGGGCTGGCAGACACACCGTCACTTCTTCCAGGTGCTGACCGCCATGGATGTAGGGGCCCTTGTGACTCAAGGGCCCATTCCAGTTGCTGGAGTTGCGCTTGAGTCCCCTCAGTCTGGTCTCTCTAGTTGCTGGTGCCCATGGACTCATCAGCCCTTGAGCCTCTGGCCTGACTGTAGTTGGTGACACATACATGCATCTTCACACTGAACAGAGAGTACCTTACCAAGGAAAATCATTCAAAATGGAATTTAGTGAGAAAATACAAGAGACTGTGGTGATCAGGTGCAGGGCATGGAAGGGTAGATGTACCAACCAGCAAACTGTTTAGATGTGTCTAGCCATTTTTATGTGCTTATCCCTCGATTTTTCCGCACCTTGTTCCTCCCCAGATCACATACATTCTCCCTACTGCTTCTTCACTTTGGTTCCTCCCCGGAAAACATCCCATCTTGTGCAATCCTAAAATAATCTTCATCTGCGTCCCATAACTGTACACAGAAAAGCCCGTCAGTCTGAAAGGTGCTCTGGTGTTGACTCTTGATGGGTTTAACACCTGGACATGAGAGCTGAGGCTCTCCTGAGGTGGTCCTGGGAGGGGCCTGACAGGGTGTCCTTTCCTGTGAGTCCTAAATTTGGGTTCCCTTCTACTACTATGTGTCTCTGCACCTCGGGGCTGATGGTTCCTGTCATGGGCTTGGGAGTAGCTAGGGCAGGGTATTACTTGCAAACACCCCTCCAATCCTGTTGTCTATCTGCTCTTTTGTGGGTGTGCAGACAAGGTTTTCTCACATAACCTAACATTAATTAGCAGAAGCCTTTCACTGTTTATGGGGCCTTTTCTTACATTTTAAAACAAATAGACAGTTAATGTGAATTCATGTCTTCCTCTATGCTGTAGTTAAAATTCCCTCATTACTTGTCTTTCTATCATTCAGTGCTAACGTATATGTGTGGGAAGAGACTGTTAAACTGAAAAGAGGTCAGGGCATTTAGTAAAGCTAGCTGACTAATTTCTCTTCTTTATCAAGGTTAGTTAGATGACAAGTTTAGGTCATAATGTAGCAATACTTACAGGCTAGTTAGCACTTCTGGGTCTCAGAAACCTTTTATCATGGTCCAGTTTTTATGTTGCTTTTGAAACGATGAGAAATTACTGGGTTAAGTGAGATACTTAGTGCATTGATCCTGATACTGTTCTCTGAAACTGTTTTGCCAGATTTTTCCGCGTTCTTAAGAATTCTTACTCTGTCCATACAAATTGCTACACTGTGGTAGCATAGAATACATCAGTTCATCTGCGTGTATCCAAGTGACTTTGCTGCCCAGAAATGGCTGCTGGTTTTGTTGGTTTTCTTTTATCAGCACTGAATGCTCTGATACAGGGAAATGGAGGTGAAGCAGCAGTCGAACATGTTCATTTGTTTTAGGAGAAGCAAAGGGCATCTTATTGTTTACATAAGTGCCTTGTGATTTTTGTTTTTGTAAGTACACACTGACCTCAACTTGATTATGTGCATCATGTCATGGATGGTAAGGATACAAAAAAGTGACCTAATAAACAATTGGTGGTATACAACAAAAATAAGTCGTGGTCAATAACTCATGGAGTTTGATGTGCTTATATTGATAAACTAATTAAACAAATCTGCCTGTGTTCCTCAAGCTTAATGTGCCCCTGTTATGATTGGTTTTATAGAAAGGTGCATTTTAACATTGAATGAAGGTAAATGGTAAAAGAATAGTGTAGTCACGAAGCTCTAAGTGCTTCCATTTCTAATCACAGAGTGGTTTCAAGGAAAGGAGGCTTTCTTTGCACACCTGCAGTCATCAGTGCATAGGCCTCTTGTGGTCAATGTTGATTGCTGCTTGTCTATAGCTGAACAACAAATAATTTAGCGTGGTGTAACCTTCTGTGATTTAATATTATGCTTTTTGCCAGAATTGGCACAAGGATACATCTTCTGATAGTGACAGTAATTACAGCACAGCTGTAGTTGAGGGTCGTTCAGAATTTTCCATTATAAACCCCAACAGTCAGTTTACAACTCAAATGTAAAAAATGTTTTCACTGCTTCCTGGGCATACAGTGGCCATGAGGGGGTAAAGTGAACTAAATTGAATACCCTCCTCCCCCAGAATCATACTGAGGTTTTCTTAATCTTTGAACACTGCATCCTTTGTGGTATGCTTGTATTGGCTACATCTTTTGAATGCTTGTAGTCAGGTAAAGGTGGATCTAATACCCTTTGCTTTTGTTCAAGACATAGTCAGAAGTGCTCTTTTTAATTGGATTTAAATAGTTTAAGTTACCACACTTCATCTGGAAGTTGTATTCTCTTTCAAATGTGTTAAAACAATTGATTTTGAGTTTCAGGGTAAAGTAAAATGGGCTTGTTGAAATCCTTGGCTATTGCAGTTGAACCTATTTACCATAAGAAAAAAACCATGGGGTGCTCAGGTGATCGGTTGCCACATGTCAACTTCTTAGATTAGTCAAGCTTTTATATACTAGTTGATAATGTAAAGCAGTACGTTGTGTTATTAACCTTCATCTGACTGTATCATTACTTGGGTAGTATTGCGGCACCTCATGGAGTTTCTGTTAAAAGAGTTACAGTAAACCGTTAAGACATTTCAGAACCCTGTGAATACTCCAGTGATATATTAACTCTTCCTCAAAGAAG
The DNA here is from genome assembly GCF_964289735.1 of Phaethon aethereus. Lineage (NCBI taxonomy): Eukaryota > Metazoa > Chordata > Aves > Phaethontiformes > Phaethontidae > Phaethon > Phaethon aethereus. Next base: position 27,902,981 of record NC_138577.1, read on the forward strand.
AAAATGTTGATGCAAACTTGCAATGTAGGGCTTAGTTTTATAGAAACGGAAACTTTCTGATAATGATGTTCATTGTGTCTTTCTTTGCAGATAAAAAAGCTTGTATATGTTTATCTGATGCGTTATGCAGAGGAGCAGCAAGATCTAGCGTTATTGTCCATCAGTACTTTCCAGCGTGCTTTAAAAGTGAGTGACTACTAACATTTCAGAGAGAATTCTGAGCCGGTATCACGAAAATAAAAGTATCTGTATAAGTGTAGTCTGGTAAATTAAAGCATGTAAATATCTGCATCTGATAAAGTAGTTTCAAGTTATGCCATTGACAAAGTTTTTTGTGCTACCTCAAGTCTCATCAAGCAGCTAAGCCTGCATGAAGTAAAATTACTTCACTAAAGAAAAGCAGCAGTTTGGTGCTCTCAAAGTCAAATGCCCAACACTTAATTTCTGGAATGCCTTTTTCTCTTTCCAAAGTAGTTTATGTATGTAGAAAGAAGACCTTGTTCTAGCCTGAAACACCTGTTTTTTAGTTTGCTTAAAAGATCCTGGTGTACAACAGAGCTGGAACATAAGGAAGATAATACCTAAATTGAAATATTCAATGTGTTGCACATGCTACTTTTTTTATTAAAAATACTGAAGAAACGGCATTTTGTACTGTTTCATTTCAAATTTATATCACAGTAGGGCATGGGATTAGGGAACAAAGGTTAGGATTGCCTTCGAAGTGTGACCATGGAATAAAGAAAGATTTATTAAGTCTCTGTCCTTAAATTTGGCCAGTTCTTATTATAAGAGAGGGTTGGGTTTTTCTTTTTTCTTGTATTCTTCTGCTAAGGCTACTCTAGGTTTGTAATTAATTTCTGTCATGTCCTTGATGCAGACCTTGCATCTTCTTGGAAAATGTTGCAATCAGAGCACCAGGTGTGCAACTGTAGCAGGGTCCCATAATTGACTAGAGAGCTCTCTGCACATTTTTTCCAGATTTTATCTCAACATCATGTGTACTACCTTTACTACCTGTGACTGCTGTGAAAAGCTAAAATTCAACTGACTTTGTATTCATTGTTTTTAATGAGATATATATACACAGTGAACACGTCTCATGGCATAACTTTTTAAAAAGCTGTGGATACTAGGAACAAAAAGAGAGGGGATAACTTAAATGTTGTGGCTGTGAGTAATTCAAAAAGAAGAGGTGGTGTGGCAAGGAGATACATTCAAAGCTAGCTGAGATTTTCAGCAATGAAGGAAATTACTAAGCCCACTACAGAAGATAGGGAAATGTAATTCTCTCTGTTCATTTTTTGTAACATTGATGGTTTTGTAATGAAGTTTATAATTTGGCTTTATGTGTGGAGACTTTTTTTTCCCCCTCTTTAGAAAGAACTTTTTAGGGTATTTTAAACTTGCATGATTGGAGATGAGCTTTGCAAACTCTGATAAGAACAAGTTGTTTTTCCAAAACCTGTCAAAGTAAGTACTTTCACCATCCAGATACTTACTACTCAGAAGCTGCTAGGATGTAGGAATTTTGAGAGCTTAGATGAACTAACCATTAAGTGATACCGGTCTGAAAACTCGTGTTGCCAACTCTCAGTGCTTTGGAAAAATGTTCTTTGGAAAGTACCCTTCTTGCAGACAGTACACTGAATTAATACTGCTATAATTTAAGTTTGCTAGATTTTAGAGGCTTTAGTACTTGATTAAGCAAAGTTTTTCCCATGTGTCCCAAGCCCATGATTAATGGACACGGTTTACATAATAGTTCCTCCAAATACAGATGTGTTGTGCTATTGTTGGATCTCCGAGCTAACCCTAACATTATAAAAGGGGAGCAAGTACTGGGACGAAAGAAGGGAGGGTAGGAAATAGAAGAAAGTCACAAAACATTTAGCTTAATGTTTTGACATTTTCTTAAGAAAATTCATTTTGTTACTGACTTCAGTTTATATCTTGTGGTAAAGTATAAAATGAATGTGTTGTCAAGAACTTGAGTGGGTGTGTCGCAACTGAGAACCACGTTTTCATTTGACAGTTCTTATATTTCAGTAATAAAACTGAGCTACGTGTGTTTTTTTCAGAATAGCTGAATTCTACTTGGATTGCAGAAAATGTTTCAGATCATTAAATAAAATACTAGTCTCTTATTTATCATTCCCATAATTTTGCTTGGGAAAGTGGATTATGTTAATGTTTTCCTTTGCCAGATTTCCAGATTTTCATAATGTTTCAATGTTTTCTTTCTTTCTTTCTTTTACTACTTTTTGTGGTTGGAAGTTTCTTGTGTGAAGTTTGGCACATTTTCTTATTAGTGTTGCCTTAGCTTGCAAGCCTGCACTATTTTATTCTCCCCTTCTCTCCCATTCTTTAGGATCCTAATCAGTTAATCCGTGCAAGCGCTTTAAGAGTTTTATCCAGTATCCGTGTCCCAATTATTGTTCCTATTATGATGCTTGCTATTAAGGAAGCCTCTTCTGATTTATCTCCTTATGTGAGGAAGAATGCAGCCCATGCAATCCAAAAACTGTACAGGTAAGTGATTCTGACAAATACTGAAAAAAATACTTCCAAAACAAAGGCAGGCATTTATTCTACTACTTATTTCCCTTTTATTTCGCCTATGCCCAAAAGAGGAGGGTGAGAGATGTTAGGGGTTTGAATCAGGCAGCCTGAGACTTCTGCGGTTCCATGCACCCTCAGACCAAGCAGAAGCAGGGCTGAGCAAGTGTTCCTAACAGGCACATACAGACCACACATGCATGCAGCCAGATAAACAGATCAGCACAGACAGAAAAGAGCACTTGTGCAGACAAACCCAGCATCAAGCCTTATTCTGTTGCGCACTCTGGCTGATCAGGATGGAGACCCGTTAGTGGACCTATATATATGTACAATATGGATTCACCCAATAAGGATCCTTAGATGCTCAGTCTTTCCAGTAACTGGCCTTGGATCCCTAGTCACTGACACTGGCACATAGAAGCGCACCATGCTTGCAACCCCACTGCACTTGCCGTTACAGACCCACACACATGCCCCCACCCTTTCACTCAAACACTATGAATCCTACAGTATCTGGATTTAGACACTCAGACTGTGCAGTAACTGGCCCTTATATGCCTTGTCTCCAGTTGTCTCCCACAGGGTGGAGAGGAAGAGAGGAGAGAAAGAGAGACTGTGACACACGAGTGGGTGTCTCAGTCAACCTCCAGACCTTACAGTCTGCTCCCTCTGATAGCCAAAATCTCCAGTTTTCTCACTTGGAGACACACACACGTGTCCAGCCCAGACCTATGGCCCCACTTCAATACTTGGCTTCCCAAGCCACCTAGTCTGACTTGATATTCTATAGCGATCACACACTGACGTACATACTTCCTCCCGTTGCTGGTATTGCAGTTATATGGGTCCCTGTAATCCATGGTAACTCCAGTTGCTGGGGCTTAGACCTCCATATCACACATGCACACAGAATAGAGACTGCCTCACCCAGGAAAACAGAAATAGAGTTTAATGAGAAGATAGAACAGACTGTGATCATCAGATGCAGACATGGCCAGGCAAGTGTGCTGAGCAGCAAGGCATTTACATACAGCTGGCTTCTTTTATGTACCCATCCCTCTATTTTCCTGCAGTTGTTCCTCCCAAAGTCATCTAGATCCCTCCCTTTTCCTGCCTTTCATTTCTCCTGTAAACATCCCATAGTAAGTCTTGTACAATCCCAAAATGTTCTTTCTGACATTGGAAGGCTACAAGACTTACTATGCAGCTAGTAACATCCTGAAGTCTGAAAGGTGCTTTGGAGAGCCTCTCTAAGTCATGATAGGTTCATTTCAGGACCATAAGACTGATGGCTTTTCTGTGGCGACTACCTGAAAAAGCTGGGTAGGGTCTCCTTTCTTCTGGTGGTTTGTTTTTTTTTTCTCTTTCTAATGAGCTGAGGGCTCTCATGTGATGGCCCTGGGAGCACCTGGGTCAGGATGTCATTGGAGTTTCCTCACCTCTGTACTCTCTCTGAGTGGACAAGTCTTTTATCATGTAACCTAACGAGAGAGAATGGCTTTTAAGTCCCTTCCTGCTATTTGATTAGTTTAGTTTTGTTAGCATCCGGTTCCAGCACACAAAAGACTTTTTGGCCTGAAATTTTCTCCATACACAGAATGTCCTCTGATTTCCTGCTAGTATCAAAACTATTTGGAGGAGTTTGGCAGTAATGGTCTGTTAGTGCCAGCAAGGCACAGCAGTATCTGGACAGCAGGCTGTTCCATGTAATTTTAACTTAAACTGGTGCTTCCATTTTGTCTTTTCATGATGGGCAAGGTTTATTTTACTAGTCCAGATTAAAGAGCTTATTGGTGATCGGTGCAAAACTGGAAGATGCTGAAACCTAACTTGATTAATAGAAAACCTTTTACCCGTCTTTCATCCAGTGTCCAGATATGTTGCACCTTCAGATACAACTTGTATTTTTTCTTATCTCTGGTCCATACAGCTTATGTGATATCAGTGGCAAGATTTTGAAATCAACCTTGCAAATACCATAAAAATACCATAAAAAGCTATTATTTTAGGGTAAAAAATACAGCAGCACAATCTGGAAAAACTGGCCTCACTCTCTTCTATTTTCCGTGAATTCCTGACTAGTTGTAAAATGAACATCTACCTCACAGAGCAAAGGAAAATTAATGAAATGTATGTTCTACAAAGGTTTCCTTAATGGTTTAGAGGGCCTGTACATCCTTCACAAGTTTTCACTTCATGCAAACATCCTAGGCATCATAACACAAGTTTTCAAGCTGCTGTAGCTGCAAATTCCACCTTACCTGGACTAGAATAAACTTCATAGTTTTATGAGTGGAGTTGTAACTAACAGTTGTGTCCTTGGTAGTAGGATTTGGGAACTGTTTATAGAAAGCATGTGACCTTCTAGTGTCACGCTTTCAAAATTAACTTGTACAGATGTCATATCTGATAGCACTGGTTTACCACAGGACCAAGGGAGAGAGTATAGTTTTCTGGATCACTTGAAGCAGCAGTACAGGGAACTGGTGAAGAGACTGTCAACCTGTCCACAGGCAGGCCCAGTTGGCTTGCCTGCAAATAGAAGTTTTTAGCAGGCAGTCTCAGCAGATATTTCAGCAAGGATCATGACTGGTAGCTCCACAATTCAGTGATACAGATCATATACTGGTGGCAAGGCTGTCTTTTGGCCTGTTTGTAATGAGCAGTAACTTCAGAAGACATGCTCTGAAGTGAGTCAAAATCAAAATTTTGGAAGGGATGGATTTTTGGTGTGACGATCAGTCAACAGTTTATACACTCTCCTACATCTCATTACTCCATCTTCTGTGAGCATTTGAGTAAGAAGTAGTAACAGTCTATTCTAATAGTGCCTGTATGCTCCATTTACTTTTTGGTTTCGATGACTTCTCTACCTGTTTGATAGTCCTGTAGTTCAGTTAGTGTACCAGTCAGACTTCTGGATGCAGGTTCGATACTCCAATCTTCCTTGCAGTTAGTGTCATGGTGTTTGGATGGATGTCTGACCTAAAAGACCTTGTTCATTAGTGGTTCAATCAATCCTAACAGCAGGAAGTTTGCATATCAAACAGAAAAGATTTCAGGCATAGTGTGAACAGCAACATTTGTGCCCAATGTAATCAACATTACAAGGTAGATTGGAGTAATTTTATCATTGAAAATGTCAGACCTCTTGCTTATTTCACTCAGGGTGCATTTCAAAGCTATTAGTATCTTCTGTCTATCAATAGAAAACTCCACCATGTACTTGCACCTACTTTCAGCAAGATTTGGAAAGGGACTTTTTAAAGCCCCATCACTAGTGTTCGTAGATTCCATACTATTACTAGTAGATACCATAATGGGAGCAGATTACTCTGAGCTCTTTAGCCTGTTCTTTTATTTTCTCTCCAAGAATGCTGCCTTCCTTAGCTAAAACATCAGGAAAGAAGAGAGGGAGGAATGTGAATTAAGTTCTTAGAGCCCTTACTGAAGATTTTCTTGATCACATAACAAAACCGGTATTTCTCAAAGTTTCTTAGTAATAAGTACTCACTTCTTTATCTCGATAAATTTTATACCAGTTTTGAAAGTTTGAAATAAGGCCTTTTAGAAGGACTTTTGGCTTTTCCTCTGAAAGTATTGGTCCTTGGCAGAAGATCCAGTAAACCTTTTTTTGACCAAAATAGAAGTTGGAACAAAAGGCGATCATAAAAATACTTAAGGAACATTGTGCTATTGCTTTGCTTATGCTGATGGTAGCTTTTAAAAATGTTTTGTTATCCATTTAGCATGTTCTAGTATTGCTAGGTATTAGAGCCTTAATGAAGTAATATTCAGCTAGATATCTGTAGCTGGAAAGGATATATATTGTGCATTAGGGCAGTTCATCCCTCAGCATTAAAACTGAAGTGTACACTAATGACCAAGTACTTCCTTGCTTACCTGTAACCTACACAGCTGATAAGTGAGCCTACCAGGAGAGGTGCCCTGCTTGACTTGCTGTCTATGACCAGAGAAGGACTGGTGGGAGATGTGGTGGTCAGAGGCCATCTTGGGCATAGCAACAATGACATGATAGAATTTTTGATTCTTGGTGAAGTAAGGAGAGGGGTCAGCAAAACCACTACCATGGACTTCCGGAGGGCAGACTTCAGTCTGTTCAGGTCACTGGTTGAGAGAGTCCCTTGGGAGATGGTCCTGAAGGGCAAAAGGGTCCAGGAAGGCTGGACATTCTTCAAGAAGGAAGTCTTAAAGGCATAGGAGCAGGCAGTCCCCATGTGCCACAAGATGAGCTCACGGGGAAGACAACCAGCCTGGCTGAAAGGAGAACTTTTGCTGGGACTCAGGGGGAAAAAAGAAGAGTTTATCACCTTTGGAAGAAGGGGCAGGCAACTCACAAAGAGTACAGGGTTCTCATTAGGTCATGCAAAGAGAAAATTAGAAAGGCAAAAGCCAAGCTAGAACTTAATCTGGCCGCTGTCGTAAGAGATGACAAAAGGTGTTTTTACAAATATATTAACAACAAAAAAAGAGCTAAGGAGAATCTCCATCCTTTATTGGATGGGGGGGATACTGTCACCAAGGGTGAGGAAAAGGCTGAGGTACTTAATGCATTCTTTGCCTCAGTCTTTAATAGCCAGATTAAGTATCCTCAGGGTATTCAGCCCCCTGAGCTGGAAGACAGGGATGGAGAGCAGAATAAACTCCCCATAATCCAGGAGGAAGCAGTTAACAACCTGCTATGCCACCTGGGTACCCACAAGTCTATGGGCTGTATGGGATCCACCGGAGAGTACTGAGGGAGCTGATGGAGGAGCTTGCCAAGCCAGTCTCCATCATTTATCAACAGTCCTGGTTAACTGGGGAGGTCCCAGACAGCTGGAGGCTTGCCAGTGTGACACCCATCTACAAGAAGGGTTGGAAGGAGGATCCTGGGAACTACAGGCCTGTCAGCCTGACCTCGGTAACGGGGAAGATTATTGAGAGGTTCATCTTGAGGTCTCTCAGAAGGCATCTGCAGGACAACCAAGGGATCAGGCCCAGCCAGCGTGGTTTCATAAAGACAGGTCCTGCTTGACCAACCTGACCTCCTTCTATGACCAGGCAACCCGCCTAGTGGATGAGGGAAAGGCTGTGGATGTTGTCTACCTGGACTTCAGTAAAGCCTTTGACGCTGTCTCCCACAGCATTCTCCTTGGAGAAGCTGGCAGCTTGTAGCTTAGACGGGTGTACTATTTGCTGGGTAAAGAACTGGCTGGATGGCCGAGCCCAGAGAGTTGTGGTGAATGGAGTTAAATCCATCTGGCGGCCGGTCACAAGCGGTGTTCCCCAGGGCTCAGTTTTGGGGCCAGTCTTGTTTCCTATCCTTATCAGTGATCTGGATGAGGGGATTGAGCACTCCCTCAGTGAGTCTGCAGATGACATCAAGATGGGTGGAAGTGTTGATCTGCTCAAGGGCAGGAAGATTCTGCAAAGGGATCTGGACAGGCTGGATCGAAGGGCTGAGGCCAGCTGTATGAGGTTTAACGTGGCCAAGTGCCGGGTCTTGCACTTGGGTCACAACAAGCCTATGTAACACTACAGGTTTGGGGAGGAGTGGCTGGAGAGCTGCCCAGTGGAAAGGGACCTGGGTGCTGGTTGACAGCCGGCTGAACATGAGCCATCAATGTGCCCAGGTGGCCAACAGTATCCTGGCCTGTATCAAAAATAATGTGGCCAGCAGGAGCAGGGAAGTGATCGTGCCCCTGTACTTGGTACTGGTGAGGCCGTGCCTCGAATCCTGTGTTCAGTTTTGGGCCCCTCACTACAAGACAGATGCTGAGGTTCTTGAGCATGTTGAGAGAAGGGCAATGAATGTCGTGAGGGGTCTGGAGCACAAGTTTTACGAGGAGTGGTTGAGGAAACTGGGGTTGTTCAGTCTGGAGAAGAGGAGGCTGAGGGGAGACTTCATCGTTCTCTTACAGCTACCTGAAACGTGGTTGTGGCGACATGGGTGTTGGTCTCTTCTCCCAAGTAACTAGCAATAGAATGAAAGGAAATGGCCTCAAGTTGCACCAGGGGAGGTTTAGACTGGATATTAGGAAAAATTTCTTTACTGAGGGAGAGGTCAAAGATTGGAAGAGGCTGCCCAGGTAGGTGGTGGAGTCACCATCACTGGAAGTATTAAAATGTGTGGACATGGCACTTCAGGACATGTTTTAGTGGGGATGGTTGTGTTGGGTTGATGGTTGGACTTGATGATCTTGAAGGTCTTTTCCAACCTTAATGATTCTGTGAATTGTATCCACATTGAAATATCTTTTTAAAGGCATAGAACTACACGTTTTTATGGCTCTTTGTACCTACTTTCTATTTTCTTCTGCCTTGGCTTTGAATTCTTTCATGCTCTATAGATCCATGATGAAGCAGCAGCTGGAATGAAAAGTTAATCCTTAACACCTAAGCAGCAAGTTTGACAATAATGGATATTTCTGGCAAATTTTTCTTTGCTCTTTGAATATGAAACGGATGGTATAGAGATTGTTGTTTGCAACTTTTTCCTCTGTTTTGCGTCTTTATATAGGACTTAAAGCAGGCCATTTTTCATCAGCTTGCATGCCAACTTTCTGTAGGTACACTTGAATACAGTGTCCAAATTTTTGAGTTCCAATACTTCTGACTCGAATTAGTGAAGTTAACAAAGTGTCTTACTTGAAGCGTTATATTGAAAATTAGGTGCTGAATTCATTCATGCTGAAATTCCCCTCTGCAAAGGCAGTGAGATCCTTGTGACTTAACATCTGAAGCTCAGTCAAGGGGGTTGCCCTGTCTTTATGTTTCTTAAATCCTAAAATTTTTATGTGTTTAAGATTCTTATCGAACATGCATAAATGGTGTAACATAAAGATCCTATTTATAATTTAATTTTATACTCCTTCAATTCAGTTCTATATTCCATGATTAACTTTATTTTTGGTCAAGTTATTTTACAATTAGTTGTTTTGGAGTGTTTGATTTTACTGGAAGTGGTTTCTTCAATGCTCTTTGTTCCCAGGTTGTGTCTAAAGGTCAGCAAACATAACCTCTTTTAATTTCAGATATGGTTGACCAAATGAGTAAAAAGAATTTTTATTTTTCCTTCTAGTCTTGATCCAGACCAAAAGGAAATGTTAATTGAAGTGATAGAAAAGCTTTTGAAGGATAGAAGTACGGTAAGAAATAGTATGCTATTACATACACGCATATTTTTAAAGAATTTTCTCCTGACGCTATCGTTCAGCAGTACATAATACTCTTTCCTAACCCTTGCTGATGTGGTTTTATATGTTTTTAGGTAGAAGTATCACTGTGTATTTATGCATTATATTATGACTATAATAGTGACCATCTCTTGTAATAGGACTGGTAATGTTACTTGCATTACAGGTATTCTTAATGTGTTTTTGTTAGCATGTTTTTTATGTATGCTTCTTTAAACTTATTTTTTCATATGGAAGTTATATGCTATGAATCAGAGTACAGTGTCTATTTCCCAATTTTTTCATTGTGAAATTAGCTAGGTGATTTCAATTTGTTTGTGATACTGTAAGAATAAGTTGCTTCTGTACCATGCACAGTGTGCCTGTTGATGTCAGTCTGCCTTGAAGTATGTACAACTGCTAAATGATGATACTTGCTCTGCACTTGTTTGTTCTTGCAAATATCCCCACTTCTAATCTGATAAGTAAAACCTGGGACATTTTCTGTAATTTTAACACTCACTGTTGTATTTTGCCTGCTTTATATAGGTACGGGTTTTCTGTATGAACTCCTGGATGTCTCACAATGGTCATACAGTTTATTTTTCTTCCTGTACCCTACAAATAAGTTTCCCAAGTCTAAACCAGAAAGATTTGAGCAAGGAGTCAAAGGTAGACTTCAAATAGAAGACGGAGTTGTATATTAGAACATTCTCTTGTACTTTCTGTTCAGATTACAAATTTAGTGAATGTTATCCTTTTTGAGGAAATGAAAGTATTACTAGGTACTAGATAACTGTGTTGCTTCATCTCCTATTTGTCAAGTGTTCCTGTAAAACACAGGAATATATCAGCTGTTGTTCTAGCACAGTCCAGGTTTTCAGGACATAAATGGTGCTGTTCTCTAAAAGACATCTTGCAACTTCCACTGAGGAGTTACTGAAGGAGAGTGTCAGAGCTTAAAGGCTCAGCAGACAGTAAATCAGTAAATTAGTTCTGACTGCATCTATGCTTGACCTGTACTCATTTGTTAGAGGCCTTTGCGCTTCTGTGGATTGCCCCCCCAGTGGTTCATTGTGTATTTTTTTTTTTCTCGTGGTTCATGCTCTTGGTGTGCATGCAATCTGTGAATGTGAGATAGATTCTTTATACCTGTGGAGGCATAAAGGGCTGAGAAGCCAACTTTGTTTCTTTTTATTGCTGATGGCAGGAGAATAAAATCCCCGAGTTTTCACTGTTTCCTAGTCCTTATTGCTTATGGTAAATGGCAAGTTATCCAACAACTAGTCATTTACACATTTACTTCAACAAAATGTTAGAGGGGAAAGTATAGAGTAGGTTTGGATCTTCTTTTTCCCCAGCACTTGGCAGTTACTTATGAGGGGATTGGCACTTGGAGTTACTTATAACGGGATTAATGTTCATTGCTTAGTGTGTGCCGCAATTCCAGTGCCTCTGTGACACTGAATAATAGACACTGTATTTATGAACATACCAGCTGAAGCAATAGGCAGTTATGCTATTTTGTTAGCACATTCAAGAAGTTAAGAGTGATTGTCTAGAACTGGGTCTTTTGGACCTTTTTGGAGATATAATATGATTAACTGACACAACTGTTTCCTCCCTGTTATTCTTCTTGGTCTGTTCCGTAGCAAGACCTGATTCCAGCCTGGCTGAGACTTCCCAGCTTCAGAAGTTTTACTTTTTCAGGAAGGGAGATGAAGAATTATTATTCCAAAAAGGAACTATATAAATCTCTCTTCAGGACACTCTCAAAATCAAGTATTAATATGTGCTCTTTCATCCCAGACTCCACAGCTGCTTGTGATCTGAAGTGGGTCAGTCTCTTTTTAATCCTTGATAGCTTTGGGAAGACCACTGTAGCACAGAAAAGCTTCTTAAGTACTTATCTTTTGTTGTGTTCCACTGAATGTTCCCAGGAAGCCTCCACATTTACTAACAGAAAGTGGATAGTGCACAAGTGTTTTATTAGCAGATAACTCCAATCTGAGTAAGCTTATTCTTTGCCTCTAATTGGAGAACATAGCAATTTGCTCACAGTGGAGGAAAGAGAGTGCCACTTGTAGCTACTTTTAGCTTTTAAAATCGGAGGAGATGCAGCTGCTTATGGATGGTGGTCCTTACATATAGGTGTGTACATATGTAGCTTTTATAACCTGAGGCTGGCTACTTTTTAAGTGTTATTTAAGCTCCTCTTGGGAAATTTATATGAATTCGAACCACCTTTTTGTATTCTCTCTGGGAAGCTGAATTTCATATACCTAATGTAAAAGAAAAAGCTCCTTCTATGTACATGAAACCAACAGCTTTTAGAAAATATTTTGCAGTCTTTGTGAGGAAAGTTAAGTCGGGTTTGTTGCCACAGCAATTCTAGAAATGGGTCCAAGCTGTAGAACAACAGCATTTTGTCATAGCCTTATGAAGTGTGTTTTTTTGATTAATGGTATTTCTCAGGTTTTTGCAGCTTCCGTTGCCTGCTTGACAGTCAGATGGCCTGGAATTTGTAGGGTGATAACGTGGAACTCAGACCACAAGGGTTTACTTGATACTAATCTTTGATTTCCTTCAATTTAAATGCACAGAAGCTGTTCCCATACATAAATTAGGTGTCATCCAATAGTTTAAATCTAACGTCAGCAGATCAGCTTGTGGAGAAAGTGGTGGCATTTGCAATAAATAGTGTCTTTTCCAGAGTGGGAACTTAGTGACCTTGTGAATTGTTGAACACCAGTGGTTCTCCACCTTTTTTCCCTTGATGGAAATATCAGGTTACTTCTGGCATTTCTGTGTACTTAAGGGCTGATAATCCTCAGACAAGCCATAATGCATTGTCTAGAATAACTGGATGTGGGGAGAGTGCACCATGTGATTGTTGTGGGTTTTTTTGGTTGGTTGTTTTTTGTTCTTATTCCATTTGTTTTAGACATGTTTGGAGGGAGAGTGTAGTTGTTAATGTTAACAATGTATATAAGAGTTGAATGTTGTTCAAGTGATGTTTGAGACTTTGCTTTAACAAAAACTAAATTTTTACTCCTAATTTGTTTATTTTCTATAACTACTTGACCTTAGGCAGGGTTTTTGAAATTTACTGATATAATCTCTACGCTAAGGTGGGATAGAATAGCTACTAAACATAGATGTACCTAAATTTATGTAAACCATTATTTTTTTTCCAGAGAGAACATGCTATTGTGTCATCGTAATGCAATTCATGTTGCACAGAAAAGGCACAATATATTTAAATCAGTCAGTCATTTTACATTTGAAATGGCAAGAAACTGTCTGGATGGGAATTTTACTACAGTAAAATTAAGCCATTTTATCAGACTGTACAAAATGTGTTCATTTTTTAGGTCTCAATCAGTAGTAAATTTTAATATAGGCTGAGGTAAGCAAAACTTAAAATAAGATGAGATCTAACCTTAACCCAGCACTTCATTAAAATTTTTGGTGACATAAATGAACGATCACTCTCCTCCTTAAGTGACTTAACATGAAGATTCAATTAAAAGCCAAGCTCTCAGTTAATCTAAGATGCAAAATTATCTAGTGCAAACCATCGTTAGCATACTCTCAAGGGTAGCTAACTGGGAATTAGAGTGTATAAACAAAGCTGTGATTTTGTGTCAGTGTATTTCATTTTTAGACAGATACAATGCTTACAAGTATCTTTACTGTAGAGACTTAAGAAACTTCTAGTTATGTTTTTATCCTTGCTTTACAGAAAAACGTACCTCAGGCTTTGATAAGCAGATACAAGAGCATGAATGCCTGCTCCTTTTATTTTTCTAGTAATTCTAGATAATTGAGCAGCTGACATGATTTTATGTGGAAGGGAATATAAGAGCATGTATGTGTTTTATGCTGAAATGATTTTCTCAGAAAGTAATATAGCTAGTCATGTAGTTATGTGTGAAGATATAACTGGGTATTTTAGAGGAAACTAGTTCCCTTTTTCTTTTTGGTTGATTCTGTATCACTTCACTCCAATTCTCTTTTTTTCATTCACTTAACAAGCCTGATGGTCTAGCTTTAGGGCACAGGGTTTAAGGTAGGATTTGTTGTGTAAGTTGGTTTTGGCGCACTGTGAAGGACTGTAGAACTGCATTGTGTTTGTACCCTGTGTATTTTACAACTCTGTGTCAACAACAATAAAAATCAAGTTCATTAATGATACCCAAGTTACATCAGTTAAAAAAAATCCATGTTGATATTGAAAAGGAAACATGTCCTACATCCAAACCTGTAAAATGAAAAGAATTTGTGACCAGGATTCCTCAGTCCAAACTAAAGTATCCCAAAGTGTATCTAAAGCTGCTTCTAAAAAGCAAAGGCAGAATGTAAACCTGTAGCTGGGATGTAGTTGTATGGATGATGGGCATACTAAAAATGTCCAAATTTATATATGCATGTTTCCGTCTTTAATTTTGATCTGATTTTGGGACAGATACCTCTGCTCTAAGGAAGGTTTATGATGTTTATGTGGAAATATAAATGAATGTGCTGCATGATAAAATGAATTTTTTTCAGCCCTGTACAGAGATCTGGGTTAGTATGTGGCCACATGTGCTTTGTGCTATATTATAGCTGTTGCTATTACAGCTCTGTTCTGGGACCAGGTAGTATACAGAGTGCAGGCACTGCTTTTGAACTCTTCTAAGACAGAAGAATGTTAGAGAGAAATTTCAAAACATGTTGGCCAGACTTGCAGATGCTCATTGATTCCCAGGTATGTACTCCTAATGTTGTGTCCCCAGAAACCTCTGTTGTGAAGTAATACGGGAAGGGACAGAGTCAAGTTTTGGGTCAAGACTGACAGTAAATTTGCTTATTGCATGGAATGCTTATTGCTAATTAAGATTTACACTGTTTTCTAAAGGCTGAATTTTCCTTTAGCTTCTGCTTAAATATTATTTTTTCCTTTAATGAGAGTAGTTTAATCACATTGAACTACTTATAATATTTAAATAAATTTATTATTCTGTTCTGGTGTGGTAATTTACTCCTAAATATAACAGATGGAACTTAGTATGAATTCTGTTTTGGGGGTGAAAAGACTATACAAACGCATGAGTGTTGAGGTTTCTTTTGCAGACTGCATGGTTACTGGATGAAGTGCAGATTCTTGTGAAGTGAGACCCCTTAGATTAAAAAATGATCCTTGGAATTGGTGATGGCTTTGCGATAAAGGTCTTGATCTTTTAAACTAAAGCACTGTATTTGGGGATAATAGGGAAAGAAAGCTGGGCTCTATACTTTTTAACTGTAGGCTTCTCTTAATAAGTTAGTGTTTTAGTTTAGAACCCAAATGTGTGGATACAACAATGTTTTCTTAACTTATTGATTTAATATTGTAAAAGCTTCACTTTGGTGGAAAAAAATTACTGAGTTTGTGCAGATGTTTTATTGTGATAGATCTATTATCCAGCTATTATAAGATAAATGACTGATCTTTTCCAGTTTCCTTGCCTCCAGAAAATTGAAATAAGAAGGGGAATATCATTTGGGCTGTATGATTAGGGCAGGTGGGGTGGCCATTAATTTAAGAGAGAGGAATCTTGGCAGCATAGGCCAACTTGCACTGTATTATCAATCAAACCTCGATGCACTTCTTGTGATGACCCAGCACTCTCAGGTTTTTGCAGCGTTAATTAGAATTCATGACAAAACAGATGCAAGGAAACGTTTTGTACCCTTCATAATTTTATAGAAAATTTATTGTTATTAGAGGAACCATTTGCTTAGTGTGATTTTTTTCATTACCAGCTTGTCAACTAGCATAGATAATCTGGAGAAAATATGAACTCCATAGATTGGGTGTCACTTTTGTTGATGGTTCATGTAGTTTACCTTGGAGCACAACTAATGGCTGAAGTTCATAGCAACAGCACAGAAAAACGTGGCAACCAGTGGAAGACAAATGAACCATGTTTATTGCTTTAATATAAAAAATACATAAATGGAAAGCAGCATTTGAATTTGATGAGCTCATTGCTAGTTTTGTTGGAGTGATTTATATTTTCTCCTTATACAAAAAGCTACTATTGACACAGTGAGATGGAAATTAACTGACTGTTTTTTGGAAACCAATATCTTTTGGTTTTATATTCTGATTAGATCATTTTGTTTTAATTCTAAATACTTTTATGGAATGTTGAGCATTTAATAAACAAAGATTATTAGCTGTTCCTCTGATGTTTAGATGTATAGTAGGATCATACTATAGGGGAAACAATGTCAGGTAGAAAATAATCTCTTATTAAGAAAGCATTAGGAAATTTTCTCAGACAAATCCTCCTGTTAGAAGTGCATTTTCAATCTGTTTTACATTCTCACTTTTTTATTAGTCTTTCAAATGAAAAGCCTAATTTTGGAAAATGCAATAATGGGGAGAAGGGCATTATCTTAAGGTTCATGATGTGTGGCACTGTATTAACTTGTAAATCTAGGGACTCACCACAGGAATAAAATGCTTGTTCGTTCGGTGCCCCTCTTGCATTTCATAGTGTATGTTCAAATTTTTAATATTTTTTAAGCATTCACAAGTGACAGCATTCTCGTTGTAAACTTGGGTAGGTGACTGATGTGAATTGAAATAAATAAATACTTAGAATTCCTGTATTTCAGTATGACTGTTTCTTTGTATCAAATGGTTGTTTTACTCACAGTAACTGAACTTCTAAAAAGCCATCGCTGCTCATAGGATATGTGCTCTGTTTTAAAGATGTGAACTGGTGTTGTATGTATTTCATGTCAGCTTTCAAACTATATTATATCCAAATGGAAGATAAGTACTGCAGAATGTGTGTGCAGTACTAGTATCGGTAAAAGGCAAGTGTATCCACTCCAGAACGACAGTTGGACACCAGCATCTGTCTTGTCCTTCACCCATGAACCTATACGGATATTCTTAAATACTAGGCTGCAACTGTTCTTCATAGTCGTAAATCGATCTATGTGTCAGTCTCTCTCCCCCTCCTTCTGTCCTTTTCTCCTCTTGTATGTCAAACCTGTCAAGAGACGCTATGTTGTCTTGTAGTGGGGAGGAGTAGAATATCCATAATAAAGTCTGTGGGACAGTGACCTAAAAGAAGTCTCTGTGGTCTAAAAGTGTCATCCTTTTCTTCTAAAACTTCAGGTCCATCACACTGTCCTCTGCAAGCTGGCCTTAACCGTAGTTCAGAATTGCATCCTGATAAAACTGCTTTGCTGCAGGCAGGTTCTAAGATATAACTCTTCCCACCCGTCCTCTCTTCCATCCTCAGCATATCTGGCCTTAACTGAATATCTACTCAGAACTGATAGTGGTTTGCCTGGAGTTAAGCGCTATCTCCTGCTGAGCTTCAACACCTAAGCATCAACTTGCAGCAGTTTTTAATTGCAGAATAGCTTATTGCAGCACGTTATTAAGAAGAAAGTTTAGTACAGCAACATTATAAAAAAAAAAGCTATTGTTTTTGTGATACAGCAAAAAATAGCAAATTAGTTTAGACGTAAAATGTGTTTTATTTAGCTCTATCAAATAATCAAATTTTGCTCCCTGGAATGAGTTGTATACTTGCTGGGACCAGCAGGTACCAGTATGTGGATGGGGCTGGAGACAATAAATGCAACTCCACGTTTATTCTTATTGGTAATTCATAAAATCCCCACAGAGCCTGAAACTTGTTTAGCATAATAGCAAGACTATATTCTGAGCTGTTTTCTTTCAATTGTAATGTTGGGCGCATACTAATAAACCAAATGTCAGCCAAATACGGGGAGAAAAATGTAACATATGAATATCATTGTATTTAATATTTCTCAAAAAGTACCATTTCAATAAACTGCACTTCTATTTAATTGCTTACTTTAAGTCATTGGGGAAATTTTAGAGGTTGAAATGCAGATCCCCAGTGCTCAGATAGAATATGACATTAATTTGCTGCCAGAAGGCTATACTGCGTGCATGCTAACTGCATACATATCAGCTGCTTCATATAAAGTCTCATAATTTTAGTTATTTGACTTAACATGTACTCTGACACAAAACAATTCTTAATTAAGGCAATTAGAAAAGAAAGAACACTAATTCCAGGCACACAATGACATGTCCTTATAATGCATGGTCAGCTTTTGAGGTTTTTCCCACAGTTGAAGTAACCTGCTGCCTGAATTTTAACAGGAGCCCCAATATATGTTTCCTTTCTTTATTTTTAAAAGAAAATACCCTGTCAGAAGTTTTCAGTAAGCCTTGAGGAGTTAGAATGTTGAGAATTTATTTGATTTTCTCATGGAAGCAAAGCTATTTTTATAGTTATAGTCAGCATGAGGATTTTTGTGTATATATATAAAGATTTATTTCTTCTGGAGGCAAAAAATTGTGTGAGGACATAGCAGGGCATAGATGATCCATTCCTGTAATTTTGGAACTGGTAGGGAAGTGCTGAACAACATGCAAAAATTCTGCTTGTGTTCTTTGAGGAAAAGTATTAATATATCTCTATTGTATTGCTGATTTCCATGCCTTTTTTGCAAAGTGTATTCATGAAACTCTAAATATAACATTTCATATGATGGTTAATTTGGCCATATTGAGAGAGAAGTTTGGATCCTAGTAGTGCTGGGAAACTTACCCCAGTTCCTCTTCAGTTTAAATCATGCCAGTGTTCATAAGAGAATCCCAACAGACCTTGTATGTAGTATCGCTGTCTTACACTTCTTGTTATTTCCTGTTATTTCTGAGTTAATTGCAAGTTCTCTGATAATTTACTTGGAAACTATAACTGTAAGAAAAAATTTTATGCTTACATTGCAGTGTGTCTTCAGGGCTGGGAGCTAAGATTTATGTGTGTAATAGAAACAGCAATTGTTTTCTCCATTCTAATAAACTTACCCCAATTGTGTTTTAAATAAGATACCATTTCTGTAGGCTTAGTGTTTTTTTGTTGTGGTTTCTTTTCACTAAATAGAAACAATTTGAAATTGCTGAGAATTGCTAGTATTAATTCTGATTCTCAGTTGTGGATAACTATAAAGGAACACTGACCTGGTTTATATTTTATTTTCTAGCTGGTAGCTGGGAGCGTTGTGATGGCATTTGAGGAAGTGTGTCCAGATAGAATAGATCTGATTCACAAGAACTACCGAAAGCTCTGTAACTTGTTGGTTGATGTGGAAGAGTGGGGTCAAGTTGTTATAATCCACATGCTAACTCGATATGCACGTACGCAGTTTGTAAGCCCATGGAAGGTAAGTTTGTGACTTTTTAAATTATTATGTGCTTGCATTCTGTGTTATTTCCATTGTTGGACATACTTAGTCTTTTAACATGTGTTTTTATGAAGACTTTAACAAAAAGAGAAATCAAATGCATAAGTCCTAGCTGTCTAAGGCTTCACTAACACAAGATATCCACCTTTCTTCAGACAATGAGAATTTCCAGGCTATAACCTGTTCTGATTTACCCCAGCCACATCCATGGGCAGCTGAGAGAATCCCTTTTCTGTGGTTCTTTGAGCAACATGGGTCTTTCCTCTAGGAGATTTTATGTGAGTCAGAGCTAGAAAGGTTTGCCATTCTGTCCTGAAACTAGGTAGAATCTACTTTTTTGTAGATACGAATACTCAATAACGCAGCATGGTGAACATTATGTTACTTGTCCAGGCTTGTTAATGTGCTGAGGGACTGTGGGGAGACTTGAATATATGTTTTGGAAATATGCAATGTAAAAAATGCTGTGGTATTATCATTTATGTTATGTAAATATGAGTATACTCTTACTAAAAATGTATAAAAAGAGATATTCAAGATATAAATCCTATTGCTTCTAACAACAAAAATGTAGACAGCTCAAGAAATTGATGCTCTTTATATTGGTTTCTATAGGGATCTAACTCTGAATAACAATTTAAATTAAAAGACAGATACTTCTGGAAGGAACTCCATAAAACTGCTACACAGCTCCAGTTGTTTGCTTTTGTTACCGTGTGTTATTGTCGGTGTTGCTACTGTTAAGTTTTACCATTTAATTTGAAACTAATTCATGTTAAAAGATGTACACCTTCATTGATACAAAAACAGTTTTATAGCAGTAGTCAGAGATGGACTTCGTACAGTTGCATAAAAGGATGTTTGGGGTACCTACTTGTAATGAATATAAGGGGATCCCAGAACATTAGAGAAAGTTTTGTAATTTGATTTTTTTTTTTTTTTTAATTTTTCTGTATTTCTTTAGGCTGAAGTAGTTGAACTATAGCTCAGCTAATGTGTCTTAACACTTCTGTTCAGGCATTGTTATTTGAGTGCAGATTATTGTGGTTTGTAAGTAGCATATTAACAATTTTTTAAAGGTGGTTTTTTTTTTCAGATATCACTGAATTCTTTGAAACTTGTCTTTTAATACCCTTTGCCTGGGAATCAGACAGAAATGCAGTGGCATTCTATGTTAATATATGTATAATATTTTATGTGAAAATAATTATAAGGAGATGTATTTGGACAAAGAGCTAATTTCAGCCTGATTTAGCTTAGTTATATTCACTTCTTAAATAAGCAAGGGTTATAGTGATTAGAAGACTATAAACATAGCAAAAATGTCTGAAGTATAATCATATTTTTGCACTACTAGTTGTGTTCTGGAACTCCCCTTTTTCATTTCACATGAAAATTAAATTGTTTGCAAGAATACATCTTTCCAGAAAATTACTTAAAATAAGGAAATTATTTTTACATAATGAGATGCTTAAGTAATATATTTTCCTAATGTCCTTGAGGCAAAGTGTTTATTACATGTTGCTTATTGAAAGAAAGTAACTTGCATTCTTCTCTCTGACCTTTAGAAAGAATTGAAATTGGTAATTTGCTTTGCCTGAAGCTACAGTTTCACAATTAGTTTAAGCCAGTGTTAGTCTGTGATTGGACAAAGGAAGAGTGGAAGCGGAGGATGACCCTCCTGTCTTGGACTGAGAGGCTGGAGGTTTTGATGGGATTAGGTTTCTTTAAGACTCTAATGTACTTTCTTCACTGAAACCAGATGAGTGACAGTTGCTGTGGCTTCTGCTCTAGGAATGTAGAAGGTTTGTGTAACAATACTGCCTGTGTCAACCTAAAATTGGTCATCAGTGATATAGTATTAATAATGCTTTGTTTGCACTTTTGTGAGCTTCAGTGCAAAATTTAGTTTGCCTACCTACTCAGCAATTAAATTAACAGAAATTTTTTCTGGGGCTAGTTGAAATGCATGCCTTTGTCAATAGGTTCTTAAATGAACTCATCATACAACAGGGTATCTTGTGCAGTAGAAGAGATTTTTAATTTAGTTTATTTGCATCATTATGGATCAGTATTTAGGCTGTTTATATGTAAATGTATGATTTGAGGAACAATTAAGTGTTGACAAAGTAGATTGCAGTCATATCAATTGCAGTGCATTTTCCATAATTTTTCTAACTGACATCTTTGATGATAAATAGTGGATGCCAAGTCAAAGCCGATTATACAGTGCACTAGGAATTCATGGTGCTGTCAGGGACAAGACCGATTGACTTTGAATTTACATATTAATGAGAAGATTTGTTAAGAGGGTGCTTGACTATAGAAAATAACAGCATATTTATAGGGCACGACACTTTATAAATAAAGCTGATGCAGGAAAATGGAAATTAAACCTATCAGATTAATAAATTCAAGGCTGCTAAAATGCATATTTGCATTTTTATTCACTAAAATTTACCTTATGTTTTCAGAAACGTATGCTGCTTTTGTTCAAGTTGAGCTAATTCCCAACATGCAGTGGTGTAATGTTTTGACCTGGTTTCTTGTGCACTGAGCTAATGCCCAACAAGTAATGCTGTAACAGTTTGAAAAGATTTCTTGTGCATTTAGAAACATAAGGAAAAATTTGGAAGACTTTCCAGTCATGGAGAAAAATTCTTTTTTGAGCAATATGCTTAAAATTGCTGGAAAACTTCAATCGAATTACCCATTAACCAATAATACTTAGTTTTATATTGCTATTTTTAGGTTCTCTGAAAGGTGGCATGTTTAATTCTGATCATGAACACTGTGAGGAAGAATGTTCTGGGTTTATCATATTTGTCTTGAAATACTTAGAGGGTGTTTTTGAAGTTGTTATGTGTGAATAGCAGTTTCAATACAACCTTTTTTCCATATGAACTGTACTCAGCTTTAACATGTATTAACTGGAATCAGAGCAAGACATTCATATTCTGGTGTGAAAATCCCTGCTCAGGACTAACTGGGAAGAACCATTTCAACAATTTTCAGGGAAGTGGCATTTTTTTATGGCAGATAACACTGTAATGCATCCCAGCTTAATGTTTTGCCCTGCCTTTGTTGCAGGAGTTGTCAGGTTGTTTGTGAACAACCCCTGAACCATTACAGCTTGCAGTCTGATACATGAAGATGTTTAAAATAAAGTTCCCATTGGTTTCCATGAATGCATTGAGTTGCAGTCTAGCAGCTCAGAAACTGATTTTCAAGCTGTTCATCCGTCTGGGTTTTCTGCAAGGAGATGAGGATCACAGGAGGTAGTGACTGCTTCACCTATCCTGGTATATAGATCCACCACCAAATGTGTGTGCCATCTGGGAGGGTGTCTTCTAAAAACAGCTGACTTGGTCAGAAGTTTCGACAGTCATTGTAGAGAGCAAATCGGAGCTGGGAGCTGTAGTCTTGTGAAAAAAGAGTGACTGTTGGGGCTGCCTAGCTTAGTTTCTTACAATTTCAGGTTACAGCAATAAACTTTCTTGGTCTTCAGTTGTGATTGGAAAAAAAAAAAAATTAGTTCAGATTCATCATGGGCTTCAGTCATAACAAAGTTATTTATAAACAAGGACTTATGCAAAGCATATCTCAAGCTTACACTTTTAGGATTAATTATGGAAGTATCACTCAAATTAAATGCTCAGAATTTGACGTAACTGATGGGGGGGTGTGTGTGTGCAGAAATTAATCCTGAAGAAAATGATCCAAAGGAATAAAGACTTTCAGGAGAAAAGCAGCAAGTCTTTGAATGTATGTACCTAAAACCATGAATCATGGAAAGTAGCCTGGCTGGAGGCATTAGAGGAAGAAACACATTGGAAATATTTATTTTGATTGCTAGCTCTGACAAAGTATTGATGTCCATTCTGACCTCAGCTGTTCTGTCATCTCTAGTCTTTTGTTAAATGCTTTAAAATGTTTCCTGCTCTTGTAGTATTTATAGCTATGAATTCTTAGTGTATTCCATAAAGGTCATTGTTAGGGGTGATGGAATCTAGTGTGTAATGGCTGCTTAAAATGGCTCAGCAGTGTCTAGTACTGCTCTAATTAGTTACTTTTTGTTCCCTGTGTTGGGGTGTGCATTGAGTGAACTATAATTGGAAATTTGTAAAGCTTCAAGCACAGCATACAAGGGCTACTGTCTATCCTTAACTTTTGTAGAACTTAACTCTGTAAAGAGTATCCTGAATCAGTTCTGCTGGTTTATTGCAAGAGAACGTAATAGAACTTCTAAAGCCTATACTGAGAGGCTGAGAATAGAAGAAGGGAAAGGTATATTCAGGTTGCTGGCCTCCTGTTAACTAGGTAAATTACCTAGATAAAGTGGTGAAAATGAAACAACCTAAAGTAATTTTAAACTATTCTGTGTGTAAATCATTAATTCAATAATCACAGATTCACTAAGGTTGGAAAGGACCTTCAAGATCATAAAGTCCAACCATCAGCCCAACACCACCATGTTCTCTAAACCATGTCCTAAAGTGCCATATCCACTCATTTTTTTGAACACTTCCAGAGATGGTGACTCCACCACCTACCTGGGCAGCCTCTTTCAATGCTTGACCACCCTCTTGGTGAAGAAATTTTTCCTAGTATCCAATCTAAACCTTTCCTGCTGCACCTTGAGCTCATTTCCTCTTGTCCTATCACTAGTTACTTGGGAGAAGAGACCAACACCCATGTCGCCACAACCCCCTTTCAGGTAGTTGTTGAGTTGTTGATAAGGTCTCCCCATCAACCTCCTCTTCTCCAGACTGAACAAACCCAGTTCCCTCAGCCGCTTCCCATAACACTTGTGCTCCAGACCCCTCACCACATTCATTGCCCTTCTCTCAACATGCTCAAGCACCTCGGCATCCTTCTTGTAGTGAGGGGCCCAAAACTGAACACAGGATTTGAGGTGCGGCCTCACCAGCGCCGAGTCACTTCCCTAGTCCTGCTGGCCACACCATTTCTGGTACAGGCCAGGACACTGTTGGCCTTCTTGGCCACCTGGGCACACTGCTGGCTCATGTTCAGCCGGCTGTCGACCACCACCCCCAGGTCCCTCTCCACTGGGCAGCTCTCCAGCCACTCCTCCTCAAGCCTGTAGCGTTGCATGGGGTTGTTGTGGTCGAAGTGCAGGACCCGGCACTTGGCCGTATTAAACCTCATACAGTTGACCTCTGCCCATCAATCCAGCCTGTCCAGATCCCTCTGCAGAGCCCTCCTACCCTCCAGCAGTTCAACGCTCCCACCCGATTTGGTGTCATCTGCAAACTTACTGCGGAAGCACTCAATCCCCTCATTCAGATAATTGATAAGTATATGAAACAAGACCAGCCCCAGAACTGAGCCCTGGGGAACGCTGCTTGCGACCGGCCGCCAGATGGATTTAACTCCATTCACCACAACTCTTTGGATTTGGCCATCCAGCCAGTTTTTTACCCAGCGAAGAGTAAACCTGTCTAAGCCATGAGCTGCCAGTTTCTCCAGGAGAATGCTCTGGGAGAGAGCATTCCTAAAGTCCAGGTAGACAACATCCACAGCCTTTCCCTCATCCACTGCGGGTCACCTGGTCATAGAATGAAATCAGGTTGGTCAAGCAGGACCTGCCTTTCATGAACCCATGCTGGCTGGACCTGACCCATTGGTTGTACATGCCCTTTGAGCACTCTCAAGATGAAAATGAATGAATGGTAATGAATAAACCTGAATTCAGGGAGGGAAACACCCTTCCCTTTTTCTGTTCTTAGCCTCTCAGTAGAGGTTTTAGAAGTTTTATTATGCTCTCCTGTGATTAGGAGATGAGTAAGGAGACATACATAGTCGAACACATTTAAGAAATATTGAGAATAACATTCAATCTTTTAGGATAAAATTAATCAAGATATGTTATGTATTAGTAGATGTAAGTGCCATGTGGTTCTACCAGATGGTAGTTTTGTTGATTTTTTTTTTTTCTTTCCCTTTGCCCTAAAAGATTATGAGGCCAGAAAATTTTCTTCCCCAGAGATCAAAAGCAGTCATCTCACTTTCAACTTCCATTAAACTGTCCTCTGCAGATGTGGTTTCACACTTACATAGATCAGTAGATTTATTTGAGTCTGATTTGGCTGATAAGATCAAAAGATTAAATTTAGGAAAACTAGTGTATGGTGAAGTTATGCGTTATACTACTTATTTCTTCCATTCTTAGTATACCTGTCCGAATCCTCAGTCTGAATTGGAGGATTCTGGATTCAGTTACTGTTGTCCTTTTTGTGAGTCCAATACTCACTGACCAGGTTCATTCAGATATATATGAGGAGGGATTAATGTTTAATACAAGTTGACTTACTTGAAGTTATTTGGTGAAACATTTGGGGCATAAAATGGACTGGATAGCTATACTACAGTAATACCAGTTTTATTTTTCCCTACCAGGTATACTACTTAATAAGATGAGAATAACTTAGAGCATAGATTTATAACAAAGAATGGCCTCAGGTTGATTGTGGATAGTTGATTACTTGAAACATTAAACAAAACTTTCTGGTCATTATGGATCTAATATGAGACTGTTTTCATGATCACTATATAATAGTGTCTTCTGTCCATGAAAGGGAGCATTATTGTCTATTGTGCCTTCCCCTCCATCTTCTCCCTCCTTTCCCTTGTGTTAGGGGTAGTGTTTCTATGGCAATCTGGATAAATCACAGAATCACGGAATGGTAGGGACCTCTGAAGATCATTTGGTCCAACGCCCCTGCCAAGGCAGGATCACCTAGGGCAGGTTGCACAGGAACAAGTCCAGTTGGGTTTTGAAGGTCTCCAGAGAAGGAGACTTCACAAACTCTCTGGGCAGCCTGTTCCAGTGCTCCATCACCCTCACAGTAAAGAAGTTTTTCCTCATGTTGAGGTGAAACTTCCTGTGCTGCAGTTTGTGCCCATTGCCCCTCGTCCTGTCACTGAGCACTAGTGAAAATAAACTGTCTCCATCCTCCTGACAACCACCCTTCAGATATTTATAGACATTGATATGGTCCCCTCTCAGCCTTCTCTTCTCCAGACTAAGCAGTCCCAGGTCTCTCAGCCTTTCTTCCTATGAGACGTGTTCCAGTCCCTTAGCCTTGTAGCCCTCCATTGGACTCTCTCCAAACCCTGTCTCTCTTGAACTGGGGAGCCCAGAACTGGACACAATACTCCAGATGAGGCCTCACCAGCACAGAGTAGACGGGGAGGATAACCTCTCTCAACCTGCTGGTCGCACTCGTCTTAATGCACCCCAGGATACCACTGGCCCTCTTGGCCACCAGGGCATGTTGCTGTCCCATGGATAACTTACTGTCTACCAGGACTCCAAGGCCCCTCTCCATGAAGCTGCTTTCCAGCAGGTCAGCCCCTAACCTGTACTGGTGCATGGGGTTGTTCCTCGCCAGGTGCAGAACTCTACACTTGTCCTTGTTAAATTTCATGAGGTTCCCTTCCATCCAACTCTCCAGTCTGTCCAGATCCCGTTGAATGGCAGCACAGCCTCCTGGTGTATCAGCCACTCCTCTCAGTTTTGTATCATCAGCAAACTTGCTGAGGGTACATTCCAACCCTTCATCTAGGTCATTGATGAAGACGTTGAACAAAACCGGACCCAGTACTGATCCCTGGAGAACACCACTAGCTAAAGGAGTTGATCCGGCAGAATAACTGAAAGGACAGGGAGGGTTAAATTTTAGCCACATGAATTTCCTGATTTAGTTTGCTTTGTGGCTGCCAAGCACTTACCGCTGGCAAAAGAGAAATATAGTCTGTAGATGAAAATGCCATTTACCTTTGCAGCAAAGTGTATTGCTGTGGTTTCCATTAGCCCCATGACAGACTTGCAATTGAATAGCAGCAGTGGGTAGAATCTGTGTAGGCAAGTTCTCTAGGACATGTGTCTCAACTCAAATTAAGAAAGCAACCCCTACTTCTCCCTTAAATTTGACCAGCAAAGTTTCTGTGTACTCCATCCAATCCTGTAGTCTTACCTTTTTGACTGGTAATGGATGAAGGGGTTTTATTATTTTTATATAGGATAAGAGGCATTCTAGACATCTGTTGGAAGTATGTTGTTAAAGTTGTGTTTATCTCTGTCTAGATCATTGGCTTGGGAAACACTGAAATATTTTTGTAGAAATCTAAATATTAGCTAACTCCAAATCATTTTTATTTCAATATCAGATGTTACAGACTCCCATCAGCCTGTGAGCTACCAAAGTTTAAAGCTTTAATTTTGGCCACTGCAACGATATTTAATCATAGAAAATTGTGTTAGCAATATGGAATGAATGCTGTCTTAGGATATTTCAGGATGCCAGAACATTCATAAATTCTGTTCTGCACATCTGTCTGTGGGTTATTATTCTCTGTCTAGCAACTTGTGCGGCCTTTTCATTGTTATACCAGGATTTTCTCTGGATAATTAGAATAGCTGCAAAATAAGCTTCCTTAGCTCCTTCTTTGCTAAAGTAAACCCGTGTTTAATTTTTTCTCTGTTTGAGGAAGACTATGTGAGGTCAGACCTCTGCTCTGAGGAAGCTTTAGTCTCCTGAGTCTGAGCCTTTACAGTTCTTCTGTTTGTAATATCAGGTAGAATTCCTGACTGATTATGGCATATCTCCAAAGCACTATGGGGAAAAGTAAATATAAAAAATTTCACATTATCTTGGATCATCCATCTCTTTGACAGTGTATCTATAAGTTTGTTACAGTTTGTGGTTGGAAAAATGCCAGATAAGAAGACTGGGGTTAACTTAGGCCTGAGTGGTAGCAACATGTGCTTTTCCATCATAGCTTTTACCATCAGAATAAATATAGCACCGGTTGTTGGTGTGAGAATTTCGCTGAAGTGAATCAACATAAGTTTTAAGGTGCTTTCAGCTCCTTTGCTTACTTATGCGTTAGGATGAAGGAAAAAAATACTGTAATACAAGATTTAATGTCCATTGATGATGCTTAGATTAGTAGGGCAGACTTTCTGATGAGGATAGAAGATTTTCATCTTTCAGACTGCTAAGTACAGGTACAATTAGCATTCTTCTAAGATTTCAGGTAATTTTGTGCTTTGAAAATTTGAGGCTTCTGACTAACACCTAGAGCTAGGGCACCAGCCCAGATATGGCTTAAATTTTGGATAAACATTTTAGTAACTGTAAACAATCCTAAAGTTATATAAACAAAACTTAAAAATAAAAATATGAATGTGTTTGCATGTGTGGGAAATGGGGAAGATCCTTTTGATTTTACTTTTAAAATCTACGCTTTTTCCAGAAGGAAAGGAGTTGAGTTGTTTTAAGGAGTAAGTATACATGATTTTTGTAACTAGAGGATATATTAGGAACACTAGAAAAGGAGGGGCAATCTGAACTATTATGGTTCTGTACAGGCTGAAGATCTGCTAAATCCCTCTTTGTTTATAATTCATGACAGGTGGTGACTATTACTTCTAGAGCATGTAGTATTCTTCTCTTAGTTGCAGCACCAAAGTAACTAATAATTACCTGGTTTTCGTCATGGTTCACTTACTGTGCAACCTTGTGGAAGAATGCTTTTGCTGAGAAGTTTGTTCATAAGTGCTTGCTATCTTGATGGGATGGCTTATACTACCTTTGCAGATGCCTAAATGGAGATTAAACCTTCACCATCATAAAAAGCCTAAAAACTGCTCAAGCATTTAACCAGACTTCTGAATACAAATTCCAAATTCCACTTCAATTTTTGGACTTGAGGGAACAAAAAATGAGGAACTTTTAACCAGAAGCAGATGGTATCTTTTCCCTTTAATATATCCCTTCACCTTTGCTTCTTCTCCATTTTATTTTTGCATTGCGTATTTTATGCCTTCTTGTTCTTCCCTGTATTGTCTGTTCTTCTTCTCTTCTTATGCTCTGAACATTTTTTTGGTTCTTTGCTTTGCAAATCTGTCTGTGCACTCTCATTATCGTACCTTTTCCACACACTATTGAAATGAGGGTTTTTTTGTTGTAAGAGGAAGCTCTTTTATGCCTCACTTCTGTTTTGAGGAGAATGCAACTGTTTTGAATACATGAAAGTGATCTAAAAATCATAGTTGATTGTTTTAATTCTAGCCACAAATATCGTGAGACTTTGTCACAACAATAATTGGGAATTTGGCATTGTTACAGAAAGATGTTGATTACTGCAGCATGTTTAACTCGGACCCTATTTTTAGACAGCAGTCCTAAACTTAGTTGCTCCTTCTTACAGAAATGAAAATGAGTTTTTGAACACTTCTTGAGTTTTCACATTAGTTTGGTATGAAGTTACTTAGCACAGATGCTCCTGTAATTGTGATATATTGGGAAAACTTTAATGTTCAGTGGTCCTCAAACCCATGCTTCCACCTGTGCGTTGCTCTTTTCTCAGGGTTGTAGAAGTTTTATAAAACTTCTATAAGTACAGGCTTTCTGAAGAACATCTTGGGGTTTTTTTTATTTTTATCTTTAGTTTTTCACTAAGTCTTTTAATTCATTACATTTTTGAGTTTGTATTCAAAACTATGTTATTGGTTAAGTGAGTTTTTTAAAAGCATTGTGAGACTGGATTAAAGAGTTTTTGAAGAGTCTTTCATGTAACAAATGAGTTGACATATTCATACCATATGGGAAAATGGTGGGGCTTTTTTAAAAAATGAAACAAACATGTACATCCGTGCTGGGGTTGAGTGTATTGTATAAATGAGAATAGGTCAGGTTTTCTTTCTGACCTCTTTATCCCAATGGTGATGAATAGACTGTGGCTATAATTGAAGTAAAAAATATGATATTCAAACATACCAGAGTAGTATCATGATGATTTTGTGATCTTTATTGTTTCTTCATTCCATTGTGGTTCACTTAACTGGAAATGTATATGTACTTTTTGCTTTGTGTAGGAGCAAAAATCCTGGTCGCTCGTGAAGTGATAGAAATGTGGTGTTTGGTAGTGTGATAATTTTGTATTAGTATTTTATATAAATAATATCGGCTATATATTATTATTTATATGTCACACTAGCTAATCATTGCATTCTGCATTTGCTGACTTTTGCACTGAAAGTGTTCACTCTATTTTGACTTAATTTAGAAGGGAGTAATGGATATATACCTTCTGGTCCTATCACTGCACATTTCTTTAGGAAGCCTCCTTACCGCTTCTTTCCCGGTAGAATACAGGTTGTATCCCAGACCACTGCTTCCTTACCAGAATCTTTTTATATTCTGTGTGTGGTAGAAGGGAGAAATTAAGTTTGTAAAATTCTCATTCATTTTTAAGTAACTTTGTTCATGAAAGCCGTAAATGTGTTGTGTCTGAGACCATACAGAATGTGATGGTCTGGTCTGGTGACAGCAAAGTCACCTCCTGCTTTCTGTCCATTCAGGAGTAGCTACAGTTTGTAACCATTACTGTAACATGCATCCTGGTTCTGTGATCCAGTTTGTTTCTCACTTGTCTTGTAACCCCCAGCCTGTTCCTTTCCAGTGACTTTGCACACAAGAGCATCAGCAGGAGTTTTTGTTAGGTGCAGGAAACTTGTTTTCCATCAATGTAATAGTAAATGATTCTACATCTATTTTTAAATAGCAAAAGAGTTTTACGGTTTGCTTCAATAATTTTGTCCTACAGAAGGGGAAGTATCTGAAGCTTTTAACCATTAGAGAAACCAGGTTATGCTAAGGGTCTAGTGTTGTTCTAAATGCCACAAAATGTCCCGCCCTAGTCCTCAGTTTTTACAAATGTCCTGTAGACTCCATACCTTCAGGATCTGCCAGACCCATGCAGATATTTCTGATACTTGGGGGAGTATAAGACATCACTAGATACTTACTTAGGCATTTGAAATTCTCCCCTACTTTCACATGGCCGTCAGAGTGTCTCATCAGACCATTATTAGGTCCACAAGTCTTTATCACACAACTGGTTATAATGGTAGCCTACCTAAGAGTGAGTATACTTTGATGGCTGGTTAGTACTTGAAAGGAAGGCATTATTTATAGAGTGGATGATCTTGTCCCTTTATTCTTTGGCTCTTCAGCTCCCTTTGACTTAATAAGACAAAAGTTATAATTTGCTTTCATTCAGTTATTACCTGAAGATCTCTGTGGCAAACTTGGCTTTGTGCCTTCTAAGGCCTTTCTCCAGCCTGGCTGTAGATTATGTTGGTTACACTCTCTCAAATATTTTTGCCATGTCAGATTGTGCCTTTTTTTAGACCACTAGCAATTCTTCATGTCAAGCTTTACCTAAACTGACATACCTGTATCTTATTCGAGGACTTCTTACTGTGGAGAGGATGGATACTTCTGCCAGCATGTGGTTATTAACAAATTTGGTTAGTTGAGGTCTGCTTATTTGTCAGAAACATACCACAGCTCATCTCCTTGGCTTTTTGAGCAGTCTTGAGGATATTTTTTGGTTTGCTCTGATAGACCAAAGATAGGGCTATCTGTGAAGCACATGGAAGGATTTAAATAGCCATCTTCACAAAAAACCATCAAAATTTAAGATTTTGGATACTGGTATATAGTAGTATCTTGGATACTATTACATTATCTTGGATAATTCTTTAAGCAGGGAACTGTTCTATACATTTTCAACCATTTTCCTCTTCCAATGATGCTGTTCATGATACAGCAAGTAGACTGCTGATCTTGCTTGGCTAAAGTGGTTTTGGTATTGCAGTCAGATTCACTGACTAGTGAACAGTCCCAAAACTCTTCTTACCTTCAAAACTTTGCTTAACCAAAACTCTTTGGAGAGCAATTCTTAAAAATACTAGAAAAGGCTCTGGAAGACAGCTAAAATCTTATCTGCCAAAGATTCTGCTGCAGGAATAAAAAAAGCTGTGAGTGTATTTCCTTATGAGTCTGAGGAGAGAAACTGAAGTCTATAGCTTTAAAATCAGTTACACCCAACCTAGGAATACAAAAATTTGAATCACACTTGAATTGGAGTTAAGGCTGGTGGAGTGGGCAAATAGTATGTGTTCATACTTTGGATTTCAGTGAAGTTTTACTTTAACTCTGAATTTATGGATGTGTGAAGCTCTGTTTGGAGGTAATTGTAGTATTCACATAAGGTGCTTTACCCTAAATGGCAGGCACATTCTCAACTTTAATGCCATATTAAATGTAATTTCAAGCAAGATCTCAGTTAAATGTTAGCATATTTACTTAGTGACTTTAAAAACAGACTAATGGAACTTGTTATCTGGCAGTTTCTTCATTTAAGCTGTTAATACTTTATAAAGATGTCCCTAAACTGTATGTCTGGAATAATGTAAAAAAGAAATACGCATGTTCTTTCACACTAAAATATTCACTTCTCTACTGGATTGAATAAATTGCAGAAGATGAGGAATGCACAGAGTCCATTTGCAATTCCTAGCCTGGAATGCTAGTGGTGTCTCTCAGTTTTTAATCACTTCAATCTCCCAGGCTTCTGAACTTTAAAAAGTTTAATTAACTTTAAAAAGTTATTTCACAATTTAGGAAAGCTATTAACTGCACAATTAAATCGTGTGCTACTACAAACTGTTAAGTGAGTAGTTAAGAAGTTAATGCAGATTAACTAAAGACTGCCACTGAAAGGGAATGCCTCTGTTCTGTCCTTCCCTTTACTACCTACTGCTTTTGAAAATTCAGCAGTTCTTGTGATCCTGTGACCACAAATTGAGACAGATGATTTTACTGATCCCAGTGAAAATAAAACATGCTTTTCAAAACCAAGCAAACAAAATATCAGACTTTTGGTGGCATAATTAGTCTTAAATCAACTGTGAAACTGCATCTAAAGTGATTAAAAGGACAAGAGAAAACATAGGAACACTTGAATCTACTCCCTGAACTCTCATGCTGTCTCTTCCTCTGTCAAAAAGGATCAAGTGTTGGGTTTTTCTCTGATAGAGCTGCTAGTATGTACTAGTTATCATCAGTTTGAGCTCTAAATAGAGCTTGGGAAAGTAAAACTTGAGTGCCACCAACATCTGGTGTTTCTTCAAGGACATGTGAAAAAGCATCTTCCACAGTTTGGTGGGTGCAATATACATACTGAGGATTGGCAAATAAATGTGCAGGAAAAAATCTGCGGAAGCTGGCAGTTGTTGATTCAACATTAATAGTTAAAATGGGAAGACCTTTGTCTCTCAAAGGTGAGAGTCTTATTTTCACACCTGTGCTGGCATTAGAGTGTCAGCAGTTAGCTTTCTCCATTATATCCCATTCATACTTACTTTCCTGGTTGGAGTCCAGGTCAACGTGGCATAAAGGGCATGCTGTTCTGGTTGCTCTTCTTATCTGGACACCACTAGCACTGTTGCTGAAGCATGGAGGATGTTGCTTGGATCTCTGCACAAGGCTTTCCCGCTTTGTTACAATACCAAGAGTCTTCAGTTATTGCCACCTTGAAGCTAGCTCTGTGTCACTTCATAGGAGAATTAGTAGTTGTCCCTAGGCTTCACAACTTGCACACAGAAGTTTATCCGGAGACAGAGCAGTAATTCAGCTAGGCCTCTAAGATGATGTTTTGGCTTGGTGGCCTGAATTCTTGGCTGTAAGTCAGCTTGAAGGGTTCAGTTTGGGCTTTTCTCCCTAGGCCCCAAACTACTTATGGAATACTGGTACTCCGTGCTGTCAAGAAATAAGTCTTGTCTGTGGTAGCAGAAATTATAAAAGTAACTCGGTGCATGCCAAAGCAGGCCTGATTACTTGGGTAAATGCAGACTTACAAAAAAATCTGAAGAGACAGATGAAATATTGAAAAGGCAGATGAAATACTCCATAAGTAGCTGGAAGAAGGCTCACGATCACTAGCCTTTTTTGTCATGGGGGAGTTCAACTTACCAGGTTTCTGCTGGAAGTAAAATACAGTGGAGAGGAGGTAGTGTAGGCACTTCCTAGAGTGTGTGGAAGATAACTTCCTGACATGGTAAGCCAACTAGGGAAGGTGCCCGACTGGACCTGTTGTTTGTGAACAGAGAAGGACTTGTAGGTGATGTGATGAGGGGAGGCTGTCTTGGGCATAGCAATCACAAAATTATAAGAGTTTTTGATTCTTGGAGAAGTAAGGAAAGGGGCCAGCAGAACTTCTACCTTGGACTTCTAGAGTGTAGATTTTGGCCTGTGTAGGAGCCTGATTGACAGAGTCCCTTGGGACAAAGTCCAGAAAGGCAAAAGACTCCAGGAAGGCTGGGCATTCTTCAAGAAGGACATCTTAAAGATACAGGAGCAGGCTGTCCTCGTGCCAAAAGATGAGCTGGCAGGAAGAAGACTGACCTGGCTGAACAGACATTTTTGGCTGGAACTCAGGGAAAAAAAAAAGAGTTTATGACCTTTGAAAGAAGGGGCAGGCAACTCAGGAAGAGTACAAGTATGTCATGAGGTTATGCAGGGTGGAAATTAGAAGGGCCAAAGCCCAGTTAGAACTTAGTCTGGCTACTGCTATAAAAGACAGTAAAAATGTTTCTATAAATAGATTACCAAAAAAGGGACAGCTAAGGTGAATCTCCATCCTTTATTGGATGAGGGGCAAAACATGGTGACAAATGATGAAGAAGAGGCAGAGGTACCTAATGCCTTCTTTGCCTCAGTCTTTAATGATAAGACCAGTTGTTCTCAGGGTACCCAGCCCCCTGCACTGGAAGACAGGGACAGGGAGCAGCATGAAGCCCCCATAGTCCAAGGGGAAATGGTTAGCAACCTGCTATACCACTTAGACACACATAATTCTATGGGAATGGATGGGATCCACCCAAGGGTACAAAGGGGGCTGGCGGAAGTGCTCACTGAGCCACTTTCCATCACTATACAGCAGTCCTGGTTAACAGGAGAGGTCCCAGACGACTGGAGGCTTGCAAGTGTGATGCCCATCTACAAGAAGGGCCAGAAGGAGGATCTGTGGAACTACAGGCCTGTCAGTCTGACCTTGGTGCCAGGGCAGGTTATGGAGAAGGTCATCCTGTGCCATCACATGGCACATACAGGACAACCAAGTGATTTGGCCCAGTCAGCATGGGTTTATTCCTGCTTGACTAACCTGATCTCCTTCTATGACGAGTCGACCCATTTAGTGGATGAGGGAAAGGCTGTGGATTTTGTCTACCTGGACTTTAGTAAAGCCTTTGGCACCGTTTCCCACAGCATTCTCCTGGAGAAACTGGCTGCTCATGGTCTTGGATGGGCATACTTTTTGAGTTAAAAACTGACTGGATGGCCAGGCCCAAAGAGTTGTGGTGAATGGAGTCCAGGGCTCAGTATTGGGATCAGTTCTGTTTAAAGTTTATTAGTGACCTGGATGAGGGGATTGAGTGCTCCCTCAGTAAGTTTGCAGACGACGCCAAGTTGGGTGGGAGTGTTGATCTGCTTGAGGGCAGGAAGGCTCTGCAGAGGGATCTGGACAGGCTGGATTGATGGTCTGAGGTCAGTTGTATGAGGTTCAACAAGGCCAAGTGCCGGTTCCTGCACTTTGGTCACAACAAGCCCATGCAACAGACTTGGGGAGGAGTGGCTGGAAAGCTGCCCGGCGGAAAAGGACCTGGGAGTGCTGGTTGACAGTCTGCTGCACATGAGCCATCAGTGTGCCCAGGTGGCCAAGAAGGCCAACAGCATCCTGGCCTGTATCAGAACTAGTGTGGCCAGCAGGAGTAGGGAAGTGATTGTCACTTTTTGCTTGATACTGGTGAGACTGAACCTGGAATGCTGTGTTCAATTTTGGGCCCCGCACTACAAGACAGACTGAGTTGCTGGACCATGTCGAGAGAAGGGCAACAAAGCTGGTGAAGGGTCTGGAGGACACGTCTTATGAGGAGCATAAGGAGGCTGAGGGAACTGGGATTATTTAATCTGGAGAAGGGGAGGCTGAGGGGAGACCTTATAGCTCTCAACAACTACCTGAAAGGAGGTTGTAACGAGGTGGGTGTCAATTGATAGGATGAAAGGAAACAGCCTCAAGATGTGTCGGGGACGTTTAGGTTGGATATTGGGAAAAATTTCTTCACCAAAAGGGTTGTCAAGCATTGGAACAGGCTGCCTAGGGAAGCAGTCAAGTCACCCATCCCTGGAGGTATTTAAAAGAAGTGTAGATATGGTGCTTAGGCACATGGTTTAGTGTGGAATTGGCAGTGTTAACTAAATGGTTGGACTTGATCTTAAGGATCTTTTCCAACCCAAATGATTCTATGAATCCAAATGTACAGTTGTCTCTTTGGCAATGAGTATAGTCAGCAGTTCAAGTTGAGGCTTAAGGTGTTGTGGGTGGTTGAATGTTTTCATGTTTCCTGGCAACTGCTGTTCATATCTGGGATGATTAATAGAATTAGAAACAACAATTCTTGCACACCAAGAAGCCTGCTGGTTTTTATCTATCAATCTCCTGGCTCTTTTACGTAATACTTTGCTTTCCTTTCCATGGTAATGTGCAAATTCTTAAAGTATTATGTATTCTCTTTGTCTTAGTAGGGTCCATGTGACTACAAATTCTGACATAATTTTGGATTTCATCAACTTGGTTTTAATGAATTTCAGTTCATTAAACTTACTTCTCTGTGTGTCGTCATCATCCTTTGTCTAGAACATAGTTATTTCATACCAGATCTCAACAGATTTGAGAGAAGAGGAATATTCTAAGATTGCAGTAAAATACATGATTATGAGAAAAAAAACGCATTAATATTTCTGCTGTGTGGGTATGAAGAAAGTGATTCAATATAAAGACTCTAATGGGATTAAAATTAAAAATGTTTTTGTAAGAGGAATAAGTTCCTTTATAATTATTTGGAAGTCTGCTCCAAGTATGATTGTAACCAACAATTTAAAAAAAAAGTCAGAAATGTGAGAGCTCAAGCTGTTTCTTTCTAACAGTGACTAATGAGTTAAATACAGTTTCCAAGTCTCTATTCCTGTGGAGTTCAGCAGTGCTGATGTGCGTGCCTGTTAGCAGTCAAGGCAGGGATATGAAGACTGAATCAAAGATAACTGAATTATCCTCCTTCTGTTAGAGGAAGCTTCTTCAGTGCAGGGTTGGGATGCACTGGGCTCAGGAATTTTGCTTTCAAGTTTCCTCTGTCCTGCAGTCCTACTAATACTCTTATTTAGCATGCTGAGTTTTTAGTTTAGAAGGGTGACTGCCACAAAGATGTGTAGACAAAGAACTAAACAAGCTAAATCACTGCAGTTGCTGTTGCATAAGAAATCTATAAGCTTGCTAGGGATACTGTAAAACAGAGGGCACTGTTGGCATCAAGTAATAAAAATGAGAAGAAATGTGAGGGGAAGTTTTATTTTCAGTGTCCTTTCAAATTGTAATAAAAAACTAGAATAAAATTACAACTTTGATTTATTGTTTTTGTATTTATTGTATTTCTTCCCTCCCTCCCTCCCTCCCTTGCATCGCTGCCTCTACTGAAGACACTTTTATGGACTCTTTCACTAACCTGAGTTTTGACCAAGGCATGCAACAAATGTTTGAAGTTACCTTTTGCCTAGTTTTCTGAAGACCTATTAAATTAGTCTGTATTTTCATTTTTAGTTATTCTTCCATTCACTTTTGATTGCTTTGCTACTGACAGCTAGAATTAAAAACTTATATTTGTCTCAAAAGCAATTATGTCTTTTAAAAAATCTTAAATAATCATCTTAATATCCAACTCTACACAACGGTTTTTCCTTAAAATAGTTGTACAAAGACTTGAGAGAAAGACAAACAGAGCTATTGGTAAAGTTGGTGTTTGGTACCAGCCAGCCCATTGTAATGGGAATAGCTCCAGCTAGCCACAGTAATGCTCTTTGTCTTAGTTGGGTGTTCTGGTGACAAGGTGAGATGGAGGAATTTTAGGAAAGCAAGGACACACACTTGGATATAACAAGTTGAGAAGTCAGTAGCTTATTTTTTAAAAAAAGTTTTGTAATGTTGAGTTCTTTCAATATTGATAATTCAGACCACAGCTTCTGCGATCTGACATTCTGTTTTGGTCTAATCCCGATGGTTTCCATCTTAATTTTCTTTAAGGTTGTGGACTCCTTATGCTAACTAAATATAAGCATAATGAAACACTTTAAATCTATTCTTTACTTATTTTTTGATCCACATCAGAAATCTTAAGATTTGTTTTAATTTATCATGTTTACATAATCAGATATATTCCTTTATATTCTTTTGTTTAGTCTTCTGGAGTAAAAGAAAGACCTAATTTCCTAATATCTCAAGCTTTAATGAATTATTTCAATGTGTTGTGTTGGTTTTTTAAGTGACATTATGCTGATAATTCATAACTTTATTTAAACAGATCAAACTTTATTTAAACAGCTCAAGGATTTGTACTTCATCAGAGAAGGCCAGGCTTAGGATACGTAACCTTTTTGCATCTAATTTCTTAAGGAAAAAAAAAACATGTTCTTTTTTTGAGGGACAGGTAATTTATATATTGCTAGAGAGGGAAGAATGCACATGATTTGCATTAAGTTTTCAAAAAAGAGGGAATTTTAAACAACATTTTCAGAAATGTGAATTTTGGATCATAGGCTCTAAGTCCAAAAAAGACCAGCATTCATAGTTTCAGTTTATAGAATATTAATGAAGATATTTCATTTAGCGCTTTGTCTTATTTCTGAGGAAATTTTGAGTATGTTATGAGCCTATTTTTTGTGTCAGTACATTTACTGCTTTGACCGAACTGGGGTAGAAGAGCCAATAGCTAGTTTTTAGAGAGTGTATAAATCTTGCATGGAATTGTGGGGTTTCATGTTACTTCCTTAATGAATGAAACCGATTGATTCAAATATCCTGTGTGTGTTTTTGTCATTTTGTCTTCTGGTAGGATGATGAAGTGGTAGAAGAATATAGTGAAAATAATTTCTATGAATCTGATGAAGAACAGAAAGAAAAGGATCGAAAAGTGAAAGCCACCTATACTATGGACCCAGATCACAGGCTACTGTTACGAAATACAAAGCCCTTGCTTCAAAGCCGAAATGCTGCTGTATGACAAATTCCTTTTTGATTAAAATGTAAAATGTTAAACTACTAAATATGTATGCTTCTAGAAAATGTAAAAGATTTAAGAGTGATCTTCCAGTTATTTCCTCTTTTCAGATGTTTTTAATCACTTTTTATTGTTTAATAATAATTTTTGTTTTATTGGTACTAAGATTTAAGATACCAAGTCAAGTGTCGTAATGATGGCCTTACTTGGAGTCTCCTTTCTATGGTTTGTTTTGTTTTGAGCAGAAAGCTGACCATGACAGTATTGTAGGGAAGTTTGTGACATGACTTATTCATTAGCATAAAGTTAATGATTTGTCTTTTACTTACGGAAAAAAATGAAAAAAAAAAAGGGGGGGGGGATTTAAGTTGCTTATATCTCAGTCTTCTGCTTTTTGCTAGCCAGGATGTTGGTATACAACCCTGTAGTTTTTACTTTCTGCTGGATTTAAGACTTCAGAAGTTGCCAGTAAAGGCAGCTGTCATTTTATAAATTGCCTAATAGAATAATGGAATGAAAGATTTTAAGTGGAAACTAAATAATAGGTAATATTGAACCTGTATTTAGTAAAAATAAAAGCACAACATTTGTAGAATTTTAAACAGTATTTCATCATTAATTTGTACAGGTGATGTCAGCAATACAGACTTGTTAAGGATGATATCAGTCTGTTTACAGTTTGAATTATGTGCATTTTTCTCTCTTTGTCCCTCTTCCTCTGTCTTTCTATATATTATAGTAGACAATAAATACTGGGAGGGATGAGAAGTATTTAATTAGCTTTGATTTTAGAAATAAAAATATTTTTCTTGGAATGTTTTTCCCCCAGTCTGCTTTGTTGATTTCAAAAAATGTTTTTATGCACTTTGCTTTCTGAAGGAGAGTGAGTTGGTAGTTCTGCAGGTCTGAAGCAAACGTGGTAGATATGTATGACAATTTGAAGTTAACATGCTGTTCTGAATGTTCTTCTTTTAGGTGGTAATGGCAGTTGCACAGCTTTACTGGCATTTGGCACCAAAATCTGAAGCTGGTATTGTTTCTAAGTCATTGGTGCGTTTATTACATAGTAATAGGTAGGTGAAGTCCATACTTTACATTGCTGTGTCTACTATTTTTGCAAGAGTGTTTCGTACATACTTATTTAGCCATAGTTATAAGAATATAATATTATCAGAGTTTCATTTAAAAATTGTCCTGTAATACTAATTTGTACTCAACAAATGAGGTCCATTAAAAGTAATGCCATCATTTTCAGTATCACATCCCGTCATCATTCAGTATTGTAAGTGTTTCATTCTTAATTATGACTTTCATTCTGAGAAGATTCATGGCTGCCGTTAGCATACAAATAGAGGCATTACTAACTAGTTTGCTTAGTTTCTTGATTTTTTTTAAATTATTGGAAGTTATTGGAAATTTAATTATATTGGAGTTCCTTACGGTCTTGCTAGTCACTAAAGAATGTCTTCAGATGCGTATTTTCTTTTCCTTCACTTTCTATTGAAGACTTCTTGTTGACAGAGAAACTAAGGAACATATTTGTTAAAATACCACTTGAAGCTGCTGAATCCCCTTTGTTTCCTTAATCCTTGGGATGCTTTTAAAGAATAAGTTTATTTCACTCAGGATACCTAATTTTGACTTTTATCATCTTCAGTATGACCTTGTGTACTTTCCTATGAAGGGTCTCACTGGCCACATGTTTCATAAGGTTGATAATATTCTTTTTTTTCTTACTGTTTGGTGGTTTTGGTATATTGCTCCAGTATTTGCTGTATAGAAGCGGGGGCTTTTCCCCTCAGTTTTTAGATTTTGAACTTCCATGTATGTATCTGTATGAAAAGCCTTGAAGGGGTGATAGAAGACACAATATTAAAATGTTTTCAGAATAACTTTCTAACTAAACATGGTATTTTTGGCTAGAACTTTGCTGTAAAAACTATTATTATTTCATGTTGGTCACATCAAACAGACAAAAAGCATTTAAAAAAAAACCCACACTTTTGTGTCTGACAAGATTACTCATCTTAGATGGGTTTTAACTTTTGTAAGCCCAGTCATCATAGAGCTCCTTCTCTGTAAACTTCTACAGCTCACCCATGGCTAATGTCTCTATCACTTGAAAGTTAGCAAAGAAGTAAAATTGGACTTGGTAGAGTATTCATGCTTTTATTTCAGATAAAAATGAATCACTGTTATTTTTGTGTTCGGTTTTATACTACAAAATACTTCCCATTCTCTTTATACAAAGATAAGTAAAGTGGCTAAAGCAGCTTGGCATATATACATGTAACATATAGAACTAAACGCATACTCACAGGTTGAGAGGATTATTTTTGCATGTTGTTTCTTGTCTTTATACTCAAATTTCATCAAAAGAGAAGTCACATCTTTCCTGTACCTCAGGTAGTGCCTGAAATGGTGCTAGTCTTCTGATTTTTCTATGTTGAATGGCTTGTCTGTTCTCTGTTACCAGTCTGTATGACACTTTTGCTATTACAGCCACTTTGAAGTAAGCTTTTGCTGTTTGCCCTTGAAGTTATGTGCCTATGGCCTTTAAATTAATGTCAAATATGCTATAATCTAGTTAGGGTGAAAGAGCCTGGAATAGCATTTCATAGCAATTTCTAGTCTTGGTTCATCATGTGCAGCTGACTATTTCCATGTACCTATGTAAGAATTACATAAAAATAGGTTTAAAAGATACTAAGTACTTACTGTTATTACTTTTCTTTGTAAGCAAGAGCTGTAATTACCACAGGGCTATTAGACAGTTTTGAATAAGAGGAGATAATGGATGTGATGATTTCTCTATTAGGATGCGATTTGCATCATGGAAGAATTTGAGCATTCATGGTTCAGAAATACAGAAATAATAATGGAAATTATTACTTAGTTTTTAAGCAATTGGTGACAGAAACTCTGTGATTTAAAAGCTTTAGACTAGTACCCGGATTTCTTTTCACTCGCTCCTGCTGAGGCTTTTAAACTAATACATTAATGATGAGAATATCCTCCAAACATGGTTAATGTTTCTGTGTTTAGAATGTTACATAATTGTTGTCTATATCTTGACAAAGCCTATTATGTTAAAGTGCTGCTTTTTGATAGGTGTATATGCCTGCCAATGTATACTCTTAAGTGACAGGAGACGCTGGCCCTTTTTGAGAATTATTAGGGAATTTTTTTTAAGACCAAAAAAGTCATAGCAATTCTTGCTAGAACAATTAGTTGTTCTTGTAACTAATGCTGTTTCCACACTGTTGAGAAAGCCCATGTGTTTTTGTTCTCAGCTGCGTCATCCTGAAATATTTCAAATTCAACATGGTGGACAAAGTGTAGGATTTTTGTGAGCTACTTTTAGACATGCCAGAATGGTGATGTTTTAAATGAATTTTTTGTTTAATCAAAGACCAAAGGCCTACAAGCAGCATTGCGCCATTGCACTGGTGCCAGTGATTTTTTGCATATTAAAATTTCTGGGGGAAAAAAAATCAGAAAAAAAATTGTGAATTTCTGTTCGGGGTGGGGGTGGGGGGGAGAAAGAAAAAAGAGCCTGATTTCATCATGCATCTTCCAGTGAAGATGATAAACTTGTAGCAGTTGGCAGTAAGCTTTTTCCTTCTATGTTTGCGCCAAGACAAATGTATAACTAACTTTGGATTCAAATAGACTTTCTTTGCCATGTTGCATTGTTCTATATGTCTGTAATTTTGCAGAGTAACTCTTGATTTTCTTTTCAAATTCTAGGGAGGTGCAGTATATTGTTCTGCAGAATATTGCCACTATGTCAATTCAGAGAAAGGTATACACTATTTAGAATTTTCTAAATCACATTTTATGTGAAACACAGGCAAGCTACTTAAGTATGTTCTGCTTTTCAGGGCATGTTTGAACCTTATCTGAAGAGTTTCTATGTTAGGTCAACTGATCCAACAATGATCAAAACACTGAAGGTGAGTTTAAAAGTTAATTCATCTATATACTGCTGGACAAATCTGTTTGCAACAGGAAGGTACAACTTTCTTGCTCTGATGTGACACACATCATTCTGTGCTGTTCCTTTTTTCGCTAAGAAGTGTAGAGTTGTGGCTTTTAGTTAAGTCTGTGAGTGTCCTTCAGGCTTGTCAGGCTATCTGAAAATTCTCTTATTACCATGTAGTAGGTGGCAGATAGGCTATATTTTGCATTACAGCTTTTGGTACCTTTCAGTGATACAGAATGTTAATATTTTATCTAACCAGCCATTCAAACATTTAGAGTTTGACTGCTTTTATGGTAGGAAAAATCTTCTCAAATCAAGAGAAATTAAATCACACAGTCTTTGATACTTTTACCTTAAAAGGAGTTTAAATCTGTTTCCCTGAACAAAGTGGGACACTGTTAGAGTCCCAAATTCCCT
Organism: Phaethon aethereus; assembly: GCF_964289735.1. Lineage (NCBI taxonomy): Eukaryota > Metazoa > Chordata > Aves > Phaethontiformes > Phaethontidae > Phaethon > Phaethon aethereus. Next base: position 27,946,383 of record NC_138577.1, read on the forward strand.
TTGAAGTCAGCCTTTGACATAAGTACTTCAGAGTTTCCTCAAGGCCACATCTCAGTGCATGTTTTAGGCTGTGTTGTTCCTGTTTTCTATGTTCTTTGTCTTTAACAGAAGACAAAACAATAGCATAAAAATTGTCTACTATTATGTGCCTTTTGTCTTGTTTTGCTTTAGATTGCCATAGGCACTTGTCTTTAGGAGTGAAAGGTACAGGTTTTTAAAAGAAACATTGTTTTCTCCTTATTTTCATTTTACGTATATGTTGCACCCTCATTACATGTGCAGAGTGGTGGAGTCCAAGAAAACTATGCCCAACCCATTATATTTTTATTAGTCTAACATTAAATCTAAGTAAATATGAGGCACTTGGAGGCAAAAAGATCTTCCCCGCATTTAATGATTATGAAAGCTGTCGGGAATACTACTAAGATATAGTGTTATCCAGGAAAAGTCACTCCTGAAATAATTTGTTGATATATTTAAATTCCCGTATTAATTTATAATACAACAGTGAAGAGGTAGAGAAGTAGAAATTGTGTTTTTTCCTTTCATTGTCACAGTTCATTTTTTCATGACTGAAAAATTGAGGACAACCTACAGTGTTACACACATAAGAAAATCCTGTGCTTTTCTCCACCCTTTACCCCCACAGTTCCATCCTATCTCCTTTGAGATAGGAGGATGAGACCTATGGCAGTATTTAAGATGCAGGAGCACTCTGGAATTCATCTGCTGCACTGTTTAGATTTCTGTTTTGTTCTCTCTTTCTTTCCCCACAGCAAGTTTGGTTTTTTGATCACTGCTTAGCATTGAGCTTATGTTTTCATGGAGTTACCAATTTTAACCACAAAATCTCAGTTATAGTTAGTAATCATCTCAGACCCTGTCATTTTCTCTAAAGTTAAGTTCTTTCCCCAACTATGAACATTACTTTACATTTATCTGTGTTGATTTTTTTTTATCAACCAGTCACCTAATATTTGAAGTTTTTATGCAGCTTTTCTTAGTCAGCCTTTGTCATCATTTCTATGACAACTGTAGCATCAGATGAAAACTTTGTCACCTGTCTTCTTATTACTTTTATATATCATATATGAATATGTTGAAATACGAAAGACCAACAAAGGTATTTGTGGGATTCCACTGATAGCCTTCCTGTACAAATAGTCTCTTTTTTCCCTGCCTATTCCTCTCTTTCATTTATCCATTTGCTTTGTATGCTATGCTGGATATGTATCTTTAAGAGCCTTTGGTGACAGGTCTTATCAAATTGCTTCTGAAGTACAGGTAGACTGTATCAACTAAGTGTCCTTGTCTGTGTGCATGCAACTCAAAAATACCAACAGATTTCTGAGGTATGGCTTCCCTTTACAGAGACAGAGTTGTCTTTTTGTTCAGTTTACCTCATTCAGATTGTATTGAAATTCTCTCTTCAAAATTAAAACGACATAGAAGCATCTTAACAATATATGCCAAGTTTTGTATATCATCCTCTTGTTCACCAGGAACAAAGAAGAGGCCTTTCAGGGTCTGATGTTGATTAAGATCTGAGGAGTCTCATAGCTGCAACTTTTTCCTGAGTTTAAAGGTCTTTTATTGCAGTTCATCTGAATATAATGGACAACTTTATTTCTCCCCAGCTGCTGTTGTGATTTCTGTTATTTCTTCTTACGGTGTCACATGGTTCTTATACATTAAGGCCTGTGGTATAACATTGGAAACCACACTGCCAAAAGTATTTCAAGCCCGTTTGATATGCAGTGCAACACTAAAGCTAGAGTGTGTACAAAATGCATCACTGAACCCTAGAGTCCTGCTTTGAAAACCTTGCGTGTACTTGCAAGGTGAATATTCCTCCTGAGTGCCATGCTGCTACCAGTTTGTACTGAAATCTGGTATACTCTATTGAATTCTAAGTGGTATTTTTAGTAGTATTATCTCTTTTTTATATACAATAGAGGTGTAGTGTATATGTGGTACTGTTCGTGATGTTTTACTTCAGCTTTTGATGAAAATCTCTGTATTTTTCCTTGTAGCTTGAAATCTTGACAAATTTAGCAAATGAAGCCAACATATCAACTCTGCTTCGAGAATTTCAGGTTTGTGCAGAAGTGTGTTCTTTTTCTATGAAACACTCTCTGGCCAATTGCCGTTATTGGATGTTTCATCTAGATTCTTAGTCTTAAATTTTTCAAGTTAAAAGTATTTCCCAGGATAAAGTGTTCTCAGAATGGGCGTGAAACTGTCTCTTATCATAATGGATAATGGAGCGTTTTCTATGTGGAAAGGAGTTTCAATGTTTTGTTTATCACTCTCCTTCCAGCTACCAACAACAAAAAGAAGTGATGGGATAAACACAATCATTCCAAATTCTTTAAAACAAATTCTGCTAACTTGACTGACGCTGGTCACTAGATGATAGGGCCATAATTTTATGAATATTTGGCTATTAGCATTTATTGCCAAACCTCATTTCTGTAAGTCATTTGATGAAGTAGTATTATCTCCAATATCTGTATATGTATGAGCAAGCTGTTTTGCCTACAGTGTGAAGCAGTGTCTGTCCTTCTTTCTTTCCTTTTTGCTTATGACATCTATTTTCATTGCTTCAGTTCTCTGGCTGGATTTCTCTGAAAGGTACTGGTTCTCAAGCAGGTAGGTTATTCACAGTTTCACAGATGCTCCTGGTTAAATGAACTGAAACCTCTCTGAAGAGAGAGCTCATCAACTCCTCCAACCTTGCACACAAACTAATTGCTGTTTTTGCGTAATTGCCCCCTGCCCCAAGTTTACTTGAAATCAGAGGTTTGCATGGCCATGGGTGATGAAAGCTGTCAAGAAAATGTCTTCGAAAAGTGACAATGAGGTGAAAAAAGTATAAATTCTCATGTGCAATGTAGCTTTCTAGATTGAATATTATGCAGTGTGTCTGTCTTATGAGAATAATATGGTAAGTCTTTGGTTGACAAGACTTATGTATTGACTAATGAAAATCCTGTTTCCTTAGACTTACGTGAAAAGCCAAGATAAACAGTTTGCTGCAGCTACGATTCAGGCTATAGGCAGATGCGCAACTAACATCACCGAAGTGACTGACACGTGCCTTAATGGCCTTGTATGTTTGCTGTCCAACAGGGATGGTAAGCTAAATGTTCTGTTTGTTTTCTGAGTAGCTGATGGCATGAAACCTTTTCTTAATGAGAACCACCATGTTAAAAAGTATATGGGAGTTGACTTCTTATAAGAATTTAGCTGATATGAGTGGATAAAAATAGTGATTCTGCTACTTCTTGTTTGAAGCACTTCAAAAGGCTCTCATAATCACTGGCTACTTATTTTCTCTTTCGTTAGTGAAATTAATTCCTTGTGGCCTGCAATTACATGTTTACCTGTTTCTCAAAAATGTTTACCATTTCTCAAAATGCCATAATTGTTAATGTGCTGCTGTGATTATCACAGATGACAGTTTTACTGTTTTATGTTTAGTTGCATCAAAACAGTTAGCCTGTAGAGGGTGCTGAAAGCTTGGAATGTGGGGTGCGGTTTTTGGTTTTTTTTTTTAGTGCATCAATGCCTAACTGAAAGAAAAAAAAACATTAAATAGTGTTAGCATAAATGGCCCCGAATTCAGCTTCATTTTTTCAACCTAGCCGTCTGTTACTTTTACATAGTGAAATGGAGTTGCAAGTCACTAAGGAACACAAGAAGGAACAGATAAAGTCAAATAGGATATAGCAACACTGTAAATCAATACTGGATAATATTGTATATTCTTACCAGATACCAATGAATATTACACAGAAGAATCAATAAGAGAATCAGAAGATTATTACATAATGTACCGTCTACATCAATATGGTTAAATGTTGGAAATAGAGTTAAGAAAAATGTAGTTAAAAACAATAAAGTGGAAAAAGTATGGGTTTGGGATGGCCTGGAGTAATTAGAATTGTTTAGACAACACAGATGAGATTACTCTAAGCTTTGAAAAGTGGTATTAATTCATCTCTACGTCTATTGGACATATTTTTCATGGTAATCCTAAGAAGGCCTTTATTAGTGACATCACTTTGGCAGCACATAGTTATCCTATGACCCATTGATACACTCAGAGCTTTCTCTTATTTGGTTTATGAACTACAAGTCCTTCCCACTTCACCTTGTATCAGAAATTCCTGAGAGGCCTTAGTGTATAGCCTGGCATTTTTGGTATATGTAGCTTTCATTTCCTAGTGCTGGAGACCTTGTGTCCCTTTATGCTTTTCTGGTTATCAACTGTGTTTAAAATATTTACCCATATTGTGTTACAAGGCCATGGGTGCACAGTGCACCTTTTTGTATTACATTCAGCGATGACCATATTAAAAATAGAAGCTTCAAAGCTTGTTCTTCATTTTGCTTCATTCTACTGGCAATCTTCCTCTAGGTCAGTAGGCTCCTTTCAGCATGTACAAATACCCATTTTTTTCCTGTCTTAAACAAAAAAATAAAACTATCACTTCAGAATATTGAGTTTGTTACTTAATAATATTTCTTTCCGTTTTCTTGCATTTTTTTCCTTTTGCTAAGAAGGAACCAAGATAAGATAAAAAGGATTTTTATCATAGCTTCTGAATTTAATACTTTCTTCAAAGTAATTCCATATATATATACACACACACACGTGCATGTATACAAAGGTTTGTCTCAACAAGATTAGTTTTCTTGACTGTTTCTAAGTAGTTGTCTAGCAAATAAAACTGTCTTTTTGTGCTTACTGTTCTGAAAGACTGCAGAGGATATATTGACGATCTTTTAAACCTGGCAGCTGGCAAATTGCTTTACCATCACTGCAGTGTCTTTATTCTTTCTTTCAAGGAATGAATAGGATGGCATAATTTTCATGGTACCTTTCCCCAGGTGGCAGGAAATTACCTATAGTCACAGCTTACTGAACATAAAAAGAGTTTTGGGCATGGTAAGGGAGAAAGAAAGAGATTTAGCATGTGTAGGAGAATAGTTTTAAGAGTTTTGGTTAATCTTACTTTCCTCCAACTTTCACCTTTAAAGTGTGCAAGCAATCTGTTTGCTAGTTCTTCCATGATTGTTCAAAGCCTGGAAGCAGTTCTGTTGCCTTTGCCTAGTGTGAAGCTCCAGCTGGTATGTCCAGCAGGTTCTGAGGTCCCTGAAAGCAAAGTCAGCTCTGCCTTCTCTGCACTATTTTCTTATTATGGAGAATTTGCCTGAGTGCCAAAGAGAGGTGACAAAATTAATTCTACCAAATCAAAATAGAATTCTGAAGAAGGAGCTTGTGTCAAAACTGCCTTCTAGTTCTATGCTCTTGTTCTGGAAGGGACTGTAGATACAGTACTGTAGATAAAACCCAACAGCCATGATATCTTGTCTGTATCTGGCAAAGGAGCTGTGCCATCTGGAACGCGGGTGCTGAGAGGTAGAGTCAGGAGTCAGTCAGCTCTAGCTGGGGTAACTCTTCACAGAGTTTAATGTCTCATCATTGAACTTTCTAGTTTCTGTATGTACTTCTGTGATTCAAATGTGTTGGTTTTTTTTAACCATAGCCCCCAGCTTCCCTGAGTAGGGGAAATTTGACTTTAAACAAAGCACTCAAATATGCAAAGAAAATTTCAAGAGCAGTTCTTCACTTCACCAGAGCCTTTTTTCTGGCAGCCATATTGAGAGCTGAGAATTATTTTCCTTCCTTGTCTGCTGACCACTGGCCCCACTACGACATAAAAGTAGTTTTTAGATGTGAGACAGATGGGATTATAGGAAGTCTCTTTTGTCTGTCTATACTGCATATATTAGAGATCCTGCAGGTTATTCTCAGATGGGTGACTTTCATTTTCTGTTGAACATTGCAGGTTATGGATAATAGAGAATGTAAAAACAATTGTAGGATGCATAGCTAAAACATTTTTTGTCTTACCAATCTATACAAATTTGAACAGGCAAGTCATAAAATCACTGGAACAGTTAATGTATCAGGTAACTACTACCTATCTATTGGAATTACTGTTAGAATGACACAAAAGAAAACAAACTCCTTGTAGCATTCAGTTTATATGTATTAATGTGGTTTCAGAATTCTGTTATTTATAAGGATGGAAAAATTAACCAGGGAAAAGCTTAGATTTCAGGCAGTTGTGAAAAGCCGAAACGTAATGTTTGTCTGGATATTTAGCTCTAATAATTGCCTTTTGACTTCAGTTTTAACCATTGGCATAACCTTCTAATAACCCAAATAATCATAGAACGGTTTGGGTTGGAAGGGACAAGATGACCTTTAATGGTCATCTGGTCCAACCCCCCTGCAATAAGCAGGGACATCTTCCACTAGATCAGGTTGCTCAGAGCCCTGTCCAACCTGACCTGGAATGTTTCCAGGGATGGGGCATGTACCACTTCTCTGGGCAACCTGTGCCAGTGTTTCACCACCCTCAGTGTGAAAAATATCTTCCTTCTTGTCCTAATCTGCCCTCTTTTTGTTTACCCCTTGTCCTGTCACAACAGGCCCTGCTAAAAAGTCTGTCCCCATCTTTCTCATAAGCCCCCTTTAAGTCCTGGCAGGCTGCCATAAGGTCTTCCTGGAGCCTCCTCTTCTCCAGGCTGAACAACCCTAACCTTCTCAGCCTGTCCTCATAGGAGAGGTGTTCCATCCCTCTGATCATTTTTCTGGCCCTCCTCTGGACCCACTCCAACAGGTCCATGTCTTTCCTGTGCTGAAGTCTCCAGAGCTGGATGCAGGACTCCAGGTGGGGTCTCACAAGAGTGGGATAGAGGGGCAGAATCCCCTTCCTCGACCTGCTGACCACTTTTCTTTTGGTGCAGCCCAAGGTACGGTTGGCCTCCTGGTTTGTGAGTGCCCATTGCTGGCTCATGTCCAGCTCTTCATCCACCAATACCCCCAAACCCTTCTGGGCAGGACTGCTCTCGATCATTTCATCCCCCAGCCTGTACTGATACCAGGAGTTGTCCCAAAACAGATGCAGGACCCTGCACTTGGCCTTGTTGAACCTCATGAGGTTCACACAGGCCCACTTTTTGAGTTTATCCAGGTCCCTCTGGATGGCATCCTGTCCCTCAGGTGTGTCAACCACACTACTCAGCTTGATGTCATCTGCAAACTTGCTGAGGGTGCGCTCGATCCCACCGTCTATGTCATTGATGAAGATCTTAAACAGTACTGGTCCCAATACGGATCCCCGAGGGACAGCAGTCATCGCAGATCTCCATCTTGACATTGAGCTGTTGACCGCTACCCTCTGGATGCAGCCATCCAACCAATTCCTCATCCACTGAACAGTCCACCCATCAAATCCGTATCTCTCCAATTTAGAATTTAGAATGCAGCTTTTGTATGTTCTCTTGTAATACACTCCTTTTTAAGGTCTTTTTCTGGGTTTCTGTTCTAATGTGGCCAAATTCTCAATTATGAAAAAGTCTGTAATTCAGTCCCCACAAGTTACTGTCAACTAGATTGTTATTTTTTATGTACATCATGATTTGGCAAAGTGGAACATTATATGACTGAATATATTTTAGGTTTTTGAGAAGTTGTCATGCTCCAGGGTCTTCAGAGATTATCCTACTCAGAGTAGTCATTTCCATATTGCTGAAAAAAAATCAGCAGTGAACATTATACTAAGATTTTTACTATCACTTGTGAAAATTGAAATTGGTGATACCTCTTGTAGTCTCCTTTATTGGTAAAATAATTCCTGATCAGATTTTCTGTGATATTTAGTCTTTATTTTAAGAATTTGATTTACTTTTTATGACCCTTTAGATACACTGTAAATTTACACTCTGTTTTGAAATTCTTGCATTCATTTATCGTTGCCTTGTGTGTGGTTTTTCTTTGCTAAATCTAGCAGAGTTACTTTTTAAAATTTTCTTACTGCTCATTCAGAATGCCAATTTTATCTCCCCCTTTTGGTGTGTTTTTTTCTTTTGTCTTTAAACCTAAATGTCTGTCTTTTATTTCATGCTCATTTTTGGGATTCTTCATATGCACAAAGCAAGCCTCAAAGAACCTCTTTTTTTTTTCTGGAATATGTCTGTCCTTATTCTAATACAAATTCATTTTGCTTTTGTTTAGTTTACTTCATTACAATTCTGGTTCAGTTCTTTAAATTTGCTCCCACCGATTGCATTAAAGTAGTTCCTATAGTGACACTTCATCTAGTATACTTCATTTTGTCATGATCACTTCTACATTGTCAACACAGGTTTTTAATGACTTGATGTCCACTCAGTTTTTTGGGTTCAGTTTTATTTTGCTTAACCTCTATGTTGAGTAGTATCAGAAAACACTCAGTGATGAACTTTGTCATTGCAATGTCCCCTACTCTAAATATTTCAGACTGTATTTTTAAAATTTTGAGAATTGTCATCTTGTTTTGATATCTGGCAAAACACGATCTAAATTAAATTGATATGTAGGATTGTGCAAGACCTTGAGATATGTGAAGTAAACATGTTAACCTTGCTTCAAGAAATTAGTCTAGAAAAATGACAGACATGTCATGTCAAATAAAGGATGACACAAAAAGCTGCAAGCTAAGATTTAAGCTTTTCAGAGGCTTATGGCATAATGATGCATACTCAAGAGTTTTTGAAAAGCCTTTCTGCATAAAAAAGTTTGCTTTAAAAAAAAAAAAAAATGAGAGATCTCTTCCCCATACTGTTCTTTTGAAACTTCAGCTTGCTTGATTGCTGAATGAATGGTCCATGTGTCAGATTAACTCTTGGAATGTAGGAATACCTCTGTGATGTTTAACAAATGATAGTTAGGCTTTTCTTTGTTTTAAACGTTAATAGTTTAGGAGAAATAGTTACTCCTGTTTTGTAATATGAATGATAATTAGAATTCCGTTGAACTCTTACAGTAGTCTTTGTTTTGCTTTCAGCTTTGGCTGTATTTGACTCTCCTTCATCTTTCCTTACAGCATGAGTTTACTCTTGCATAGAAGCTTACCTCTGCACCAGTGGGTTTTTTCAGCTTCAAGAATTGTACATTTCATACAAGTTGATCAGGCTGTGAATGTTACTTGTTACAGTAGTTAAGCACTCCAATGCATGACTTTGGCATAAATCTCACAACAGCTTGCTATTTAGAATCTTCATCTGAAGGTACTAGACATTAGGTTACAGACCTGAGAGAGAACATTTAGAAGGTGAAAAAGTGCAAAGGAAATGTTTAGATACTTCTCTTGTTTATGAATGAGCTGTTACCTTTAACATTACATATTTCTTTGAAAATTAAAGAGTTTGTATTTTTAATGCAGACAGCAAATTACTTATGAATATAAATAATTTCAATGAAAAACAGATGTTTTTTCATGGTGTTCCTCAATTTAAAAAGGAAAAATACAAAACACAGCTTTACTAAAAGGCAATTTCAAAAAAAGTATGTAATAGGATTATATTTTTACGTTTAGGACATTTCTCTGTCCTCTTGTTGCTGCTTATAACTTGTTTCTGGAAGCTGAACTTGTAGTAGGATGGTTTACATTTTGTTACCAAGTAAATAGAATTCACTTCTGCAAAGCGTATTTTGAAAGCTGATAACATCTTTTACAATCAATTATTTTGGGGGGGGGGGGGTTGCATAAATGCTTTCAAAATTAATGATTTGTTTTGTCTTAAACAGAAATTGTAGTTGCTGAAAGCGTTGTTGTCATCAAGAAACTGCTGCAAACCCAACCGGCACACCATGGTGAAATTATTAAGCATATGGCCAAACTCTTGGATAACATTACGGTGAGTATTTGTCCATAGTGCCCTATTTTCTTTGTTGACTGATAAAAATCACACATCTCCTTTGAATTTGGTCCATAAATGGAAATTGATATATTAGAGAAATACAACATAATGTTTTTGGTTTTCATGTAAAATATCATTTTTCATGATCTTAAGGAAGAGGAAATAAAAGCTATCAGATGGTATTAATTTGTGCCTTAGATCTGTGTCATGGTTTAACCCCAGCTGGTCACGAAGCAGCACAGAGCCTCTCGCTCACTCTCCCCGCAGTGGGATGGGGGTAAGAGAATTGGAAGGGAAAAATGAGAAAAGTGAGAAAATTTGTGGGTTGAGATAAGAACAGTTTATAATAAGAAGAATAAGAATAAGAATATCCTCATCATCATAATAAATAATAAAATTGTAATGAAAAGGAAAAATAACAGAGAGAAATAAAACCCAAGAAGTACAAGTGATGCAAATGAAAACAATTGCTCATCACCGACTGATGCCCAGCCAGTCCCTGACCAGCGGCTACCCTGCCAACCTTCTCCCTAGTTTCATTGCTGAGCATGATGTCATATGGTATGGAATAGCCCTTTTGGCCTCTTGGGGTCAGCAGTGCCAGCTGTGTCACCTCCCAACTTCTTGTGCATCCGCAACCTACTCACTGGTGGGGTGGTGTGAGAAGCAGAAAAGTCCTTGACTCTGAGTAAGGAGTACTCAGCAATAAAAAAAACATGCCTGTATTATCAACACTGTCTCCAACACAAATCCAAAGCATAGCCCCATAGTAGCTACTATGAGAATAATTAACTCTACCCCAGCCAAAACCAGCACAATCTGGAAAGCTATTTTGAAAGAGATCCCTGGAAATGTTGAGTATTGCTAGTACCATTAGGCCAAGATGAATAGCAGGTTTAGAACACGGAGTGGGTAAGTGGAAATGAAAATAAGGGCAAAGCAGCACTTAACTTGAGGATTTTCAGCCTGTTGTCGTACTGATCTGGGGTGGAGTTCAAAAAATTTATTCCAAGTCTTTTGCCCTATCCCCAAATCACCTGACTTTTCCATGGTACCAGATACACTGCTGTGAGTATGTTGCAATGTTTCTTGAAGTCACATTTTTATCTTCCCGGTATTTAAGATTATGTGGCATTTAACAGTAAAATTTGCATTATTACCTATTATGTGTCCTTAGCTTAAACTGACATTTAGGTATGTCAATATTGACTTCCCAAACTCTCCTCACAGTCCCAGTTATTGATAAAACATTTAGTGGTCTATCCTACATTATAGTGTAGGGCTGAAAACCATTAGCTTCCTATTGCATCATACCCTAAAGGTGACAGATTTTCCTCTGTCAATAATTATTTTTCTGTAGATACTATCAATAGGACTGTTCAGTTTGATATGATTACACATTTATTGATGGTACAGCAGTAGATAGTTTCTAAATCAGTGACTCTTCTATTTTTCATAGTTCAATTTGGCAATATTTGGAATATTGAAGGAAAAAGGAAATGTGGCCTTCTCAGTTCATGCGTACTGAACATAGAATCATAGAATAGTTTGTGTTGGAAGGGACCTTAATGATCACCTCATTCCAACCCCCCTGCCATGGGTAGGGACGCTTTCCACTAGACCAGGTTGCTCAAAGCCCCATCCAGCCTGGACTTGAACACCCCAGAGATGAGGCATCCACAACTTCTCTGGGCAACTTGTGACAGTGCCTCACCACTCTCATAGTGAAGAATTTTTTCCTTATATTTAGTTGAAATCTACCCTCTTTCAGTTTAAAGCCATGACCCCTTGTCCTATCACTACATGCCCTTGTAAAACGTCCCTATCCAGCTTTCTTGTAGGCCCACTTTTCAGTAGTGGAAGGCTGCAAGAAGGTCTCCCCAGAGCCTTCTTTTCTCCAGGCTGAAGAACCCCAACTCTCTTAGCCTGTCTTCATAGGAGGGGTGCTCCATCCCTCTGATCATCTTCATGGCCCTCTTCTGGACCCAGTCCACAGGTCGATGTTCATGTGCTGAGGGCTCCAGAGCTGGACACAGTGCTCCAGGTGGAGTCTCAAGAGAGCTGAGTAGAGGGGGAGAATGACCTCTTTTGACCTGATGGCCACACTTCTTTTGATGCAGCTCAGGATACAGTTGGCTTTCTGGGCTGCAAGCACATGTTTCTGAGTCATGTTGAGCCTCTCATCAACCGGCACCCCCAAGTCCTTCTCAGGGCTGCTTTCAATGCATTCTCCACCCAGCCTGTAACTGTGCTTCAGATTACTCTGATGCATATGCAGCACGTTACACTTGGCCTTATTGAACTTCATGAGATTTGCATAGGCCCACCTCTCAAACCTGTCAAGGTTCCTCTGGATGGCATCCCTTCCCTCCAGCATGTCAACTGCACCAGACAGCTTGGTGTTGTCAGCAAACTTGGTTAGAGTGCACTCAATCCCACTGTCCATGTCTCCAACTCTTGACTGCAACTCTTTGAGTGAGACCACCTAGCCAATTCCTTATCCACCAAGTAGTCCTTCCATCAAATCCATGTCTCCAATTTAGAGACAAAGATGTCATGTGAGAGTGTCAAATGCTTTGCATAAGTCCAGGTAGTTGACATCAGTTGCTCTTCCCTTATCCACCAATGCTGTAACCCCATCATAGAAGGCCAAAAAATTTGTCAGGCATGATTTGCCCTTAGTGAAGTCATGTTGGCTGTTCACCAATCATCTCCTTATTTTCCACATGCCTTAGCGTGGTTTCCAGGAGGAACTGCTCCTTGATCTTGCCAGGCACAGATATGAGACTGACTGGCCTGTGGTTCCCTGGGTCTTCCTTTTTTCCCCTTTTAAAAATGAGGGTTATGTTTCCCCTTTTCCAGTCAGTGGGAACTTCAGTGGACTGCCACACTTCTCAAATATGGTGATGTAAACAAAATACAATTCTACTGGATTGCTCATGTCCAGAATCAAAAGAGGCTGTGAGATACTGCTCCTAATTACACATCAATAAGTATTACCTATTTTATAATGTGTAATTTTATAACTACCTGTATTTTCAGAAAATGTGTGCAATATTTTAATTGATAATTACAATTTCCTGAATTGTATATAATCTTCTTATATACATCTTCTAGAACTTCACCAGATGAGTTTGTCATCTTATTTCCACATATTGTACAAGAGAAAATAATTGTTTTCTACATACTCTGTTTAGCATTTAGTAGCTATTTTATATAATTAATACTTCTGAGTAAGACTTTCAAGTTTTAAATACAGAGAATTTTTTTGGAAAATTCTTTTTTAAGTTGAATAAGGGTGGAAAAAAAAGACATACAGTACTTGAACTACTTTGACATAGTAATGTTCTCCAATAATGAGGTTGTACAGAATATCAGAAAATAGTAAGTGGTTAAGAGAACAGTCTGTGGAACAGAGCAGTCATAGGAATAAACTAAAAACCAAAGTCTGACTCTGAATCATCCTTCTTATTCCAGAAGGAAGTAGCGATAGTGATGCTGTAGGTTCTCCAGGGTGATTGTTTTACATCTTGTTTTATGTTTTTCCCTGTAATTTTTTAATAAAAACTTCCAGAAATTTGTCTTCCTCAGTATGTTTAGGACGTTTGGATTAAAGAAAAAATTTGTTAATATTTAAAATTTGAATGCCGTATCATTATCCTGAAATAACTTGCACCTGTTATGTTTGAAAATGGATGTATTCCTTCACGGAATTGTTTGGGTTGTAAGGTACCTTTAAAGGTCATCTAGCTCAATCCCTCAATCCTTTGAGACACTTCTGAAAAGGATAAGCATATTTTTACACATTTAGGAAGATGGTATTTGGTTTATGCAATTACTGTATACATACATACACACACAGTTTTGTACACATGTATTTTACACAGATTTTTTTGTTCTCTGACCTTCTGTTTGGGGAAAGTATTTCTGGGCTCATTTTTAAATTGAAATTGAAACTTAAGGGACCTACACTATTCCATTATACAAGAGCGTACCACTGTCTTTACAGAATCTTGCATTTGGGTATATGAGAAGCAGCCAAATGATATGGTCATGAATGAACTTGAAAGTAAGTGGAGGGTGGGGAAGTGTGGGCAAAGAAATTCTGTGGTGCTTCTTAGAGGTGAAATTCATTTAATACTATCTAAAACACAACTGAAAGCATGAACAGAATTAAATACAGTTAAATAGAAAAACACAGTTAAAATAAACTATTTGACTGTTCTGTCATGATTTAGTTTAGGCAAATGGTGAGCACTTAGCCACTAAAATCAGTGTAAATTTGGTGGAATATGTTTTTGAGTTGGTGCCTGAATTTATTTCATTCATGTTGTTATAAATTTCACTTGTGTTAGCCTGAGATCGTGATTGTCAGTGATGAGGTGCTTAAAATCTTTTGTAGCAATCTTTCTTTCAGGACATCCAATCTGAAATTTACTCACTCTTGTTTTAATCTTCATCTTGTTTTCATTCTTGTTTTCATCTTCTTCATCTACAGAAGCCATTTAGAAAGTGGTAGGATGGATAGTAAGGTAAACATATCTGACCAACTATAGGAAATATTAGGAAGTTCAATTAAAAACTACTGAGCTCTTGTAGACCATTGTCTCTCATTTAGAGTAAAGTTTAGGACTAAGTGCATTTCAGTTTGCCCTTTGATTGTTTCTTACGTGTCTGAAAAGAGTGCTTATTTTTCTTCCTTTGCTTTGTATGTTATCATTTGTACCTTACACTTTTATCTCGGGTGTGCCCAGGCAAGATCTGTGAGATCTGTTTTGTGTCTCATTTGTTGGGTACCTTAGACCTGTGCATAGTACAGCTCAATCTAGCTGTATCCCAGCTCCTTTCCTCCACACACTTCAAAAGTTATAACAGAGAAATTCGTGTCTGATGGTGTTCTGAAGGTATTAAACAAGAGAATATTTGGATCTCTTTGAACTTCTGGTTTTTTAAATTATAAAAATTATTCCATTTGGCTGCTAATGTGTTAATAACATCATCATGCTTTACAATTTAATGACTTGATAAGTTGTGGGCCAGAGATCTAAGCAGTGCTAGTTTGTGCTAGGAGTTCATTCTGAGGTAGGCCTAATTAGTTTTGTGTGTATAGTTTTTAGAGTGACAGGAGTTTAACAAATATGCATGTGGGAAAGGGCCATTTAAAGACGGATTATGTTGGCTTAGCCCAAAAGTCCTCTTAATAGAGTAGTCTCATCTTCAGCACCACTGAAAACTGGTGCTTTAGGGAGAGGGATTTAAGGATAAGAGCAAGTTAATTAATTCTCAGCCACTGACAGGAAGCTTGAGTTTGCTATCCACATCATCATGCTTACTAGTCAAAAAACTCTAATCATTCCTGATATTGCATATCTCTGATGAGCCTTTCCCTTTTCCCTTTGTCTTTCCTGATATTTGTGTGGTTTTTGAAGCAGGGTGACCAGAAGTGAGCACAGTAGTCAGAGTGTGAGGAGAAATTCTATGCACATAATGATATTACTTGTTTTGCATTTTTATCTCACTTTTCTGGGGTTGTCTACCTTTAGAATTCTGTAGAACATTGACTTAACAATTCTACAATTCTCTGAAAATATTCATGATTCCAAGATAGTTTTCCCTAGAAATAGTTTGGGGTCCTCAGTATATGTAGAATTCTTTTTTAAGTCCTGATATTAATGTTTTAATGCCAGCTGCATCACTTTGGCCCTATTTTTAAGTATCACTAACAAGTCATCTTCAACACTTCAGGCTCTGTTTTAGTTTAGATTACCTTCAATAATTTTGTGTCAGCAGACTGTCTTCTCACTAGATAGCGCTCTTCTAGGTTAATTGCAAATCTGTTGAACAGCACATTTTCCTGTATAGGTCCCTGTGGGACATCTGATGATTGCCTTCCTTTGTAACTAGGTTTTTGTCTTTTCTATTATCTAGTCTTTTTTTATTCATGAAAGTGTCTTTCCACCCTGTAAAGGATTACATTTTCAAAGATGTTGTTGAGGGGCTCTTAGAATATTCTCTATATAGAATTATATAGTTATATAGTTGTATAATCTATTCTTTTAGAAAATCTTTCCTTCAAAACACGTATGGTCCAGAATTTGCCTAAGTGTAAATACTTGCAGATTTAATCTGAATTAAGTTTTAAAGTGGATTGGTTAGGCTGCATTGATTAAACTGGATTAATGTGAGACATTTTTGTTCACATGCAAAGTATGCCTCTTTTGATTTATCTTAATTAGTTTTAGCAATGAATGAATGTGAATCAACCTAGCAAGAATTAGCTCTGAGCAAGAATGTGTTGGTGGTGTTCTACATTTGTGTATTTCCTCATATAAACAAGCTGCAGTAGTCTCCAAATCAGTTTCTGCCTTTTCGTTTGAGAAAAATAATTTATGATGGTACATAGTGACCAGTAGTAATTGCTTTCTGGGTCCTACGAATCTTGTAGTTCTGGTGTGGTTTTTCTCCAGACTTTCCCTTATAGTACTACTAAGGCAGGTTTTTTTTCTTTTGATAGCTGGTGAATTCTGACATCCTTGGTTTTCATTACCAACTTATTCCTAGTTCCTTCTAGAATATGAATGAGAAATAAGAGACATCTGAAGTGTTTTCTAATCTAGAGAAGAGGAGGGTGAACCCTTTTTGATGGGATAAAGACAGGATGAGAGTTTCAAATTTTGAGGAAAAATAAGATAGATCCTTGTAACTTCGAAGAGCTTAATATGTGGGGAAAAAGGTCACTTATGGAAGTCATTAAGAATTACTAATTACTGGTTTGGGTTGGGATTCTTAGTACTAGAGTAGGTGACTAGGAGTTTTTGACACTGCTTTGCCCATTCATCCAACAATAACAAACTTAAGTTCCTCTGCAGTATTCCTACATAAATACTGCTTATTGCTATGTTTCTGAGATGGCTTCATAGCAGGGGTGGCTTGCTTTCTTTAATTAAGTTCTCCTTTCCCCCAGTGTTGAGAAGGTATCACAAGTTATGACATTCATATGTATTTCAGTTTTGCAAGCTTCAAATTCAAGCCGTATTCTTTTCCCTAGGATACATTTTAATAACGTATTTTTAAGCCTTTAGGTAAGTAGTGCCTTAATGAACAATTCTCATGATTTGATCATTTTTTTATTTGCTCTAATATCTATGTAATGTTTTAGAATTTGAGAGGAATATGTGGCCTTTGGGACACTGTGTCCAGGGACACTGTACACTGAACTTGAAACAAATACTCAGTTTGAATAAAACACAATTTAAACAAAACCTGTACACTGTATAAGAGGTGGCAGTCATCAGTGGAGATACTTTTTTACAGGAATTTTATGTGTAGAGATTCAAATAATGGAGGAATCCTTGAAGGTCTACCATTTGAAAACAAAAAAACAACACTTTTTTTTACTCCTGTTCTTTCCTGTGTACCTTCTTGCTGCCAGTCAGACATTTCACATCAACTTTGTCCCTGTTTCTGTTTCTGATTCCAAGTAAAATTTAAAAAATTGCTAGCTGTGCATGTTTTTTTCTGGATACAGAGAATTGGACCTCATTTGCAATTTCAGTATCTCCTCGTTTTGTGAAAAGTATGGATAACCAAAATTGGCAAATTTAAGTTGTTCTTTAGCCTAGTATGTTGTGTAGTAAGGTTAGAGCCAAACCACAGCAGTTTTTTAATTGTGCTGCTTAGAGTGATCTCTACAATCTTTATAATGTCATTCTCTAACTGCTGTAAGTAACCAGAGTTTTGCTTTGAGGGGAGAAGGTCTGGCTGGTTTTTATTTTTTTATTTTGTAACCATTTATTTGTTTTCCTCCAGACAGGTAATGGGTTACAATGGCAGTAGAAACTGCCTTCTGGTACTAACGCTTAAAAAGTGCACTTAACCACTTGCTCAGGGCATATGGAGTGAAACATCAGGCACAGTAATTTACAGTCCTGTTTGCCTTTGAGGATAATGCAGAGCAGGGCTGAATAATGAAAGTATTATTTCCTGCATTTTTGTCAATGCAAGGTCCCTACTTAAGCTATACTGGAAAAGGCAATGAAGGTCTAGAAGTGGCTTCATTTCTTGTTTGCTGTTTTGAATGCCTGGAAACAACAGCAGCAGGATCATGCATTTGATGCTACATGGTTGAGGACTGGAAGACTTAAACAGGGGAAAAGAGGTCTGAAAACATTGTGTGATTTTGACCCCAAATGAACGCAGTGACACAGAAACATTGGGTTCATCAATTCAACATACACTTTTCATTAAAATGGCTTCCACTCAGGGTTTGATTCAAAAAGTCTCTAATTGATATTGATTCTTGTTGCACAATATTGTGTTTAATATATACAGTATTTACACAGTAAGCTAACCACCTGGTAAAAAGGCAGAGTCTCACGAGAAATTTCATCTGTCTTCCATTGTCTCTATTTTTCAAATTAGGCTTTGTTTAGTCCATTAATTTTACATTCTAAAACTAGTTTATTACGCTAATAATTACATTTTACAAACTGGGAAAAAAAACCTTTAAAGAGTAAAACATTGTGCTTAAATGCACACTGTTTAAGTATAATTACATATATTTCATTGTGGTTTTAAAGTGTAGTCCTGGGTTTGCCTAGGAGAAGTACAATGCTGATATTTGTCTTTCATAATTAGTAGTATTACTGAAATTGGTCTGCTCTGTGAGCTGTTTTTGCTTTATGAAAAGACAATAGTAGGAAAAGGGATATTTCTAATAGGCTGCTGCCCAAACTGTAGTACTCGGTCATCTCTTGTAGAATTCTAATATTTTAACAAATCTGTAATGAAATATTTTAGAAAAATAAATCTAGCATAACTGAAATCTGAGGTTGCCTATATATTCTTATTTAAAGGTATCTATCTGTACAGCAGGCAACTTGAACTGCTCCAATACTGGAAAATTTAATGTACCACTCAATTACTGTTCTTTAGCGCAATTTAAAATAATAGATTGGGAGTGAGGTCTTAATGCAGTGTAACCTTTGGAACATTAGAAATAACCTCTTTCCCTTCTGAAATCAGTGTACAGTCATGGCATCAGTCTTACTGTTTCGCAGGCGAACATACTCCAACTGCATTTAAAGTTTTTATATTTAGCAGTTGTTCAGTAGCTTGTTCCCCTCTCACAGTGTAAGTTCCAAACCATTTAAATTTCCTGTCAATTTGCAAAAAAAAACCAAACCGAAAACCTGTATCTCAATCAGTATTTACAAATACTTCTGTATGTTAAATCACTGTGCTATACCACTCTCAATACATGATGTTACCTCTACGTTAAATATCTATTCCATGCTTAGAATTGGCATTTATGTCTTGAGGGGATTTTGTTCTTCTTGTTGTTGGACTCCTGTATTCTGCCTTTCCATGATCTGGTTGCTTTCTCTTTCAGCAGAGGCAGTCCTGTTTTCCCATGACATGCCTGTTTATATTTTGATGGCATGTGTATTTGCAACAATGTGAAGTATAGAAGCAGATACTGTCAGGTGACTTTTTTCAAAGCTGTTCTGAAACTTTTCAGTGCAGTATAGCATGTTTAAATATTTAAATGTTTTGTGAACACAATTAGTATTTCTTTAGTATCACTTAGTGGGCCATTTATTAGGGATGGTGGATCGTAATTTGGGAATTGCTATCCTGAAGCTCGGTAGTTTACTTGCATTTGTTACCTTTTATGAATGTAACTGGATTCAAATTTTAGGTGTATACAGGGTAGGAAACTTAATAGTTGGTTCCCATTGTAAGTCTGAGAAATAGATATTCATATATGAATAACTGACATGTGCTGGAAAAGTAATTAAAACTTACATAAAAATGCTAAGAATTAGTGCTTTGAGAACCACAGTGCTGAATTTCTAAAGCTTGTTTTTCCTGTGAATCTTACCTAAGGCAGAACTTAAACTCTGGCTTAAGTGTAAGCTTATTAAAAAAGATCACTATATAGTGTAGGGAGTAATGGAAAGTATTAGTACAAATGTTTTTTACTTTTTTAGAAAAAGCAGTAAAAGTAGCTGAAATTGCAGTTGCAGTTGGAAGCTTTCCTTTTTTTCTAAACTATGGGCAGTCATTTGATAGGCTAGAACAGTTACGTATTTTCCTTAATATTTCAGCGTTTGTTGAACGAGTCTGTACAGAATGTGAGTGCACCACAGTCTGTAAATGCTATTCAAAGACATGCGTCTGCCTAGAAAAAATTTCTCATCACATACTTTCTTCCTTCCTCAATAGGAAGGAGAACAATGTTTTCAGGGAGGTGTGTAACACAGGTGCAACTTTTAATTTGACTACCAGGTAATATAGGCTAGCTCACCTTGGAGATGAGTGTGTGTATATTATTTCATTTATATTACATAACTACTTCCAGCTAAAATTGTGTGGAGCATAAGCTTTCCTTCTGTGCTTTTCCATTTTGCTTCCCCTCTGTCTGTGACAGTACTGTGCTATTGGAGTCAGTGCCATATGCTGGGAGTTCATCTAAAAACTGCTACTGCCCATTATTTCAGTGAAACAGTCAAGTAGGTCCAAAACAATAAGACCTGTGTGAAGTTTCTGGTCAAAGTGTTTTCAGTTAAGGGGTTAGATCCTATTCAGAAATTGAGAACCCTAATTTTGAACTCCTGTTACTTCAAAATTCTGTGTTCATCTGGCCTTGGACATTTGCAAAAATAGAAATCTTGCTGTCATAAAACTTTAAATAAAAATGAAGGAAACATAAGAATAGTCTTAAAGAAATTCTTGTGCTTTTAAAAATAGGTAGGCAGGATCTGAGGAAGCTGTATTGTTGGAAACTACTTCTGTACGAATATAGTCACAAAAAAGCACTGTTTTGTTTTAACATGGTGTTTAGCATAACGTGGTGGCAAGAATTCCGAGCCACACCTCAAAGGCTTGGATTCTCTTCCCAGCTGCTACCAGCTTGTACTGTGAACGTGAACACATTGCTTCTGTGTGCCTCTGTTTCCATTCCTGCTGTTTGTCTTGTCAACTCATAATGCATGTTTTTTTGGGCAGGATTTGTATCTTACATTTATATGAATATTCAGTCTACCACAGTGGCCATATTGAACGGTATTTAGTTTGGGTCTGTATTTCTTGCATGGCAATTGTCTTTAAACAGTATTTTATTTAACTTGTTACTGAACATAGACATGTAGAAGTACACAAGAATTCTTTGTGAATATGTTCTTAGAGTGCTCATTGTTTTCTCAGGTCCCGGTAGCCAGAGCCAGCATTCTCTGGCTCATCGGTGAGTACTGTGAACGTGTTCCAAAAATTGCACCTGATGTTTTGAGAAAGACAGCCAAGAGCTTCACTAACGAAGACGACCTTGTAAAGTTGCAGATCTTAAATTTGGGTGCAAAACTCTATTTAACAAACTCAAAGCAGGTAAGCTTAAACTCATAAGCATACATATGTAGAGTCATGGAGAGGGAGGGTTTTGATCATGTCTAGTAATAAAGATACTCTAAAAATCAGATAGTACAGAAGGGTGAACTTAGATATCCAGGCAGCTGAAAACAATACATATGAGAGGTACCAGTTGTGTCATTCTTTTCAATGACAACACTGTGAACTATGTTACTCTCTGGCTATGGAATATGGCTTCTTGACACTCATTTTTCACTAATTCCAATTATTACTGTAAAAGGTTTTGAAATCAACGATTTTTTTTTTTCAAATGTAGAAGAAACACCTTGTTTGAGATGTATACACTTTCCTGGACTGCTAGACCTCTATTTTCTAACAGCTTGGACAGCACAGGATCTTGTACCTCTGCAATTGTGGTGTTTTCTCATTCTTTGATAGCTATATCCAACAGCAGACTTGATCTGCCTGAGACTTTCTTTTGTAGGGTATGTGGGAGATGAACTGTCTTGCCATGCATTTAGATAAGAATGAATGCTTGTCCTTTGCTTATACAGTCTAAAGTGGAGCAGTAACAAAAGGTGACTTCTGTCTGTCAGTGCTTATCTTAATGAAAATGCTGACTGAGCTAAGGAAAAATTGGTTTGATTATCTAAACAGTCTACTTTTGGCCCATTACATAATATTTGCTAATTTTCTATACAATTTTTGTAATTTTACACTTTCCACACCATATTTGGCCAAAAATCGATTGCCTACAAGGAGATCATGATTCCTGTGATGATCTTTTTCCAGTTCAAAGTCTTAATACGTTTTAAACTCATTCTAAGTGTGCATAACCTTTTGTTCAAATACTGTAATGATGATCAAGCAGAAGAAACTGTCTCCCGAGGTGCACACTAAATGATTAATTTCATCAAAGGGTGTTTTCCTCTTTTAGTTTTAGGTTGTGGAAAAATAAGTTGTCTTCTCAAGTGGCCACGCTATTCATATACAAAATTCTAAGAGAGTGGGTTGATAACTCTGATTCAAAGCTCCTTCCAAACTAGAATATGATGGTTTTGCCTTTAGGAGCTGGCAACACTCTTCCTATGTCTACATCCTTATTCCCAGGAGTAACTCTACTTTACCCACTCAGTAGTAAAACATTTCTCCTTGGAATGACTTCAGTGTCTAAAAAGTCCAGCCATTTTTAAGTGTAATTTTTCAAACTTTATGGCAAATCTTGTACACTTGACTGCTCAGTTGTCAGTCTGTCCATCTCTCCTCATCCCCATGTTTTCTCCTTCTGTATCTTATACCACCACATAATACTTTTTTGAATCCTTCATCAGTTTCATCCCAAGCCAATGGAGTTGTGAAAATCCCAAATATACAATGTCACTTTATTGCAAAGTAGTGGTAGGATATCCAAGAGAGACTCAACACCAACCCAACAGATGAGAAGACCTCTTTCCCTGGCTGACAAAAAGACAGATGAGTTTTACCTGCTAAGTCTTGTTTGGAGAAAAGTACAAAATTCTGGAGGAAGTAAGACTTTGTTATTTTTTCCCTTTCTGTAAATGTATGATCTTATTTGCTGATAATTTCCCTAGGCATATGTTCAAACACTTAATGCAGCACATAGGAATGCTTTTTAAGATTCAGAATTTTTAATAAGAATTTCCAGTATCCTTTAAATCCTGTGATCACCTCATGAATTTTCAAAGGCTGTTTTTAATTTAAGGAAGAGTTTCAGGTTCAATCTTGTCTGGTTAAGTATGTAATAAGAACAGGCTTTCCCCTGATTATCTATGTTGTTTGGTAAACTTGCTTCCTTTTTTCATCACTTAGGGACATAAAAATCCTTATGAATGTGCTAGATAGCTGTCTAAATGGAGCTTATATAAGAAAAAGTATGATGCAGAAAATGTCATATGATTGCCTCAGCTGTTTCTTGCATATAACAGGAAGAATAAAGAGATTTTAATGGGTTTCTGTTGTGTAACACGGTAGGAGTCCCACCAGAAAGAGTACTCCTAATGTGTAAATAGATAGGTAAAACATGGTTTAGCACAATAGCCTTATCCTCTGCATCTAGCAAATCAAGTTACTGCAAGCTAATGACATCAAAGAGTGGCTAGATAGCTGTGTCTCTCCCACTCTAGAGCCTCATCTGTTGGTGCTACTTGTATTATAAAATTTTTCAAGTCGGGATCTACCGAAAGGTTAATTGCCGCTAATACAGGATACGTGTTAAACTCTTGAATAGAACTATTGCCACTCTAGAAATATTGCTGAAGGATGAGCTGAAGTATGCTCTTCATGTTAGCCAAACCAAAATATGAAAAAAATACTAATAGATTCTAACAGCATGGGGATAAAAGAAATTATATTATGCCTATATAATGACCACGTCCAGATAACAGACAATGTTGACATGTGATAATAAATGTATTACATCATACATCAGAATATTTGGTCTTACTGTTCTATGAAGCAGGCATGGTGTGCAGATTCTGTCATATTTCACCAAATTAACATGCTTGCTCAAATAATTTTCACCTTCTTATGGCTATTCCTTTGTTGTAAAAACTGACATATATTCATTAGTTTACTTTTTGTTTTTAATTAAAATTAATTGTTTCTATTAGCCACCTCCATGTAGAAAAGCTTCACTACTTGTTTGGTTGCATTGCCATAAAATGAGAAAAAAAAATTGTGTTTTCTTGCTGTTTTTATTAAAACTACTTATACTATATACGATGCTTGCAAGAAGACTTCTTGTAGATATGGAACATGCTTCAATATAAATTTCTTGTGTCTTTATCTGTATTGGATGATATGGAAAAGATATTTTAAGGGAGAGGAAAGGGAGGAGGAAAAGGGAAAGGATCATGGAGAAAATGATACCATTGAAGAAAATGCAGTCTTTTAGGATCAACTCTTTATCTAATTCAATCAACGCAAGTGCCCACCATGATAGCAAGGCCCACAACTTTTCTCATCCCTATAGCAACTCACAAGCAAAGACCACTATGTTTTATGATCCATTCTGCTGAGCTTTCTGCCATGACATGAAGAGTCTTGTTTTGTTTTACAAAGGAGTGATGGCAAAGACTGCAGGAGGTATCCCTCATTTAGTTTAATTCATGCTACCTGGGAACCCTCCCTTCCAATTCCATTTAGATTGAACAGTGCAAGTCCTGCATGAGTGCAGATTACATATGTTCTGTCTGATGCAGTTGTTTAAAATTTTATACCCTGATATAGAAATAGCTGCCAATAAGCTGTGAAAAATATATGGGAAAGTTTTACCTTTCCCAGAGATAAGACAGTACTTTGGGGGAAGAAATATATTTTCACAGAACCATTCTTGGGTATCAGAGAGTAAAAAAGAAACAAAAAATGTTTCACTGAAGGGTTTTTCTGACTATGGTTTTACTATTATTCTAATGCAATATGACTAATTTTTTCAAATCTTTGGTACTGTAAGGTATTTTCTGAAATGCTTGCATACATTGCATTGCATGTGATCAACATTAAAACCATTTTTTGTTTACTGTGTATTTCACTTATGAAAGTTAGTCAATATGCTGAAAAAGTATCTTTGTATCTTTAGAAAAAAACTTTAACTTGCATTAAAGGTGGAAGTTACTAAACTGAACTTTTCTTAGAAAATTGCACGTAACAAAATTGCCTGGGTTTTTTTACATATTCTTCTGCTTACGTGATTGAAACTGTTATAACAATAGTGTGATAAACAAGATATATATGCAAGGTGTTTCTTTGTATAAAGAGAATAAATCCTCCTTGACAATACATTTTTAAACTTGTGTTATTAATCCATTCTGAGCTGAAATACTAAAAAATTACTTCCTTGTGATGGTATATTATTTTTGTTCTTTTTCCTGTTTGCTTGTATATAAAGAAAGCGGCATACTTCTTTCAAATGTATCTAATGGATACAAGTATGTTCATCACTATTGTTCTGGTTACACTACATTATTTCTAAGCTACTGGGAAAGTCTCCCTGATTTTTTTGTTTGTTTGTTTTATTTTAAAAATTTAACTGGATTATTAAAATTACTTAGTACATGTTAATATTCTCAGACATCAAATTAGGAAGTCCTATTGTGATGTGAAAAGCTGTGATAATACAAGTTGCTGTCTTACATAAATAAATAAATGGCCAATATTACTGGAGGCTTTAAGCTTCAAGAAAAAAATGGAAGAAGTCTTTTATCCTGGTTTTTAGAGGGCATCAGCAGCTTGCTTTTATGAAAAAGTAACAGCTAAATGCACTGCAAATAATTTGCAGTAATCCAGTTCAGTGATTCATGTGTCTGCTTTAATGGGTCATAATTCAGGATAAAGTAACTGAGTGCAGTCAGAGTGCAGACACTGCTTATGCCAGGGACAGTATCTCTTCATAAAACACACCTCAGCAGAAGCAGTTTGCCAGCCCCCTAATACCCTCTGATGTTTTGATGTCCTGCATATTTTTCCGATTAAGTTTTGAGTGCCATGTTTTTAGTTGTATTTCCACATTCATTATCCTCACGTAGACCCTTCAGCAGGTTTGCCATATATGATTATTTTTTTAATGATGCCTTTCTTTCCACTTCAGCAGTTTAATAATCTAGCACATGGCTGCTTCTCAGTACTCAGCATTCACCTCCCCAGTACAGAAGAGGACATGTGCTTTGGCTTCAGAATTCCATTTGCAGCTTTAGAAATGCATATTCCCTGTGGAAAACATTTGTTTGACATAACCATTCATTTTTATTACCTCTTTAAATATGTTTATCCAGAGTTATCAATAATCATAAATAACTTGTATTCTGTTCTTGTCCTGTTTTTTTGCACAGACAAAATTGCTTACCCAGTACGTATTAAATCTCGGCAAGTATGATCAAAGCTACGACATCAGAGACCGTACAAGATTTATTAGGCAGCTTATTGTTCCGAATGAGAAGAGTGGAGCTTTAAGCAAATATGCCAAAAAAATATTTCTGGCACAGAAACCTGCCCCATTGCTTGAGTCTCCCTTTAAAGGTATAAGTGCCAAAATCATTTGGTAAATGTTCATTGTGTAAAGGAATGTGGCAGCCTATTCTATTTTAAATATGCTCACAAATTGTGTCACTTTAGCAAATACAAATGATTAATATGCAAGGGTATTCACTCTGCTTACGTGCTTTTCAGCAATCAAGGTTTGCATGGCAAACACAGTGCATTTCTCTGATGATAAACCCTGACAAACTGATCCATTTCTATTAATGTGGATTTTAAATTTGATTTAAATAACAGAAGGTGTGTCTTTTGAGGAAAACCATTCTTCAATTTAGGAAAATAGCTCTAGGCTTTTTTCTAGACTTTAATAGAAGATTGTTAATGTGAGTATTGCAAATGTTTTATGAATCTGAAAGGAAATTAATCTTAGTAGATTAGGCTTTTACTATTTTTCTCCAAAGTCATAATTTTCCCGGTGCACTTTCCCTGTCTTTTTACAAGGAAGTACCATTATCTGTCTTCTCAAATTAAAAGGTTATCAGGTTATCTTAATTAAAAATGCTTTGTTATTATGACAATTTGCAATTTTAATTTTCATACTTACTTAGTCCCAGTTTTGAAGCTCTAAAAGGAGCTCCATTTTGAAGAAAAACTATTAAAATTCTGGATGTGTTTGTGCCAAGACATGTATATGGATTGTTTAACTGTGCTGTCATTCTTAATATTCACAGTAAAGTAATTTTTAGAGAAGCTACATTTCAGAGCAACACCTCTAAACACACTGACTGATTAGCTTTTTTATTGACCATTATGGGGGAGATTATTGTAATCTATGGACTGAAATCAGTTTTTTGACCTATGAAGAGCTTCCTAGTTTATATTTATTCCATGACATTTGAGGTAATACAATGGCAATTACCTTTAGCCCTGATTAAGATTGCTCTTTGTGGTAGAGCTCATGATGTTTGTGTATTTGTTCCCCTCCCCCCTTTTTGTTTAATAGATCGGGACCATTTCCAGCTTGGCACCTTGTCTCACACGCTGAACAGCCGAGCCACCGGCTACCTGGAGCTGTCTGACTGGCCAGAGGTGGCGCCTGACCCCTCTGTCCGAAATGTCGACGTAGCTGAGTCGGTACGTCAGCATCATTAAAAGTAATTTTGCTGAAGCACTTGTCAATATAGAATGTTAGCCTAAAATACAAATTTTTAAATACTATCCATATGCTATACTGAAAATTGTTGATGGATGTGAACATCCGTGTTGCTTATTTTAGCTGGAAACAGAAACCTGCACACGATGCTTGCTCTTTCCTTCTCAGTGAGAGAAAGGATCAACTGTTGGCCACTTCTATTTTGCTCTTGGATTAAATGGGCTTTTTCCACTTCCATCTCACTTTTGATTTCATACCTCCTGTATTAGCTGTGCTGTAGTATGTTAGTTGCTGTTAATGATGAGTGTAGCTGGAGTACCAAAGTAAGAGGTGAGCAGAGGTTTGTTCGTGTACAAATCCAAGCCTAAAGAGGAAAAAAAATAGGTAATATAAACAAAAGGCAGCAGCAGGTGGGGAAATTACATACGTTTCAAAGTGCAAAGTTTGGAAGAGACCAGGGTTTACATTTCAGATCATGTGAGAGAATTAGGAAAGTTCATAATAGGAAAATGTCATCTATTAGTACACTAGTCAGTTGTTGACATTACAGGCCTGATCTACTACTACCAATGGCTTTTTCTTACTGGATTGTAAACTTTGAGGCAAAGTTATGTTCTGGTACCAGCGTTGTGATTTATGCATCAGGTAACAAAGTCCTAATAAAAGTCAGTGAAAGCTATTGAACAGTAACAGAAATATAAATGTATTGGGATATAGTGCTGATGGTACTCCCGAGGTATGTCATTGTAACATGTATACCCAGAAAAGAACATGGTCCTTGTCATGTCAAACTTCTACAGTAAATTGCACATGAATTAATTTGCAGATAAGATGTTAGGCGTAGAGTGGATAGAGACAATTCTAAAAGATAGGTATGACTTGCAGAAGCCAGTGAACAACGTTGTGGTAGAACAAGCTTTTTTCCTTAGTATTTTAATATTAGTTGTCTACCTTCTTACATACATTTCAGGAAAAGAGGTATTTGTGTACAAACTTCTGAAAGCTCTTATGAGGAGAATCTGAAGGCAATCAGCTCAAGTGGGGGATTATAAATGATAGGGTTGGCATGAAAGAATGTGTGCAGGTGCCTTTGTCCATAAAACCAAAAGGTATTGCAGGTAATTGATCAAATGGAGTAACATTCACCTACAACATGATAGAAAACATCTCCCTCCAACCATTTAATTCTCAAAACAAACATGAAAATCCTTTCCCCATATTTTTTGCAAGTATTTTTTTGGAGAGTGTCTCATTGTCATTAATTTTATGGTTCCTCTAATACTGCATGTGTCTACACAACATATGTGAGTGAAGCTGAGTTGTTAAGCTGCAATCCATAGTGAAATTGTGATTTATATCCAAAAGAATATTGGCTTTTTAAAATACCAGTTGCTGGGTGGAGCATTACAAAGCTTTAGCAACTTTTGGTGTTTAAGAGGAAGCCAGTGTGTCTCTAGAGCCATACACCATCGCAGGTCACTCTTGGAGCTCTTTAAAAAGTTAGTCTTACTCC
Organism: Phaethon aethereus; assembly: GCF_964289735.1. Lineage (NCBI taxonomy): Eukaryota > Metazoa > Chordata > Aves > Phaethontiformes > Phaethontidae > Phaethon > Phaethon aethereus. The sequence goes on from NC_138577.1 coordinate 27,975,170, forward strand.
AGATCAGAGTGGTCACTGGGGCAGACCTGTATCACTCTATAGTTGTCTGCCTGTTTTTTTTTTTTCCTGGCCTGAGTTTTTCTTCTGTTTCTGTAGTAGTATAGGGGGATACGGAAAGAAAAAAAGTCTGGCTAAAGTACTGACACATTCTGGTGTTCTTTTGGTGATAAGAATTGCTTTTATTTGGAGAATTGCAAAGGAAATGAAATATAATTTCCCTGTGGCTGCTGGAACTTCTGCTGCTTACTGGTTCCACATCTGTTTTCCTCTTAAAACCCAGGATGATAAAGGTGGTGGCTAGCCGTATTTACCCTTCATTCTAGTCATAGGCTAAACTCGGCTGGATCTAGAGATAAAACTCTCAGACTTCAGGTTCTTTTGGCATAGAAATTTATTTATGGTTACTGATGCTTTTAATCTGCCTTAGTAAATCTTTTTCTAGACTCTCTAACAGACATATCTCACCCTTTATAGGTATGTACCAAACTTTTAGTTCTCCTAATTGTGTAAAATAAAAGAAGTTTAATAGTTTCTCTTGACTTGCTTGCAGGATTTATTTAGAAACTTCTTAATACTACTACTGCGAGTGTTTTTTCTTTGCCATGTTGTGCATCTATTTTTGTATCGCAGGTTGTAAAAGTAAACTTAAGTTGAAATTTATTTACAGGCAAAGGAATGGACTGGAATTCTAGGTAAGACAAAGAAAGAGAAACCTACTGAAAAGTTCTACTCTGAATCAGAAGAGGAGGAAGATGAATCTGCCAGTACCAGTGCATCAGGTAGGTGTTTGGAAAGCAACGTGCGTCTCCGCTGCCTGGAGAACTCTGTCTTCAGAACTGGCCACTACTTAAAAAGTGTTAATTTTTAAAAAGCCAGAGCTAAGTATAAAATCAGGAAATCAAGGGGAAAATTTTATATTTACTGTAGCTGTGCAATAATTGCTAATTCCACAGATATGGCTTGTGTGTTTATTAAGTGAGTTAAACTTTGCTTTGTTTCCCAGTTAAAAAAGCTGGCATGCTGTTTCAATCCTGCTTTGAGTCTAGTAAGGCTAGTGAGAGTTTGAAACTCCAATTAAAACTAAAGGCACCTAACTTTGCAGGAGGAGTGCACATATGCTTCGTTGTTTGGGACTGTCAAGTCTTGAATGTTTTTTGGAATTCATTGTTGATGAAGTACTATTTTGATAGCATGTGGTGCTGTGTTGATAAATGGCCAATCTTATTTAACGCTGTAGTCTTTCGTGGGGTTTATTCAGTAAATTGTGTTATAGTATTGCTCTCAAGTTCTACACGACATTTTCTATTTATTATAATGGGGGTGATGGTGGAGAAGATAACTGACAGCCGCCTATCAAGTTCAATGAGCAAAGGTTCTTTTGACCAGTCTCCCACTTAATGCCAGATAGGCAGTTCCCGAAGTCAGCTGTTTCAGTAGATGTTAATACAGTTCTGATGCAGCGAACATCATTCTCCGAGGTCCAGACTTTAGACACAGAAAATGTTTAGCTTTAGAGACTTAAAAGAATTATCATCATGTAGGTGAATGAAAGAGGGGCACCTTATAATCTGAATGTGGAGCTTCTTCCCTCATTCCTAAGATAGGAAATATGCAGAAGTGCTTGAGAATTGTATCACTCAAATTAATGATCTCTGAAGCAAGAAAAGAATATATTCACTTCAGACATTTGAATATTTGGCAACTATGTGATTAATTAGAGGATGAATAATTTGTTTAAATCAGTGATCTGATCATCATCACTATCAGTATTCAAGAAAAGATTACCTAATTAAGCAATTGGTTGAAAAGATAATCTTGTAGTTAAGTGAATGTATAGATTAGAGGATTTGAGGTCATCTCCAGCTCCTGATAAGGTTGTGTAATTTTGAAGAATCCTCATGCAACTAATCTATTATTGAGCCTTCTCATTTGCTAAGGTATAATACTGTTGGCTGAAGAGGACAGGTCTTCAACCAACAAAATTTTGTAAATATTAGGAGAAAATTATTTTCTTGCCTGCTTTTGACACAGGGTAAATAATGCTAAAGCTTGCAGTTGGATCTTAAAATACTAAAGCATTGTTTTATTTAAAACAAACTTGGATTCCTAAAATACTAATTATGTAAGATACTTAGAAAAAAAATTGAAGAGGGTTTTTTTTATTTCAGAGAGCAAGTCTGGCAGTGAAAGTGAGAAGGAAGATAAGGAGGAAGACAGCAGTGATGAGAGTAGTGGGAGTTCCTCTTCCAATGAAGAAACAAGTGACAGTGAATCAGACAACAAAGAAAGTAGTGCAAAGAAAACATCTAGAGCTGCTGATGAGAGGTAGGTATACATTTGTATGATTTTAATTTTTTGTGATACTAGCTTTTAAAGCACTTTTCCTGTAAACAGTCTGCTAAGCCTTTAAGTAGGCTTTTTTTGTGGTGTATTTGCCAAGGAGACATGTCTCTTGTGCAAGTGTATGCCACTAATATTCAGTGTGTGAACTTGTTTCATATTTTCATTAATCAGACTACTGTTATGTTTGGAATTAGTTTCTGACTTCAGTAAAATCTTGGGTGGCTTTTTGAAAACTGATGTAACCTTGGGAGGCTGAATAAGTGATCAAACAGTTGTATGAAACACTTAATTACCTTTTGCAGCAATTTTGCTGAGAGCTAAAATTAAGTCCTTCAACATTTTGCCATTATGTAACTAAGACAATTGATTTTTCTAAATAATGTTATATTAAAAAGATTATGATCCAAATATTAGAGGCAAGGGCTGTGAAGGGAAACGGTCATAGGATATTTAAGTGTTAGCGCTTTTTAAGATTGCCCATTATCAACAGCATTATCATGTATTAAAGTATCATTAAAATTTTGAGTAATTGGGGCTAATACCTTGGATTGTATGAATCTGTTTCTTCCACTGCTGTCAGTGAGTGGCCTCTGCAGACATGATCGCCCTTTACTCTGTAGTTTGCTGCCAGCTCACTTGATGAGTTTGCAGCTCAGCTCAGTCGTGGCTGACAGCGCTGATTGGGGCGCAGTACGCACTCTGCTCCTTTTATTACAGACAGTAATTAAAGCAGCTCGCCTTGCCACTTCCATAACAAACACAGCATAATGCCCTAATTATGACTTTATTAATTTAAGTCAGGATTTAATGATTTTAAAAGTGATTTATATTGTTTTTCCTGTTCAGAACAAATGAAATCTGTAGGTTAAATTAATACAGGCTTTTCATCATCACAAAGTTAAAAAGCTAGTTACCAGTAAATTCTTTTCATTAGAATAACATCTGAAATTTTAAGCAGTAAGGTAAACAATGATTACCCATCAAAACTGGCTGATGTATGATGAAGTAACATTTTTAATCTTCAAATCTAGTTTTAAAGATAAGCTAAAGATAAATTGTTGAAAAACAACTTCATTTATATAATGGGTTCACAATAACTTATTTGTTGATGCAACTACAGCTTCTGTTCAATGGCAATGAAGGAAATGTAGATAATTTTGTCAGTACCTGTGTTATACATCATGAAAGAGAAATTTTCAACAGTATATGCTATTGAATCTGTAAGTTTAGCTCATTGACCTCACATGGGTTTTTACATGTTGTCATATTGAAATTTATTTTGATAGTACCTATATTTTCACCATGATTTTAACAATCAGATATGCTACACTGGACTGTTTTTGTATGGGTACTCTTCATATATATATGAAGTATATGTATATAAAAAAGAGTATATATATACTCTTCAATACACTTTCATTTGTAGCTTTGCAAGCTTCAGGTTTGTTGCTTTCCAAAAAACATGCTTTTGGCTAAAATTTGGGGGGTTGATTTCAACTTCAGCTATATGGTTAGGCATTATCAGCATGGCTTAAATGTTAATATTAATTTTTAATAATTTTTATTAAATTTTCTTTAAGCAACTCAGTCCTGGGAATTTTTGGGGAGGAGGAAGGCATTGCCTTAATTATTTTCCTTTCTGTCCTTGTATATTTTTCAATTCCCCTTCTCTGTATTTTTCCCCTATAAAAACATTGCTATCTCAAACAGTAATGCAGCATAGTACATTCTTTTGTACTGCTCCTAAAGCTAAGCAAAAATGTATAGCAACTTAATTTGAGTCCAGAGGGATTCTTAATAGTTGAGTGGTCTGCATTTGTTCAATTCTTGTTGACCTTGTTGTCCTTCAAGCACTTTAGTAACCAATTTATTGTCTTAGGAAGGAAGCTGAATCAGGTGATGTATGAAACACCTGATTTGGAAGTACAAAATGGTTACCTGCAGATCCAAGAACAGAAGGTTTTCTTCTATATGCAGTATTAATTTATGTGCTCCATGATAGATATTAGAAAACAATTTTCGTTTCTAGTTAGTAACTCCCCCTGAGACAAAAGGGTAATCTACTGATTGGTAGTTATAGTATTATTAGAAGTAAACAAGGCCGATCTTAATAATATTCAGTAGCTTTTAGCACTGAACAACATAATCCAACATTGCCAGGGTGAACAGAACTTTACTGTGTGAAGAATAGTGTCTCTGAAGTTTATTAGCTGTAAGGTACTCGATATGATCAAAGGTGTCAGAATGTAATAGCTCTTCTGTATAGACTCTTTAATGGGTTGAAATATTTCTAGGTATTATAGGTCTTATTCCTAGGTGGTTTGATTTAGAAGAGAATTAACAAAGGAATAAATTCAATGCATTGATTTATTTTTTTAAAGCAATTTTACTTTGCAAAAACATCTTATAACCCATCAAGATTCTGTTAATCATAGGTGGAATAGTCTGCAAGTTTCTTTGTATAAAAGAGTGTCTGCACTTCCTTCTGAAATGTCACGAGCCTGATGCATGCACATAATACTTTTAATATTTAGTATGTTCACATTTTTGTTTGGCTGTTTTGCTGGTTTAGATTATTTGTGAAGATTTATTGTGTAATGTGATAGAACAATTTTGTATACCCTTAAATAAGCTACTACTTCTGCCATCTTAGCCAAGTTTTTTATCATGAAGAAATACGGACTTAAAACTCATGTAATAAAACTTAGAAATGTTAACATAGGATACTGCCTAAGCAAACTCCTTTGGTGATTTTACATGTCTTTCAATTTTTTTTTCAATATGTAGTGATTTGGAGCATCTTAAAAAGAAAGCAAAGGGAACCTCCAAAAAAAGAAGGACATCCAGTTCCTCTGATACAGAGTCCGCTTCATCAGAAGAAAGTTCTTCAGACTCCAAGTCAGAATCAGACTCTAAAAGTGACTCTGACTATGGAGAATCTAGAAGTGCTACCTCTAGTAAGGTAAAATACTTTTTTTAAAAAAACCCTATGTGAGAGTGGAGATGGGTAGTGGTTTTACCGATATCTAAAAAATGAGAATTTCTGAAAAAAAAAGTTTGTGACCGCTTATAAAAAGACCAATCCCAAACTTAAAAGTTTAAAGCAAGTAAGAATCTTCTATAATGAAAAACATATTTTGGTTTTAATTGTTATTTTTTTACTCCAGATAGGTGAAGAATTACAGAACCTGATTATTTTTTTAGATTACTGTTGAACTGGTGAAAGCATAGTACATGAGTAGTTCGCAAAAATATCCTGATTTGGGATGATTATTATATGATTATATTAAATGGGATGTATCTGCTACAGGTCCTGGGTCTGACAGGAAGCAAAGTCAAGAAACAAATGTTAGTACATTTTTTTCTTAAGAGTTTGAAGACATTTTAGTAGAACCACTAACTTTGTTTTAAAATTTCCTGTTAAAACTGACAATGGTGCAGTTAATGCATCTATATTTGAGGTGTATACATAGATTAGTAGAACTAATATTCTTAATGAGTAATCAACTTTTTATTGCTCTCTGTGTTTGATAGGATTAAAGCTTATAAAGGGTTGCATTACCTCAAATTGTATTGGCTTTCTTACAACATTTATGAAGAGGCAAACTTTCAAATACGTCTTTTTTTAAATGGAATTTGGAAATGTGTGAAGATGCAAAAGTGTTCAACAGAGCCATTTGTGTGTCTGTTAGGTTTTAATTGCTTACCCTAGTGAAGAAAAAGAGGTTAAAAGTTTATTATAATCAGGCTAGCATTAGAGAGCTAAAGCTAAACAGCATGAATTGGTTTCTGTTTCTCTACTTTCATTTAGAAAAATAAATAAATGAGGAAATTTATGCTAAATTTGTTAAGATAGAAAAGTAAAGGAATTTCTGAAACCTATTTTTCTGTTATCAAATATTTCCTGTGCATTTCTTTCTGTATGTTTTATAAAAAATTGAAGGGTATAATTGTAGCTCAGAAGTTTCCATTTCAATACTGATAGGTGGTTTTGAAAATTAACTGATACTCTGATGCATTTTAAATTAAGACAAGACATTTCGGTCAGGACTCCTGTATAGATTTCTCAATAGTCAGAAGAGATATCATTTGTTGTATTTGATGCAATTGTAGAATCTGGTGGAAAGGTGTGTTTTGAACAGTTAAGAGGGAAGGCTCTAACTTTATTCAGCTGTTTCAGTGTGTATTTCCTTTAATTGAGGAGGCAGGGTTCTCTGTTTCTCCAAATCTTGAATTTATGTTGTACATGGTCTTTGTTTTATAACTTTATAGGTCCGCCTAGGAACTCTGAGTTGTAACCTTAACTTTTAATCTATTCCCTTCTACCAAGCAGAACAAAAGATAAGTGAGACTGTAGCATTTGAGAAATGGAGGTGTGTTTCCATGGTTTGATCATTGTTTCCTGCCCAAATACCGCACTGGGTAACACAGCTATGTCCAGGTTTTTTCTAGTAGAGGAGCTAAAATGGATCTTGCCAATGGTAGCACAACAAATGTAACCTAAATCCTCTCAGAATAAACAGCACGTGAATTAATTCTAACAGTTTGCAGCTTCTCATATTAGCACAGTATTTTTTGATCAGAAAGTAATAGCTACTGTGACCTGCTTAGTTATGAGCAGCCACAGCAAAACCATATTCAAACAGTAGTGTCTTTTCTCTGCTGCATTTATGCATTTTTCTCAGGGTATCAGCACCATTGTTCGTGATTTCTTTTACTACAGTTACTTAAACTGTTCTGGTTCTTTCACAGGTTATATGAGGACTATTAGCATAAAGAAGATTTTTGTATTTTAAAACAGCAGTTGAGAATGTGTGAAGTCAAATATACTGAATAATATGAGAACCAGAATGTCCAAGAAGCTTGGCATTGTTTTGTTAAAGTCAATGGAAAGTTGTCAAGCCCTTGGATTTTAAGAGAAAAGAAAGAACATTGCAGTAGTCCTGAAGTCTTACTTCACAGTCAAAGGGTAGAACTGAAAAATTGCAGAGCTTTTGAACATTACAAAAAACATTAGAACAAATAGCAATGGGTTTATATGCATAGCAGCAAGAAAAGAAGCAAAGAGATTATTGAAAAGAAAAGATAGCATAGAGCTCACTATGAATAAGCTAAATATCTATGTTCCTTAACTCCTTTTCACTAAGAAATTAGTACAATTAATGTAAGGGCAACAAGCTATGGCTGATGGGCTGTGAGCAGCAATGGTCATATATGAAGGGGGCAGGGGAAAAGTTAATTTAACGCTCTTGAATGTAGAGGACTGTTTCAGTGTACTATGTTAATCTCTAGGACCATGAAGTTAGTTTAGTTTCCATGTAAGCCATGTTGGACGCCTGCATTTATATGTGAGGTGTTTCTGATACTTGCTTATACTTAGAAGTGTAATTGGATGCGGGTGTGGTGGAGAGAATCACAGGTATTTTGTGTCAAAGGTGATTGGTATGCTTGATGATTGGGTGTTTTTTTTTTTTTGGAGAGAGACCTGTTTTGAGCCCTGTCATGATAGATGGAGCTAACTGATGATAAGCTCTTCCAAGCTGGAAAGAGAAGCAATTGTTAACAAACTTCAAAGAACATTATAGAGAAAGTCTTGTATAGAGCCCTTGTGTGGGGGTACATTTTATAAGAACCATCCATGTTTATTTTATTTGTAGGAAAATCTTTGAATTTTTCTGCCTTATACCTGACTTCTTTTCAGGGCACCCAGGAAGGAGACTGTTTCAGCCAGGCTCTCAGAAATGCATGTTTATTCTGACAGATTTTTATTGGAAAAGCCATTGCTTATATTATTCTGCTACAGGGTATTCTTAATTTGGTCAGTGTATATGAGGAGATGATTCATTAGGATTTCCTTTCCTTTTAAATAAAACTGGAAGGATTTTCTGAAATACATATTAGAGGAGTAGTTAATAGGCTGTATTTTTATAGTTTCTCGGTTTGCCACACTATGAACTATGTTACATAGCTGATGTTTTCAGTGTTGTTTACCATTGTATATGTTTTCTTGGTAGCATTGCCATGTTCAGCAGACTTTTTATGAAAAGATTTGATTACACTCAACATGGAAGTTTAATTTGTGCATACATCCATGCATTTACTAGCATTAAAACTTCAGATTATTTTTTCTGAATGTGTTATTAAATGCTTTCATATTTTTTTCTCTTGAAGAATCATTTTGAAAAAGCTGTTGTGTTCACTGTAATTGAGCTGCAGTGAATAGAAAAGTCACTCTTGTACTGCATTTATATAATTTTGAAATATGGATAGTTTGAGTGTTCAGAAACATATTATATTGTAAGCATAAATACAGTAGAACTAAAATGCAGATTTGAGGATGATGCATGTATAAGTAGGTGTCTCACAGTGGGATTTTAAAATGGGCTACTGTTGACCTCCTTATACAAGTATAATACAGTCACTCAGCTGTTAAAAAACTGATCCACTATTTAAAAAATATACAAAAACAAATTGTCTATCTTTCTGCCTGATCTCTTTTCAAGTGCTAACACAATGGAAACAGTGGGTGATCTGTCAATGCATTTGGATTGTCAATGATGGTTTTGTATAAATATTGGGAGGATAAGAAATAAAATTCGCACAGCAAAATATGATTTCATCTGCCTTTTCTCTGCAGCTCCATGGCTCATGCTGCGGTGTGAAATTCTCATTTTACACACTTTGCAGGCGGAGCACATGAATTATGCATTGGGCAAGAGAAATCTCCTGCTTCAAGTCCTATATGCATTTGCCAGGTTCTATCTCTATTACCAAGATGAATTGCAAATGGAAAAAATGTTTGATGGAATATAGCTTAACTTCTTTGTTTAGTATTCTGCTTTTCCCATAGTGGTTTGTGTTGGCAGGAAACCGTTTGGGTTATACCATAGACTTAGTTTTAAGAAAAAAGATGAAAAATTATGTTACAGAGAGATGCCAGACACGTCAGAGCCTTTTTATTGTCTTGATTTGGAATGCAAAGCTTTTATCATTCAATAGAAATATCTGTTGGTAGTGTTTGTTGCAGTCATTGGCTATTTATTATTCCTAGAAAGCCAATCAATTTTTGTTTCTTGGAAAAACCAAATTAATGTTTGTAGTAGGCAAGACCCATGTAAATAGGTTTCCTCAGTGTTTTGTACAGAATTGCACACAATTAATATATACCCATATATATAAATATAGACACAAAAATATTTGTTTTTACACACACGCACAAGTAACTGAGTGTTTACTTAACCTTGACACACTTGACTGAAGTAGAAAATAAGATGTGATCACATTTTAACAATAGCTTTATCTTGATTTAGCTAGCTTCTGATTTTACATTTCCCAGATGGTAGGGTTGTTTTGGGAGTGGAGGGTTGGTGGGTTTTTTTGCAGTAAACTGATGTACTTAGGTATAGTATTCTGATAAAGTATGCAATGGAAGTTTTTCTTACCATACATTAGCTTGATATAATGATTCTGTACTTGTGCCTTACCTTAGGATGATTTTATTTTATTTTGAAGTATAAAAATAAATTCTCTTGAATGATTTTTTTTTCCCATTTTTAAAGATGAATTACATAATAGATTCAAAATACTACCAGTGCAGAAATGCATTTTTGTCTGAAAAAATTGCATATCAAGCTTTGTGATGTGTACTTAGTAGCTACTTTAGAATGGCAAAATAAATAAGAGAAAAAACAAACTGAAGCATACTGTTGGTGTTATTTGTGACATAGACTGTCCTATCTTAATTGTCTTCAGTAAACAGATTAACAGTAAGAGGATTTCTTGGCTCTGACTCCTAATTTTTAAACATCTTCACCTAGCAATGCTGCCATTGGTAGAACTGAAGCATACTCAAAATTCTCATCCTTGTGCTATAGCCTTACATGTGCATGAGCCACTTTTTTATAGACTTTAATTGACTGCATAATAAAAGGGAATAGAGAAATACCATCTCTACTGGAATAATTAACAAATATAGAACTCTAGCTAAAAACAAGTTTTGAACCTTAATCATAGTTGAAGATAGAACTGTACCTTGTGGATAAGTGGGGGCAGGGAGTGAAAGAGTTTGGAAATTAGAGGGGCTTTTTGTTTGTTTTTTTTCTTAAATATATTTGCATTTTGTTTAACCATGTTCTCTTTTAGTATGTTCTGGTGTCTGAAGAGTTTGTAGTTTAGCAAAAAAAGTTGTGATACTTAGTTTATAGTAAAAGTGCTGCAGATAACAGCTAAACCCCTCATTCAGGTCTAAGTATTCACCAAATGGTGCTATAAAAAGGCTTGAAATTCATTGAAAGAATTGTCATGAAACTGTTTCTCTGACACTTCATAGACATGAGTAATTCAAGTAGAACTTGTAGCTTATGAAGTATACTATTTATCCTTATTTCACACATTTAAAAAAAAAAAAAAATAGCCAAAAGAAGCTTAATGACTTGCCAGTAATCACACTGGAAGAGAAAAGTGAAATCTGGTAATTGTGACCAGAATGGAACTCAAGAGCGTGGGTTCTGCAGCAGAGTCCCACACTAATTCTGAACAAGGCATATAAGGAATGGAATAACAATAGCACCATTTAAAAAATATTTTGTAATGTTTCCTTTGTCCGGAGGAGTTTGTGTTTCAGGTAAGTCAGCAATAGTAGAACACTCAAATACCATAGTGATAGAGACCATTGAAGTACGTTGATTTAAAAATAATTTTAATAAATAGTGGCTTACATTCTTCTCTGTCCACAAGATTCTTCTCCTCCCAGAATAGCTAAAGCACATCTGTAATGATTACATAAGTGACTACTGTCTGTTTGAGCTGTGAGTTTATTGGAAGAAAATCATGAGCAATGTCATTTTGGCTCAGGTCAAGCCTGATAGTCCCTAACATCAACAGCTTCAAATAGCAAGAACATGAGCTAGTTTCTTCCATGTTCTTTGGAGGGAACCATGGAATTTTGCTGAAATTTGGAAAAAAATGGACTCGACTTCGTTATTAGTTTGCAACTGACTATGAGGTTGAGAGACTAGAAGAAAGGGAATGCATCTTTAGAAAAGAGGGGTCATTTTATTCTAGGGTGATAGTCAAAGAAAATTATTCTAGCTGCTGAGAGGACTTCAAACTCCTTTAGGAATTTGTATCCTGAGTACCTGAAGAGACTGTCACAGCTTGCAAGAAGTGCTTAAGAAATGGAGGCCTGGATGGGCATACAGAATTTTACTGATTTATTTAGACCTGTTCATTTATAAGAAAAGGTAAAAGAATAATATACATATATGCATTTGTCTGTGTCGTGCTTTTGAAGAGGAAGTTGGTAAACCTGAAGGTTCACAGAAGTATGACTCCTGGAAAGACTATGTTTAAATTACTTGCAATACTTTGGGTAGTGAGCAATATCTTAAGGTCTAAAGGCAGTTGACAAATTCTCTGAAGGAATGACAAAACTTTGTCTGATGAGTAAGCCAGAGAAAGCAAAGGCAGAAGGAGTTCTTCAGCTGATCCAGACAAAGGATTCTTAAGAGTGGATAGGAACAGCATCACAAAAAAGTGTCTCGTGCATCCAGTGGTAGTGTGTCCAGGTTCTGGCTACATCCAAAAATCACTACTTTTAACTAAACCACCCTATTGGGAGTCCATATTGAGCTGTGACACAGTAAATTCTGTCCTGAATCATCACTGTCTAGATGTGTTCTGTAGGTATGACCAACACTCACTCTTATTAGATTGTTTAAAACATTTTGTTTAGCTGTATTGAAAGAAATTTTGTTGAAATATTGTTTGCCAAGTCACTGAGATTGCCCTGTTACTGCTCTACTCTTTACTTAAAGTACTGACAATCCTTATTAATAGAACTCATCTTAAGGCTTAAAATTTAAACTTTTTTGTAACAAAAATCAACTTTTTGTTATTTGTCCCGCAATTAAGTAGAATCCCAGTAGATGATGGGACAGGATTCCATACTCCTAGATAAGTGCAAATAAGGCTACTTTCTTATTGAATGGATTTTGTCCTGTTTTTCATATGGAAGCAGAAATGTTAGTAAGCAAGTCTTTTGTCTTATAAAAAAATGCTTCTATCTGTATTTTGATGGTCTCAACAGAAGTGTCTGATCTGTCACCAAAAGTTTTCTTTAAGGAGCAATTATTAATATTAAATAAAAACATAGGCTTCAGAGGAGTAAATGTAACTCAAATGTGGAATTTATGTTCAGTTTACCTGTACAAAGAAATCTTTCTCACTATGTGAATTCTCTGAGTGTCAAGGCCTGAAAATGATACATTTTTCTTTTACAGCAGAGAAAACACACTTCACTTCATAGAAGTATTAAAGACTTTTCTTTTTCTGAGATGGTAAAAGATTAAATATTCATGTGTTTTGACAGAAAGAAGAAAAACCAGTACAAGAGAGAAAAGCTCCAAATAAACAAGGCGTGTTTCTCTTAGATTTAGATGATTGTAAGTATCTTGACTGAAGCCTTATTTTCCCTATGGCATACATTCAATTCAGTTAATTCAGTGAGTTTTAAATGTCTGAAACATTGATTCTGTTCATTTATTGTATTAGATTCCTGACCAAAAAAAAAGAAATTGCTTAAGCTATCAACTTACTTTTAAACATAATTATTACAATATGTGATTTTGTTTCTTTTAGAACTAAGAAATAGTTTTAAAATTTAGAATATATTGGTATGTAAAACATCTATTTTGAGAATTTTTGTATGTCTGAACTTGTTTTCTGTTAAAGTGAGCTTATTTTCTCAGGTGCCAGTGCATGTTACGTGTACGACATCTGTGCAACCTATGAACCAATTGTTGTACTATCATAAGACAATAAAAATCACAGTTTTAAAGAACAGATTTAAATGCAATCTTGGAAGGGTAGAGTAGAGCTGGCACTGGTTTTTCACTATGCTTTGTAGTGCCATTCTTCAAGTCTCCTTCTATAGGTGCAACACATTTAGAATTGCATTAGTATGTACTTTGCATATAACTTGTAAATGAGGATGTGCTGCATAGTATGGATCAGACTGAAGGACAAAATGGGAAAGGAGGACAAAATATTTTTAGTGCAAATAACATGGCATATACATGTATCAGTTTTCTATTTTCATTGTTTATTTTGAGTATTGGGGCTATATGAAAAAATAATCTGCTATTAAGAAATACATATACATGGATAAAATAATTAGATCAAGTTGTAAAATCTTTTTACACTTAATGAAAATAGCTCATTGTCCTTCCTAATATTTTAATTCTTTTTTTTAATTTAAGTATAAATTGCCTTTTTACTTCTAGTCTGTCCTGTGACAACTCCTGTGGCAGTTTCTACAGCAGCTGTTTTGTCCCCAAGTTTAAAAGCAGACCTAGAGGGATTAAGTCTGTTGAGTTCACCAGTCATTGATGTAAGTAGCTTTTAAAAAGTGGGTGTAGAACTGTGTGTCTTTAACATTTCACATGTTTTTGAAGCAATCATTGAAGTTATTTTTCTTAAGTACTTTCACTTATAAAGATCTTGTATGAAATTCTGGTTTACATGCAAGTCTGGCAGCTTTTTTTGATCTGTAATAATTACATTCTGAAATGTGGAGAAAAGTATCAATATTGCATGTCTGAGAAGGATGCCTTCAAGGATTTTTAAACTTCTCTTTCAATCTGTCTTTTTCTCTGCCTCAGGGAAACTTTAATTCACAAATTAAGTATCCAAATTATACAAATCTTTCAAATCATCTAGTTGCTACACTAACAAAAAGAAAACCTACAAGAAAATCACATACCTTCTAATCCTCAGCCTGTTTGTTTACCATACATGCCTCCAATTACGACATTTTGCTACTTGGAAGTAATTTTTCATGGGTATAAGAAGCATTGCCCCTGGGTGCAAATAAAAAGGGTATAGATTTACAATCAGTGGTGTATCAGTATGTGTCATGATTCATTCTGTTAGTGCTTTCTGCTTTGTAGCACTTTCCATTAGGGAATCTCAAAACTATAGATATAATTAAGGTTAGCAAAGTCATGGAGGTAGAGGGCATTCCTTTGTTGGGGTAGGCATAGTAGTTTGTGTTCTACTTTTTTCGTTGGTTTTTTTTAGTCATTTTGTGTGTCCAATTTAAATTTGCAGTTTAATAAGGAATTGCAGCAGTACAACATAGGATACTTATCCTTGTGAAAGTAAATGGGCATGACCAGAAAAAATACAAGAGGCTTTGGCGGTTTTTAGCCTAGCCTTGTTTCTAATAAGGCTGGCATATAGAACTTGCAGTGCAACTTTAATAATTGCTGGTAAAGTACTTTGTGCTTTGGGAGCAACAGACTTGCAAAATCAAATACTTCTTACATAAAGAAGGTACATGAATGATTTTTCTCAGGGAATAAAAGATCTTAGCTGATGATTCAGTTTCATGCTTACAGGCTTTAAAATTTGGTGTTGAAAACGTAAAATTTCAGATAGTGTGTTGAATATTAGCCTTATCTAAGAAAACTGTGATGAGATTTAAATTCAAGCAGAGCAGTAATCATCTACGGACATGCAGTCATTTTACCTCATGCGTGGTCTTTCGTGTGCCACAGTCTGAAAATGCCAGAAATTATCTTCCATGTTATTTTGCCCTGCAGTATGCAGCATGAGGTGGCAAGCCTGAGTTTAACTACAACCATGTTGTTATTGCTATGATTACAATCCCACAATTGCTTCTTTGTCATCCTTTATGGCTTTGACAGCTCAAAACACAGGCAATCATCTGTTTTCCTGGCTTTGAATTAGCTTAAGAATGACTCTGGTGTCTTTGCTTTACTTCAGAATTATCATCTTTGAGGGCAAGTTAAAATTAGTAATCAGTAATGACGGATTTGCCAATGTCTTTAGTCCTTTCATCATCTACAGTACATGAACACATGTTCCTCTCCCACATTCCTGCTTGCTTTCCTCATGATTGCCACTATTCATTTGCTAAATTGCTTCTCCCCATTCTTGAGAAGGTAGCTGCAATGAAATAGAGGTGTTAGAGCTAGAAGGTGTAGGCTAAACAGCAGAAGTTATGCATGAAAGGGTTGATTCTGCAAAATGCATCTTTCTTGGTACTGCTGAGTTCCTGGTAAAACAGGTAACCAGCAAAGAAGCTGGAACATTTCCTCATACTCCCAGCTCTGGAAACAACTCAAATCACATAAGAGGTAATTGTTGCTGCCTAGATAGTGATTACATGTTTTGGGCTGCATTCTGTTTTCAGATCTAAGCTCAGCTCTCATTGCCATTTGTAGTAATTGCAGATGTACAGGAGGTCCTCTGCTCAGAGTTCTATGCACCAGGAAGCAACAAAAATTAAATGTGAAGGTTAAAGACTGTTCTTTCAGATGGTATCCATATATTGTAAAAAGTCTTGTGTGCAAGTAGTTAAATAACTATTGTCACATGTTGTTCAGCGCCATCAAGTATTTTTCTAAAGATGAAAATATAAAAACAGGTTTTAAGACTGTGGGAATGTCCCGCTTAAAATAGTATCTTGAATTTAATCTTTGATGGCTAATTCTAAAGTTGTCATACTTCAGAAAACTTTTTCTTCCTTCAATGGGAGAGAAAATGAATTTAACTGTAGGGCACATGCCAAACTAACACTGAGAAATTAATTTATTACTAGGCAATGGAGAGCATGGAGTAAAAATAGATAAGTACAGTATATGACCCTAATATCAAAGAAATGTAGCAGCCACTTATCTTGGAATATGTCAGGCAGTCTATTATTCAAATCATTCAGCACTGTAATTGGATACAGCTTTTAGAAAACTTATAACTCCAAATTCATAGCTGCTGAACATTATAGAAAGCATAAATACAAGAATGGTTTTACAATAATGGTATGGGTCTCTTTAAACTTACAAAACTAAAATATCCTTGAATAGAAACTACAGTGCACAACCTGATGCTTTGTCGTGTGGCTCATTTGTTTTTATGATTCGTGTTTACATATAGCACATTTCTCCCCATATAAACGCACACATGCATACTGTAGTTTGTTCCAGGAAAAACAAAATTTTCTCGTAATTTATGGATAACTTTCTTACACATGGAAGCAAAACATAGTAAATCCTTGTCTATGGTTCTGCCCTGGTACATGTAGTCCGTCTTCAGGTGGCTCAACTGAACCAGGTAACTGAGATTGCCAGAGGCTACTATGGGGCTTTTCAGAGTATGCACGCAAGAGAGGTCAGACCTAAGTGCTTGGGGAAACTCTGCATTTGGAGTCAACTGAGCTTTAGATGGATAGATTTACAGGCTTGAAAAATACTTGAAGATATGATACCAATGAAAAACAGGAGATGAGAGACAGCTGCAAGCTGTCAGTGGAAAACAGTCATCTGAAAACACCAGAAATGGGTGTTGTCCCCTAAAGGGAGGTTATAAAGTGAGAAAATAGGGGAATTGAAAACAAAATTCATGAATGACATAAGGACATGGAGGGTTATAACCTGCTGCAGGAAATAATATTTTGAGCAGGAATGGTGAGAGGAGGAAGCGGAGAGCTACGGCGTCAGAGAAAAGCTGAAGAGGGGAGTGATCATCTGTTCCTACCCATCACACAGCTGATGGGCAAAAAAAGCTAGACCACCTTTTCTTTTCTTATTAGGATTTTAGATAGTAAAAATGTACAAGCAGCTGCTCTCCTAAATGTGTGGAACCCTGACTATGTTGCATGTGATCATTAACTGGTAAAAATGACACATACTTTTAAAAATAAAATTAGTGAGAAAGAAATACTGCATTGGTAGCAAGATATTTGTTATCATTCAGAACAGTGTTAGTGCAAGGCGGAAGTGACAGCTGAATATGAGCTGTGATGATAACACCAGTTGGATGGGGCAAAAAGTGTGTGGAAATACAGACCGAGTTGAGTAGGATTTGAGGGGAGAAGATTATTTCCCCTGCCCCAAATAGAGGATAATTTGGGGAAAAAGTCAAGGGTGGATAAGAGAAGTTCATGACGAAAGCATGTAGCAAAAGAGGGGAAAACTCTTCTTGTAGTAGGGAGGTTCTTTTAAAAATATTTGATGCAACAATTTAGTGTTGCCATTAATTATTGTGCATATGGAATTATGGTATAATTGTAGAAGTGGTACAGCTTTACTTACCAAGGTTTTATTTGGCATGTTCAGTGTATTCTCTTGGTAGTAGTTATTAATAATGTTTTGTTTTTATTGTTTCCTGCTACTCGGAGTTCTACAGAAACTCTTTAGGAAAGGAGGAGTAAATCATCTTGTTTTCTGTCTCATGTCTTCTACAGAACTTTTGACTGAGATCCACTTTGAGAACTTCTTTAGAGTGGTGATGCATAGAGCAGAAATAATAGCTTTTGATAAAAGTCAAGGTCGAGCTGCAGACCTGTCAAACCAGGTGATAAATACATTTAATTTTAAATTGAGCACACTTACAGAATTTCTTGAGAAATAGTAAATATGAACTCCCTCAATATTCAACTAGAGCCTCAATATTCAACTGGAGATTTTTTCAGAGTAGAACACCTTAAACAGTATTTTAATTTTTAAGTTGTTGAGGTAATCTTTACAGGGGAAGACTTTCATATAATTTAGGTTGCTTTGTCCACTATAGCAAGTGTTAAGACTGACTTCTGAAGTATATTCTTTACCTGTGTGAAGGATCTCTTCTTAGAAGTACCAGGAGCACAAGGATTGCAATACGGATTATATCACGGCTCTAGTCTGGTATGTAGCTTCCAGGAAAAGTTAGGATGAGGTGCTTAGGAATTCGCAAAAATCCTACAGTAGGTAAATGAATAGTAGTTCTTCCAAAAAGTTATTGGCATGCACTCAACTTCATGAGTTTTATTTTTTCACAGCTTTGTCAGTAGTAATTATTCTATAACTAATACATTTATCATTCATATAAGCTGTGCTCTGAGTTCTTACCTCAGGAGTGGCTGCAGAAGAAACATTAACTTGTTAATGTCATGAAAGAGATGTAGTGCAATCACTCGTGATAGCAGCAGACCATGTGCAATGGTTTGACTACATTCTTGGTACGCTTCTGCCCTACGTTCTCAGATTTTTACAAATTATTTTAAGTAATTAGTTTTATATTTCTGTAAATATATCCAGTCCCGTTTAGGATGCTTCTAATATTTTTAACTCAGACAAAGGATGTTTCTTCTAAATTGGTTTTCAATGTTTAGACACATCTTCTCTTCTATCTGATGTTTTTGTGGTTTTGTGTTAGAGTGACACAGGCTTATTGTAGTCTTTATATAATGTTATGATTTTTGTGTAGTTTAACAGTTGCTTTCTTGTTTTTTAGCTTCCTATGAGAAATGTCATATCCTTTTGGTGTCTCATCACAGGGGAGCTTTTTCCTATGCATTAAATGTTTTCATTACACTTCTTCTGAACCCCACCTTTTTATTTAAATATTGAAATCGGGAAGGTTTGTTGGGCAGAGCTGAAGAGGGAAGCGTGCCACAAGGTAGTCTACATGTATCCTATATGTGTGTGCTTATAACTTGTTTGCATTGTTGGTCACACCTGCACATTGAGCAGAGACATTTTTGGAGTTCCGTGTACTTTTCTCCAGCTTCGTTTTTTAAGATGGTGCTTTTTCCACTCTGGAACAGTTTAAAGTATGTGCATTGTCTCCATTTTCCCGCTACTCTGCTCTACAAGATTTGTAACTAGCATAAGGTTTAATTGAAAACACTTTTTACAAATACCATATGTTAATAGGATGCCTGGGAAAGTTTGTACCTATGAAGCAAGTGAAAAGGCATAATCTTAAATTTAAAAGTTAAAAAGGAACTTTCTCCTAGTGCCGCCCAAAATTCAGCTATGCACCTGATTAGGTGTGACTGGTGCTGGTGGGAAGGCAGCGTGGTCCAGTGGATATGGAACTGGGTTTTACGTATGGAAAATTAGTTCTATTTTTGGCTTACTACTTGCTATGTGATCTGGAAGGAGTAACTTAATCTTTTAGTTTTCCATCTAAAAAATGAAGATAATGATGCTTACTCACCTTGGTAGAGCTCTTGGAGATCTACAAATGAGTGTAGCTGCTCATCTGCTGATATTAACCATTGCCAAGACAGAAGAAGGAATGAAACAAAGACTTCCTGCATACTTAATTTTATTTTTCTGTGTTTTTATTAAATTGCTGTATAAGAGGGTGTTCTTAAATTGGCAACATAGTATATATGTTGCATCAAATATTTAAAAGTTACAATGTCCTTTCAGAAATTGCTTCCACATACTTTTAGAAATGATAGCCTGGGGACAAAAAAAACAAAACCCTGCTATGACACTATTTTTGAAGTGTCATTTCACCTTTATTCTTTAATTAGAAATACTTTTATCAATATTTTTGATGTTTATTAGTGTTGAAGCTCTAAAAATCCTCAACTTATGTTTATTAAATACATTAATACTTTACAAGCTCTACACTTAAGAATTAAGAACCTTCAACTTCTTTTCTTTTAAATAAATAAGAGAATTTAATTTGAAAGTTAGAATGTGATCTTTCTTCTGAGTCACAAACAAGTTTCTGATACAAGACACTGGCCCAAATAATAGTATGCCCATATCTGTTATATGCCAAATATAACATATTATATTATGTTATTACTATGTATAATCTCATTGATTTAGTTGATTACTGTGTGTTTTAGTACTACCTATTCTCCAGATTGGGTCTTTTATTTATGCTTTTATATATAATATATGCATTATATAATTATATGCTATGTATAATTATATAAATATAATGTATAATGGTTAGCAACTTGTATATTAATCAAATTATATTCTAAATAACCAGGTCTTTGATTAACAGTAATGCTCCTGATTCAATGCTATTTTACCATTTTGTTATCTTGGAGTGAAAATTATTAAACCAGTATTCAAATATTGTATTTAAACACAAAAGTGCTAAAATTGCAAAGTAAAGTACAATTACAATGTTAAATCCTACTTATAAAATAGAAATCACATTGAGGGGGAGTTTATTGCAAAAAAGAAAATCCTTTAGATAAGTTACTGTGAGGAGACCCTTGATCTTTTTTTACCCTCTGTTAAATGTTGGTACTCTCATAAAATTAATCCAACTTTTTTGAGAATTAAATGCTTAGATCTATGAGAGAATTTAAAGTAATGATTCTTTTTCTTTCCAACATGAAGAATACATATATTATGGTCCTTAAAATAGGACTGCTGTCAACAGAGTTGGTGCTAGGTGTTTAAAAACAAACAAATGTAATGCATTACGATGATTCCATAAGTTATTCTTTAAATAATGTGTGTAAAACAGAGTGTGTCTGTCTGTGTGTTACGCTGCGTAACACAGACAGAAGAGAGAGGTAACTTAAGCTGTATTTTTGTTTTATTTTGTCAATAAAACCTCGGTCTTAAAAATTTCAACCACATCTTTCTAAGGTAACATTTACCTTCTCACATCTTTAGCATCTATCAGACATGACATGGGACATATTCATTGACCCTAAAAATTTTCATCAGTCTCATGCACTGGAAGGGGGCAGCCCCAGCCAGACAAGAGGCTCATTTCAATTTTAACGGCTGTAATTAAAGGTTAATTCACTGAGTCAGGATTAACGAGGAAAGTACAAATGATAGGCAAGCAACTGCCTTTATAATACAGGATTAGAACAATGCAATTACAATACGAATTAGAAAAAATCAACTTCCTGAAAAGGTTCTGTAATGAATGAACTGCATTTCTCTGTTCTTAATTGTGGTACTTAAACACGAAGACTGTGTGCAGCACTTTTTTTTTTTCCTTTTTTGTTGTAATAACACTTGATCAACAGTGTGTCTAATAAGATAGTATGTCAACTACAATGACAGCAACTGTTATGTTGATAAATTTAATACTGTGCTGGACTGAAAACCTTCAGGCTTACTTTTATATTATAGCTTTATATGCTAGCCACATAGATGACTGCTTAGAACTTTGTCATTTAAGATTTATTTCTGTTACTCTTTTGCAGTTACTTATTTTAGCCAGTTTCTATAAACAACCTTAAAATTATATTTAATTTTTAGAAAACACTCACTTAAGTTTCCCTTTACATTATCCCCACTCATTTTATGTGATATTCTTAACATATGAAAAATAATATTAGTTTATAAATCAATACATACATACAGATGTACTCTGACTTTAACATCCTATTGTAACTATGTGTGCTGCAGTTGCATTAGTTGGTATAATTTAAAAATTGGTATAATTCATGCTTTCACTCACTCCCATCTTGTGCAGTGCCAAATATATGGGTAGTACATGTGTAAATGTAAAAATACATTGCAAAGTTCTGATCATCTCGTCTTAGGAGTTTGCTTTAAAATTTCTGACTTGTAAGTAAACATATCAAAGAGAAACAGCTTCAAGGGGCCTTGAATTACCTCTCTATGCACGTAAGTCACCTGGAATTTCCCAGATACTCCTGTTCTCAATTGCTAGTTTTAAAGTTCGTTCAATTCTCTATTCCCCTTTAACTTCAAAGATCCAACTTCTGTAATAGTCTGTTTAAAAATTTCTATATTTATTGCTTATCTA
Organism: Phaethon aethereus; assembly: GCF_964289735.1. Classification (NCBI taxonomy): domain Eukaryota; kingdom Metazoa; phylum Chordata; class Aves; order Phaethontiformes; family Phaethontidae; genus Phaethon; species Phaethon aethereus. Next base: position 27,997,067 of record NC_138577.1, read on the forward strand.
AAACTTTGGAAGTATATGCAAACATGTGCTTGAATTTTCAAAAGGTAGTATTTCACAAAAGCAATTAGGAGACTACTCTGAAAACTGAGGCTCCATGAAAGAACTATGCATTTTTATCAGTCGCTTTAGAGTTCTGCTGAAATACCATCTGGATGCTGGAGTATGGCTGAGGACTGGTACTTTCAAACTAAAAATCCAGCAATATTTTCTTGGAAATTAATAGTTATATGTATATATTTGAAAGTTATGCAGTTTATGTTATACAAAACTATGAGCATAGTACTTTTTTATAATAAATGGTAATAGTAATATGGGTTTCCTCTATAAAACTTATTTATGTGTTTTATTTAATGGCAGTTGACGAATGTTTTAAATCTATGCTGCAGGTAAAAAGTATATAATATAACACTGGTATTTAGATTATTCTGGGTATTGTTTGGCTAAAAAGCTGGTCCAGCATGCATTTCTAACAATATTTTGACGTTAAAAGCTCCAAGAAAGCTCTTTTTGGTGAGGGCAGTTGATAACTTTTCATTCATAATTAGCTCATAGAGAACCGAGAGACATTTCAGGGAAATTGAACTGTCAGTGGGTAGAAACAAGCATTTGACCTCATCACATTGAGTGGGGCCCATCATAATTTGTTCATTTGGTGCCCATCAGCCCAGCCTCATCTCTCATACGGCACCTCGCTGACCTTCCCTCTCCAATTCCACTCAGTTCAGCTTTAATTATGACTCTGCAGACCCGAAGAAATATTGCAGCTTGCTCTCAAAAACCCTGAACTGCCACTCACCAAAAGATTGGTTTTTAACAGGTAATAAATGCCCAAAGGAAATGGTGCTGTGTCCCACACAGAGTAAAGCAGCTTTTTTTTATTATTATTATTTTTGAGATTTTCCTGGCTCTGAATTGTCTCGTTCCCAGTGAAAATTTTACTTCATACAGAGAGTAGTAGACCAGCTCCAGGACCATAGGAATGGTATGGGATTGGCATTTTTAATCATCTTTTTAAGCCTGAAAGAAAGTTTTACTTGATCTGCTAACCCAGAATTCTATTATAGTAGCTAGATATTATTTAGAAACTGAAAATAACAAAAAAAAGTGTTTTTTTAAATTATTGTTGCTGAAAAGATCTGAAACTTCATCTGAAATTTGGAAACTGCTTTTCTTCTGTGATAAGGAAAATAACTGAGGTTCTCTTATCACCGTTGGCAAATTTTACTGAAATGATGATGGTAATGTAATGATTTAACTGTGTGACGCCTGCAGAGGAGCTGTGGTTTGCCAGCTTACTGGCAAGTATTTAATAGTTTTGCCAAGTAAGCTGTTAGAAAGCACAAGATACATGGGAAGAAAATACAAATTGCTACTAATTTTAAATGTCTACTTCTATCTTAAAAAAATGTTCCCATGCATTTCTGAGAAAATAAAAATATTCAAAACTACGGTACTAGAGAGTGTATCCTTGTGGTGAATGTTAAACTGTCAGCAGGATTTTCAGGTCATTTGACAAAAAGGATACAGGTGCAGTAGCTAGCAGTGAAGGTGACTGCTAGTTTCATCAATCACTTTGCCTTTCTTTAAGTTGATACATAATGGACCCCTTCAATCAGCTTCCTTGTTCTTTGTCACTTGTTTAGGAAGAAGAAAGAAGAGGGTGGAAGGGCTGGGCTTTAAAGTCAAGGTTATAAAATGAATTGTTACGTATTTACACAGGGTAAGGAGGATAAGTCAGTGTGAGAAGGGGCTCTTCATAAAATGTCGAGTTTGTCAATGGGTGATAATATGCAGTTTGAAGCTTTGTGCAGACCTTGAACAGTGACAGTGGTTGTCAAAGCAGTGATTCTGAACAAGAATTTAAAATTAAGACATTGTTTAGTGACACAGACACGACATGTGCCAGAAAATGTGCTAATCAGTGTTCACTTTATTTTCAGAGTCACAGTAAATGATGATCGTATGACAAAGTATGTTTAACTGCAAAAGCAGAATTATAATAGCAATAGAATATGAATTTATACAGAACCTAGAAGGCTGTTGATACCATTTTCTTGCATAACATGCATTAACTGTACCTAACAATCGGTTAAACTTCATAACAACTGTAGACCTAATACATTACTTTTTTTGGTTGCAGCAAGAATTACTTTTTTTTTTTAAACCTATCTATGCAATAGCCATTTAACAAGTTACAATATTTCATATTCATTTGCCCAGTATTACATATACAACCGAAAAATTAGAAAACTGAGTTTTGTAATGTTAAAACTTTTGCATTTGTCATCTGCCGCACAGCATTGTGAGACTATGATGAGTATTCGGAGGACTATACATCAGAGTAGGAAGAAAAATTTGGTGCTCTTAGCTAGAAATGAATAAAAATACAACTTTTCATATTCTCTGCATTCAAAGATTCATGCTATTGTAGCATACAATTTTTAGAAGCCTCCTACCTTCACATACATCTACAGATGTTTTTTGTGTGACTGATTACTGTCTTGGGTTTTTCTATTTTTGTACTGAGGAATGACACCTAAAAATCATAGAGGACCTTTATAATTCTAAATTATGTCATGCCCTATCTTTATCAGAATGTTTATTGGCATGTTCTGCTAATCCCAAATGAAGAAACAGATTTTTTTATTTCTTCATGCAGAATTTATAGAGAATCTGCTGAAAACTCCTTATTGAAGCTCCGCTTCGCTCTGAGTGGGACAGCTTCTGAATTTCAGTTAGCAGTGATGGTGAGGTTTCAAAGCTCTTCTAAGTATATGAATCACTGCTTGTGAATACAGCTAATTATTTCACGTATAAGGATGTTATAATGGGCATAAGTTGCAAAAGCAACTTTTCTTGATTGATCTGTGCTTAACTGAAGCTTGGATTGCACAAGAACTTCAGAGCAATATAAAGGGAAGCCTAAGAATTCACTGGAAGATTCTTTGCTGATCTGGATCAGAGTTTTCGCTATAGCTTACATATATACAGTTCGACATATATCTAACCATCCTGAGAGTCTGTAAGCCTTGCAATTAAATACTTGTCAAATACAGATGAAAATAGGAATAAATGCTTTATAACTAACTAATCAGTGTCTTGATTTCTGAAACTTCATTAGTGATAGTTTTTTAGCTTAGCATGTTTGAAAAAGTAAATAACCAAGCCTTGGTTGATGCATCTAAGACTCCATCTTGTCACTTTTACTTGATGTAAGTAACTTGAAGCAATTTGACTTGAAGAGTCATCATCACATGGAATGAAACACTTGATATTCAAATTATAATACTGAGATTTTATCCCAAAATATTAAGAATAACTTGAAACTTGTTTGGGAAACTATTTTGTCATTGAAAGTAAAAGCTATGCATGGGACTATCTCAACTTGTTGAGAGGTGTTACTGCTGATAGGACATATCATTCCTGTCACGGACCAGCAGTATGTTGCCACATGACTTGGGGGCTAGCAGTACAAAATAAGTGAAAGGAAAGAACATTATAGTTGTTAAAGTAAGGTGACTTGGAATCTTTTAAATTATGTCAATATAGATGTATTTTAATGTGCTCTAAAAGTTCTTGCTAACAGTTGCAGGAAGGTGGGATACCCTCCATTGTCCCCCTCCAAACCCGTGTTAAGGTTGCTTTTGAAGAAGTTGGTAAGTGATGTGCCACAGTTTTCTCACAGCAGCATAATTTAGAAATGTTTTCTGTCCTCCTATGCCATAGACTCTAGAGGATATTGGAGAGACAGATGACACTTTAAAAGCTGGTTGGATGATGCTGTGATTAAATATGGTATCATCAGAGATACAGGTTTTAAAAAGCTCACTTTAGTGGCAGACTTTCACCTTATTTTTTTCATGCTTTTATTCCAATGACTTGGTGAACAGTGCCGTGACATACTAAGACTTAAAAAAAGCAGTTCTAGAATCTTCCTGAATTAGTTTTGGTTGCTGTGCAGTTGATGAAAGTTTTCATTTTAAACTTTTGTTCACTTGGATTAGAAAACATTTCCATTTTTATATGGCTGCGTACAGTGTTGCTTCGTGTTTCTAGTCCCCAGCAACAGTGTTCTTGATTTGAAGATGCCAGAAGAATTGGGGAAAGGTACATTTGTAAGAGCTGTAAAATAGATCTTTTAATTATATAGTGGAATTTAGGGATTCATGGCTGTAAAAGAATGTTTGTGTACAAATTTTTACTATTATTAATTTGGAATGTTTTTATGAAAAATGTACAAAAATCATTCTACCATTTCCACTGAAGGAGCTCTGTAACACCAGCAGCATTAGAACATATGCTTACTCCAGAAATCCTGAGTTTCAACTATTATTACATGCTTTTGCATATTAAAAGTTGCTTTAAAATGGAAGAAGTTTTAATAAATGGCCATTGTCACAGTCTTCCTGCTGCTGCATTTGTGCTCAGTTGACTAACAATCTTTGGAGGATTTAGACAACAGTATATTGGTTAGTGCTAAGGTAATTTCAAAAGTAGATGAGAAAAAACTATCTACCTCATTTGCCTTCAGTCATCAACTGAGAGCCATAGGATCTCTGTCTGTACAGTAGAGCCCTTATTGGAGATATCCATAAGTTGAGGGGTTTTATTTGCATACGCTGTGCAAGTTGTTGCTTACATTACTCTGAGGTGTGTGTGGATAGGTTTGAGTGGCATTTCTTCTTAACAGGTGTGAAAAGAAGTGTCTGCATGGAGGCTGAAGTTATTTGATGCCATGAGGTTTGTTTCTGAGTCCAAAACAAAGAAGGGTGCTTTTGAATTTAAAAAAGTAACTGAAGATAACTGTTATAAATAAATGTCCTAGTCTCTTAATAGACAACGAACTGTATCAGATTATTTTTTTCTTTCTTTTTAAGGCCAAAAAGTGAAGCTTAAGGAAAACAAAACATGGACAAGCTGCATTTTAGCAATGTTCTCAGCTAGGTCAACTGTAATTTTCACAAACTAAGGATATGGATTTTTTTAGGTTAAAACATTATGTGTATAGTGAAATAAAACTTGGGAAAAATTGGCATATCAATATCATATATAATTCCACTATATGCGGAGTTTCTACATCCACATTGAGGAAGTGCTACTATAGAATAAATGTGCAGCAGATTCAGTGCTGATTTCGGATTTTTGTCCTTGCAGGTGGGTTACTGTGCATTGAGATCACTCTGATAAAAGTCAAAATAACATGTTGTATTCTTCAACAAAAATTTAGTGACTAAGCCTGAATTATAGTAGTATTAGGCCAACAAAGATGTAACTTACATTTTAGCATTCATAAATATCTGTGCTAGATTTCAAATGTAGCATATTGTAGGCTGAGTTCACTTTGGCATGTAGGTAATACTGTATAGTAAATGTTTTAACTTACTTTATACACTTATGCTGACACAAGAGGTCCTTTTCTGGTGGAAAGTTTGAACTAGGTGCTTTTGTTGGAAGAAACCAATATGCAGGAGATGTTATAATATAACCCTAACTGTAAAATTATACATTATAGCCAGTAGGGTTCAGTATGTTTTCACTTTAGAGGTCTCTAGAGTACTGGCTGTTTGCCAAAATCAAAATAATATACTAGAAACCATTAGTAGGAATTTCTTTGAAGTCATTTAGACTCAATGCCAAAATCTATATTAATCCCCCTCGGCAGCATCCAGTATTTCAAATTCACAATTAGGATACAAGGTAAGGCTGCCACCTTATTCTATTTTTCTGACTCTTAAACTACTTCAGGTAGTCCTCAGACTTTCCAGTTAGGTGGTTAGTGGAAGGGTCAAATACTAAACTGACACAAATCACTTGTTTGCATATTGGGAGAATGCCTTTTCCTTGAAACACCTTATAACTATTGCAAAGGAGTTTAAAATACCATGTTGTTTGGTGAAAGTCACACACATGCATCAGCCACCATCAGCTTTTCACTTCATAGAATTGTACATAGGACAAAATAATAGTAAATCTTGAGGTTTCCCAGATACAAGTTTCACCATATGATTTGTCATTGGTATTTCAGAAGTTGATACCTGGACTGGGATACAGTTTAAGTGCTTGAGTGTAGGAATTTTCTGCAAATGCATTTAAAAGAAAATTCTCCCTTAGTATCTGTTTAAGTCCTTTTCGTAGTCCAGTAGTGTTGCCAGGTACCCTATGGGTAAGAGTGTGCACTTCTGAATTTATGCTGAGGTTTGTGGCCCATAATTATGACACTGAGTTCAGCCCTTTCTTTCATGTTTGTGTCATAACCCTGACTTCATCATGAGACTATTCCCATTTTGTTGTTACTGAAATTCTTTCTCACGTGGCTTTTTAAAAGATTTCACTAATATTTTCATTGGATTATTAATATGATTCGTTATGCTCCACAGAATGAAAAACTCAAAGCTGCCAAATCTCAAGCAAAACCATGTGTTATTGTAATATAAAGCCTTAAGTTCTCTTATACATGCAGTCTGTTTCACTGGCCCCCTGTTACATACAAAATACAAAACAAGTACACACAGTTTTAAAGTGCTTGATTAATCTGGTATGGGATTCATAGAGTTTTCTGCTGTTCATGAACTCCAGGTTAAGGCCTAATTCTACTTGCTTTATATTGTGTAGTCATTTTTATGCTCTAAGAGCAATACTTTTTATTGATACAGAGTTACTGGAAATCTGTCTAGTGGGTTATATTTTAAGACAACCATTGAAAAATCTAAGGGACTTAAAAATATTAGAAAAGGGATAATTTAATATCACAGAAGATTTTGATCATCTCTAGATTCACAGATTACCTTAACACACTACTCTCTGAAAGGATGATTTTATATCTGAGACCATACTAATATTAGAGTAAAAAAAAGGCAGAGAAAAGGATTAATTTTGGCAGCCTTACAGAGGCAGACTATGGGCAGTATAATAAAAGTTCTCTTTTGTTTGAGATTCATCTCCATGTGATTTAAAAATCAGTGGGAGTTATTTGTGGTTTTTTAATTTTTATTTTCCTTGCAAGTTTTTAGAGACAAAATTGTTATTCTATCATTGTTGGAATTCAGTAAGAATTTTTGGAACTCACTTTCTAATATCTGAAACTGTCTAAAACCAATACTGGTTTAAAGATATGAGCATTAATATGCTAATTTCCAATTAGCATCATTGACATATTAATCATTTAGGGAAGTGTAGAGCCTAAAAGTTAGTGGCAGTGCAGAAAGGAGGGAGTTAGGATGTGTTAGAGATTGAAGGACTTCCTAGTAGACATGGCTTTTAGAAGGGGTTTAGAGGATATAGAACAGTTAAATGTGCCTTTGCTGAAAAGTTATTTTAAGTATTTTCTAGAATTTGAGATGATGTCCTCAAGTGTCTCTATGTCTAGGTAAATTAGCCCAAATTGAATCATGGTATCCTGTTACTTTTCTAAGCTGCAGAAAATAAGAGCTTGCTGGCTTGCTTTTTTCCTGGCCCCTCATCAGAGGTATGCTGTCCTTAGTTTGGCAATCCATATTAGCATGACTTAAGTACGCTTCTAATGTTGGTATTTGCTACAGCCTCTTGAAGTAATGCAGAGTAGGGTGTTGACACCCTGTTCTCCCTGCAGTTCTTTGTTTGCTCTTTATTACATCTTTTTATGAATTATTAATTCTTTATTTTTGTAAGAGCTGTGTAAGGAAGACATTTGCTTGTGACTATGAGTAATATGTAACTGGTAATGGAGCAAAAGATCATGAATATACTGTTTCCTTCCAGTAGTTGTCTTTCCTCTGCTTGCCTGGTTTTCCATCTTTCTCCTAATACTATAAAATTATAGATAAGTTGCTCTTACAGCTTCAGTTGAAAGATCATGTAAATGTGGCTGGGCTATGTGATAGCCCTTTCTCCTCTTAGCTGTTGCGGAGTTACTGGAGCATAGCCTTACAGTGAGTGTAAGAGAGGATATAGCTCTCACAGCTCAGTAGGTCATTCTTGGATTATGTCATGGATATTGCCAATAGGAGGGCAGTAGAAGGGCTACTTAGATTAAATGATTCAGTCCACTGCTTTAACAGAATGTCATTTAGAGGAATAGAACTATAATTATCATCATTCTTGGAAGCAACTATTTTTTTCCAATGTTTTATCCAAACATATATACATTTCTGAATTAGGATCTAAAATTAATCTGCATTTATTATTACAGCATTATTTAGCTAAGGAACAAATACAAAAGAAAAAAACAGCAGACATAATTTTGTGCTTAATAATAATAATACTTCTTCATATAGGAAGGTCTGTCCAGCTCTGTTTTCTGTAGTAGATTTAATAAACCCTGTAGTGCTTTTTATTTTAAATTATTATGGAAAATAGTTTTTTGTATTAACTTAAACTTAGTTATTAAGGACTTACTGAGCTGGCAAAAAGAAGCATGTTCATGTGCAAAGGATTCAGTGGTTTGTAACTAGTCAGCTCTGTTGTGATAAAGAAAGCCAAAACTACTGTCAGTGATCTTACACTTTCCCCTTTACATGGTTAATGAGGGGGGGCGCTTTTAAGGCAAAATACTGCTGTTGCCCTTCTTGTTCTTATATAAAAAATAGTTTAAAAATATTTGCAGCTTCTTTTAAGGTGACAGATCACCTTTCAACATGTGCAGTTAGCGTGGGGGCCAGTCTGACTTGTACCAGTATAGTGTTCCTGTATGATACCGCTGTTGGAGTCCCTACACTGACTTTTAATTCATGGTGGCTGTCGGTCAAAATGAGGTGGGAGGACAGTCTATATTATAATTTTTTTATTTCCGTCATTCTAAACAGATGCATGGGAAAAAAAAAAGTTTTGCAAGTTTAATCTTAATAATCTTCACCCAAAAAAAGCAGACATGCTGTGTCATAAAATAACTATTAGTGACTAGTTTGTATCCTATAAATCTAACTTGAGTTGATAATATGGTCCATTACCAGCTAACTGCACAGAGTATTTTTCATTTTACACTCTTCAGTTACTTTTTAGTGAAGTGTTAAAAAATATGAAGCTTTTCTCCTCTCTAAAATTGCACACTGTCTGTCTGTTATTAGGGAGATAACAGCTCTTATAAATGTTTCAGTAAGCGTTAAGTAGACAGTTATGTGCACTCTCATTCCACGCTTATTTGCTTACTGTAATAAACTGATAAAATATGTGTGGTTTGTCTCTGTGTATCTGCAGGCATCATGAGTCACATAGATTTCCTTTAGAAATAATGTTGTGTCTGCAGAATTGATTGGTTATTTTCATAAACCATCCAAAGGTACACAAACGACTTCTATTATTTAAACATATGCTATGTAAGATTTGTAGGGGATTGTCTCTTGGTTGCTAGATGCTTCTTGTTCTATTAACTCTTTGGAATATTATTTTAACCCCAGAGTGATTGCAGGTATCTTCCCTATGGGTTTCTTTAAGTGTTGCAATTGTATGCATTAAAAAAATTAAAACAAAAAAACTCTGTTTATTAGACTGATGCAACTGCTAAATAGTCTGCATTACAATCAAACCAACCTTTGCCAGCTCAAAACCCTTGCTAGCAAGGAGGGGGCTTGAGAATTCTCATTTTCCAGAACTAAATACCTTTGTTCAGCGCATATACATTTTATTTATTTTTAGTACTGCCACATTAAATGCAACTGGAAATTAATGTTCTACAGGAAGGAAGATGGTTAAAACATAATGTCATTATTCTGGCTGTCTTGTGTGTGTTACTCTATATAGTATATTGAAAACAAAAGTGAATGGGCGTATGAGTGAAATTATGACTGAAACATGAGAAGTAATGCTGAAAGGAGCATAGATTAAAATCTCTAAAAATCACGGAAGGTTTCAGTAAAATTTGTGTCAGTGTTACAATTTAAGTATAGTGAGGGATTTTTGTTGTATGTGTATGCATATGTATCTACATGTTGGACTTCTGACTACTAATTTTTTATGTTTTCATTCCTATTATCGAATAGTATTAATAAAAACAGCTATCTGTTAGCATAGAAGTTAGTTTTTAAGAAATTAAAGAACTTAAAATTATTTTTTTAAAAGTACTTTTTAAACATTAATAAAATGTATTTCCTAAGCTTGTTAATGAAAAATGGGTGAACCATTTAATGAAATAACTTTTGTATTATGCATGTCCAGCTCAAATTGAGTTAAATGTTAGAAGTTAAAAACTAACCTTAAACACAAAAGTAAGATTTAAATTACATCTTAAAACTTAAGTTTTATTCATTATTTCAGCAATGGCTTAAGTAACAGATGCTAGTGTGACTCTGCTAATAACCTGTTACTGCTATTATCTCTTCCTATGTACCAGTGAGATACTTACTATCTGAAGTACCTACTTTCTTGTTTACTGACAACTGAGTTGTTTTTCGAGAGTTTGACCTTGTCAATTATTTCTAGAAATCTAAGCAGAGTACAAATCTATTAAAGTTTGGGTTTAGTATTCAAAGATGTTTTGAATTTTGAATAACCGTGAAGGTCTGTACAACTGGTACTTTTTCCATTTATTTTACATTAGCTGAAAATCTGGTCACGTGATGTCAGAGGAGTCATGATTCTAAAAATAGAATCTCAATATATAAGCTACATAAAAATAACGCTAATCTTATTAGGTATTTATGCATATAAAGTGGCATTGGAGTAAAAAGATACCTGGTCATTATGGGTTTTGTAAAATTTCACTGAATTGTGTTCTTGGACAAAAGTATTAGATATTTTTGTGCTTGTCAGATATCAGTAATTGGACTGAAAAAATTGACGCCATTTAAAAATATGGTGCCTATATTCTTCAATTGGTATTATTATTTGAAGAGGGACAGAAATGTAATTATTTGGCTATGGGTTCTATTGAAAACACTTGTATTTTCTTCTGATCGTATAGGAAAAATGTCCTATATGATAATTGCATTATCTTTTTAGGGAGAAGAAAATGTCTGAGCTTCACTGGTTTACTTTAAAAGTATAAATAAATTGTACAAATTTGAAGTTGGGGTTGTGGAGTTTCCTCAGTTCAGATATATTCTGAAGCTGCCTTTAGTCTTCATACTGAAGGTTACTGCTGGATCACATTTCTAAAAAAACTGACACCAGAGTGTTTGTGTATCAGAGAAAGAAACACTAGGTAAAAATTTGAAACTGAAATACGAAATTTGCAGAGGTGTTTGCTCAATCACATCCTGTATGTGTTGTTCTAATTACAGTCACATAGTGGTTGAGTTTTGAGGGGATGGGAAGCCTTTCTGCCTTTTTTCTTTCATTATTTCTTCTTCATTCAGTATGGTATGTGTGAAACTTAATGCACCTTCCAAACCCACCTCTGAATACAAAATCATTCAGTTCCTCATGTAGTTCTCTTGAGCTTTCATCAAAGTAGTGCCCACGCTTCTAAACATTTATTAGTTATTCTTTACAGATCACCTCAAATGGGTATGCATACAACTAGCCTGGCTTTCCAGTTCAGAAACTGGTGCTTGGAGATGAAGACCAAGTTTGATATGTGCTCACCAACTTCTGAAGTTTTCAATGGGATTCTTTACAGCCTTCTGTTTTCCAGATACTGTCCCATTTCTGTAACATCTTGTAGGTTTAAATCCCAGCTCTTACCAGCTTCTGCTATTACTGGAAGAGTTCACTAAGTCTTCAGATCAGCATCTCAATGTTAAATGTGGCGGTCAGGAAAATATAGCAACCTGTAAGTTTTGTATGGAAGGCAAGATAAAAGCCCATTTTCCTTGCTTAGCTGCTTGGAGTCTTGAACATCCTGCTATTTGCAGCTCTCTCTTTCACTTAGTTACACATTCAGTGCTATGTGTAGGGCAAGAAAAAATGGACACCTATCAGTGGAAACAGATAAACAGATACATCTAACATTTAGTGTAAATTTCAGTAGCTCAAAGTGCATTGATCAGATAAATGGGATTTTCATGCTGACCATTTGGCTTTTTCAACCTTCACATTCTGTTTGTGTGGTGTTACTTTTCCTGTAATTTCCTAGCCTTTCCTTAAACTTGTTTAAAGAATTCAAATTCAGTTTTCAGTGGTTTTCTGTATATTCCTTACTTTTGCGCTTTTGAGCTCATGATTACAGATTTCCTTATCGTCAGTATCTTCTGGGAATTTGCATGCTGAATGTCTTTTGTTCATGCTACTTCTTTGGGTAGAATGGACCCAAATATCCTTGGGATTTCTTACTGCTCATGACAGCAAGACTATTCAAGAAGTGGCAACATCCTTCTGCTCTATGCAACTGTGGTTTTAGTATTTGACTGGTGTAATTGTTAGGCAACATTTTTTGCGGTTTAACAAGAGAAGGAGAAGACAATTTCTTACTATACTTTCACAGTACACAATGGGCTTGGCGTCACCCTTGAGTTCAGGTGCATAGAATGAAGAGTAACTTCTTATTAGAAACAACATAATTGTTTTAACTGTGACTCTTAAAAGAACTTCCAATAACTTAATGGAAAATTGTAGAGTTAAAATATTGAAAACAGATTTATAATGGAAAGTGAGGCAAATACAACAAAGTTAAAGCTGCTGTTTCTCAGCACCAAAGATGTTCTTTTTAGGCTCTGTTATCTGATATCTATTACTGTGATTTCTTTATAGATCTGAATATGTCCTTACATGTTTCTAGTTCACTAAGATTACCACTAGAAAACAGGCACCTCTAGCTGAGTGGAAAGTGCAATATTTAATTCTCATTTTATCTGTTCTTTGCTTACACCAGCAACTGTTGTTTTGTACTTAACAGGTCACTACCCAAGTCTCTGTGCCAACAAAAACACGTGAACTGCTTCATCGAATGAGTGGAAAAGGATTAGCAGCTCATTATCACTTCTCAAGACAGCCAGGCATTTTTGGTGATCGTATGGTATCTGTGCAAGTGACAGTGACAAATACAACTGATCAGAAGATAGAGAATATTCACATCGGGGAGAAGAAATTACCTCCAGGCATGAGGATGCATGAGTTTAATCCAATAGGTAATTGTGTCCTATCTTTAAAAATACAGAATCTTAACCATTTGCAAAGTTTCCAATATCAGAAAGTGGTTTTGCATAGTCATAGGTGTACTCATATATATGTACGTAAACACATCTATACCTATGTATGTATACACACACACACAACTATCTTCTCCTAGATAATCTGATTTTAACAAAAAATTAATTCAGATTTGCCCTACTCGTATTTGACTTTGAAAATAACTCTTTAGATCAGAATTTCCATGCCTGAAAGCTTACATGCTTGTTCAAATATCAGTTATATTATATCAATTCCAGTTGATATATAAAATTTTTCTGCCTCCCCACAGACTTTAATTCTCTTCCAGCCTTAGTCCAGAATGGCTATAACAGACTACTATTAAGAATGAGGTTTTGGTTTATATATTCACAGTTATTTTCTTTCCAATTTTTAAAGAACATTTGTAGATGTATTATTTAGTTTGGTGGCTCAGAGCTTTCTCATTGTTTCTCTTGTGAGCTTTTGGCAGTGGAATGGAAAGGTGTGTTTTAGTCTAGTTTGCACCTACCATACTTCTGCAAAGTGTGGCTTCTTAGACTAGGTAGAAAGCAATGCTGTAGTCAGTCCTAACCTGAATTGTTTTACTTTCTACCTTCTGATCAGGATTTTTTTTTGCTAAATTTCTGTTAGTGAAAAAGAGTAGAAAACCTGAGAAAGAACAACACAGGTCTTAGCAACTTTTATTCAAGGGTGGTACCTGTGCACACGATCTGCTTTCTTTTCTCAGCAGTTCTCTGTTTGAGGACATTGTGGTATAGTAAGAAGGAACAAAAGTGTCTCTGTTGCATAATATAAATGGAAAGGACAGACATGCTCCTTTTTGACACAAGCTCCCGTACTTCCTCTTCTTTTTTAACGGCTACATTACTATGTGAATCCATATCATGTTAGAATAATACAGAAACAAGTCCTTAAAGTACAACAGTGACGTAAAGATTTCAGTAGTTAAAAAGATGTTTGGTATTAAATTGTTGTATGCTATTGAAATATTTTTTTAACATTTGAAAGGCTATACAGATTTGCACCAAATAGCTACAAAAGCAATTGTATAATGCTACAGTTTATTTCAGAGTTAAAATTTTGGAACCAATTGCATTTTGATAATTATACGTACTTGATCAAGACAGTTACTTTTAGGAAAGATTAATTTTTGTGTTAATATTCCTTGAGGTAAGGCATCCAGTGCAGAGTTCTGATTTCAAGTTAGTTTTGACCATCAACCTAATTTTATATTTCTCCCTTTAAACATAAAATAAAGTCACAAAGGCTTACAAGTAGAAGCTTAGTTGTTGTGGTTTAACCCCAGCCAGCAACAAGCACCACACAGCCGCTTGCTTTCTGTCTGGGATTAATTCTATCCCAGCTGAAACCAGGACACTAGTAATACTATAAATCAGACAGGAGATACTGTACTCACAGTAACAGTCAGTAAACAGTAGCATTCACCTCTCTTGCGTAAAAAACGTGAAAAAATCTGGAATTAATAAGTTATCCAGTTCAAGTTGCTTGAGTTCCACAACATAATTCTACCCTTTAAAGTTTTTATTTCCCCAAGAAAGAATTACTGTGGTATCTGTCCTGTGAAGCTCTTGGTTTCTTCTGCACAAAATAAGTTATATATAACTTCTAGTTCCTTCCAGAAATGTTGCTTTTCTTGTTTGAATGCAAATTTTCTGTATTCTTTGTCACTTTATCTAGAACTCAATTTATATGCCCTGTTCTTTTTATTACCTTTTGTGTTTCCAGCATTTGGAAAACATGTCCCATAATTTGCTCAGCAGAACCAACGGAAGTGTCAGTGTAGACAGGTATTCCTACCGGAGTGTAAGTCTAGTTTTGCCTCCATCACTGCAGTTACTGTTGGCAATTGTCCTGATTTTGCCAGTAGAAATGGGCCAAATTATTTCATCTAAGTCTCTGTGCACGGTGTTTTCTGCTTGGCTAGGTGCCTTTGAAACCCCATATAAAAACATTAAGCTCAAAGACATTGGCAAAGTTTAGTCTGAATTTGAACTGTAATCCTTCAATGCTTTATACAGACTTGTTTTCTTGAAATCCTTTGTTTTTCATTCAGTCCCTAGCATTAGTTTAGCCTTTGCCTAACTGCATCACCTCCATGTTTTCCATATTTTTCAGAACTTAATCTCAATATAGTTAAATTTTGTTTCCTTTTGTCATGGAGCAGCTGCCTACTCTTCAGTTCATTAAAAGCACCAGATACATTAATAAATAAAATGGAAATTAGACATTTTTCTGCCTGCCCAATCATTTTTATTTTAATTCCTCTCTTTTAACAATGCCTTTATATTTTCTTTCTTGTAATCTTGAAAAGTCAAACTCTGCTCCAATGCTTGTTTTTAATACCTCCTACTTATGTGAAGAAAGAGCTTTTCTTCCTATGAAAACAAAGCCTTATCCCTACAACACTGAGGAAGGAGTACAATGATATAGCCAAGAAACCAAGAATTAACATGTCTTTTGATACCTTAATTTGAGAATTGCCTTAGTCTCCACCATTTGTAAAGCACATTATGTTCCATTTTGGACTCATAACCTTTCTACTCCCTTCCGTAACTAATGCAGGCGGAATATTGAGAAATTAGTAAACCACACTTATTATGAAATATTTTAAGTTCGGCTCTTTTTCCATTCCTGTGTGTAGTAATGTAAATTTTATTAATATTTGTTGTGTTTTATTATTTATTAACTAAATTTGCAAACTGATGTTGTTTGAAAATGAAATCTCACTGCTGGATCTGTATGCAAGTAAAAGGATATAACTTCAAAATATTATTTTCTGTAAATAATTTTCCTAGCTTTTCTAATTCAAATCCTTATTTTGTTGGCAGCAGGGCTGTAATATTGAAATGGCAATATTTCATGTGCACTAACTGTGGGGCGGGGAATCCAAGACACTTAAACTCCCAAGTGTGATATTTGGGTTATACCGACTTGAAATGAAGCTGCAAGTATTGGCTCTTTTTGGATAGCGTCCAGAGGAGGGCCACAAAAGTGGTCATGGGGATGGAACACCTCTCCTGTGAGAACAGGCTGAGAAGGTTGGGGCTTTTCAGCCTGGAGAAGAGAGATTCCAGGGAGACCTTCTTGCAGCCTTCCAGTACTTAAAGGGGGCTTGTAGGAAAGATGGGGAGAGACTTTTTAGCAGGGCCTATAGTGATAGGACAAGGGGTATTCATTTAAAACTGAAAGAGGCTGGATTTAGACTAGATATAAGGAAGAAATTTTTCACAGTGAGGGTAGTGAAACACTGGCACAGGTTGCCCAGAGAGGTAGTAGATGCCCCATCCCTGGAAACCTTCAAAGTCAGCTTGGACAGGGCTCTGAGCAACCTGATCTAGTTGAAGATGTCCCTGCTCATTGCAGGGGGCTTGGACTTGATGACCTTTAAAGGTCCCTTCCAGCCCAAACTATTCTGTGATTCTATGATTCCTTTTTATGGAGCTCTTTTTTTAATACAGGTTTTTTAATTATGTGCAGTTTGGAGGTTTGCAACTGGGGTCTTCTGTTGCTTTGCGTGTGTACTTGACCTGTACAAAATGTTTTCATGTAGAGTGCCTTGAGCCTGCAGGATCCCTTACTGTTTCAATGGGTATCGACTTCTGTGATTCTACTCAGACGGCCAGTTTCCAGTTATGGTGAGTTCTTGGGGCTGGGGGGGGATAATTTTTTTCTCTTGGAAGGCAAAAGTAGTGTATCTTGGAAGTTTACTTGGCAGTAGCAGACTTGCGGTTTATTAAATACTTAAAGAATTAACAACAGTTTACAACATGACGTATACCCACAATGTTTTTAGAGAATTAAGACATAATTAGTCTTCAGTTTTACTATTAGGATTATCAGTTTTCTTCAGTCTTCCAAACTTCTTAGCACTTGCTTCTAAAACATAGATTTGGTGTTAAGCTCAAATCTAGTTTTGAAATCACATGTATAAATTCAAAAACTCTTTCACAGGTTATGTTTGGGAGGTCCTGTTTTCCCCTTGGTGTAAATGATACCAAGTAGAAGCGTGAACTCCTTTTCTGGTTTAGAATAACTTCTCTGTTCCTCAGATTTAGTTTTATTTTTTCCCCCTTTTCTTGGGATTCTTCTTCGTAACACCACCTTGAAGGGAGGAGCCAGGTCTGACTAGTCTGCTGGAGTGTTTTGTGTGTGTTCATCCTTGTAAGAAGTCACAAATCAAAAAAGCTCATAATGTGAGCAATTTTACTATCTCACGTGCTTATTACGGGTGTTTGTGATCTATGTAACATGACTACATGAAACCAATCCCAAAATTTGCTGGCCAAAGAAGCTTATTCCTTATTCTGTGGATTCTTTTAAATGATTAGACAGAGAATGAAAATAAGTTAACTGGCTGGCCAACTAGATTTTGTCTTATATACTTGATTTACGCTTTTTATGGTCCTTATTGGCACACTTTAAGATCATCTTTTGTATGGATTCTGTTGCATTCTAGGGTAGCAGGTAACCTGTTCACCCAATGCGAACTCTTCTTATTAACTAGCATTTGAAACCAGCGAAAATTTATAGTAACAGTGTCCAAACATCAGGAATGAATGGATGGGAGAAAGCTAGACACCTTCTTTTTAGAGCTATTCAGATTTATATAGTCTTTGAAACTATGCAAAGGGTCTAAATAGATCTGCACATGTTTTGAAATAATTGGTTTTGACATTTTGTTGCAAGAAAGCACTACTTTTTATATTTTGCATAGAAAAAGGATGTTGAATAGATATTCACCTTGCTGCACTCCAGTTTAGAGAAAGCCCTTTGAGAAAGTTTTGAACCCCTTTCTGGAATACTTTAGAAATTTTAGTGTACTACTACTAAGCACATTTTGCACAACTTACAGGTTATTACAGATAGCAGGAAAATCTTAGTAATAGAGATGTTCCCAAGAGACTCCAAAAAGAACCACTACTAAAATAAAATTTCTTTTTCTAGGGGCAAGGAGGTTTTACTATTGATTTTTTTTTTTTTTTTTTCCAGTACTCAAATCTTTTCTTGTACAATGGATGCTCATACGTAGTCATTTTAAAGATATTAGTACCTACAGCAAGATGTCTGCAGCATGTAGTTTATGTGCATCACGTTGTTGTAGCTGGTCTGTATGCTGTTGCTGGAATTTGGAAACAGCTTTAGACTGTTGCCTGATGCTAGGTTTGTTTGGGAAGGGAAGTTTGCTTCTGGGCAATGCAATTTCATAATTGTTTCAAAATTATAGGCTCTCTTTCCCTAAATATACTTTTTTTTTTTTAATAAAATATGCTCAGTTTATCAAGCAGGAACTTTTTTTTTTAATAGAGCAGATATTTTTCTTTCAAGTACATTTTTAGTATACTAATGATTTGATTCCAAACTTCTACCATTGATTGCTAAGAATCTTAACAGTGATGAGGATAAGCAATGTAGCATAACACATTGATTTTATGCAGATCATCACCTTTATGTTTTGGGAGGTCTGCTGTATTAGTGATATATAAAAACTGATTACTTTCTCCAACATTGCCTAGTAATTGTTTATTATTTTCCTATTAGACAAACAAGACAGATCAATATTCCTGAACACCGACCAGACTATGAGTAACATCACTGTAAATAGATTTGCCTCAGACCTCAGCGGTGTATTCATTTTAATGATTTGGACAATGTGAGTCCAATGACAAAGCTCAAGCTAAGTTTAAAATTAAATTAAGAATAGGAATTGCTTACTTTGTTCCTTTGCTAATTGATAAGGCCTTGTCTCTTTGACACTAGTTCTTAGAAAATAGTATAAAAATAAGCAAAATGTTCTCTGCATTAAATTTGCTATTTTTCTGTTAAAGCATGTAGTGTTCAAAATCCTACTGCTCTTCAGTATCATTGAAGAAATTGTGCAGTGTTATGTTTTGGGGGTGATGTCTAAGAGAATTCAGCTGCAACCTTTCTAACTTGTCATAGTTCTTAAAAAGCCTTTATCCAAAAGGAAAAATGACATTTGTCAAAGTGTAGTTGAAATACTGTGCATACAAAGGTGTCGATATTCTTGTATTTCCTGATGATACATCTTTATGAAAGACATTGTCAGTTATTTTACATTTTGTTGGAAGCATGTTCAGCTGTAAAGTGTTCCTGATCATAATAATTTTCTTTACGTTGCTCTAAGAGGAGCACTTTGTCTTGCATCAAATGTAATTGATTCTGAAGCAGTGTAATCACAATTACTCACTTTCTTAATTGGCCTGCCCAAAATCTGAAAATGGAAACCGATCGGCAGTGTTTAAATCAATAGCTTTGTAGTAAAGCTTGTGGGGGTAGGGAGATAGTGGTAATGGGTAGATCAATTGGTCTTAGATGCCAATCATGACTGTGTGTTTTGCATAGCAAACACTACCTTTCTGCTGGGGGATATGCTGTTGTACTAGTGGTTCAATAAATACAAACAGTTTAAAGAAAAAAACCTAACAACTAATAAAATATTTAGATCTCTTTTTGAATTTGTTGTACAAATCAAGGACAATGAGGGAGAAACTGCATTATAGAGCTTCAAAGGGCTGAGCTTTGAAAAACCTCCCATGTCAATACTATTTTTATTAAGTAAAGCTTAGCAAGATTACACATCTAATTAAAAAGAGGTGAAACACCTTAACTTGAAAACTCTGCCTAATGCGTTTATTTTGAATGTGTATTTAGGATGCTCACACTATATACTCATCAGGAGAAATCTCTTAATTGGTATTTTTCTTGTGCCATCTCCTTGCAGAGGCACACTACTTAAGCCACATTGGTGTTCTGTGCAATAATGCTTCTCAAGCAGAAAGTTAAAGAGTAGTAAATGGAGGAACTTTTAAAAGATTTTTAAGAAATCTTTTAAAAGATTTTTGTAAGTGTTACTGTTTCTTTTTGGGTTACTTTGTTCAGATTCTGCAAGCAAGATATACACAACTTAGAAGTATAAAGCAATTTGTTAATGGCTAACTCAGTTGCAAGGTAATCTGGTAGCTTGTTGAATCCTGGTTAAGCATTAGTATATTCACCATCCCAGTAAGAGACCTCAGTCTTTGCTGGGAAGGTAGGCATCACTGAGCAGAGGAAAGGTTGGAACAGATTCTTGATGTTACAGACTGACTGCAGTACTCCACTGACTGGAATTTTTTTTTTTTTTTTTTTCCTTGTCAGTTTTTATATATTTCCACATTGGTGTGTTTTCTCTTGAATCCTTGAGCTCCCAGTAATCACCATCACCTTTTCTGGCAGAAAGGCTGAACATGAGCCGGCAGTGTGCCCAGGTGGCCAAGAAGGCCAACAGCATCCTGGCCTGTATCAGAAACAGTGTGGCCAGCAGGAGTAGGGAAGTGATTGTGCCCCTGTACTCGGCACTGGTGAGGCCACACCTCAAATCCTGTGTTCAGTTTTGGGCCCCTCACTACAAGAAGGACGTTGAGGTGCTTGAGTGTGACCAGAGAAGGGCAATGAAGCTGGTGAGGGGGCTGGAGCACAAGTCTTATGAGGAGCGGCTGAGGGAACTGGGGTTGTTTAGTCTGGAGAAGAGGAGGCTGAGAGGAGATCTTACCGCTCTCTACAACTACCTGAAAGGGGGTTGTGGCCACGGGGGTGTTGGTCTCTTCTCCCAAGTAACTAGCGATAGGACAAGAGGAAATGGCCTCAAGTTGCGCCAGGGGAGGTTTAGATTGGATATTAGGAAAAATTTTTTCACCGAGAGGGTGGTCAAGCATTGGAGGAGGCTGCCCAGGGAGGTGGTGGAGTCACCGTCACTGGAAGTGTTCAAAAAACATGTGGATGTGGCGCTTTGGGACATTGTTTAGTGGACATGGTGGTGTTGGGTTAACAGTTGGACTTTATGATCTTGAAGGCCCTTTCCAACCTTAATGATTCTGTGATCTTAATAATCCTACCACTGTCTCGTATTTTCCCTTTATTATCTTGCATGTCTCATCTTTTCAGATATTCTCAGGTCTTTCTCACAGCTTACTAGTTTCCTTACATGTCTGAACAAAGCTCTGGGAGCTTTTCCATGTAATAATTTGGCCTTGGATCCTTGGAGTGAAGACATTTGAATCCCTACAGAAGAAGGACGAAGAAGGTTATAGAGACAGAGGGTTATAGCATATACATGCCCTTATCGTATTTCATGTACATGTATATAGCATTTTGGATTTCTGTCTGCATTTGTAAAACCCAGTACACAAATCTCCAGCTTCTTGTAGGTATCTGGTAAGTGACGAAGGGTGAAAGCGAGATATCCTCTTTACAACATTGAGAGCTGGAAAAGGAAGCTCCTCCGTGCCCATTCTTTGCTGTTCTTTTCATCCCCTTTTTCCAAATTCTCTTAGCTGTTCCCAAAGCCATGAAAGAACCACAGCTTTGAAGATAAAATTAATTTATGGAGAACCTGTTTTCTTCTCTGCATTCTTTTGAAAAGCATGCAAGATGTTGTTTAGCTCTCTTTGAAACAGCTTTGCACAGGGAACATGTACATGCTGTGCATGTCTTCCCCTAGTTTTCTCAAGGTTTAAGTGCAAAGAGTACAATCAGAGCTCCAAAGAAGAAAGAGAAATGGAATGAAAGCAACATCTGTGCCTTCCTTCTTGGTCAGAATAATGAGATCATGGGGAAAATAACGTGACATGTGACAGAGGTTTTTACAAGCATGGCCTGGTTACCTTATATTGGCATTTCCTGTGTCCCAGTGTTATTAGAAGAGCTGGGACTTTGTACATACTCTTCTACTGTTGTTATACGAATAGAAAAGAAAGCTGTCTGTTCACCTCATCTGCCCTGGACTGTATAAAGAGAGCATTTTCTTGATTACTCCAAAAGAAGTTAGTGTAGCAGGAAGAATCCAGCATTTTCTTAAATGAAGTAAATTCTATTAATGACATTTGAAAACCTTGTTCAATCTGCTGTCTGCAGGTTCCACCTTATTGTAAAAGCTTTTGCTCTGAATTTTGTTTTCCAAGGCAGAGATTTTTTGTAGCATGAAATTCTCTTACCTCACTACGTTGATGTAGGAATCTTCCCAAGATTCTTCCCAATGAAGAGGATCAGTTGAGTAGCAGTCAGTATTTGTATTGAGTGCAAGTATGCATTCAGGTGTAGATGCTTACACAAAAGCATCTGATTAAAATTATGTCATTGAATATGTTATGGAATATATTAAAAGCTAACGTTAGAGATGCAGGTCTGTCTTCACATGACTGTCACTTGCATTTTCACTTGTTTCATGCCGTTTCCTTGCCTAGTGCTTTGTCAGCAGACCACTAAGTTGTTTACAGATGTTGGATAGTAAGACAAGCAATCTGGTACTCTTCCTTTTACTTCATTACTCTAAAGTAGTCAGTTGGCCCACTTCCAGAAAGCAATTATATCGAGGTAGATAACTGACCTGGAAAAAGCAAGGCTGAGCACGAACAACTAATCTCATTTCTTCTATCACCCTGGCCTTTTTTCTTGTAAAAGCAGGATACTGTCTTTTCCTTTCCTCAGCAAGACTATGAGCAATGTCTCCTAGACTTGTCCATTCTGTGTTTTGCAGGAACTTAGTGTCTTGCTTTTCCTCTTCTATTCTTTTTTTGATCATCCATGGAGATCTTTTGAATACAAGACAAAAATAGTGAGCTGGTCTTAGATAGATGTATTCTGGGTCAAGGAGCTACTAGGAGTTAAACAAAAAAGGAAAGTATAAACAGCAAGAAGAATATTTCCCAGCCTCTTACTAGAATAATAATTTTTTAAAAGCTTTGAAAATTAAGACCTTAAAGACTGCCATTGTGGAATCTTATAAGAACTCATTCACAAGCGATAATATTATTTGTATTAGTTTTAAAGAAGATGTTGCCATCATTGTCCTGAAGTCCTTTTTTTTTATGGCAAAGCATTTCTTTCCCAGGAAACCTTTTGAGCCAATCCTTTAAAAAAACTTGAAGGAAAAGAGAGGGAATAAGGAAGATGGACACTGGTTTCAAATGCTAGCTGTTCTCACTGCAGCCATCTGAAGAGAAGTTAAAACTATGTGTCTTCTAAAGGATTGAATGTTAGTCTTGCAGTGTCATTTATCATGGAGATTGTAAGTCTCCCTGTGTTCCTGTGGGAGCATTTTCATCTCTCATTTGTTCATCTTAATTGGGTACATCAGAAGATAAAGTCATGTGATCCTTGGAATTAGATCACAAAAGTGGTCTAAGTCTTTTAAAAATATAATATGTACAGTTTAACAGTTATTAAGGCAACAGTAAGAGTAATGACATCTAACATTATTTGCCCCTAAGTTCACAATTACATACAAAACAGATTTTGAGAACTAGTGGCAAGGTACTCTTTTCAGACATCCATATTTGTTTGATTCTTCTCAAGCCTCCTTCTGCAGACTTCTCATTAACGTACATGTTCCACTGAGGATGTAATTTGTCAATCGCACTTCCTAATACCAGAAAACACAATCTTTAATTTTTGACATCTAAAACCAGTTATGTTTTGTTGGCTTGAGAAACTTTGCTTTTTTTCTGATAAACTTCTTGAACTCGATCTTCCAAGCAAGTTAGAGCAACACCACCTGAGAGAAGTTTCAGTGCAGCTTGAACAAGTTGTCTGCCAGACACTTAAATGTTAATGTTCAAGCTTCAAACAATTTCTGCAGTTTTTTGTTTAAACATCATTTATACTAATTATATATGCAAAGTATAAATAAATAGGTTAAATACACTGGAATTTAGTTTACTACATATTGGAGGAAATTATGTAGTTGTACTGCAAGACTCAATTTTATTATTAAGCTTATCCATCAGAATATCTGATGAAACCACCATCGTTGGAGATATTCAGAGCTCAAATGGACAAGGCCCTGAGCAACATGTACTAACGTGGCCCTGGGTTGAGCAGGAGGTAGGACCAGGTGTTTTCCAGACTACCCTTCCAAACTGAATTGTTCTATGGAACTATGAAATTACTTTTGCTAAATTAGATATTACTGGATCTCTAATATAAAGATGTAATAAAAGAGATGCAGATCAATAAGCCAAAGATGTGTATTTAACCTGTAAAGTGTGTGATAAAGAGAATGATACAAGGGAGGGTGATTTTCTCTGGCTGAAAAATAAATTTACTGAAGTACGCTGAAATTAAATAATGCAAAGTAAACCTGGCTAAAGTGAAATTAAGAACAAAGTGGTTTTGAAGAACAGCTAGCAGTCAGAATTTCTGCTTGCAGACTAAACTTCATGGTTTATCACAGAATATCTATTAGCTTTTTAATCATTAGGGGAAAGGGAAGTGGAATGTTTGTTAACAGCAGAGATGTTGAGTGGTCCTCTCAAGCAGTTACAGCCATATAGAACCCAAGCTATGCTCATACTTTTATTCCTTCTTGGTGTGAAAAGATTGTTATAAGCGTTTCAAACCAAACTAGTCATTGATGTTATTAGTCAAGTTTATGTACAAAGTTTATGTCCAGTCAATGTAGGACATGAATCATTGTACACAAAACTGTTTATCTGTTTTATGCTGAATTGTGTATTGCACATCTTGCTTAAATATGAAAGATAACATCAGTTGAACAATCAGTCGAACAATACCAATGAAGGTATTGTTAAAAGTTCTAGTCATATAGTCCAAGTAGTATATATAAAAGCAAAAATTTATGGGGCAGTTGATTAAAGACCCTTCCTTCAGCTCTTAGCTGATGGAGTACTTGATGGGTTTTCAAAGGAAAAATTAAAGAAAAAAATGTTACTTTCTTATTTTACAGTGCAGCTGATCAGGCCAGCCAGTCAAACAATCCCTGTTCTTTTAGTATGCTAATGACTTTAAAGATGGATGGTATTTCAGAATCACAGAATCACTAGGTTGGAAAGGACCTTCAAGATCATCAAGTCCAACCATTAATCCAGCGCCATCATGTCCCCTAAACCATGTCCTGAAGCGCCACATCCACACGTTTTTTGAACACTTCCAGAGATGGCGACTCCACCACCTCCCTGGGCAGCCTGTTCCAATGCTTGACCACTCTCTCCATAAAGAAATTTTTCCTAATATCCAATCTAAACCTCCCCTGGCACAACTTGAGGCCATTTCCTCTTGTCCTATCACTAGTTACTTGGGAGAAGAGACCAACACCCTCGTGGCCGCAACCCCCTTTCAGGTAGTTGTAGAGAGCCATAAGGTCTCCCCTCAGCCTCCTTTTCTCCAGACTAAACAACCCCAGTTCCCTCAGCCGCTCCTCATAAGACTTGTGCTCCAGCCCCCTCACCAGCTTCATTGCCCTTCTCTGGACACGCTCCAGCACCTCAACATCCTTCTTGTAGTGAGGGGCCCAAAACTGAACACAGGATTCAAGGTGCGGCCTCACCAGTGCCGAGTACAGGGGCACGATCCCTTCCCTACTCCTGCTGGCCACACTATTGCTGATGCAGGCCAGGACGCTGTTGGCCTTCTTGGCCACCTGGGCACACTGTTGGCTCATATTCAGCCGGCTGTCAACCAGCACCCCCAGGTCCCTTTCCGCTGGGCATCTCTCTAGCCACTCCTCCCCAAGCCTGTAGCATTGCATGGGGTTGTTGTGGCCAAAGTGCAGGACCCAGCACTTGGCCTTATTAAACCTCATACAGTTAAAGTAGTATAGGGGGAAAAAAGTGAAAATTTGCATCTAAGCAAATTTTTAAAAGCAGTACTTCATAAATGATTCTTTGTAAAGGAAATACTAGCCAGGTTTGAAGGGTTTGTTTCACTGTATGTTTACTAAATAATAATTTTCACCAAAGTTAGCATTAATGCTGAATTCTATTTGAAAAGCCTGTACTTGAGATTGCATCCATAAGCATCATTATAACACATCATAAGTCAGAAAGTAAGAAAATGTACTAGTTCTTAAGCATTTGCTTGTGAAATTGGGTAATTACGGTAAGTATTAAAATTTTAAGTAATAGGACCATAAAATGCTTTCCTGTTTTCAGGTGGCTTATCTTGCATCTTTAGCAAGGAGACACATATGTTTTCTATATTACTGATCTAGTGCTGTTTTTTCCATCAGTCTATCTTATTTCAGAATTTTGAAGTTGAAGAGTTATAAAAAATCAGTAACACATGTTTGAGGTTAATTTAAATACCATGGGTATTAATTGATTAAATATATTTTCCATTCTAACGTTTGTATCGTATTTAAGTAGGGTGTCTGAGGCATATCAGCAATCAATATGTATTCACTATTTGGTACATCGGGGGACAAAAAGTGTTCTTGTCTTAAAATTTCTTATGCCTCAAAGCATTAACAAAGATTCTGACTTGGAGGTACTGATCCTGAATTGCTAGCCGAAACCCTTACGATATCGTTAGTCAATCAAACATAGCAGAGTGAATGTATCTTGAGTTTCTGTAGACTTGGAGAACTCCAAGACAAGATAGCTGGAAACTCAGAAAAACTGAATGGTTAGGGAGAGCAAGTTAACTGTATGGTATTTATTTCTTAAGAAGGAATCGATCGCATTTGATAATAATATGCTACTACTGATAGTAATTTTTTTAACTCTGCCATTATGAAAACTGCCACAAATTCTGTGATTTTCCAGTGTGCATTTACATTAACCAGTATGCTGTGTGTTTGTGTTTGAATATACAAAATGTTGTGATGTCAAAGTGATCAAAGATACTTCTTTTTTACTCACAAATTTAATGTTTGGTTTGATTGGGTTTTTTTCAGACAATAATAATCCTTTTTGTCTGAAATTATACCTTTCCTAGGTTTAGTCCTATTTCTGGTACTGTTGCTGATGACAGAATATGTGAATAACAGTTCTTTTAAGGGAATTGTAAAATGCATAATAATTTACCCTTTGCAAGCATTTAGTTTGAATGAGATGCCTTATAAATTACAAATAAACATTAATATGAGTAAAAGTTACGTTTTCAGAAATACAAGAGCGTGCATATATTTTATTAATACTGCACTTGTACTGGAGAAAATGGATCAGCTTTACTGATAGAAGAAATTAGCAGGCTTTTGGATTAACAAGGTAGAAATTATGCAGGTAGTTCTTACACTCTTTATAGATCCCATAGTAAATTTGGAGCTGATATGCATATATTAATCTGTGTTGAAGCACTTGGTTGATTCACTGTAATTTCTCTTTTCCCAGCACAAAGGATGATCATTTCAGTGTTAACATTCAACCCCCTGTTGGAGAATTGCTTTTGCCTGTCACTATGTCAGAGAAAGACTTCAAGAAGGAGCAAGGTGAGAAATATTTCAGCAGCTTCAATAAATGTATTTGGATGAGAAGAGGGCTGTGTCCAGCAAGTGCTTTCCCATGTAGCTGTTTCTGTTAGTCTCTGTTAGTATTCAGTCTGATACTAATGATTTAATTTAAAAATATCCTAAAAAGGATGAGCAGTGGTATTTGACAGCTTTTCAGTGTGCCTTTAAAAGCACAAAGCCCACCCTTTACCTGGAAACAGTCTTTTGGCTCAGAGAGTTTTGGCTTCCTGTCATGAAGTGTGAATGTTTTCCTACTAGCAGAAAGTTGGAACACCTCATAAACCAGCTCAGGGACATAAACCAAATACACACTGAAATGATGTCCATCTCTACTAGTCTTTATTCGAAGGCTACTTTTAAATTCTATTAGTGTACCTGTTCCCCAGCTAGTTTGAAGATTATTTTAAGCTTTTTCCTTTAAACACTTCATATAAAAAAAAATCTTGTTGGAATATTGTTTTAGAAGTGTGACATTTTTTATATACTTCTGCATTCTTCTAATGCTCCACCTTTAAAGAACTGATGCTGGTCCAAACACAAACCTCTGTAAGAGCTTTTAGGGACTTGAATATTTTATACAAAATAATTAGAGAAAATTGTACTTGGCTTTGACCGTGTGTTAAATGGAACAGTCCATACTGCTATCCTTAATTTGGATATGATTCTTGGATATTTTAAAATATAAATGATTACATTTTGGATGCATTCAAATGTAATAGTGTTTACTGACGTATCTCAATGTATGGGGATTTAAATGTGTAAATCTCTTCACATTGAGATGAGAATATACCCATGGGAGCCTGTCTCATTGCTGTGTAAGTCTCAAACTCAGTATATCCATCAAGCAGTCAAGAACACCAATGAGTAATGCTATGTATTATTAATTATTGCTTTTGAGCATTTCTTGTGTTTGTATTTTTGAATTATTAAGAAAGTAGTTTAAATATTGCCTAGATCATTTACAGTTAAGGTTATGGCTGCAATGAAAAGTTAGGATTGTGCTTTGTTTTCTTAACCGATTGATACTTATTTGCTGTTCTTACCCTTTGCTGGCTAAAGCCTGCCTCTCTGCTTTATACCTGCTCAGCAAACCAAGGTGAGTGATTGAACAAAGCTGTGGCCCAGGTATTTTAAACTGTTCCCTTCTAAAAATTGTAGAGAAGGTTGTAGTGAAAGGAAGGCAGGCTACTGTGTTTCTTCCCCCGTCATTTTTATATTTGCTTGCTTTGTGATACTTTGATAGAGTTTTTGTATGTTTTACTGTGACTGAGCGTTTTTTTTCCTCCTGACTGGCCATACAGAACCATGAGCACACAGAAGAAGTGTACTTGGAGAATAGCTGTGGTCCTCTGTGGAGTTGTTGCCAAAATTCCTTTTTCTTCTGCCATGTTACTTCTATGGTTGTTGATTATTTGTCTGAATAAATCTGGCAGCTGTTTGCTATGTTTAATAGAGCAGAAAGGCTACTCTGAATAAAGCTATTTGAAAATTTGTTTATATGAAGTATTTGTAAATCCATGAAGGTCTCTTGGCATTTCTGTATCGCTCTCTCTGTCTTCCTGAATTCATTCTTTGATGCAGGACTTGATGCTGGCAAATTTGCTACAGGTTTAGAAACCTTTTCTATTGCATCTTTTTTCCGTATAGATATCAGCTGTTTCAGAATATTTGTGGTAATAGAGGTCTCAGTTCTAAATTTTACATAAGTATTTATTACAAAGATCTAGGAGCAGCTAGCATTTGGGGGGAATTACTATGTGATCTTGCTAAATGAAAAATCCAAATTACAGTAATAAATGCAGGGCAATTTAGAAGTTGGTATATATTATTCTATTTTGTGTTTAACTTCAATTTGTCTGTATTCTCCAAATTAATCTGATTTATATAACTTGTTTTTCACTTGTCATGCTTTTTCTTTTTCCTTCTTTTTTTTTTTTTTCATTTTGTACATAAGATTTTTGAAGTCTTGGACCTGGAGGTATTTTACTTGCAACCGAAGCAAATAGGTAAAAAATAGTGAAGGAGTAAGGAAAATATTAGAAATGCAAGATTATATTGGGGGAGAATGAGAGTATGTCTGGGTTCTAAGGACTTTTACATCTAAATTGCATGTGTAACCTAATAAGAATGCTAAAGAGGAAATAGCTGGTATTATACTGCTATGTAGAAGACAATTCATTGCTACACATGTTTACTCAATTACACTCTTGCTGTTTTGCATTGTCTGTTACATTTGTATATATCCGTTTTCTTCCATGTTTCCGGTATAAGGAAAGGGAAACAGACAGATTGTTGAATATTCATGGCTGTGAAGGTTATCTAGTGGTAGCAGCAGAACCTCAAAAGCTCTATTTATCCACATGCAGTGCATGATACACTTAACCTTGCTACACTGTCTTCCCTTCCCTCCTGAGCTGGGGAATCCTCCGGTGAGGTAACTCCCCAGAGCAGGAGCTGTGACTTAGCGGTTGGTGTTGTGATTGACAATTTGGAAGCAGTGGATAAAACTGGTATTGCCAAACTACTCTTTACCTCTCTGGTTGAAAATTTTTACTGATCTTCAGGCCTCAGGATTTTATACCTTATTTTACATCACATCCCCGTGAAAAGTCCAGTTTCTGTAGCAGGAATTCTGCATGAGTGAGACATGTACTGTTGGGAACTTTATATCCAAATTTTTACTTGTCTGCTGTTTTTAAAAATCAGTAGCAAAACTCCCCTTGTCTTGGTTCAGAATAGGGCTAGTCAGGTAGCCAATATACCTTGTTACTTACCAGTGTAATTTTTCCAATCTCATTTCCTTTTATTATTAAAAATGCATACAGTTATTGCATTGTATCAGTTAGTTAGCCCAGATTAATGGCTGCTCTGTGCTCTGACTAGAGTTTTCTAGGTTCTCATGTTTCAAGCAATATTAAAGGTGGCATACGATTGGTATAGCTGGATATTAATCAGAATTTTTATGAAGGTGTTTTTAAAATAGCCAGTTAAAACTACTTTATAATATAAAGACTTTCCCCTCCCCCCCCAAATGGATATGTATTGAAATAGTTTTGTCAATTTTTTTTAAAAAGTGTATACCTGATTCACATTTAAAAAAAAAAACACCCTGCTTAAGTAAACAAATTGTTCACCTAATTTTATTAAGATTTATATATCCACCTTGTCTTCCTAACAAACAAGATGCTAATTCTTTAAATGGTTGGACATTTACTATTTTCTGGCCCTTCACTACCACGAGCAATCATATTTGATGCCCCTTAATTAGAGCACCCTTTTTTCTTTCCAGGTTCTTTTCCACCTCAGCAATCGAGACAATACATTTGCTTACCATGCTGCTCTCCTAAGTGTTCTTTTGCATGTAAATTAATCTTGATTCAGTTTACACTGTCATGCTGAGTGGTACAAATTGCCTATAACAATAAAACAGCATGAGTTAAAAATAAAGGGGGGTGAAAAGGCAGATTGAATGTGTGCCTTACTTGATAGGATGTTACTTTGCTTTATGCCAATACATTAGTCGACGATAATGAATCTTCTGTTCTGAAAAGCATGGTTTAGTTGATTTTTTTAATTTTACTTCAATGGAGCAGTACCTTGTCTTTTATAGAACAAGTTAGACAAACCATTAATGACAAGAGTGTTAAGGTTAAATATGAAGCAATGCATTCACTTCTCTGAGTGCTATCCATCTTTCCATTTACAGGAGCTTGACAAAAGTACTGGCTTTGTACATTTCCTTTAATTACATGCTGCGGGAAACAGGCTTTTAACATAAACATAGTTGCATTCATTTATTCAGCATTTGCTCTTCAATAGAGCTTAATGGAGAAGGTTTAAATCCTAAATGAGTACACACATCTCTCAGCAGTGTTATGTCAGTCCCTGTGCTCTGCTTAAAAGCAGTTTTAGTCTGCGTATGTAGTTTTTAAAGCTTTTGCCTAATAGTGAAGTTAAACAATTTGAAACAGAATGTTCTATTCCCAAGATAAAGCTGATCTTTATAGAAGTTGTATGCTTATTTTTGTTCTCCTCAAGAGCAGATCATGTTCAAAAATATCCTGTTATTTACTTATGAGCTGTTCCATTTTTACTTCAATATTTCTTATTTTGTGACAGCAGCTAATGCACATTCTAGTGCATTAAAATGTTGGATTTATTTTTTTAATTGCCCTATTAAGCAGCTTGATGCCATTTGCTCTGGGTTAGAACTGTATGTGCAGCCCTAAAATATTAGCCTTTTGAGACTTTTGCATTGTTTTCATTGTTAATGTTACCACAGATTTCAGATGCTTCATATTTCTGCCGAAAGTACAGTGCTCCATTGTTGGTCTCTCTTGTAAAAATACACACCCAATGTTAAGTTGTAGTTACTGTTGGGTTTTAATCAACATGAGCATCCAGCAAATCATTTTTCCAAACAATGGATGTTGATAGAAAAGTGGGGTGGTTGTTAAAATGTCCTCGAACAACATTTCTTTCTTTACTTTTTTTTTGTCATATGTTTGTATATAATCTTGACATTTCTGTTCCATTCTGTATTGATATTCAAATTATTTTTATCGTACTTTATCATTACATTTTAAGAAAGATGAGTACTAGCTGAATTTCCCAGTTTCTAATGAAAAGTAGAGATTACTTTATCTTCATGAGCTAAATTGAACCAATGACTACTACCTGAATTTCAAGATTATTTTTAGCATATGAAATAATAACAAAATGCAATGGTGTTATGATTGAAAGAGTAGAAAGTGTCTTTGTATGTGATCGTACTTAAGCTGGACTTTTCCAAGTCAGTCTTACTGATCATTTCTGTGTTTAGATTCTTTTAAGTTATGCTTTTTCTGAAAAAGAACCACCTTGGTTTCACAGTTGCATTAGTATCACACATACCGTTGTTCAGTTATTAGTTAACTTGTTTCTAATAATAGGTCATTGCAAGTAATGCATTAAACTAATGTAATTATGTAATTTCTTGTAAAATTGTTTTCTCGATGAATGATTTAACTTTTAATGCAAATGTGGCTTTTTGTTTAGAAGTGTCTTATTCTGGTTTTATGCTTAATAAGTGAGCAAACCTTAAAGTATTAATAATGAAATACTTAATGTTTCAGGGATGTTGACAGGAATGAACGAGACATCTGCTACAATAGCTGTTGCTCCACAGAACTCTACTAGACTTGTAATAATTGAGAGGGTAGTGAAAGCAGCAAACCTGGGTGTAGTCCCTTCTGGTCAAGACAGCATACACAGGTAAGATTACATGTCATTGATAGTGGAACCATCTTTTAATATGAACCTGTTAGTTCAGAATTCATCAACATTTGATAATATTAGGGAAAATTTTATTATCCACACCTTTAACAAATAAAGTACCCAATTATACTGTAACATAGGATCCTAAGCAGATATTAATTTGAGCCTAAGCACTCCTCAGCTCTTTATTTGAATAGATACAAAACAATCGAATATCTAAACTTTACTGTACACACTTCGAGGGAGTTGTCCTTTCCTGGTTTTGTTTCAAAGGGAAAAGGTAGCGTTTTAAAGCACAGTACTTCCAAGAGCATCTATATGTTTTACTGACTTTGTTTCTGTTCTGAAAGTAAGCAGCCTTATTCAGGTTTATCAGAAGCAGCAGCTTGTTTTTCCCACACTAATTTTTTATCTACGATATCCAGCTGGTTAAGCCTAGAACCTGATTTTTTTTTTTTCAGTCAGGTGAAGATCTTTTAAAATGCAGATTGAGCATTAAAGTGGACTTCTCCTTGTCCTTCCTATATATATGCAAGGAAAAACAGTGATCAGCCAAGAAAGTCATTGGCCCTGTCTAAATTCCAGCTGTTACTTGTAGATAAATCCATTTCATACAAAAGCTGTGGTACAGAATGTCAGTGGAATTTATATGATTGTTGGTTAATGACAGCTTTTAATGTGATTGACTCAAAATATTTAGTCCTGTGAATCTGTATAGCATCTCACTTGTGACAGAAACAAACAGGAAAATTGCCATGTGTGGAAAACCGAGTGGACACAAATAGCAGCAAGATGTAATTGGAAACTGTTAAAGTGTTTTGGGAATAAGAAAATGCATACACCTCTCCTAGCATCTACTAAAACTTTTCCAGAGTGTGAATTACCTCTTTAGCCCCCTGATTTTTGCTATTTCAATAACAGCAAAGTATCTTCTTTTAAAGCAAAGAACAATGTTTTTATTTGAAGTTTTACTGACCGAGATGGCTGCTTCTAACGGTGAGAACCCTGTAGCCTACAGAGGACTAATAACCCGATATTTCTCTTTGTTGGATTTAGGTTTTT
The DNA here is from genome assembly GCF_964289735.1 of Phaethon aethereus. Taxonomy (NCBI): domain Eukaryota; kingdom Metazoa; phylum Chordata; class Aves; order Phaethontiformes; family Phaethontidae; genus Phaethon; species Phaethon aethereus. Next base: position 28,030,671 of record NC_138577.1, read on the forward strand.
TTGCATCGCTGGGCATTTGTATTGCATTGCATTAACATTAACCCAGCTGGATTTTCCTATGTATTTGATACGGTCAATGATAAAATTCTGTTTCATCATAAAAACATGGTACAGCTACTGCGATTGCACTGAAATGATTGTCACTATTGACACCTGCTCCTCCATGAAAAAGTCCTCATTTGTTGCATCCCTGAGGGATCTATACAGCCTGGGTTCTCAACATCAATTCAAAGACTGGGTGAGAATGTCAATCAAGAGAGACTGAAGTGTCTGCAGTGTACAGGTTGTTCTTCATCTTTACCCTATGCATCACATGAGACTTATTGCATAGGGATGGATTGTGTTGTGACTGAGTCTCTGAAAGGCTCCCTAAAATAATAGCTTAGTTCCTAGCTCAGCCACAGGTTTCCTGATTGTAGGTAAGTTTCTAATGGGATCTTGCTTTCTCTTGCTCTTTTGTTTTTTAAAGGAGGTTTTCCACAAAACAGAGTCTATGACCAAACGTAAATAAATTGAAGGTGTACTTTCCTGTTGGATACACTCCTTCAGAGACAGTGGTTGAAGGCTGAAGTATGCAGAGTGCTTTAGAGCATCTCGAAATCTTCTTTTCTTTTTTTTGATTCAAAATAGATTGTATTCACAGAAGTTAGAGAATAGTTTGCATTTATAACATCCATCAGGAAAAAAAAAGTTTATAACAACTTAAATGGCCTACCAGAAATGCCCAGCAATGATAAGCATTTAGAAAATAGCCCTTCTTTTGCTTCACCTTAAGTAACTGGAGTTCACAGATAGTGTGTAATCATAATTGCACCTAGTTTTTACTGAGAACAGGAATGGGAACATTAACTAATTGATACTGTGATGAACCTGTTCATGTTTTAAATAGCACTACATTATCATTAAAAAAAGTCCTAGATTTATATGAATGAATATTTGAGATAGAGCTTAGATAATGAACAGTTTCAAAACTCTTGAAACAAATTCCTAAAATGATTATTTTTTAATATATATAAAAAATGCATACATTTATTTGGATTAAATAAACTCTGCCATAAGAGTAAACAAAAATGGAGTCTCTTCTTGCAAAATCTCATGGATGCAAGAAGTGTGCCATGTTTTATTTATGTGACACGTACACCATTGCAGGATAATAAAATAAAACTACCTTGACAAAGCAGTTATCGATTCAATAAAAACATCTTTAAAGTTGTTTTTTTTTCCCCTATAGTATTGTCATTTGTCTTGTTTTATTGCAAGTGGTATTTGGGGAAAAAATTATATACAAAAACTTGTTTCAGCTCATCGTGCTATTCTGTGAGGATTACTTGAGTTCACTTCTCGGAAGTGCTTAGTACATACCCTTTTACACAGGAAAAGAAGCACTATTTTTAAACTGACATTCTGCGCTGTGCAGGATGAATTACATTAACCTCTTTAGTTGGTCATCCCCAGCTTGAATATTGCTACTTAATTATGGCTGATGCCAAGAATTTTATATTGCCTGTTAATGCAAGATACGAATTCAAAATGAAATTGTATAGTTTAATACAAGTGTATCTAATGGACATGAACAGGTGCGTGTTTCTTTGGGTTTTTTTTCAGTCTAAACACATATGCACTCATGACGAAGATGTCATGCTCGTGGGACCCAAGTACTGCACCTTAAATTCATAACACTATTTAGAATTGTATTTTTGCACCAAGTAACAACACATAGAGCAAATATAATGAAGACCTGAAAATAAATACTTTAAACAAATATTAACAAAATAGCATGCAGTCACCAATAAAAAATGGAATAAATGTAAACCTGTCAAATACATCAGCTATAGATCAGTCTATATCACAGTATAGCAACACTTTCTTACATGCACTTTTTCTGTCTTTACATATGGCTACTGAACTTTTCTATTTACTGGAAATGTAATAATTTGACTGTCAACTGAGTGTAGAACAAAGTGCCAGATAATACAGTTGATTTTATTTTAAATTCTCTTTTCTGACCTGTTTTATTTGAAGTGATAGCTGCAAAAATTTTGAACTCAATAGCCTATACATATATATATCAGAACACAAAGGTGCAGATTTATATTCATACATTTGCAAAATAAATTTGTTGTACTATTTTACTTAAGTACATAAAATAACTGTAGTTAAATAAGTGTGGTTTAAATGTAGTTACCTGCTCTTCAAATGAGTTTATACAAGCTCTTAGATTACTGAGCCTTGTAAGGCTGCATATGGTGAATTCTCATGTTCTTCACAGGATTTAACTATTTTATGTATTGATCTTTCTTGCTTTTGTTATCAAGGGGAAACATTATTTCAATTTTAAAGGCTTCTACTAAAAAGAAGAATGTGAAGTGTATTTCAAAAGATAATTTTTTTGAGCAGGAAATGTCTCGTTAAATGGGAGAAGTTCAGGAAAAAAACATGTATTATTTTTCTTAAAATACTATTTCACAAGAGTGATTAAGGCAATTGTTGCAATATACATAGCTCTTTCAATGTTCTGAGAACTGTTTTTTGTTAAAAATACTTAAGAAATGAAGGGTTGGAAGTGGGTTGAGGAGTGCATAGATGTTGACAAAGTGATTTCAAAAGGAATCAGCTAAGGCATCAAGCTTCTGTCTTGTGATTCAGACCACATCTGTGGGCATCATTTGAATATCTAAAGACAAAGATGGTGGAAGAAAAATATTTGTTCCTGCAGGGAATGAAATCAGCCTGAATAACTACATTTAGGGACCAAGTGCTTTTCAGCTGAAGTATGTCAGCTGTTTGTTGTCAGTGGGGAAAGTCTTACCAGGAATTTTTCCGTCTTCAAGATAAGAGGATACATAACTGAGGACATTTCTTCCCTCGAAGTTGTTTTTTCTATGGACCATCACTTCAGTTCCTGTCTCTGTTTGGGCAATAACGTTCATTGCTTTATATATAAAAAATAAATTCTAGGCTGTTCTCTTCTATTTCAAAATGTTGTGAGATGAAGACACGATTCAACTCAAGATTTTCAGTAGTTTTCTTTTTAACTAACACGAGCCTTATTTATCCAGAAATGCTCTTCATGCTAGTGTTACTTTCAAGATGTGTTGCTTATTCATCTCAGATTAATATGCTAAAAGTTCCTCAGGTATCTTCCTCCTTTATTCATTTTCAGCTCCATAACCTCCTACCAGGATGGGAAATATTCATTTTCTTCACTTTGAATGTAGCAAAAGGCAATAGATGGTGACAGAAGGAAAATAGTACATGCAGACTTCACTTTTGTCTTAGAAAGACTTGAATGCTCTTGTGATCCTCTTGAAAGTGTCAAAATATTGTCTACTATTATGTAAGATCCTCTGTGTGAAGGAGAGGTGTTTCAGTTGGCTTAGAAAGTTGGCTTTTTGTACTCATAGAAAGTATTTCTTTCCACTACCTACAAAATACGGTGCAAAAGCTTTTAATGTGTTGGCAGTAGCATACAGCAGAAAAGTCTGTTCAGAGTTGGGATCACAAACTGGATTTGCTTCTTCACTTTTTCACTTTGTTTTATGTTTATGTGATTCCATTGACATCAGAATATAATGTGTAACAGGATGGAGAATCAGGCCATCTTGAACTGCCTACTTCTCTGCCTTCCTCTTGCTGAAGCATTTCTTAAACAGGATGCATTGTACTCTAGTAGATTGTTTCCCTCAATGACTGTGGCTCTACAAAACAGTGCGAGGCAGAGCACCTTTTCCACATTTTTCATTCTTGAAGATTTTACTTGCATATTGCCCAATCAGTCAGTGAGAAAAAAGTCTGAACCCAACAGGCTGGATATGAAGAACAAATTTTAGTCAACCTCAACTCATTTAATAGTTCATTGAATTAGTCTGCTGCCTCTGTTGTATTTTGGAAGGAATCCGCAATTAGTAAGAGGAAATAGTTGGGTTGGAAAGTGAGCATGGTGTCATCTACATATCTCTATTCTGCAGTTCATCAGGATGGCCTTAACCATTGACCAGCACCCTGAGACACATGCCATCATTAATTTCAGTCGTCTAATTTGAGATGGTCAAGTCTGTAATTTCAGCAACTCAGTACGGGACAATCTGAGGTTTTGGAGAAAATCAAATCTCAGCTTCTTTCAACACTGAAGCCTTAATCTGTTTCAGAACAGCCATTTCACATTTTGAAACAATGAGTTTAATGTCCTTCTCCGTTACAATCATGAAAGTGGTCATTCTAATAGCCACCTGTCCGTTCTAGAGATCACCAGAACTTGCAGAGAAAGAATTCTCATGTCTTAGCATGTTGTCCTAGTAGACACCTGAATTAGCAGCCAACAAGCTAGCTTTTAAACAAAAAGTGCAAAACAGCACTTCTGCTGATTGCTGGGGCAGGTCTAACTAGCTCAAGCACAGCATCGTATGCAATGACTATGCTGCTTCTAGGACCTATATTTTTAAGGACACTTCACTGCACCATATAGATACCCCCGATTTTCAGAGCTTGATGTGTGTAGTACATCATTGTTTAGCGTACCCATGACCTATGTGATTTTGTGAATAAGCAAGTATTGAACAACATGTAAAATATCGTCCACCTGTCTTTTGGAGGCTTGCAGCATTATCCTTTAGCAAGATCAAAAACATACTATGTAAATCATGTAATATAACAGTAAGTACACAGCAATGGGTGAGCATTGAAATCCTGAAGAATGGAAAGCAACTAGATGGAATAGAGAAACATGCATAAAATGCTTAAAAAAGAGAAATGCGAGGATCAACACATGTTTTTCACTAGCTTTTATTCCCCATCCCATGCATCAGCCTGACAGTCTGGTTGTATTCACCCCTTTTTATCATTTTGCAACCTGTCATGTCCCATTTATAGTATATTGGCAGACTGATTCTCAAAGGAAAGAGGGTTTTGTTTACAGACAATTCTGATTATCAGAGAATGGTGTGCTTAGTAATCAGTTATCCTCCCCACATCTTTTTAATCCATCAACACTTAATGTGGGAAGAAAACGTATGCAATTGTGCATGTATGTAGGTAGGTTTGTATTGAACAAAACCCCAATTAAAGGGGGCCACCTGGAAAATTTCTCTTGTGTATGTCATCTTCCAATTTGTACTACATTTGGAAGAATTCTCAGGCAGAAAGTTGGTGATCAGATCTCATCAGCTTACCATAACTAACAACTGCATCTGCTACCAGCATGCCAGAAAGGAAGGGCTATCACCCATCTATTGTGGATAAACACAGTGTAGAAAATTCTGAGAAATATAAATTGTTTATAGTTATTCCATTTGAATCCAAATGTGTTCTCAGTAGCTGACAAACAGGTCTTATAAATCCAGGAAGGCTTTTTTAAAGACCTTTTCTGCTCTGTGTCCACACAGAAATCTTTCCTAAGATTTTTTTACTAAGCAATTGGCCTGTCGGAGCGCTCAAATGAAGTGAAATCTACCTCTGGCAATAGCTCCTTTGATGCAGTTATGTGGACTGTTCTGTTTCTGTCTTTCCTTAGCTGTGGTGCTCAGTCATCTTTTTGTACTCTTCTAGAGAGCTGTAATGGGTAGCTGAGTAAATAAACTTGTAATAGACATGCATCCTTCATTTTGTTTCCTAATTTCTCAAGTAGGAATTAATTAGAGCTAAATACCCTCGGCAAAACAGTTTCTCTGGTAGCCTTTATCCATAGGAGACAGAATTTTAAATGGAATAGTATATTCATGGCCACAGTATTTCAGCTTCCATTGTAGCTAGAAGTTGTAAACTCTTAATGTTTTCTTGATTTAGGATAGAGGTAATTCTATTAAAAAAAAAAAAAGCTAGACTAACCATTTATATTTATTTTGTCAGCCAAAGACTAAAAGTCTTTCTGGTTAGCCACTATTCTTAAGTAAATATTTTTATTCCTAGAGAAAATGAAAACTGTGGTTTTTAAATATGAAAGTACTCATTCAGTAGTTTCTACTGGATATTCCTTAATCTGTTAACCAAATCCTAATGTTCCAAAACCTTGCAATTTTCACCCTGCTAACAAAAGGGCCCTGTATGTATTAATACAATTTTCATGTATTATCAGCATATGAAGATTTTGATTAATTGGTACAAAATACTTGATCAAGAGAATGCCTTTCAACAACAACATTTTAAGGCCCTTAGCTTTTTAAATATGTTACTTTATTTAAGGAGCTTGCATGTGGATTGGGGAATTTAAAAATAACTTGAAGAAATTAAATTTGAGCTTAACATTAAAAGTATATGAGTGAGTAATTTTAGGTATGAGGTTAATCAAAATAAATTGTTCTCGTCTAGCTTATTTGCTGTCCACTAGAGGACAGCACTGCTTTTGTATCTGAATGCTGTAAAGTGAAAAATACGTGCAGCGTTTTCTTTGAAAAACAAACAGGAACCTTCTGAACCAGTTGTTTAAACAGAAAACATTTAACATTTTAAAAACTAACCAAACAGAAGAATATCTTTGATTTGAAAGATCTCTGAGCAAGTTTAACATTTTAATATATTTCTGTAAGGTAACCTCTTTTCTTGGAATTAAATAATTTTTCTGCAAATTAAAATTCATAGCCTCTTTTTAAAATGGACTGTAATTCTGTAATTCTCTAATACTTATATTAAACATCTGATTCTTTAAGTAAAATAAAAAGAACAGACTCAATAAGAAAACAAAATAGATCAAGTATTACAAATATAATTTTCTAGATGTGAGGACCAAATATTTTGAGTCAAGCTTTTAGCTTATTGACATTTGGGGGAGGAGATATAAATACCTACGTATAAAAATGCTGAAAATTTTGTACTAAAGGTAAATTTGGAGGATGATAAAAATTCATGCAGCATCTTTTTGAACATGTGGAGTAGTGCTATGTATTAGACTATAAGTTCAGAAGACTCACTAGTATTCCTGCATTTTTGTTAGAGGTACAGTGCAACTGCTCACTTGCAACTGAGGAAAAACTCAAAATCTCTTTTGTCAATAGAACTAAAAATGGTAAAAATATAGTACAGATTTGATTACAATTTATTTTACAATTTTATTATTTCATTAAACCCCAAAATAGTTTATGGCAACAAATTGGGTATTTTGAACAATTTTTTATTGTAAGATAGTGTTAAAATAGTATGAAATGTACTGGAAAAAGAAAATATCAAATTTTTGTAATATGATTCTTGAGGTAAATATTAACTAAATTTTATTAGTAGTAGCCAACGTTAAACGAAGTTTCTTTGCTGAGAGATTAAAATCATCAGATTAAGAAAAAGATCCTTCTTTTTGTGAGTGTATTTCTGCTTATGTTTGAGTATTAAGATTACTCTATCCCCAGGTCAGAACCAATACATAGTAATGCTATTCTGAATACTTCTTTTTCATGTGCTAAGGCTTACTCAGAGAACGAATAAAAGTAATTAGTAATTTAGCCAATTTTTAGTTGAAATGTTAATTATAAAGTTAAGCCTGTACATAGATAGAATTTATCAGAGTAAGATGAAGATTCAGAGGACTGAAACTATAAACATTTCTGTTGCCCAGTTGGTACACTAGAAGATACTTCATAGTTTTTCATTCTTATATTTACAAACTGAAGACTAATTCACAGCAGTATTTCTTTCCCCTTTGAATATATTCATTGCATAACTTGATTACACATTTGTCAACTTTGCACTAATTATTTTTCTACAGCTAGGGCAGGGCATTGCATCTTCTGATCGTCTTTCTTACTAATAGGATTCTGTCTGCTTCAGCAGGCAGTAATTGAAGGCTTCATGTACAAGATTTAAAGAAAGGGTGGAGAAAAAAAAAGTTTTTGCCTTCATGGGCCATTTTCACTGTTTCTGGTAAGCAATAGAACAGAAAAAGAAGAAAATTCAGCTTGAATAGAAAAAGCAAAGAGGAAGGAGAGCACCCGACAGGAGAGAACGTATGTTTTAGTGCTGTTGAATTATGCGTAACAAAGCCTGCTCTGCTGTAAACACATGTCCCGATAGTGAGGATTCAGGTGTAAATTTACTTTCTCAAATGCTGAATCTTAAAGAGCAGATTTTGAGTGAGTTACTCTGTTGCTCTCTCTTCACTGGCATGGAATTTTCATAACCTTTCCCCATAAAAATCCTTCTCCTGTTTATTGTGGCTATCTACAAATAAAGGGAAAATAGCTTCTAGTCATCGTTACAAAGCCAGTGTTTGGCAAATGCTGTCACATTGCAGTGTCTGATGCTCTGTGTTTTCCCTTGATATCAACTATAAATCAAATATTTTTGTGTGATAATCATTAACAAATCTTATTTTCATGGTAAGTGACCAAGAATATGTACTTGATTTTTAACTCTTGAAAGACTGAATGACTTTCTAAAATTATACAGTACTTTATTGATGTTGATTTAGAATTTGATTCTTAGTATGTTTTTCCTTACCTTGTCACAGGTACTACATTTATGTAAAAATAATCTATTAACTCCTTCTCTTTTTTTCCATGTCACATAGCCTTAGAATATTTAACATTCTTTTAAAGAAAAAAAAATTTGGAAAAATTCAGAATATGCAAATATATCTCATTGTTATGTTTCTAATCTGTCTTGATTTTTTAAATGGGAAAAGTATTAACGGCTGCAAATCTTCCTGAATATTTTTAATTGTGTTAGAACAGTTTTAGAATTAATATTATCACAGAAAGAAAACTATAAAATAACTGCAGTGTAGCAGAAACAACCATCCTGAAATTGTTAGTAAATATTTGGTTCTGTTTTCTGAATGGTATTGTCATTTACCTTCCTATTTTTTCATATTCGCTAATGCATCCTTTGTTGCAGCAAAACCATGCTAATAATATAATGTCTTATGTTAAGAGTTGTCCATACAAAAAATTATTTCTTTTGGACCTACAACCAACCAATTTAGAAGCTAGATTTTAATCTAATATAGTGCAGTTTCTAAGGCTTATTTCAGTCTATCAATTCTGATTGGTTTTTTTAATCTCTTTTAAATTTTTTTTTGTATTCAAATTCTAACCTTAAGGCAGTATCAAATTTCAGAAAAAGTAAAAAATAATTACTGACCTTGTGGGAAAAATAAGTTTCTCACAAAGAATAAATACCTACTATAGAGAGTGATTAATTTTTGCTGCTGAAAGGGGTTTTTTAATGGCTCTCTGGTCTAAGTATTCAGTGGAGCACAAAACACATTTTGGAAAATCCACATGGGCTTATGATAAGGGTAAGCATATAAATGCAATAACATGTACTTAGTCGGAGAACACCTATTACCTAAATCCTTCAATGACAGTATATTTAAAACATCTAATTAGCAAGTCAGTTTTACTGATAGTGTCTTCTAAGCAGAAGTCAACTGCTTCACCCTTATATAGCTGTATTCAATTTCAAAGATTGTATAAGCATATTTATATTACAGCTCTCATTAGAAACAAAATTATATTCCCTGCTTTAAGGAACAGATTTCAATTTCTGAAGTTCAAAATCAGTGGTAAACACGTTGTGTGGTTGCACCCTAATTTAATGGTGAACTAAGTCATCCTGTTCTGTTCCAATCCTTTTTTCACTAAGCGATTCCAGATAGGTCACCATTGATATAAACCGATTAGCTACTGCTAGTTATGCATACTAACACTTTGTGTAAAATTACCCAAGTATCAGACCCTTTGCGTCTTGCTAACCACATACAAACCCAAATTTTATTGATTTTATGTGTTTTCTTCAGAGGTATAGAAAAGTGTTATTGATCCCCTATGTGATTTTGCAAATCCACATGTAAAATATCAGAGCAAAACTCATCACTGGTGCTTTGGGCGGCCTTGGCTTTCACAGAACTGACCTTGTATCACTTTCAGGTTTTAATAAAAGAGAGTAAAATCAAGCCTCGGGGCTACGAAACACAGCAGGAGTGCCAACTACCAACCTATTTATGTGCATACTCAGACATAATCTGCTTCTATGTTGTCCCAAGACACAACTGTTAAGTAAATAAAGTGACTAATAAGACTATTGTTTCTATAATTATCCCCCTGTCAAAATCAACAAGAGAAATAGCGATCTTCTACATCACAGAGCAAATAGATGAAATCATTGCTGTAACTAGCTAAGTAGCTAATTTTTGTAGTAGTAACGTTGTTTTAGAACCTCCTATTACAGGGAGAGGTCTTTGAAGGTATCTATAATCCGGACAAAAGAAATAGATTGACCTGTGATGGGTGACATTAGAGAAGTGTCCCATGTTTCCTTAATTAGTATAATGTGTTATGAGATTTTGATATGCTTAGTTTAAAAAGAAAAAAGACAGAAATTACTTCTCGTTTAAAGAGAACCTGCTTCCTGCTTAAGTGGCTAATATTTTAATTAAGTCTGGACTGAAGTTTTTTGAGTATCTCCTGATAAACTCCCTCCTTTATGTTGATGGTAATTAAACAGATCCCCAAGGGCTTGGGTAGGTGCTTTGCGAGGCCCATGCTAATTGTCAGACATGAGACACTGACCAGTTGGTTTGCTCTTGAATAGCCGACAGCGTGCTGTCAGCCCAGCAGTTTGATTTTTCTGTATTGTGAGCTGTTGTCAGGGCTAACTGGGTCCTATTGTGGCTGAAGATGTTGCGCAAATTGAGGCAGATGGCTCTGATTCAGACACGTGTCATTCAGAAAGAGGAGAGGAGATTGGCCCTGCAAAGTGGGGTCAGACTGGGTCACAGACCTGCTCTACACTTGTTAGTGTTTTCAAAAGCCCATGTGCAGCAACTTTGTTGTTGTCAAGTCACCATGGGAGGGGGGAAAAAGGGAAAGGGGGGCAAAAAAGCATGGTGTGCTCCTTGTGGAAGATGGAAGACGAGGCTGTTGCCATCCTCTTCTGTTGCCATCCTCTTCTTTCCCGTCTCTTGGGCCTGCCTGTGCATGCAGAATGAATTAACAGGATTGACAGAAGTTCATTGTGCCTAAAATGGCTTTTCAGTCAATTGTGGTGCTTAAAAGGCTAGTTTTGCTTTTAATTCCATGTAATTAGTGGGTTCTTCATGTCTTGGAATTTAGTAATGGTGCATTAGTCCTAACTTTTGCTTATCTGGTTGGCTGGAGGGAGGGGTTTGCTTGCTTTCTAGGGTTTTTAGTAATTATAAAATATTTATAAATACTGGCCACATTTCTATTATTATATATTCTGGAGATAAATTCACAGACGGAATGATTTGATGTCTTGCTGTTACCATCATTTCAAATTATCATGTTGGATCTTTATAATTTTGAGTATTTTTAGTTGGAATTAATGCCCAAGATGACAGGAGGATACACTTTTCTGAAAGTAAAACAATTTGACTTTTTGGAACGTTTGGAATGTTCTACTACATTTAGCATAGTTGCATTTTCTTTGGGGCACCAAATAATGATAGTTATCCATGGAAAACTCCACACAGCTGAATTCAAGTTGCCAGTGTGCACTACAATAGTTCTTGAGTATTGTAGATGAACTGAAGAATCAGAATTTACATAAAAATTGATTTAAATAGATTTTATTGTTTGCACTATTAAATACACAATTTTGCATAATACTTTTTTGTCCTTAAATGCAAAAATATTTACGCAATGCTGAACTAATTCTTTCTGAAGAATTTATGGAGGTTTTTATGGTTTATCCCCCAAAATGCATTAATGAAATTGGAGGCATTTTATTATATTTGAGCTCATTTAACTTTTGCAGAAAGAGATATTAGTAGTCTTTGACCTTAAGATCCTCAGTGATTTTTCTTTTTTCTTTTTTATTTTTCCTTCCTCCTCCAGATTTGCAGCTAAAACTGTGCACAGTGGGTCACTGATGCTAGTCACAGTGGAGCTGAAGGAGAGCTCTACAGCACAGCTCATCATAAACACTGAGAAAACCGTGATTGGTTCTGTTCTGCTGCGGGAGCTGAAGCCTGTCCTGTCCCAGGGGTAACCTGCTTACATCTGGACTTCAGAATCTGGCACACAACAAAAGTGCCTGGCATCCACTACTGCTGCCTTTCATTTATAATAATAGCCCTTCCATCTGGCAGTGGGGGAAGAATACACTCTTGACATTCTTGTCTTCTGCTTTAGAATGCTAGTGTGTATCTATCATGTATGCAAGTCCTTTCCTTTTTTTTCCTGCTTGCTAACCAAAGAACATATATTTTACTGTCAGTTATCTGCGCTTTTAAATGTATTTCCCATTTGTTCTACCCTAGTCTTTCCCTCTCTGCTCCCTTCCCCCACTACCTTTCTCCCCCATCAGTTTTCCCCACTGTAGTGGACAAATACTAGATAATAAAGTTCAAGGGAAATCACAGTGCTTGAAAAGTGAGTTAAAATGGCATGTAGGTTCCAGCAACATATACAATAACTACAGAGAGGTTTTGTTGCCTAAGTGTAAAAATGCAATAGGTACAGCAAAATGGTGTTTGCTTTCTGGAAGTGCTTGTAAACCTGAACTTGTCTATTAAGAATATTGTTCCCACCTACTGCCATTTTCTCAAATATTCTGTTAAGATGCCAATAAAGTAGTGCTATGAGCAGAGGCTTCCTCTTTCTTGTTTTCATAGACAACTGAAAATGATGATCGCCACTATTGTATATAACTGGTTAATTAAAGTAAATACTAACAAGGTTGGACACTACATATGCATCAGCACACTGTTCTTGTGAGAGTAGCCAGCATTTGTGCTCTTATTGTAATTTTCTGCTATGCGGTTACATTTTTGTTAATAAACAAAGCCAGTAACTGCCTATTTTCAAATTGGCCCATTCATAAAATAATGATTGAATTATTAGAAATCAGTATTATATTAAACACTGATTATTAGACTACTGTGGCAAATACTGTCATCTAGCTTAATAAATTCTTCAGATCTTTGCTTCAAATTTCTATTGTAAACTGAGATTAAAATGTGTCCCACCTATGCATAAACCAGGGCTCAAGGCAAAGAGAAATTCATAACCATATCTACAGAACTAGGGCTAAGACTGCCAACAGCTGTGCAACCTTTGTTGCACCCAGTTTTCTGCCTGTAGTCTGCGTGTCACTCATTTTGACCTTCCCATCACATTCTGGTTACATGATAGGACTGAAGATGCCGAGCTTTGTCATTTCATATCAGTTCTCCTCACTTCCAATGTGGCTTTTCCTAGTAGTTCATGCCTCTGCTGCAGGTATTTTCGTGATGCGGAGAAGGTAACTCGGATAACTCTACCCTTGCTCTGTCACCAGGACCCTTGTGGTCCTTTGATGCTAAGTGGTGCTGTTTTGGTTTAGCTTTCTGGATGATAGGAAATACTGCTTCATCAGAAATGTTGCATTACTGCACACTGGAAAAGTCTTCTAAAATTTTGTACTAAAATTTGGTAGAACTAAAAGGTAGGTCCAATGTGTAGCAGTGTTTATTGGCAAATTTTAAAGAGGGGTTAATTTTTTTACTTATTTAAGTTGCACTTCTGTAAGAAATGTAGTTCTAGGTTTTGCTAGCACACAAAATATGCTGGTACTTCTCAGACAAAGAAACAAGGATCTTATGGCCTCAACAGAAATGTACATGTTTTTAATCAACATTTACAGTATTTTATGAAGTCCTAATGCTGCAATAAGTTTTTTCTTGAATTACAGTTTTCAAGTGTGATGTAAAAGTTATTCAAACAGATGGAAAATTATTCACTTCAGAACAGAGAAAATGCAGGTTGGTCTAGATGGTATTTGATATTAAGGCTCAGTGAGAAGGTGGTGAGTTCCTGAGAAACGACTGAACTGCAAAACCTTCAGCCATGTTTGTACAAGAAAAAACAAACAAGAATTGTTTCTTGTGCCACAGTATAAATCAAAGGAAAGTATATTAATGCTATGTAAGTCACATATGTTGCTGAGTAATTTCTGCCCCCCTAGAGTACTTTATACATTTTAATAGTGAAGCCCAGAAACTTGTGTATAGTAAGGATATTTGGGAGTTTCTGGTATTAATTAACATTTTGCAACACTGTGTGACTTGGTCCAGTGGTTCAATAACTCTTGGTACAGGCATCTGGACTGACAGATTTTGAAAATTTATTTTTATTTGAAAATTTATGCTGCCTTCCCCAAATAGTAATAGAAAACTATTATTTAAAATTTTTAAAATTATTATTTTTAATTATTATGTAGTAATTTGGGGAGAAGATTTCTTTAAAGACAGATATTTAAATCATTAAATGCCTCTGCATGTAATAAAGCTCATCTCTTCAGGAACCTAAACCTGAGCACATGTAAGTATCTTACATTAATAGTGGAAGTTGCACTTGATCATAATTGATCTAGTTAGCAATAGTTAACAATAGTTTCTTGGTTTTGCTATGTATCATTTTTATTCACTTTCTTTGATACTTTTCATTATTTATAGAGGCATCTTAAAGGTTATTAGGATATGAAGTAGAATGACTAGTCTAAATTGCAATCTAGAATTCACTTCAGAGTGACTTGCTTGTACTAGGTAGCAGCAGCTGCTACCTCTATGGGCTTTTCAGTCAGGAGCCACACACTGAGAACCACCTGGCTTCAGCAAGAATCTAGACCTGGGCACCCTTGGAACATTCCTGCATGTACAACTTGGCATGCCAGGAGCAAAGCTGAAGCATAGTATTGCAGTACTGGTGAGGTGAGTTTTGCTAAAACGGTTAGGGAATTGTGTCGCGGTGTAGTTTAGGAACCAGGAGGTAAGGGTTAATTACTTAAATTGTGAAGGATTCAACCACAATGGAACCTCCAGAAATACGGGAAAACCAGTAACAACTACGAACTGAAATATGTTATTGTAAATAGGAAATTTGGGTATAATTTTATTAACTGTTTAATTCACTTATGCCCAAGGAAGTGAAACTCAAAGAGACTCCAAGAGTATTGTGATCTAGTTCAGGCTATAAAACTGATGCCAGTAATTATGGGTTGAAGAATTGCATATCAAGGGCAAACATATGAGAAAGTTTCAGCATAGTGAGAGATTGACAGTTTACCTCTACTTTGCTTGCTGGTTGTTTCCACACACCCATATATTCCCCCTTGTGAAGAGGAAGGGTTTGGGTTTTTTTTCCTTTTTTTATTTTAAATAATAATTTTCAGATGTAGTTATTCCAAAATAACTCAAACCATTTGTAAAGAATAGGGTACAGGGCAGAATATAAACATAGGCTTGATGCATGACAGTCAAAATAACAATTTTTTTCCTCTTATTTTCCTTTCACATTTTATGATCTTTCATAAATGGATAGTATCTTTTTTCCTGCATACCGTGCTTTAATTCCAGTAATTAATTTCTAAAGAAAAATACCAGAAATAGAAATGGGTCTAGAGCTAGGAACAAATAATGGAAGATATAAATAGAATACCGTGTGAAAGGATAGTGGAAATAATTAAAGTGTTTTTAGAGCATGGACATGATACGGTATATGAAATAATGAATGGCATAGAAAAGACAAATTGGGCTTTCCTGATGATATTTTCTAACTCAGGAACAAGATGGCAATGATATTTTCTAACTCAGGAACAAGATGGCATTCTGTAACATTTCTAAAGCAATATATGTAAATAGGAGGAAGAAATTAACTTTTTTTTCCCCTGTCTTTAAACACAACATGTACTTAAGCTCTGGTCATCCACTGTCACAAGATAATACAGTGCTTACTAAAAGTGGAACAAGACTGGAAACGCACATTAGCAAAGGAATATAGAGATATGTATTGGATAGGATACAAAAACACATAAGGGCGCTAGATCTTCTTGATCTGAGGCTTTGGCTGATAACTGATATTTGGTGATAGGATGAAATCCTTCTGCACACTTTGTTTTGCAATAGTCCATTACGGTTCTTTGTTAAAAATATTCAATTACTGAACTGTCTAGTTTTGCATACAATATCTTATATGCTTGAATTAATTTTAACTTCGCACTTAAATGCCCTAACAAGGATTCTGGTATGCAATGTATGGGTAAGTTGAATCCTCCCAAGACCTCATCTGACTTTCAGTGTGTGCCTGAAACAAGCATGTGAGGATTGGACTCTGTTCCCTTTATTATCTGCTTGTCTTCCTCCCTTTCCCTATAATTTTGTTTCTTTTGTCATAAAGTATGTGTATTTGATAACACTTATGTGTTATATTAAATGTTTTGTGGTGCAGACACCAGGCTTTGCTGTGTTTGCATAGTGTGGTTTCATTGCTGATAGGAGACTTTGTGCACAACCCTGATGCAAGCAATGCTTCTGTCCAGGTTATTTTCCTCTTATTTGATATACTAGGACTTTATGTAGCACAGTCCAGTGAACCTGTTTCGAAGAGAAAGAGATGGTGAACACCACTGCATTTCCAGTCCCACAGCTACCTGATTTTGCTTCAGAAGGTACAAGGTGAACTACTCTTCAGGGGTTAGTAACCCTGACTGTACTGCCCCAAATCTTGATCTACTTAAATCCCTGTGTACGTTCTGGTGCATATACACATACTTTACAAATAGCGTTACTCTAAACTCCTTTTTACCATTGTGCACATACAGGAGAGAGAGCAAAAATTATGTCTGCTGGCTTCCACCACTGCTTTTTCAGTCCTCTCCAGGTCCCAGCCTGTTCTCACCCTGTTCCTGGCAACATGCCTCCTCCTTTGGCCTCCTTTCCCAGGCATGGCTTTTGGGGGAAAGGGGACAGCAGCTCTGCCCTTAGCGCAATCTAACAGCGTGTATGTTGTGAGTCAGCATTCGCACCTCCATGTCCTCCTCTGGCTCGGACCTGGTTCTTCGCCTTGATGGGAAAGATTTGGACTAAGCCTTGCAAAAACAGCTGACCTTCAAGAAAGAGCAAGAGCTGTTGGTGCGCTCAGGTCCTTCTCACTCTCCCACCCTGTAAAATTGCTGGGGGGTAGTGGAAAGGTGGTGAAAGTGGAAAGTCGCTAGCCATGGCGAATGGCAGGTGGGTGAGGGAGATGGCCGGTAAAAGAGAGAGAGCGCCCTGCAGCTGCCAGGCTGCAGACCTCCAGACTTGTCTCGAACCATGGGACACCCACCAGCTCGGGCTTACGGCAGCACGCTGAGTTTGGCAGCTGGAGTAGAGCAGCCAAGGGAGGCGTAGGGAGGGCAGGAGCCTTGGGAGGGTCAGCGTTGGCTCTTCTTCTGCAACGCATCACATCTGACCAAAATAGTTGCCCCTCATCACCTCCACGCACCACCGGCGGCCACGGGCCATCCGCGTTCACAAGGGCAGCCTAGGCAGCCAGGGAGGCTGGTAGGTGGTGGTCGCCACAGGTGCCCTCGAGCTGAGGCCTGGTAGCTGTGGCTTCACGGGGACGGTGGAGCAGCCTCTGCCCACCCTGCAGCCACCCAGGCACACCTGGCCTGGCTGGGGTGCCAGAGAGGCCCCCAGGTGCTGGCAGCCTGCCTGGGGAAGGAGGAAGGCGGGTAGGCCGGAGGAGAGGCAGCAAGCCCCTGTTCCTGGGCTGCAGAGTGGGGAGTTGCGTGGGATACTGGCCTCCAGAAAGGGCTGCAGCTTTAATGGAGGTTTGTCATTAAATCAATCCCAAGCAGAGGGGAAGTGTGAGCTGAGCAGCCTAGTGCTGTCCCCAGGAGGCTTTACCTGGGTGTGAGGCCTCCCTTGTCGTGACGGCCTCCCTTGTCATGACAGCCTCCACTCTCGGCAACCCTGAGCAGACCTGTGTGAGTGCACACAAGGGCTGCAGCTTCGCGACGGGTGGCTGGCTCTGCCTGAGGCACTGCAGACCCCCTAATTTTCTCCTAAATGGTGCCTGGAGGCTTGTACCTAATGTACCTTGCTGCAGAGGACACTTTCCTCTCTTAGCAGATGCTGTTTCACATGCAGAATAGTTTGATCCCACAGTATTTATTATTTCCTATCATTTTCATTTTGGTTTGCCCTGATTTTGTATATTTGTGTGAGGTTGTTTAGGCATTTAGTTGCACTTTGCATATGCACCAGCAACGCACAGCGTACCAGCACTTGCTGAACCCCATTTGGAAAGTAGATGGTATTCCTTATGACTCTAAAACATCAGTTGTGAGGGAGGTAGAAGAGATGAAAGAATTACCAATTCAATTATTTTTTTAGACCGTTCTTTTCCAATTTTGGCAAAAAGCAAGTATCCGTCCCACTTGGTACTGTTGATTCCTCCCTCAGCTGCCTTTCCACAAATGTTTTCAGATCTGTGCTCTAAAGCGCACCAGCAAGATGATTTGGGTTTAAAGACCTTATAATCTTTTCTGTGAAGCTGCAGTGTGTTGGTGGGGTTTGGGGTTGGTTTTGGTGGTCAGATGATTTCACTGACAGGGGTTGGAGCTCAGCCCTCCAGGCATTTGGATTCAGCACAGCTAAGAGGGAGTACAGGCTGGTGAGGTAGAGAGGAGCCCCTTTCATTCCTCTTGCCTTTACCATCTTGACACCATGCCAGAGCAGCACCAAAGTGGCTGCTTCTATCAGAGGGAAAAAAAAGGGCACCTCTGACACCGGGTCCAAAAGAAACTGTTCTGCTCCAGCTGGATCTGCAAGCCTCTACCAATGCCTGGGTTTGGGCAAAGTTAGTTGGTGGCTCAGCTTCACATAACTGAAAGTCATACTGATTTCTGCGCTGTGGTGTAATTGCTTAAAAAAACATGTTATTTGATAATTAAGATTCTGGAGTGAATTGTGTTCTTTTGGGTTCTTGCACTGTTTCTCCATCAGAGACTTGGTTTCAGCGGTGTGCAGCTGCTGGAGTTGATTTACAGTGCTGCGGCTGTGGCTAGTCATAAATAAATCCTCTTATATAGTTGTTATGAACACCTGTTAGATCATCTGTCAGCAAAGCGCTGTTCACATTTATCATGGTGCGGTAGTTATTTTACCTCAATCCATTTCCAACTGACTCGGCCTCCATCACTGGATTACTATTACCACACCATAATCGCTCGTTTCCACTCCATGTTACAACTTGCAGATAAAAGATTTCACTACTTGGCCAAATTTCATAAATAAAGGAGCAGTTCAGTGCAGTAAAAGTTTATTTTTGTCATCATTTGTCACCCCATTATTCTATAAATCAAATGGAATAGTGCTATTGCTAGCTCAGGCGTTGCTGTCAGCCCTAGGCATGGAAATGGTCCGTTTCTTCTTTTTAGATGAGATGACATGTCTTTCAGACTTAACTGGCTTATGGCTTTGTTTCACCCATTTTATTTTATCACCCCTTCAGAAAAATCCTTGGGGACCAGAGAGACTAAAGGAGTAAAATGGAATCAGAAAACACAGTAAAACATGCTGCTTTAGCTGTGTTATGTACATTTCCCTCCCCCGCAATCATTCATTTACAAACTCCTCCACAAAAATAATGGATCTGGATATAAACAGCCCCTCAATGCATTCTCTGGCTTTGCACAGATTTTATCGTTCATGTCAAAACCTTGGGACTAAAAGGGCTCCGGAGAGGGTGCTTCAAAGTCCTGCTAATGCGTCTGCTCCTAAATGGACTTCCCACCTGCCCAGGGATGCGTTGTGGGGTTGTGTTTTTGTTTTGGTCTGTGCTGATGACTTGTATTTTGGGCTCTGAACTGTCTAATAATGTCGTGCTGCACCTTGCTACGTGGCTTCACAACCAAAACCCTCAGGAAATTCCCCTGTGCCTTCCCAGGCACAGCCTTCACAGAAATGTTGTTTGCTTTTTGGTTTTTTAATGATTTCTTAACTCTAGCTATAAAATCTGTTCCTAGTCTGTGCCTTGGTTTTTTGGCCCTGTGTCCATTTACAGACACTTGGGGTTTGCTTGATTTATTGAGGAGTTAGGAGATGGATCTCAGACTAAATTCTGAAGAACGCAATACTCCTAGGTTTAAAAAGAGCCAGATAGGATGATGATAAAGGGATGGGGTAATAGAAAAGGGTTTATAGTTGATATTATACTTCTGAGTTGGTTCTAATTCAAGTTACATTCTTCATAGTCATTATGTAGCTCATAAATTCAATAAAGTGTTTTACTATTACTATAAAAATGACAGGAGGGGGGTTTTATGTTGTAAGTTTCGTTAGTTGCTCTTCCTGTTTTATGTTGAAGTTCTCAGGCCGTTATGTCATTAAACTCCTTGGAGTCTGAAGGGCTCAGGCCTCTCTGTTCCTTATCACTGGTGCGGTGCCTGCTGTAGGGCAAATGTCTGCGTGGACAGTCTCTGTCACCATCACCTTCCTTGACGATGCCTTTTTTCAGTTCCATTTTGGCTTTGTGTTTTCATTCAGAAGCCCAGGTACCTGCCTTTGTGAGGAGGCAAGGGGAGTTTCAGGGTAGCTCTGGCCCCGCTTTCGATTCCGAGCTCTGGACATCAGTTCTCACCTGTGGCTGAGCTACTCACGCATGAAAACAGCTAAACCTTCTTACTGCAGTGGATCCTGGGTGTCTGTGGGAAGAGCCTGCTGCCAAAGAGGAATGCTGCGCTATGGAAATAAAGTGCCTTTGGAGAGTTCATCCTCCCCTTTGCCTTTCCATAAAAATTTGCTGTGACTTTTCTTCAGCTACCTTCATTGTAAAATTACAAGCTCATCTTGGTTTGAGAGTCTTGTTCAGTTTGGCCATGGGCTAATGCTTGCAAAACAGTCTCTTGTGCGTTTGCTGGGAAGGTCTCTAAAGGCAAATCCAGGAGGGTTTTTGCTTCTTCACTCAGGGGAGGGAGAATTTTTTTCAAAGGCACTGTACAATTTCTGTTATTTCTGCTTCATTAGAGGAAAGAAGCATTGAATATGTGACCCTGGAGCCTTTGCATTCTCCAGATGTTTGCTTTGCACACAAATAATCTGCATGAAAACAGCAACTGCTAATTCAGTGGCCAAAGTGCATCAGGACCCTAATCTAAAACCTCCCAATCCATCCAGCTGTCTGGCATTTGCTATTATAGGGCACCAACAGAGAAATGAGGCTGTGGCTTTATCACTGCACCCTGGGTGACAACTTGATTTTCTGCTTTCACCGCAGGCAGCAGCAGCCCAACATGATGGGGCTGTTAATTTGTGCATTTCATGGTGTCTGTCAGGGGGCCGGGAGAGGAGGGTTTCAGGAGAAGGGAATGGAGCATGTCCCAGCCTCGGAAGCACCTGTCTGCATTGACGGCACAGAGCACTTCTTATTAGTGTGCAGGTCTCTAAATGCAGCCCCAGGATGACAGCCTGGCATTCCCAGCACCCACACAGTGTGACAGGCGCAGGCAGCCGGTCCCATTGTTTGCCCTTGATGAGCATGTCATTAATGGAAATGGAAGAAAGTGAGGGCCACATCAGTATTCAAATAGCCTCCATCCTCTCTGCCATTCAACCGGCTGGCTCAGGCGGCTGCAGATTTCCTTCTGCAGCTCGACTTACACATTTTCACAGATTTATTCCCATTGCATACAAATCCCCTCCATGTAGCTCTGGCCCCATGCCCCCCACTCCCCTCACATGCACAGACATGTTCTTCATCATCATCTGATCTGCCAAAAACAAAATGGGGGTTCTCCCCTTCCTCCTTGTTTTGTGAATTGCTAAGGTATCATTAGCAAATACTTGCTATTTGCAACCCAGGAAATGGAAGGTGCTATTATTTAAACTGGAAACATCAAGCAAAGGCCTGATGTATTGTTTGTAATGTTCTTATTTACGCCCAAGCAACTATTGATGCTTGTCTAGGTGACCTGTTTCTTTATAACAGATTGCAATATATTTGTTTTGGAACATTTCACCTGGTAGGTATGGAGTAAGAGTTTTGCAGGCAGAAGGGGAAATAACTAAAAAATCTATATTCCTCCTTAATGACAATCTCACTGGAAACATCAGTAAAGTCACACTGTTCTCCCTCAAAACCCTCTTTCAAAAGTCTCTGCCTTGACAATAGCTGGACCATGGGTACCTGGAGACAAATACTCATCTTGCTGGGCTGCACCATCTTAGGCTGTCTGTACCACTCTGATCTCATATGTGCAGTGTGAGCTCTTTGGGGGCGGGTGGTGTGTTGGCCTTCTGTATTTTTATGGCATGGACCATGGCAGGAGGCGGGTTGATGATTAGTGCTCCTGAGCACTCCAGGAAAACAAATAACATGGTATCATATTTCAGCTGGTATGAAGAATGTGGCTTGATCACACTGGCATCCGGCCAGATCTTAAATGTATGTTTCTGTACTTTAGTTTTCTGTTAGTCTGTTTTCGTAATAATATAATTAGAGCTCACAGGGGAGGCTATTGACACTACCACCAGGATCAGTTTGCTCTTTGCAGCATTTCCAAATGCTTCTTGTTACACATCCAACTTGCAGGTCGGATGTGGTACCCCTTGCCTTTTGCCTGCTCCTGTCCTCTCCAACCAGTGATTTAGCCTCAAATCTGAAGCTCTCTCTACTAATAAAGGCTGGAGCCAACAATGAATGAACACTGCTGGGTGATTTCCAGACCTTGTTACATTTTGTAGCCCTCTTTAACCCCAAGTGGCATGGGAGAAAGCGAGCACAGAGATTTTTCATTGGTCAGTTCCGAAACAGATACCACAGGACTAAATAGCAGAAGCAGAGCTGTTGCAATATGTTTTGGTAAGCAAAACCACTGCC
The DNA here is from genome assembly GCF_964289735.1 of Phaethon aethereus. Taxonomy (NCBI): domain Eukaryota; kingdom Metazoa; phylum Chordata; class Aves; order Phaethontiformes; family Phaethontidae; genus Phaethon; species Phaethon aethereus. The sequence continues at coordinate 28,053,236 of NC_138577.1, forward strand.
AAACCACTGTCCTTCCTCACACTCCTTCCAACCACTGGTCTTGACCCAAAAATCCTTCTGAGATGTGATAGCACTGGGTCTTGGGCATATTTGCCCTAATAGGCGCTTTTCTTCCACCGGTGACTGTGGGAACTGCCCCAGCTCTCTTTCCTGCAGCTTGGGCTTCGGGCAGCAGCGCAGCGGGGATGTCCATTCGGTTTTGGCTGCAATCTCTGAGAGCACAATGGTGAAACGGTTGGGTTCACATTTAGGTGCCAAAGGTGCATCCCAGCGCTATGACCTGTGTGAGCATGGGTGCATCCTCTTGCCTCAGCCCCTTCTGCTTCCTCTGCTCATCTCTCTTTTGCTGAGCAATTTGGACTACAGAATATAAGGCAGGATGGTGCCTTTCTGTCGGTGTGTACCATACTTTGTGCTATAGCGCTCTGATTTCAGTAGGAGCCTCTAGGTGTTGCTGTAATATAAATAATAATTGTCTTCAGGGATTAGTTCAAAGAGGACAGTTGAAGTTGAGTGAGACCAAGAGAAGAAACCCATGAGTTCTCATGTTTAGAATTATTAATAATTTCTGTGTGGTTTAATAATTCAATGAATTGCAGGGACTGCGTTTTATCAGTCTGCCTTCAGCTCAAATTGAAAAAAAAAGAAGGCCTTTACATTGTTTAGTTGCTTGAAGACAATCAACCAGAGGCTGCTCTTCCTTCACCAAAAACACATCTAGAAATGGCTGTTAAGGATATGCTGATAACTTTGAAATTAAAGCCAATGGTGGTATTATGGCAAGTCAACATAACGTGACACCCAACAACAAAACAGGGGGCAAGTGGCTCTTCCAGAAAAAGTGGAAAATTTTCAAAACATTTTGAAAAAAATGAAACATTGTGTTCTAGAAACCAAAACATCACCATCTTTGATATCAGTGTAATAGTATTTTATGTGGCAACCATCCTGCAACAGCTTCTTGCACAATATTATCAGGGACAGCAGGGATGAATGAAGAAAAACAGTAAATCCTAATCCAGAGGGGTCAGCTGCTGCTTTGCTTTTAAAAGTAAGCCCCCATTCTTTTACAGGTAATTTAGAAGACGTGACAGATGTGCATCTAACATGGTATCAGGAGGAAGAACCGACAAACAGAGAATAGACATTTATGTAGAAGAAGTTTATGGGGTACATTTTCAGAAGTGATGAGTAATTTTAAATGCATCCCATGTCATTGGTGATTATAGACAGCACCTGATTTTCTCAGTTCAATTAATAGTCCTCTGAGAAGCAAATCCCTTGGACATCTTCAGCTGGACACCTTAAAAGCAGAGAAAAATGGAAAGTCTGCATCCTTCTGTACCCAAAATCTTGCAGATAGGGAAGTCATCTAACTGCAAGCTTGGTCAGGAATGCCGCTGTCTCAAGCAGATGTTATCTGCCCTAGGTAAAATCGTGGCAGCTCCATTTGTATCACCTTGACTTGCCATGGAGCCATGCATATTGTGCTTTACTGCTTATGCCTCATACAAATTCAGTGGAAATGAGAAGATGTAAATAATTTATTTTCTTTGGAGTTGAACAAGTCCAGGGTAGATTTTCTCTTTGGCTATGCAATTTAGAAATTTTGTGGATAACAGCCAAAGAACAGTTCTGGATTTGTCATCTAGGGAGCAGATCTGACTGCATGCACATGCATACAAATGCACATACAGCAGTGCACCATGAGCAAGAGGACAGTTTCACAGTCAGCATGCAGCGTTGTAGCTTACTAGGCCTGTATGCTCTGCTCTCCAGGGAAAATATTACTTTCCTTGTATATATGGTATCACAAAAGTCCAGCTTTGTGATACAGAGGCTATATCATTCCTACATGGAGAATAATGTAATAGACTTTAGTTAACATGCAAACAGTTGTTGCAATACCTAAAAGACCCGTGGGAAGATGAAGGAATAGCTTGATCCCCATGCCTGTGATGGATAGCAAGTAATGTAGCAAGGTTCAGTTTAGGCACAGGAAAGCTATCGCATACTAGGGACAGTGCAGCCACAGAGCAGGCTAGCTGGAGAGGTTGTGGAGGCTCCAGAACTAGAAATTATTACAAGTTAAGCAAATATCTGCCAGGAATGACGTATAGTACAGCTGATCCAACTTTAGGACAGAGATGAGATTATTTCCAGTCCTTTTTTTCCTGTAAATATCTAAGGAATATTCAAAATTTAGTTGACTTTTCATCCTACATACTGCTTGCTTTGATTTATGTACTTGGACAATGTCACTAGGAAACAAAAAACTTTTTTGCTCAGTTGCTTTCTGCTTTGCTCTTTCCCATGCTTCCATCTTCTGGCCAAGTTTCTGCCTTTCTTTTTCTCTGGTCTGTGAAGTGGTCAAACACACAATTCGATGTGGGATTGCATATATTTTGCATTAAGATTACCTACCTTCCTGTACTCAGATAGTTGCTACAAAGTGGTAGCCACCAGCCACTGATTTTTATACCACTAAGTACTGTTGGCTTCTGTCTTTTCAGAGGAACAAAGCAATTCTGTGGTGGATCTCCATAGCACAATATCTGCCTGTTTTGCTGTCCACAACTCTATGCTTCTCAGGAGGTGTAAAAGCTTTGTAACGAAGAATTAAGCAGTAGCATAACACAGTCTCTACTACTAATTTTCTGTAAGCACGTATATTTCACTGTTGCTACATTCCATCATAACTTTCTCAACAACATCTCTGTGCTATCTTCCTTTCTCAGGGCCCTATTGGTAAAGCAGTTCTTTATAGCTTGGCACTCATATTGATTGTGTCAGCTTTTCTGTGCATCTTTCCACTCAAAAAGTTGCAGTTTGTTTTCCAAGTACTTGGTATGTTTAAAGTAAACGATAAGTAAAAACCTGTTCTTTTTAAAGACTCAGGCAGACATTTGTCATTTATGTTGGGTTTTTTTCAAAGCCAACTGTGCAGAAAGTTTGGGACTGAATTTCCAGTGTTCCTTTAATGTTGTTGGGTTTTTATTGCATATTTTCCTCCAAGACTTCATGCTTGCCTTCAATTTTCATAATGTGTGGAGCACATTCATCCATCTTCTCTTACCATTTTTTCCTTCTGGAGTTTTAATAGCTGTAAGCAGAGTTTTCAAGGAAGTCTCAGTTCATTGCTCCGCTTCTGAAGGCAACTCCTCTGACTGAGTTGCAGAGCACAAGGGAAAGAGAAAAGCTGTTGCCAGCGCAATGCTTCCAGCAGCCTTCTCACTGGAAATGTGGTGCTTGCCAGTATCTGAACATAAAAACCATAGTGAGCCCTGGTGTGGCTGGTAGGGTGCTGCGGTATCTGCGTTCACTTCCTGAGGGTTTGGGGCAGTTGCATTATTGAAAACATGTCCTTTTTCATGTGCTTTGAAGTGAAAGTTGCTGTATGGTTCTTCCCATTTGATGCTTTGTTTCAGCTGCAGTTAGTTAGTGGGTTTATGTGGTGGGTTGATCTTGGCTGGACGCTAGGTGCCCACCAAGCCATTCTATCACTCCCCCTCCTCAGCTGGAGAGGGGAGAGAAAATATAACAAAGGCTCATGGGTCAAGATATCGCTCAGCAATTATCATGGGCAAAACAGACTCCACTTGGGGAAAATTAATTTAATTTATTACCAATCAGATCAGAGTAGGATAATGAGAAGTAAAACCAAATCTTAAAAACAGCTTCGCCCCACTCCTCCCTTATTCCCAGGCTCAACTTCACTCCTGTTTTTCTCCACCTCCTCCCCTCCAAGCAGCGCATAGGGACGGGGAATTGGGGGTGGTGGTCAGTACATCACACGTTGTCTTTGCCACTCCTTATTCCTCACTCTCTTCCCCTGCTTGGGCGTGGTGTCCATCCCAAGGGAGACAGTCCTCCAAAACTTCGCCAATGTGGGTCGTCCCATGGGCTGCAGTTCTGCACAAACTGCTCCAGCACAGGTCCTTTCCACGGGGTGCCGTCCTTCAGGAACAGACTGCTCCAGTGTGGGTCCCCCACTGGGCCCCAGGTCCTGCCAGGAGCCTGCTCCAGTGTGGGCTCTCCACAGGGTGACCAATTCCTTAAGGGCACATCCGCCTGCTCTGGTATTGGGTCCTCCCCGGGCTGCAGGTGGATATCTGCTCCACCATGGACCTCCATGGGCTGCAGGAGGACAGCCTGCTTCACCACGGTCTTTCAACACAGGCTGCAGGGTAATCTCTGCTCCAGCACCTGGAGCACCTCCTCCCCCTCCTTCTTCACTTGACCTTGGTGTCTTGCAGAGCTGTTTCTCTCACATATGGTCACTCTTCGGCTGCTGTTTTGCAGCAGCTTTTTTTCTGCCTTCTTAAATATGTTATCCCAGAGGTGCTACCACCGTCGCTGATGGGCTCAGCCTTGGCCAGCAGCAGGTCCATCTTGGAGCCGGCTGCAACTGTCACTATGGGACAGGGGGAAGCTTCTGGCATTTTCTCGCAGAAGCCACCCCTGTAGCCCCCATGCTACCAAAACCTTGCCACACAAACCCAATACAGTTAGGCTGACAAGCTCTTACTTTTTCTCATGCACCTGAACACCCACTGTAGATTCATACATTTTCTTGGCTTTCTCCCATGTGAAATAACTGTTATTTTGCCTGCATTCATGCTAGTGCAGGTATGGGAGAGCCAAAGAGGCCAAGGGGATATTGTGATGGCACAGTACCCAAAACACAGCAAAGAAAATAGGCAATTCTAGGACCGATGGCTCAAAAGTGTGAGAAAAATGATCAGTGGTCACTAAACAAATCTAAATCAGAAATTAAATGCTATCACTGCCTTTATTTTTTAAAGGAAAAACAGTATGTGTTATTTAGATCTCTGCAGTGTATTTACAGCCCTCTGTGTTTCTCATATGGCACAACCCTAACTATGGGGAAGGAAGGTTTCTCCATTTGTATTTACAGCCAAGATGTTAAGTGTACTTTGACATATTTGAATATACGTATATATTTTAGGTTTTGATAGTGCTTTTGTGGATTTTTAAATAAAAAATATGATGTTTTATGCATATGATACAGGGTCTATTTACATTATACCTCCCTTGTGTCACCTCATGTGCAGTAGGGTTTGTGTCCTGTACTGTGTATAAAATATGCAGATGGGAGACTTGTGGTGGGGTTCTTTCCTCACATGTGTAGAAGATCAGTTCCACAAGAAGGTGGAGATCCTTTTTTATGGACACACATTTCTCATGGCAGATGCATTCAGAGAGCTGCTTTAGGGGTAGGAAAACTTTGACTCACCCACCACTTTGTCTATACAATTTTTGGAGATGCATTGCTCTTCACTTCTTATAAAAAACAAACAAAGAAAACCACAGAGATTTTAATTTTGTCTTGTCATGGGGAGGTCTATTTTTCTGGAAGCCCACCAGGGGAGATTGCTCTTGTTCTGCTGGACGTGATTTAGTATGACTTTCTGTCTCATATCATTGATAGCTTTGAACGTTTTGTGAATGTGAGACACATTTTTTTCTGATGGTTTTTTTGTTATTTAAATACTAAAGGCATTTGAAAACATCTCCCTTTATTTAAGAAAAGTCCACATTTTATTGCAAAATAAACATACGGTTTTCTTCAGATCATATATATATAATATCGCATTCCTCATTGTATTGTTTTTGTCTCACTGTCTGTTTTCAGTAGTCTAGTATTCTGACTGTATACCCTGATATTTATTTTTAATGAGATGCACTTCTGTTCTTTCACTGCTTACTAACACTTTAATTTGAGAAGCAGTTTTCACTAGCCCTGCAAATATCCAATGTTCTTTGCAAAGTCAAGTCCATTTCCTGCAATAACCTTGCTTTGACCTGTTATCAGTTATATCACAAATTATTCAGTCTCTAATTGGTTCATCTTTTAACCACAAATTCACATGACTTAGCTTTATTACATAGCTCCGTGACAAGCTTGTGCGGATCAAAGTAGTCTCACATTTTTAAGGAACTTTCTCTAACAGCTCACAACTCCCTTTGTTCTACTGCTTGAATATTTTCTTATCATTATTAATATTAGTTTTTCAGACATACTGCTGTCATTCCTAAAGCTCTCAGTTGTGTTTTAGGCCTCATGATGTGGAACATTCTTCAAAATCGGACAAGTTTTTAGCACGGAGCTCATGATGTATAGCAGCATGGAGGATTTTCCCCCCTCCAGTTATTGCACTCAGATTTCTCAGAAAATCTGAAGATGCTGTATCTTCTTACTCATTTTAGCCAGATCCTAACCAAACAGAAGGATGAAGTTCGCTTGGTACCTACCAAAAATGTAGTTTAATCCTCTAATAAGTAATTAGCCTGCAGTGTGCACATGGATAGTAAAAAGCTAGTTGCTGTGTTTCTGTCCCCTTTTACTTTTAAGATGAGACAAGGTCTCAGCATCTGTTTTTAATAAGAAATGAATATCTAAACCAGACAAAAGGCCTACAGAGCAGGACTTTCAAGATGGTTCATAATACAGGCCAGTACTCAAACATAACCATTTGCAGTAAATGCACATTGGAGCTGAACAGCCAGAAAGGACTTGCCTCTCTCCCACAGTCTCCACAGAGAATTTTTTTATTAGAATAAGCAAAAAGAGGATTTGTTATCTTTTTCCATGCAGAACATTATATTATCTGCCCTGCTAATGATTTGCATGTTGGCAAGATTCTTACCCTTTATTCAGATGCATGGCCAGGTCTCTAGCGGCTGCTCAGGATGCATCACAAAAAGGGAGAAAGAGTCTTTTCCTTGATGCAGCCACCACCTAAAACAATGCTTGCAGGAGAAAAGCTATTCAGTCAGCCCAAGCATCCATTCATATTGCTTAGGGCTTGTTGTGCTGCAGTCTCTCATCTCTCCATTAATTAATGGTGAAAATACATATAACTAGGAAAACAGCAAATGTAAGCAGGGAATTAATTTATTTTTCATAAATAGGGAATGCCGCATCAGTAGAAAAGCAAAGACTTGAAGTGTCTCTTCATGTTCCAATTTTTGTTCTGAAGCTGCCTGTTTGGTTGCTTTCTCATCTCTTCCATTTAAACCAAACAACAATCAATTTATTATGACATTAAAAAAAATATTGTGGTTAAGGGAGAAAGTACTTTTGAAAGAGATTCAAGTTCAGCAGCTGGAAATGAGGGGAAAAAAATTGGGACTACACCAGTCTAATTGATTTTGTTATAGAACAAAATTAGCTGAAGCCAAAGAGCAGTAAAATGCACTCACCTTTATTGTAAGCATTTGAAGCTGTGCTAAATGGAAGGGAAAAAAAATCTGCTCTTTGCTCATGGCTCAGGTCATTTATTAGAAAATAAAAATAATTAGTTGTAGAAACAACAATTGAATTGTGCAAAGTGTTTTGCCTGGATTCCAGGAATGGCGGCTTTAATGAGGCCTTACACTTCACAAATGCTAAAGCGGTTCTTAAATGGGGTTTAATAGGGTATTTTCACTTTCTTTCAGCTCTTTGTTCTCAAACACGTAGGTACCCCAGAGTGCACACATTTAATTTAAGCAAGTTTTACGCAAATTCATCTCCTGTACCTGATGAATATGCTACTAAGCATACAACAACTACCTATCAGATCCTCACACAAGAAATCAGTGGCCTTTAAATCAAATCAGAGGCCTATTTGATTCTTATGCTCAGCATTACAAAAAAGGATTTTAATTAACCAAGAGACACTGTTCCCATTGCCCATTAAATGCAACTGGAATCCTAATTTCTCAACCACGCCTAAGAGTAATTAACTTCCGGAAAACAATTTCTAACGAGCCACTGCTGACTAGAGTTAGGAATATGACCTGCCATCATACAGTAACTATCTGATAGGCTTTATACTTTGGGTTGTGAAGATAATGGTTTGATTTCAAATGTGCATCTCTTGAAAAGGGGGGAACAAATACAACTGTGCCCATGTGTTTTCTCTTTTGGAGATGCACTGAATCACTAGGAACTGTTTGGAGTTCAAGTTTTGCTCTGCTTTGCTTTACTTGAGGGACAATATGGCAAACTTGAGGCACCAATGGACCATCACCTGAACAGGTACCAAAAAAGTTAAATCTGCCATTAGAAGAAGTGCTGTTGTAACCCTGCTAGTACCAGACTACCAGGTCCTAATGCTTCAGGACTTCTCGATCTTGTATAGGTAAGCAAAAATGCACAAAGTATACCTCTATTATTTGATCTCTCTGTTACATTTTTACCCACTTAGCATAATGAAAATAATTTTTTTTTAATACCTGAAAACAGAGTGGGGAGGAGGGATGTTGGTGTTAGTGTTGGGTTTTCTTTAATTTGTTTCTGTTTTGCTTTACAATTTATTGGTTGTTTTTGGTCTTTCTAGAAAAAGAGATGAGTATAAAATTACAGGAAAATAATTTAGTGGGCTAATATCTTGTCAACCTCTGGATCAGTTTGCCCTGAGCTGAAATCCATGGGGATATTCACACCATTTTTAAAGATTCTTTCAAGAAATGCATATGGATGTGCACGTGTGTTTGAAGTAGCTCAGGGGTTTTTGTGATAAATTTTTAGATGCTTTATTTTTCCAGCAGCATTATTGTCTTTTGCTGTTTGGGGAACAGAAGGAATTCTTCCTTTCAGCTGTCTTCTACAAGCCTGCTTTAATTACTGATATCTTTCTTAACCTCTTCCTAGCTTTGCTAGAATGTTTCTGCTTGTCAGCACATCAGAACGCAAAGCCAGCAGAACAGAGGGTACATGATTTACAGGTTAAAAATTTCTCAATGTTAAAACTGCAGGCAAGGGCTGAAATATTCTGTGGGTTGAATGGAGAGCTCCAAAGAGTCTGGGACACTCCCAGCCTTCTAGCAGGGAATTGCTAGCCTTCTGTGCTGCTGACGACCCCACAGCTGATAAAGAGGCTTGGTGGCCCCTTCTAAACCATTTGAAATACTGTTTCAGTTTTCACTGGAGCAATTGTCTCTATAAGAAACAATCACCACACTGCATAACGATTTAGAGAAGGGACTGAACGGGCATAGGAATGGGGAGACTGAACAGAATGTGGCCTCCTTCAGTTCAGAGCTGAAGTCCATTAGGGGCACTTTTGTGATTGCAGTCTAATGTGCTTGTGAATACAAATAGGAATTTGATCATGAAGCATCTAGAAATATTGTATTGACGGAACTTTCAGACTGGTCATGGCAAGGCAGCTAACATTTGGGGAGTAAATTCTTGAACTGCCCCTTATAATGCTCACTAGAATATTTTTCGTTACTTCTATATGGTCTGCATCTCAAAAGGATGGATTTGACAATGCTAGAAAGCATTAAATCTACCTTAAATTAGGAATCAGTTTGCACTTGCCTGAGCACATCTGGTAATCTCATAACCCCTGAAGTCCTTGTGGGTATCTTGGCAGCACCTCACATAGCAGGGAGGTGCTATGAACATGCTCTGAACTTTATGGACCTTTAGTAATTCTCACAGTGAAATCAACACCAACAACTGCAGAAGACAAATCTTCATGGGGAAGATGACCGGCCTGGCTGAACAGGGAGATTTTGCTGGGACTCAGGGAAAAGAGGAGAGTTTATAACCTCTGAAAGAAGGGGCAGGTAACTCACAAAGAGTACAAGGATCTCGTTAGGTCAAGCAGGGACAAAATTAGAAAGGCAAAAGCCCAGCTAGAACTCAATCTGGCCACAGTTGTAAAGGATAATAAAAAATGCTTCTACAAATATATTAACAACAAAAAGAGAGGCAAGGAGAATCTCCATCCCCTACTGGATATGGCGGGGAACATTGTCTCCAAGGACGAGGACAAGGCTGAGGTACTTAATGCCTTCTTTGCCTCAGTCTTTAATAGCCACTCCAGGTATCTGCGGGGTATTCAGCCCCCTGAACTGGAAGATGGGGATGGAGAGCACAATAACCCACCCATAATCCAGGAGGAAGCAGTTAAGGACCTGTTAAGCCATCTGGACACCCACAAGTCTATGGGGCCTGATGGGATCCACCCGAGAGTACTGAGAGAGCTGGTGGAGGAGCTTGCCAAGTCACTCTCCATCATTTATCAGCAGTCCTGGTTAACAGGGGAGGTCCCAGGCAGCTGGAGGCTTGCCAATGTGACTCCCATCTACAAGAAAGGCCGGAAGGAGGAACCCGGGAACTACAGGCCTGTCAGCCTGACCTCGGTACCGGGGAAGATCATGGAGCGGTTCATCTTGAGACTGCTCACAGGGCATGTGCAGGACAACCAAGGGATCAGGCCAGCCAGCATGGGTTCATGAAAGGCAGGTCCTGCTTGACCAACCTGATTTCATTCTATGACCAGGTGTCCCGCCTAGTAGATGAGAGAAAGGCTGTGGATGTTGTCTACCTGGACTTTAGTAAAACCTTTGACACTGTCTCCCACAGCACTATCCTGGAGAAACTGGTGGCTCATGGCTTAGAGAGGTTTACTCTTCACTGGGTGAAGAACTGGCTGGATGAACGAGCCCAGAGAGTTGTGGTGAATGGCGTTAAATTCGGCTGGCAGCCGGTCACAAGCGGTGTTCCCCGGGGCTCAGTTCTGGGGCTGGTCTTGTTCAACATCTTTATCGATGATCTGGATGAGGGAATTGAGTGCTCCCTCAGTAAGTTTGCAGATGACACCAAGCTGGGTGGGAGTGTTGATCTGCTGGAGGGTAGGAGGCCTCTGCAGAGGGATCTGGACAGGCTGGATCGATGGGATGAGGACAACTGTATGAGGTTTAATAAGGCCAAGTGCTGGGTCCTGCACTTCGACCACAACAACCCCATGCAACGCTACAGGCTTGGGGAGGAGTGGCTGGAGAGCTGCCCGGTGGAAAGGGACCTGGCGGTGCTGGTTGACAGCCAGCTGAATATGAGCCAGCGGTGTGCCCAGGTGGCCAAGAAAGCCAACAGCATCCTGGCCTGTATCAGAACTAGTGTGGCCAGCAGGAGTAGGGAAGTGATTGTGCCCCTGTACTCAGCACTGGTGAGGCCACATCTTGAATACTGTGTTCAGTTTTGGGCCCCTCACTACCAGAAGGATGCTGAGGTGCTGGAGCATGTTGAGAGAAGGGCAACGAAGCTGGTGAGCGGTCTGGAGCACAAGTCTTATGGGGAGCGGCTGAGGGAATTGGGGTTGTTCAGTCTGGAGAAGAGGAGGCTGAGAGGAGACCTTATGGCTCTCTACAACTACCTGAAAGGGGGTTGTGGCGACGAGGGTGTTGGCCTCTTCTCCCAAGTAACTAGTGATAGGACAAGAGGAAATGGCCTCAAGTTGCGCCAGGGGAGGTTTAGATTGGATATTAGGAAAAATTTTTTCACTGAGAGGGTGGTCAAGCATTGGAACAGGCTGCCCAGGGAGGTGGTGGAGTCACCGTCACTGGAAGTGTTCAAAAAACATGTGGATGTGGCGCTTCAGGACATGTTTTAGGGGACATGGTGGCGCTGGATTAATGGTTGGACTTGATGATCTTGAAGGTCCTTTCCAACCTCAGTGATTCTGTGTTTCTGTGTGATTCCAACCTTGGGGTGTCCAGCAGGTAATCTATTGCAGATCAAACAGGAAAGAAAGATACAATAATAAGTAAATAAAAATCAGGTTTCTGTCCCTTTAGTCTCCTTATTATCTTTGACTTTGACTGATTGTACAAAAGTGGTGTACAAACATCTCAGCTGCAACTTGTTATGGAAAGCATTATGTAAGTGATGTATCTGAATAATAGATGAAACAAGCATGTAAACATCCAGACAGAGTGCTACATTCACTTAACTTTGTCTGTCAGGAAAACCTATATAAAAACTGTAAAGGTTGCTGTTTAGTCCCTAAAAGGGAACTGAACCAAAAGGGGAAGTACATTCTCTTATTTTAGAGCCAATCCGTGAAGCAGCTACAGTTGTACGTACTTCAATATACTGCCTAATGAAAAGTCTTTGGGGCCTTGGTACAGATTTGTAAGTGTGTCACTGATAGCAATGATTCCATAGAAAAATAAAAAATAAAAAATAAAAAATGTTTCACAACCGAATATCCAACCAAAAAGGAATGTACATGTATTGCCAGAGTAAATGAGCATTGTTAGAGTAATGTTGCTATTCTAAAGGAGAAGGGAGATTAAGAGCCTCATTTCTACTGAGGGGAAAAATCATTGTACATCTTATATTCTCTATCTGATCTAAATCCAGATCCACTGATAAAATGTCAGTCAGGACAACATATGTCTTGTCCACTTATTTACCTAGAATCAGAGAAGGGAGAGAACACATAATTGGTTCCCTTAACACAATCATACTATTAGATTGATTATTGAAGCCATGAATGAAATCTGAATGCTCCGTTACCCAAAGCTAAATAACTATTTCTTGTTCTGCAACCACCACTTATGATAAAAACAGGTTAGGAGCTCAGACTTGACTTTAAATGTATATCTAACCGTGTCAGAAGCATGCATAGTTTGAATGCAGGTGTATTTTTAACATCAGGTGGAGGCTGGAAAGCAGCACGGCAAATGATTGAGGAACCAACAAGATAAACAGCTGCCAAAACATGTTGCCCATTATGACATCAATATTCCAATGTAGTAATAAGATTTGGAATTAAAATTATGTTTGCTTTCATTGGAGACCTGGAATAAAAATGAGAAGACTGTAATACCATATTGTCTGTCTCTCTAGAGTAGCACACACAACATTGATAGGCAAAATAAAAGAAATGTTAGGTCCACCCAAATACTCTAAAACTATCGTGTTTTTCGTATATATCATATTTACAAAAGAGAGGAACAAGGCTAAAGAAGTTTCTTTACGTAGCAAATAAATTAATAACTTAGTAATTATCCTTTGGAGGAGAAAGACATAATTTTATACATAAGGAGCTAAAGCTTTTATTTGTTGTCTCACTAAAACTCTCAAATTTTGAGCATATAAAGCATGTTCCACTTTCTACCTGCTAATGTACCAAGCTTTGTGATGAGAACACTATATATGTTTTATGATATGGAGTTAGGGTCCAGATGAAAACTTTGAGATTTGCATTTTTTTCCTGCATTGACCTTTTGGCTTCACTCCTTAATTAAGCAAGGCATCGCAGGGAAAGAGATTATTATGAGGTGGCTGGGTCCCCAGGGCGTTATGAGGTACCAGACACAGTTAAGCTATCTCAAGACAACCATGTTCTCTAGAGTTACTTTATTGCTATTATAAAAAATCTTTATTATGGGGAAAAATATGTATTTTTATGCTAGAAGAAGATGAAGATGACAGTTTAGGATGTTGAACGGTAGTTTCAGCTGAGCTTTTCGCCCTCAGAGACTGTAAAACATTGAAGACTGGGCGGCCTTTGATTGGCTCCTTTGGATCCTAAAGGGGTATATTAATCTTTGTAAAATTCATAGTTGGAACATTGTACCATTAACTGGCACTTTCCAGTTATCAAGATACTTTATGAAACTGAAAAAGTCCTATTACACTTGCTAAAAAGGCAACTTCGGGGGTGTGGCTCTTGTGAAACCATTTCATCTCTGGAGTATTAGATACTTTCCACTGTGCCTCATGCTTGATAAAGCCCCAGGCTGTGGATCTTCATCTGATAACCTCTGTCCATTTCTTCTCTGTTAATTATACCCTATCTAAGGACCCAATCATATAGCATGCTGAGCTTCTTCCATTTTCTCTCTTTTTCAGTTGGAATTGAGAGAGTATTTAAGCCCTTGTGGGACCAGGTCTTAGCTCCTCATTTTTTAAATCACGCCACTGTTTTTCAAGCATGATGTCTTCTTTTTAACCTCTGCAATAAATATGTGATGCACACACAGGAGTTGGTATCTTCTTGGCATCTGAGGGGAGTGAATATACAATGTTCCTGTTGGTTTTAAGTTTTCTGCAGTATTCCTCACATTGAAGCTTTTGTGTATTTATCCTCTGCACTGCCTTTAAAGATCAGTGGGCATCAGAAAATATGCATGTATTTACAGTGCTTAAAAGGCAGTCCTGCTTTGAAGAGCTGTTCCAGGAACACAATGATTACTCTAAGGGACTTAGACTCATAAAGTGCTCCTTATAGTAAAACAGTGTAAATATCCCATGGACCAAAGAAAGATACGGAACAGACATATGTCTTTAAGACTAGATATGGCCTACTTGACAACACATTGATTTATGCCCACCACTGTTCTGAGGCTGGCTTAGAGATATTTGATTTACAGTGGATAGACTGCCTCCTGTTAAATAAAGTCCTGGGTCATTGTTCATAAACCTGAACTGCATATAGCAGTCTCGATGCATTGTTAAAATACCGCGGTGGAGTTCATAGTGCCTTATTAAGCTCTGTAGTTCAAAGATTAATAGTTAAAAGGATAAAAACCTTTCTGCAAACATCTAACAAGCTCGTAAGCCAACGACAATTAACCCTGCAAAGTACTCAAGAGCTGTCTGTCAAGAAGCTCAAACAAAAGTGACATGACATGGTCAAAAAGAGCACTGGTTGCCCCCATCCCCAGGCCCGGTGGGATAATGGATTAGCCCTCAGAGGCAGTGCTTGGCCATCCCCCAGAATAACAGCTCTGCTTGCCGAGGTCAGACATCATAACCAACAGACAGAAAGGATCCTGAAGAAGAACAAACCATGTATAAATGAAAACCAGGTAAAAACCTAGCGCTCTGATTTTTCAGACAATCCAGCTTGCTGGTGACACCTTGCAGGTGAGCCCAGGTGTTGGGAGCGGTGCCGGTGTTGCGGTAGGTGGCACTGTTCCCCTCCTCCAGCCACAACGCTGCCACCGCACAGCGGCAAGTGCCATCTTTGGGATGAGACATAAAACTGAGGCCTTGACCAGTTGCAGTTATTAAAGGTCCCATTGCACTTTCCACAAGATTAACTGTGTTAACCTCAGTGTCCTGGCTGATTGCATTCTGTCTTCCTAAATTCCCTCTGTAGTTTCAACTGGACAAGTTAATCTGCACTTCCTGTTTTAGGCGGCTGTGCAACTGTTGCTGTGCTTGGACACACAGCCGCTGCCCTTCTTCCGGGGTGGCCCTGCTCCAGTAACAGTTGGTACAGATGGACTGAACAGCGTATGGCCACACTGATGCTCCAAGGAGGGTGGAGGAGGATGGCACAGTTGTACCCTGCATTTCCAACCAAATGATGTGACATGGAGAGGGAATGCACTCTTCAAAACCAACCAACGATTGCAACACCAGCAAATGGTAGTAGCAGTTATTCGGTGGGGTATCCTGCTGAGCCACGTAACTCCATCTGTCCAAGGCACAACACTTTATGGACCATCCCCAGGAGCAGATGATTGTGGCTGCCCATCCCACTGAAGACCTTCTGTTTGGCCAAGCCCAGTCCTAGGTTTTTAGCTCTGGACCGGAGAGGCAGAGCAAGAGCATGCAATGATTTTGGCGTGGTTCTAGATAAAGCCCATTGGGATCTAATTCTGAATCCCCTTCTCATGGAAGCAGCTCTTTTGGAGGCAGATGGGAGTGAAGCTCCATGTGAACGACATGGTCCTCTTTCTTACAAGTAGAGATTTGCAGCAAGGTGACCCGCTGTGTGAATCAGCACAGCTCATGCGTGGCTTCCACTTCTCTCACAGTTTCGAGGTTTGGTAGCTAGACTCAAGGCTGGGGAAATTACATTCTTTCTACCTTTAATTCCTCCTGCTGTTTCAGTTGGATACTTCCTTTGTCACTTCATATCCCAAACTATTGTGTTTTATTGCTGGAAAATGTGTGTTTCATTTCAGCGATTGGGGATTACACACACATGCCATTGAGTGTAATGCAAGGACATTATGTGAATGTAAGGAATGATTATTTTTCTGCTTATCTAGAGAAAATAAAAGTGATTATTAACATCTCAATAACTAGATGGGGAGTAATATTAATATTTGAACTCCATGAGAAGCCTGAAATATAGTATGGAAATAACCTGGCTCGGTGATCGGGTATTTAAAATGAGCCAGGTGTCAAGACAGGAAACCTATAATTATCATGGAATACAAAAAGTTTCTGAAAAATAAAACACGTTCAGTTGTCTGGTTTCTACTATATGGCATTTCCACTGGAGATTGTAATTCCTTTTTCTATGTCCCATTCCGCTTGTACAGAGTGTCCCCTTGGGAAGCGGGGCCCAAGAGCCCTTTCTAGGACGGGACAGGATATTACAGCTTGGTTTGTGCACTAGCATCCTTAATATTTCCTTCCTTTCAGAAGCAAATAGAGCGTACCCTTATCTGAATGCTAATTTCCTAGTTAAAACCCTCCCTTGCTGACAAGGGACTGAAAGAGTTTTAAATCACAGATGTAGAGTATCAAATGCAATAATGCTCTTGCAATAGTGCATTGAAGCCTCAATTAATTAACCCTTGGGCTAAGTAGGCAGGTACATGGTGGTGGCCACAGGCGGTGGATGGATGAGATTTAAATGGGCATCTCATTTCCTCAGCACGGAACATGCCGTTTGGTTCAGAAAGGAGTCATTTTACACACTCGCCTCATTTACGCTCAGCTTTAATCCCTTTAATTCCACCTGAGATCCAAGCAAGAATGGGAAAAGAGAGTGAGGTGCAAAAGGCTACGGAGCTGGCTTTGTTTACATATCTTCCCCCAGGGACCCCCCCAGCAGAGCCAGGGATTCTGGCCTTTTCATCGGGCTGCAGGGATCCAAAGCAGTTGTCATATGGAAACGGTTAAACAGAGATTACGGGGAGCTCTTCACTGCAATCCGCCCCGTTTAGAGCCTGAAAAGTAAGGAGCAGGGAGAGGAGGCTGAGAAAAGGGGCTGCAGCTTGCCTGGGCGGCTGTCGGGATGCAGCAGGGACTCGGTGGCGGGGGGTCAATCTGCAGAGGCCGCGGCGGTGTGGGCTTCCCGTGACACTGCGATGACAGCTGCCGCTTTCCCTTCAATGTCCCATATGGGTGCATGTTCACGTATGATGTAAATCATGTTCCGCGGGTGATATAAATCTCTGACATCCCTTTGGCTGGCTTTTACCTATGTAATGTGAAAGCTTCCCTACCAAGAAGGGGGACATGATTCTGCCACATATCAGGGGTAATGGACAAATGCTGTAAAAATAAAAAGATCCCTCAATGATTTCTTTGAATCATTTAAAGGCTTTTCATCAGGCTGTGCTTTGCTTCTGTTTTGTGCTTGCTTTCTGTGGCCCTCCTAATACAGGGATCTGCTGGCAGGAGTCTGTGCCAAAATTTTAAGCAAATGTTGCAGAATATTTATGGATAATGAATTTTGAATTTATTATAGTTTTGCACAGGAAATCTGGTATCTCAGCACTGTGCTCCTTCAATCAAGGATATGCTGGCAAACGCGTGACCTACGCAACTAATTAACCCAGGTAGAATTTAAAATATTGGATATTTGCAACAAACTTCACCTGAACAAGGCTGGGAATTGTTCACAGAAACTACTCAGTGAACGGTTGAGAATAATGAACCTATCTTTTAAGAAATCAGAATCTCTTCCTTAGCAGCCACTGAGAATAAAAATGCAAAATGTGTCATATTGTTCATTGCAATGTTACATTATGTGCCCAGCCCTGCTTAAAACAGCTGTATACAAGGTAGTGCTGCTTATCCAAAGGTATATAAAGAAGGTTTGAGAGAGGGTCCTATTTTTAAGGAGATCCAAGCTGCACTGCGCTTGTATGAAACGTTCCACATCGGTGTGGTGTTTGTGCGGTGTTTGCTCCCACCGTGTGTAGCCACTGCTGCAAGGATAAAGCTGGGTTGTTCCTGATGGGACCGTATGGATGGTACGTGGGTGTTTCTCCAGACCTTTCCCTGTGCCGGCCCCATTTGCGCACATCCAGAGGCTCCCGCAGATAAACCCACCCCGCAGTGGGTACAAAATGGGAAGACCCCACACGCCCCGCTTTTCTCCTCTGCTTGTGCTGCTGGCAGCTGAGGCCAGACACAGTCATTGCACCTGTGGGCCACGGCTTTTTGTGCGCGGCGCAGAGAGGTGTCGCCCGGGTACGGTGCCACGGGATGATGTTCTGCCAGGGGGGCCTACCGGGGTCTCTGCCCCCCCCGTCCCACCTGCCACCCCACCGGGCCGTGGGACTCTCCATCTCATTTCCCTGCACGCGATTTACCATCTGTGAGCTCGTCTTTAACCTAATAAAAATCATCTCGCTTTTGACTAACAAGAAAAGGAAACAGTGCTCATTGTGGGGTTTGGGGAAAATGGCCTCGCTAATCTGCAGGATGAGAATGGAGTGATTTATAGGCGGATTTAACTGTGGGCCATGATTAGGGGGCTGGTAGTAAGTGCATTAGATGTCTAAGTGTGGCAATAGAGTAAATAGGCGTTTTATTTATCGCAGTGCCAGGGGCCTCTTAGCGGAAGAGCGCTTCTCCAAATTGAAATATAGCAGAGTTTACACTCCTGATTAGGGCTTCAAGCGCAGAGCCCAAGGCTATCAGCGAGCAGAAACAACGCTCGCTGACACCTAATTGTCACTGGATTAATGTGCAAACAGGGACAGCAAACAGCAACAACAAATAACCCGGTGTCAGAGCTGCTGGTGGCAGTGTCCACTAAGTGACTGGGGGCCAAATTGAAGTTTATATCTCAGAATCCACTGAGATCAATGCATCAGCCGGGTAGGCAGGGCTGGAACTATTTCACCGTTTTATGTGTTGTATGTATTTACATACAGTACAGGTGTGGAGGTAGCTATAAAAAAAGAGAAAAAAAAAAAGGATTCGGTTTCATGGCAGGTGTAAACTGTCTGTGTAGTGTGTGTTGTACTGCCGGGTACCAGCAGAGGCTCCCCCTCCAGAAATCCATGTCCCCTTTTGAATGCTCCCAGACTCCCAAAAATTAATTCCTTATGAAGATGCCCAGGGTGTGTATGTGACTGTGTCTGTAATAAAAGAGGTAAGGCTTGTAAGGAAAGGTAATATATTTTATTACACCGGCTGATACTTCATGAGGAAAGAAGGGCAAGCATCTGAGCTCCAAAACCCTTCCTTATGTAGTAAAATACACAACCCATGTGTGTGAATTCACATGCCTCGGAACAAGCAACTGTTTCATTCTTTGAATTATTAAAGGGGATATGTTTCCCCGTTATTATATGGGGTTCACAAATATGCCTGTTGTTAGCATATATGTCACGTGAAGCTACATACCTTATGTCTGTAAACTAAGTACGGGCAATATTGTTCAATTTATTCCCTGTATGCTTCAGAGCCATTCAAGTGATTTATGTGAATAAGGTCTTTTACTCTATGATCTTGCGACTTTCACTGGCATCTCCATATAAAATTTTATAACCGTGTTTGTGAATCAAGTCATTCCCACAACAACTGATTCAATCTGGGTCACCACCTGTCCAACTTTGGACTGGAGGAAGCAGTCTGGGCATCTGAGCTCTGGTTTTTCCACTTCTGAATCTTGTTTGGCTTGTTTGCTTGCAGGTATTTCTACTCAAGATGTCACAACTGCTGATAAATTCTTGGGAGGTGAGACAGACAGAAAAACCCTGTACTGTTCATTTACAGCAACCACCTTCTTTTAAGCCGAGAAATTAGCATTATTTCCTTGGAACAAACAAAAAAGATTAAAAATGAGCCTAAAAATAAATGCAAGAATAGGTTAGCAGCCAAGGAGTTCACATACTGAATCATTTTTTTCCATAATTAGCTATTGAAAGAGAAAAAGTCACAAATATGTGATTTATGTCTCTAAATGTGTTTCTAAAGTTCTTAAGTTTTATTGACCATGAAAGTTGGTCTTTCCCTGTGTTAAGAACTGAAGAAGCTATAGAGCTAGCTAGTAGCTCAATGGTGCAAAGTCTTATGATTTAATCTTGACATTTGCAATTTTTTGCTGTAAAATATTACTTTCTTTATTTCAGGACTTTAGTGTAAAACCTCGTAATTTCCTTTAAGCTCCATTTGATTGTCAATTGCACAACTCTCTCCAAAGCTTAAAGCTTATGGTTTTCATACACATATGATTTATTTCTTTTGTACCACAATATAATGTACTTTGGTGCAAATTCTCCTTATTTCTCTTGCATCCTGGTCTTTCCTGCCTTGTAGGTAGGATTTTTTTGTGTGTGACAGTACTTGGGTATGTCAGCTTTGAACTTTCTGTAGATTCATTTAGAAATGTTTCAAATATCCGGCTCCGGGATTGAACCAGCTGCATATCTGATCTACCCTGCTTAATGATTTCCAGGAAGTGGTGGTCTTGCTATTGGCATATTTGGAGAAGGAATGGGATCAATTTTCAATATTGAAACTAGTCCAATAGCTATTTACGCACAGTTTATTTCAGAGACTCAAAGCTGAGCAAGGGTAGGGAAAAAAGGTTTATACTGCAAAATTGCAAACATTTGTGGTTTTCTCTTAGTTCATTTAGAGTCAGAAAATCATAAAACTTGGTTTGCAACAGGGAAGTCCCAAGTTCATTTTACTAACAATATGCTTGATGAATTCAATGTATTTTTAATCCAAGTGTAAAACTCTAAGGACATCCAAGGTGCTGACTAGAGCATGAAAATCTAAATTAATGCTCTGCCAGAATGACAGTACTTAAACAACCAAAATATCACCCACAGGCATTAGGCTTTCTGAGAAGTTCATAATCTATATATTGTTATTGTAAAGATAGTGATTTCATGCAGAAAATAATTCACAAATCATAATTAACAGCACTCCCAATAGATGACCAACGGCTTTAAATATACATTTTACATTTTGCTGTTTCAAAAAGCTATACAACCCTGTAATATATAATTACTACAGATATATATCACAAAATGGCCATACTGTTCAATACATCAGTGAAGATTCATAAATCAAGAGATAGTTTTTCTTAACTGTATGTAATGTTGATATTTTACATTTTAATTACATAAAACCTGCCAGCTAATATGTCTCAGCCTTATAGATCCACATACGTCCGTTTGTACCCAATGCGCTATTTGAAACAGCTTAGAGCTAGAAGACGCTCGTTTATACAGACTGTTGTAAAATGGGGCCCGTTTCCTTACTTGGGCAAAATGCCCACTGGAGAGAACAGGAATTTTGCCCGAACAGGGACTGCACAATTACCAGCGAAGCACGCCCGTCGGAGCGTTTTGCACCGGGGAGCTCCCACTAGTGCCGCCCGAAAGAAAATGCCCACATTTCCCCCACCAACTTGAATAGGACATTAAGTGCGAGAATTTAGAGCCCTTTCCTGTGGAAGGAGGGAAAAAAAAATAAAGTCGGTTGATTCGCAGCTGTAACAAGCTAAATCCAGTAGTGAAGGACCTCACTGTGTCATCCTGTCTGCTGGTGAAGCCCGCTGCCAGGCTCCGCGCAGGCGCTGGGCTCCCGGCCAGCGCAGCCGACTGCAGGACTGGGGCCTGAATCTGTTCCTGACTAGCAGAGCCGACTGCAGAATTAAAGCTTTCAGCCACAATTTTCAAGTTGATAACACATGGACACAGCAATGCCACCCACGTGACAGCAATTGCAGCATCCAGGCGCTAGATTGTAGGCTCCTCTGGGCAAAGACTTTTCATTTTGTTTATTTATAAATCATCCAAGTGCATCTCTCATGTTGTGTGGATGATAACAATAAAGAGTTGCTCATGGCTCCCAATACAGATGCTGCAAGGAAAACACTGGGAAGTTTCGGGAGAAATGAGAAAAAAGTGAGAAGACAATAAATTGCGTTTAGTTCACTGAACTGTGGAGGAAGGAAAAACAATAAAACCCTGGCTTTAACAAATTCTTACTGAGACACTGATTGCTCTGCAACAGACATAGTTGTGCCACTCTGTCGTTCGCTCATTACTGGTCGTGAAATTGTGTCACGTGTCAAATACTAGAAACGAAACAAAATGAAAATAATTGTTTGCCTTTTAGAACAAATATACGAGGGGTGTTAACACGCCTACACAAACATTTTAAACAACACATTAAAATATGTGTTTGGACAAATATAAATTGAGGGTTGGTTTAAATTATGACAGCGTTCAGGAAAACCTCATTTTAACAAAAAGGGGGACTGGTGTGTGAAAAGCATGAGAAAAAAAACAGCCTTTTGAGTACTGTAGGGCTGCCAAATTACTCTGCCAAAACTCTCATTACGGAAAGGTGGGCCGAAGCAGGAACACAGGCTTGGCCCTGTTGTCTGTTTCTACACAACAAAGTAATGTGGCATAAATCAATATCTCAGCATGGAAGACCTAAATTGCAGAGTCTCATTTCAGTGAATCAGCTTTCTTATTAATCTTTAGACTTTCTTACCACTCTGTTTTTTGAGTGCCAGCCTATTAACTGTAAGTTGCAACAATTCTCTTTACTAACAAAAGCAATGCCACTGCAGTTGGAAGGGTTAATAATGTGAGTTAACGAAGCAGAATTTGCCAGTGAGGTTGAACATCCGTTAAAGAAATGTGAGAAATCTATCAATTCAATTACTGCATCCTGTAAAGTGCCCTGACGTTTTGGGCTGCTTCAGCACGATGGGATGAGCCAATCAACCAGCCAGTCCACAGCCACCAACATGGGGAGGTCCTGCTCCTGCTCCGTTTCCCCTTCCCCTCTCCCCCTGCTCCCAGCCAGGCACTTCTGCCACTCGCCCAGCACGCTAACCCTCCCCGGGCTCCTCTGAGAGCTGATTCAGCTTGCCAACCTGGCAGAAAAATAATGCAGCAAAAGAGGGGGTGATTTTGTGCTGGGTGAATGAGCTGAAAGAAAAGGAGGGAGGTTCTGATGAGCAAAGTAGATGGTACAAGGCAGGTGGTGGGACCATGTGGCCAAGAGCAGGAGAGAGAGGGGTAGGGAGAGAAGAAAGGACTAGCAGGGAGGGGAATCAAGATCTGCATCTTTGGGAATCAACAAACCATGAGATAGGCGCAGCTACTCCTACAACTGCAGCCCTGGGTTGTGATTTTGTTGTACGAAGTGTCTGGTGACAGCATCAACTTGAAGCATGCCTGCCCCACGACCACCAATGGCAAATGCAAAGTTACTACCAATACTATTAGCATTCACAATGAGTAGTTTGTGAATTGGAGGCAATAGGGCACAACAAGTCCAGTAAAGGCATTGGATTAAAGATAAGTGGCAGCTTGGTAGACTGTGCCTCGTCTAGCAGAATAATAATTTAATTGAAACTCATGTTGAAAAGTGAAAATAAGCCAAGGTGTAGAAACCATCCTGCTCTTTGGCATTGCTAACCGCAGTGGGACAATTTTGACTGAACAGAGCACCAGGACAGGGTCCTCTGAGAACCTCAGGTTCAGGTGAGTGGGTTAGTCCCTTGAAACAGCTGAGGCATACAGTGCTTTTGTCTTAAACTATCCCATGTCAGGTCTCAAACCATTCAGTTATGTGTTCTCTTCTGAATAGGAAAGCAGTAGCTACCTGGGAAGAGCATGTCCCACTACTGAGAGGCCAAAGAAATTCTGATGAGGGCAAAGTCTGCCTCTTCTCTAAATCTGTGTGAGATCTCTCCTGCCTGCTTATATCTGTGAGCATCACCAAATCCCTGAGTACCTTAGAAGCAAGACAGGGACTTCAAATAGTGACAAAAACATGCAGTGCTCTAAGTGCTAGCGTAATAGTCCCAATGATCTAAATTTGGATTTGCTTTTTAGCATTAGAAATGTTTATTTTAGTTCCAGGAAAACTGCAGTTATATGCAGAAGAAAAATTACTGTTCTAGTGTATTCTGATATTGGAAGAGGTTGCTTGTTTGTTTTTTAACTGTATATTTTCACTGCCTTAGGAAAAATCCATCTAGAACATAATAGGCTATTGGTATAATATCTGTAAAGCCCAAAATATAAGCTTCCCAGTGACAGCAGTGGTTAGGATGCTGATCCTCCACATAAAGTAATGATGTAAGGATGTAAATACAAACACACACAAAAATATATAGAAAAGACATGTGGGAAACACACCAGATTTTGTCTACGCATAGAGACAGCAAGGTAAAAATAAAAAAGGCAGTGGCTGGCAGTGATAATATGCTGTGGACCAACATGCCTTGTGCAACCCGTATTCTAAACTCTCCGAGGCCAGACAAGGGTCTTGTCTGGAGGTGCCAGCTGAGGGAAGAGTGCTCAAGTCAAGGTGGGACGTTGCACTCTGGGACTTGCAGTCTCTGGGACCCTTCACATTAATAAGAGAGAAACTGTGATCATCTAAGTTTTACACTGACTGGGTGTAGCTCTCCTAAAGGGAGCGAGGAAGTCCCAGTAAGACACCTCTGGAAAGTTCCTACCATAGGGAAGGTGGACATCTTGGAAAAATTAAATTAATCCTGTAATAGTATATAAATCTGTACAACACAGCTTTTTAAAATATTCCTAACTCTCAGAAGACTTAATCAATGTTATATAAATTACAGAATCATTTAGGAGTGTTGGTATGAAGAAAAAGCCCGAGCTTCTGTCCCTGTGGAACGTTAACAATATCAAGACAAGCTGCCTATCCAAAATATCAGTGAAATTACATATCTTCCGCAAAGGTTGATGAAATTATGATGGCTACATGTCAGTTTCTTCCTGTTTAAAGGGAAATCTATGGTCAAGTATGCCTTAAAGTTCTTCAGGTTCATTAACAAGGTCAAAATCAATGTTATTTTACTGTTTGGAATCATTTTTGGCGGAACAATGAAAAGAAACCATAGTAGAAGTAGTCTTAATATAATCATTTTCTTTTCATTGTTCTTTATGGGAAAATAATTTGGCCCGAAATTTAGTGGTCCCATCAGGGAGGTGATATCTTTAAAAAGGTGGTCTGAAGGACAGGTTTTACTGTACTTTAATAGGCTTATAGATTAATATAAATCTTAATATTCATAATCTGTACTATTCCTTTTCTCAATATCTCGTCCATCTATACATCTATTTGTAATGTGTGTTTCAAACACAAGTTAAACTTGATTTTATTGAAAGTACTGAAAGTGCTATAGGGATAATAATTTCTGAAAAAGTCAGGAGGTCAAATGTATATTTAGTTTTCTCTTGAAAATAATTTCATTTGAAAAAATCAAATACTGGTGCCTTGTACCTGAACGGCCTCTGAGTATTTTGAAATATCGGATTGCCTGAAATAAAATGTATCAATTAAACAATGGATATTATTACAATGAAATACACAATTATCAGCCCAATTTGTATTCTGCGCAAGGGTAAAAACCTGGAGCAATTCCATGCAATTCAGTGTCAAAATCACCAGTCTGTTTTTACTAGACCTATTCTGGGTTTGCAAAATTAATTGAATCATTTTAATTTTCAGGCCAGAAATGCAGCATTGTAGGCTTCCCATTACAGAAAATCATGTCACTAGTGTGTAAGCCCACTTTCCGTAGCATGCTCTTTTGGATGACAAGATGCTAAAAGGCATACCAGAAAGAATTCTAAGCACTTGAAATATTTATCCCCAAGGACACCTACAATATTTATTCTAGGTGCAGTGCCTTTAAATGGGAGCGGTTGTTGTCATTTGTTGTTGTTGTCATTAGTTTTTATGTAAGCTGTACATAGGAAAATTTACAAGTGTCTGCTAATGCCTCTTTGTATTAACAGAGAACAGCAATAAGCAAATGCTGCTCGTGTGAAGTGATGAGCATTACTTTATAATACCCAGCCATTATCTACTAACTGAAAAATTAGTTGAACTTTGGTAAATTGCATGCACAGGCCAGTACTTATCTACTTTCTGCTGATTAGAGCATGAAATATTTGCATGATTTGAATTGCTTTTACAGAAATCAGGACGGAGCATGTCGAATATCCCCAGTACATGAAAAAGCAATGCCTGCTACATGGAAGATACTGGACCAAATCCTGCTTGTGTTCTGCGCACACCGTGGTAACAGCGAGGGTTATGATGCAGGTACAGCCCAGTTCAGAATGTGGACACAAAATCTGCTCCTATTTTCTCCTGCCACCTCTTAGCTGTGCAACAGCAAGCAAATGTGTTACTTACTGGCTATTATAGAGCTGTTTGTCTGTTTTGACTTCCTTTTAACACAAGCTGAGCGGGAAACCACTGTGCACTTTCTAACATGCATACCAAAACGTGTTTTGTGCCTGATCGGCAAGGTAGCCCAGATTTTGCCTGCCAACTATTAGATGGCTGATCTTGGACCGGATTATCATGGAAAAAAAAAAAAAAAAAAAAAAAATGCTGGCGAGATGTGTCTGAATGCCGAGAAGCACTAGCAGAACTTTGCAGTCGAGCTGACCATCTGGAATAATGGACAGTATTGGCTGTCTTCCATTAGAGGGAATCATTCAAAGTCATAACGGGCAGTGGTCACTAGGGAAAGTGATGGAGAGAAAGCTAGTCATTCTTTTATATTTGTATGGAGTATTACTGAAGATTTATTAAAACACTTGTCTTATTCCTACAATTGACAGTTGTGGTTATTAATATCTTTAGCTATCTTTGATAAAGATACTGCTTGCCGTATTTCAAAACAGTTTACAATATTATATCAAGTACAACCTCTTCATTCTGGTATTTCAAAGTCGGAAAAAAAAGGATGGTAATATTACCAGGCTTTATGTGGTACACAGACAGAACAGGAGGTTTTTCTAAATTTTAATAATATAAAGAAAATCTGCTTCATCCTTTAGTTGTATGACCCTATATGTGTAATAGCATCATTTTATGTATAATTACTTGTCTTTCTTGATTAGAAGAGTTTATTAACGTGTCCACACTTCGTGTGAGGGCTAAAAAGAATTCAGTTATTTGTTTTTCTGTGATAGCAGCTTGCAGAGTGAATTACGATACAATGTAGCTGGCAAAATCCCCAGATAAAATATGATCAGCAAATCTTTCTCTAATCTTAATCATGGATGTTAAAATATCACTGTTTCATTTTGATATTTCAGGAGAAGAATAAGCAGCACATGTTTATGACAGAATTGCTTTAATAATTTATTTGATGGTGTTTTCTTATGAGTGCATTTTCTTTGTTTTCAGTGATAAAAAAAAATGAACCAGTGATAAATGAGAAGGGGGCATTGAAAAACTTGTAGGCTTATGACCCACTTTTTAGCATTTGTTAAACATGTGCCTGAATCTTGAAGTGCATCTTGTCTCCTAAAATGCATCCAAGGGGACAAAGGTTTAAAATCATATTTTAAATGATGATTTTAAAAAGCCAAAGTTTTTAACTCACAAGTACAGGTGACAAGTATTACTGAAATGTTACTTGACAAGCATAAAAGCACAATAGTAAGGATGAATAAAACACTTTATAATAGCTTTTATCCTTTTCCATGAATAACGAACATCACCACACAGACATCCAAACCACACAAGTGCCAGGCCAAGTTCTGTCATTGTTTATGTCTCACAGTCCCAGAGGAGTTAATGAAGTTGCAAGGCCCTAAAGAATTTGGTTCTTTATGTCTCTAACCTCAACTGATAAATTTTAATATTTACCCATGTATACTGAGTAGGAATCTGTAGTCAGTTATTTGGGCCATGCTTAAAATATCATTTGGATCATGCTTTAAAAAAAGCTGAATTTTTCCAGGATTACTGATTTTAAAATGTTGCTAAGCGGGAGAAAAATACTGTATCTATCTTTCCAAAACCAAACTCATTGTTTACTAATAATAGGACCTGAGGCAAGCTCCAGCTCCTTGGTACAGGATGGTAGGCTTCCCAAGTCCAGCTGATTATTTCTCTGTGTGTGCTTGTTGTTCCACTCATCCAAGCTGTTGCATAATCAGACATGTTCAGCGGGAAAGGGGAGAGCTTACGGAGCTTCGCGGAAATCATCTGCCATTTGCCGACACTTTCTGGAGCCGTGTGCGTGCCGCAATGGGAACCTGGAGTTTTCGCTAAGTTTCGCAGCAGTGTGTTCCCAGCCGTTGAAGCCTTCCTCATCTCTCTGAGTTCTGGATGTACCGTTAGCCGCTTCGATGATACTCATTTTAAAAGGTTAACAAACGAGAAGCTAAACCAACCATACAAATAACAGCCAAAAGAACAGTTTCCAAAATGTGTTGCTGTAGTGCCATTTCCAATTTAATATTCAGACAGAGTAAAGCTAAAGGCCACCAAACCAGGTGGATGAAATAGTTCTGCATTTTATGACTCATTCTTAAATGAAATCTCTTAAATATTGCTAATGAAGCCAGTTATCATATACAGACCTGTAATGCGCCCTTTCTAAGCTGGTTCAGTTACATTTCCCTGTCTAGCAATTTACCTCAGGCCCCTATTAAATGAATTATCACGGCTCCTAAATCATCTCTGCGGGGGTTTCCGCTAATCCCATCAAGACACTTACACTCCCTTTCTTCCCTCCTGGTGACATAATGAATTATTATTTCATGGGGAGCTGTTAAAGAGGCCCCTTTGGAAGAGTGTAATGTGCGGCGCGGGGAAGGGGAGGGAGGAAGCTGTGGTAGGTACGGCCGCCCCGGGCTGCCCGGCCGCCGGCGGAGAGACAAAGGCCACCGGCGCCCCCGGGCTCCCGTGCCTCCTCTGGGGCTGGCCCCCATGGTCCCCCTGGCCCCGGGGACAAGAGGCGGGCTCGCTCCCCCCCTCCCCACTGTCCCCTGCCCTCTGCTTACCCTCACGGTTGTGAAAAGCAGAGGGAGAGGGAATATAAATGTTTTCCTTAACCGGAGGAAGCACCCCGCTCACAAACCACTTGCGGAATCCATTAGGCTAATTTATTAAACACAATTTGCCTTGTGTGGCTGAACTGAGTAATGATAGAAAACATAAATAAGGAGAATGCAGCAGCACTGAGCTGTGGGCTCTGTGGCCCCATGCCCTGTTACCATGCCCCTGACTTGCAGGGACCATGCCCATGTTACCCTTCCCTTCAGCTTTCCTGGCACCACCAGAGAGGTGTGTAGGGTCCATTTTTGGGAGGGGGGCACAAGATTGATTCGAGTTCATTCCTCTCTTCTTGATACACCCAGCTCTAGGGGTGATAATTAGTAACAATAAAAGGAGAAGGAGAGCATTAAGCAGTAGTAAGAGTATTTTGCCAAGAAAAGGGCTGCACGTAGAAATAAGCATTTCCCTAATGTAGGATAAGTTTCAGGCCTCTTTATTCTCTAATCAGAGTTCTGCAGTTGTTCTTCTACCAACACTTTGTTTCTTCCCTGTGAAGAGCCATAATGCAGGTTGATGGTGCAAGGTTGGTCACAGAGCTGAAAAAGCACCCAGGGCCAGACTTTCATGCCATGGAAATTCTCACTGTTTCCATGACATCAGCAGAGCACGGCAGGTATGGATGACCTCAGAGTTAGACCTCAGGTTGATGGGAGGAGGACAACATTCACAGGGCTGCAAATCAGGTTTACAGCAGATCCAGAAGAGCTACAGGGAGAAGAGCCCTGAAACACGTCCTGGTATGAAGGTCAGACTTATTTTACCTTCACTGTTCATTAACTTTGTGTGTGAGATGCAGCAGCAGAGTGATCACCTGTAGCGTGTTTGCCTGAACAGCATGAGCAGAGCACTCCCAGATGAGATGTCTCAGCTCCCATTTGCTTCTGTAGTCTGGTGGAGCGTATTAGATCATAGTCTTATGAAAAGAACTTTGCAGGACTTGGCATTTTGCAAAAGCTTGTTAGGGATTTTTTTTTTTTAGCAGATTAGGGATGTTTTCAGTTTATACACCAAACTACATTAGTTAATGTAAAATACATGAGAAAAACTCTGTGAAAGATCTGTCTGGTGTAGTTTACTCTCCAACAGTGGCCAGATGCACCTGCTTATGGGAAGTTTAAAGGCAATATTGTCATCCCTCTTATTTTTGGTAATCAGCCATTTAGTGTTGGAACCAGGTATTTCATAGAATCATAGAATCTTTTGGTTGGAAGGGACCTTTAAAGGTCATCTAGTCCAAGCCCCCTGCAATGAGCAGGGACATCTTCCACTAGATCAGGTTGCTCAGAGCCCCATCCAACCTGACCTTGAAGGCTTCCAGGGATGGGGCATCTGCCACCTCTCTGGGCAACTTGTGCCAGTGTTTCACCACCCTTAGTGTGAAAAATTTCTTCCTTAGATCTAGTCTAAAACTACTCTCTTTTGGTTTAAAACCATTACCCCTTGTCCTGTCACAACAGGTCCTGCTAAAAAGTCTCTCCACATCTTTCTTATAAGCCCCCTTTAATTACTGCAATGATACCATAAGGTCTCCCTGGAGCCTTCTCTTCTCCAGGCTAAACAACCCCAACTCTCTCAGCCTGTCCTCACAGGAGAGGTGTTCCATCCCCTGATCATTGTTGTGGCCTCCTCCGGACTCTCTCCAACAGGTCACTGCCTTTCCTTTGTTGAGGGATCCAGAGCTGGACGCAGGACTCCAGGTCAGGTCTCATCAGAGGGGAGTAGAGGGACAGAATCACCTCCCTTGACCTGCTGGCCACGCTGCTTTGCATGCAGCCCTGGGTATGGTTGGCCTTCTGGGCTGGACTGCACACTGTCAGTTCCTGTCCAGTTTTTCATCCACCACTACCCTGAAGTCCTTCTTGGCAGGGCTGCTCTCATACCCTTCATCCCCCAGCCTGTACCAATACCGGGGGTTGCCCTGATCCAAGTGCAGGACTCTGCACTTGGCCTTACTAAACCTCCTGAGGTTCACCTGGGCCCATTCCTCGAGCTTGTCCAGGTCCCTCTGGATGGCACTCAGGTGTGTCAACCACATCACTCAGCTTGGCGTCATCTGCAAGCTTGCTGAGGGTGCACTCAATCCCACTGTCTATGTCACTGATGAAGATGTTAAACAGTACTGGTCCCAGTACGGACCCCTGAGGGACACCACTCAACACCAATTTATTTACCTTTGGTAGCCCTACCTGTTATGAATGTGTCTAATCCCCTTTTAGACATAGATATTCTTGGGGATTCCTCAACTGCTTCTTTGCAGGTCATGTTCATGCTCTGTAATTTGTTTCAAACCTACTGTCCAATCTTTTACTTGCCTGACTCTGGTTGTGATTCTGTATTTATCAGTTCATCAGCTCCTGATTTTACCTGTCTCCACCATCTCCTGCCTCAGTTGTCTCTTTTCCGAGCTGAAATGTCTTTGTCTGGAAGCTGCTCCATGCATATGACCACCACTTTTGCCCTCATCAGTACCTGAGGTTCTTCAAAACATGCACTTGAAGTGAAATTGTAGAAATTAAAACAGCCAGTACAAAGACAGGAGTGAGTCATGGTCCTTTGATAAGCAACATGTACTAAGCATAAATAGATGAGTCTAATACAATGAAGTAGATGTGTGGGGACTGTACATTGACATTTTTGCCACATAGAAGTTTTGGGTTTGATTAATAAAATCTCCAAGAAGAAGGAGGAGCTATAGGTGTTACTCAAATTCTGTACACTAATCTGTACTCCTCATTTTCTCCACTCCCAACTTACTACAGAGCTGCCTAACCCTGAAAGAAAACATACTCCTCCCTCACAAAGCTTAGAAATGAAGGTTGGTTTTGTGCAGCATGTAGAGGAAATAATTAGGGGTCTTACTAGTTCCAGGGGGTAAGAACATTGTTTTGTCTGTAATCTTTAGTAGAATAAGTATAAATACTCCTTTGAAATTGTTACACTCTGTCAGGTAAAAGCAGAGGTGCATGAAACACTATGTTTTTAATTTATTATCCATTTCTGTTTGCAAGGATTTCCATTTCCTTAGAAGGTTTGAACCTCTGTTTTGGACATGGTTTGAATCTCTGTTCTAGAGAGTAGTAACAATGTCAAAATAAAATTCAACTGTAACCCAGCAGATTTTGCCAAATTTTAGACTAGCAAAATCACCTTCCAGCCTTGGAAAGTTTAGCTTGATTTTGATCAAAACTTACTGATATGAGTTTTCTATTCAAAAACATTTTTTTGGCTCAAGTTTAATACTTACAACATCCATAAATTTGGTCTGAGTTTTGGACTTGTGACAAAATCTCAAAGTAGTCAGATTTAATCCTATTTCGACTGAAATCCTGAAAGATTTCCATCCATCAGGCCAAATGCGTTCTGTCTGCAAAGAGACAACTAAACTGCTGCAGAGATAGTTGTAGTCTGTGCCTGTTGTCAGCAGAATTTTGGTGGAACAAAGGCCCTACTTTAAAAAATATGGGACTAGCAACTTGACCATACTTGTACATATGCAACTAGAGCATTAAATAATAAATTAAATTATAAACCATTCCAGTTTTGGGTCTGTTTAGTATTTTTAAATGAATAAATCAATTAACCGTCAATGTCTGATTTTCCTAATTGACTTTTCTGAGAGGACTACATTTTAGGCACTTGCATTTTGGAATGGATGATATGGATACTTCTGAAATGTCTCATCTTAATGCTGTCATGTCTGTATCAGCGGGAACGGTTTAAAATAAAATTTAAAGAAGCACTTGTGCCACTAGGCAATGTGAAAGACCAATTAGTTACTAAACATTTAGAAGCTTGTAAATGTGACTAGAAGCATATCCAGAAAGTGATGAGCTTCCTTTGATAATTTAAACAGCTCATTATTACTATAATTTTCAAACCAATAGAGAAAAAATATGCATCTTACTTTTCATTATCTGTAGTCATTTCTTTGTCTTCAGTCTGGAATAATAGGTATGCCTTTATTATCGTCATTGTTATTCTTATTAAATTCAGTTATTCCAGATAGAGAAATTGCCCAGTTAACAATGAAGAACATGGCTTTGCTTAGGGCTAGAACAAAAATTTTATTTTTATCACCTCAGTTTAGCTGGGATCCAGATTCTTTTTGTTATTTTGGAAGCAATGATTATTGCTGCAATCTCTAGATAGGTAGCACTCCAGAAAGGAAAAAAACTTTGATAATAGTTTGTCTTTCTGACGCATATTTTCACTTCTAATTAAGTCTGGCACTATGATATAATGTAACATGTGACTAGTCAGAAATGTTTTGCTTGTTTTCTCTATCAATTGTCCAAAACCTCTGTACCATGCTGACCCTACAGCATAAAGTATGTAACCACAATTCTACAGGATAAATAGTGCCTGGGTAAGTTTGCATATGAAACTCTGCCCTTTGTTCTTGCATGTGAAATGTACAGCGTTTGATGCAGATGAGAAAATTCATAGTTCAAAGTTCTGCCATATACATGAAAGGAGAAGCAGGCCTGGTAGCAGCAAAATCTAGGACGTTTCAATGTCCCAATGATTTATTACTATAGCAAGTGGAAACATAGCAGACCACAATATCATTTATCATTTAATTACAGATCTCACTGAAACACGTAGTGTCTGACCACACAAACAGTGTGGGACCCTCCCTGTGTATACCCCCAAAGGAATGTTGTATGGTACTACTGCTTGGGATAATCTAATTGACAGTTTTGCTGAGAACCTGTTCAATCAACTTTAAGCTTATCATTAGACTTCCAGCATGATCAAAATTTCTGTGCTTCCTTTTCAAATTGATAAGTCACTTTCCTTTTGCTATTGTAACTCTACAGGTAGAGTTAGAGGTCAGAGCTCATCAAAATTTCTATTTTCCTTCATAGGACATCTTGGATAATGAAACAGGAGATACATTTGGGACTTGTTTGGGCTTTCTTTTTTAGTAAGTTATTTCCTTTCAATGTACACTAAAAACATGTACAGATATTCATCAGTCCCACTGGACTTACAAGACACTGCGGCGGCGGGGGACAACAGCCCATAAGCTATGTACAATACTTATTTTTTATTGTCATAGAATCTCTAATTATCTGTGGATCTCAAAATGTCATGAAAAATATTGATTGATTAAGACACACAAGGCCCCTGGGAGATAAGTAAGTAGGATACCCTTTGTTCAGAGATGGAAATGGAAGTGTGGTGACTTACTCAAGGTCACACAAGGAGTCTGTGGAAGAGCTGAGAAATCAGGAATTGTGACTCCTGATAAATACCCCGCTCAACCCAAAATCTTCCACTGGAAAATATTTTTCAAGACTGGTGACAATTGGAGGAATCTGCTACATATACTAAGGGGTAGAATATTCTGGGATGTAGAGGTTAAAGGACTTATTAACTGGAAGCTGTTTCAACTGGCATTAAATTGTGAAAGGTTGAATCTGAAGATCAAGTGAAGCTAGATGTAGTTTGCTCTTGCATAGAGGAGTAGTCTGGAATCTTCCTTGGACACTTCTTACTGGTATTCAGTTTTATTGTTGTTAATATTTTTTCACTTAAACTAACCAGTATTTGAAAGATGTTGATTGCCATGTTGGATTTTTTCCCCTAGAGATAAGCTGTGATTTAATATTTATGTATTTTTATACATGGTTTCCCATCAGCCTTTGCCTTCCAGTCTCCAGTCAGAATTACCACTCCTTAGATAAGTTAGTTTTGCATTAATTTGTGAACTACATTCTCTAATTCTCCCAGGAAATCTGAATTAGGGCTATATCCTTAAGCTCTTACTTACTGGGAGCAATTCAGTGGAAATTTTGGCTGAATAAATGGCATAGAATTGGGAATTTAATGTTTATATTTTCCTCAAAATAAAAAACATCTTCTCCCTCTACAGAATCCTTGCAAGGAGTATGAATTCAACCTAATTCAGCCTTAGTAAGGAGGGGATTTATTAGCAAATTCTGTCTGCTGAGCGCAGCTACAACATCACACTAATTCTAAACAGACAGTTTTAAAGCAAACTGAAGCCATATTATTTGACGATTCCCATCCGAGCCTTAATCTTTAACAGATTTTCCTCATCTTCTTCTTGTGCGTTGAGACAAAGAAGAACAAATCTTGAAGCCGTGCTGGAGTGACAGAACCAAAATCAAAGGTAATTTTAGAAAAGCTGGTCAGAGGTCAGCCTGCTGCTTTTCAGTCCTGCTCCCTGTCTAAGACCCAGCGACATGTTCCCACCACTTCCTGAGGGTAACTGGTAGTGATCATGTCATCACATGGTGAATTGGATCAACTCAGTGTCCCAGCTGACCATCAAGAGTTTCAAGCAGGTTAGAGAACTGGTTTTTCTCTTTGCGTGGTCCCACTCTAGATAACACTGGCACAATGTACTCAGTAAGGCAGGACTACCCCTTTTTGATGGCAGCCTGGCCTGAGATGGGCTTAATCCAGCTGTGAAGCTTTACCTCACAGCTTGATACCATACACTGAATGCTGGGAGCTTAAGCAACACCAATCAAGAAAATATAACAATTTTTTTAGAACAAGTTGTTTATGAAATGCAACCTACAGCCACAGAGGTGATGATTCTGGTTTTTATGGTCACATTTAATCATTTCTGACTCCCTGCTTTCATGGTCCTCTCTTCCAGCCTCTACGCCCGGGAAGATTCCAGCACTTACCCCAACTCTGTTGTTGTAAGGCAGCAGTCTTTCATCATTAACAGGAAATTTTCTGTTTTTTCTTAAAGCCACTGAGCTGTTTTTAAACAGACCTGCCCTGAAGCAGTCACATAACCTGTGTGTGTGGAAAGAAGCAAAGTCAACAACAACAGTAGATGCAGAGCTAAGAGGAAAAGTAAAGGGATAGTTTTTTGTTGGAGTATGAGTCTCTCAGAACATCCAGCCTGATAAAATGTTCATAATGCACATAAAATTTTACTGTTCTTCTTGAGGTTCAGAGTCTGGGAAGTCCCTGCTTTGAGGTGGGGTGGAATCTGCCTGCAGAAGAGAGTCTTTTCTGGGGCACGTGTAAACTGTGAGATAAGTGTTAAATTCAGCCCGTGGTTTCAAAATGCTGTTAAAAATACTTTTAAAACGGGAAGGCAAGAGAGGCACAATGTCAGTATAATACCTCCTTTTTGGGTTAGTGTTCCCTCTGTAGATGGGATACAGATACAGCAAGGGTTTGAAAGATGTGCCTAACTTTATTTTGGGGTAACTAGATATTAGACTACAAGCTTACGCTTAAATATTATGTGCAATCAGGCCATAAACCTTAAGACTGGGAAATGGGGCCCTGTATCATACATTTCCCTCTGACTCACCCATTTTCTGCAAGCCAAAGGCTCCCTGCCTCAGTTTCTCTGTGCAGCATATAAAGTGAACAGTGGCTCCCACTGCCTGCCTTTGCACTGATTTGGTATCTCTGTGAGAAGGGTCCTACTCGCACAGAGTATTATTTATTCATAGAGGGCTGAGGTTTTATAAATATGGTAACAGCAACTGTGTTTTGAATATCAGAAAACTTAAAACTCGTCAGCTTTATTATAGCTGTCCATAACATTTATAATGTTCCGAAATTCCTAGAAATCATTGAAAGATGAATGAAGTGAAATGCATTTAACACCAAACATTAACATCCTTTATTATTCCTGTTTCGAATGTAACTGTCTTTTCTTTACCTTACACAAAACAGCCCTATTTCCAGTTCCATCACTGCTCTGTTAAGTAATTTGCGAAAAGCTAACAAAGTCTGGCTACATCCTCATAGCGACTGTTTAAACCCATTACTTTCTCTTTTAATCAAATCGCTGTTGTGTCAAAATATACAATTCTCGCCATGAATCTCACTGGCTTGTTACAGTTCACCGGCTGACCTTGAAAATGTTTGCTCTCCTAAGCGTCTTCTCTCCGGCCTCCAGCTAAATTGCTCAAGACCAGGCCTGATCATTTTTCTATACACAGAGACTTCTCATTAACATAAACAGAGCAGCAAGCTTAACTGCAACAAACAAAAATCAGCAGTAGAAAAAGAAAATTCGGGAGAACCCTTGGACACAGAACGTGGTCTGTGTTATTCAGGATCCCGTGTATAGTAAACAATCTTTTTTTACGTTCAGGTGTTGAATTTTGTACGGGAAGAACCCCCCAGCCTCAAAAAATTATGTACCATCTCTATAGCTGCTTCACTCTTTTTTATTTATTTCTTAGTTATCTTTCCTTTAGAAAATATTTTTAAGCCACTGAAGGCCCAAGAAGGGACAGTGTAATACGGTGCAAAAGCCACACACTCGTTAGCATCAAAGGCTTGTACAGATCTTAAATGAGGAGTTAAGTGCCAGGGGCTATTTTCATTGTTTAATGTATTAAAGTAAATAAAAATGTATCTAAGATGTGGACACACAATTAGTTTTGAGCTATTTATCTGGAGTTTGTACGGTTTAGAAAAACTCCATCTTCTTGGCTGATCCTGTCCTAATGCATTTAACTTCAGCCATCAGCTATGATTAAACACCTGCTGTTGTGGGGAAACAAAGCACACTAATCCAATATGTATTTCTGACATCTTAAATATCACCCAGTCCCCTGACATCAGGCACAGCTTTTCAGCGGGATGGAATTCCAGAGCATATTTTTCTAATTTATGGATGGACAATAAATCAAAATTAAGCCTTGGGCAATGAAATATACATCAGTGCAGAATGAACTGACTGCAAACTAGGGCACAGAACAGCAGCGGGGAGAGGGGTGCATTAATGGAGTCCTGAGCTGCAAACATTGACGTGAAAATTAAGGAAGTTCCTCTCATATTTTGTTATAGACAACAAAAATAAAAAGATAGCAGAAGCCAAACATAAGTTTTATAATCTCCTGCACACCCTGCTGTGGGGGGAATTGTCCTGCTGGTCCTGATACCACCATTTTATACCACGTCTGCAAAAGGGGTGGCTTAGTGGCATTGCCTCTATTCAAACCCATTCAGATGCTGAGAGCTTGAAAGTTTAACTGGAATGTTAATTTTATGGGTTTGCATTCCACATTGCGGATGCTGTGAAAGGAGTAGGAGGGAGAGTGGAAGAAACCGAAAGAAAAGCAGGGGCCGTGGGAAGGGGAGAGAAGGAGGGAGGAGAAGGAGGAAGGGGGGGAAAGGACAAAGAAGGAATGGGAAAAAACAAAATTCAGAAGGGAAGTAAGAAAAGGGTATAGACATAATCTGTAGTGAAAACCTGAAGGTGATATATACCCTATATAACGCATCGTAATTAGTAATACCCCTGAGCTACCAAAGTGTTCATTTCCTTAGAAGGTGAAATCCTGGCCTATACTGAAAACAACTGGGAGTTTTCCTTTCATTCAAATGCAACAATGGCTTCATTCCCTGAGCTTGATAAATAGCATAGACTTCCTCTTGGCTGGAGAGTAAGGTGGTGTACTTTCTCTTTTAATCTAATATCTCTCAGGCGGGGGGAAAATAGCATCAAGCATCAGGAATGGAAACTCTGAAAGACTTCAAATTGGTTTTGTGAACCTAAAATATCAACCTTAGAGATTCACAAAATCTGCATCTTTACTAGTTTCAACCAACCCAAGCCTGTATTACCTTAAAAGTTGCATATAGATCAACCTTTATTCTGTGGTAGTACTTAATTATTCTATGTCAACAGCTAAGTGGTTTAGTTTCTGCTGTATCAAGGTCTCCCAGAGTGGAACCCACAGCCACCTGTGTCCTAGAAAGGTTTCGCATGTGACCCACAAGGGACCATTCTTCATGTGGCATCTTTTGAACATGTTACACAGTAAATTAATTTCTTTGTGTGGTCCCCAGTCTATTGTCCAACCCATTCAGGGGCTCTCAATGAACGTGACACTGAGAACACCTGTTGTATTGTTTCTGAGGATGTGAGGGGTCCCACTAGGTTCAGTGCAACTACTTTTTCTTAACATTAACCAGGACCTGTGGTTTGTTGGATAATGTCGTCTCTGGTCACTCCTGGTCACATAAGAACATAGTGTAATATAGTAATATAGTAGAATACAGTAAGTGGGATTTGCAAGACATGTAAATCCGGGATGGGCTGAAATAAGTGATAAATACTTGCAGCTCAGGTACCTTTCTGAGGCATGATTAATTTCTCTTCATGAAGCACTGTGAGGACATTGGCCTGAAGGGAGGATGCTAGGATGCAGCACTGTGATGGTTATTATTGTTGGTCTTAGGTGGAACAGTTGGAAAATGAGGAAGCCGTTTGCTCTCCTGTGTTGTACTATGCCAAAGACCTGTCCAAATGCAGAAATTAACCTGGTCATGCCTGCATTGTCTTTAGTTATGCAAAGCTACAACTGAAGTAGCAAGTTTAGACATTTCTGTCCAAAATGAGATTGTCACATATGTTCAAAGCCCCTGTCTTTATCATATCTTCATCTGTAATAAGATTTTTTTCCCAAAAAATAAATGGCTGTGTACATTTTTAAATTTAGGATGCATTCTTTTTGTTTTATTCCTTCATTGACATTTTATATGCATCTATTTATGTGTCTTTCTGAATGCATTTAAGATTAAGCAGTGTATAGTCAATGAGTTCTGTAAGTGTTTAGGAGTCACTTAAGGAAAAAAATGCAAGACAAAGCAATAAAACACTGGCTATCCTTTAAAAATAGCAAAACAATCCCATTTCCTTTTCAGCTGGTGCTAGAATATGACTGCTCAAACATTGTTGTACTCTTATGGTTTGGTTTTGTCTTTTGTATTGAGCACCACCATGTGATGACTCATCAATCTTGAAGCTATCACACCTATCTCCTACTTCCAGTAAACAATTCCTTGGAGCTTTCTTCAAGGGAAACCAAATATATTTGTCAAATACTTGCATAATACATACCAATAACAATAATTACAACAAACCAAAGATAACTTTTTGCATCAATCCAGAGGCTTTGTCGTTGCTTTTATGGATGGAGAGGAGGAGAACATGAAGGTTGAATCCTTTGCAGAAAAGAGCTGAGTCTTATGGTTGCCAGCAAATATCTCCAGAATTTTATCCTAAGTTTGATGCCACCCAAATTAAAGAGAATATCATCAGTGAGAATCAAAGCTGCTTCCAACTATTGTTTGTGCCTTTCCTCTTCACCTTTTCTTTATTGATTAGACTTAGAGGTGAAAAAAAAGAGCAGACATGCAGCTGGATTTTGGCAGCACACCACAACATTATTGATCTAACAATGGAGAGGGTATAGTGTCTGCCTACCTCTTCTTCCACATAAAACATTTATATTAGCTTCAGCAATGCGTAATCCTTAGCTCAGGATAGAACATCTATATCTAGCTGTTGGATTCAGCTCTCACCTTCCCCTGCCTGTGGAGGATCCAACCCCACCAAGTCTGCCCAGCTTTGCACATCTCTATCATAAGGTGACAATTCCAGCAGCCACCCCAGTCAACTCAGAAGGAAAAAAAAAAGAAATCAGAACTGTTGGCTGAAACATTGGCTTCTTCAGGATGGTCACACCTAGAAAATTGTCAGACTCCCTTTTCTGACACATACTGCGTACATTTTACAAGATAAAGTCATGCTATCACATAACCATTGTGTTGTTTCTTCTGAAGCCCTCAGAGAGAAAACCTATGCCTGTGGAGGTGAAGCAGAACTCAGCAGGTCGTTCCCCAGGTTCTGTGAGTTGCTTTGCTCTGATTTAAAGGCTAATGGCTACAAAATTAGATGTTGAATAACCTTTTGGTGTTTTTTTTTTAATGGTATGTGGTTGAGCAGGAAAATGGATGGAAAATTGGATTAAGTTGTTCCTGCCTATTTCTCATTCACCTACCGACCTGATCTTGGGATAAGTTAACTCCCTCTTCTAGTTCATAGTTCCCCAGCCATATTCCCTAGGTGAGATACTGCAAACCCTTAAAAAGAACAACAAGTAACATTCGATTTCCTAGTCTGTGTGAACTTAGTTTCTTCTGACTAAACTGCAAGAACATTTTTAGGGCATTTAAAATTAAGCTGAAAGATTAAGGAAGTGAATGTACATAAAGTGTTAAATACGAACTGTAACACAATTTTCATTTTTTATTTATCTTTCAAGAAACTGGATCATCTCAGGAAAAAATGGCCAAAACATAGTAAGAAACCTATTTGCTATAATAGAGCCCTATAGTAGTTGGGCTACATCCTGATCTTGGTGAAACTGGTGAAAAGCTGCATAATCTGCATTGATTTTAATCACAAAGTTATTATAAAAAAAAAAACAAATGCATTAATGTGTTGCAGTTATACTTCAGCAACTGTTTTTAAAAGTGTTAGTTTAGTATGTCATACAGAAATATGGACCAGTACTGGGTGTTGCAGAAGTGCTTTCCTGCACAGATGGTCAACTTGTGCCATCTCTTTTGACGGCCAGAGAAGAGTAGTCAAAGCAGCAAAAGGTATAACGGAGTGGTTGGACACCAGGAAAGGAGTTTGACAAGGCTGTCACATCTGTTCAATATTTATAGTGAAATAATAATGTGTATTGCTGTTGATGGTTGCCATAGTGGTATTAACATTGGCAGAAGGAGATGTTGTAATCTCAAGTATGCTGATGACATCCTTATTGCTGAGTCTGTGGTTTCTAGCACTGGTAATGCAAGTGGCTGAAGCTCGTGCGGGCTCAGACACTGCGGATGACAGTTGACAGCAGTATTACTGAATGGAAATGAACAGGTCAAGCCAGTGAAGAAGTTCTGTTCCTTAAACCTGACAGGAAAATGGAGTTTGCCAGATTCTGTTGGTGAGTTAAAAAAAAAAAAGTTTACAATGGCCTCTTAAGTACATAAAATAATATGATTCATATTATAGTGTGCACAAAGAGAAAGATTTAACATCTGCTCATTGGTATGAAATTCAGCACTGTTAAGCAAAACGGTGCAAAATCTATGAACTTCTTGCAGCCATTCACCATCTTCCTATCAATTTGAGATGATCAAGAGCCTGGGTCTTCTGTTGGCACTCTAGGTACTGGTGAAGCTAGGCTTTGTTTGCAAATTTTCTATCTCTTGTGAGTATCAGATCAAAATAAGCCAAGACTCAAGGCCCAGACTTTAACCAGAAAATTTGAAGACCAACATGCACAAATGCATCTAGTGTCAAACTAACTTAAGTCCAAAGTGATGACAACAATCTCAGCGTGAGGAGAGAATGACAACTGATTGAAGGGAGGTAGGGTGTGCTTCCCGAATCTCTGAGTGCTTCCTTCAGAATTACTTGCTCTGTGTGTCTGGATTTTCTGACAGACAGGTTGTGAGGGAAGAAACTGAGATTGACCAGGGCAAATAGCAACTTGCGTGTATATAGAAAAAAATTCCAGTGCAGTATGTTGAAAATAAATTTATTGGGGAGATTTTGTGGATGAAAATTACTAGTGAAGTGTTATATTTCTATATGGTTTCAGTTTCTTTATATTTTTGGACAAAACACATTGAAATGTGAGTTCATGCAT
This sequence comes from Phaethon aethereus, assembly GCF_964289735.1. NCBI lineage: Eukaryota > Metazoa > Chordata > Aves > Phaethontiformes > Phaethontidae > Phaethon > Phaethon aethereus. The sequence continues at coordinate 28,095,320 of NC_138577.1, forward strand.
TTATCCATTTTGTAGACTGCAGAAGGCATATTAATGGTTCATGCTTCTTTGTACAGTGTGTTGTACAAATAGAAAATGGCAGTTTATAATCATGGCAATTGTATGATGGAGAATGCATCTTTGTATATGTACTTATTCACATATAGAAAATAAAAAAGAAAGAAGTGAGAGAATAACTGAGAGAACATTTAGCAGACTTGATTTATTCTGCATTCTCATAAAGGTGAAATTTAAAGTTGTTTAAAGCTTGGTTTTCTTTCCAGTGATCTAGTTAATTTAGAGTTTGTTGGGACATTTAAAAAAAGTTTATGCTTTTCTTGTGTTCATGAATTGCCTTCTTTGACTTCTTTCACCATTATCGTAAGAATTATGCATAATTTTCTTCTTCCTTTTTCTCATTAGAAATGAGGTTATTATTGGCCAAAAGTATTGTGCGTATATTCTCTTAGTGATCCAATTTAAAAAACCATGGTGCAAGATCTAGAGTTGGATTCAGTAAGCAAGCATCATTTCTTTGACATTACATGATACTATACATGCAAACTGTTCTTAAGAAGATGCCTATGTGATTGTCATGGGATGACTAATTACACTAAGATACTGGTCAGTATATCAGCACTAGTTTCCTCTTGCATATTTCAGGAAACAGCTGTGCTGAAGACTCCATTGCAAAGTTTTTAGTGTAGGCTGGTTAGTTCCTAGTTTAGCCTGAAGCCCATGGTGGTTTGTCTTTCGTGTTATTCTTACTCAAATTAATGAGAGTAGAACCTGGCTGCACAGAACTTCATACAGTCATATTGTTGGTGCTTGATAAACCTGAAGGCAAAAGCAGACATACCTTCAGACTACATTTTAGATTATTCTAATTAATATAATGCCATTTTGCTTATGAATTTACACAGAATGAATTCTATATGGATTTATCTAAAATTTATATACAGTTTAGGGTGAGAACAGTATTCTTTATTTTGAAGGAAAATTATATAAATCATGTAAAAATAGGGTGCTTTTTTAACTGTAAAGTTACTTATAATTTGCCTAGGTAGACTTGCTTCTCTAACAGCTGAATAATTGCCTTTATCTTTACAAGCCTACTGTTTGTGCCCAAGGACTCTAATCCTGGTGTTGCTGGAATTGCTCCTGTGTCTCCACAACCCACTTTGCAGCTTGTATATCAGCTCCTGATATCCTGTGAATTACAGCCCGCCTTATCAAGGGAAATTAAAACCTGTGCCTGTTTCCCTTGGAATACCAGATGGTAAACTATGGAGATTCAGCAGATACTTCATGAGTAGCTGAACGTTTTTGCAGCATGGCACAAAACTCCAAGAGAGGAGACACTTGACAGTAGGGAACTCAGCAGACATCCCAAGGTCAATCATAAAGGGAAACTCTTGGAAATTATGTTTGTGTAGGTGATGATAACAAAATACTGAAAGGAAAGAATAAACACTTCATGCTCAGGTAAATTTAACACACATTTCTAGGTTTATTGCTTATTTTGTTTTAAACTTCTTAAACTTATTTTTTCCCTTCTTGTTTTATACTTTATTGAGCTGTTGGTACAGCTGCTGGGAGGGCAAATTGTGACATAAGAGGTGGGGACAAGCAGCCAATGGCAGGAGCAGGTCCCACTTCTTAATTTGCCTTCATTGCTAAAGCAAGAGTTCTGTGGAAGAGCAGAAATCCACAGTCTCTTCAGAGTATGAACTGATTACACTTCCACATGTGTAGACACAGCCATGTGCAATCATCTGAACAGGTATCAGGATGGGACAGTACCTGTCCAAAATCCATGCCAACCATACGAGTTCTGAACAGACCCAAAGGCTCATTCTTGGCTCAGATGACCCTCCTGCACATACTTCTGAGTATAACGTTTACTTCTGCAATGTGATATGCGATGTGGTGATGTTTGTGAGCTCAGCCTCAATGCTAGGCATCCTGCTGCAAGCTCCGCTGGAAATTTCTTTCTCCTGGAAATGTTACCTTCAAAGAAAAAAACACATTATGTGGAAAACAACGGTGGTGTAGCCACTTGCTCATGACTCTAGAAGAGATAGACAAAGAGTTTGTAGATCAAAATATGAAACCCATTTCTTTGGTTGAGCTCTACCAGGACATTCTCCCAGGAACCATACTGCATATGCAAAATCATAAATAAATGAGAAAGTCCCTGCAACACAGAGGAAACACAAGCAAAAAGGTAATGATATTTTCCTGTGTTATAAGAGCAGATGTATGGATAGATGTACAGGTACCAAAGAGATGACCATGAATTTAGCTAGGTGTGTGACTTTCATTATTATCAATTTAATTTCAAAATGCAACTCTTCATTAAGAAATATTAGTCTATTGTACCAAATTCTTAAAATTTTTCCTGTTTTCTTGAGAACTTTGGGAATCATCTTTTAAAATCCTCCTGAAACAGACAAAGTAGGCTCCATATTTTGTATGGTTTCACTGTATGCTTCTGATTTAGATTAATTAGTGATTTAGACTTACAGATAGATTTGCGGGGCAAAAGCTCTTCAAACACATGGAAAAACACAGGAGATCAAGTTTAACACTACGTGAAGCACTACAGGTACCTCAGTCCTAGTACTAATAAATTAAATTAGACATCTAGATCTTATTTAACAGGGAGCAGATTTGGGTTTACTATCCTACACCTGTGAAAATATTTGTATGAATGCAGTGAAATCAGAAAAAAATTATTTTAAAACATCAAGAGAAGTAATTTTACGTGCAAGGAGTAATGAATTTATAAAATTAAATGGACTTGAACTAAGAAGCAAGAGATGGGTTGCTTTGGAGGTTTGGTCTTGCAAATGTCCTTTTTAGATAAGAAAATAAAGAATTCTGCAAGATTTGTAGTAATTTATTAGATTTAGTAATGTATTGAAGATTTATTATATTTTCAGTGAAGTAAGACAAAATGATCCTCTGCAGTATGGGCTGGAATAGAGAAAGTGATAAGGAAATAATTGATTCTTCATAAATAGACAAATGAGTGTGTTCATATTTTGTGTGTTCATTACTTACAACATTTACACATTTATGAATAAGCATGGTAGATCTGTTCACACACATTGATTAGCTGCATGTTCACTCGGTAACTCTTTCTGTCATACTTACCTGTACTGTACTCTTGTCTGTCGCATAAATAACCACATAAATGTTAATATTCTCCTCCCTGGGGACTGAGTTTAGGGTCTGTGATAGGCACCAGGCAGATTGCACCATAAGCAGGTATCTTTTGCATGTGCAGAGAAGAAGGATGGTTTGGAGAGCGGTATCCACCCTACTGCTTCACTCTTGCTCTCTATGAGACTGTCAGGCTCCCTTGTGCTGTATTCTGTTCATTGTTCTCATGACAGCAGGATCTACCTATGAAAAAACAAAGGGTTAATCAAATTTTGCTTCACCTCTTGGACTGCAAATGTGCACAGCGCCCGACAGGCCACAGACGAGCCGTTGCCTGTTCTCATGTGTCTTTATTCACGTGGGTAAACCTTTCCCATGTGAGGATGTTCTGATGTTTTAAGACTATTTACTGAGTTACTGGATTTTCACACGGCTCAGTTTTGAGTCTCTAACATGAGTCTATGTTTTTTTACTTCAAAACCCTACCACTTCTTGTGGTGTAAGAAGTGCTGGAAAGTCGATGAATGTCAGTACCAGGGCTGCTCCATGAGGGAAGACAAGACAGAGCTGATGCTGACCCCAGCATAGGCAGCATCCTTGCCAACAGGCACCGTTCCACTGTCCTCAAGCAGGGCTGAGCTGTTTGGCAGTCTTGGACAAAGTGAGGCAGCGTGTCAGCTCTGGGGTCCTGCCAGGAGCAGCTAGAGATGGGGCTGGACAACATGAACCTGAGGTCCACCTAGGGGACACAATCACAGGGTAGGTCTGAGGTCTATGCAAGAAGAGCAGCCAGTAGGTCAGGTCAGCAGCAGACAGAGCTGGACACAGATATAGCTATGGCATTACTCAACAAGGATCCAAGTGGATCCTGAGGTCTGAGCTTTAGTGGAGCTCCCTGACCCCATGGGCACAGGGTGCATGGGTGGAGGTCCCACAGGAAGCTGGTTAGGACAAGTAAAGCCTACTGGGGCAGTCAAGGCACTGATGGTATTGCCACCTAGGCACGTGCACTAAAAAAAAGTTTTTGCGGATCCTGCTGAAAAAAGCTCACCTTGCTGCAGATGTGGGCTTGGGTTTTTTGACAGAAACAGGAAGTTTGTGCTGCAAAGAAATATTTATGGATATACTGTCTAGATAGCTGTACTCCGATAAGCTGTGAGTATTACTGAAAATAGCAAAATTTTGGTATGGATCAAATTTTGGTATGGATGTGCATAACAGCGGAAGCATTTGCATGCATACTCATGACACCCGAATGGATAGCGTTTCCTTCCCTGTATCTCTTGTCACAGCACTCTGAACCAAGCTAATAGCAAACCTCCCAGTGCCTTCAGCATTACAAGAGTGAGCCTTAAGGAGTCTGCTGCACTTTGCACATCATATCTAAAGACATTTATATTGGAAAGGTCTGTAGAATTATAGTTTTGTATTAGACACTTGATTTAGTGCTGCTATCATTTTTCCTGAAGAGAACAATTTTATTCTTTCACAATCAAAGTCATCAGTTTAAGTTCATCTAAAAAAACATACATTAGCATATTCATTACCAGGGTGATTTAACTATATCTTAGAGCACTGCAGCAAGTTAGATTCACATCTCAAGGATTTTACCCTCCTTCTTAGCAACTTTTGTAATTGCAAAACTGTGTTTTCCTCAGCAATGGCTATAGTTGGCCTGAGAAACTTTTTATTTAAAACTTTCTTAAAAAATAACATTATTAATTTTTATGCTGTTATGTTATCTTTTAGCAGAAGGCCTGAAAATAATCAGTACCCTTGCGTTCCGCATAAATGGAGAACATTAAACAGTCTCCACACCACAGCATGTGAAATACAGCAAAGGCAGACATTGAGTAATTACACTACAAAATATAGTGGTTTTGTACGATCCAGTGTTTTGGAATATTCTTGTCATAAGGTAAGGTTCTTTCTCCTGCAGGGAACTCCTGACTTGCTGCAATCTGTTTTATGGTTGTCCTCTTTGTACTCCATCACTCCTTCTTCCCCGAAGTACATACTGTCTCTTACAGAGAACTGGACTGGGCCAGTGACTTGAAGGTCCATTTCCAGGAAGCGCTTTGGCAGAATTTTTAAAGTATTTAATTAATTTTAACGGAAGCCGTGTGTTTCAATCCCCTGGACTACTCTGATAATCTTGGCTGCACAAGTGGTGCTGATGATGCGATTTTCTGCTGAATCAGAACGTAATGGAAATCCATGCGTGTTGTTAGGGGAAGTCCTGTCTGCAGAAGAGCGTAAAGCCACGACCTGCTAGCTCGCATCCTTCACTTCCGCAGGCAGAAAGGGAGGGAAGCATTACTTGCTGAGAAGATTGGGTTGAAGTGTATGAGTGTCAGCTCCAGGGTCTTAAAAATTGTAATGTGTACATTTACTTCTTGTCTACAATTTCATCTGGGCAATGGTAGTCACTTCTAGCTGTGAATGGCTAAAACGTGTCATAGAGAGTTGTCTTTATGAAGAAAACAAATGCTAACCCATAATGCAGCCATTGCACAACAGCCAAGAACGAGGTGATCCCCGGAAAGCATTTTGTTTTCCTTCTGGGACAAAAAGTGTTATTATAAGTGTATTATATTATTATTAAAATTACATCCATTTTATGTCAATGTCACTGTATTACTGGAAATCAATATCCACATACTTCAGTAACTTCTGTTTGTGTGTGACAATTTATTAAGGATAAATAAAGAAGTGTCCCTTCAGACCGTGAGAAGTACAACCTTTAACCTAGCAGAGCATACTGCAGATTTGTTCTTTTTCTTCTCCCTACAATGTGCAAGGAACTGTGAGATTAAAAAAGGCTGGCCCCCGTTAAGAACTAACACATGCTGGAAGGGATGTCTTTTCAAAGCACTTTCTCTGAGGGAAAAAAAAGCTGTTTAAATATTGCATTTATAACATTTAAAATGATATTTCATCATTCCTCTCCCAGAGAATGATAGCGATACTATAGCAAGTGACAGAAATAACCTTTTAATAAAAGTGAATTTTTATAGTAGGACTGGATGGCTCAGGATATTAGTAATGGAACATAGAACCTCTCCCTTCTAGCTCATCCGTTCATGTCCATCCCTGCCTGGTAAAGACCCAAAATTATTATCATCAGATGGCTGCTTGGGGGCCCAGAGGAAACGAGTTGGTGGTCTTGGTCCAGTCACTGGCACTAATTGCCATCCTTGCTGACAGTCTTGTTAGACAGGCGTGGAAGCAGCCCTGCCTTAATGAACTATTATACAGGTTTTCTATTATACCCCTACGCTCAAGCACCCAAATGCCTTGCAGATATTAGTCATATTGTCCTCACAACACCAGCGGTCAGCAGGGACATATTTCCCCCTGCCTGCAGATGGAGGAGCAGAGGTATAGAGCAGCTGTACTTAGTCATGCGGGAAGTTGGAGACAAAGGTGAGCACTAGGTCCCGCTCTCCTGATTCAACCCTCGCTGCAATGCCACCTCCCCGGCTCGTCGGAGCGACAGCGAGGGTTCCACCAAAGGAGAGCTGGCGCGTAATGCAGGATGCGCAACTGCAGCCTGCTGTATGCCTGTATAGTGTTTGCTCAGTAAATATTTCTAAGCATTTGTACTGGTGCATGGGGAAGGTGCTGCTGCAAAGTTGCAGGGCCCTGCGTTATTACAGGAGGTGTATTTCGAGTAACGTGGAGAACAAACTTGCCCACCTCTAAGAACAATAGACCCACAGCCTGTATTTTTGTGAATCAGATGGTTTGTGACTGATGAGGCTTTTTTCCCAGTTTGGCATAATAAGCAATTTACTTCCTCACTGATACGGTTATTGTCACAGCTTTTGCACTAGTGTTTGATAGCATTGATTAGTTTGTGCTATGCTAATTTTTAGCACAAGGAGGGAATTGATTTACTTCAAGCTTAGTATATTTTAGCACTGAAGTGGAAATAATTCCATTGAAAATATGGAAAATGAGCAGTCACCTTAACAATTGAATAAATGACTTGACATTTGTGGGGCTAAAGTATTCGATAGATAAGAAGATTTTCATATTAAAAATAAATCATTGTCCTACCTATTATTTAGCTAGGCTTGGAATCATGAATAAAGGGTCTTCCACAGAAAGAGAGAGAAGAATATTGATTGCGCCTCTGTATTAAAAAAAATTAAATGGGTGGCATTTCCTAGTTCCTTATGGGAAAAAGTCAGTGCATTTAGGTTATGGTCAGAATAACTCAATAATTTCTAAAGCAGTTCTTCTATCAAGAGGTCATAATGATGTGATTTCCTGTGTCTTCTGCAGATACTGGGTACAAATGCTCTAACAGGGATTCCTTGATGTGAATTATTCGCAACTCAGAAGTGTGCTCTGTATGCAACTATGTTAAAAGGAAGCAAAGCATATTCTGCATCAAAGAACTTGCACAAGGCAGGAGGGAAATAACAGAAGAGTGGAATCTGTCTGGGGAAAGAAAAAAGGTTATAGCAATAAAAATCTGCTACCAAAGGCTGCTGTTATGTCTAGTGGAACAAAACATATTGTGAAATAAATACTACATTACCATTCTCACAAAATTGAGCACACAAAATATTCTAAAAACGTCTCTAGAAGGTTGCATGTCCAGTATGAATTTGTTTCACTTTTTACGATTGCTTTGCTACTTAATACTTTTATCTGCAGGGACCCACTTCATACAGGGCAATGGGAAGGAGTGAGGTTGTTGTCTGCCTCCAATTTATACATTCACGATGTCACAGAAGACAATGAAACAGGGATGAGGACCATGACTCTAGTCTCAGCTCCATCTACTGCATTAGGTCATATACTCAGAGATCATGTCTCCTCTTACATGACTGAGGGGATTATACGCATGATCCTCAACTTTCTGGGTATGCAGAATAAGCCTTCTGATCTGAAGGAACAGTCAGCATTTATAATTGAACCCCAGAACAACAGGAACTTTCTTATGAACAGATAGAGTATTTTTGATATATTTTTTTATTCTGAAGAATTAGACCCCAAGTTTTTCAAATTGGGTACCCAGAATTACTTTATGTCTTTCTTTCAACTATGTGGCGTGTTTCCTATCTATAACATACAAGTCAGCACACTTCACCTCACAGGGGTTTTGTGAAGATAAACTCAGCTGTGTTTGTAAATCCCAATGAAAACACTGCAGGAGCATTGTTAAAAAGCTCAGAATGAATTAGTACTTGGTTGGAATGGTTTATAGTAAATAATATAAGAAGTCACAGACTGAATGGTGAGAATAAAAGAAATAATGAATAGCCATGCATCCAGTATATTGAATGAGACCTGGTTCCTGTAGAAATAAGTATGTTATTTTGTAATTAATATCTCTCATAATGTATTACTATAAAGAAGATAGATTAGATTTACAGAGGAACTCTTTGTTGTAGCCTTTTCAGTCATGATCATATGGCCTAAACACGCTTTTGGTGTAAGGTGTTTTGGACTAGGAAGTTCTGATATATAGAACTTTCTAATGTTTTACACGTCATAACAATGGCAATAACAAGAGCGTACAACAGCTACTTATATGTGCACAACATTTTCCCGTCTGGTTAGAATTAGATAGGCCGCAGCTTTAAGTTTCTTTTCAAGTCTTTTTTGGTGCAACAACAGTAGTTAAACCTCCAGATGTCTGCTGTATTTCCCCTTTTGCTACAGCAGGGCCACGTCTGCACAGCATATTCCAAGCCCAGGTTCTTTCAGTGCTTCAGCACCCGAGGTCCCTGTGCAGCCTAAAAAGGGCTTCCTACAGCCTCATCACCACAGGGGGGCAAAAATGCAACTATCCCAGATTTGAGTTCTCCAAAGTGAGCAAGCTAGATGTGATCTTGCCTGTGGGCTCAAGGTCCTGTGAAGGTTAACCCGTCGTAGTCATAAGGCTCATTGACCTATGTGAGGGCGTTTCTTGCAAATAGCTTCCTGTTGATGGAGCAGTAGTCAAAAGCCAAGGTGGTGGAGAGGTCTGTGCTTCTCAGAGGTCTGAAAAGTCAGCTGCATGGAGAGTGTTGAGGCCCCATTCTAGCTGGTTTACAGTTTGTAGTCTTGGGGAAGGAGAGGAGAAAACGGCACTTCTCGCACTGGGCACTGAATTACCTCTGCTCAGTTGGCTACTTGAATTTGTTGTGCTCCTGTTGTAGTCAGTGCTGAAAAAGTATCAGGAGCCTATGTTGACAGGTAAGAACATGACTCTGAACTGTGATTTAAATAATGATCTTGGGATTTTCTTCAAATGCTCTCGTTTTAGCACAGCATTGAAAACCAGATCATGGTGTCTCTTCAGTTTTGGAGGTGGACACTTCTTTAACTGAAGGTTAATCCTTTAACGTCATTGCCCCTGCCTGATAGTGCCCTCTGAAAGGAAAACAAAAATTGATGCACCCAGTCTAACTGGATTGTCTGAAGTTGCAGGTTGTTTTCCAGAACAGGTGAAACACATATTACAAGTTTCTGAGCAAAAAATTCTGGAGTAGCAACAAACAATAAGCCAGTTGTGGAGTTTGTCTAATATTGTCTGCTGGTGGTTATTGCTAGTTTTCTCTGTGCCCTGTTCTACCATCTCTTCCACTCTTCCCCTCAAGGTCCATTTGCTGATATAAGAGGTAGACCAAATTCTCCACAAGAAATGCAGGAATAATTTCATTTGACATATAAAACGGACTGATTTTCAGAAAGTGCTGAACATCTACCCTTTTAAATTTGGGCTCCTTCCAAATGTTAAGTAGCCGGCATTACTAGTCGCTTTGAAAAATTACGCTTAAAATACTACTATCGTTAAGGCTATGGCAGATGAGTAATCCAACTGCAATTTTTTAAACATTGGACATAAACTAATACAAATGTAGTAAAGTGTCTTCAAAATGTAGATAAATCATTTTGCAATATGCTATGCGTCTGCTCCCAGATATGTGAGAGCATGTTGTTGTTTATCCTGTCAAGTTTGGTAATGTTCATATTAAAGGACGTCCAGTTGCTTCTTTTGCATGATAAATCCTTAAAAATATAAGAAGATACGAGTCATGTAATCTTGCCTAGGAATATGAACAGTAACATCATTACATATAAGAAAAAATAGTTGAAAATAAGATGTGGTACATGGTGGTACCTAGTATAAAGAAGGAGATAAAGAGCAGGTAGCACAACCAGCCCCTAACAGGGCCAAATCTTAACAATGAAGCGATACATCACTTAACATCAGTCTAGTAAGGAGTATAACAAGAAAGATAAATGTATAAATATTTTTACATTCATTGCTATATTTTCTAGAGTGGCACTGGGAAGAGAAGTTACAAAATATATTTTGGATCAAAGGAACTGGGTACTAAAACTGAATTGGGTACCAGTTCATGCCGCCAGCATGGCACAGAGACTACTGGAACACTGTGCTCAGTTTCAGACACCTGTCAAAAGCATATGCAGCAAAGGGCAAAGTACAGCATAGGGCAGCAAAAATCACACATGTTTCCTAATTATTTGAAAAAGAATTTCTGGCAAAAAGAAAACACTTTGAAGTATATGGGGCGTTAATTATTTTAGAACTGTTGGAGTTAGACTTGAATTGAAGAAGAAGGAATACCAATCTAAAATGAGAGTCTTTAAAGGACCTGGTGTTACATGGAAAGTAAATTAAAGGTATTGAATAATACAACTGTAATTTAAACAACCACAGAGTGTTACAGAACAGCTGTAGGAGTGTAGAACAACTGTAACAATACCCAGCAAGGTAATATAAAGTCACTGCATTGCCTTTTGACTTTTTTTATATTAACCTATTTGTTGTATTTTTTATGATCTCTTTACTTTTTCAGAAATTGCATGTTGAATGAAGTGATCTACCTTAAACAGGGTACAATCAGTTTTAGGTGAGGAGAAAGGGGCTGTATGGAGCCACTGCTAATCCAGAGAAGAGAATACTTTGACAGCAGATGATTATTCACCTCTTGCTCTCTGAGTGGTCCAATCATTAAAAAAAAAAGTTTTCACATTTTAGTTTCACTGGTTACAGACCTAATGCCCCTCTCTTGGGTCACATAATGAGAATTAGAGGCATATTTCTTACTGCAGTGTTGAGAGACCATTTTCTGGCAGCTAATTAATGCTCCATCCTTACCTAGACTCAAAGGAATTTCAGTCTTCTTATTACTTAAAGAATTTTTTTTAACAAGGGAAGCCTTTTTCAGGGGAAAGTTATATCCTTGATATTTTAGATATTATTGTTTCTTCTAGCAGTATTTCAGATCTCTTTAGAATCCAAAGAAGGTTTTTTTATGTAAACCATTTTAAATTTCATTTCTGAATCTCTGTGGTTCTTCTAATTCTTTAAATCAAAATATAGAACAATGTTTGTTGTATTTTTTTTTGGAAAATCACTTCTATTTCAGCAGTATCAGGCCACTGTTAGAGGAAAAGAAGGAAAAATCTACATAGCAATGGAAAAAGTCTGAATTAGTTGAGTTTGACAATATGGTAGAGCTGAATAAGACTGTATGTGACCCTTATATAAAACCCAAGTGACATCAGCAGGACCTGGGAGAAGGATAGTCTCTAAATTCAGTTGAGTTGTTTTTATCTAAATCATATAGGTTTGTTTTCACCTCAGAGTTTTCACCTCTTTGTGTTTGCCTTTTGGGGATGGAAAAAAAAAGCCATGCCAAAGCATATAATAGACTACAGAAGCAGTACAGAGCAGAGATTTCTTCCACATGCTTTATGCCTCTTTTAGTCTGCTTATTTAGGAGAACATGCTTACAATGCAAAAAATGATGATCTAGAGAAATCTATGACATTGGAGTGAAAAACACCCATGGAAACACCTTGAATGGCTTGCAATGGGACAGTGGAGTAGCAGGAACTCTAAGTGCCAAAGTTCGAGAAAGGCAATGTCTCTTGGCCCAGAGAAAGTCCTGAACTCAGCAGGGTCTGTGAGCTCCTGTTTTTTTGGAAGCAGGGTTGTCTCAATCCAGTGATAAGCACCACTTTTCCTCTTAGAAATGTACTGTCAAAGTATCTCACTGAGTTTGTATCAGTGTGCTTAACTTCTCATTTGGGAAAGACAAATACAGTTTGGCACATCACCCTTAATTGTTGCCATTTTCTCAACTAGAGAATTAAGTCCTTCAGTGCCTTGTTATGAAGACGAGGCTATAACCATCAGCTTCTTCAGATATGACTGCTCGGAAGAGCACTCATTCTTCAAGGCATTTTGATACCACTACTCTCCTTTCAGGCAACTGATGTCACCTGAGCAGGGGCCTTGGACCGGATGACCTCCAGAGGTCCCTTCAAACCTCAATCACTGGGTTGTGTTTTTCTGTGAAAATAACAACAATTGTGGAAGGTCACTCTCATGAAGGGATGCAGATGAGTGAATCAGGGAGCCCTTAGCACTGATCCAGGCCTTGACAATAGCATATTTTACACCTTTGGGAAAGTAATTTTGCACCTTTATCGGATTTAACCATATCAACAATCATGGATATTTTTACAGGACCTGCCCCACCACTCTGTTGTGTGGATTAATTAGCTAATATTTCTTTAGTGATTTGCATATGTAAATGCTATATAAATGCTAAATAGTTATTAACTCTGCAACTTGCTGCTAGTGCTCACATCACCATGATAAGCACCACTTTCTTTCCCAATGTATAAAGGCTAAGAGGCTTTGGCCAAACTTAGACCTTGCCACCACTGCAAGGCAGCAACTGATAGTCTCCAATGTTGTTTTCAGTAGTCTTCAAGGGGGTTGCATCAAGTTATTGTTAAAGGTGCAAATCCTGTCCAATACCAGCATTTTATTTAAAATTTACTGTACGCATTTTTAGTCTGATTTTCTGCTTTCCAAATAGGAAGGGGGTTTTTTTCCTGTACTCTTATTTTCCAGCTCATCAATATAACAGAATATATAAAATGACATTTCATGTTTTGTGTTCTTATTTTATTTTAACAATAATTGTGGAATTGACCTTGTGATAGGTGTCAACATACCATCCATGTGATACCTGAACCATCTTCTCAGCTACGGGTCATCCGGAGTAGTGCACACAGCTCCAACTTACCTGGTTTTCCCCTATCAGTCACTGGGAAAACAAGCAGCTTGGAGACAGCAGATCTCTAAAACTTGCACCATTTAGAGGGGAAAGACCTGGGTGAAAACAAATGGTTTATGTTTTCAGCCAGAAATAAATAAGGCATGGACTATGGCTTTCTCATCTACGAGTGAGTTTTATTAAAGAGTTAGAGCAAGCTCTAGTTTACAAGATATTCAGAACCATATGTATGCATTAATTAAAGGAATGTGGAGGAGGAGGAGGGGATCTGAGAAAATAACAAAGCAGCAGTGTATGCATGCAATGATTTTTCATTCTGTTTCGCTTCAGCTCTGCCCCTGCAACAGAGGATCTAATCAATCTGCCGGCTATTAAGTTTGTTAATTGATAATGCATACTAATTAGGCTGTGCGCAGTTACTTAAGAGACTTTGCTAAGGTGATTGTAGGCACAAGTCCAAATGGAGTTTAAAGTATTCTGTGTGAGGTTAAAACCCATCAACCAGAATAGATGGATTTTATATTATAACAGAAGGCACAACATACCCATAAGTATTTAATGTATTGCACGGTTATCCATTGTTACATATCCTAAGTCTACCAAACAATTAAAAATATAAACACAGACTCTAAAAAATGTCACTAAATAAGGTGTGTGTATGAATATGTGGAGATAGTAGAGGTAGAGGGAAACTGCAAAGTGGTCTTAAAATAAATATTCCTATTATTTTTCACACTTATGTCTAGGAACAATAGTATGTAGCTGTGCTGCAAGGGAGGAGCAAACATAATGAGAACGCAGCCTAATCTAGCTTTATGAACACTTAGACAATAAGCCACATAAAAATGACATGCCTTTCTGCCCCCATCCAATAGGGCAATAAACCAGTAGTAGCAGAGTAGCATCAAAAGCATGTCAACTAGCTATTTGTAATATATAGATAAAGTCAGAGCTATTATTTATATAGTTACTATATTGTCGCAAATCTAGGAGTTTCCTTTCTGTTTCTAGTGGCTCTATCTGTGGTACAGTCTGAGGTGTTCCTGACCTTAAGGAAGTAATTTCTTACCTATTAATATTCTTGGTCTTTTTTCCCCCCTTCTTCTTTTATATGCATCATATAAAATGGAAGTTCTTTGCAATATAAATTTGGAGTTGGCAGGCGCTAGTGACGGAGGTAGTGGGCATTTAATTAGTGAATGAATTGTATTCTTATGGTGTGACCATTGGACCTAAAATCCAAGCTGTAGTGCTTTATTTTAACTATATGAAAATGACCGGGTGCCACAATTTAGTATGAAAAAAACTATTTTTAAGTAAGTCCTGAGTAGTTAGAAATGAAAAGAAAAAAACAGCTAGAGAGACATTATTTCATATCTCACAGCCTTGTTGAAGAAAATTCCTTGCAACGAGATATGTCGTATTGAAGGAAGATTTATCATAGTGAAAATTTTTTATCTGCATGTATTCAACAGATATATTTGGAGCGATAGCATGTATGTACCAATAAAAATGTTTGGTACCCACAAAGTTGTACAACAGGAAGGGTGTGTTGCCATAAACTGTTTTGTATATATTATGTTGAGGATTATGAGAAAACTACTTTTTTTTTTTTCATAGCAGCCAGTAGCTTGATTTTGTGTGTATTACAAATCTGGAGGGACATAAGGTCACTCATCTAAGTGGCTGAGCAGTGACCCTGAGGGGCCACGCATGAAGTAATGAAAAGTTTATGTTCACCAGGTTGCAGGAGAACCCTTACGAGCCTGGTTTTAAGAAAAAAAACAATCTGTCAGTATGTTTTGTGACATTAGCAATGCAGTGTTCGCACTGAGAAATATAAGGAAAACTTGTAACAAACTTTTTTGAAGTTTTCTTCCTCTGAGAGAAGCTGTTATACCTCTTATCCCTTTCCGTGCTTTCCTTAACAGTCTGTAATGAATGAGTAAATAAGAGGACATGAGCTTAAAAGGCAATCAAAGTAGCAGGGAACTGTTGACATGAGAGTGATGCTCACTAGACTTTTCCACATCTCAAGGAGGACACAAGGAAGATGATGGTTTTACAAGAGGGTTTGATAGCAGAACTGTGGAAATTCTTACAAATCTGTCACTGGAGAAAACAGTGTCTTGATTTCTCCCTCTCAACACAGACACTTTTCTGAGGCACTTCCATTGAGTGTTTTGTTACTGTAGGGCCCTCTTCTCCTTGATGGGGAAAGATGGGCACATCCAGGAAGTAGGTCTGACTACCCAAGATCAGGGCTGCTCTCTGGACACTCTGGTTCCTAATGCACTGAGAAATGTTTGAGGTGAGTGTCTACAGGAAGGTTGGGTGGATCCTGATTGGCCACTTTTGCCTGTTTCCAAAGAGCAAGATATTTCAGGTGCAATAGCTCGCTCTGTCTGTCTGTCTGTCCGTCTGTCTATCTACATACCTACCTACCTACCTACCTACCTACCTACCTACCTACCTACCTACCTACCATCTATCTATCTATCTATCTATCTATCTATCTATCTATCTATCTATCTACCTACCTACCTACCTACCTACCTACCTACCTACCTACCTATCTATCTACCATATGAATATAAAAGAAGTTACACTGCTGGTCACTACTTGTATGGTGACCTCTCATGTCAGCAACAAATAACATGTCCTGAAGAAGCCTATCTTACACGAGCGGTAAGCTGATCACTGGTAATTATGAAAGCAACTAGATGAATAACTTTATTGATTGGCTCTGAAGGGGAGCTTAGAGCAAGGTACAGCACGGGGTCTTATATTTTGATGTGTGGCTGAAACACCAAGGAGGGTTCGCGTAGCCATTGAACAGCCTACTTTCAGGCTGCCCTCTGAACGAAATAAAATGACAGAGCAGGTTAAATCATGCTACGCCTGTTCAAGAGACCTGACTGTTCCAGGAATATTGCACCTGCATTATTGAAAAGGGTTCTGCTGTGACGTCTCTCTTTAGTGCACATCAGTGAGATTTTAGCCCATAATGTCAACTAAAACGAAGTGAATAGTAGGAAAAATGTTCCGCGAATATTTGCTCAAAGTGGAAAGTGGATTTCAATTAGACCATGTTTGCAATGCTTTCACGTTTGCTTTCCAGGAACACTTGAGTGCTCAAGCTTTATTAGTATGAATAACTCATGAAAAAGTGAATGCAAGCTCAAATATTCACCAAAAGCAGATTTTGAAGGGAAAATTCACTGAAGAAGTGTGTGACTAATTTTGAATAAGAAGTACTTCTGAGAATTTGACGATGTTACTATCTCTTTGTGGGCAGTTTACAAAGAGAAATAAAGGTAACATCGGTGGAATTATTTTCAGCAAATAAAATGTTCACTCAGCCCTAATGTAAAAAACCTCCCAGTGTCACTGTCATTTCTGTAAGGATAATATTTGTTGTTTCTCTTTTCTTATAAGATTAAATCCTCAGCTTGTCATCTAGGACATGCTTCATAGAGATTCAAGCACCCAGAGCTCCCATAGACTTCAATAAAATTTGGGATTGCTAGGTATCCTCAGGACTGGATCCTAATCACTAATTCTTGATAGCTTGTATTTTTCTGTTATGGTTATTATAGGTTACACCCTCAGGAAACTGTGCCTACTCTCCCGCTTGTGTCATCTTAGGGATTTTTCTCTTGACGAGCTGGGTGAAATGTACAGCATTTATTTATGTTTTTAATTGTGCATATTTTTTACTTCGTACACTTCATTACTGTATTCTATAGAATTGTACTTAAGATAAAAAAGGCTGCAGGGAATTTGCAGGATTGTGGTGTCATAACTCGGTATGAGTTGGTGTTTTATTTCAGTGGGTCTCCTTAGCGTTCAAAAGACTATTTAATATAAGCAAAGAGTATCATCCTCTGATTTTCATTAGAATACAAATCCTACAGCTAAGTACAGAGAAAGGAGAAGAGCTGAACAAAATAAGTAATATTAATTGTAATCCTAGACTACCAGGAATCAAACCATATCTGAAAACAAGTTTTCAGAATTCCCCGCTTTCCAGCTTGTTGACTGCTTCATTTTAGTATTTCACTCACTTCCTGAGTCAGAAGAAAAAGCAAAACAAAACAAAAAAAAAAAGAGAGAGAAAAATACTTTGTCTTTCACTTAATACAATACACAAAGAAAAATTATTAACATTCAGCTTTGTGCTCCAGTGTCAACTAAATTATGTGGACTTAAAAATGCAAAAATGAAGATGAATTAAACTCTCTCTTGCTTAGTGATCAAATATAAAATAAACATTTGCCTAAAATGATTGCTATTGCTTAATATGTTTTACAAGAAATAAGATACTCTATTGTACCATTTCTTAGAATATGTAATGCTTTGTTTTTCTTCAGTACTATTTTGCTGATTTCTAAAATATTATAATAGATCCTTTTTGCCTGTTCAACAGCAATTTCTTTATATAAACAAATGCTTCTAAATACTTTAAGAAAAGAGGTATTAAATTGGTTAAAACACAAACCATTAGTGAGCCTCACAGAAAAAATCTGCAAATGTGAAAACAAGAAGGAAAGAGTACAATGCACATAGTAATTATTGCAATTCATCAAATCATAGCATATGTACTAGCATTGAAATTATATCACCCAAAGAGCACAGACTTTTTACATAGCCTAAAAAATCCTTCACTTTGTTACAGTGTGACTTACAAATAACTCATTTTATCTCCCATATGAAACATATATGTATGATCTCTCTAAAGGCTGTGTGCTATTTGCTATTGAATATAGTTCACGTAATTCCTAGATAAACTATTCCAAGGAGAAGATCAGAAAGCAACTCTTCAGGTCCCATAATTTAGTATTTTAAAAGGTAATGGAAGTACTAATACTCATATTTTATTATAATATTTGATTAAAATATGTTCAAGTAAGCATGAAATAATGAATAAATTCCAGTCCTGAGACTTTCTGCATACAGCCGTTGCCCTGTGAAGACTCACCGATTGGTCAGAGTGACTAACATCTAGAGTGGAACATTCCTTAGGTACTAAGTGGCATCTCCTTTATCAAAGGATTATTACTTTTTGAGAGCAGTGTCCACCTAAAACTGAAACAAAATTGACCTCTAATTTACATTTTCATGGTTGTCATCTTGTTTCTTTAAATGATATTTGGAAAATGCCTTCTTCCAGTAAATATACCAGTCTTCATCCTTTCAATTTAATCTGGAGTTCATCGCTGACTTTAATGTTATGAAAAAGGACCAGAAGAGCTAAAAGCATATGTAGCAATTCTGGATAAGGTCACTCAGATATGTGATTTGTTTAACTGGATGTGTGCAATGCAATGTATTTTATATGCTGAAGTGTAAGTCTCAAAATTCCGGCTCCCAGATCAGGTGAAGCAGAGAACTTGAATTCCCATGTCTCTAACTTAAACCTGAAGTGAGGTCAGATGGAATTGAAGACTTTGCTTTCTATTTTGCTGTTCATTAATAGCTTCAGTTTACCTCTTGCTTTTATGATTTTGTATAGAAAGTCATTGTCTTCAGTAGGGTTTCTCTTGATTTATACCAGTATAAGTAAAAACTCATATTGGCTCTTCCCTTTCACTGAAGATGTTGCCCATGAGATATGTCAGAATAATGGCTCAGGAAAATGAAGTCGTAGACTAGACAAGGCTCCCAGAGAATGAGTGGCCTTGCACACTTCACTGGTCCCCACATCAGTGTGTGCCGATCCTGCTGTGATGAGGATTACCTGGGGAGGTGCCTGACATTCTCCGTGCCCGCTCAATCTGTTCTGTGTGGCAGTAGGGGTGATAACTGTGTTGTGGACATTTGTCCTCGAAGAGTACATTTCTCATACCAATAGGCTATTGACTTTCAGTAATTGCAAACTTAGGGAAGATTTTTATTGGTGGCTGGAGATAAAAGATCTCTTGTCCCAATACCACAATATTCCACAATGATTAAACTGCAACTGGGAAAGAGACAAATTTGGTCCCCATTCCTCACCTATCTGAACAGGGTATTGGTATCTGCCTACATAATCAAAGAGGCAGCATATAGAGATTTATTTCACAGTGGGATTTGTGTTACAAAACTGTAAGGCAGTTTGTTAATGATCATTTGTCAAGTTTTTTGTCATAACTGGATGCTAATAAGGGATATTAAGAATGAGGAAAAAGAACATCTGATTAATAGCCTTACCTTTAAACACAATTATATAAAAAATTATCAAAACTTTATAGCGTCAATAGTTTTGAAAGATTAATGTGGCCAGTTATATTCCTTGTTTAAAATATAACAAAGACACCTGGAATTATAACGTCCTTTGCACAGTGGATGTCATATTACGTTTTTTGGTGATTACGTCAATTTAGTATTTCACGTATTATTAATAATTCCTCATTACATAAAATTATTACTAAACTGGCAATTAAGTGAATGTGAAGGATCCATATGCTGAAGTGTTTGTAACATTTCAATTATGAACTTCACATCAGATGTCTTCCAGTGTACATCAATAACATTAATGAACAATCTTTTTGCCAAAGCCACCCAAATGAGTTCCATTACCTTATTATATTTTCACAGAGTCTTAACTACATCTTCATAAATATTTAGATATTAGTTTCAAGAGGAATCAGGTAGCCTACTTTCTTGCCCTATAGCAAAAACAGTTTTCTTCATATCCCAATAGTTGCCTAAATCTAGCCATAAGCATTTCTGCTAATGGCAAATTCTTATTTGAACCTGTCTTCATCTACTTGATTTTATGCTTGCTATTTTCTTTGCATTTATAGTTCCTCTCTAGTATTTAAACTAAAAAGTCTCTTAAGATAAGGACACTTCCTTTCTCACTATTAGTCTTCAAAGATGGGTCTATTCTTCTAGAGTAAACCAAATATTGCTCAGACAGTAGCCAAGACAATTTGTGTCCTGTAAATCATAGCAGTATCTTCACTTCTACTTTCAATCTGTGTACCACATAGATTAATTGTCATCTTTTCTGTAAAAGCATAAATCAAACATTTTTGAAAGACAAAGAAGATGAAGAAAAGTAATAACTGAATAAAACAGACAAGTACTATGCATACAAAACTCCCTCCTCACTCTGTTGTGCATTTTTCCTACCAAAGACATAGAACGCTGCAGCAAAGCAAAGCATATTAGTAAGATAAGTTAGCTTGAGAAATACTCCTCCCTTTGTCTTTGGCTTCCTGGTTTAGTCCATCTGGGACCTCTATCATTTGTTCCCTTGTGCTTTGAATTGACAGAATGTGAGATTACCAATGTGGCAAATATCTTGCGTTCCTGCATTCCAAAAGTTTGACCAGTGGTCATTACTGACCAATGTCGATTAGACACAGGCTGGCTGCTCCTCTCACTTCTTCCTCTTTAAAAATAAAGTATTTGCATGTGCCACTCCAATCCTGCTGCCGTGGGTACAAATATGAGATAAACTGTAGAGGATTTGCATGCCATTAATCAGTAGTGATGGTTTCCATGCATATGCGTAAGTCTGTCTTCATGTCCTCATCCAAAAGACTTGACTGATGAAGTAGCATGCCCTTGTGACACTTCCATGATATGAGTTAGTAGCAAGTGGAGAAACACTAATGTTTACATTTATCCCAACAACTGAAGATAGTAAAATCTGAGGTTGTTTCTTCTTGACTTCTCATGCTTTAATGAAGTCTCTAGCAAAGGCTCAATACAGAAAAAGGTAATTCAGCTCACATTTATTTTTTGACGGAGGACTTTAGGATTTTGCCAGGCCCCTCACCACTCTGATCAAATAGTGTTCTCTGCATTTGCAATTTGTATCCTTTCAACTCTCCCAGGAAACTTACGCAGAGGCAGGGACAACCGCTTGACACCACAGCCTTGGAGCCTATACTATATGGATATTATGTGGTACAATCCCACAAAGTGTCTTAGCACAAGGGCACTTCATTCCTCCCTCTTTCTATTCACAGACAGGTCCATTCTTTGATAAGAAATTAAATATTGCTGAAGCAATAGCCTAGATACTTGGAATACTATACAACAGGGGGGTTCTGGAGAAGACGAGGAAAAAATCTTCCACATTTCTGAAGTTGTTGTGTTGGGAGCAGAGAGTTTTGCTCCTCCACGGGGCCAAAAACTACAGTGACCATTTAGTCTGCATTTAAGGATTTTTTCTTAGTATATGCTGTCATGTTAACCACTGGTAGAACATCGTGGTTTTGTCAATAAGGTTTCCTAAAAATGCTAAAACACAAAGTACCTATTATGCTGGTGAAGATAATTCACTTTTAAGAAAAGACTTTGGCTATGATTTTCAGAAGTGTATGGAGACTGTAAATGATTCAGATTTTAGTTACCTAACCTCAGATTTCTAAATCTTCATGACTGGTTTGTGAAGATGACATGAGGGGCAACATTTCTTTTCAACATCATCTCTTTTTAAGCTCACTTCCTTTGGCAATTCCAGAATGAATGTATTCAAAATCACGCACAACTTCTACTTTTTTCCCCTTACTTGCTCAGAACATTCATTAGATACACAATTTTACATAAGCATTTCTCTGGTCTGCTTTCTGTGCATAGACAACATGGTAATAGAAGTCATAACCTGTTCAGGTGTTCCTTTTTGAAATGGGAAAGTGTCATTTTGGAGACTGATTTGAATTTTAGGTTGGTTGACTGGTGCACTTTCGCAGCAGCAGCTATTAAGCAGAATTAATATTAGCTCTGTGAAAGTCTTCCAGCATCTCCTTGTCAGCCAGTCAAATTTTCCCAGGTTTGAAACTGGCAATATGCAATGTTGAGTGCTTTGGGAAAGGGAAAAATGGGCAAATCAGGGTGGTTTTCCTAGAGGAGTTTTGATATGTGCGTGTCATCCACCTGTTTTACTTTCCTCAATATCCTGTCTCACGCTCCCCCTTTCTTTGCCTTTCACTTATGGACTTCTCACACAGCCACTCATTAGTACACTAACCTGCCCTCCAGCTTTGCTCCCTCTGGTGATCATCTATTTCTTGTCCATGGAAATCCCTTATGTCCATCTTTTTCCTGTTCACAGAATCTCCCTCCATGCTGCAAACAAGTTCTCCTTTGCTTTTGTTCTCCCTCCAGCATCCTGGACTCTTCCAAACCTGTTCCTTTTTTTTTGAAAGGAATTTAAACTCCCCATCTGCACCATCTGTGTTGTTCATAGCAAATTCATGCAATGTAATCTGTCCTGTCTTATGATGCAAATGTGAATATAGGAATAAGAGCAAAAGAAAATGGGCACATTCTGTATTTTTATGTATTAAACTGTGAATAACAAATGTCCCAGAGGAAAAGAAAAAAACTGTTTATAAAAGGATCCAGAAATACTGTCTATGTGGTTGCAGCAGTGGAATCATGAAGGAATTTGTCAAAATGAAAGATATGAAACAAATTCTTGTACATTGCTCCATATAAAGGGTACCACAAAAATATGATCTAGAAGTTAGGCTGATCCAGGATTGACTACAATCAGTATGTCATTTTTAGAAATCAGGTAAAGACAAGACATCCATTTCTGACAGTTAATCAAAAGGTGTTTGTTTGCTAAAGCAGGTCAACACTTCAATGCTGGTGAAAAATGGAAGATAAGACTTTGATCAAAACCCCAAATTAGTCCAACTGAAAGCAGAAGAGTTATTTTATGCTATAAAAATTCCCTGATTGTGTTTCCCATTATAAACTTGTCCTCACATGGGATGTGATGCACCAGGAGCTCTCTCCCAAGCAAAAGAAGGCAGTGTATCATGGGAGCTCCCAGGTATCATGTACTGTGAAAGACATACTAAAGCCAGAAAGCCCAACCCTAGGGCTCAGGTGGGACATCTGAAACTGAGCAGTAATGGAGCACACTGGTGACATGTCCAAACTGATATATTTGGGTTATCAGATGTAAGAATTTTTAAAATTTGAATTTAAGCCTTTTCATAGAACAGAGTTCATGTGACCTTTTAATTTATTAAAAATAAAAGTGTCTTCCATTTTATATATATATAGTTTTTGAAAAGTTTTTGAAAAAAAATTAACTAGTCTTTCATTTTTTATTAAGTCCATGATTATTTTTTAATTTATTTAAGCCAAATTCATTAATAAACTAATTCAATAAAGGCCAATCTGAGTTGGAAAATCTACCTTTTGTGAAGAGGTCAGCATCAAGAAGGCCTTTCGTGATTGGTTATGTGAGCAATCATGCAAGTTAGAGCTGTTCTGAAATGACTTTAACTCACATACTGAACCTTTCCAAGACTGCAAACCGTTCTGTTTGCAACAGAACTCAAAACACAAAAACTTAACATACAATAAAGTTAGTTCTTTGTCACACAACACAAAAAAATTAATGTGTCAAGAAATTTTTCCAGAACAAAAGCATCCCTTCTTTTCACTAACGATTACACCACCACCAAACATGAAAATGTGTGGCAAATCTGACTGCCAACGGCTGATATGTGGCTAATTGTGAAAGACAAAATGCTCATTGAATGCTTCCAGGTCTATTCTTTTTTAAACAAGAAAGTACTCATAATTCATATGAGACTGACATTTTCTTGAGAAACTAGGTAAATCACAGTGCCTTGGAACCTGTGACAGGTCAAAGACAACATTCCTGTCTTTATCCTGTATCTTTTTAGAACATTAAAAGTTCAAGCATTCTGTTTGGCTTTTTTCCAATTGCTATGGAATCAACATTTTTCCATAAAAAATAAAATCAGCTCTTGTTTTTACAATGTCCTGCTGGTATTGACATATATCAGTACCTTCCAGGTCCCACAAAAGGTAGTAAACTATCTTCAAAAACAGCTGTGACAAGTGTACCTTCAGCTTGCTAAAAATACACTTTAATCATTCACTGTTGGTTAAGTTTAGTCAACTGCACCATGTTAGCATTCGTTCCTTCAGCTTTCTAGAATATAATTTTAATTCTGCTTTCCGTTATTTTTCATTTGAATTTATTCACTGTTGCTGACATTTATTTCTTGTAATAATGTAGCAACTGCACCCCTTGTAATAACATAGCACCAGAAAAAAAAACCAGCCCAGGACTCCAGCATGCAAGGAGCCATACAAAAGAAGCAGCAGTCTCCAGGAAGCATACAGTGTAGATAAAACATTAATTCTGTCATGGACAACAAAAAAGAGCCGTGTAGTAGTTGATCAGTTTGAAAGCAAATCAAGTCATCCATTAGCAGCTTGAACGTTGTCAACCTTGTTTGTTGGCTTCCCAGCACAAAAGAACTGTACAGTGCAATATGAGGGTGGATGGTGAGTATCCATCACCACATGAAGGGCAGCACTGGCTAAAGCTCTGACAAAGTCTTCCTGGTATTGATACGTATCAGTATCTTTGCACTCCCACAGACGGTAGTAAACTATCCTCAAAAACAACTGTGAAAAATACAGCTTTAGCTTGAAAAGCAACAACTTAGGTTTTGCAACTCGGCCTTCCTGTGTTTGAGCCAAGTGACTTCCATGAAGAATGACACCATAGGTGATGTGAGAGTTTGCATGAAGGCACAGCATTGCTCAGTCTCCTGCACTGAGGGCTATATTCTTCTGGACCTGAAGTGATAGGGTTTTAAGGTGTTGTGCTGTATGGACTCACTGGCTTCCATCAGAGCTCAGTTGGAGGTCTCTGCAGCATTCTTTGTTGTAGGCTTTGGATATGTGTGTGTTTTATTTTGGATGTTTGGCTGTTGGTCTGAAGCGGAGAGGGCATGAGTTACCTGGACATAACAGCTGAATTTATGTGGAAAAGATATTCTTCAGGTGAATTCTCCTATACACCACTCCAACACCTCAAAAATCTAGATGACCTTTGCATATAGGTCATTTAAGCTATGTGGACAAATTTCTCAGCTTTCCATTTTCTGAGACCTAAATTAATCTTTTTTTTAACTCTCCCTATTCCATTTATAATCTTATTTACCAAAAACATCACTCTGGACACCGACAAGACTTTTGTAAGAGTAGTGGCAGCTTCCACTGATTTACAGTTTTAATTGAGGCTTTAACTAACTTTTCCTTTGAAAACCAGCCCCAGTTTTATATTCAAATAGAAAGCCCAAAACTGGATCCTTCCAAGGTGCTTTATAAAGTGCTGACATAAATCCTTGGATTTATGTAGCCCTGTCACACAACAGGATCCTTTGGATCTTCCTCACTATTCCAGCACACTGAGATGAGAATTTAATCAATGAGAATCAATTCATACCCCAGCTTCCCTGCAATTTGTTTTTCAGTATATGTGATGCAACGACAGTTTGTCTTTATAAAAGTGTGATCCTCGTTCCCAGGAGCTGCTGGGTCGGGGGAGACAACAGGGTTTCTTCTCCCCTTTTGCTACAGGATGTCTTCGCAACTGTGATTCCCAGCTTTGCAGGTGCAAGAAGTTACTCTTCTCCCCTGTTTTTTCCACTCTTCCTGGAGGGTGGGAACAGGGCACCAGGGAGGATCATCAGCAAAAATCTGCAGCAGAGCTAAGGGAAAAAAGGAAACCCTTTAATGACAAATTTTAACTGATGGTGAAAAGAATTCATGGGAAAGGGAAGGAGGCCTTTTTACCTCCTTAACACAATTTTTAGTTAAACTGACTGGCAAACCAAGATATGGCACCCCACAGTCAAAATCACTGTAATCGGCATGAGCCTCACATTACACATACCTTCCATGTATATTTTAGCAACGAAAGGGTAGTGGCCACAGAAACAGAGTTAAGTATTAGTAAGTGCTAATATTAAATACCCTTCTTTCCTCCGTGAACGGCTAGTTCAGCTGTATGTTGTAAAGATGTTTTTCTTTTTATGGAATCGATGAGTCTGGGGATGCAGACTATAGAGTAACAAATCGGGGACCTACCAGAGGCAAAATAAAATATGCCTGATGGACTCCTGACAGAAATAAACAGTGTAAATCAACTTTATTAACCACTCAGACATGGAGGCCAGCTGCAGTAGGTCCCTAGTGTAACAGGAGAAAACTGAAGACAAATACTGGTAGGTACTGCCGTCGGCTCTCACAGGGCACGTCACTCTTGCCCACTCGCTCCTGAGCTCCACAGTACGGCTGGAGACACAGGGCTCTGACAGCTCCTATCGTTCTGCCAGGTGGTCTTGAACTGCAGGGAGAAAAGTACAAAGGCAAAGGACTGAGCTCCTGTTACCCTCTGCAAGTTGCCTTTGCCGATGTGTAACTTCCCCGTCGTTCCCTGGGGTGCACCTGCACCTAGAGCCCTATACACAGGGAGACAGGTTTAGTCTTGACCCCACGCTCAGTCCCCTAAAAGTGAATGCCAAGGTGCTATGAAACCGGACAAAACTCTTCTTCCCAATTGCCATTATTCACAGAGACAATTTGCAGGTAAATGGAGATACGTGAGACTGCTGTTGGCATTGTGAAAGGGCATAGTTAAACCAAGTTAAAGCTAAGTTAATGAAACTTAATTAAATTTAATTACATTAAATTAAGCTTCTAATTAGACTGTTCACATTGAAAACAATTCAAACCTATTTTAAGACATTCCTAGTAGTACTAAAATTTTCCTATTCATTGTTCATCTCTCCTGACCTCTGCCTGCAGTCTACATGTGCCTCAGAGGAAGGCTTTTCCTATCTTCCCATCCCAGCGCATACCCAGGAAGCTGTTGTTTTCTTCTGGACATGACTGCAAAACACTGAAATAATATGAGAATGTTTGCCCTCGATGACTACACAATCTGGTATCATTTCTGTTACATGACTATAGCTGAGGAAAGCTTGGAATGAGCTGGCTTTCCTACAAAGGTTACAGTCTGTACCATTTCCACTGGCGTGTTCACCACTTCGAAGTGAGGGCAAGTCCTTTTTTAGATTAGAGTTTCCCCTTTATAAATTTATTTCTCGTTGACTCTATAATTATACAATTAAAGCTAATATAGGTAATTTAAACATTTAATTTATTTAATGGCATTGAATAGAGTCCTTAAGGTCAGAGGAGATTTAGGTCCTAGAGACTCACAGAAGTCATGATTCATGGGTGATTTCCAGCCTGTGGTGGTAGTTAGCTGGGTGACATTGGAGGATAATGACCAAAGATCTGAGAGAGATGCTGCCAGGAAAGCATCTGCTGCCAGAGGTACATGAGAAACCTGGGAGAAGAAGTCTTGCTTACATGAAAACAATACCTTTTAAAGTTTATTCTAAAATAGAATGAGACCTATTTCCTTATTATAAGGAAGGCTTTCACTAGAATGGTCCTGTTTTGGTTTACATGTAGAAAACACCAGTATAAGCCATGCTGAGAACGTGGCATGTCTCCTGGAGCAGCAGCTTAGGAAAGCAGACTAAAAGTACAAAGAAAAAAAATCATATAACATTAATGCCACTGAAGGGCTGAGCATTTGTTAATGAAGTGGAAGTACATTAACAATACGAAAGATGGAAACAAATGGAAACAAATAAACAAACACACAGAATCCAAAAGTTGAGCCAAATAAGTTTGTTTTGGTTCTACTGAACCAATAAATTCATTTTCATTCTACTGAACCACATGCCATGGATGGAAACGTGTAGAGACAAGTGCCTACTCGGGAAGCATCCCCTCTTGTGTGTATGTGTCTGTTCCTATTCCTACAAAATATCTCTACAGCCTGTGTCTCAGAGGTGGTGGGAATCCATGGCGAGTCGATGATGCAAGAGGCAACGGCCTCTGATATCTTCCTGCAAAATGCCACTGGAGGAGCAGGCAGTGAGTGCTTGCTCTGCTGTGTCTGCATTGCCTTCCTGCGAGACCAGTGGGGAAAAAGCCCTTGCAGCAAGTCTGGGCACTCAGACGTGCAGACGTGCAAGCTCCGGTCATCACTGCACACTTACTCCTGCCTCGCTGCCCTGTGTCCCAGCAATGAGACCACTTGGGATCAGCTGTGCCATTCGGTTCAAAATGGATTTGCCCTAATTTGTTCTCTACTGTGCTGTTCTGTGAAGGAAAAGAGCCTACACAGGCTCTATGTCTTAAATCACACCCAAAAGCAGGTTAGACTAGTGCTCTACTGAAGTGTGAAGGGAAGGAAATTTTGATCTCAAGGGTCTTCAGCTGGGAAACCCTAGAGATACACAGGGGGTCAGACACTGCAGTTTAGTGTTTCCAAAAACATCTGAATCCCAACTTAGAATACGTCGGGATGGCCTGGACTTTATGACAAAGGAACAACAGAGAGAGGTAGTCAGTATGGGAAAACGCCTCGGACCCCTGCAAGAAAGAAGACTTTCCAGATACCCACAGGTTCATAAAATCTGTCAAAAGTCTATACTAGCTCAAAAGCCACCATAAGACTATCCCTCAGAAATCATCTTTGTCTGTTCCCAGGCTACCACACTATCACTCTGGCATGACATAACTTATATGAAGAAGTATCAAAACGTGTTATATACATGTTTTCTCTGTGGACATGCTTAACCCATCAGGACAACTTGGTCTTGCTGCATGATCTGGTAGAGGACAACGGCTGATAAATGCAAAGGTTGTGTTGTTTTAAGGGATTGCAAAACTGCCCTTATGAGCCATCTCAGAAGTATTATGGCTTTCTCCGCACTCCCAGGATTTGGTTGGTGGCCCAGTCTTGGAATATTTTGGTTCTTTGGGGTTACTGGTAGTTTAATTTGGATGCGTGGAATAATTCTAACAATATGCCTGTGGGTTTCTACAACAGTTAATTTGGGAGTGGTACAGTATTTGATCAATCTTGACAAAAGCCTATTTGAACGTCCCTTGCTAGAAATCACAAAATTTGTCAGAGGTAGATTTTTAAGGTTGCTTTTTTTAGAACATTTTAGTTTTAGAATAATAAGAGAACATGTTGTACTAAAAGCCTTTCAGTGTTAGGTGGATCAGATCAAAACATAAATTAAGACACTTGCCATAACTTATCAATTTATATAGATAATACCTCTGTGTAAAACCAGAATGGGAGAAACTGATAGTAAATCAAAACTCTCTTTCCTTAAAGCGAGTACAAACTTAGGCAAGTCCTTTCTAGAAACAGCTCCAAAAAAACAATAAAGCAAAGTAAATAAGTAAAATAAAAATCATATTAAGGCAGTGTACAGTCCTTCGAACCCCAGCACCTGATAGAACATACACCCTTTTCAATACCATCTAATATTGCCTAGCTCGGGTTTTCATAGCCCCTTTCCGATGTGCACCAGAGCCTAAGACACAGCACCAAGGACATCCTGATGAAGATTAATATCTTGGGGGGGGGCAGAATATTAATAAAAGAAAAGAAATCCAAAGACTACACTGCCAAGAAAATATTCATCCGCAAAGTAAAGGGAACACTAAGCTCTGCACAGGCAGGTTAAAAATAATTTAACTTTTTATGTAGCGGAAGATGACACTTTCATCCATAGATAATTCTCCCTTTTCTTTAACCCAGAAGGGAATAGAAAAACATTAGCATAATTAATGTCAACATAAATAAGACACAAAGTGGGAAAATTTTGGCTGATATCTGACAATGTGCATTTCTAGTCTAACAAAAATTAAAAGGTAGTCAATGGATTTCTATAGATTAAAAACATTGCAGTTTAATGCTATCCTGGCCATACCACTTGCACCAGAGCAGCACAGAGGAACATGCCAGAGTTGGGCAGAGCTGCCAGCAGTGGAAGCGGACAAATATTCTTGTACTGTGTCATTTACTAGTATCCTTACAAACTTGATTATATAAGAGAGGTTGTTTCCAGAAAAAAAAAAAATAGTTTGAAAAGAAGAAAAAGAGAAAGCTGCCAGCTTGTTTTTAACTTACTTTCCCCAATCTAGGCTTTCTGTGCCTACACAGAGAAGCTTTTTTTTTTTTTCCCCTCTGGTATCTTTAGTTTTTTTTAGTTTCTCTCCTCCCTAGTTCAAAATATTTCAGCAATTTCATTTAAAGAAATTTGTGGGATGTCAGAGGACTTATGGTCAGTTATGATATCTACACAGGAAAAAAGAGGAGCAAACAAGTGAAGACTTCCTATTTGAAGGTTTCAAGGTCACAGCATAATTTGGAAGCCAATTCTGTGCAAATCTACCATAGTTTACCTTTGGCTTGCCTGTGCTTGCACACAAGAAGAAATGGTATTGGTGTGTTGGGAAATAAGCTGTGCTTTCACCTCCTGAGGAAGTGGAATGGCACAGTGGCCTTTTTGGTGTGGAAAAGTTAGGATATAAGATATTAGGTGGTCTGAGATAATGTGGCAGCTTTACAAAAGAAAATATTAGCATTATGGAAACAGAGTGGGTTTCCTCTTCAGAAGTCCCGGCTGTGATGTCTGATCTGTGACTGACAGCACGTAGCCAGAAGGGCCACCATAAATGAGAATCAGTAGGCAGCAGATACTTGTAATTCTTTTTCTTCTACTACTTAATTTTCATCCTTTGCAAATCAGGGTCTAGCCAGCTTATTAAAAGGAAGAGTACAGAAATGGAAAACTTGTATAGGATGGTGATCTGCCTATGAACTGGCAGCATCATCTTGCAACACAATTTTCACTGGGATATGTGGTGATACGTATTCTTTTGAGCAGAGTCTCACACCATCCATCCAGGGCTCCAAAGATTATTTATAACATCTTGAACTGCGCTCAGAAATTAAACTGAAGCTCTTACAAGAGTCTTGCTGTTTTATGTCTTTAGGTATCAGTATATGTAGGGATAGGATAGGATAGGATAGGATAGGATAGGATAGGATAGGATAGGATAGGATAGGATAGGATAGAATAATTTCAGTTGGAAGGGACCTACAACAATCATCTAGTCCAACTGCCTGACCACTTCAGGGCTAACCAAAAGTTAAAACATCTCGTTAAGTCCAAATGCCTCTTAAACACTGACAGGCTTGGTGCATCAACCACCTCTCCAGGAAGTCTGTTCCAGTGTTTGACCACCTTTTTGGTAAAGAGTCGCTTCCTTATAGAATCATAGAACAGTTTGGGTTGGAAGGGACTTTTAAAGGTCATCTTGTCCAACCACCCTGCAATGAGCAACCAGATCAGGTTGCTCAGAGCCTCATCCAACATGACCTGGAATGTTTCCAGCAATGGGGCATCTACCACATCTCTGGGCAACCTGTGCCCGTGTTTCACCATCCTCATTGTGAAAAATTTCTTCCTTATATCTGGTCTGAATCTGCCCTCTTTTAGTTTAAAGCCATTACCCTTTATCCTATCACAACAGGCCCTGCTAAAAAGTCTGTCCCCATTTTTCTTATAAGCTCCTTTAAGTACTGGAGGGCTGCAATAAGGTCTCACCAGAGTCTTCTCTTCTCCAAGCTGAACAACCCCAACCCTCTCAGCCTGCCCTCACAGGAGAGATGTTCCATCCCTCTGATCATTTTGGTGGCCCTCATCTGGACCCGCTCCAACAGGTCACTGTCTTTCCTGTGCTGAGGGCTCCAGAGCTGGATGCAGGACTCCAGGTGGGGTCTCACCAGAGTCCAGTCTAAACCTCCCCTGGCACAGCTTTGAACCATTCCCATGTGTTCTATTCCCTTGATACTCAGGAGAAGAGACCAGTACATCCCTCTCCCTTTCCCCTCCTCAGGAAGCTGTAGAGAGCAATGAGGTTGCCCCTCAGCCTCCTTTTCTCCAAACTAGACAAACCCAAAGTCCTCAGCTGCCCCTCATAGGACATACCTTCCAGCCCTTTCACCAGCTTTGTTACTCTCCTTTGGATGTATTCAAGTATCTTAATAGCCTTCTTATATTGTGGGGCCCAGAACTGCACATAATGCTCAAGGTGAGGCTGCACCAATGCTGAAGACAGCAGGATAGTCACCTTTTTTGACCAGCTGGTTATACTGTGTTTGACGCACCCCAGGATGTGGTTTGGCCTCTTGGCTGCCAGGGCACACTGCTGGCTCATGTTGAGCCTGCTGTCAGCCAGCACCCCCAGATCCCTTTCTGCAGGGCAGCTCTCCAGCCACTGCTCTCCCAGTTTATACTTGTGCCCGGTGCTACTCTGTCCTGGGTGCAGAATATGGCATTTGGATGTGTTAAATTTCATTCCATTGGTCGTTGCCCAGTGCTCCAATCTGTCAAGAGCATTGGGCCATATCTGTCTCTACTGCAACTTCCAGGGATACCTCAAAGAGCTTTGAATACCTTGCACATGGAAAGGGAAAGGGCATAGAAGACCAAGACCTTACAGGACCCTACCTACAGTACCATAAATTGTGTGATCCCATTCCAACCAGTCTTACACCAGCTACTCACTGGAATTATGGAGAAGAATAGTCATCATCAGCAGACTCTGGACTGATCCCATCATAAATCATTTCCACTCTGCTGGAGTTGCTTAACTTCCAAGATCTACTCCTCAGATACCTGTATCTCTGCTAGTCAACATAGGTTTTTTTAACAATTCATCCAACCTGTTTTAACTGTTGCTTTATGATGACTCAAACCTCAAATGCGCCTGTTTCTCTAGAACAGAGGCAGATATCTACAGCTGATCAAATTAATCCCATCCTTGGCTTTTACCAGGATGTTGATATACTATGGTGCTTTCACAATATCTTGAAGCATACTGAGCTTCACCACTGTATAGTGTATCATCAAAATGTTACTGCATTCACCTCTAGAATATATCTCCATCCTATCATACCTATATGGAGAAAATATACACCATCTTGAATGCAGCTTTTAAAATAATGTTTAGCACTTATATGTCTTGATTTAAACTCTGCAAATACCTCTAGAAAAACTCTTGTTTTCCAGGTGGGGCTAGGTAAAGACCTATATAATACTTTTTATGTTTAGCACTCATAGACATTTAAAGGACAAATAAGTATATGATCCCATTTTACAAAAAGAGAAATTCAAGTGAAGAGTTGCAAAGGGAAATACTTTTTAAAATATCTGAAAATCCAGGGTGCAAAGTTTGAGATAGAAGACCTGGTTCTCACAGGAGAGGCTGAATATCTAAAGACCGTATTGACTTCAGTTGCAATAGTGAAAATTCAGCAGTTCAGATATGCATGTTCCTCAGGTCCTAGAAAGCTTGAAAGACTCACTGTATGTAAAACAGTGAGCCAACAGGTGAGATGGGAGTGAAAACATGGTCTTTTTGGCTTTGTCATTTGGACCATCCTGCATCTTATATTGCCAGGTCATGAAAATGCTGAACTTCAATATATTACATAGAAACTCTAATTAAGCCATTTTTATATTTATTTAGTCTGTAAAAGGGACATATTATAATGCAAATATAAACTACTCTCAATTTCTTGATAAGGCAAAAGTCCCCCTTGCTTCCCAAGAGCCCAAGAAATCATGAAGGGCTTCATGGTTCAGCCCAGTGATATTAAATTGTATCTTATACTGTGCCAGCCATCTTCAGAGTAACAATAACTTGAGTTTCCATTTTTCCAAGTACAAAAATAGTTCATGTTGGAGATTTCATCTAACAATACAACAGCATTCAAAATTCAATTTGATGAACAAAGTTCAAGAGGCCAGTCTCTCTCTTCTCCTCAGATACTGATAAATTTATCACCCCAAACAACGATAAATAAATAAATTCCCAGGCTACTCCCTACTGATCTCTCTAAGCATACGTAACAATATAAATCAGGTGTGAGGACTTACAGTCCCATCAAATGGCCTGGAAAGATGTGAGACGGTATCCTGTCGCCTTCAGTTTCCTGCTGGATATCTGACTAGGCTGCCTGGTTACTTTCTGGAGTGCTTTCAATCTCGACTTGTTTGAGTGCTTCAGTTTGCAGGTTGCTTATTCAATTCACCAATATAAACAAAACAAAATTGCTGATCTTTTGTTATTAAGTTAAGATGGGCTTGCACTTTGGTTTCTTTCACGTAATTTAGAAACATTTATTAGGAGGGGGAGACATTATTTCTACCTTTTCCTGCTTAAAGCCAGTAGCACAAGAACCTGCATAAATAAAGCCATTTCTTACCTGGGGAGAAATGCTGCAATTCCTAGCAAAAGGGAATCAACATATGGTCCTTTGGCATTCTGTTGTCTGTGAGGCAGTACCATTGATGTAGTATAATAACATAATGGGCATCTAAAGCATCTATACCTAAACATCACAAAGCAGTTTAACTCCAAACAAGAATGAGGTTTTTCACTCGTAGCTATTATTATCTCATATGTATATGGATGACTAGAAACAGCGAGTACTAAATAATACAGAAATAGAATAACTGTGGCAAAGTAAAAGCTCCTGAACTTTTTCCTCCATGTTCTCTACTGTCAAATGATCTTTGATGTATAAAGATTTTCATTCCAAGAGAAGGCAGGCCTAGTTTATTACACAAAGCAAAGTTCTGTACTTGTACATTTGTCTTTTAGTCCTACCCCTTAAAATTTTTATTTTTCGTTATTTTGCAGTTTAAAAGCTTTTGGTGATCAGCAGGCAGATAGTCAAAGTCATGGCTGGATTATGTAGTGAAACAGATGAAACATGTCCCTGTTCCCTGTAACAGAATTTGGTGTGACCTTTGTGGTGGCTTTCAATGTAGTTGAGTCTATTGGACATCTGACTCTTGGTGGCAAAGCAGGTATTAATAATGGACAGTAAATGTAGATTGCAGTGAAGGTGCCAGTGTTCTTGTGAAGATATGGAGTCCTCTGTATTTTGTTTTCCTTTAAGGAGAAGTTAAGACATTTTCCCTCTCCTGCAGTTATTTATCATCACATTAATGCCAGAATCACATTGGGCTGCATAGCTCCAATTATGCACAAGCACAATGTTAAATGTTATGATGAAAGACATAATTTATTTCTCCAGTAATTCATTTCAGTATTTGTGTGTGAAGATTTTGCAGGCTTCTGACTTTCCAGGCTGCAAATTCTCTCTCTCTCTTTCTCCTATTGACCACTTGTTAAATCTTTTTGTTTGTTTCCCACCTTTCCCCTGGGACCCACAGACAGACAGCCTTGCCAGATTCATTTTCTGATCAAAGCTGTTTGATTTGGTCAATTTTGCCACATTGGAGACGTTCTCTATTACAGAGATAAATAGCCTTGGGCTAACTGTCAACGAAAACTTGTAAGCTAATAAATTATTCCAATTTCTTCCTGCGGATTTCTCTGGAGACAGCCCTAGGAAATACACTTTTTGATTAGTAAATTTCTCTGTGTGTGTGTCTGGACATTCAAATGTGTCGACTTTGATTAGCACCATTGCTTTTCAAGTAGATGCTGGCTGAGGGGCTGTCAGTTGCCGGCAGCCCTGATGCATAATGCATCAACTGGGCCCGGAAACAGGAGCCTCATCCAAGGCTGGAAAGGCGGGAAAATTGCCCCAACAGCCCTTTGCACTGTGGGAGCAATCCGAGTTGCAAAGACTTTGTCATCTGCAGACACAAGGCCCTGGAAAGCAGAGGAGCCTCGGGAGAGGGAAGCCAGTAGGAGCAAAGAAGGGCAAGGAGAAGAGCCAGGCAACTTGCTGCCACCCACTTCACTTCCACGCCCTCCACTATCCCCATAAAATTGCTTCCTCTCCTTCTTCTTCTTCCTCTCCCTCTTCTTCCTCCTTCTCTTCCTCTTCTTCCTCCTCCTCCTGCTCCCCATCCTCTGAGGAGGATCGGATTTCGCTTCACCTCCCACTTGGATTCCTGTTCATCTGCTGTTTGCCTAGTTAAGGACCTGCAGGTTGTTATAGAAACAATATTTTGGCTATAACAAATCAATCGGTGCGTGTGAACACAAACATACAGATCATTTATCAACTGCAAAATACCCTAAATTATGACCTTTCTAAAACCTATCAGAAGGGCGAGGGAATGCATAACGTAAATTAAACTTTGAAGGGTCAGCGATTTTTACTTTCACTATTCATCTTTCTTTCACCTTATAGGTTTAAGAACAAGAGTGCTGTGTAATTACATTTCAATGGGGTGCAGCGGTTCATTATTCTCTGCTATACCAATCTACTGCAACATTTCCAATGCAGTCAGGTACGTTTTAGCAGATATTAGTTGCATAAGACTATACTTGCTCTTTTGGACGGATAACATCTTTTAATGCAAAACAGTGCAATTGTCTCAATTTACAAAAGAGAGCAACGGTGTTTTTTTTAAATCAATACGCTTGTTTGTATTTTATTATAAAAGTGATGAAGAGTGTTTTGTGGTTTCCTTTCTGTTATTATTAGGCTGTCTCATTAGAAATCATTCAATCCCTGCTTTCTCTGCCTTCCCTCCTGAAATTCTGGTTTTGTGCTGGAGCCCACATCAGTGATGGAGATGGGCAGCTTCCAACTGAAAAGTCTTATGATGCCAATTATTGACTTACGTGGTGTGATGGCTAAGCAGCATATAGTCACTTAAGTTATAGCCTCCCCGTTGAGGATTCATAGGCCTGCTACCAGTGTTAGGGGTTCTTATTCCACATCTGCGTCTAGAAGTACCGTTGCTATATGCATAGCTTAAATAATTTTTAATCTAAATAACATAAACAGCAGAACAGGCACAAAAGCATTTTGAATAATATTACAATCTAAAACTACTTAAAGACTATAGAGGCAAAATCAGCTTGTGAGTATTAAAACCAAGCACCTTAGTGAAAATGTTGGATTTAAGCAGAATTCCAGCCATCCTCAAGTCTATTATGATTTAAATAAATACTCACAAAATACAGTATGAAAAACCAGCATTTGACAAATTTTCACCCTTTCTGTGGTTGGTGAGGCAGTTCCATGATGCACCCCATATCCAAAACCAGGTATGCCAGAAAGAGCACCAAATAACTAATTAATCTGATCAGTGGATGTGTAGAAACCTACATGTTGGAGCAAGAGAGCTGTCAGTCGTTTATGGTTCTCATCCCTGAAAGCACTTAACCCTAACTTTTCTGATGTGATGTTTCCATCACATTTCAATGGAATATTCCCACATTTAAACACATGTTTATCTTTTGCTGGGTGTAGGCCTGAAATAAGCTGCTGATGCATGAATGCCCTGACAAGGACAAGGAACATTTTTAAGGATGAAGTCACTGTGCTATGTGAAATCTGACAGGTCTTCTTTGATTTCTTGTGCTTGAAGTGAAGGCTTTTGGCGATGGATATT
Source organism: Phaethon aethereus (assembly GCF_964289735.1). Lineage (NCBI taxonomy): Eukaryota > Metazoa > Chordata > Aves > Phaethontiformes > Phaethontidae > Phaethon > Phaethon aethereus. The sequence continues at coordinate 28,132,599 of NC_138577.1, forward strand.
TTGAGAATGTTGTCATCATTGTATTTTTCCCGTTTCTTTTTGGTGCTTGTATTTGGGGTCAGGTAGGAGGGCTTAGATTTTACTGGTCATCTATCTATAAATATATAATTTTCTTTAGTATCAAACTATCAGCTTCTCAACTATACTAAAACTCATTTTAATTACTCTTTATCTTAACACGACCACCTCATAACTTCTTGAAATGCTTTACTACCCAGAATAGCAATATAATGAAGGTGAAGTGTATGTAAAATGTTTGACTTTGAATGGCATAGTTTTGCAGATTTGTGACTTTGGATGCCAGAATTTCAATTAGAGGACGACTGCTAAGTACTTTCATTTAAAAGCTGATGAGCGCCTTCTAAGGTCATGGAACGAATGGCACTAGCCCACGAAAGCACTTTGTACATGATGGTCTACTTTTTTCTCTTAATAAAAAGTACTGTAGCACACCATGTCTCAAATGGTACCACAAGTAGGTGGCAAGCATATTCAAGATATACGGGAAACCATGAAAAGATGACTGAAAAGTTGTAATACATGAGCAAAAAGGTTTGAAATATTGATGCCTTTAAAAATGGATTCATTCTCAGATATGAGAAGTATTACCATTTCTCACTTGACATATTAACTACACGACTGACATGCTGTATCCTAGACAAAGCTGACTGTAATACAGCACAGACTTTTATGTACTATTTGTTCACCTAATCTAACATGCATCAGACCTTGGATGTATTTTATCTGTGGAATAACAAAGATTGTGATAACACAGAATGGTTGATCACAGATTTAAACTGGCATTTAGTTTACTCTGACAATAATCTGCAAATAGCTCTATAGCTACACTTACACAGGAATACAGCAGGCAGATATTTTGTTTACCGTGTTTGTTTTGACTGGAGTTTTGAAATGCACATTTCAATTGGCTAAAAAGTGGCAGTTAAAATATTCCATTTTTCATTAAAGATGCTACATAATGTAATCCCTCCCTGGCATCTTACGCCTCCCCCGGCAAATAGACTGACACACAAAAAAAAAAAAAAAAAAAGGGAGAAAAAACACCTTTAAAAAAAGGAAAGGGAAAAAAACCGCCCTTCGCAAAGCAAAGCAGAAGCTATATTTGTAAATGTTAACAAAAGCTAAACATGGGGTTTTGCTATGGTAAGAAAATGCCACCCTCCCCTTCTCCATAAATTGGGCTTCTAGGAAGCAATCCCTCCCCCAAGAAACGGCTTGTGGGGAGGGCAAAGCAACCAGCTGGGTTGTAGGAGTAATAAAGAAGGAGAATCAATAGGGCATGCAATGGAGCCAAGGTGCTGCCATTTATCACACCGCTTCTCTGACTCCAATCATTCATCATGCTCAATGAGGCAGCAAATAGGAAAATGACTATTTGTATCAAACACATCTGCACTCATCCACTGAGGTATTTTATTCCCATTAACTCTGAAAGTAAAATACGCAGAGTTTTCTAGCTTCTTTCAGCTCAGGTTGGCAGAAGAAATTCACAGCACACAGGAACACAAATGACTGCATGAGTTTGCAAAGCATTTTGGAAAGGATTTTAGTGACTCCACAGTGAGATTATACACACATGCACATATAGGTATACATGTAACGTATATAATACACGTACAGGCATGTACAACATACACACATATAAACACGCACTTCCCATTTCAGATTATTAGTACCGTACCGCAGCAGTCTAAACTCACTAGCCAGCATCTTCTTTCCCCCAGTGATATGAATATCATCAAGGCTACAGTAAATACTCATTACATTATCTCTCAATGGTTCCCCTTTTATATCATAAATTACCCCTGCTAGGTGGCATGGAAGCTAATTTCACTAAGTCTGTGGAAGATCAGATGTAAATGGGAGGATTATCATCATTATGGTGTAATATCCCATGAAATGGTAGCATCATTACTGGTTCCTTTTATGAGGTGCGCAAGTTTATTTCAACCTGCGAGCGTGCTCCCGTGGCCTTCATCAGGACAGAGAAGTAGCCTGTGTCACATAAAGAGCCTCCAGCCTTCCTCCGCGAGCTTTTCTACGGGGCTTGGAGGGTGGAGCTTCTGCTGTGGTAGAGGCGACACTAAAAAGGTTTAAAAAACTTGGAAGCTGGATATCAGACCAGTCGCCTAAACCCAACGGCTGCTCTGTCCTCTCCTGTTTCCCTGCTCTCCCCCTCCCCAAACACCCATCCTAAACCCCATAGTTGACCTCATTTTCTTCTCATTCTTACTGCCTCCTCATGTAATTAAACCGATTTTCCTGCTCATTCTCTGTGTTTCACTCATTGTGCATGGAGGAGATTCTCATGAGTGGAGAAATAAATGACAATAGCTGGAATCCCTTGTCTGGCTTGCCCTCCAGAGAGTGCCATAAAAAATAGGCAGAAAAGCACAGAAGGTTAGGAGCTGCGATGGCCCCAGATTCAAATGGCAGGAAAGCCATCTGGGTCCCAAATTCCAGTCCTACCACTAGGTACTCTCTGTACAGCAATATATTTATTCTGGTTCGTGCCTCAAATTATTTCAGGAGGTGCTGCCTGATAGCACAGCATAAAGCGAGCACGCTGAATTGAGATCACAAATTTGGTTATGTGAGAGACCAGTACACAAAACGATGTTGCATTTGAATCTCAAAAGTTTTAGGAATTCCACCTAGGGAGCAGATTGAACCCATGATCACAGCTTCTCGGTAGCCTTTTGGCAATCGGAAAAAACATAAACCTGCACAAGTCAGCCTTTGAAACATGTTATCTGTGTCTCGAGGCATTGAAAAACGGTAGTCTTCCAAATTATTTTCTCTAGAGCTAACTTTACTTTAAAACTAAAAATTGTAGGAAGAAAAGAAAAAATATAACTAAATATCTTAATTAGCGATTTTACTTCCTTTGGCCATTGACTAATAATTTCTTACGTATTCCTAGAGAGAAAAAAAAGTAGTCTTTCTAAATCTAGTTCCTGGGATCTCCAATCAAGTCAGGGCCAGCATAGAACTGCAGCAAACCATGGAAATAACATAGGAACAGAGGTCACTACTTTTGCCTCCCAAATGTCCTTCGTACTGGCATGCTCTGGTCTGATTCAGTTGCTGCGTGTCAGTCCCATTTTCCAGCCACCCATTCGCAGACTTCACTGGATCCATCTTCTTCCCACATCAAGCTGCACCTGAAGAGACTTGTTTTCCTTTCCAGTTTCTCAGCTTGTCCTTATCCCTGTTGTTTCATTTTCACTTCACCCTTTTAATCGGTTTGAAGAGGAATGCTATTTGAAAACTAGTAGCACAGTATTATTTATTTTAGGGGTTTATGGCTTAGACAAAGAGCACTGCTGTGAGCCCACAATCCCAGGCAAATTACTCACTCTTTCAGGGGTCCACCTACAAAGGTTGAGTTGACTGAAGGCTGCTGTGAAATGTATCTCATTTCTTGCTTTCTGGTATTCGGAGATTTTGTTCCTCGTGCGCAGATATTGCTGCCCAGTTAGCACCATGAGGGAGATGTACAGGCGGTATGCGGTTCGTAAGGTCTGGAGAAGATGCAAGGACGTTACGGTGCTGTGGACGGTGTCAGTTCAGAGGGAATGCTAACACCTTCCCTTCTCATTCAGGTCTTTCTTTTTGCTTGTTTCCCCTTTCTTTCTCAACTTTCTTTCATGACTTCCTTTGTTATCATTTGTGGGAGACAAGCACAGGCTGCTGGGGGAGCAGAGGCAGGCAGAATAACCACCTCCCAGCCTGATTGCTCTATGAAGACATAACTTTTTCCCAGGAAATGAAACGGCATTACCATATTTCTGAATAAACTATAAACCCCTAACCAAGCTCAGCTACACATCTAAGAACCATACTCTCCCCTGACATCTTTTTCTTGCTGCGGACAGGGTAAAATGATAAACCGGTAACTTTTTAGGTGAACTTAACTGCCATACGAATCAATAATGAAAACGTTTTGAGTTTGTTTTTTATACATCTATTCCCCCTACTGGTGATATTTATTTTTATTTGGGTACCAAAAAAATTGAAAGAAAGAGGGAAATGGGAGAGAGATTAGCAGCAAAAAGAAAGACCAGACTGGGCTAGTTTGGGGCTTTTAAAAATTGTTACAATATTTTTTTCATGAGATTTTGCTGTACGTCACACAGCCTATATAACATGGAAGTGAAAGCATACAACGCCATTGTTAATGTAGTGTATACACTTACCTCCACTGAAATCATGATCAAAGTTCACAACCACTTTAGCACAAGTAAGATTAAGTCCTATATTTATGCTGCTTCTGTTCTCAAGTACATCTTTGAAGGGATACAAAGACCTAAGGTAAGTTCTGGGTGAATTGTACTACTATGTGAGAACCCAAGATCTGGGAATCCCTGAATTTTTAATAATATCTCATTATTAACCTACAGGTCTGTGGCCTATCTGGACAGGGACAAATTCCCTTGTTCACTAACATAAATAATCCCAGCATCCAGCATTCCCAGTTTTTTAAGGAAACTGTCATGCAATTTAAAAAAAAAAAAAAAAAAAAACAACCTGCAGTTCAAAACGCTTAAAAAAATTAATTTCAAATAAAAATGCTTGTTAAAGGATTTACTCAAAGATTTTAGATTATATATCTTTTGCTAATACTGGGACAAAATTCAGCCACCTCCTCTCATTATTTTTGATAGACTGATGGATGGGCAGACGGAGGCTTTGAACACTCTCTTGTATTTTTAAATTATGTGTTTGGCATTTCTAAATCATTTAAGTAATACAATTTTACTGGCATAGATTTTCATGAAAAGAAATTTGCAGTTGCTGGCTAAGTATGCACAGAGACAAATTTTTTTATTTGCACATGGAAGTAGTCATATCAGAATCACTACATGTTCACCTAATCAGAGAGCAAAATCAGCCCAGTGCAACTGGTTAAACCCATCATAAGTAGACAACACAGTATGAATAGCGAATATTCGCAGACTAACCCCACTCAACCAGGTAGCTCTTTAAAAAGCTCTACTGACGTGATCTCCGATAAGTATTTACTTAATAACTAAGAGAAAATGATGACCTGTTAGTGGATGGTCTGTGACCAGTATAAGAATTTAAATTCATCTGATTAATGTAGCTCTGCTTTTCAGGAGCGGGACATAAGTCTCAAAAAGCACAGCATAGCCCTGTCACTATAGAGGGACAACCTGGAGGAAACATCATGAAGAGAGAAGATATTTGGTTTATGTCTTTAGTCCTTTAGTTTGTTTCTTCTTGACATTTAAAGTAGTCTTGCAACATATTTTCTTTTTTAAAATGTATTTTCGTCTCCTTTCTTGCTTTAGGGATCCAGGTCTTACCTCATACAAAATACAGTAAGAACCAGTGAAAGAATAAAGTCACAAAATGGGAAGGAGTGAATGTCTAGCGATTTACAAAAATTGGGAGTTCTACCTTTTTTTTAACTGTTTACTGTTTGCACTTCTTCTCATTTAACTGCAGTGACATACTACAGCAAGGCAAGATTTTTTTGATGCTACCCTTCTGGTTAACATCCAAGGACTCACAATATTATGTCTTGCTAGATACAGACTCCAAAACAAGTCGTCCAGCAGTGGCAGAAAAAACAGTTGTGAATCTTTCCATAATTCTAAGGTGAAATCAGGCAGAAATGTCTTCTGTATACATGGAGAGGTAAAAGGAGAAATGTGAGAGGACAAGCCCAATACAATCACTGTAGATTGCTTCACACATCTCCGTTACCTCAGCTGCTGTTTGACACCCAGAGTGTTGCAGAAGCCCGTAATTAAAATTATTTCTTTAGGAAGTCTGCCTCACTGATTCTGCACACATACATATATCAGCTAATTAGATTTCTAATTCACATACATTGTGCCAGAAGTTTTTTAGCTCTGTGATTTACAGCCACAGACAGGGAGTTTGGGTTTATACAAAGATGGCTCACACCAGAGCAGGACACTAGGTATCTTAAAATAAAATGCAGAAAGGGGAAGACTCCTAAAACACTAAAAGGACATATTTTTGAAGCTCCCATGCCCTGTGTTTCTTCACACTCCTGAATTCTCCATTCCTGTGTCAGTGTGTTCCATCCTGTTGGGTTTTTGTTACGTCCTACCTTTTTCCTCTGAGAAATACTCAGAAATTTTCTTCATCATGTGGGCCTTGATGCTGTTTTTGGACATGCTGAACCAAGACTGTCAAATGCCACCACTGTCAGATGCCAAGGTCAGTGTTTTCTCTTTCAGCTTGAGGGGAAATACTACATTTAATTTTTTTCTTCCACACATCTCATACCAACTTGAAACACTATTTGAAATGTTTTCCACATGGTTTAAACTGATTTTTTTATTTATTTACCATCTTAAGTCCATCATCGTAAAGATTTAGAGGGCATCTTGAAAGCCATGAAAGTGGTATATTTAGATCCCTTTTATGTTGAAGCTCTAATACCTTTTCTTTCCAAAGCAAGTAATCACTAGTTGCACAAATTGTGCTATGCACCATTAGCCTGTTGTTTTCAATATAATACTGTTGATTCCTGTTCTGATATAACCAATCTTTCATCATATGTGTTCACTGGTAGACCTAGGAGGATATATTGGCTGAGTGAGGGCTTCTTCACATGACAGGCTGCAGAACGGAGTCATTAAAACCAACAAGTTAAGGGTCTTAGAGGTAGTATCAGCTTGTTACCTTTTTTCTCCCTGGTAGGAAGTAAGAGAAGTAAGAATCTCTCATGTTCTCTCTCTAGTCTTGGAAAAGCACAGTGTTTGATGAGGCCCGTTATTTCACCTCTTCCCCAAGTGAGAAGCCGAATACAGAGACATAATGCTCCTAACGCTGCTTTTACACTCATCTTCAAGTTGTTCGTCTTTCAATTCATCCTCTCGCTTCTCCCATGCCAAGCATACAAGTTTCAGTGACAGCTTAACCTCAACCAATGGCACATTTTCCTCATTCCGGTGAGATCAGCAAAGCATGGGGGGAAGAAGACCTTATTCTAGGAGAAGGCAGTGGTCAGTTACCCTGTGGTTAGTACAGATTACTGGCAGTCAGTAGGTGTGGACCCCTCACCTACAGCTTGTCCCTGCTTTCGTTTTGGATGTTATCCATGGTAAAAGAGGAAGTCAACGAAGCACCCACTTTGGGGCTTCCACTGAGACCTGTGGATGGAAAGCACTACCTAAGGACAGGGTATTATTTGCAAGAAAAAAAAATACAAACATGAAAATTATAGAAAATGGTATTCTATGTTTTTCCTCTGTAATAAAGCTTGCTTGAAACAAGCCAGTCTTTAGATACCCAGAGTGTTCTGTGGTATTAAAAGGTAAAAAGATTGAAATACTTCATTTGCAATTACAAAACACACTTTTCTACAGCATGATAGTGCCATGTCCTCATTAAATGAACTGCAAGCAGCAAATGACACTAGAAGATGTGTAACTTTGGCCTATTAAATACAGCTGCAGAGCAAACTATTTTATTCTAGAAAAATAAAAAAATCTTAGCAGTAACTTCAGTAAGCCAAGCTCTACTCTGTAAAAATGCATAAAAAATATATGTAAAAATGAATCTGAGTCCATAAAATCTTTCTGCTGCATTTAGCCTAAGACCAAATTTTTAGACACAAGGAAATAAGAAATTGTGATGCTACAGTAGCTGTGTGTCCTCATTATATTAAAATAAAATATTATTTGGACCACTTGTGTTCCACTAGAGTGCTGTGTGTAAGAAAGTGTTCATGCTGATACAAACAAACAGTCCAACATTGCCTTTCATGAAATTACAGTAGCTGATTTCATCAGTTGCTACACATGGCAGAGAGAGATAACTAATTAACAGAGAATTCCCTATGAAAACATAATTCTAAAACATTTTGGCTTCACCTTTCAGCAGATGGACTGGAAGAGATACTACAGGAAAATGAATCAAGCCAATTGAGTGATGGGGCTCTTTTTTTCCTTTTTCCATAGCACAGATATTTTTGTCATCATGCTAATAAATCTGAATAAAATCCAGCACTAATATGTTCAAAATAGTAGACTAATAAAGTTCGGCTGCAGTGTCCACAGTCAAGCCTGATTTTTCAGAAACGCTGAGCATCAAGCAGTTTCCATTAATTTCCTTCCAGGGAAGGAGCCACACAGAGCACAAATGAAGGTGGGTGGAGCTGCTACCACTTAGGCGTCTGGAGAAGAAGCCGAGTGAGAGAGTTCATTTATGCCGATTGATCGTACACACGAACATTTGCAGCCAAAAACTTCAGTGAGGAAAATACTCCTTTGTTCCTGCACCACCTTTTATTTTCTCCATTAAATGCACAAAAGACAACGTATTGCCCTGACATGACACTGGAGATCAAGAGGGGCACTCTGACCCGCTGTGCACGGCTCTAGAGGACAACCGGCCAGCCCAGGTACTGCTTGACTCGCTCAACCTTCCTGTGCAAGCTGCCTGCCCTGCCGGCAAGTGGGGAAACGTGCGCTCCACAGTCCCCACTCCACTGGGATGCTGGGGCGTCCACCTCTTTGGCAGCCAGGGAAAGACTCCAAGCGAGCTGGGTGGAAAATGTTGCCAAGTCCCTTTACTCTTTCTTTCCTTACAATGCAAAGCTGAACAATCATCTCTTACTTCCTTTTGCATCCAGCAGGGCTCTTTTTGTGTTAACAACATTAATACAGGACATCTCTGGAACTACAGCTGTTTCCCATACACTGCTACGCATGGTAGTCTGGAGAAAGGTTACAGAGCAAAGGTGAGATACACTCATGTGCGTGCTACTTACTCCTGGGGTATAGTCAGACAGATCTCATTTCTCTGGGATGAGCAAGAGACTGGGAAGTACAGCTCCTGGATGGATGCATTCAAAGCGGTGCTTGTGATTTTAAAAAGATAATCATTCCACCTTCCATGACCAGTTCAAAATGACTTCTACATCTTAGAGTGTCTCACATCTTCCTGAGCCTGTTCCTGGCTAACACCTGCTACAGGAGATTTCTTTCTGCAGACATAGATCCCCGTGTTACAAACCTACAACTAGACTACTGCAACTTGGTGAAGGCCCATCTCTTCCTTCCCCAGTTCTGCAGGCTCTTGGCATTCCTCAGTCGGTGTGGGTTGTGGAGTCCCCCAGATCATCCTCTATAAGTTCACAAGGCACACCCTGTGAAGATGTCACTTGTGCTTGGGTCACAACAGCCCCATGCAGTGCTACAGGCTTGGGGAGGAGTGTCTGGAGAGCTACCTGGTGGAAAGGGACCTGGGGGTGCTGGTTGACAACCAGATGAACATGAGCCAGCAGTGTGCCCAGGTGGCCAAGAAGGCCAACAGTATCCTGGCCTGTATCAGCAATAGCGTGGCCAGCAGGAGTAGGGAAGTGACCGTGCCCCTGTACTCGGCACTGGTGAGGCCGCACCTTGAATCCTGTGTTCAGTTTTGGGCCCCTCACTACAAGGAGGACATGGAATTGCTGGAGTATGTCCAGAGAAGGGCAACGAAGCTGGTGAGGGGTCAAGACTTGGAGAACAAGTCTTATGAGGAGTGGCTGAGGGAACTGGGGTTGTTCAGTCTGGAGAAGAGAAGGCTGAGGGGAGACCTTATCGCTCTCTACAACTACCTGAAAGGGGGTTGTGGCGAGGTGGGTGTTGGTCTCTTCTCCCAAGTAACTAGCGATAGGATGAGAGGAGATGGCCTCAAGTTGTGCCAGGGGAGGTTTAGGTTGAATAATAGGAAAAATTTCTTTACTGAAAGAGTGGTCAAGCATTGGAACAGGAGACCCGGGAACGCGGTGGAGTCACCATCACTGGAGGTGTTTCAAACACGTGTAGATGTGGCACTTCAGGACATGGCTTAGTGGGCATGGTGGTGTTGGGCTGATGGTTGGATTGGTGATCTTAGAGGTCTTTTCCAACCTTAACAATTCTGTGATTCTATGATTTTATGTCCTGGGTAACACCTGCAGTGCTCATTGCGGCTGAGGCTTACGCAAAGATATGTCCTTCAGCAAATATTAACAACATCCTTTCAAACAAACTGCAGACACGTGGCAAGAGGACCCAGAGGTTCTAAAGTCTCCCTGAGCCCGTTGTCCATTTGCAAGATATTCTTACTGCACTTTTTTTCAGTTCCACTATCTATAGAAATTGCATTAGTGGTATTTATCTCTAGGGCTGTTGGTAAGAAGTAAAAACTCTTCAGTATAATTAAATAGCAGAAAGAATAGAGTCTCAGGACTGTAAATGAAATGGTTATCTGGCAAAACTTGAGAGGGAAATACCTCACCAAATGAGAATTGGAATTGTTGATTACAATTATACGTTATCCTATTTTAACTCCACACAAAGATATTCTGATGTGAAGCAGTTTTTCTGAAGGCATATTCAGTATTTTTCTCCTTTTCTTCCAGCACAGGAAGGGGAAAGGTAAATAAGTGAATGTTGTAAATGCATTTTCAATGTTTAATATATTTAGCCTTATATTTTTGTCTCAATTTCAACCTGATTCTGAGCTACTAGGATTCTCACAAACATGTTTTTCTGACAATTACAGCATCAATCACATTCCCTACAAATAGATCATCTTATCTGTAGCTCAAGTTTAACATAATTTTTCACAGCTGGGAATCAGTATGTCTATGTGTGTGGTAGAGGAGATTACTACAAATGAGCTACATGGACACTAAGAAGAAAATTCAAGAAAAAACATTGCTGTGTATTTTTTCTGATTTGAAGATATCGTATGTCCAACCAAAATATTTTACGTCATATATTACAGGAGATTAACCCTTTTGTGCGGTTGCATTGAGACACTTTGAGCAGCACAAAATTACTGCAACAGACTGGTCCATCAAATGGAATTTGGGTATCTTTTGCAGGATGATGCAAAATAGCTACTATTTCCACCAGTTTATTTCATCCTTTGCTCCATCAGGTTTTTTCTGGCTTCTTTTATAGATTGCTGTCCTCTTCTCTCCAAACCCCAGCCTCCTTTTGGTTTGCAACATCTTCATTTACCTATCCCCATCTTTTTATACCCCATTTGTTGATTTAATCAGATGCAGCATATGCTTACTGAAAATCAACACTTATACCCAGTGATCATTGTTCTTTCAGTATTTTGTTTTAGTGAAAGTTTATCCCTCAGCAGATGCTTTTGCACAATAACTTTTTCAGAGATGGCCAAGAAGAGATGCCCTTGCGGCCAACTCATTTCTACTGTTCACAATGGAAATGGGGAGATGGAACTTCCCTGTTTACTGCAGCGATGGAGAAAAACCGTGTGAGAAAGCCATGGTTTTGAATGACGGTGTCTTTTGTAACCTCAGTCACACTAAGACTAATACATGTCACATGGTATTTTTGAAACAGTCACATAACTGGAGGCAACCTCAAGCTCACTGATAACAATAGGAGTTTGTAAACATTTTGGAAGAATTTATAGAGAATAGCTGGGAATGTGGCCATTAATATTTAAAATGTGTACATATATCTCCAGTTGTGAGCATAATACACAATTTCAGTGAGCCCTAACCAGATGGACACAGAAAGTGCCTTTGTGGGTTTCTGATTAGGAAGAGTATGGACAGAAAAGACATGATGTGGGTGCTCATTTTCCTATTGTACACATTTTTATTAGTTTTAATATATCTAAGTCAAAATCTCAGATAAAAATACATTTGCATACAGGAGCAAGAGCTCTAGTTTGAAGGAGACACATGTATTTTTTACCAATGACAGAGAAATTGAATACTTATTTGAACTTAGAAATACAGTTCAGCTTCAATTTTGGTAACACAAGAAAATGTGCTTCATAACACTGGAAAGAGAAAAGGCTTATTACATGGATGACATGTATCAACTCAAAAGGGACTTTCCTTTCAGATACTTTTTATTGGCTTCATAATGTGGATTTGTTTTGGGCTTGATGCCTGTGCCATTCGTAATACCTTTGCTCTTTTTAATTGCAGCTTTATGGAGATGGGGTGGAAGAGAACACTGGTTAGAGGGGTTGCTTTCTTTCAGGTAAAGAATCATTGATTTTTTCTTGGTCTGTTTGCCTATTTGCTTTGTCTTAATCTTTTTTAAAATTTGAGTGTTATGATCAGGTTATATGGTAGTTGTCTGCTAGTGATCTAATCCTGCAAGTGCATTTGCTACGCACATTCCCTCTTGCACAAGTAGTTCAGTACTACCAGAGCACACCAAGTTTTTCCTATGAGAAATAACACAGAGTATTTAAATAAGTGATCTGTTCAAACCGTCAAGGAAAGGCTTTTCTTCCTTTTTTGTGTCTCCCATCCTCTCTTTCCAAATTTGACTCCTATTTGAAGAATGCCTTCAGGGGAGACTCCACTGCACCAGCGTGTCTGTGTCACACACCCGCCATGTCGCACCCTGTCCCTGCTTCCACTCACAGCATCCCTGTAGCCCAGGTTATCCCTCAGGGGTAGTGTCAGAGCAAAAATAAATCTGGCAGCAGCTCTCAAGTTTGAGTGCCAAATGGCTGTATACATGAGGTTCAGCTTCCCATATTGTCTGAGATGAAGAAGACTGTAACCTTAGGTGGTGAATTTCAGCAGTATAACACTTCCTCCTAAACATTTATATCGCTCCTATGAGCTTTACCTGCTTGATAATCTGCACAAGAATTTACTTGTTAACAGTTCCCTAGAACTGTGGTTACATAAATAACAGAAGATGATACAGCAGCCACATGATGATATTTTAAAAGCTTAGAAATAAAAATGTCATGGAAGAGGAAGCACCTTTTACTGATTTTAGACACTCTTCCCCAGCTGTAACTGAAATAGGGCGCTTTTTTTTTTTTTTTTTTTTAGTTTCTTCGTATGTACTCTTTTACAGGTTTCTCTCCACTATTCTAGAAGAGGCTTTCTGAAAGCTGAGGTCCTGCTCCAGCAAGGACATAGACATGTACCTGGCCATGGGGATTGTGGGAGGTCAGCTTTTCACACATGAACCACTGCAACCATTTACACCTGCTAAACCCAGAAAACTCCAGGTGCTTGAAGAGCTGTATTGAGGCAGAAGCTGAGAAGATCCAAATCAATCTTTAGCACCCCAGGGTCACCTGTGCAACATTGTCCCAAGGCTCACCCTGAAACTCATGGCACCTGTGTATCTAAGGATTTATTTTAAGAAAGGCATTTCCTGGAGAGTTAATTTGATATATATGTAATGAGATTTTTCCAAATACTACTTCAGAGGAAAGTAATACCCATGCCCGCCATAAGGAAAAGAAACCTAGTTAAAGCCTTGTGTGTCCTTAATGCATCCTGCCACCAGCACCATTCTTTTGAGAGGTCTCATCTTTTTCTTCATTTACCCAAAACTGACTGGATGTTGGGTGCAAAGACAGCATAGGTTCAGGACTTTGGTATTAACTAGCTTGCCTTCAGGTAAAATTGGTAATCTGCCCACAGCTTCCTGTTTATCCAAAGATCCTTGCTGGTACATCCGTTCTCCCCTCTAGGAGTCAGATGGATATGTAGATTGATTTTCAGGCAACATAAGTCCAGCCAGAGAACAGTACATGAGTTCTTCACAGGAAAAGGGACATTTCTGAAGAATAATAAAACATGGGATGGTGGTGGGGAAGGAAGAAAGTGGAAGAACTATGAAGCAAAAGTGAAAAGAGGAAGGAATGCCAAGGGACAGGATCAAAGGGCTAAATGAAATCTGGAGGAAGGGAAGACTTTAAGTCTAGGATATGGCTTCAAATGCCAGAATACTCACAGTAGATCAGGATAGGCTGGCCCACCACAGTCTCTCTCCACAGGACTCAGCACAGAAAGTGTCCTCAAAAGGGTCTTGAGTGAGCTGAATCTGTCACTACAGAAAATATTTAATCTCAGAGCTTCAACCCTTAAAGCCCCTCACCTTCATGCTCATTAAATTCCCAGTTCATTCCAGATCAGAGGCATTACCCTCAGCCACCTTCCACCCTCACAAGCACCAATGAAGCAGAGGCATGGAAGAGTTCAGTGGTTTGATCAGAGTGACATCAAACAGATGTCAGAGATGTGTGACGTACATGTCGTCATCTTCAGTCCACCACAATACAAGGCTGCAGGAAGCTGGTTCCTGTGTCCACCCACAGGTGCATTTTATTATTTGATGGCGATTCCACCCCAAGCCCTGTGCAAATGGCTCAGGAAGCCAAACACAAATGCTGCGTGAAGGGAGATTAATTTATTTTGACCTTTACTGAAAATGTGCTGTGAAACAAAGCACTTAAGCATTTAGAGTCTGTTACATCTTCACATTATACACGTCCATGTTGATGGGGAAAGTGCTAACCAACCGAAGTTACAGTCGAGAGCTGGAGTGTGTAAAACTCTTCAGGGGAATATATCACATCCCCAGATCAGCCTCTGCAGCTTTTCTCAGCCTATGCAGCCCCTGGTCTGGAAAGCAGGGGTAAAGGAGCTCCCTGGCCGGGGAGAAGGAGAGCAGCCTTCCATAGGGCGACCTTCGGGACCTTCCTAAAGCCTTGCCGGAAGGAAAGGGGAAAAAAAGGCAGCGGGAAGAAGGGTTTCTCCCACCGTTATCACCCAGAGCACTACCTCTCCCCGACGGCGGTCCAGGAAGACAATAAAGCGAGGATGTCCTACCGCCATCCCTCCTGTCAGCAGGGCTGGTTCCCTCCTCCCTTACACCACACACATACACACACACACACGCCCTTTGCGGCGCCCACACAGACCAGAGAGGGGCAGAGGCGGCGTGGGGCGCCTCCGGTTCCCCCCGGCCCCCCTCGCCCCGCCAGCTCCGGCTGCCCCCAGGTCTGGATTCCCGCGTCGGAGAGTTGAGATGTTAACTACAGCAAAACGCGGGGCTTAAAGTCCCTGATGCATGATGAATGGGTGCTGGGCCAGCATCTTAAAATCTATGCTTTTGCTTCTCTTTAAACACTTTAAATTGACAGCGCAATAGATCAAACACTTTTACTGAAAGGAGAAGCTTTGGCAATTTAATTTAGCCAAGTGCACACTTATCAGCATCCCAGTCCCGTGTCCCCTCCCCGCGGTTGCCCCTTCCCCCGGGCGAGCGGGGGCCGGGGAGGGGCGACAAGGCGGCCCCGGGGACTCAGATCGCCCGCGGCTCCCTCCCGGCTCCGGCTGCCCTCCTTCCATCCCTCTCTCCCTCCCCTTTCCCCTTCCTTCTCTTCCCTCCCCCGCTTCTCCTCCGGGTGGAGAAGTTGGCGCGCTGCCCACCCAGGCATTCAGCGTCAGCTCCTCAGGGATCAGCAAGCAAAGTCACAGTCTGCACAAACAGAGCTTTCAAATTCATAAAATTCATAGGATTTTTCACAAATGAATGAACACAATTTTCTACCAATTTCCTCATTATGCAAATATGCAAAATATCAAATTTAGGCCAATTAGGGTCCTCCACAGTCCCAAATTCACCCGTTTAAGCCATAATTGCAGAAACTATCAAATAATTACGGTCGCTAATTGGAAATATTTGTGACAGATACAACAAATTCTTGCACAAATTACATTTCATTCTAGGAACCACTGCGCGCCACTGAAATTTTATCGAAGTCTAATTTAACTTACATAATGAGTTGAATTGAGTACTTGTTATCAAATTTGAGCAATTCATAGCCCCGTAATGTGGAATGATCAAATAAATTAAAAGGGAATTTATTCAATATTTTGTTGCGATCCTTTTTTTCGAAACCATTGCTATTTTGTAGGGAATTTCCTTCTCCTGCTCCGGCTGCCCGAGGTGGGTGACATGTGTCATAAAAACCCCAGCAGCAGCCGGAGAAGCAGCAGCAGCCAAGTGTCCTGAGAGCTGACAGAAGATAAAGGGCAACATTTCCAGTTATAGCTTCTTCCCCCGCACCATCACTCTTCCTGCAGATGGAGGGAGAGGGATCGTAAAATGCACGCTCTTACTTTGAAAAATACCTCCTGCTCCTACACCATTTCATTTCTCCCTTTTTTCCCCTCTTCTTCTTTCTTTTTTTTCTTTTTATTTCCTTTCTTTTTTTTTTTAAGCTAACGCTTCCGGGTGACAGAGGAGCAGAGGGGTGAGCCCGCCGCCGCCCCACCCCTGCCCATGGGGTGCTCCTCACACACCCAGGAGAGCCGCTCGCCGGGGTCCTCCCTGCAAGGGGCCGGCGGCCGGGCACCCCCCCGGGCACCGGGCTGTGCCCCCCCCCCCAGCCCACCGTGCCTTTCGGGAGAGGGGCTTAGCCCTCCTGCTTGCCTCCCACGTGCGTGCACGCGTGGGCGCCGGGGTGCCTGCTGCGCCGCCCGACCTGGCTTTAAAGCGAAGCCCCTGTGCGTGGCGGTGTGTGTAGCCGGAGGGTTTTATAGCCGCTTCTGGGAGCCCGGGGGGGTCTTCGGGTGAAAGGGCCGCGTAAGATGCAAACTAATGCTGTGCGTTTGTACACAATAACTGGGTATAACAGATAATTATTAAATACATACTTTGGGCGTGCGTGTAAGATATTATATACAACCTATATTTATATCTATACCCCTTGAGTTACCCTCCAAGAAGAAGGTCAGCTCCCTGGACATGAACATTTATTTTTCTTTCTCACAGCGCACACACACACACACGCACACATTTTTTAACTGCCTGTGGCCTCGTTGGCGGATTATAAATGTCTCCTTCTCGCTGTGATTTGTTTAATCCGTGGAAATGGTGCTGGTCCTATGTAAACAAGCCAAGTGCGGAATGAAGGCAGTCACCCATGCGTGGCCAGCCTGCCTATTTGTCAGAAAACCTTCATAAATACTGAGCCGGGGCTGGGCAAGGATGTGATGTCTCCATTTTTGCCAGGAAAGGGCACGGGGAAGACAAAGCGAGGCAAAGCGCCGTGTAACCTTTCAGGGAGAGTGAGTGCGGTGCTCCCGCCCGCCGGGGCCGGGACCGGGGCCGGTCCCGCCGCCACAGCCCCGGGGAAGGCGAACCGGCGTTCGGCAGGGAGCCAGTGCCAAAACACCCTTATAGCACGCAAGCATTCAGACTATTCATCCCGTGCAAAATCACACACCAAACCCAATACGCGGAGCGGTTGTCTTTCAGGATTTTCCTTTCCTTTCGGTTCTTGTTTCTCTTCCTTTTTTTTTTTTTTATTTTAGGGTCAGCACGGGTGACATCCCCTTCGCTCCAGCTCCAACCGTCTTTTTTTTCCTTGCCAACCTGTAAAGACGGGCTTTCTTGGAGGGAGGGGGAATTTCTTTTAATGCTTATTAATCTAAAACGTCGCTATGATTGAGCAAAACCTTAATTGTTCTCAAAGTCTGCCTCACTGCATCGTTACGAGAACTTATTGTGTCCACCGGGTTATTTATTTATATTTTACTTGAGGAAAAGCTCCTGTGCGCCTAATCAGACACTTTATAACAAAAGCAGTAATTACTTCCTGTAATTATCATGCCCCTTATTTATAAAAAAAAAAAAAAGTGAGAAAATGTCGAGTATTAAAACGTGAAAGCAGCTATTAATCAAACCTTTACACCTTCTTTAACTCAGGCGTGATGGTGGGTGTTATCATAAATCTACTCTGATAGTAACACAAGAATAATGAGTTCAGTAATGATACCGATGATGATGATAATGATTTTAACCAACAAAGAATGGTGCAGATTTATTGCTAATAATGTGGTACAGGAACCTCTTCATTAAAATTACCTATATGTACTCCTCACTGTTGAAAAGGAGATTACAAAGAGTAGTTTTGCGCTTTACCGCAGCCCCACGCACCAGCCGGAGAGAGGCTGCGGACAGTGCCCGAGGCCCTGACCTCGGGACACGTGTGGGCCGGGCCGCGCCTGCCCGTCTGTGCGGCGGGTGGGCGGCTGCTGGCGGCGGGCCGAGGGGCTCAGCGGGAGGAAGGGCTCCCACCTCCCCCCAGACAGGCCAGACTGCCGCGGGGTGAGGCGAGGACAGGAACCCCTTCCTCAGCCCCCATTTCTTGGCGCTTGCCAGCTTCAGGGCAGGCTGCGGGTGACCTTTCCCAGTCAAGAGGGGCAAGGGGGGTGCTGGAAGAAGCGCTGCTCCCACCCGATCCGTGGGCGCGGCCGCGGATACGGGTGGAGTGGGCTCCGCGCCCCCCGGCCGCGCTGCCGGCCTTCCTGCCCGCTCCCGCACCCCACCGCACCTCCCCGTTCCGCTCCCCGAACGACACGGGGGGAAACCCATCCCCGCGCGTCCTCCTTCCACCAAGCCGCGGCGCGTACGTGCCCACTTTTACATACTCCTTCGGCTCTCCTAAAATGCCGGACCCACCGGTCCCTCGCACCGCCGGAAGGCAAGTCGCAGCTCTACTGGTGGGGTCCTGCCTCCAGTTCCTTTGTAATGAGGAATTTTCAATGTGAAAAATGCTAATAAAATTGATTCAGGTAAGATGCGCTTAATAAGATAGTACCATAATTACAGTTTGTACATAATAATACATCTGTAGTATTGTAACCTTGGATATGAGTTATGAAATCAGTGTATAGTCCAATTAGCTGCATAGTTTTTTTTTTTTAACTAAGACACTATAAACACTGGTTTTAAATGTCCTAATTAGTAACTTGCTCATTAATTAACTTTCTGATTAATTGTGTAGCAATCTAATTTGCAGATGAGGCACTTAAACAGTGATACCTTGTAACTCTTTCGCCTGTCTTTAAAATTCGTAATTAAAATACGGTTTTGCAAGCGGGCGGCCTGCAGGTTTGGAGGGAGGGGAGGCGATTTGGACGACCCCGTTGGAAGTTCGATCCCCCTGGGTGGTGCTGCGGCTCCGCTCCCACACCCCGGGGGAGGGGGTACCGCTTCGCAAAGGCCGGGCGGTCCCGGGCCGCTTCCGAAGGAGGTCCCGGCTCGGCATCTCCTCCCCTGAGTCGGCTTTCGCCGCTCGCAGGCTGATCCGCGGTGGCTTGCGGAGCGGTCCCCCGTCCGCGCCCCTTCCCCAACCCCATGCCCACCGGCATCTGATCCGCCAGGGATGATTTAAGGCGCCGGACGACGGGATAAAGGCAGGAGTACATTTAAATCACTGCCTGGCCGCTGTTGTAATACCCCGTGGCGGTGCCATTAGCATCAGAAAGCCGGGCGCTGTCATGAATCGCTGTTTTCCACCAGAGCCATTGTGGCCAGGGTTTGTCTCCGGTCCCAACCTGCAAAAGCCTTTAGCCCTTATGGCAGATCATTCTCTAAGTGAATAGAGATGAAGGCAGGGATATTAAGTGACTCTATAAAACATCCCGGACACAATTGTGTGATTGATGGAGGACAAAGTGGGAACAGCAGGACACGGGATCCTGGGAGAAGCAGCCCTGTCAGTGCGAGAAACCCATCTCTGGAAACAGCTTCTCCTGGTGGAGTTTGCAGTCTATTTGTATGAGTAATCAGCTGATACCCCTCTCTGTCAGCCGTGTTTACTCACTGATTTTCTCAACAAGACAACCATTGACACTGGATGGATGGGGCTAATCTGGCGCAGAACTGGCGGCTTTGCAGAGGCTACAGGTCGAAAATAGAGCGCCGTGCCAGCTTCACCCCGCCTAATCTAGCGGCTAATATTTATTAGAGCCAATTTAGACCGCGCTCCCTCAAAGAGCAAGGAAAGGCCCGGGTGCAATTAATAACGCAAGCAACAACAATCGCCAGGCACATCCCCAAATAAAGGACGCAAAGAAACCCGGGAGAGGGGGCGGCCCCAAAAAGGGGGTCTGGGCGCCAAAAAAAAAAAAAAAAGAGAGAGAAAAGAAAAGAAACGAAAAACCCAGAAGGGAGAGAGCCGAGACAGCTGGGAGCCCCCCCTCTCTCGCGGCGGGGGGCCGGCGGTCCGCGCCCCACGGAGCCCACGCGGCAGCCGTGGGTCGGCACGGAGCGGCGCCCCTCGGCTTGCGGGGAGTGCGGGTGGCCCGTGTCCGTCTACCGTGCCCGTGTCCCTGCTCGCCCGGCCCCGACCCCCTCTCTCCCGAGCCGGCGGCAGCTTCTTGCTAATTGCTCGGCTCCCTTCATGCACACATCTCCACTAATTTTCCATTTCTCATTCTGCGGGTAGCTGGGAAGCGGCTCGGGGAATACGGCACCTTCTCTTAGCTACCGCATGAATACAGTTTGTGGTGTCCATCAAGTCCTCCCTGTAAAGGTGGTTTGGTAAATTAGCAGCTTCGCTGTAT